>NC_049230.1:9321343-10743843 GCF_011100685.1 Canis lupus familiaris
TCTTTCTTTCTCTCTCTCTCTCTCTCTCTCTCTCTCTTTCTTTCTTTTCTTTCTTTCTTTTCATCTTAAAAAGAGATTGCTCACACACCAGTGAGGGAGAGGGAGAGGGAAAGAATTTGAAACAGACTCTGTGCTGAGCACCAGCCAGACTCAGGGCTCGAGCTCACAACCCTGAGAACATGACCTGAGCCAAAACCAAGCAGTGGATACACAACCAACTGACCCACTCAGACACCCTTAACTCCATTACTTCTTCTTTAAATGTATTTATCTCATAAACTATGGATTTGGATGTTTGTGCATCTGTATACATACATAATGTCCAATACCAAATTTAATAATATTTAATAGTTCACTTGGTGTGTTATCGGTTTGTACAAATAAAAAACTATACTGTATGAATTCTTAACCCACATCTCATATGTGGCTTAAAGGGGGGGTGACCATATAATTTAGTATCCAAACTGAGACCCTTGAGAGTAAAAGGCTGCACTATTAATATTTACACCAGGATAATAGGTAAAATGGGAACTAATCATTTTTTAATTTTTAAAAAATATTTTACTTATTTTTTTCATGAGAGACACAGAGGGAGAGGCAGAGACATAGGCAGAGGGAGAATCAGGCTCCCTGTGGGGAGCCCGTTGTGGGACTTGAACCCAGGATCCTGGGATCATGCCCTGAGCCAAATGCAGATAAATGTTTAACCACTGAGCCACCCAGGTGTCAAAATGGGAAGTAATCTGGGGCAACCAGGACATCAGATCATCTAACAGAGAGACTAGAAAATACTGAATAAAAACATCTCTGCTCTGGTCTGTTAGTCTTTTAGGATTAGCTTATTAAAACATTGTAATTTTTCGGAGTCAATTGTGTTTGAAAAATTTTGATCTACATTCCAGGAAGTGATGCTAATAAAGGAATTCTGGATCTCACTGCCAGCATCGGTTTTTAGGAATGAATTTTGTCACAAAGTGGGGGTTTTAGGGCTTTCTGTAGACAAAACTGCTGTTTGGGAAACAATAAAAGAGCATGGGGGGATCCCCTGCATTTAATATTTTTTTTCTCTTAAGTTAGCAATTATTCTTCAGAATGTGAGTACTGGCTGCTGTATGACTTACAAGAGATTTTTAGGGTAAAGTCTCCACAGTTTTTAAAAGTTAAAGGATGCTTCTTAAGGATTATACCTACATATACTTGACGGTTTAAGCAACTTATCTGGAAGACTCATTTGATCAGTGTTTTTTTTTTTAATATTTATGTGTGAAGTGTTTTATGAATGCAGGGCATTATTTTATAATTTACAACTGCATTTGGCCAGACATTCTTGAAAAGGGGTACAGCTCTTTCATTAAATCTTGAAAAAATTATATTGAAATACACTGAAAGAAAGGGAAAAAAAGAATAATTCACTGGGGCTGAATAGCTTATTTCTGTGTGTATAAAAGAAAAAAATGTTAAGGCCAGTTTTTTCTAAAGTCTGAATATACAATAGAACGGAACCCATATTTTCAATTAAAATTGAAATTCAAATTTTAATTGGAAAGTGGTTTTACTTTTGCCTCAAACTGGCCTTACCTTTCAAAACCTTCTATTTGATACTAATTTTTCATAAAATTAAATTTCCCCACTGATTTGAATTTTCTGTTTGCTTCTCTGCTGTAATGGAACTATGACACTTTAACAGGTTATTTTTCACTGTTACCTTTGAAAAAGTACCACCCATATTTAGTTCCTCTGTTTAAAACAAAGTAGATTGAATAAATGGTTAAAGTGCCAACACATAAGTGATATCGAAAAGACTCGATTGATGTACTCTTTAATTTCTATGCGAAAATTTCCAATTCAACTATTCTAATATTGTAGCACTTTTTTCTTTTCAAATGTGAATGCTTAGTTTGATTTTTGGGTCTGTGTTATCCTATTATCTTCTTATCCCTTTTCTTTTTTTTTTTAAGATTTTATTTATTTATTCATGAGAGACGCAGAGAGAAGAACGAGGCAGAGACACAGGCAGAGGGAGAAGCAGGCTCCATGCAAGGAGCCTGATGTGGGACTTGATCTCGGGTCTCCAGGATCACACCTGATGGTGCTAAACCGCTGAGCCACCCAGGCTGCCCCCCCTTATCCCTTTTCTATCCTTTTTTCCTTCAGATCCTCATCTGTTCTTTGGAAATATAATTTCCTTTAAAAATGCAGATGGTCAATTTCTTTGTCTCATTGTTTATCTAAAATTTTCCTTTTTTTTAAAAAAAAGATTTTATTTATTCATGAGAGACACAGACAGAGAGAGGCAGAGATATAGGCTCCCTGCAAGGAGCCTGATATGGGACTCAATCCCAGGATCCTGGGATTACACCCTGAGCTGAAGGCAGGTGCTCAACCACTGAGCCACCCAGGCATCCCTAAAATTTTACTTTCAACTTTTCTCATCTTCAAAAATTTTGCAGTTGTTCTTAAACAATAAATTTGCATACAGTATATGATATATTTGTACTTGGCACATGTAGGAAAACCATATAAACTCTCTTTATAGCAGGTGATTTTAAGTACAGATAGTTCAGAACCTGTGTCTCATAGCCTCTGGTTTTAACATTAGTTGGACATAAGAAAAATTGAAGTGTGCGACTTAAACCGTAACTTTTCTTGAATAGAAAGAACGGAAAAAATGGTATTTTGGGTGGCCTAGGTCTATGACCCTAAGATTTATGGGATTTGGATAAAATGATGTTTGTTTGTCACAGACTACGTTATTTTGTTCATCAGGAGACTGTAAGCATTATAGATTCTCTGAATAATTAACTTTGACTTATCTGACTGTTTGTCCTCATTTTCAGTTTCAGATTTTTATTTAAATTTTAGTGAGATGATGCAATGGATTTTCACAATTTTTCCACTTTTTGCCCTTTGTAGAGAAACCTAAATATTGTATCAGAAGACAATGAAATGTATTTACCTGAGAGGGCCATAGGTACTTGGACTAGAAAGTTGTGTGTGTGTGTGTGTGTGTGTGTGTGTGTGTGTGTTTGAACTACTATTTTCAATGCATGGACAAAGAAAGAGCTCTTAGGTTTTTACTTGAGTTGTCAAGATTTGCTCAGAAACCCCTGGGAGAAAAGACACTAGGTCAGACTATAAAAGTTAAACTTATTTATGTTTGTTCATTACATCATTTCAATCATCCCAAAGTCAGTGCTAGATGATTCCTCATCGTCTATTCTTGAAAGTTGACTAGTTTTATGCGGTTTGACCATTTACCTTGGAATATGATTCTTTGGCTAACAAGGATTCTATTTTGCAAAAGATGGTCTCCCTCTTGAAACCTCCACTTGCAGCCAGGTTAATACACATCATGTTTTTCTGGGCACTGCGATGATCATACCAATCACAACAAAGCCTCCACTTGACCAATATAGGGCCAGTCCTATGTATTGATCCTGACATTGATCCTCCAAAGCGATCACACATCTATTCTGTAGCCATACTCTTGGGAAAAATATTATTCACAATTTCCCAATCACTGAAACTACTCTTACCTCTTTTTTTTTTTTTTTTTCTGCTTTCAAATTTCCATCATCCCACTGTCCTTTCCTTGGAGAAACATTCCTAAGGAGGGCAATTTACCAAGTGTTTTTCAGTTCTTTCTATGTCCCTGGTCAAAATCGTTTATGAAATACCCTAAGTCATGATTTGATTTTGACTGTACAACTTGAAAATATTACCTATTTGTCTCAAGTTAGGCCTCCCTAGTGTTACAGTGATGTTTAGAAGACTGCCTTCTAAAAACTCTTTATAATCTTTGAATGTAGACAAGAAATTTTAATTTTACTGTCATTTTATCATCTTAGTTCTGTCTCTGGCAGCCAACTCCATGATTATACAAGACGAAAACTCAATCATTAATCATTATCGTTAATGAAAACTCAATCAATGGAGTCTAAATTAAGGAATCCATTTACTTAGATAATAGAGACACCAAATGGCATAGCCAGTTTCTTATGTTGCCAGAAAATGTTTGACTAATTTTTCAGACTATAATACTCACGTCAGTACATGTCTATTTTACATATCTGTCAAATGCTAGCTTTTATCCAAGGAGCTTGGATAAAACAAAGATTACTTTTCCTGACACTCTGAAGGCAACTTCATTCCTTTTACAAGTGTGTGGCATATGGCCTTATACTAAATTAATTTCTGATTATTAAATAAAATGCACAGGAAATTCATGTACCAAATTATAATTAGAGAGTCACCATTCAATTAAGGTGCATTTATGTTATGCACTGTTACATGTGCTTTCTATACATAATCTTATAAATCAACTCAAAACTGTGTGTATGTTCATCACCATTGCACAAAGAAGGAAGCCAAGAAGGAGAAGTTAATCACACAGTTAAGAAATAGAAGTAGATTTCAAATCATGATCTGTTTGAATCTGTATGTCATGGCTAGTCAATCTGGGTCATGGCTAAAGAGTTTTCATACATCACTGCCTCACTGGCAAATATCTCAAACTCACAATGTTGGGCAAAATAAGACTGCCTATTATTTTGTTCTTTTCTTTTACCTTGATCTCTTCCCTTTACTCATGACTTATTCTTTTCTTTTTCATCCCTCATTTTTTACCTCTGCCTGTGACTTATAGTTGCTGAAGGCATGCCGGGGCAATTAGTAGTACCATTGTCATCGGTACTCATGACTAAGTAAGTTGATAAAATTTACACTGAATTAACATCTCACTGCTGCTTTTTCCCAGTGCATAAAATAATAGGCTCCCCCACAAAAAAAAAGAAACAAAAAAAAAAAAACAAAAAACAAAAACAAAAACAAAAACAAAAACAAAAAAAGAAGAAGAAGAAAATGAAAGAAATAGGACCCAAATATGTTGTATTCATACAGCCTGATTCTACTCACATGTTCTAGACTTTGCAGACTGTGATTTAAACACATGCACACCACTGTGATCAGGAAACTTTGGGCGGAGTCCCTTGAAATATGATCTTCCTTTGGGGCTTCCCAATTTTTACATGGGTAAATGGGAATAAAAGGGAAGGTGTCTCACAGGCGGAAATGTCCCACAGGCTAAAGGATAAAAATGGTATCAGGAATTCTTCCTACCTAAGACAGGATTCTGGACGCTCAAAGTAGCTCTCATTTTAATGTTCATGAATATTGCCTTGAGATCTTATTAAAATATAACTTTTGATAGAATAGGTCTAGAGTGGCACCCAAGACTCTGCATTTCTAACATGCTCTCAGGAAGTATAGATGCTCCTGGACAGTTGAGCAAACCCAAACCCTCTCTGCCCATAAATTTATTCTGATTCTACTACCCTTAGCACATGCATCCTTAGCTTGCACTGTAGCCAATAGCAATGTGCTAGTGTGTGCGGATTTGAGGATAACAACATGTCATTGCCATCAGGCACTCACATTGGGATGAAGCTTTGTGCAGATGCCCAATAATTGCAGCTGAATTTTATCAGTCGATCTGGAAAAGAGACATCGGTATTCTTGCATGGCTCCTCAAGCTGAACACCGAGTCTCAGAATGAAGACTCAGAATGAAGGAAGAAGACTAAGAGGTTAAAACAAGGTGGGCACTGTAATAGATATATTTTGCAATTTTAAAAATTTCTTTCTGCATTCTGGTATTCTCTTTCCAGGACCAATTAAATGCTAACATTCCCTTCAAACAAGGATGTGTGATTAAGAAATTATTTTAAATTAACTTAATAAAGATTTTTTTTAAAAAAATCTAGTTTTCATGGTGATCATAGGCACCAACAGGTATTTGTTCCTCTGTGAGGAAACAGGGACTTGCTTTGGGCAAAGTACCAGTACCTATATTGTAGTAAATGACAAAGTGCATGTCGTGGTTAACTATATGTGTCCATTTGGCTAGGCCATGGTGCCTAGTTCTTTGGTCAGACAGTAGTCTAGATGTTGCTGTGAAGGTATTTTCCAATGTGATTAACATTTACAATCAGTTCCTTTTAAATTAGAAGAAATTACCCTTGATAATGTTTGTTTGGCCTCATCTAATCTGTTGAAGGCCCCAAGAGCAAACCACTGAGGTTTCCCTGAGCAAAAAAGAGTTCAGCCTCAAGACCATAACATAGAAATCCTGCATGAGGGGCAGTGGTTGGCTTGCCCAGTGGATCATGTGGTTCTTGATCTCAGGGCTGTAAGCGCAAGCTCTGTATTAGGTGCAGATTACTTGAAAAAATAAAATCTTACCAGAAAAGAAAAAGAAATCCTGCATGAGTTTCCAGCCTGCTGGATTGCCCTGCAGACTTCAGACTCAAGACTGTAACATCAAATCTTGCCTCAGCTTCTAGCTTGACAGCCTTCCCTCTCTCTCCTTCCATATATATATAATATCGGACCCCAGGGTCCATGGGAGGAATGCAGTACCTACAGCAGCAGGGTCATGAGATGGAGGCCTGCCTGGGAGTCCCAGCAGTGAGCTGCTTAAAATTCTTTCTCTCTCCCTAGCCCTCTGTCGGCCTGCCCCACCTCCTGCGTGCATGCACATATACTCTGTCTTTAAAATAAATAAAAATAAAAACAAATAAAAAGGAAAAAAATATATATATTCTTATTGGTTCTACCTCTATAGAAAACAGATACAGTGCCCACCTTGCTTTAACCTTTTAGTCTTCTTCCTTCATTTTAATGTGTCACATGTTTCCTTAAAATATGTTGATTGAAATAATAATATTTAGTTTCACTAAGAAATGTATGTTGTATCATTCTGCAAGTATGGTACCTATTTCTCTGGGTGGATGATTACTGGTCCCAAAACACCCAGAGAGGTGTAAGTCCTTAGGGTATATTTAGTAATTTTGGAGATGAGGTACATGTATGAGAAAAGATAATACAAGGGATTTAATAATCAGGTGTTAAAGTGGCTAACCGGGTGCGTAGTATCAGTTATCAGTGCTGTAGCTGTTTAATTAAGGAAGGAGAATTCAGTGGCACAATAAGGTAGGAGGATTGACTTGAGCCATAAAATTGAAATGGTTGACATTTTTTGGCAATAGGAGATTGTAGGGATTGGGATATTAAAGCTCATACCACAGGTAATGGTATGAGTCAACAAGCAGACGTAAAAATGAGATGTTACTGATATAAAGGAAGTCCAGACTTATCAGATAATCATGCTCTTATTTCCTCAGGCGATATGCACCTATATCTTGAGCATCTGTTACCTGTACAGAGATACTCCTCTGTGACTATGCAGCAGAAATATTTCATGACAGTTGTGCCTTCTAAAGGGAGTGTGATTTTAACATTTCATATGAAGGTCAAAATTCAGCAGTTTTTTTTTTTTTTCATGGTAACCCAGCACAGAGTGATGTGATGGAAATTAACACCTTAAAATATATATGTGTGTGTGTGTATATGAGTATATGTGTGCGTGTGCATGTGCGTGTGTGTGTGTGTATAAAACACAGCCCCAACTGGACTTTTTAAAACCTCTGCTTCCTGCATCTTATGACTAAGTGTGGTTAATTAAGCCAAGATCACTTTTTCCACTCCACCCATACTTCATAAAAACCTGTTGTAATTTTTTCTTGATTTATTTGCTCTTTTGTATTTTTCTTTTGCAATTTGCTAAAACAATAATCATTTCAAAGGAAAAGACTTTCATATCAATAGGTGACCCAATGATTTACTGATCCTTTTAACACTGTGAAAAGAGAAATCCATTACCTTCTGAGGTGGCAGGGTAGGAGAGGGAAAAGAAGGCCTCCTAACAGTGGTGTTCTATATTTATAGCTTTGGGCTTTTGGCTCCATAAGAGGTTTGGGGGGGGGGGGCGGCGGTTGGAGTGGGAGTAAATGATACTCATTTGTAAGTATCAGCCATATTCACCAAGAAAAATGAAAATTTGATTTGTGGAATCCATTAAGATATAAGCATGAATAATAACCTGAGAGTTAGCAGGGTGGGACTTTAAAAGGTACCTGAGTTTTAAAATGCATTATATTTTGCAGTTTCAAAAGTATGTGTTCCAAATGGTGAAATGCATGCCCAAATCTGGCCCATGAAATAAAACATTCAAACCAGAAACCGTATTTACTTTGGCTTCATTTTGGCCTTTTTCTCTTTTATCCATCAATGAATCAATCAATTAGCATTTTTAGGGAGTCTCCTGTGGGCCCAAGAGGGTGATGAAGAGTATGGAAGAAGCGAGGACTATATATACACGTTAAAACTAACAAAAAACTTTGGGATTCAGTCCAACTCTTTTGGGGTCAACTCTTCTCTTTCCAATTGCTTCCCAAAATATCTCCTAACTCAATAACTACTTCTTACCTAGTGTTGCCAGATTCAGCAAATATAAATACAGGACACCTGTATTTATCTGGCAACTCAACCATCCATGTAATCCTCATCATCAACACTTTCCATAGCCTTCTGCTCAAAGATAGATCACTGTAAAATATTAGCAAACACCCTGATAACTCTCAAAAATAAAGATATTGTCTGCCTATTGTTATAAACAATACATAGACTTGAAGCTAAACCAGGAGCTGACTCCATAATTTAGTGGTAAAATTCAGCAAAGTGAAGAACACTTACTTTTTTACCCTCCCCACCCCCTCCCCGCCTTGTCTTTTGACCCTGTTTCTTTGAACTAACACAGATCTTTGCTTTGATGCTAATGAGAGTAAAGAAGAGATTGTAGGCACTGTCTTCTGGGAGCCATTTAAGCATCTCCAAACCAGATTCATTTCTTGCCACCTACTGCCATGCTACCCACACAGAAGTCGGTGCTTAAAGAGATTATTCCCAATAGGAGAGAAAGTGCTGGAGTCTTTTCCCACTATTCATGGCAAATAGCCTACTGCCCAGCTCCCTGGCATTCTGGCCCATGGATGGTTACAATCCCAGACTGTGGCAAAAGCACTGCTCTTTTTTTATAGAAAATCTCAGGGCTCTTGGAATATTGATTGCTTGGGGCTCTAACTTAGTCTTAACCCAAATTTTCAGAAATTTGTATTTCTATAGAGGTAAAACCATACATTTAGGAATCAGAATATAATTTTTATTATCTCACAATGTCCACCTCTCTTTCTTTCTCCCCCCCCCCGTCTCTCTCATCTCTCTCTCTCTCTCTCTCTCTCTCTCTCTCTCTCTCTCTTCTGAATCTTTGTCTTCTCCTCCACTCCTGCTTCTGAAAGTGCTGGCCAGCTGGGACCTGCTTAGAAAATGAAAATATTCATTCACCCAGTCATTCTGCCACAGCTGTGGGGAACCTCTGCTGCCAGCCCCAATACCAAGGCCAGGGAAGTCTAGAGTTTCGCTGAAGTTTGCAAAGCTTTCAGTACATGTAGGCCAAGCCATGATTTCAGATGGAAATCGTGTGATATGTGGTCATTTTGCCCCCAAACCATGCAAAGCCTGGAAACGTAGTGGATGTTTAAGCTTGCATTAGACTTGGAGGGAGTGTAGAGTATGATCTACAGGCACAGTGGTGATGGGGAAATCCAGGTGTGTTGGACACCCCAGCAGTGGCTTGCCAAACCTTTCTACTGAAGATGACATTTACCATCTGCTTCCAAATAGCATGGCTGTATGTGTTTAAGATTTTTTTTTTCCCTAGAAGGAACCCTCATCTCCTGGAATCAGTGTCTTTATTCACTCTTCAATTGCACAGAATTGGCTTTGGAGAACAGCAATTTCCAAGAGAATGTCGTGCTGACTTAGCAATACCAAGGGTTTTTGCATGGTGTTTCTAGCCACATGGAGCATGTGGAGACTAAGATACTGGCCAAAGCTATGCTAGAGAAAAAAAAAAAAAAAACAACCCCAGTGTTCTTCTAGGTTGCTGAGAATTTAATGGACCACCTGTGTCATCACTCAATAATCAGATTCAACATTTAATGTCCTTAGATGGTGATATTAGGACAATAGTCTTAAGTATTAGTGGTCATTTGAAATAGGAGTTCCCATTCCAAAAAATGGGGTTAGGCAGTTTTCTCAGTTCCTTAATGACACGCTCAGTTCATCACCCAATAAGTGATGTCAGGGCTCCAAAGTTAAAACTTGCTTTTGAGCTCAGCAATGCATCTAGAGTTTCAAAGTCAAGGTAGTCAGAGGTGTTGTTGAATGTGTGAGCACCAATCAGGATTGCTCCTTTCCTATGTCTTCTGAATATGAACAGTGAGCAAAAATTTATATCCCATTTACTCCTTTTAGGGAAGCCCCTCATTCCATGCAGATGAGACTAACAGCACTGGAGACTCTTCCAAGGGAACATGGAATTCCCTAAATATTTAAGACAATTTTTGTTTGTGTCCTTCCTGAAACGCAGCATATAAGTACTTGCAAAATTACCTTGGATTTTATAGAGGTGGGGTATCTTGATTTCCAGATGTCCCAAATCATATGGTTGAAAACCTTTATTACAGACTATTTTGGTTAATTTGGGGCGTTGTCCCTGATGACTTCCTATGTCAGAGGTTTGAGAAACACAAAGACTCAGGGGATAGAGACTGTTATTGTAAGAGGTGGTGGTTTGTGATGGGATCCCAGGCCTGGGTGTGGTTTTTCAAGTACTACCTCTAGACAGCAATGAGGTGCCAGGCTGAAACTAGCATGAGGACTGGCACGGTAGCATGAACAAAACAGAATACTTCAGTGTTTGTGTTTTCAATGACCCGGCTACTTTCCTTCTCCTTCCTTTCCTTCTTAATTCACCAAGATTCCTGACTTCCCTGTGAGAAAGACCTTTTCATCCTTCCTGGTAGAGACAGAACCTTGTTGGTAGACAAGGACGTGATAACGAGATATAACTGGAGAAAGAAAGCATCTGTCTCTTGTATGACTACCAGGTCACAGATTTGTAGGTACTTTACACATGTGTATTCACGCAGTTTTCCTAAAAATGTGAGAGGCAGGCTTTCTGGCTGCAACTTTGAGCCGCAAGTTGACTAGGCCAGTTTGCACAGTGGGCAAAAAAGTGAGATTGGGTTTCAAATCCAGGTCCCTTTACCAAGGCTATCTATCTACCCTTCTGTGGAATTATACCTAAGTGCAATTTAATTGACAATTTAAGATTGCTGAAGTGGCACTTTTACAAATTCTAACTTAAAGGGCTATGTGTACATTTTTTCATAACTGCCAATTTATTGCTTCATTTTGCCATTTCTTTCTAAAGGAAATAATTTTAAGTTGCTAGAGAGACGAGAAACAAAGGACTTGAAAGCAATCTTTAAATAAGTCCAGAAAATAAACTCTCATCGTGGAGTGGGAGGAGGGGGGAAGAAAGTTCATGTGACTGGTAAGCCATTACTCTTTCCTATATGCTAAGGGTGATAATGGTGATCAGAAGGACCCATACTGGAGTGATCACCATACGTCAGGCAGTCTGCTCTGTTTTCTATGTGCATTGTCTCACTTTCACAGCAACCTTATGGGATACCTACCATTAATTAAGAGAGGTCAGTTTATCCATGGGCATGTGGGTCTGTCTGAATCCATGTTTTCACCCCTTCAGCACTGCATACTGGATTATGCTCTTTCCACTTGAATGACACAAATAAAATACTGCTTAATTTATCAATGGTATATGATTTCCGAAGAGATCTCCTTGAATACCTATTAATTTTCATATATTGTGGCAGGACCATCAAAATCTGCAGAGGCAATCATATGCCTTGACCTTAAGGGTTGCCGGGTCTTTAAAAAAAAATACATGTTAAAAGAAAATCAGCTGTTGGGGTTAGAATGAGCTAACTCATATTAACCTATCCTTTTGGCTGTTCTTTTATTAATTTATATATATATATATATAAATTAATGTAGGCTGAATATGTGGGCTTTTGTTTGTTTTTTGTTTTTAATTTTTGTATGCTGATGTCTTCATTTTTAATAGTGATACAGAGAGGAGACCATTGAGGGGCAATAGGGATATATATTTGGGGAAGCAGGGATGAG
Source organism: Canis lupus familiaris (assembly GCF_011100685.1). Lineage (NCBI taxonomy): Eukaryota > Metazoa > Chordata > Mammalia > Carnivora > Canidae > Canis > Canis lupus. The sequence goes on from NC_049230.1 coordinate 9,333,295, forward strand.
AAAATATAATGGTCAGTAAAGTGTTGGCAGAAGGATTTTTGTCCTTGTCTCCAAGCATGAATTAAATTAAGAGAACATAAACCCACACATTCAAAGTATAAAATTTCAAATTTAGAAGTGGAAGGCAAAAGAAATTGAATTTCTGAAGACCTGCTATGTTATGTCTACTTTAAATATATGCTTTGCCACCCTGTCAATACTTTTCCCAGGCTGATAGTATTTTACTCCTTTTGTAATCCCAAGTATCGAGGGTCAAGTAACTTGCCTAATGTCATATTGCTAGTGAGATATCTCAGATGCAAAAGCATGATCTTTACAGTTATAAAAGCCATGATCTGCTTAGTACTTCATGCTGCCAGTCATGTTCCAGCAAACATTTTAAAGTGTGTCCTATATGTAAAAGGTCATGTGTAAAGTGCTGGGTTTTGGAGGAAATTGCCTATCATCAGAAAAAACATTATAAAATAAAGTTGCTGATCTGTTTGCGATATTTGAGCGTTCATTTGTTGAGGGAAGGGGGGCTGTAAATAAACGACCTTGGGCGAGAACTTTTTTATCTCTAGGGCTGTGATTCTGATCTGGGATCAGGAATCCGGTGTTGATGCTGGAAAGAACAGTGGTTTAAACAACAGAAGTTTCTTTCCTCTCAAAAGAAAGCAGCTTGGGCCGGGGGGCTGGGGGGGCAGTCTAGAGATCAGATCCTATGGTCGAGTCCTTAGAAACCCCAGGACTTTTGTCTGTCTGCTCATTATTAATCAAGAGGTTTCCATAATTAAGTTCATCTCACATTCCAAGGTGTCACCGGAGTTCTAGCCTTTGGGTCTTCACTCTAGGTGGGAAATAAAAGGAAGTTAGAGAAGGGTGAAAGGGCAAATGCGAACACTCTACCCCCCCTTTTAGGGGCTTTCTCAGACGTCTCACACACAAACTTCAAATTACGTCTTATTGATCACCCTTAGCAACAAGGGATTTTGCAAAGAAAGTCTTTTGGCTGGGCACATTGCCACGCAGATTAAATTTGAGATTCTATTACTAAGAAAGAATGGGATAATGGATATTGGATAAGCTACTTGAAGTATTAACCACAATTATCTAATCAGGTACTCACTCCCAGTGGCATGGCTTCCAATATAAATTCATTAAAATAACATCCTCATTGCCATGTGTGGTCTGGGATCATTAACAAATAATTGGATCAGCTGCCCACTCAAGGGAGAAGCCATGGAACAGTAGGATTTGGAGAGAATGTGTTTGAAACCATGCAGTCTGAGGACTGTCACTGTGGATTGGGTAAAGAAGGAATGACTCACAAATGTTAATAGAGCTTAGTCATTGTCCTTCTGGATCTGTGTAAACCATGTAGGAATCCAGCAGGAGAAAGACGGCATGTGAAGCTGCGTTCCCCATTGGCTCCAAACCAGATAGAGAGTCCCCACCCAGTCATCCTGATAGCTCTTTTTCAAGTACTGCATCTAAAAATATTGATTTTATTATGAACAAATAATCACGTGATCAAGGGACTAGAAGGAACCCCGGATAATTTTCTAGTAGATGTAGGACTACATCTCTAGCCACCTCAGATAGCTTTTGAAAGTAGGTGTTCAGTCAATCAGCTTCCAAACTTGAAGCGTTTGGACTTATTAAACGATTTAAGAGTTTTATCCATCTACCCTTGAGTTAGTTTTAACAACCCCAGAGACTTTCTGTCTTTCTCGTTCCCGACTCCTACTTCCTTCCAAGGTTTGTGACAGTCTAGCTAGAGGCAGAGGCGTGGCTTGAATTTCCATCATGCAGCCTTCCCTCCAATCAGCCATGTCATGGTGGAATTTTTATTGGTCATAAATTTTTTTACTGGCTAGATTAATGTGATTGAAAGCATCACACCCAGTAAATACCGTCTGCTATTTGCTTTAGCAATACCTGTGGAAAAGGGCAGCTTGGGACCCAGGCACCGTGGAGCTGGTGAAACCATTGGCTGTGCAAAAACGCGTTGGGGGCCCCTTTGACTGATGACCAGAAGTTGCTCTTAGAGGGAGGTCCACCCAGCAAGAGGCTCCATTGGTGCATGCCACTGCCATGTGTAGCCATGATTCACTTCACTGACTATCAAAGCTTTCTACAACTTTGCTTGCTGACTTTTGACCAGAGGTTCCCTTTCAACACGAGGAAAATCTGCCTAGAGAGAGAAAGAGAGAAAGCACATTACGGGGAAATAAATGGCAGCGTGTTTCTGGAGGTCTTGGTTTTTATTGCCTGAGGAGCTTCGGCTTGAGCCTGCCCTGCGGCGTTGCCCAGTGGATGTGTATTGTGGCATTTTATGGAGCATGGTTTATATCAGCATGGATTATTATAACAACAACAAGGGGGATATTCAATAAAACCTTGTTTGATGGCAAATGCTCCCACACAAAACACCTCTCCCAGGCCAAAGAAACGAGTGGAGTGTTTATAAAAGCACTACCCTCGGAAATCTGCTTTCACAGAAAACCGCCTTCTGAAACAGGTTTTGAAAGAAGGTGTGTGATCTGGGAGTCTATGCTCCCCATCTGTTTTCTCCCCTCTGACCCTTGGTTGTTTGACTACATGGTCATGACCCTATATTGAGTGGGGTAGATGGTCTGTAAAGATGTTCGTGCAGCTTCGCCTTCGTGCCTCCCAGCAGAGCCTGAAGCCCTCCTGCTCCCTCCTTCCTGGAAGAAATGCCAGAATTTCACTTCAAAAAAAAAAAAAAAAAGTTAGAAAAGAGAAACACAAACAGCAAATGTGCCAGATTGCTAAGGGGATCAAGGATTGAAATATAGCCTCAAAAGTTGCATGTACATAGAGAAACCCCAAAACTTTCCCTAAACCCAACCTGGAACATTTATCTGCCTGACTCCCTTTAGTCTCAGGCCAGTTTTTAACCATTAGATGACTTAAAATTATGATGCTGGCAATGGCTAGGTTAGATGGTAGCTGGGGGGAATTTTTTTTTTTTTAATTCAGTTCCTTGTGTAGGTGGGGTTGGCAAGGCTGTGATAACCGTTTGGTGCCAACTCCAAAGAACCAGAATGCCTTTTCTGGGCTGGAGTCCTGTGGATCAGGGTTTGGAGATGCAAGTTGGGAAGAGAAAGAGAACCCAAAAAGAGGGATGATGTGGAAAGTCTGAAAGGGTGGTGAAGGAAGGTGTAGGGGAGGGAAAAAAAAGACAGACCTCCCGAAAGATACAAGAAAAAGAGAGAGGAAGGGATTTATAAAATAGGAGGAATGAAGGGAGGAAGGAAATGATAAGGGAGAAAAATCAGGACCAAGTCGCTGGAAAATAGATCTGCAAATCAAAAACATCTTTCACTGGAAATCACGAAGTTGATTCCAGAAGAGTTCCTGATGCTTTTGAAATCTCCGGCTCCTATTTTCCCCTCAGACCCCCTTCTTCCCTTGTCAGGGACCAGGCCCCATGTAGCACCGGAGACCAGGTGAGCTTGTGTTTGGGAACGGCACACGCCAGGCAACGATCATGTGAATTTCCAGTGTATCGATAGGGGGAGAGAGGGCCTTGATGAATAACAGAAACAGCCTTTTACATGAAACCCCATCCAGTCCACGACCAGCCAGTGGCTCTAATCTCAGCCGAATGTGCAGTGTTTATTTTTCCAAGAATGGGGCCTTCTATGACTCACGGTACTCAGATGCTACTTACTAATGGACCCTTGTCCAAGTCAAGAATGTGACACACGGCGAGACACGCAGCTTAACAATCACAAACAACAGAACAGTTAATGGGGGGTGAAGCTTCGGTGACATGTGTCACACCAAAGGGCCGACTCCTCATGCTCCCTGAGGCCACAAATGGAGGGTCTCTGGATTGTGTAATAATGATAAAATATTGCCATCTGTTGGCATCCTGTGTAAGCAGGCTCTGACATACATAACGTTGATGTTTTTCCAGACTGCCTCTCACATGTCTCCAGGGAGGGGATATGTGAAAAGCTCTGAGAAAAGAGCACAACATGGTAGCCTGACCTTATAGGAAGAAAAAAAAAAATAGCATTCTGAAAGTTCGAACCTGGAGGAGAACAGACTGCTGGACATTGGTCTAACCTCTTACTTCAAGGGATGGCAGCAGCTAAACCCACCAGAGGTTGCCGGCACCCAACTAGATGGATCATATGATTATGCTTCAGATGTGTTGTCAGATGATTTGGGGACACATGTGCTTCTCTTCCTGGTAGGTTTAGGGCATCTTAAAACCAGGGAGACTTTGATTTATTGCCAGAGAGTTAAAGGCAAGGATGTTTGAACTGTAAAAATCATACATATTATGGGCAAAGGGGGTAAATTGCAATAATTTAAAATACCTCCCCTATAATCATCCGTAAATTCTGGATAAATAGGACATAGTTGCTTTTATTTTATTTTATTTTTTTGGACAAACTTGCAAAATATACACAGAAATTGTCTGGTTGGAAAAAAAAAAGTAGACACTGGAAAGCAGTATAATAATCATGTGATGCTTTAGAAGTCTCCAGAAGTATTTGTCAGACCTACTAACCTAGAATTTGGATTATTTTGTCCATTCAGAGACATTACAATGCACTGAGATCTCTACATAAAGCTGGGGTCCTTGAGAGGCAGCAGCTTCAGAAGGTGAAGGAATAGTGAATAAATGAAACTTGCAATACAGGGACTCTTATCTATATTTGCCAGGCTCTGGCTGAAACAAACAAACAAACAAAACCCTGACAAAACCCTACATACCACAAATCCTAAGAATTTCACAAGTTTAAAGTTTAAATTTACCTTATTTTCATATTTCAGGAACCCCCAAACCAAAAAAATTTATGGAAAAACTGTTATCAGGGTCAGTGGCCACTGATGTAGTACCACTGTGGTATGTCCCAGCAGTGAACCCAAAATTGTTCTAGAATGACTTACCCACAAATCACCCCACAAGGAAGTCACAGAAAAGAGCAAATGAGAGAGAAATCAGAGTCCCACCAAAAAACTCTCAATATTATATTATTGAAACACATGGGGAAAAATAAAACCAAAAACCTAATCAAAAACGAACTAGGGGTGGTGGAAGGGGAGGAGGGCGGGGGGTGGGAGTGAATGGGTGACGGGCACTGGAGGTTATTCTGTATGTTAGTAAATTGAACACCAATAAAAAATTAAAAAAAAAAAAAACAACCTCCTCCATGAGCAATGCTTAAAAAATAGTGGTGTGGAATTTTCTAGAACTGATGGATATGTGCTACTCAGATGCAAAAACCAGAAGTTTAAAAATATAACCAAAAATTAATCTATGTTTAGACACCTTGTAGTGACTAAGGAACACCAAAGGCAAATAAGTGTAAGTTTTCCAGGCAGAGTGCAAAGAAATTCATCTACACATGAATAGCCATTAAAAGCCCCACAACACATGAGCAAAATTCAAAAGTGAGGATTTCTTTAATCTCTCTAGATTTACGGTGCTTCTCGTAGAGGCAATATTCAACGCATCGGGTTGTTTTCCACTTGTTCAAAAGAAATATAAAATCTGAATACATATGAGAATGTATGGCATGGTCATAAAAATGTATACACAACCGTGATACTAACCTCACACTACCTAAATTCTACCCACTTTGGTTCATTCCTATGCAGTCACTGAGCTACAGTGGTTCTCACCATTTCAAATCACACACACCACACAAAGATAAAGAGGAATATGTGAATCCTCACTTGTATAACAGCAATACAGTTTGCATCCAAAGTGAGCGTCAACAAAATGTAAATAAGGATTTGTGGACACAGAGCATGTTTTCATAATAAGACACATATACACTGAAATAATTTTTCCCTTTTTGTTGTTCTAGAGATCCTACTTTTCTAAGGATCTTATTCACCCAGCCATTTACTTCCGAGCAGAATCTTCTACCTCAAGCTGTTTCCTTCCTTCCTTTTTTTAAAAAAAATATTTTATTTATTTATTTGAGAGAGACAGAGAGCACACGTGCAGGGGGAGGGGCCAAGGGAGAGAGAATCTCCAGCAGACTCTGCACTGAGTGCAGAGCTAGGACATGGGACTCGATCCAAGGACCCCAAGGTCATGACCTGAGCTGAAACCAAGAGTCCAACACCTAATGGGCTGAGCCACCCAGGCTCCCCCTTTCTTTCTTTTTTTTTTTTTTCCTGTTGATCTAGGGAGGCTTTGGAGACTGTCAGGATGAAGGTGCCTTCATTACCACCAGCCAAGAAAAGTAATTTTGTTGAAATGTCTTTCTAGAATTAGCACATACTGATGTTGTTGCTCCAGGCCTGAGCCTATGAGTATGATGTTACATCATACTCTTTTTTTCCTGCAATATGTGGTTCATTATCCTGTAGGAATTTTTTACTCTTAAAAATTTGCATGCACACATCCTAGGCCTGTAGATTGAAGATCTAACCATTCCAGTCCCTGCTAAACAACATGAGAGGGCTTTAAGCATATTGTTTTCATGACTGTATTTTCCCCTCAGTTTTATTTAAAACTTTATTTTCCCCAGTTTTATATAAAACTGGGCCACTAAGTTTGGCTTCCCTCACATGATAAACACTATTGCATTTATTCTCACTTCTTAATACCCACCACTTTCTTACAGCCCAGATTGAATTGTGTACGATTTTGGTGAAAAGGCAGTCTCAGACACATTGCAGTATTCCCAACAGAGCCAGCTAGTTTGGTTGCTTGAGTTATGATCCAGGTTCTGACTTGATTTTTCCTTTTCCATCAAAGACTTATCCCAGTCTTCCTTTCTTTCTTTGGAAATGACAGACTAAATGTGGCTTTTACAAACCTCGTATATTCCAGATCATTTAACTTAGGTAGCTTGAGCATGACCCTGAGGAGTATAGAATTTGAAGTTCAATTCTTCCACGGGTTGTTTCAGTGCTCTCTGCTTTGTGGTTAAATAATATATCCCCAGATCTTCTATTAAAAAGTGGTAAGACTATCAAAGAGAAAGGACAGTTGGACTACATATCTGGAGTTTAGAGATGTCTCGACATAGTTGACACCTCCCATTTTGGTTGGTTGACACCATAGTGGTTGACACCACTCGCACATTTTGGCCCCTGGATGGCTGAATATTATGAAAGCCCATCTCATTATTTTATGGCTACGGCTCTAAATCTTTATTTTTTATCTTATTTTTTTAAGAAAAACAACCAAACAAACAAAAACAAAGTTTAAATGACATCACTACGCCGCATGAGAAATAAAATTTCTCGCATGTGTACTTTGATACACAGTGACTGTTTTGTAATGTCTGAGCACAAAACTTGCAGCAAAATTGGAAGAATATTGGAAATTATAAACTGTAAGCATCATTTGGCCATGTTGGACTGTGGCCTCAGAGTTTGTAAGGTGATTTGGTTTCACTTCTCGAATGTACTTAGATTTTAGTTGAACGAAGAGCTGTGTTTGCACAACAGCATCTTCGCAATCCATTGTGCCTCCAACGTCTATCAGTTCATCACCAGCACACCTAGGATCTTTAACATTTAGTGGATTTAAAAGAGAAAAAGACCACTCCTGTAGGTGCCAACAATGTTCTAATCAGGGCTCGTGGTTGGTATCGCCTTCCTAAACGGAGGCTGCGCTCAGAATGTTTGTTCTGCTACAATTAATCACATGCTTTTCAAATGTCAACATAATTTTCATGGTCGGCTAACACGTAGTATTCATAATAGAGAAAAATAATAGAGTTACCATTAAAAATTGATCTGTCACTGTTCATTTTAAAATCGTTGGTTCTGCCTGAATAAACTGTATGGAATTTTAAAAGTTTCCATCCTGTGTATCCCTGCACGCTTGCTTGGAAAGTTTACCTGGCTTTCTGCATTCAGCCCACGCTTCTCCATTATGCAGTGCGATACTTAAATGAAAATATGATGAAGGAAATCTAGTAGCTCGATTCTTTCCGAAAGTCCTATCTTCGTGTCCAGGTGCCATGCGCATGTAGGCGATCTCAGTCTGTGCCATTTGTTGATATTTGAAATATGAGTGACTCTTGATGAAAGACAACAGAGCTTTATGAATCTGGGGGTGTTCCTAAACTTTCCAGAAATAAGGATTTCTGATAGAGGGACAATTGACGCTTATATTCAAGAATATTTTCTAAAAGGGGGTTCCATGAACTAATAAACATGTGTTCGGGTGTCTTTACTACAAGCTTTGAGCCAGTTTCTTTTTTATGAAAATAAATGCGGCTATACTTAGAGAATTCCTCAAAGAAACTACTTTCTTCCTTGGGCTACAGTGTAAACCACCCAAAGGCTAAGCTGTTATTTGTCACATAACTTTACATTATAGATATGGCATGGTCTGTGAGGTTCCTTTAAGAAGAAACCAATAATTTGTGATCATTATGATCCAAGTTCTCTCATGAGTTTTAGATTTCCGCATTCCTAAATAATTATGTAGATGAGGCCCAAACATGAGATCTGCACAATCCATTTTACTTCTGAAAAGAAAGTGAAAGAGAACAAAGACATAGAAGAGAACCTAAATATGTGGCTGACTGATTATTTTTTATATTTCAGTTATTATATATTGTATGTAGAGTATCACATATATTTCACCATATATATGGTTTCACATATAATGGCTATACCAGTACATTAGCACATTTTGGCCCCTAGTACCCTTTACCACTTTATTTTTTTTTAAATTTAAATTCCATTAATTAACATACAGCGTATTATTAGTTTCAGAGGTAGCATTCAGTGATTCATCAGTTGTGTATAACACCCAGTGCTCATTACATCACAAGCCCTCCTTAACGCCCATCACCCAGTACCCCGTCTTCTCACCCCCCTCCTCTCCAGTGACCCTCAGTTTGTTTCCTATGATTAAGAGTCTCTTATGGTTTGCCTCCCTCTCTGATTATGTCTTGTTTTATTTTTCCCTCCTTTACTCCACGTTCCTCTGTTTTGTTTCTTAGACTCCACATATAAGTGAGATCATATAATAATTGTCTTTCTCTGATTGACTTATTTCACTTAGCATAATACCCTCTGGTTCCATCCACATCGTTGCAAATGGTAAAATTTCATTTTTTGATGACTGAGTAGTATTCCATGTATACACACACACACACATTTTCATCCATCTTATTTATTTATTTTGGAAAAATCTGAGAAAAGTCATATATGGAGATTTTGACAGTCATTCTTATGAACAGACAAATGAAGTGAGCATCAGAGGACATTGTGTTTCAGCTATTGCAACCCAGAGCAAGTGCTTGAAATGTTAATTTCACCCACCCACTCCCTCTTCCCTGATTTTATCCCCTCTTCTTGCTGGAATGGTCTGAATCTGGTTAAATCTGTAGCATATTTTCTGAAGAATCCTGTCTGGCCCATGCAGAAGTTAAAGCTATGTCTATTCAGACACAACAATCCCTTCCTCTCCAGTGGATTAGCCCAACCTCAGCCAATAACAATAAAACTCTCCTTGAGATAAATTTCCCACAAAATTTGTCACAGATTGTCGTTTAGACACATTACTTATAACTTAAAAAATAACTAGCTGCCGGGGCGCCTGGCTGGCTCAGTCAGTAGAGCATGTGGCTCTTGATCTTGGGAGTTTGAGACCCATGTTGATCTTAGATATTACTTAAGGAAACAAAAAAAAATAATAACAACTGGCTCCTAAATTCCAGACTTTCAGGGATGGCAATGAAATTCAACAAAATTATTTCTTTTAAGATTTATTTTAAAAGTTGGGTTCTCTTAGATTAGCCTAATTCCCTTTAAGATGACGGTCTGCAGCCACCTTGTTTTAGCAGAACAAATTAGATGGATCCTCTCAAGAGCCACCCTTGGCTGGGTGAGGAGTGACCAACCATCAAAATTTTCTGCATTTCACATTTTCCAAAGAAGTAGAGTGAATAAAATTATGAATCTGAAATCGTGGCTATCGCATTTGATAGAGAAAAGCTAAGTAAGGGTTAAAAATATTGCCTCCATCCATGAATGAGGATGGACAGCAGTTTACAAATATGCATCTGAACTGTTTCATACTGAGTGCTTGGGACCTTCAATCTTTCAAAGACCTTGTTAAACTGATAAGGGGAAAATATTTATTGATTCCAAAATATTAAAATTATAAAAATCAAAAATTTTAATGATGTTGAAAGCTAAATTATAGAAATCCTTTAGTTACACTAACATGTGGAATGTTGGACATTTTATTTTCTTTTACATTATATAGGTTGTAATCTCAAAAGTCTAAGTACCTGAGGCCTAAGAAGATCTTAAAACCACCCTGATCAAAAGCACCTGGAAAAGCTTTAAATCCAGATTCCTAGGCCCCATTCCAGACCCTAAGACTCACACCTTCCAAAGTATGAACCAGGAATTTGTATTTTAAAAGCTCCCCAAAACAATTCTGATGAGTAGCCCTGTGTAATTGGATCAAATTTGATTCTTTGCCAGATCCTGTGATAAGAACAGAATCTTATGCTTGTGTCTCATGTACTTAACAACTGTCTTCAAAATGTACCAATTGGCAATATTTATCTAAATTATAAATTCATGTCCTTCTCTGACTCAGACATACCAGTTATGAGAATTTATCTTATATATTTACCTAGATGGAAACATATTTTTATTACAAATAATCGGGAACCATCCAAGGATATGTCTACTACTAGGAACTAGCTGAATTAACAGTTGGACGTAACATACTCTAGAGCTGTAAGAAGGAACAAACACTTTGTGTCCCAATTTGGAAAAATACCCAAGATATAGTGTTAATGAAAAACAGAAAGGCCAAGTACAGAACATATTACATATTACCATCTGTATCAGAAAGAGAGGAAAGAAAAGCCTAACATCTTTTTGCCCTTTTTGTGTGAATTTTCTAAAATTGGGACACCTGAGTGTCTCAGTTAGTTATGTGTCTGACTCTTGATCTCAGCTCAGGTCTTGATCTCAGGCTCATGAGTTCAAGCACCGTGTTGGCTCCCCACCAAGCTTGGAGCCTACTTAAAAAAAAAATTGGAGTATAATTCATGTACAATATCCTATTAGTTTCAGGTGTACAACATAGTAATTCAACATTATATACATTACAAAATTATCACCATAACAAGTCTCATGACCATTTGTCAGAGATTAACTATTTTAGATACCTCATGTTATTAAAATCATGCAGTCCTTCTATGATTGGCTTATTTCACTTTTCATCATGTTTTTTTTTTTTTCATCATGTTCTCAAGGTTTATCCATGCTGTTGTATATCGCAGGATTCCCTTCTCATTGAAGGATGAGTAATATTCCATTGCATGTATATATCACATTTTCTTTATTCATGAACATTTAGGGTGTTCCCACATTTTTGCTATTGTAATAATGCTCCAATGGACATGAGAGTGCGAATGTGTCTTCAGGATTCAGGTTTCAGCTCTTTTGGGTCAAGATCCAGAAGTAGGATCTCTAGAGTATATGGTAGTTCTATTTTTAATTTTTTGAGGAACCTCCATACTTTTTTCCATAATGTCTGTACCAATTTCCATTCCTACCAATATCACACGGGTTTCAACATCCTCATTGACATTTGTCTTTTGTTTTGTTTTAATAATTAGCCATTCCAATAAGAGTGCAGTGATAGGGACAGGAGGCAAGAGAAAATGAGGACTTGCTAATCAGTGGGTATAAAATTTCATTTATGCAAGATGGTTATGTTCTAGAGATTTGCTGTACAATATTGTACACTTAAAAGTTGCTAAGGGGATAGATTTAAATATTCTTATCACTATAAAATAAAAAGTGAACAAAAACGTGTCTTTATATTTGCTTCTACTCCTCTAAAAAGAAGTAGAAATATATACACAAAAAAAAACTAGTAAATATGCTTGCAAATGAGATGAGAAAGTTAAGGACTGTGGAACTGGTAAACGTGGATAGGGCAGGAGTGAGATATTTTGTGTATGTTTATTGTTAGTAGTAAGCCATATAAAACATATATATAATATATTTTAAAATAATTTAAAATGCAAAATAATTTTGTTTTATCTTATGTTAGGAATTAAATGTTCTATCACTTCTAGATGAAAATTTGTAATTGTAATGAAATTTCTTGATGACACATCCATACAATGAGAATTAAAACTTACTAGAGTTGCTTAAGAAAGACATCAAGTAAAAACAAAAATAAAAACAAAAACAAAAACAAAAACAAACAAACAAAAAAAAGAAAGACATCAAGTAAACCCAAATATTTAGGACACATGCCCAGCCAGAGGATATAATGATCTGCCATCGGTCTTGGTTTGAAAGCTAAGTGCTTTCTAAATTCCCTGCAATGACTTATTTTCTTCACCAGAGTTTACTCTTGGATATTTTCTTGCCAAAAGGCTCTCATCTTAAATCCAATAGTCTTGAGGCAGAACATGGCAGCCTCTGCCCCATTCAAGTATGTTTTTAATGCAATAACAAAGAAAAGGATAAATCCATTTGAAATTCAAAATTCTGGGGAAAATCTGGAGGTGGGTGGATAGCAGTTAGCCAGCTTTGACACAGAGCCAGAATCCCCAAGAGGGCACACCCTGATTATCTTTTCTTAGTCCCAGTGTGTTTGGGGCAAATACAGAAGTGTGTGTGTGTGTGTGTGTGTGTGTGTGTGTGTGTGTGTGTGGAGAAAACTGGATAGTGTGTGGAGTTAGAGCTTTTCTCTCATGAGGTTTTGATGAGAGATAATACAGATTTTCATAGTAAGATACTTCTTAAATATGACTTCATTCTTACCTAACATGCCAAAAGAATATTTCTGAGTGGTAAGCATAGGGGGATTTCCAATTATCCACTGGACCTTCTCACAGCACCATGCTGAAGCTTGTAGAGGGGAAGGCAAGTATCCTAAGGGTTCCACCTACGCTCGTGTTCCCAAAATACCACCTGCACCTCCAGCGAGCATGGCTCCCTTGCTGCAGGCTTTGGATTATTTTCCCAAAATAAAAGACACCCAACCCTTCATGGAATTTTTAGTCATTTCATTCCTAGGAGGATGATTCACCAGGAGAGAATTAGGTAAACATATAGGAAAAAAAAAAAAAAAGACCTGTTGCAAATATGCAGATGTTCCTAGGTGTCATCTTGATAACCAAACTAGTACTGAAGTACCTTTGAATGACTGTTATACTCCCTGTCTCATTGCCGACTGAACTTGTAGCAGCCTTTTAACTTCGTATGTTCATTTTCTGGATTACTGAAGCAATAGCTTGACCCTGCAAGCAGGCTTATGTGTGAATATGTGACATTTACCCCTCAGAGCTGGAACTGGATTTCAATCCAGGTAGCAAAAGTAAATGCGTTTGCAGCACAGCCTCGCCATTGAAAATGTAAAGCAAAGATCTGTCCTTACTGGCCTCTGAAAGATCTAACACATAATCTCTTTGAGATTCTGTTTCCTTATCTTCAAGTCCTGACATAATGAAGTCTAGGGACTGTAGGCGTTCATATGGCACCATACATGAAGGCAGTTCGCATCTATTTATTTGACCTTTATGATATTATACATCATATGCCATTACTCATTATTAATAATAACCATCATCATCGTCATCTTCATCATCATCATTTTAACTGTGAAGGACTTTTAATGTATTTAATTCAAGTTTATTTTTTCATGGAAGAGGAAACTGACATCCAAGAGGTGTGGGGATTGCTTGGGTCAGTCTTCTAACTAATGGCAAAATAGTAGTATCTAGATCATAGACTTACTAATTCCAGTCTAGAGTTCTTCGTGCCACATCATGTGACCTTACCATCATCATGGAGAATCACTCTAAGTTCTTAAAAAATATATATATATATATAAATTTATATACACTCATTTATATATGTGTGTGTATGCACACATACATATATATATACATATATATTTGCACAGAAAATGAAAAAATTCTATTCAATTTCTGAATGACCTTTTATTTTTTGTAATTTTATATTTTATTAATTTTCTTACAATAAGCAATAGTCATTTTATAAGCACTTACCAACAAAAAATAAACTTGTGTTGGTATTACCTCACCCTGTAGCTGTTTGCAAATTTCTTGAAAACAGAGAACAGGGATCCCTGGGTGGCGCAGCGGTTTGGCGCCTGCCTTTGGCCCAGGACGCAATCCTGGAGACCCGGGATCGAATCCCACGTCGGGCTCCCGGTGCATAGAGCCTGCTTCTCCCTCTGCCTGTGTCTCTGCCTCTCTCTTTCTCTGTGACTATCATAAATAAATAAATTTAAAAAAAAAAAAAAAAAAAAAAAAAAAGAAAACAGAGAACAAATTAAGGAAGAAGATATAAAAGTACAATTACGCTAGACTTGTAGGCCAAGGAGATGAAGGGCTTTCCTGATTTGTTTTGTTTGTTTTTGTTTTACGCTATTCCTTCCAGTCACACATCTTCCTGGGTAACATTCTTGGAGAAAAAAAGAGCGAGAGAAAAATTTTGCCTTATTGCTTGTTCAGTCCAGCTCATTTCTAGTTGGATTTTAACTGGGCATATGGTAGGCATTAAAACACTTGTTGAAATGTACTCCTTTTGTTAGCATGCTCTAAATCAGAGGGAGTCCAATCACTAACCTTTTCAGATGTGTTCATTTTTATGACATTATGCACAGAAGATAGATCTGACAATTATTTCATCATGTCTTATTTTAGAGTAGAGATATTAAACAACACAAATAGGACATCTACTTGCCTTCATTTTTACTTTTGAGAAGGAAAGAGATTGAAAAACAAATTTATTTGAGTCCCAAACACATCAAGGCGGGTTTTAAAGAGCTGGATTTCCTTGAAGAATCAGGATGCACGAAGATAGTGGAGTCTTCCCCTAATCTGCTTAGGTGGATAACCATTCCTTCCTTGTCAAAGGTAGTTGGAGATCTTCATCTTCTGATCAAAGACCTAGATTTATATGTGAAGATGAAAGACTTCACCCTTTATGTTTAATCAGTGCTCCGCAACTTTCCGGGCTACCAGACTCTTGAAGATCTCTTTTTCTCTTAAGTCTGTGTGTGTCCATGACCATAAAAGGAAACAGTGAGAAAAATAAAGGGATGCCCTGCCCTGAGAGGGTCTGCATGTTCGGGCTCTAACATCCACTCTGTTGTTATTTAATTGGTTGATTTTCAGCAGTGTGACTTTCAGTGTATATTTATTGAGTGCACAGTGATCTCTCTGGATTTCAGCTTCTTTATCTATAGAAGGGAATAAACAAGTAAGGTTCACCTCTGTATACAGGAGATGGGGATGGCTTAGAGGGACCTAGAACTGGGACAAGTGAAAGATTTTGTTTGTGAGTTCGTGGAATGGACACCGGGCTGACTACAGATATTAGAGCAACTCTGCTCAGAACAGGTGTAAACGCTGGACTTCTAAGTAAGATTTTCTTCGATTAGGGGTTTGGCTGACAAAATAAATAATCTGGAGATCATTGTACCCTGTGAATTCTAGGTTTTTATCTCAGTTCTAAGATTCTTCTGTTCTAGTTATTATGATGGCAATTAAAGCGAACAATTGCTACATAACATAAATATTCTTATTTAAATATATAATCCAAAATATGTCCCGTAGGGCATTGTGATGGTGTTTAAATTCTTCAAAGAGGAGTATCTTCTCACTTTAGCTTTTAACACCTCTAGACTATGGATGAGTCTGACAAAACAAGAGAACGTAAGTTGGTTGCCCAAGATCACATAGTAAGTTAGATTAGTGCCAGCATTAGGATCTCACTGTTTTAATTGCTGGGCAAGTTTGATTCCACCAACTTAGCTGGAAAATTAAAAGTGAGCATTTATTAACACTGTATTAAAAATTACTCTTACCAGACATGAATCTGTGGAGTCAAGACCTTCTGTGAAATTACCTCTTCTCTTTGACTCTAAAATTTACCTTAAACCAATCTTAATGGACTTCAACTTTCTTTTCCATTTTTTTTTAAAGATTCTTTAGTCTCTCTTGAGAGTCAGTTTGCTCTACAGAAGTGGCCTAAGTGCAAGGCAAATATCCCATTTAGCTTCTCAAGCTGAGACTCCCCCACTATGTATAGAGTCTGTGCATAGTTTAACAAGATTTCCACTGTAAATTTCCACAAAACCCCACAAAATATTTTGTCCCCATCTGTAATAACTCCAGGTTGTTTATAGAGGCAGGATAATCTGCAGAGTTACTCATATTTAGAAGTACTGAAAGAATGGTTGTAGAGGTAGTACATGGCTGATGTTCCCCAAGGAAAGAACTTAAGATACAACTCTTGCCCAGTTTAATCTTGGTGCCAACATACCCAGAGACTGTGTCTTTGAAATATCCCTGCCCAAGTAGTTAAAATAAATTAAGAGGTCTGCCTATTCCAGGAATGGTCCCTAAAATGACGATTTTTTTCTTCATGTCCAGTGATTATGTTTTCAAAAAGGTGCTTTTAAAAACCACCTTTTTGCTAACGAAATGCATAATCTGTCCAAAAACAAGGCTGTGGCTTAGCAGGTTGTTCTACTCGGCTTTCCAGCTGAAGGTAAACAGGATGCTTTGCTTAATTTTCCCTATTTTTCTTCATTTACAGTCATGCCATACTGTCTCCTCCCTCATAGCCTGAGGCAAATTCAGATGGAGCCACATCAATGTGGTCACACCAAGAAAAAAAATCCATTTCTCCTCCTTGAGTTTAGCACAAAATCCCAAAAGAGAAAGAGTTAAAATAAAGAAGCATACTTGTATGTGCTAGAACTTTACTTGTGGAATAATTTGGAGGAGGTGCTAATGCTGAGAATCAATTCTAGGGAAGTTAACACAGAACATAGGTTACGGAAAAATTCCAATGCGAAAAATCCAGAACAGACCATAGATGAAGTCTGAGTACCGTTTGAAAGTTGGTAGTTGATACTCATAGGAAAGAACAATTAACATAACCTTGAGATCGATTTGTGTTATAAGATTAATTTCTGACTTGGTTATGAGCATTCATGTCATAATACCTTCACTGTGCCTGATTCTTGGATATTGTATCTTGTGGAAATGCGTGTTGATAGGATGCCGATGCTTTGCTAAAGCAAAATCTATGATCATCGTCTTGTATTTAATCTTAAAAATAAGTGCATCAGCAGATACATAATTTCATATTCTTTTTTGAATTAACTATATCCCTTAGTCAAATAATATTTTTACTTATTTTTAAGCTTTTCATGTACACATGCACTAGTAGGAAAAAGGGTCTTTGTTATACTGATATTTTCATTACCCTAAACATATTTTTAAAGTACTGCTTGTTATTTACCCTAATACTTAATATAAATCACAAAATTTACCAAGATAATAATGCCAACGCATGCAACTGTCTCTAGTTCTTAAATTGTAATTGCTTCGTAACTTCATCTTGCTCTTCATTTTCTTTTACTCATATTGTGCAACTTCAGCGTTCCATAGGCAGGGATTAAGCCATCAAAGTAGACGACCCCATCTTGGAGTTGTACTTTCATAGGGCTGACCACTGTTCGGATAGGACCAACACGATGCCTGTCGATCTTAAACTTGCATGCTTATTTCACGTCTAATGAATGTCTACAAACCTGTCTGTTAATAGAGTAAAAGAAAAAAAGAAGCTGCTCACAAAACTTCAAGAGGACTTTAAAGTTTTAAATTCCTGTTTAAAGTTACGCTTCTAAAAAAATAAAATAAAATAAAGTTAAGCTTCTTCTTTGTTTCCTTGGGGAAAATATTCAATGAAAAATAATAGAGAAATTTGCACAGGCAGCGGTGCTGTGGACAAATACAACCATACCCAAAAGCATTTCTGGAGATACAGAACTTATACAATGGCCACATTTCAGATGTCAGTAAGAACATTTGTCATCAGAAGTAATCACTTCACGTTTAAAATTTTGTGCCTTGGGGGTTGCTCAGTGCATTAAGCTCTGAATGAAAATTGAGTAAGCCAGTGATTTGAACCCATTCAAACGAAAAAGAAAAAAAAGAAAAACACCGTGATTATTTCAACGATGGATCAAACTCTAGGCTTTAAGACCAAGTCCCTATCTTAAGCTTTCTACACAATGCTCCTATGTGGTCGACTAAATCCAAAAAAGTGTCCAGTTTCTCATAGTGCTCTAGGCATCCAGGTCTGGGTAGATTAACTTTCCATTCATGAAATGTTTCATTCAGGTGTTCAGGAATAGTGCAGGAAAAATAAATGAAAACTTAATATGTATTTGCATCGAGTCATTTTACCATCAATAACCTGGACTTTACTGGAAAATTAGAAAGACAAACTCTAAAATTGTTTATATTCTTTACAAAAATATTCTCTCCATATTTAGGAACCCTGTTCATGTAGTAAAATGAATGTATACCTTCTGTTTCCTCTACCATAAGCAGACTGAAATTTGCCTATCATGTTTAGATACATAGCAGTGTACTTGAAATATTATCCATGTTTCAGTTGTATCTTTTTAGTTGTAAGTAAAAAGCATCTCCTACAGTTACTGCCTGCAAGGGCCCATATTCTTTTGCAGTATTTCACATTATTTCCTAGGTTACCTTCCTGTGATGTATGTTTTCTGGATGAACTTTCTTTCACTCCTAATATTATAATCCATCTCTAAATTCATGTTGCCTGAGTAAGGGAATACTTTAAATATTTGTTGCTCTTGCTATTGTTCCTTTGTTCCTTTTTTTTTTTTTTTTTTTTGCAGAAGGGAAAAACCAAAACTCTCAGTGTTGAGAGAAAGGATGACTTCCTTATGTTATTAGTATTGCTAGTTATAATTAGTATTAGTAGGTATTTTTAGTATTAAGACCAACAAGCCTTTACTGTGTGTAGGATCTGAGGGGGAGGGGACTTCTACTTGCATATGAGAAAAATAGAAACTGCAAGAGGATCCCCCTAGAGAAAGGAAAAGTTGTTTTTTTTTTGAGAAAGGAAAAGTTGAGTGTGTAACTATTTTAAAAATCTGATATTTGAATAGATGTCATATAAAATGGTTCTATCCATAAGGATGGCGAGCCATCCATCACCCCTCATTACATCATTCCAATTACACCAGTGTAGTTGATTTCACCAGGGCTCAGTTAGGTTTTTGCAAGACTTTGCTTCAGAGTGCTAGTGTGTTATTTAGTGGCACATCTGTCCACGAAAGTGCCCAGGAAACGAAATGGTGCTGCCAAGGAATGCCGTCACAAGAGTCCTCGTTCCCGCTGTTGAGGCAGTCACCTAATCCTAATCTCAGTCCTAGTATTTCACTGATGTGTGCGTGGCTTTCACGTTACTGATACCTCTCCTGCTCCTAGGATAGAGCTTAGTATATGCAGTCAAAACAGTCTTAGGCTCTTAAAAAAAAAAAAAAAAAAAAAAAAAAAGATGAAAATAAGAACTCTCACTAATTGGAAACTATTAAGCCGGAAGAAAAAAACCAGACCACTTATCTGCAAAAGAACAGCTTCTTTAATGTTCAAAATATTTCAAACATTTTGAAGAGAACAGGGAAGAAGGGAAGATTCTTCCCTTCTTGTGAGAACAGGGAAGCCGGAAGGATTACACAGCTTCACCCCTCTGCATTTAAGGATGGCTGAAATCAGCAGTTCTTTCCCATTCTCTTCCTTCAGTCAGAAAACCATCTTTGGCTAAATTACCATGCATTTCTCCATAATCCCCTATTTTAATTCTGTTCTCCAAAGGGGGAAAAAAATAAAACAAACCAAAACCCCATGCACATTATACTAATAAACAGATTTTTAAAAGTACTCAGTCCAAAAACAAGGCATCAGCATCATCATAATCCCTCACTTTGAATTAAATTCCGTTGAAATATTGACAGTCCCTTTTTTTATTTTATTATTTTTTTTGACGGTCCCTTTATCTGAGAGTCAGATGTGGAATTATCCTACAAGTAACTCATCTGTTGCTTCCAGCACCCTGGCCTGAGGCTTTTCCTGTCTCTGCCTGCAGTCAGACCTCTACCACTGCTGCACCGGATCCTCTAGATTCATCTGGGTGTGGCCCCTGACCTCCCTGACTCCATCTCCAGGCACTGGCCAAGGACCTCGTGTTTGGGGAGTAGGGATGCATATTCCCTGCCCTTTATCTCTGGAAAGAGCAGTGGGAGCTGGTAGGCTTTCGGTTTTGAATTGCTTGTGAAAAGGGCACTGAAAAATGTAAACACGAGCAGCTGCGGGAGCCTCCTTCTGTCCAGGAAGCATTTAATTTGCTTACACTGGCCCATTGGCAGCCCAACCTGCGGAAAGTGCCTATTCTCCTTTCCGAATGTCACGGTGCCGACCGGCTGACGGTTTTTTGTCAGTCAATCCTGCCACCTAAATCACTTCTTTGTATCTGAACCCAGGGGGGAGAATAGCAGTAAGGGAATGAGCGAGGATGTGGTTATCATGAGATAATCAGAACCCTGGGGAGCTCAGATGCACCTGTGCTCTTCTGTCTTGGGCCCAGGAGGGTGATTAAGGCAGAAAGCCTGCTCCCTGTCTCCTTCACCCCATCACCCTCTGATACAGCCTGATCCACCGGCCTCTTTACCTGCATCCCCTGATAAAATCAGCTCACTTTGCACCCATGACCGCATCCCCCAAGGAGAAGTGGCAAACAGCACTGGAAGCCATAGACTGGCAAGGATTCACCCATAAGACCCCATGGCAAGGGTGGTGTCAGGTGAGGGTAAAGGCCATTGGCCGGTGTCACTGGGATTTACCCTGCCCATCACACCTGCTCCACCTGGGGCAGGCCACCTTGGGGGGGCAGAGCTGTTGGAGACCAAATCCCCTCCATCAGTGAAATCACTCCGTGGAACAGGAAAGACAAGAGCGCTCTTTATTTCCTTTGGGTCCAAACCTGTTTTGCCTCTGAGCCTTGGGTCACGAACAACTTTTATGCCAGGTGAAATGGAGTGTTTACAGGCGTGGAAAAAAAATTTAAAAAGAAGACGAAATTATTTTATTTTATTTCCCTTCTCCACACTAAATGCGTTTCATTACAGCAGACTTCTCAGGCCATATGCCAGAAATCTCACATATGAAGGAAAACTAGTTAAAATAAAACAAAACCAATCCCACCCATTTTGATTTCAACGTGGAAAAACTCTTTCCATGTGGGTCAGTTATAAAATAAAAGTTCCGAGCCACACCAAGTGAACCTGATGTGTACAGAGGATTTGGGGGGATTCACGCTCATTCCCTCCTTCCTAGGGAGGAGGTGGCCTTCTCCGCAGCTGTTCTGTCGCCAGCCCAAGTGACTTGGCTGCTGAGGTGGTCTGTATATTATGTGCAATAACTGAGCTGTGGCTTTATGCTTAAATCTGAGATATGTTTCCCCAAACACACAGACCAGTCAATGCAGTAGAAGAGCACAAGGGAAATGTGTATCTTTTAATGAATTGTGGGATTCCTTGATAATCTTTTAATCATTTCGATGCCCAGTCTGGCTGGAGAGAGGGGTCCGAAATGCAAATCGGTTGTAGGTGGATTTTTTTAAAAATGCAAATATTGGGGATCCCTGGGTGGCTCAGTGGTTTGGCACCTTCCTTTGGCCCAGGGCATGATCCTGGGGTCTGGGGATCGTGTCCCACATCAGGCTCCCTGCATGGAGCCTGCTTCTCCCTCTGCCTGTGTCTCTGCCACTATCTCTCTCTCTCTCATGAATAAAAAAATAAAATCTTTAAAAAATAAATAATAATAATAATAATAATAATAATAATAATAATAATGAATGCAAATATCATCTGGGAGGAGTGAGAGGGTCATAGAAAGTGGTTCCCGAGTTAAGACTTGGGACAGGTGTTAAGTCAAAGGACATGAGTGGGGCAGAGGGTTCAGAGTGGGAGAAAACAAATTGGTCTTTTGGTGAATGCATGATTTTCCCTCACAATGGTTGAGTACTGTCAAGTCTCCATATCCCCTGCAGCAGCTGGTATTACCAGACTTTTCTTCAGTTTTGCCAATCTGATAAGTGTGAAAAGATATCCTGCTATTTTGCATTTTTCCAATTATTAGAGCATGTGAGCCTTCTCTCATGTACTTATTGGCCATTCAGAAATCCCCTTTTGTGAATTACTGATTACAGTAATTTGCTCACTTTCTATTAATCTTTTTTACTTAATTTTTTTCAGCACGTATGTGTAAATTGTTCTAGTAACCTTTATCCACAGCTGACTCATCCACACTAATTTGCAATCATTAACTTATCATATAAATTCTCTTATGTACATAGATCAATCCTGGGCTCCCCAAACCATTCCTTGGATCGGTTTGTCCATTTCTATGGAAATTCTCTTATTTGTAAGATCCTCACGTAGTATGCAATTTTTTGTTATTAAAATATATCTAAGAGAGCCTGTGAGTGACTAATGGTGAAAAATCTCCTTCCAGCATGTTTTTACATGTTTTTTTTTTTGCTGGAGCTTTAAGGATTAAAGGATTAATTATTGATATCTTGTGCCACAATTTTTCTTGTACCAATTTTGATTAATTCACACTTTTTTTCTTTAAAAGTATCCATTTGAGGGATGCCTGGGTGGCTCAGTGGTTGAGCGTCTGTCCAGCTCAGGGTGTGATCCTGGAGTTCTGGGATCGAGTGTCGCATCAGGCTCCTGCAGAAAGCCTGCCTGCTTCTCCCTCTGCCTGTGTCTCTGCCTCTCTCTCTGTGTCTCTCATGAGTAAATAAATAAGTAAATCTTTAAAAAAAAGTATCCATTTGGTCTAAAATTTCAATATTCCCAGGAAATTGTATTGTATATTTTCTGATCTTTGTAAAATTCTTGATCTGTAGTTTTATTCATATTTTTATAGCTGAATTTGTGTATTTTTTATTTCTCTCCATTTTTTTCCTAACTAATCTCTCGAATGATTTGTCTATTCAAAAAGTAGTTTTAATTTTCTTGATTCTTATTATGGAGGACTTTAATTTCAAACTGAATTAATATGTTGAAGCCATTTAAAGTAATGCCCTGAAAAAAAATTAAATCAAATACGATCTAGGAATGCCCTGCAGAGATTAAGTAGGCAATCATTGAAAGCTTTTTTTTATTGTTATAGTAATTTCTCCTTTATATTTCTAAATGCATTAATGACTGCTTTTATTTTTGGAATTTCTCCTTTTGATTTTATTTATATTTCCTTTATTTTTTTAAGCTGAATGCTAGCCTTCATTTTTATCAGTTTTAGTATTTATCATGTGAATTTTTCTCTTTTTTTTTTGTGAATTTTTCTCTTAAATATTTAATTGAATCTCACAAATGCTAACCTATGGTTTGCATTTTATTAATAGACATTTCATTACTATATAAATTTCCAATAATCTTGGATTTTATTTTCGGTTTTAGTCAAGTTTTTTTTTTTTTATATTTTATTTATTTACTCATGATAGACACGGAGAGAGAGAGGCAGAGACACAGGCAGAGGGAGAAGCAGGCTCCATGCAGAGAGCCCAATGCGGGACTCGATCATAGGACTCCAGGATCAGGCCCTGGGCTGAAGGTGGTGCTAAACCGCTGAGCCACCCGGGCCACCCAGTCAAGTTTTTATAGATTTTTATTTCCTTGCTTGTTTTTTTTTTTCTCTTTAATTTTGTTACCATATCTTTTATCTTGATGAGGAAATGTTCTCTGTCCTACTGTCCTATTTTCACTTCCTTGGAATTTCCTAAGATTTTATGGTGGCTTTATATACTATCGATTCTGAGTATCACATAGGCCCTTGTAAAGGCTTCTTTTCTTTGTCCTGAATCTAGAGTTAAACACACACACACATACACACACACACACACACACACACACTATTAGATCTCCTTATTTATTTTTTCTAGAGTTTTTAATTTTCTTATTATTGATCATCATACTTGACTGGACAATAGGAGAGATAAGTTGCCATCTACTCCTATTGGGATTTTGTGTACTTTTAGTATTTCCCATAGCTTTTGTTTTCAGACTTTTGCCAGTATGTTGTGTGGTGCATATGACTCATACCTATTAGATATTCATTGTGGATTGAGAGTTTTCATGTTCACTATGTAGTCATTTTAATGCCCTTTCCTCTGAATCCACCTCTGTTTACAGGAAAATCAGAATCCTTATTTCCTTTGAGCATTCATTTGCTAGTTAATCTTCACTCCACATTTTTATGTTTAGGCCCGTCCCACCATCCCTCTACATCTTCTGTTAAATCCCTCTGTGTTGGTGTCATGTTGGGTAATGCAGAGTTGCAGGGGGCACTGAGCTCTACAGTACAGAGCTGTAATCTAGTCTGGGAAAGGCTTTTATTTCCTTTCCTGCCTTCACATTTTTATAGAATTTACATCTGTTGATAAAGTCTGAGAGTTCAAGCTATGATCTAAGTTATACTCTCCATATGTATCGCTGCTCCCTGCTTTTTTCCCCTAATTTTGTTGTGTGTTGGGTGGCTCCTTCTCATTATTCCAAAGTCTCACTAGCTAATTTTCCCTCTTGTGGACTCTGCAATCAGAATGTACATATTCCTGTCAACTCCCTCTTCTAGAGAATACTGATGGGGCAACTAAAATACTCCATTTGCTCTTCTTTTCACTTGACCTCTTTTTTTTCATCCCTGCACTGTTACTAAAATGTAACAAATGTACAAAATTATTTTTGTAGTTCCTTTAGTACTTGCATTCATACTTATAAATATAATTTTACATTATTATTTGTTTCATATACTTTAATTTGTATCTTTTAAACTCCAGGTATAAAAAAATCAGGATATGATGGGTATCTCGTAATTTTTATCTCTGTTCCTCTTCCAAATTTTGATTTTTTTGATGTGTTGTCTTGATCATACACACACACATATTTATGTATCACTGTATTATATATGTCATACTCTGTATATATACTATATAGGCAAAACTCACTTTATTGCACGCTGCTTTATTGTGCTTCGCAGATATTGACTCTTTTACAGACTGAAGTTTGTGGCAACCTGTGTTGAGCTGCATTTGCTCTCTTCATGTCTCTGTGTTACATCTTGGTAGTTCTTGCAATATTTCAAACTTTTTCATTATTATTATATTTGTTATGGTGATCTGTGATCCGTGATTATGACTTGCTGAAAGCTCAGATCACGGTTTGCACTTTTTAGTGATATTTTTGAATTAAGGTATATACTCTGCTTTCTTGGACATAATGCTATTCTATGCTTAACAGACTACTGTATAAACATAACTTTGATATGCACTGGGAAACCAAACAATTTATTTGACTCCCTTTATTGCGATGTTTGCTTTATTGCAGTGGTCTGGAACCCAACCCGTTATATCTCCAAGGTATGTGTGTATATATATATATACATATAGTGTGTATATACACACACACGGTACGTAGTATATATATCATATAATATGCCATATATCCTACCACATATATATAGATTGACAGATCATTAGATATATATAACATTTATATTATCTAATTTATAATCTTTAACTCTGTACCCATTCTAAACCCATTGTCGTTGCAGCTTTAGGCTGGCAGTTACCTGGCTGACACTTCTGCAGGATTTTTCCTGTTGTTGAGTGTTCCTCCAGCCATTTCTTCAAAGAAGGGCTCTAGGGAAATACTTTCCCTGAGTTCCTCCATACTCAGCAGTGTCTGCCCATTTCTTTTACATCAAACAGCAGTCTTCACATAGATGCATGCCGTTATTTATTTATTTATTTATTTATTTATTTATTTATTTATTTATTTTTGCATGCCTGTCTTTACACAGAGAGACAATCCTGGTTGTCTTTTTATTATTATATATTGTCTGCGTATGTTGTGAATTGCCCATGGATCACTTACTGCTGGACGCATATTGGAGGTGGGGGGTGGGGGGAAGAGACAGGGCTGTGTTACCTGGTAGATACAATCCTCAGTGATGGACAGTAAAGCTCCTATGACCTTGTGTGTGCACGTGTGTGTGTGTGTGTGTGTGTGTGTGTGTGTATGAGAGGGAGAGAGGGAGAGAGGGAGAGAGGGAGAATGCCATCTGCAGGGCTGCTTACAACTTAAACTCTCTGCTCCATATTCCGCCTCCTTTGCTGACTGCTTCCCGCACCTATGGGGTATAGATCTGGATGTTTCCCTATTCATTCTAACCCCTCCCCACCCCCAACCCCCCCATCGCCCTGAAGTCCCGTTTTGCCAAACAGACCCAAGAAGTCCCCATTGCCAATGCAATTACTCAGTTTTAATTGTACCAAACAACAGATAAGGGTTATTCCTTCCAGGGTGCCCACCTACTGTGGAGAGCCGTGTCCTCCTGCATTTGTCGGATGTAAAGTGGGTGCAGGTGTGCGCTCCGGCTTCCCGGGTCCCTGTTTGATGATCAGTGCAGTCGGCAGCCCTTGAACATCCATTGTGGTTCCAGGTTACAGATGCCTCTTTGTTTCCTTGAGGATGATGCCTGTATTCATTTCTTTCTTTCTCACTCTTGTGTTGGGGTGATTTCCAAGAAGTAAAAAAACATACTTGTCTCCACCCTGATATCTTAAAACTGGAATTTCATTCCACTGATTTGGGTTTGTAGTATTTTAGTGATTCAGTTTTAAGTATTTTGCAATCTGTGTTGTGTTTTCTTTTATGTGTTCACGACACATATAAAAGTTTAATTTTTAGTTTCTGAACAAGTAGGTTTAGGGGCTACTTTTAAAGCCATTTCTACTTGTATTTCACCGTAGTTAAAGAAAAATGGTTTGAAGTAAGATTTTACATGTGTTGATATTCTTTTTGGCCTAGAGACGTTTTTTCTGTAAATATTTTATGAGGGCTTGAAAGTGACAAATCTTTTTAAAAGTTGGGTTCAGAGATTCATATCGATCAGGCTTGTTAAGTACACCTTTTCAAATCTTGTGTTATTGTTTTTGCAATCAGATATTTCTTTATTTAGAAAAAATACTTCAAGATATTCTGAATATAATTATATATTTGTCATTTTCTTTTTGGTAGTCTGCCCATTATCGCTCCATGTATTTCAAGGCTTATTTCTAGGTTTATACTAATTTGTATTATTGTAGTTTTTAGTGTCATTATTATTATAATTATTAATGATTAAAAGCAAGTTCCTTGTATCCTATGCATGCTACTCGTCTTAAAATTTATTACTTAATATTAATGTTGCTATACAAGCTTTCTTTTGCTTATTACATATTTTTCATCTATTGTTTCAAACATTTTTATATCATTAAGTGAATTTTTCCCTAAATGGTGTATGTAGGAGATGTTTGCTTTTAATAGGCAAAATTAATCTATTCAAATTTATTTTGATTACTGATGTATGGATTGTTTTCCATCATGTCATTTTGTATTTATATTTAGTTATTTTTCATTTCTTTCCTGATTTTGTAGATTAATTTTTTTAAAAACTATTTTGTTCCCCTACTGTTTTAAAAGTAGGGGAACAAAACAAAATGCTTTGTAGGTGCCCTTGGTGGCTCAGTCAGTTAAGTGTCTGCCTTCGGTTCAGGTCATGATCTTGGGGTCCTGGGATGGAGTCCAGTCAGATTCTGTGCTAAGCGCAGAGTCTGTTTGTCCCTCTTTCTCTCTCTCTGCTCCCCACCCCCCCCCCGACTCATGCTCTCTCTCTCTCTCAAATAAATAATACAATCTTTTTAAAAAAAATGTTATGCTTTGTATTTTCTTAATTCTCTAAGGAGTACCCTTGAATTTTAGCATGCATATGTAATTTTATATTTTTCCAACAAAGCTCACAATTTTTCAGTCTATATCCTTATCATCAGCAAGAATATTAGATAACTCCGCCAGGACTCTAGGCTTTATGCACAAAACCCAATTTGTAATTCATTGGGATTATATTTATATTATATAATGCTGGAATCGATTCTATTTCTCTCAATATTAAAATCTTATTTCCTAAGTTCTTCAACTCCAGTGCATAATATTGTTTTAAACTTCTCATTTCTGAAACTTAAGGATTTACCTTTCTGTCATTACTTTGTGTAGCTTTTGCTATATTTTAGAAAAACATTTATGCACATTTAATATGTGTGTATAGGGTGCTTTCTTCATATTCTTGTCCTCATTTCCTTTCCTTGTGTGTCCTGCAGATAATTAACATCCCACTCTCTGGGCATAAGAAAGCCCTAAGTTGTAGAATTTTCCCATTCCCATGGTGTAAATACTCCTACTGCGGTCAGTGTCAAGGTACCAATACAATATGAACACAGTCTCAAAATTTCTGAACGTTTAACTATCAACTCTTGCAAGGGCAAGTAACAGTGAGCTAGCTTTAGTACACCACTAGCTAGATAGCTCTAGTACACTATTGTTAAATTACCATGCCATTAAAGTCTGAGAAACTCTGCTTTTTTAATTCAGTGGAATTGTCACTGGACTCAGGACTGTCATTTTTATCTGCATCCTTGTGGTTCAGAGTCAGTGGACCACATATTGGCAATCATATTCTTTGGTGTCAGCAAGAAGGTAGTGGGAAGAGGCCATAGTTACCTTTAATGGGTAACAATATTTTAGTTGTTATGGACTGGCATTTTGATTACTCTTTTAAAGCATCTTTCTCCTAAAATCCCAGCTTTAGTATGTCACAAAACCTCCATTTTTATTCACCTCAATTAATAAAACCACCCTCTTCTGAGTTTGCTAGAGATTGAATATTTATTTTCCCCCCAAATTCATATGTTGAAACCCAGTCCCCAGTATGAGGGCATTTGGAGGTGGGGCCTTTGGGAGATGATTAGGTCATGGAGGGGGAGCCCCCATGGAGGGGAGTAATGCCTTTATAAAAGAGACTCCGAAGGGCTCCCTCACTCCCTCTGCCATGCAGGGTCACTGCATGAAGACAGATGTCTATAAACCAGAAAGTAGGCTCTCACCAGATGTCAAACCTGCAGGTGACTTGATCTTGGTTGGACTTGCCAGTCTCCAGAACTGCAAGAAATAAATTTCAGTTGTTTACACACTACCTAGTCTACGGTATTTTGTTACATCAGCCCAAACATACTAAGACATTGCTTAAGCCAAAAACATTAAACATCGTCCTTGATTCCTCTGCATCTCTTATTTACAATAATCCTAAATCATATTTTCCAAGTATTCTGCTTCTTTCCATTCCCATTACAATCACCCTAATCAAAACTGCCATTAACGGTCATCTGTATCTGCACCATTCTATATTATAATTACTTGCCATATGAAGCCATTGAACACTTAAAATATGGCTAGTCTAAACTGGGTGTTGTAAGTATACACTGGATTTTAAAAGCTTAATACCGAAGGAAGAATGTAACATATCCCATTAATACTTTCATATATTGATTACATGTTGATATGAGAATATGTTGGATAGTTTGGGATAAATTAACCATATGATTAAAGTTATTTTCCCATTTCTTTTTTCTCTTCTTTTTAAAAAAGGTTTTAGTTATTTATTTGAGAGAGAGAAAGCACGAGCAGGGGCAGAGGGAGAAGGAAAAGAAGACTCCCTGCTGAGCAGGGAGCCCAACACAGGGCTGAATCCCAGGACCTGGGACCATGACCTGAGCTGAAAGCAAACACTTAACCAACTGAGCCATCCAGGTGCCCTTGGTTTCTTTTTTCTTTAATGTGGGTATAAGAAAATTAAAAATTATATATGTGGGTTGCATTATATTTCTATTGACCTAAAAACACTGGCCTAAACCTTTGCAATAGGTTCCTAAATAGTTTCTTGGCTTCCACTTTTGCCCCCCTCCTCACCTGCTCTACCTATCGCCTGGTCACTAGACCGTATGTGATCTTATAGAATTGTGAATGAGATTATGTCACTACCTGATCCAGTACCTTCTCATTTTACTTGAAATAAAACCAACTCTCCTCATCATGGCCTTATTCATGATGGGTTCATATGAGATCTAACCTCAGACTAGGCTTTGAAACATAACTAGCCCTGTGGTAGGTTGCCTTTTCTGGTCTTCTAGTAGTTCTCATCAATATCATTCCTGCCTCAAATTTTTGCATTTGCACATCTCTCTACCAGGAAATATCTTTCCCTCAGAGCTTATTATGACTCACTCTTCCTCATCATTCAACTCAAATGCTACCTCTTTGCTTTTTTTTTTTTTTTAATAAAGGTCTTCCATAACCACCAAATATAGAGTGGTTTAGATTTATATTAGGGACATGGAGCTATATTACTTGAACTTGCCTTGTCATCTCCAAGGGAGGTTTAACTAGGTCAAATTATTATTATGTATTTTTTACAATAAAAACTAAGTTCCATGAGAATAAAGATCTTATACCTCACTTCCTGTACATATATGTCCTCAACAAAGAATCACTGAATGGATGATAGAATAGAGTTAGGCAGTCCTGAATTCAAATGTGAACTCTATTACTTATTAGTTAAGTAAAATAAAGAAATGTTCTTTATTCTATTTGAGCCTTTTTCTTTTTCTTTTTCTTTTCTTTTTTTTTCTTTTCTTTTCTTTCTTTCTTTCTTTCTTTCTTTCTTTCTTTCTTTCTTTGTTTATTTGTTTTTATTTGAGCCTTTTTCTATTTCTCATTAATATGAGATAGATGTTAAGCATAGTGTTTGGCACATAGCCTCTGTTTACTATGTTGTAGGTATTGCTAGAATTATTATTTTTTAGTATTACAAATGTTACGACAATTAATGTGTGGAAGAATTGTCACAAAGACAAATGCATGAAATTTGTGTGTTGTCACCTTTTGGGAAAAGTTGCTTATGACCTACTTCAGGAGACACAATTGCATTTTTCTTCTTTCATGGAAGTTTCATTTGCTGAGTTCACTGAAATTGTCTCACTGTTATTTTGGAGATACAGTCAAAGACTCAAAATATTCTTGATTTAAAAATTTACATTAGATTTTAACTAGAAATATGAATACCTACGGTATGACTCAGTCATACAAAACATAAGACACACACACACACACACACACCCCTCCAAGCTTCAATTAGGAAAACTGTAAACAAGATTGACTGAATGTGGCTTATTTAGAAGCACAAAGCATATTACCTATTCTGAAAAATTTAGTAGCAAAGTAAGCTCTTAAACAATATTTTATCCCAAATCTCCTAAACATATTTGATGCGTAGATTCTTTTTACTCATTTACTTAACTTGGCTCTAAGTTGTAAGGGATATCCTTTGGGAAATGAAGACTTGAAGTAGTTCTCAAGATTCTGTGAATCACAAACGAAAGTGAAAAGGAAGTAGGCTGAACTTTGTGCAGTCCAACTTCGACTTGGCTGATGATAACTCATATTCAGTGCTACTTAAGACCAAAATAAAAACCAAAACAAACAACAACAATTAAAAACCATGGCTTTGTGGAATGTACCAACACTTTACCTTAATCAAAGGAGAGAGAGCTTATCATAGTGTTTGGGGGTAGGATTTTTGCTGAAGAGCAAATCCCAAGTGATGGCCTGAATCCAAAACATAAGAGCAAGACCAGAGATGAGATCAGAACCAGAGCCTCAAATCCAAGACCACACAGAACTAGAGATGAAAGTGAAAGGAAGCAGCCCAAGACTTTTGCTTTCGATAGGAATTCTGTATCAGAGACTTCCGTTTGCTGGTAGCAGAGTCAATCAGCCGGAGTTTAAAGTATGGGCTCAGGGCAAACTCATCATTTCAGGCACATATTTCTCCCTAACATCCAAATGAAATCAATCTTGAGTCAACTGGGAAACTTCTTCTTGTTCACACCTCTACAGATTACAAAATAAACATTTTAAATCATCTGTTATGATGCCTATGCATTGTCATCTCTTAGCTTTTGCATTTTTCAACTTAAATGAAGAAAACCACTTTAAGCTTTATTCTGAAGAAGTCATACAATTAGACAGTTTAAACCACTGAGAAACATGCTCTTGTATATGTGAAATTTTTCAAGCTTAAAAATTTGATATTTCCCAGCTGCTCATCTCTAATTTCTGACGATTAATAGTTTGCTTGGGAATTTTAAAATATCAACTTTTTATTCTGGAAAGAACTGAAGGCATTTTATTTTTTCTAAATTCTCTATATCCTGTTCTGCTTGCCTGGACTGAAAAAAAAATCAGACAAATACTGCAAGAAAATAAAATTTTATTTTGGAATCATTCAACTTTTGGCCCAAGTTCTACAAAAATTATGGGCTCAATCATCTGAGGAAGTGCAACACTAAGGAAATCTGCCAGGGTCAATGTGCTGTGTATCTTACTCATCAATTTACAATTGGACAGAAACTTACCTGGAGTGTTCCTGCTGACAAGATTACGCCTACCCCAGTTTTCAAAGTAGACTCTGATGTTAGATTTTTTTTTTTAACTGATTGGTGCTATCCCATCCACCATTTCTAAATTCTTTAAGCCTGAAGGTTTCCCAGCATTCCTGGAGAGATGATTGGCTTGGGTGAAGGAAAAGAAAAATTGCTACCTGAAAATTTCAAGAAAGTGGTCAAGAAAATGCTATTGTCTCACATACCGTGAGAAATTATGCATATATTCTGTAACTTAGACCCACACCCTTGGCTCTTTGTAAAAAGTCTGTTAGAGTCTGGAAACATTCAGGAAAAGGAAGAGAATATAGAATGATTTGGGATGTTGGCTTTTTAAAATAAATCCTTCGAGTGTCCTCCAAGAGAGAACAAAATAAACCCAAATTGTCAATTTGATGACATATCCCAAAGGATCACTCAAAAGAGCTGTTAGTGCCTCTCTTCAACTACATCCCAAAAGACAGATGTAGACGGTTACCCTTGCCTACAGTTTCAAATCAACAGGAAATGGAAAGCACCAAATAAGGTCTACATCATCTTTTTTACTACTGAGGATCTGTGATATAAGAATTCTCCTAGATTAAATCTGCTAACTGGACACCATATGCTAAACCTGGTTTGGATATAACATGTATAGCCCACTTTTGTGAAGCCTGTGACATATAAAGAGAAGTATATAAAACATGTATGTATGGCTTAAAGATAAAACAAAATGGGCATTTATTACCCATCATGCTGTTTAATAAAGAAAACATTACCTTAAAAGCCTCCCAAACCCCCTACGTGACCTTCCTAGATTGCATCTTCTTCTATGGTAGACAGAATAATGACCCTACAAAGACATCCATGTCCTAACCCTTGCAATCTATGAAAATGTTACCTTACATAGCAAAAAGAGACTTTGCAGATGTGATGAAGTTGAGATGCAGAAAGCCTGGACTATCCAACTGGTCATAGTGGCATCACAGGGTCTGTATAAGAGGTATGCAAGAAGACTAGGAATCGGAGTCAGAAAAAGAAGATGTGATGATGATGTCAGAGGTTCGAGTGGTCCAAAGGATGCAAGCAGCCTCTAGAAGTTAGACGAGGAAGAGACTTCTCTCCTGAAGCCTCCAGAAAGAACATAGCCATGCTGACATCTTGATTTTATACTTCTCACTTCTAGAACTGCAAAAGAACAACATTTTTTTGTGGCAAGCCACCAAGTTTTCGGCAATTTGTTATAGCAGCCATCAAAAACTAATACACCCTCCCTTCCCTGGAAGTAACCACTGTCCTCCCTCTTGTGATAATCATTCATTCGCTTGCTTATTTGTTTGGTTTTAAAGTTGTACCACCTATGCTGTGTCTTTAATATGCTAGTAAACTTGCAAACCTGAGTAGCGAGCACAATCTTAGCTGTTACAAAGACAGGGTGTGATTGCTCTGTTATGTGAGAACTCCACGAAGAAAATAAACTGAGCAGTAGCTCTGGTTTCAGTTCCCTGAGAATTTACAAAATCTTCTGGGGAAATCAGCAGGCAAGTTCATGAGTAAGGCTTGAGTAACCCAAGACTCACCGGGCTGGTGCACCTGGTGTGGTTATAGTATGAGTACTAACTATCTCAATATCTAAATATGAAAATAAAAATGTCCAGTCCCTCTCTAGAGGTTTGGTTTTTCCTGTAGAATCTCTCACCTATCATGCCGTGTTTACCCTTTGGGCCTTCTGTCCCGTATTAGAGACTTTTTTCAGATGTCTGTTGATTCTTGGCTGTCTGCTTTGTGAAGAGTGGTGGAGATTAAAACCCTTATTATATTAGAATCATGCTGATGAGGTTACTGGTAGTATTGCTGAAGAATGTTCTAGGTGGACATGGTTTGGGATCCCTTGGTGTCTGTATCCTAAGAGAATACTGACCAGATCCCCAAGAAAAACGTTCTTTCAGTTTCCTGCCTGGGGATTCAAGGTCAGGCTGCCAGTATGTTTGGAACTGAACAGGAGAAGAAGGCTGGGGGTGGGGAGGCACCTGTTTTCAAGACTCTCTATGAAGGTTCTTTAATTCCCCTCTTTGCATTCATTACAGCATCTGTGTTCTCACCCTTACCTGGCATCCCCCAACGCATAGACCTTCTAATTCATACTCACCCAGGATAAATCTATAAATACTTGAAAGTGTAGCAAAACCATTGCTCACAATGTTAGAATGAGTGTGTAAGGATCAAAGTGCTTCTCATTCAATCAGCTTCTCAGTCCTGATCTTAACCAATCTTCCTTCTTCCCCAGTTCCAGGGGCACTAGGTATCACTTTCAGAGCTTTTCAGAAAGTCTGATAAAACATATATGTATCATATTTCCCCTAGTAGGCTATCAGTTCAACAATGGAAGAGCTTGTTTTGTTGGTTGATATACTCCCAGGACATAGAACATAAGAGGTGCCAAAATATTTGTTAAACTTGGGATTTAACTTTCGTGGGTCAGTTAAGTCAATTACCACTGGCCCATCCCCTTATCAGCTCTCAACATTGTACTGCTTTGGTCCCTCTCCAGTTTTCCACATCTTTGAGGTGTACATATTTTTTTCTCATTGCTTTATTGTAATTTTTCTTGGGATTTTTTGAGAGAAAGGAAAATCAATGTGTCTGTTGAATCTACCACATATGGATGCAGGTGTGCATGTGCGCATGCGTGTGTGTGTGTGCATGTGCATGGTGGAATTGGTATTTAAAATTTTAAATATAAGGATACAGTTAAAATGTTGTAAATAAAAATCCAGATATGTGGCTTCTCTTGACAAATAGAAAACTTAGCTGACATTAGGCTCATGACCATAGTTAGTTGTATCTGATTGGCAACTGCCTTTTTAAAAAAGGAGCATTGACTCTTTAATTAAATAGTGTTTCCACCACTCCTCAGTGTCTGACACCTACAGTATTTCATTTCCTTCATTCCTTATACTTGATTGGCCTCTATAGCCCCAGTAGTCAAAGAAAATAAATTATGGCAGCTGGTGGCAGGGATAACAACTGTGCTAGGGATGGTCTTGGTGGCTTTGAATCAAGCAAATTGTTATATTTCTGTATGAAAAATATTTCGGGGGCCATTGGAGACACTGGAGCCATTAAAAATTTATGAAATCAAAGCAGCCTTACTTTACTCTTTACAGAAGTAGTAGACCTTCTACATAAATCCTACAGATCAAAAGCTAAGTGCAAGCAATGATCATGCATGAATTATGCAAAAAAACCAATGCTCCCTAACTTTTGCATCATGAGGATATCCAAGCATGATTACTTTTCCATTTCTCACCTCATAGTCTTCTAATTCATACCCTTCATGACGCCACACGTTGCCTTATACTAAAACATATATGTATCATATTTTCCATAGTAGGCTATCAGTTCAACAATGGAAGAGCTTCTGTTTTGTTGGTTGATATACTCCCAGGACATAGAACATAAGAGGTGCCAAAATATTTGTTAAATGTATGAATGCATGTAAAATTATTTTTTTTAATGAATATGATTAATACTCTAGGCCAGAACTTCCTAAAATGTTTCTTTGGAAGATTATTTCCATGTAACATTACTATTTTTGTACAAAGAGCATTGATTTGGTGATCATCACAAATTTGGAGAATGTTTGATTGGACAAAGCTAAGTGGGGTTCTTTACCACAGGACTTCCTGAGCCTTCAGGACTGTCTGAGCCTTCATTAATTTCTTCATTTATCAACAATATTTTCATATGTCTACCACTTGCTCCTCACAATGCTACATGCTCTAATGAAAAACAATATCTACACTTATACTGCTATTGTGAACCCTAAAATCTAGCAATATGCAAACAAGAGGGAGAATCAATGGACTGTTTTCCTTCTAATTTATTCGAATAATAAATCCCTTTCTGAGGAGCATCTCATGGTACTAGTATTTCATGGAACACCTTTTGGGAAACCCAGGTCTTGCCATAAAAATAACTATTTTAATTCAAAATCTAGTTGGGAATTTTTATGTGCAATTAGTTCCAGGCCTCGTAGTAAATGGGGACTAATAGATTATAAATAGTTCCAGATAGGGTACTCCAAACCCAATCAAACTTTCCCAACTCCATTTAAGAAAAAGTGGTGGAAAAACTAGCTCCCACTGGAGATATAAATCAAATCCAAGGGGGGAACTAATGACTTCACTTACCATTCAACTTTTGAAGCCAATCTCAGGAGGTGAAAAGCATTATAATCAATACTGAATATCGCACAATCAGGACCTAGATACTTAGTGGTGTCATACAGGAAGTGGATATTTTTGAAAGTTGTAATGATGTGCTGAAGATGCTGCTGTGCCTTCCCAGTGAGTAGCATTTTATGGCAAGACCCATCATGACAGATGTTTTTCACATACCAACCAATTTGAATTGCCCAATCTCAAATACCTCAAACTCACAGAGTATATTTTGGAAAAAGGCCAAATTCTATTAATTAACTTTTATCTCTCTCTTGCTCGTTTTCTCTCTCTCACACACACACTTGCCCTTTAAAAAAAAAAAAAAAAAGAGCAATAAAATTTCAGTAAACCTCAGGAATCTAATGTTTATTTTAATTAGCAATAAGCTTTTGAACAGGAAAACACACGAGGTATACTATATTACCATACTGGACTCTGTTCCTACAAGATAAATGTTAAAATTGTCATTTATGATTTTTGTTACTTTTATAATTTCTTTGTTTTTTTTTTGTTTTTTTGTTTTTGTTTTTTTTCAAATTGCAGTCTCAAATTGAAATTAAGCTGTAGATATAAGGACACTTTAAGGGTTTTGGGCCCTATTTGTAATGTGACATAAAGATTCCTAATTAAGCAGGGTGATATTACTACATACGTTTTTTATTATGACCCCAAAATATATCAAAAAAGCTTCAGGAGCTCTACTAATAAGATTTTAATAATAACTAACAGAATGAAGGAGTGAAAGAGTGCACAAAGTGGGAAACACTGAGTTCCTGCCCTAGAAGGATTTACATTTTAATTTAAATAAGACAGAGCAAACAAACATAAATAATTAACCATAGTAAGCCACATTTATAACTTAGCATGGGTGGAGAAAGCGAAAGACGGAACTGGGTTGCTTTGCTTTAATTACTTATTTCTGTATATTCAGTTTTAGAAGTGGAAATGAATCATTATTTTAAATGGAAACCATAGAATTGAGAATTAAAGCAACTCAAGAGTTATTGCAGGACTTACAAAGAATAATAGTAATGACATTAAGAAATAATGGACATTTCCTGACTGCCTACTGTGTGTCAAAGGGCTCATATTCACCTTCTGCTAATCTTGACAATGGTCCGAAAGGTAGCTGTTTTTATTGCTACCTTATTAATGGGCAAAATAAGACTCCATGGTATTTAGGTAAGTTGCTCAATATTTAATTCAGTACAGAACATGGAACCAAGCTCAGTCTAACCTCAGAGTCTTGGCTCTTTCTACCATGCCAATTCCCTCCTAGGAAGTGGCTGTAGCCAAATCTTTGCCTATCCAGTTTAATGGCACTTTACTGAAACCCCAAACACCAGCTGCGAAGTTTTATGCTAGGAGAACAAGGGCCACAGCCTGCTTGCTATCTCTAGGTTAGAAACTTTATCTGAAAATCATTAGCAAGGTGCTAACCCTGGCATGGAGACCAAACCTCCTTTGGTATGAAGAGGAAGCTTTTAAACACACACACACACACACACACACACACACACACACACACAAAACCCTAAACATTTGAGCATAGTTAGAAATAACACCCCATCTCTAAGGAGACTGCTGCCAACCTCTACTCCAGAGCAGGGTCCAGGTGCCAAGAAGCCAGCGCCTGATCATGACAATGTTATTTTCCTGCATAGCTGTGCGGGCCTGACAGGATCATCCTGTCACGTGACAAGTCACCGGCCCTGACTTGCCTGGGAATCAGTTGCTGGGGTTCCTGACCAGCCTGGACAGGTTGAGCCAGGGAGGTGGATGCAGAAGCAATTAAAACACACATACACTCACGTGCATGTGCTGCAGTGCACACACAAGCACACACACACACACACACACCACACTACCACCAACCTACTCAAACACCTGTAACTTCATTTGCAATTAATAAATTAATTAAAATGTTCTCGTGGGAAAATGCCTTAGTGAAACCATGGGTTTACTATAATGAAACCCAGCATCAAGAACTGTGCTATAATAATACCAATCATACCAGGAAGTGAGGTTATTGGTTGGTCTTTTACTTAGGGAGAGGGGAATGATACTTTTAACTGCTCTGTTTCCCCCTCCCTCTTTACACTTTTTGGTTGACTAATGTCTGCTGAGGATATGGCCTAAACTTAATTAAAGGAAAGGGAGAGAGAGAGAGAGAGAGAGTCCAATAGCAAAAGCTGTCTTAATTACAACAGACCCTGTACTGGCTATTTTCCCCTTAGAATGAAAGCTGAAGCCAAAGTGCCCGCTAAAAGGCATAGGGTTGGAGGAATTTTTTTTTTAAAGAAAGTAAGAAGTATTGGGAATGTTAAATGATACACGTAATTATGTATTTTTGAACTTAAAAATTATCTGCACCAATTACCATGATGGGGTCAGTGAGTAGAAAGTGAGTATATCTTTCTCTTCAGCTTTCATTAGGTCCACCAATCTGTTATTACACACCTATGATTGTGTCAATTATGATGCGCACAACTGTCTGTCAAGATACAATTTAAGACCATGTTTGTGTGTCTCATTGCTACTACCAGATGTCGTTATTGTATAACCACACCATTAGTTCATGTCTTATTGTTTTGCTCATTCATTCATTCATTGGCAAACACTCCACTTCCTACCATTTGTCCGTGGTCTTTCTCCTCAAGGAGTTACAGCCTCAGGCCGGGTCTGTCCCAGCACTACTAATACCCTAGGCTGGATCCATTTTTGTTTTGGAGGGTGGGAGCTGTCCTGTGCTTTGCAGGGTGTGTAACAGCATCCCTGGCTTCTACCTACTGAATGTCACT
Source organism: Canis lupus familiaris (assembly GCF_011100685.1). Classification (NCBI taxonomy): domain Eukaryota; kingdom Metazoa; phylum Chordata; class Mammalia; order Carnivora; family Canidae; genus Canis; species Canis lupus. The sequence continues at coordinate 9,372,533 of NC_049230.1, forward strand.
AGTGCCCCCTCCCCTGCATCAGGATATTCAACAATCTGTCCCTAGAGGTCAGGTGTCCCATGAGGGGTCAGAACCTCCCCTAGATGGGAACTACTGGTCTTAGGGGCTTGGTATCTCTTTGTAAATCCTTGAAGGTTCCTCTCTGTGTTCCTTCCCCACTAGTCTCTAATCATAAAACCCTGCATCTGTCCATGGGAAAGAAAATGAGTTCTCCAAGCTGGTGTGTCTTCATTTCACGTATTATTAGTACCTTACTGAGATGATCGGCCATTGTTCCTTGCGTTCGCTGTGTGTGTGGGATGCCAGGCTGTAGGTTTAGGAACTCTTAAGCCTCCCATGACAAGAAGACAGTTTGAAGAGAGAGAATGAAAGATGAGTCCAAAGGCAGGATGGGAGAGTAAAGAGAGTGGGAGACTTGAGCTTTGATTGGAGCCTGTCCACTTAGCTAGTGGTATAGGTGAGCTTTCTAAGTTTTAGTTTTCTGTGTTACAAAATGAGGACCATATCGCCTATGATTGCAGGACTGTTGTGAGTGAGGGTTATCTAATGCAATAATGTGATAGAAAACGGAGCATTCCATTAAAGCTTTGTCCCCTTCCCCACAGTTAACACAAGATGAAGAAAGACACCAAATTTTGTTGTTTTGAAAATTATGTTGGATGCTTCTGAGTTTTCTTACCTAGACATTTGTAAGATGTGGGGATGCACTTGCTCATGTAGGTTTTCACCAGAGACTCAAGTTCTATCTCTGGAAAAGGTGAATGATGGTATCTTGTTGATCAGGGGCAGTGAATCAGAGCTGACTTGCCCGGCATTTCTCAATCGAGCAGGTGCCTGGTGGAGCCATGGCGTCAGGAAGCAGTTCACTGGGCGGTCTGCGGCTTCAGGTCTCCTGACTGTTCCATCTAACTGGAATGGAACCTTCTTGGGACTCAGGGCTTAAGTATTTGGTGCTTCTCCTCTGCTGGAAATAGGTTGATCCACAAACTCTTTCATGATGCCAACACTTCTCTTCCTCTTAAGGAGTCCAAAATGCCTCAAGTTGGAGTCGAGGCATCATCAACAAAGTATCCTCAATGTGTCTCTGAAATGCAGTCTTTTTGAAATCATAAATGACTTCCATGGAAGTGTGAAATTAGCTGAGCAAATAACTGAAAAGTTGGAATCTCACCGCATGGAAAGATCCTTGTAATGCAGAACAAAAGAACTGTCATCTGGCCTCCAACTAGAATTCTGTCTCTTATAGAAACACAATGATTGCTTTGTTGGAAAACAGGGTATTTGTCCCCAATGATAAGAACCTCTAAGTTTATTAGATGCCCTCTGAACATTTTTAACATTTTGTGTTGTAGTAGTTTTAGCCTTAGAAATAGTCTGGCTTCATGCACTTGATTTCTCCTACGTATTTTCCATTGGATCCATTCTCAACATTTACCCTTTCTGCCTTATCTCATTGCACCTTATTTTTACTGTAGTCTGTACCATAGAATGAAGACAAGAGCATAGGAGGGGGCAGTGTAAGAATAAAAAAAGCTAACAGTCTTTCTCACCAACTCCTGGAAATAAGAATTTAAACGCTTTGGAAACATTATCTCATTTCCAGTGGACCCTTGAACAACACTGGTTTGAACAACGTGGGTCCACTTACATGCAGACTTTTTATTTCTAATAAATACAGTACAGCACTGTAGGTATATTTTTTCTTCCTTATGATTTTCTTAATAACATTTTCTCTCCTCTTGCTGACTTGATTGTAAGAACACAATATATCATGCATATAACATACAGAATACGTGTTAATTGACTGTTTATGTTATTGGTAAAGCTTCTGGTTGGCAGTAGGCTGTTAGTTAAGTTTTTGGGGAGTCAAAATTTATACGGGAATTTTTGACCATGCGAAGGGTCAGAGCCCCTCACTCCCTGCATTGTTCAAAGGTCTACTGCAATGATTTTAGTAATAACCTGGGAAGGGAAATATTGGTATCCCTCTTGCTTTAAGAGAAAACTGAGGTTCAGGGAAATGAACTGACCCAAAGGAGCAGACACTTGAGTGATAGAGCTGACACTCGAAATCAAAAAATAAAACCCACGTGCTTTGCATTCTACTACATTGCCTACTAGATGTGTCTCTAACACACCCTGTCTCTCCCCCGTTCAGGTAGATCCCCATCAAACTAGAAATTGAGCCACCCATGTGGGGTTTCCAGCTCACCTCCTGGAGAGTGAACCCTCTCAGATTTCTGATACCAGGCATTCAGAGTCAAGGCTGCTTTCCATGCTCACTTCAAGTCTTACTCTTTTTTTTTTTTTTTCCAAGTTTTGTTCTTGATGTCGACAGGACTTGGGAATGCTTTGCCATTTTCCTTTATTTCTCCAGCAAGCTGGGCCGCGTCTACACTGGATGCGGCCGCAAAGGAGTTTACATTGTTCAGGGCTTACTGAAGAGCAGGCCTGTGTGGGGTGTCTCTTTTCCAAACTCACAAAAGCCTGGGAGATTGGGTATCCTCATTATGCCAACGAGGAAGCTGAAGACTGGACAGGAGACCAGCAGATCCCAGTCACTTGCCCAAGGTCCCACAGCAGAGCTGGAAGTCAAATCCAAGCTGCTCTCTGACAGCTCCTGTGCACCAGATGGCTCTAAACCACCCAGAGAATTGACTCAGGAGGTGCTGACTGGGCTGCGCTGCAGATGTATTATTTCCTTCCATCTACCCAGCTCTGGATTCAATTTGCACTAAGATGGAGCATCAGGGCCAACAAAACACCCTGAGCTCAGCACCGCTGTTGTTTACTCAAGTATATAAGTGCTCAGGGCAATCTTTTGCTGGGGGCAGGTCTCTTCAGCTCAGATAAGGGAATGGTTACAGGAAAAAAAAAACGAGCTGCCAGTTCTCAAGGAGAGCCCAAACTTTGGCTGTGGCATCCCTTGATGTTTATGTGAATTTAGAGCGCCCGGGTTTTAATTTGACACTATCTTTGGGAAATCTAATTAGCAAGTCATGGGGTTTCCGTCTGCTGATCCTCTCAGATAGCAATTGTGTATGCCATAAACACCAGCCAGAAGTCAGCAGCAAGGAGCCTGGGGAGGGTACGGGCAGGTCCTCGGGCAAGAGTGCTGACTCAATCCAGATGAGTCAGGTACGCAGGTAGAGGACACACCGCCCGAGCTCCCTCCTGCTCACAGGTCTGCAGGCCCAAGCCTGGGGAGGACCCAGGCAGGACAGAGAACCAGCCCTGTTAGGGTCGAGTTAGTATAAAATGAGCTGCATTGTCATTTTTACCAAAGATCTTGAGGGGCTGAGATAGAAATAAGAGAATTTTCCTTCTGTAGTGACTGCCGACTTAAATCTCCACACTCAGCAGTTATCTTGTGATTGTTTTGAATATGGCATCAACATAATTTTTTTATTTTTATTTATTTACTTATTTTAAATATATTTTTTTTAATGCGTCACTTTGGAACAATAGAGCAGGCTTTGAGTCAGGTAAACTGAGGTATGAAACTTAGTCGCACCACTTTCTGGGTACGTAAATGAAGTAGCATCCATGAATCTCCAAGTTCCTCATCTAAATAAGTGGGATTGAAAAGAATCTTCCTGGGGCACCTGGGTGGCTCATTGGTTGAGCATTTGCATTTGGCTCTAGTCTAGATCCTGGGGTCCTGGGAACCAGTCCCACATCAGGCTCCCTGCATGGAGCCTGCTTCTCCCTCTGTCTGTGTCTCTGCATCTCTCTCTGTGTCTCTCATGAATAAATAGATAAAATCTTTTAAAAAAAGAAAGAAAAGAAAAGAAAAGAAAGAAGAAAGAAAGAAAGAAAGAAAGAAAGAAAGAAAGAAAGAAAGAAAAAGAAAGAAAGAAAGAAAGAAAAAGAAAGAAAGAAAGAAGAAAGAAAGAAGAAAGAAAGAAAGAAAGAAGAAAGAAAGAAAGAAAGAAAGAAAGAAAGAAAGAAAGAAAGAAAGAAAGAAAGAAAGAAAGAAAAGAAAGAAAGAAAAAAAAGTATCTTCCTCTCTGGAGGATTCCAGCTCTAAGCTCATCTGATGGCACATAGGATTTTCACTATCATTGTTTATTAAGTGGACAACTTAATAGTTGGACCTTAATAGTTGGATAGTGGACCACTGCTAATGGTAATATTGGCCACTATCATTTGTTTTATCTCTATTCTGTAACAGATGCTTGACACACATCATTTTTATTTCTCACAAAAAAATCCTATGCTTGAAGAAATGGTCAAATTTGTGGGTTTTTTTTTTTTTCTTTTTCAGCAAGATTCCTGAGAACATTTTAAATTCTAATGTCCTAAGGGGAATGCAGGATCTAAGAGGGAATCACATACCTATGCCTGAATGTGAGATAGTTTTATCAACAAAACCGTCAGTCAAAAAAGAAAAAAAAAGACTTACCTTAACTTTCAATCTTTATAAAGTCTCTCCTGTTAGAAGATACTCTATTAGTTACTTCATGTTAAAATGCAGTCAGTAGTTTAGAAAGACTTATTAACTTGTAAGCAAATCAATCACTATTTGTATTTAATTCATATAGGATGACTTGAGAGAATAAGGGGAGAAAAGTTAAAAATAATGTCTCTGTAAATTAGGCCTTTACAGATCACTTTATTTTTATTTATTTTTTCTATGATAGTCACACACAGAGAGAGAGAGAGGGGGGCAGAGACACAGGCAGAGGGAGAATCAGGCTCCATGCACCGGGAGCCCAACGTGGGATTTGATCCCAGGTCTCCAGGATCACACCCTGGGCCAAAGGCAGGCGCCAAACCACTGCGCCACCCAGGGATCCCCTATAGATCACTTTAAAAACTAAGTCTGCTATGTTGATCACAAATATATGCCCTACAGTTCAAAGTGAACCAAATCATCTTTATATGATCCAAATGGAGATACACAGTTTCCAGTAACAACATAAATGAGTCAAAAAACTTAGAAAGAGGTAAAAGTCCTGTGATTTGGAAAAAAAAAAAAGTGATAAATGTCTCCAAAAAATTTTTTGAAAGAAAAATCCTATTGTTGAAGGTTTTGAAAGAAAATGGTTTTATGAAATATGAGTGGAAAATCAGTTATTTCTAAATTAACCTCATTTAATATAATATGGGGTTCTAAACATATTACTAATCAATGACTTCAAAAGTTATCTTTCTCCCAAAAAAAAAACTTTTTAAAGAATACTTATTAACCTATTTTGGAAGACGCATGGATACTGAATAGTATTTGCTGAAAGCAAGCTGCTGTGCTAGCTGTACTTATGGATATAAACATTAATCAGATACCAGTGCTAACTTCAAGGAACTTACAGAATGGTAGGAAAGATATGCAATATTTTTAAAATAGCCATTATATCTGATAAGAAGTGACAAAGCCAAAGGAGAAGTTATAAGTGAGCTATTTTAGGAATTCACTGAGATTTCAAAATAAACCACAAGTATGAGGTCTAATGGGTTACTTTCTGTGTGTTTATTTTTTTGTCTTTTGTCTGTTTCTTTGGTTGTTTGAGGTTTGAGGTTTAGTGAAGAGAGTAAGTAGGGGTGACTCGAAACATATCCATGTCACATTGACTATGTCAAAGACGTCCACTGAAGTGGATTCGGGTTTAAATGTATAACTGTAGCCGTCCCAAATCCCCCAAATCAAGTTATAGTGGCCAATTTCATATCTGTCATCCTTTCAAGGGTGTCAGAGTCTTCTGACGTTCCTTTATTATTCTCAAATACTGTTTAAAAAATTGTATTATATAGAAGAAATGTGGGTGTCAATCCTCACAGCCAGGAACTAGAGGTGATTCTGAAAGGATAGAATATTTAGGTCCATAAGAAAGTTATTCCGTATCTTTGTGCCTTCAAAAACTTACTTCTGTCACCTCTGTCCCTCTATTTTGTATCTCAGCATCATAAGAAGTAGTGTACGGGTAATAGATTATAGCCCCTGCCTCAGGAAAAGAATCTCGCCCTCAGCAGCTTTGGAAGGGCCACTGGACCATCTCAACATCCTTGGAGACTCAGAAATTCCATTTATTAGTGCTTCTGCTTCCTCTTTTGACCCATTATGGTGATCAACTTTTGTTTTCCTTCAACCGAATTAAGCTTTATTTACTTATTTTTTTAAAATAAATCTTGCTTGTTCATGTAAATACTTCCTTCTGAGGCATTCCAGAACATGCATATGCACAGAGATATTTTAAGCATCCTATCTAAGGAAGTTCTAGAACATGGGGGCAACTGAGTTAGAAGTAAGCATATCTTACTGTTTTCTGCCTGTAAAGTTTTGTAAAGGATCATAAAAACTATCCCCTGTGATGGTGCCTGGAGGGCTCAGTCAGTTGGGTGTCTGACTCTTTGATTTTGGCTCAGGTTGTGATCTCAGGGTCGTGAGATGGAGCCCCACGTCGGGCTCCACATTCAGCAGGGAGTCTTCCTGTGGTCCTCTCTCTCCCTTTCCCTCTGCCCCTCCCCATGCTCGTGTGCATGTGTTCTTTCTCTCTCCAAACTAAACAGCTAAAAAAAAAAAAACAAAAAAAAACTCAAATTAAAAAAAAAAAGCAAAAAAACAAACCCCCAAACAACCAAATAACTATCACCTGGCTCTAGGTGGCTCTAGGTAAGGGAATTGATATTGAAATAATTAAATATTCCTCGGAAAACAACAAAGAGACAATTAGCACTAGTAGGTAAGCCCTTTACACTTTTTATCGTAGTGATGATGGCTTTGCTCAGAGAAAAGAAAAATCCAATGAATACGTGAGCTGGTATATAGTTCTAAATTCATGTCTACACAATGCATGGATGCAGGATCACCTGGATGGCTCAGTGGTTGAGCGTCTGCCTTTAGCTCAGGTTGTGATCCCGGGGTCCTGGAATCGAGTCCTGCATCAGGCTCCCTGCAGGGAGCCTGCCTCTCCCTCTGCCTATGTCTCTGCCTCTCTGTGTCTCTCATAAATAAATAAATACAAAATATATATTTTTAAAAACAGAAAAAGTCAGTTTATTCCCTAATGTCCAGATTGAAATAACTGGTTTGAATTTTTTTTTCACTACCAGCTAACCAGTTGTAGTAACAGAGGCACTGTCTGGAGTCCTAATGGCTATATCAAGCTTCTTTGCTCTTCACCTACAGCTAACCTCAGATAGGGTTTCATTCCTCTCTTGGCTGTGAACTCTCATGATGAATCAAGGCATAATGCATCTGCAATTGTCCTTTTTTTTTTTTTTAAGCATTATAATTTTCATTGGATGCAAAGAGATGTATTTTCTTTTCTCTCAAGCAAATGTATGACATCTGGCCACTTTCCCCCGTTGAAAAGGCCTTCTGCTATGGCTGGGCCATGATCGCACAGTTGTTAAACAGCAGGGATTATCAGGCAGGACAGTATTAAGTGGTATTTAACAGCAAGACCAAAGTTCTCTGTCAAATGCCTGACTTAGGCCTTCTTGACTGTTAGCATCGAAGCCCCGAGACCTTTTGCACGGGACCATTTTTCATTCTGACAACAAACCACTGTGGCTATCCAGGTTGCTTTGCTGGAGCTGACAGCCAAGTATTTCTGTGGCAGAAATATTGCCACAGAGTAGGGGATCAGGGGTAGAGGGGAGACATTTTTATCTCCTTTCACTCCAAGTGCAATGGCATTCCGAGCAGTAGGTGTCCCAAGTCAATGACTGGTTAATCTATTCAGTATGATCCCTTGTCTAGTCATAACAATAGGGGGGTAGAGGGCAGGGGAGTGTGGAATATCGGCCTCACAATGTGATTGTCTAAAGTGCACATTACCTTCTCCATCTTTTCCAGGCACATTCTCATTGACATAGGCTGGGGAGGGTGACCACTGAGACTGTCAATTTAAGTGCCATTCTCTAAAAGGTTTTTTATTGGGGGCGGGGAAGGGGGAGAGGGAGAGGTGTTTGACAGGTCCCTAAAGTTCAAGCCCAGCCATTTTATGACCACAGTAAGACATCAGTTATGGAACTTATGATATGATGGGTGCAAAGGCAGGAAATAAAAGAAAGAACTTAATGAAAGTTTAATCTTCTGGGGAATTTGTCCCCCTCAGAGGCATAAATCGAGTGACCTAAAACTAAATTTCCCTGTCAAAGGCTGGCATTGAGTTCATGCACATTTTACAGCTATTCTAGAAAGAAATATATATTTTTTAAAATAACTATTTTCTATTCTTAAGTGAGTACCTGCCATTGCTGATGGAGGCTGGGAAGTGCTCACAGTAGATTTATTAGAGAGGTTATTGCTTCTCTATACAGCGTGCATTATAGCAGTTATATGAGCGTAGTTCCCCGAACAGTTGCCTGATCCCAGTTTTAGCTATAAATACATCTGGTATTTGATTGGCCGAGAAGTTGAAAAAATCTTTGGGAACCATTCCATTGGGCTGCTCTCTTTTGGATCCGGGATGCTAAGTCCATATCAAGAATGCTAACCCTGGTTCATGGGTGAGATGTGGCTCACAATCCCTGTTACATGTGAGGCTTCATATAGATTGACCTGGGGTCATGTGGCCAACCCTGGACTGACTTTCCAGGTCTCCAGAAATGAAAAAGAGTATTTTTGGCCGGAGGAGTAAGTGAAGAGAACGACGAAGATGTGAAGAAGGGTCATGTTGGGTAAGAAGATGCTCCCTAAGAGATGCCATGGTGCCCATCTCCTTTTCCTGGCAATAGCTGTGCTCTATGTAGTCAGGAAGCCCCGCCAGCTTCAGCTTTTATTGCATGTCCCCCATCAAACCCAACACATTGAGTCCTCGATCAGAGATGACATTGGGAAACCTTACACTTTGTGGGTAGACCTCTTCCAATTGATTAGTTCACTCTAGTAATGAGTCATGAGCACATATCTTCTTCATACACATGCTGAGTCTTGGTACCTGTGTCTGGGACATACAACATATTTGTAGGAAAGATATTACTATACTGTGAGAGAGCCAAACACAATCTCTGATGTATGCAATAAAGACAAAATAACATCAACATTTAATCGTTGGGAGAATGGCAGTAATACTTGCTTTCAGAATGAGTACAAATGATCAGATCTCCAAAGGAGGGGCATCTGGGAGGCTCAACTCAGGTCATGGTCTCTGGGTCCTGGGGTCCCAGGGTCCTGGGATCAAGCCCTGAATTGGGCTCCCTGCCCAGCAGGGAATCTGCTTCTCCCTCTTCCTCTGTCCATTCCTCTCTGCTTGTATGCTCTCTCATGTGCCCTCTCAAATAATTAAAATTTAAGAAAATAAAATAAAATAAATCTCCAAAGGAAAGGACATTCTTTATTCAGGTCTTTCACCTATAAGGGATTAGTTATGTTTTAATGAAAGAGAAGCTAAAGGAAACATCTAACAGATTATTGTTTTTTAAAAGCTCAGTTTGGAAGCCAGTATAAAGGTAATAAATGCACACATACCAAAAAAAAAAAAAAAAAAAAAGGAAAGTTTGCAACATCAGCTTAATTACTTGTGATTACAAAATAGTCTGATTGAGGCTTGAGGCTTCTGAATCTTTCTATGAATCATTTTATCACTAGAGAAGAGTGTAGACTCTGGGGTCAGGTCTTTGTTTTACTGTTTATAGGCAACTTTATTAAATTATCAATTATTGAGTGAGATCATGCTTTTCAGGGGTGGCATATAGTAACTATTAAATAAATGTAAGCTCTTATCATCATCAGTAGCCATAGCAAAGGTAGCAACAATTATTGGCATGTGAAAATGGAAGAAGTTACAAATGAGAAAAAAAAAAAAAAGGACAGTAACAAATATTTACAGTTAATTTTTTTCTACAGCACACTAAATGTTTTCTTAACTTGCAGAACTTCTGGTTGATTGTGACATTGAGCAAGTGTCTTCAGTTGTTTCCATTTGCTCATTCAATTAAAAATGGTCTCATCTTCCAAGTATTTGAAGCCCTATGAATTCCAGCTTCCAAACTGGATTTTCAGCCTTCCTAACACTCCAGTGTGTATGGAGAGATGCACTAGCGCTCATTTTAGCCAAGTGCCACATTTGGTCAAAGCCAAGATAGAAGCCAAACTTAAAGATCACTTCTGGGATATGAAGATACATATGACATTTTCTTAGAAATTCCCCTTCGTTTCCCATTTTATTATTAAAAATTATAATTGCCAAATGTGTGTGTTACATTATACTGTGGGAACAATTATTTCTTGGGATTCTCAATTCCTAGATCTTAAAAATATTTTTTTAAGATTATATTTATTTGAGAGAGGGCAAGAGAGAGGGGTGGGGAGCGCACAAGAGGTGGGAGGGGCAGAAGGAGAAGGAGAAGACTGCACTTAGCTCTGAGCCTGATGCGGGGCTTGATCTCATGACGCTAAGATTATGACCGGAGTGGAAATCAAGAGTCAGATACTTAGCTGACTGAGCCACCCAGGCACAGCTTAAAATTTTTTTGAACACGTTTGCAATTACAAATGCATTCTTCTTTTCAAGGGATACATTTAAAATATTGGTAACTTTTTTTTTTTTTGATAACCCAAAATATAATACAGGTCTTTAGTATCATGTTTTCTTGAAGAACCTTTGTTCTTAGGATTTATAGCTTATATAAATATCAAAAACTCTTTCTCTTCAACTAAGGAAAATAGTTGACAGTCTATAAATAATATTTCAACTTTTTTTTTTGTTTAACAATTTAACCACTTAAGATTCAAAACTACACAGCATTGTCTTCTTAAATTATTCTTATAAACTCTGTGATTTCTACAGTTTGAGTAAATAGTTAAAGCAAACTGTGGGTACCTCTTTTTTCCTCTAATATTTTCTTCCTTTTTCACATTCTTTGTATTCTTAACTGTATCTGGATGAAAAATGATTTATTATTGATATTGAACATGGCTTTTTGTTATTTTTTGCCTTTTTCCCCATCTTTGTGTTTGTTTTGGACTTTAGTTTCTCCTTGCATTAAATTTTTAAGGGGAAAAGTTGGCTTTTTTTAGTTTTTCTCACAAGATTTCAAGAAATGCCACATGGTAACTTTTCTACAAAAAAATTTATGGCCTAAACTTAGTTAATCCACTGTAAGTTAACTGCATGTTAAAGGATATTTTGTTTGATGTTAGGAATGCTAATATAAGATAGAATTCCTAGTACTTTGCCCTGAATTATTTAACTTTTTTGCATTATTTAATTTTTATTTTTATGAACATTTGATAATACCATAAGACAATAATGTTGTTTTATTACATTTTCTAGTTAACTATTTTTCTTAATATTTCTATTAAATAATAGTTTATTATTTGTATGTTTATAGATTATTTTTTCAACTAGTAGAAAGTGTTAATTGCTTTTGGACATTATATTAATAGCTATCACAATCATTAAGCAATATACCACTTTGTCATAATAATAAATATATGTTATACTAAAGCTGACTAATTGAATTTCTACCTATAAAATACTTGAAGAGATTTTATTTCAATTTACATCTAGAATGAATTCTCCAGTTTCTTGATTCTGAAATTAGGATGATTTCCTACCTCTAACACCCCCCCTAACTACTACCTCTACCATCCCCCTAACCTCCTAACTCTACTACCAGGGAAATTCGGCAATGTTTGGAGACATTTTTGGTTGTTACAACTGGGGAGGGGGCTAGAAACTGAATTCTCCAGTTAATCTTACTATAATAGGACACTTCATCAGCTAGCCCAGTAGTTCCCAACCAGTCATGATGCTTCCTCACCCTCGAACCCCAGAAATGTTTTAAAATATCAGTGACTGGTTGTTGAAATAACTAGAGAAGGGAAACATGGCCTGTGGTGGGCAGGGGACAGGGTTTTCGTCTGTCCTGTAATGTATGTCATAGTCACATGCAACAAAGTGTGGTCTTACCCAGAATAGCAATAATGTGTTAATGGAGAAACACTGGTCTAATCAACAGATCAACAGGTGTGCTACTGCCAATTACACATCTGTAGTCCAGTCAGTGTAGCTCTGTTCAGGATGAAGACGGTCTTGTGTTTACCCTTGTACTTAGGACTCCCTTGTGCTCAGGGACAATGGTTAGAACAATTCTCCACGGAAGGGTCTGTGGATATGTAAGACGTTTTGGCATAACATAGCATAGTGACACAGGTAGCACTGAAGTCCAGACTTCATCAATAAACCTTTCATGAAAATTTTAAGCTTTTTCAAAATTTTAGGCATCTGCTATATTAGGCATCAAATCAAAGTTTTTAGATATCTGTTTCATTGTGATTTACTATTCAGAACTAGAGTATCAACAGTGCATTATTTTAACGAGTACTTTAAGGATGCCTAGCTAACAAATGAATCACTTTAATTTGTAATACAGACCGTAGGAGCTGTTAGTGTGTGAAAGGTACTAATTTTGACTCTTCTTTCCCCAGACACCTTTTAAAAAGCATCAACTGTTTAACCTGTATCAACGTCAAGGTAGTTTATGTTACAAATAACTTTAAATGAGTGAAATGAATCCTAATTTCTAAGGGTGAGGATTATTGCTGTCTTTCTTGAAGAGGGAATAAGAATCTGGTTAATCTAGTGGATCCTGTGACCCATCACTTAATTGCGAATTGTCCAATCAGACTAAAGACTGGATGAATCCTGACACTAAAATATTGTCTCATCCCTCTTGAGAGAACTTTCACGCATAATAGTTCACATTTGAGAGAGTACCTAAGGGAAAGACCTGGCATGCCACAGGGCTTGAGAGAACAGATTGATTGGATGGCAATACATAAATCTGCTTGCTAACATTCAAAGTTTTGGATGTCTGGAAGAGTTTAGTCTGTTTAGTTGCAAAGTAATGTAGCACCTGATCATGGGGCTATAAGCTCCCCCAGCTCTCATCATAGAAACCAACTGATTCCTACCACGGAGACCCTGTCTGAACTGGTTTACGTCGCTATGCATTTCTATTACTCAGTAGAGGCAAACTTTTGGATGGCAGTCATAGTTTCCCATTCATCTCATTCATTCAGTAGCATTCTTTACAATGTCTACAACGTGCCAGGCATCCTGCTTTCTCTCCTCCATCTAGTATCAAATTCAACCCTACAAATATTAGAGACTTAGAGAGCATTCACACCTTATATAGATGAAGAAACACATTGGAAAAGTGTAAGTAGTTTTCCTAAGTCACTGACAAAGTAGGATTAAGTGTAGATTTCATGAATTAAAAAAAAATCCCACCATTAATTTCTCAAAAAAAACCCCAAAAAACAAAAAACAAATACACCAACCCTTAAAAACGAATAGAACTCAAAGTCCAACACAGTGCCTTACATGTAATTTGCATGTAATAGGTTGTTAATACATACTTTATAGTACAATTTATCTTCTAAACTTCTGAGTATGCAGAAAGACTCGAGCACCTAGCTGGCTGTCATGAATCAGGACAATTTTGCTGTCCAGGGACTTCTGTGGTTGGACAACTGCATCATGAGGATAATCCTCCAGACTCGTGGTTTGTAAGCTGAAATCTGAGGATTCCGGGCCCTGAGAGCATCTAGAGAAGGGCAAAGAGAAGCCATTTGGGTAAGATTCTGTGACCACTGACCACCTCACTACAGCTTCACCCTGAGTATTTTTCCTTAGCTTCTGAAAAATACACATATAAAAGTACTCTGTTTTGGAAGGGAAATTCCCAGCTTTCAGACAAATAGGAAGGCGTTCAGTTAGGTGAATGATAATTTTACCTTAGGTCTAAACAGTTTGGTGCTGAGTAAAAATTAACTGTCACAAAGAAATTCATCTATTTTGACTGAGTTCAAGATAGAATTATCATAGAATGATAACATTAATTTATTTCACAGATAAAATCCATTTATTACACACACACACCCTTCATATCTTCACTCAAGATATCTTCAGAGCACCTGTTGGAATAAAAATGTATACAAGCTGACAAGCTTCTGAAGGAGAGAGAAAAGATCATGAAATAAAACTCTCAGGAACCAAAGGAAAGTCTTAAAAGTAGTGCTAGAGATTGGCCGGAATGTCAACTTATTCAGGAAGTGATTAGCACAGATATTATCATTTTCTTGGGGAAAGCTATACATCTGGCCAGCCAAAACTCTATAAATCAGCAATGTAACCAGAGTTGGGAATTCCATTAGCCCTTGATTTTGAGGAGGTTAGCATTTTAAAAAACGTAGCTAAAATACTTATGAAAAACAATCCTCTCTGAACTGTGTGTGTGTGTGTGTGTGTGTGTGCACATGGAGTCAAGCATTAAGAAAATGAACACTGCTCACTGCTGCAGTCCCCTGACAGCACATGTGGCTGAAAAATCACCAGAGTTGGCTGCTTTTGTTGCTAATAGCAGAGCACTTGGTTTTACCTGCGACAAGACTCTTTGACAGTTCTTTTGAACTAACTTCGGCTGTTCCTCCCTCTGTCAGAGAAAGTCAGACTTGAAACCTCGCATACCCTGCAGGGTGGAGGGAGTCCCTAAATTAGAGAAATATGGGTGTTTTTTTCCCACCTCCCTTCCCCCAGGCTCGGTGCTTTATCCAATACACAAAAAGACTGACATTTCCTGTCTGCTCCACCCTTGTTGATATGTGTGCCCAAATTCTGCAGAGGTTTTCAGACTTTTAATTTGTTTAACAGCCTGATTCTAAAATTAAAAGTATTTGGATATATTCTAACTGGCTGAAATGGAATTTATCTCTTATTTCCTCTTTCAGAAGAAGCTCAATATATTACAGGAGGCAATTTATAATATGGGCTATTTTTGGTAATTTGTCAGCTATTGAAATGAGTTCCGTTTGGCTTGGTTTGACTCTATAAAAATAAATTGTAATAGTGTCTGTAGAATCAAAATGGGGCCCTGTTACTTGAAATGTCCTTGGCACATATAGGTTTTTTTTTTTAGGGTACCCAAGTTCCGGATGAAGCCAAAGTGAAGGAGAACATGAAGCACTAGAGAAAGGAGTTTGAACAGAAAGGGAGAGACATTAAAACTCAAATAAGGAATGCTCATAACTTCCTTAAGATTTTTTAAATTATTAAAAATTGTTCTCCTGTTATGAGAATTCTTTACATTAACGTTTGCTAATTAGCTGTTTGAAAAAAGATTCATTCTCTGAGCATTTTGAGGAGTTCAGTGGTCATTTTATAAATATTATTATGTGTTGAAATTCAGAGAATGAGAATTATTCCAAAAAGAAAGCAAGAACCCACTTGTGGATTTGGATAGAAGTTATTTTGAATTTCCAGAAAAAAAATGCTTTTTGGGTGATAACTGGTTTGTTTCTGTTAATTCATCAATAGATCATAAGATTGAGAGTGGTGTTCTATTTGATTTTGTTTTTAAGGCTCCAGAACCCTCACTTGAAAATGAGAGAATTTTTTAGAATTTATTTATTTATTTTTTTAATATTTTTTTTAATTTTTATTTATTTATGATAGTCACAGAGAAAGAAAGAGAGGCAGAGACACAGGCAGAGAGAAGCAGGCTCCATGTACCGGGAGCCCGACGTGGGAATCGATCCTGGGTCTCCAGGATCGTGCCCTAGGCCAAAGGCAGGCGCCAAACCGCTGCGCCACCCAGGGATCCCAGAATTTATTTATTTGACAGAGAGTGTGCACACAGAAACGGAGGAGCGGCAGAGGGAGAAGGAGAAGAGGAACAGGGAGCCTGATGTGGGGCTTGATCACAGGACCCTGTGATCATGACCCAAGCCGATGGCAGATGTTCAACCAACTGAGACACTCAGGGGCCCCAAAATGAGAGAATTTTAGCTTGACTGTTTACAATAAATGATTTTAATTCTTTAGCTACTTCCAAGGTCCCATTTGACACTTTGATTTCATATATAGTAGTAATTTGCCAGGTATTGAAAATTCATATGTGGATTGAAATAAAAATGTCAAATGGAAGCTTGGGATATTTACACACATAGATAAGAGCTACACATGAGAAGGGCTTCAAGGCGTGTGTATCTCTTATAGAACTGGTTTTCATGAGGTGCAGATAGAAGTCTTAGGATTATATTTCATTCTGCTGCATTGCTATTAAAGAAATTTGCCATTATTACCATTTTTGTAGCCTCCAAACACCAGATTTTCCAATAGAAGTGCAGTGATCCACTGACCACTGTTGCATTTTACCTGAGTAGTTCATTTTGCACACTCATGTCAGGGGCCCTGGATGGAATTATAAGCCATGTAGGCCTGACTTCTCTACATTTATCATTATCTGTTACAGAAGCTGAAAACTCTATTTCGGCATATAGTAATTTCTTTCTGAGGAATAAAAGCATTGTGCAGGATCTAGATTAAGTTCTTTTTTTAAAGATTTTTTTTTTTGTATTTATTTAGGAGAATGAGCAGAGCAAGAGGGAGAAGCAGACTCTCTGCTGAGCAGGGAGCTCGATGATGTGGGGTTCGATCCTGGCACTCCAGGATCATGACCTGGGCCAAGGCCAGACACTTAACCAATTGAGCCACCCAGGTACCCATAGGTTAACTTCTTAAATTAACTACTGGTTTTCTTTGACCTCTATATTATCTAGAACTGTAACTTTTTACCCTGCTGTATGCAGCTCCCATATTAGAATGGCCTACTTTGGGATTTTGTTTAAAATGTAACATAGTCATTAAGAGCAGATGCACCAAAGCCCAAAGGCAGGAACTTCAAGCATGGGTCCACCATGTTAGAGCTGTGAACTTAACAAGATCTTTGAATGAATGTACATTATTAGAGATTATTATTTTTCATCTTGTATTGTATATTGTATCACTTGTATAAATTATATTTTAGATATTGTTAAAAGACCCTAAAATATTAGATACCAAAATCTTAATATTAGGTTGTGTCTCTGTGGAAAAGTAAATGAATAATGATCTAGTTAATTAGATTTAATGTGGATTGCTGATCTAGAAAATCCAAATTTAAAATCTCAAATGACCATTTTTTCCTTAGCTTATGGAATTTGAGAGGAGGCGAATTATCAGTCAATGATAAACAGTTATTTGAGGGTCCATTTCCAACACCACAGTCTTTTATGTACCATGAGAGATAGCTATGATAATAAAAGTATAGTAAGTACTTTGCTCTGTCAGGAGGAGTTTCTTAGTCAATATAATGGCAGCAAACAAGAGCGGCCACAACTCACTCACCAAGATCTTTCCTCAAACTGGGTGAAAAGAGATGCCTTCCAGATCAGAAGCTTTGTGTGCCACCGCCACCACCAGACCTACTATATTTGGTGCCCCAGTTTGGTTCAGTCCACGATGTTAGCTGGAAGAACGGATTTCCCAAGCTCTCAGTAGAAAGAAAATCAAGAATAAACTGTGACTAACAAGTTGGATCGGAGTGAGCACAGCTGCACTGTGATCGTCTGTTTGGGAGAAAACAGCATCAGGGCTTTTCCCCAATCATGCTACATCAGAACCCATTCATAAAACTGTCACCGTGAAATAGCAGATGCTCTGTAAATGGCCTGATGATCCGGATATTGGGCATCTGAAGACAAGTAAGACTGCTTGTTTCCTGAACCATGAATATACTCACACGGTGCGCCCGCCACTCTCTAAGTGGTCTCAGCATACATGGATTTATCCATACCTCTATAGGCAGGTAATACATACCTAGAAAATATATTACTTTCCAACTCCCTTAACAACTGTTCATCACTGATACTTTGTGAGCACCTTCCTTAAGGAAAACCTCAATGTGTCATGGGGACATTTATAGCATGACCAGTGTTTGATTGAAAAAATCTGGTTTTTGTCTGTTTCTTGAGTGATCCAGAATCATTTTCAGATAAGACCATCCATATCCCAGCTATAAACCATCTGCAGCACAGCTAGCTTTTAAAAGTGACATGCAGTCATATTCCACCGCTATTACCAGAGCGTCCTAAACATTTTCTCAACATCTCAGACTTTTTTTTTTTTCCCCCTGCTAGGCAGCTGCATGCTTGGAGAGTTCCCAGCATCAGTTGTGCCAGAGTTAAAAATCACCTAACACCCACATAAAGATTTTCCCCCCCTTTATGAATTGGGCTTTAAATCTTTACCTTGATTTAGTGAGAAAATAAAATTGGGCAATAGTCAATGTCTCATTTGTATATATTTGTATGAATTCTGTAACCTGGAGGATATCTCCAATCCGAGGAAATGTAACCATTAACCCACAGCTAAACAGTTTGCAAAGAAGCCTTTTCAAGGAATAGCTTTTAAATGCCCAAGGAGCTCAATCTAACGGCAGAGATATTTGAAATATACACAAACATACAAGGCTTTTAGATAAACACATTTTCAGGGAGCTTTTGATGAAAGTGATAAGTTACATTCTCTACAACTACACACACTGTATTTTATTACCCTTCAGTAGACACTTATCAGCTATAAATGTTGGGTGGTTTAGGCTAGGAATCAACCCTGAGGGAAACAGTGGGAGGACTCTGGGACTCACAGTTCTATAGATCAACATAAACCTGAGACTCAATTTTATTTTCATTTATTAAAAAGGTCTGTGGTCCGCTTCTGCAATTTCAAATCCATTAGCTTCCTGCCCCCTTTAAGAAAAAAAAGAAGGTAACTGCAGATTTTATGGACTGATTGGTGATGGCTATGCTACTGCTCTATTGGTTTTGAGTGGAGAGTCCATTACAGATACATTATCCATAAACCATGTTTCCAGTGGAACCCGTAGCTTCCAATCTGACTGGGGAATGAGTGGAGTTGGCTTGGTCAAAGAGAGGCTGGGGAAAGGGTCAGGTCTCTTGGAAGCTAACACAGGGTAGGCACCGGTATAAATTACAAACGTTCTTCCTACTTCCACATAATTATGTCTCAAATGTGCAGCGGTTGGATTTCGTTAACCAGGCACCAGATGAACTTGGAAATCATATCGACAGTAGATTAGAGTGGGAGTTTTCAACCTTTTTCCCTGCCATGTATGTTCAAACAATATATTTGTCTGTCTTTGAAACTCCCTGCTCTGGGCTGCTCATATTCGACAGCTGACCATGCCCATATGGTTTTTCCTAGTCTCAGGTGTGCTATGTTTAAGCCTTTTTCAACAAAGATGCAAAAACATTTTTAATGGCAATAAAACAGATGAAAATACGGTTTTCTAGTTCCCTCTGTAACCCTAAATCTTTGATTTCCAAAAAGAAAACAAAAGTTAAATAAGTCTTCTGGTGTGATTGCTTGATTTCTGTGTTCGGTAACTTTTCTCTCTGTGAAAGGGACAGAAGAACAATGAGAACAATACAACTGGCATTCGTGTAATGAAGACTTAGGGACAAGTCTCGTTGATCTTTGAATTTTAGTACGCTACAGACTTTATGCTTGGCACACGGTAAATGCCCTATGAATTTGTCAAATGGAGCTGGATTTTTTTTTAGGTGTAATCAATCGCATGAAACTAATATATTCATTCTTACAATGGAAAGCTATTTCTTTTCCATTATTAAGGCAAAGGCAATGTCACTTAAGCAAAACTCAACAAGAATTTAATTCCCCTTTTTTCTGATGGCTTTAATTTATGTGGTCCTTTTCAATCCACTCCCTATGCATTCCTATCTCTACAACCTGAAGTTTCTACTTGGATTTGCCAGTGTGCGTCGAAGATGTGGAGGGGTCTTAACATACCTCTCCCTAATATTTGGGGTTTGTCTAAATGGAGCATTCAGAGAGCCTACTCTGGTTTTTTTTTACTGTATTTTTTAAAGATTTATTTATTTATTTATCCATGATAGACAGAGAAAGAGAGAGAGAGAGAGAGAGAGGCAGAGACACAGGAGGAGGGAGAAACAGGCTCCATGCCGGGAGCCCGATGTGGGACTTGATCCCGGATCTCCAGGATCACGCCCTGGGCCAAAGGCAGGCGCTAAACTGCTGAGCCACCCAGGGATCCCCTGTATTTTTTTTTAAAGCCTTTTTTTGGTTCACAGAAAAATTGAGAGGAGAGTATAGAGATTTCTCTTATACGCTCCGCCCCTACACATGAATGGTTTACCCATTATCAACCTCCCAGAGTGCCCCCAAAGTGGTGCAATTTGTTATACTTGATGAACCTACAGTGGCACATCAAATAGTTTACCTAGGATTCACTCTTGGTGTTGCACTTTCCATAGGTTTGGGCAAATGTCTAATAACGTGCCTCCATCATTATAGTACCATAGATAATTTACTGCACTAAAAGTCTTTTATGCTCTGATTTAATAGCACATTTGCATCCATTCATCAATTAGTCATAGCCACCAATCTGTCATTTGTGACAATTATTTTAATAATTTTGCTTTCTAGGGGCACCTGGGTGGCTTAGTGGTTAAGTGTCTGCCTTCATGATCCCGGAGTCTTGGAATTGAGTCCCGCATCGGCTCCCTCTACCTGTGTCTCTGCCTCTCTCTGTGTCTCTCATTAGTAAATAAATAAAATCTTAAAAAAAATAACTTTGCTTTCTAGTGAATGTAAATCTAGGTTTAAAGTCTTTCCTTCCATTCAATGAACTTCTTTGACAAACAATTAACCTTCCTCCCCTATGTTCCCGATCTGCCTATTGCCTTTGACGTTTTGCTAGGTATGTCACATTATATAAATGTCTGAATCAGACATTAACTTTAAAACTCTGCAGTGTCAGCGTTATAATCATAATCATCAGCTAGGAGTCATAGCCACTCATTCGTTTAGAGCTTAGAAAACTTTGAATGTGGAGCCTCATCCCAAGCCCTCCCTCTTTCGTTCCATCCTTTCGGAAGTCCTGCCTTGATGGGAGATCCTACTGTCAGGTCCCGTCTTCACAGAGCTGTCTGTCATCAGGCCCAGCTGCCCCACCAAAAGCGTGGGGCACCCATTGGCAGGTCTGTTAACAGAAGCTGTTAACAAAGATCTGCTGACCCTGTGCTCTTTAAAGATGTTTAAAATTCCATCCTTTGATGCCCTTTGCCCTTTGCCAGGGAGATATCAACCCCTCATCTCTGGCCACTGGGCCAGAATAGACAACACAGTGACAGCGGAATCGCTATGTCTTGATGGAGGTACGTGCTGAACTCACAATTTTAAGATTTAAAAAATTCATAAAAGCATCTTTCTCTCCACCCACGCTGGATTCCCAGAATACACTGTGCTCCTCTTTCTGACTTGGCACAAGAAGTGCCAGATACGGTTTTTCCAGCCGCGGCCTATAAGCAACGGGGAAAGGTTGAAACAGGTGAGGTTAGCTGCGAGAAGTAGTACCTTCCATTCAGCACCCACGACTATAATGTAGTAAGTAGGAGTAAGAAAAAAAGAGTAGAGAATTTCCAAAATGGGAGGCCCCAGAACCATTATTGTCTGTCGTCACGTTAGCCCTCAATAAGACCACAAAACCAGACAGTAAAAACTGGGAGCCTGTGGTTCCCTCCTGACCAAGGGAGACAAGAAAACAGAGAGGGAGAGGCTATGTTTTCTTTTGACTTTTTTAGGGAACTCCTCATGAAGTCAGCCTTTCCCTGTTCAGCCCCGGCCTGACCACTGCACGGTGGTTGTTCCATCTTTTCTAGGTGCCGTGTGCTTTGTCACGGACACCATATGCTTGCTGTGGTTAAATGCTCTATGCCAGGCCTCTCCCACCCTCCTAGAAGAAGAGTCATTTCTGGGTGGAGTGTGTGTGTTTATGAGTGAGAGAGAGGGGTTGGGGGAGAGAGAGATCTTCCTGCCACCAGTGCCCATGCTGACCCCAGTTAAACACACATCATGCATGACTCTTATGCATAAAGGCAATCTCAGTTTCCAAGACTGTGATTGCCATCACCTGTCCTCATTTTTACCCCTTTGTTTCCAGCGAGCACTTCTTGGGAAGATAAAATGGCAAGGAAGTTTCCCACATTTTCACCATCGTTGGAAACAGCTTTTGCACAAGCACAGAATGTCAAGTTCCAAACAGCAATGCCTCTGTTAGTGGTGGCGTGTCTTTGGCTCAGAGCTCCTACTGCACCGAGCGATTAGAGTCAAAGCCTGTCCAAAGAGGCAAAGAATTACAGAGGTGGGCTTGGGCCTTGGACACTCTCTTCCGACCACTTCATTTTACCCATAAAGGAGCCGTGTCTCTGCGAGGTGTAATGACCTGCTGCTTCATAGCAGCACGGCTGGCAAAAGGAGGTCCCTTGATTCCCATCTGTCAAGAGCTTCTTCTAATATGCGACCTCAGTCATTCTTGGCAAATTGTCTACAAGGGGATGAGTGATACCCCGGATCCTTGACGTGTGCATTATCGATTTTCTCAATAGTATCGAATTCCCAGTGTTTTACTTAGCCTAATATAAAAATTAGCCCTGATTGCATGCAGATCAATCTCACTCAAGTGAGAGACAGCCCAGATGCATGTCCAGGGGTGACGCATGTTCAGTGGTGAGAGAACAGCAATTTGGAGATGGGCGCATTATTATATATAATCCACAGGGTGGATAATCTCTGGGCTTTTATTCACAGTGTGGTTCTTCCAGTTTTTCAATTTACCTCTTCTTGTGGGTTGACTGGTTTTCACCGAGGAAACATGGACAAGTGTTCTTTTGAGAAATGAAAACAAGAAAGTGTAGATTAAAATGCAAAGGAGAAGCAAAGGAGAGCACTAGAAGTAGGCATCGCAGCTCAGCCTCCTTTGTGGTTCCCTGGCAATGCTGCTGCCACCCTCATTGCTTCGCACATAATTAGCCTTGATATTGGAAGCCCACGTTTGTAGATCTCACTTACCACATTTCCTGTATATTACTAAACATTTCAAACCGAGACAGAGAGAAAGCAGGAGAAAGTGATTTCCACTGGCAAAAAAGGCTCACATTTCTTCTGTCTTGTAAAACAAAAGAGGAAAAATAATGGCAAATTATTCTTACGATGCCTTCTTTTCTTAAACTCCCCCCCCACACACACACCCCTTTCTCGTCCTATTTTAAATAAAACCCGATGATGCAAAAGGCCGTATGCCTTCTGACTGCGCAGTCCGTTGGCTTGCAATGGAAATGTTTTCTTATTTTTATTTTATTTTTTTTAAATGGCTACATATTAAAAGCGAACCAGTCTTTGCCAGCTTTGGATAAAAGGCTATTTATTTTCAACCAATTTGATAGCTGCAGTTTTCAGTAATTGAATTTTCTGTGGTCAGAAAAGCAGTAATCTTAGAAACCAAATAAATATTTTTTAATAAAATGGAACACTGAGAAACCCTATAATAATGTCAAAAATGTAGCCACTTATGGATGGATAAATATTTTAAGAAATTTACATTTCACCCAAAGCTTTATGCTGCTGGCTTCCCTGGAGATTTTGAAGAGCGTAACATTTTGCTTTGAGAAGGGAACAATGTGGGGTTCAGATGAAATATGTACACCCTATAGAAACCTTGCTGGTTGTTAATGTCTCAGAAGCTGGTAGCTCTGTCAATGCCCCCAGCCAACTGTCTGTGGGCACCCAGATTTCTCTGTCTTGGTACTGCTGCCAGTTGAGGCCAGGTAATTCTTTGTTGTGGGGGGCTATCCTTGCGTTGTAGGATGCTTAGCAGCTTCTCTGACCTTTACCCACTCCATGGATTTTCGCACCCACTCACCCTGTTGTGACAACTAAAATGTGTCCAGACGTTGCCATCTACCTCCTGGTCTATGGGGCAAAATGAGCTGCAGTTGAGAAGTACTCATCTACTGAAGGACTGGAGTAAATTTGATACATATTTTGGTGAATCTTTTTTTTTTTTTTTTTTTTTGGTGAATCATATGTGCCTGGAATGTTGGTTCCTTTCACAAGTTTATCATTTAATGGCTTGTATTATTATTCTGAGTGTGAGTAAAGGCCCTTCACAAGCCCTATAAAGAGCCAATGCTATAGAAAGCATTTTAAGAGCCAATGAGCACGAGTTTTGAGAGAGGAAGTACAGTCCAGATAGTTTTATGTTTTGATGTGATATCACTTTATTGGAAGCATTCAAGTTCTTGGCTCCTCCATCACCTCTGTGACAGACTGTAGGCAATGATTGATGTTATACAATTACCTTTATTGTGTTTCTGGTTTTTTCCATGATAGAATAGAGATGGTACAATAGATACGTTCAAATTTCTCACTACATGTATTATATCATATTGAATGGCTAATGAGATTCAATGTTTGTATATAAACTGAATTATTTCTTATAGTTTTTGTTATGAAAATATAAAACTTAGGAAATTTTGGCATCAAAATTTTTAATCTCCCTGTTTCTACCCAGGATTTTTGCTAAGCCACTAAGGGTAGATTTTGTGTTACCTGTCCTTTCAAAGACAGGGCTGGAAGAAGCAAAGCAGATCATTATGAAGTTGAGAATGGAATGGAAGGTCAAAGAGAAGTTGGCAGCACACAACTTTTTTTCTTCTGTCTGCTAAATAAGAATGGACAGAACTTAGTAAATGCTGGAATAATACTCTACATTCATTGGGTTCCACGTTGTGATTGAAATTTCACATGAACAGAAGTCAAAGACCAAGATATTAAATTATTAGTTTTGGTTCATGAAGAAAGCAAAAAATTCCTCCAGAAATACATCACAAGACTGAGAGGCACCATAAAAACCACTAGATAGACCCTTTTTTGATGATGTGAAGGCAAGCCATAACAATTCTCAACTACTTCCCAAAGCAGTAGGAATGATGCTAATAAGACGATAACATCAGGATTAAAAAAAAAAAAAGCCTAGCATAAGCCAAGGGGTGAATTATATCACAGTTATCATTTCCAATTACATTCAACACTGTTCTTGTCCATCACTACCCATTTGGCTAGATCTATAAGCCAACAGTGGCAATGGCTCACCTTGGTGAGTGTGTTTTTAATCTTTAATGGCATATAACATGCAGTATTAATTTAAAATTCAATGAATGCATAAGCATGGCATAGACCTAATTTCAAGGTCACAATTTTTAAAGTACAGACTTTTCCCTAACGGTTGCTTCCTTGGTGTTTTTTGGAAATTTCCTGGAGGCAGTGGGCACAGTTTTGGAATAATTCCTCATGTGCACATTTGTTGAGAGGAAGGGGAAGGAACAGTCGCATTTTGATGAGTGTATCCAGATCTATCCGTTGGCCTGGAAATTTTTTTTTTATCCTTCTGCATATGCATTTGTTTTCACTGATTTGATCCATTATTCAGTTAGATTAGTCTCCGTTTAATAATAACGGCCTCCCTCTAGCCTATCCCTTTAATGTTCGTGAAAACGAAAACCCAGGTGGTTTTCAACATGACACTAGGTGGAAATCAGTTATGAAATTACCTGTTTATTAATGATGTGTCAGGAGACTGACATGCTCACGGCGGGCACCGGCTGGAGTAGTGCTAATGTAGAAATAACAAGACCATATTATGTGCAATATGTATTCTATAGAACTATAACTTTCATTCCCTGGGGACACCATTGAAATCCAGATGTTTTATCTCAAGATTTTAATCCCAGCGAGTGAAGATTTTAAAGTGAAATCAAGCACACCCGAAGTCGCTGTTTGGCCACACTTCCTCGCTGGGGGACCCGTGTGAGCAAACATTTAGTACCAGATGTGCAAAGGATTAGTGTCGTATCAGCTAATTAGCCAGACAGGGGAAAAAAGTCATTTTGCAATTGCAGAAGTGGATTTAAAGCATAACTTTAAAATGCGTGTTGAAGACTGGTCTATTGATTAGCGTCAATGACACTTTCAAGGTTTGGTAGTTATGGAGCAAAATAAGGGCTGATCTAAATTGGGGAGAAACGAGTAATTTTATTTAAAATAAGGAATTTTTACAGGAAGGTTTTACATTTTTATCATAAAGAGATCTGGCCACAACACTATAAATAATATACTGGATAGATTCATACAGGCCACTCTTAAAAAAAATTTTAGCATGCAAAAATGTACCATAAAGTTGATATTAGTACCAGGTAAAATAAACCAATGACCCTCACAACTTGGGTGGGGAGAAGATTTTCTTTTTCTCTTTTTCTTTTTCCCTTAGAGTTTTATGGAGCAACTCATACAACAGATGGGGTGGAGAAATAGCAATGATCTGATGATTCTGCGTTACTGCAAATAAATCCCAGTATATAACAAGCAACTGAATCATTTTTACAAAAATACACTCTTGAACAAGATATATCACAATAGCTGCATTTGTACCCACAAGCATGTTGCACCCCGTTTTTCTAACACCCCGTTTTAATACAAGTATGTTATCTCCTAGAGTC
This sequence comes from Canis lupus familiaris, assembly GCF_011100685.1. NCBI lineage: Eukaryota > Metazoa > Chordata > Mammalia > Carnivora > Canidae > Canis > Canis lupus. The sequence goes on from NC_049230.1 coordinate 9,398,703, forward strand.
ATCTCTCGTCCTGGGGCCCAGTCCAAGTGGAGTGTATGTAACAGCCAGCAACTTTGGCCCTGAATGTGGAGAGTAACCTGAAGCCACAAATGTCTTTAAGTCAAATAACTTCTGGACGCTAAGGATCCCTGCTCTAATACAAAATGGCAAGAGAATTAAGAACACATCAGTGTGCTTTTACAAAAGAGAGGAAAAATATTACCTTTTTTACTCCTTTGGACTTCAAATAGCATTTTGGCAATTTCCCTGCACTTAAGAAACCTTCCCCATGGCACAAAACCATGGAGCTGAACGCTTAACTGGTGGGAGGGTGGGGTGGGGTGGGGGAGATTTGGCCAGGGTAGATAATCTGTCTGTGTAATTAATAAAGCACATTGGCTTTTGTGCTAGGAAACCAGGCAGTGGAATCACCCATTGCTGATTCCCTGGAATTTAATTTCTAAAAAGGTAATGAGGTGGTGAAGAAAGCTTTAGATTTCAGCTCTGGTATCACCCTTCTCTGTCTTATGTGATTTGATGTCCTAGTTCTGTGCTTTCCTGAGATTTTTTTTTTCTTTTTCTTTACTCCATCCTAGCCCTTTTCATAGCATACTATTTAGCTGTTTCTGGATCTTGCTGTTTGGGTCTTGGTTTCTTATCGTCCTACCTTTGAGCCACGTTCCAGGGCCTTAGATCAACGTTTAGCATGTCTTCAACACCAAAGGGTCTGCAATAGTTTGTCATTTGCATTTCATTTTCTTATTTGATGTTTACAACAGCCTTTTGAGGTAGGCATGATGAATATCAATCACCCCTACTTTACTGGGAGTTGGAGGCTGAAACTGACTTAATACTACAACTGGGTAGGAAGAGGAGTAGGATTCGAACTAGCACCCTCGAATGCAGACCTTGTGTTCTTTCCACTGTACTAAGCTGATCCACTGCCCTGGGAGCAGGAAACCTAATACCTCGGCTACCAGAGACAGTAGGAAAATGCCAGTTGGTTAGGTGCTGCAATAAAAATAAAACCATAATCTTGGAATTTAAAAGTCTAGAGTTTGAAAAGAAAGGGCATCCCTTTGTAAACAAATGTTTTGATTATTAAAGCCAGCTTCTCATCTCAAAAACACTTTTTCGATTTAGGTCCAATTTAATGAGAACCCCAGGATTGATAAGCTCTCAAAAAAGGAAGAAAAAAAACCCCTCAAGTTTCAAAGGAGCAGTAAAGATTTGGAATATTCGTTGGAGCCTAAGGGATGTATAAAATCTACATGGTTATTTACATAAATTTCTTATAATTTCTATCACAAATATACTCTTGCTGTTTTCCCAAATCTTTATTTAATAATGATTATAATAAAATTAAATTTATCTCCACTGCCTTGCTCTTGATGCCAAGCAGCCAAAGTCAGCAATCCATTTTTTTTTCCTTTTCAATAAAAGTCCCAGAATAGAAATAACATATGACTGTGTGATGCTGATATTCATGGTGGTTCAAAAGCACAAAGTCCCAAGTGGAAATAAAATGTGGATAATTATGAGCAGACTTGAGTTATTCTTTCAGTAAAGGTAGGCAGTAGGGTCTTCTGGTATCTCCTAATTTGCAGGGATTTGAAATCCCACAGGAGTTAGGAATTATCCCAGGGCACTTTCTTCTTTCATAGTTTCCAAAGAGAGATTTTGTTCCCCCTAGAAATACCAGATTTAGAAATCCAAAGGCTAGAAGAGACGATAGTAGTAATTTTGTCTTAAAAAAAAAAAAAAAAGGAATAATTTTGTCCAAGCAATGGTCAGTGGCAGTTTTTATTCCTGGAATCAGTGTGAAGATGACCCTCTCGGCCAACACCATAAAATTAGGGAATTTGGTATCCAAGTGTCTTTCTAATGTAATAAAACTTCCTGGATACAATACCTGTCTTTATTAGCTAAAAAATTTGTTGTATTTATGGAATACGTGTTCCCTTGTATTTCCCCTATCATAGATTCCTGGGGAGAACATAATTCAGTTAACCCAGTAAAAATAAAACAAAACCGAAAACAACAGCAAAAATTCCTAATTTTTCCACTGTATCTTCCCCAATGCAATCAATCTCCAGGTCCTGTTGATTATCTACCATCCATCTATCTATCATCTATTTATTGTGTGTGTCTGTGTATGAGTGTGTGCATGTACGTAAAGCAAACTCCAGGCCTCTTCCTCTTGGATTTGGACTCTAGTCTATGTACACATTATGTTCTCATTAGTGAGAAATAGGTCTTAACCCCTCATCTCTGATCCAGTCACTGAAACCAGGAGGAAGGGATTCATTAATTAGCTTAGACAAATCAGGGCCCATCCCAGAAATTAGACTAATGCTAAATCCATCCAAATCAGATCGACTGAGCGTTCAAGGGTAATGGGGTCTTTTATTCAAGAAATAGTGGGTGCTTAACTTCAAAAGTGACCTGTCCACTCTTATCATGTGCTCTAGTCTATTTTGTGTTAGCATGGTGACTTGTGAGACTGTAAGCTTTCTCTAGGACACCTGGGTAGGTCAGTTAGATTCTTGGCTTTTGCTCAGGTCATGATCTCAGGGTCATGATCTCAGGGTCATGAGATCGAGCCACGTGTCAGGCTCTCCACTTACCTCAGAGTTTGCTTGAATTTCTTTCCTCCTCTCTCCCCCTTCCCCTTTGTTTCTCCCCCATACCCCAGGCTCCAGGACTCTATGTCTAAAAGTAAATAAATTAAAAAATAAAGAAAGAAAATCTTTAAAAAGGAAAGACACTGTGCTTTCTCTAATTAGGACCCATCCTATTCATATTTGTATCCTATAACAGCTATCTTGTCCAGTTGAATTACAAATGCGGGGAAGGGATGGTTTGAGCAGGTGGGCACTGGTGCGTTTCCGCTTCTGTCTCATGTATGTACCTGTGTGTCTTGGCTTTTTGACTTTAGTTTTTGAAGGATTGTCCTTCCTTTGTTTTTCCCACCCGGTATGACTCTCGGTATGTCTTTACTCCCTGAATTTCTCACAACCAAGACGTGCCTGAGAGACTTTGAAGCGGGCCTACATCAAACAAAGGTTACACTGAGGCGAGAGCTTCCAGCCAAATTAGGTGGGGAGAAGTGGGAGGGTAGGAATCCCTGCCAAGCCAGCCATTCAGCATGCAGAGAAGATGGTGTTGGCACCATGACAGCCTATCAGAAATAGCCAGAGTCCAACCAGAAACTATTTGATTTGGGTTCTGAAGACTCAAACACAGCTGGTTGGGATTTCCTTGTCCGTGTTTTATCCATCGGAGTTGCTATTGAAAACAGTTTGCAATTCATTTGAGGATTCTTTACATATGCCCTGAAGTATATGCGGCATTTAATTGAAAAACCACCAAATAAAGACTTCCGGGCCATGTAAAGGGGCTGCCTTTGGTGCCAACACTAAACTGTATGCCTCCGTGGCTTTGCCGCAAGTGGATTTTGATACATGGGGATTCCCATTATTGAAAAATTATCTTCGCCACAATTTCAGAAGAGGCACTCCCGGCCTCTCCTGGCCCCACTGGGGGGTGGATAGCTCCTACTCCAATGTGGTCTCCACTTAGCTACCAGTTTTGGAGACAGACTCACTTCTAAAATGAGGTACTAATCAATCAAGAAGAACAGTAGTTGAGGGCAAGATGTTTAAAAGAAATAACTGAGGAATGAAAGGAAGAATGGGAAGCAGGAGAAAGAGTGAGAGGGCGGGAGGAAGAAAGAAAATGTCTTTGATTCCCTAAAATCTGTTCACATTCAACAAGTCCTGTGCTGGGAAGGGAAACCTCAAAATGTATTTAAAAGATGATTTAAATGTTTAACCCTTTATTTCAACACTTGTGTTACAAGTCCCCCCAACCCCCCTGTCCATGTCCACTTCCACGCAAGATTTTTAAAAAGAAAAAGAAAAAGCATCTTCCTTTCCAAAGCAAATGTCTTCACCACTCCTGGATGGATGATCCCAAAGGACACGCTTGCCTCTGTTCGTCTCTGGAAGCACTTGTGTTATTTAAGCCGAGGGAGATGATGAACAGTGCTAGTGCATGCATGTAGGATGACAAAGGACAGTCCCCTCCCTCCCCCCACATGTAGGGCTTGCTTTTCAATTTCTTCTTACGGACAAAAACTGTCTGTATCACGGTAAGAAGGGGGGCGGGAGTTTTTGGGGGAAGAGGCTGGAAAAAACTAGCAAAGGGAAAAAAATTGGAGAGCCAGCCTGGCACCAAAAATATAATTTAGTGTGCAGGTATTTGATTTGATAGAAAACCTGCATTGATTTAAAAAAATAGGCTCTTGACAAGGTCGTAATTCATTGAGAGAGGCCAAGCCTGCAGCTTCAGTTTGACATCCCCCTCCAACCTAAACCATAACTGGTTTTAGGTGATCCCCTGTGAGGGTAGCATGTTGCAGCTGGCAAAAAAATAAACACTCCTGAGCCCTGTGCTAACAGAATTTTTTTTTCCTTTTTCCCTTTTCTTTCTTGAGTGCTGTAGGCGGGCTGCTTGTGAGTGAGGGTGTCGTCGTGGAGGGCGGGCGTGGAGGGCTGGGGGTGATTTTTTTGAGGTGTTAGTCGTTCTTCTTCTAGGAGGGAGGAGGGGTTTTCTTTTGTTTATTTTTCTTTTTTTCTTGTCTTTTTCATGTTTTCTTTCTTTTCTTTCTTCTTCTTCTTCTTCTTCTTCTTCTTCTTCTTCTTCTTCTTCTTCTTCTTCTTCTTCTCTCTCTCTCTCTCTTTTTCTGATTTATGCCATGAGCTAAGGAAAACAGTTACATATTTGTGAGTCCCAGTTTTGTTTGGCCTTTGCATGCTTACAAGATTGGTGTCCTGCTGGGGAGAGGGACACTGCAGAACTGTGGCAGGCAGGCACAGAGCTGGTGGGCGGCTGGAACAGGCTGGGGGCAGGGAGGTAGGAAGGCGGGGTATGAAGAGGGAGAGACTCAGTAGCTGACACCTTTGAGTCTCCAGGCATCTCCTCCTGCAGGATCCCCTCCCTTTCTTTCTGCCTCAAGGCCAGGCGAATGTCCACTCAGAGCTCACAGGCAGATTCCTTCAGAGCTTAAGATTTGCAAAGGGTTAGCTATCCTAGTTTACCCATTCAGCAACAATATTTTTGAAGAGTTTGATAGATAGTTAGATAGATAGATGATAGATAGATAGATAGATAGATAGATAGATATAAAATTGGCCACTGAAGGGAGCTTCCCTAGTCACTTTTTTTGGGAAGTGTGTTAGTGGAACAAACTCTTTCAGGCAAACTGTGCAAGGTGAGGCAACGTCATACTGTCCTCTGGCTGGTTTGTGACATGCTTGGTCCTCATTTGGCAGAGAACAAGCTTGCAGAGAGTTTAGAAGCTCAGCGAGGTTATATAGCTCAAGGTCACCCAACTCCTCACTGGTAGTCAGGTCTAGGGCTTGGGTCCTGGTTGTTGGATCCAGTGGGCTTTCCACTCTACCACATGCTCCACCATCATTTAAAGAATGGAAGAGTAACTACACGCAATGAGGCATCTTGGATTGGAACCTGAGAAGGCTAGAGGACAAGAATGGAAGAACCGATCAAATCTGAATTAAGGCTGAAGATGCATGAATAATAATGTACCAATATTAGTTTCTGAGTTTGGACCAATTTCTTAGTGAGGTAGATAATAAGAATTAAGGAATCTGGGTAAAAATCCCTCAGCACTGTATTTTCAGCTTTTCTATAAATCTAAAATTATTCTCAGGTAAAACCTTACTGTCTAAAGAAAGAAACAAAACAAAGCAAACAAACAAACAAATAAACCAAACCAATTGCAGTAAAACCAAGGCATTCCGCTGCTTTAAAGCAAGTTTGGAAGTAGAATGCCTCCCCACAAGGGACTCCACTGAGGTCATGCAATATGCAGCAATATTCCCAGCAACTGAAATGGTCTTGCTCCTCCTGAGTATAAACTGGGAGGTGAAAATTGTGATTTTTGACATCACTGCAGAGATCTGTCAGTGGGCTGATGGTGAGAGGTGCTGCTCGCTTCATCAGCTTCATCATGTTCGTCTTTAGAGAAGAAAATTGACATTTTATGACGAAGTTCAAATTTACAGATGGGGGAATTGAGGACTTGCATGCCTATCTTTATGTCTTGCAGAGCCAGAGGATTAGCAGTTATTAGCCTTGAGCGAATCCTATCTTAACTCCAGTGTTTCTTGAAAAAACATAAATAAGATATTTCCCCAGGAGCAAGCAGCCCAGCTTCTGAGAGTCGACTGTAGTCATGGCTTACCACCCAGACACTTGCCAGAACCTCTAAATTACTGACATTATTACATCATCCCTCTTTGTGTATGTGCTTGTCGCATTGCATAAATATACCCTCTCTAACCCACTTCTTTAATCTGTTCTATCCACAGTATATATCACTAAAAAAAAAAAATGACTTCACAGATGACCAATTATTCCATAATAATGTGCAGAATTATTTGAATCACATTCAGTCTCCATGACAATATGAAAATATAAATGTCTGGCACACAAAAACAAACAAACAAAAAACTGTCACGGTGGTATAAAAAAAAGGAAATTAATTCAATACTTAAACCAGTTTTTTTTTTTTTACCACTTTGTTATCCTAAGTGGATGATGCAACTATGCTGCGTTTTAAAATACACACGCAGACAGAGAAATGGATATTTTTTTCCATCCTATTTGTCTCCTTTTCAGACACAACCACTGATTCACCAGCCGCTGGACGTGCAGCAGCAGCAGCAAAGGCGCCTGTGAACTTGAGTATAATAAAATTCTAGTATAACAGTGTGTTGAATGTTTACTTTGGCTCTGCTGCCCTCTCAAATCCCCCTTTTCAACTAATATTTTAAAATGTGGAAAGACATTAAAATGGAGATAAATTCAAGGCTCTTTCTGAAAGTGAGTGTCTCTGACGCTGAGAATTCTGAATTTTGCCCTCTCTGCTACATTCAAATTCCCTTCATTCTGATAATTATTATGCCATGAAAATTCAAGTCACTGCCTGCCTTTTGGCAACTAGCAATTTTACTCTGAGGTAAAGGAGAAAATGGGGGTCAGATATGCTTTTATAACTGCTCCCATTGCATCACTGACATTTATAATTGGTCCTAAGGAAAAAATGGAATTAATTGGAGTTTATCATTGGTGCTTCATAGGAGTGTAATAATGAAGACTTCTGGAGTCAAGCAATGATGTGAATGAGGCTGCCTGTTACTACCCCTGTTACTGGAGCCAATCACCTGACCTTTCCATCCTCGGTTTCTTGATACATAAGATAGGAGAGTAGGGGCACTAATTCAATAGCAAGATTGGATTAGATAAAGCACCCAGCTTAGAGGGCACCAGACAATGTGGGCTCAAATGCGCTCACTGTGATGGTTATTAATATTATTATGATCAGTGACTCCTTATCCCTTTAGAAGTCATTACGATTCCATGCCAGCTGAGGTTCTGTTCAGCAGATAATAAAATCAAGTGCTTAGTCACATGGAGTTTATAGTCTAGAGGTAGAGATGGACAATACAAACTAAATAAATCTATATTTTTTTTGAGGTGGTAGGTGCAATAAAGAAGAGTAAGCAAGGTTAAGGGACTACGGGGTAAGGTGTGCTGTCTGAGGAAGGGTGGCCAGGGAAGACCTCTCTGAGGCAGTGACAGTTGAGTAGAAACCTGGCTGAAGAGATGGACATTGAGCCAGGTAGATATCTAGAGTGGATTGTTCCAAGTAGAGGGAGCAGGGTATATTAAAGACCTCTGGGGAGCATGTTTGGCAGGTTTATAGATTATCAAAGGACATTCTGTCCCCTCACTCCCTAACCCCTCATGTTTGTGGGATATTAAAGGACATCACCCCCGCCCCCCACACTGTGGTTGGGAAAGGAGAAGGAGATAAAGTCAAATGCTATAATGGGCTCTGGCAAAATCTTTGTCCATATTGTGAGTTAGATGGAAAGAAGTCATCTGAGGGTTCAAGCACCGCAGTGATACATCTTACCATTGCATTTTAGAAGTGAAATCTGTGCAGAGAATCTGTGCAAATAGTGTGGCGAGGAAGAGGGAGAAGTCTTTGACGTTAGTCTAGGAGACATGATCATGACTTGGTTGACTTGGTATAGGGGTCGGTGGAAGAGTTGGTGAGAAGTGATTTTTTTTTTCCTTTCAGATAGAAACAACAGACTTTTGTTTGTGAACTGGATGTTTAAACTTCTATCTACCTGCATTATTTTTATTCCCATGTCCAACCTCACTCAATGAATATTTTTTAGGTGACTCAGGATAATCTTATGTTTTCTTGGAACCACCCAACTGTAAAAAGCACAGGTCATGTCCCTCCCGGAGTGTGGGCCCCATTCACAGAGAGCAGAAAGATGTTACAGATCAGTGAACGCCAAGTTTGGGTGCCTCCTTTGCCTCTTAGTAGCACAGCGACCTTGGCAAATTAGGTAACGGTAATGGTAGGCAGCATTCAAATAAATAGCACTTAGTCTTCACTAGGCACTCTTCTCTTTTCCTTCCATTGACTTTTACTAGATTTTATTATGAGTCTCTCAACATGATGAGGTGGGTACTAAATAAATTATCCCTGGGTTATAGATATAGAAACCAAGGTACAGAGAGGTTACATGACAGGCCCATGTCTCACAGTTAAAAAGTGGAAGAGCTGTGATTTGTATGTGGCTCTCTGATCTTAGTCATCTGCTTTACTGCACCTCTTTCCACATAGTTCCCTTCTGAGAGTGTAAGAAACACTCATGCACACAAATAAAAAATGGCATCGTGTGATAAATACCGTGGAGGAAAGAGTGCGAAGGCACAGGAAATGCAAGAGTGGGGAAGAACATTCAGGACGTACGTAACCAGACCAGATAGTGCCGCTCCAGGGAGTTGACATTTCAACTCAGATCTGAAAGATGAGGAGATTCCAACGACTCCCAAGGTAGAGGAATGAATGCATATGACAGGCATTGAGTCAGAAAGAATGCGTGGCATGTTTGGGAAACCAGAAAGACAGCAGTGTGGCTGGGTAGAGTGAGCAATGAGAGATTTGCAGGTAAAGAGTCAGAAAGTAAGTGGGGAAGATTAGGCAAGATGCTGTGTATAGGATAATAGACATCTTTATCATCCAGAGTGGGACACTTTCGAGGGTGAAGACAAATGTCAGGGCACTCATTCACCAGCGGGCACCCTCTCAGGTGAGCCAGGAAGTGTGCCCACTTAAAAGATGTTGGATTTTACTTGAACTCTAATGGTGAAGACTGGGTTTTCTATTACCTTAAAAAAGTTCAGCTGTATATGTCCAACAGAAATTCATGTGTTTGTACACCAAAAGATGTGTACTGGAAAGGACACAGTGGCACTGTTTCCTAACAGCCCCGATCTGAAGGCCACCAAAATGTGTTTGAAGAGTGGCATAGCTCTTGGTATGTTCATGCAATAAAATGTTGCCGAGCAGAGAGGGTGAACAGGTGGTAGCTACCTGCCATGGTATGGATGGCTCTCAACACTGCAGTATGCAAGCCACAAATTCAATCACCAAAAAAAAAAAAAAATGTGTCCTGTATGTATCATGCCATGTTTATAAAATATCAGTGCACAAAAAGTTTTCTGTGATGATTCAGGTCAGGAGAATGAATATTTTTAGGGAAGGTCATAACTAGAGTTGTGTTAATATACTAACTTTTTATTTTTTAAAAAGATTTGATTTATCTATTCATGATAGACATAGAGAGAGGGGGAGAGGAGAGAGAGGCAGAGACACAGGCAGAGGGAGAAGCAGGCTCCTTGCCAGGAGCCTGACGCGGGACTTGATCCCGGGACTCCAGGATCACGCCCTTGGCCAAAGGCAGGCGCTGAACCGCTAATCCACCCAGGGATCCCCAATGTGCTAACTTTTGACCCCAGTGCTGGTTACACAGGAGTGTTTAGTTTGTGAGAACTCTGAGTTGTTCATTTATGACACATGCACTGTTTCTTATTATACTTCAAAGAGGGAAGCCATGCTTCCTCCTACATGGAGAATAAGGTGAAAGAGATTTAGAGTCGATGTTGTCCAGTATTTGCTCCTTTATTGTGACTCCTTTCCAAGATGTCCACTTGATATATATGGAACATTTTGTGCTGTGGCCTTGGCATCGCAGCCTGGGCACTGTTGATATTTGTTTCAGATAATTCTTTGTTGGTGGTGGTCATGGAGGGCTGTACTGTGCATCGTAGGATGTTTAGTGGAATTGCTGGCCTCTGCCCATGGATTCCAGTAGTGGCCCCCAGGTGCAGTCCTGATCATCAAATATGCCTCCTAACATTGCCAGATGTCCCCCAGGAGTAAAGATCTCTCCCAGCTGAGAACCACTGACGGTAACGATCTCTGACAATAAACGTCAGAGCAGTGCAAATGTGGACCATAGACAAGCATCTCCATTTATTCTTCCAACATCCCTATGGAAGGTGCTGTCATTTGTCCATGTCTCCTTGAAGAGGAAACTAAGGTACAGTTATTTTAGGCACCTTTAGGAAGAAACTGCCACTAGCCAGTAGGTGACAGAGCCAGGATTTATGTCCCACCTCCTAGTGCACGTTCTTAGCCAGCATTCTTACCTGCCTCTTGACTCTTTACCTAACACGTGGTCAACACTGCATCAGTTATGCTCAGATCAAGAGGGATATGCCCCAGGACCTTATGATTTCTGTAGTGATATGTCTTCAGAACTTTCCAGCCTTCAAAGTTACACAAGTTAGGATTCATATTTTTAAAAAGTACTATGAGACTCAAGCTTAATAACCAAGTAATAGTGTGACTCACGAGTTACACCTTAATAAAACTTCAAGAGCTCACAGAGACCAATGTGATTATGGGACAAATTATTCCATTTATTTAAACACAGGGGAAATATACTTCTATTTTACAATTGCCCTGAGTTATATATAAAAACTAGCTTCTGGCCCTTTAATTACAGACAAAGGTAGAACCACTATGAGAGGCTCATGAAGGAAGAAGTGCCATCCACACCTGAAAAGGTATTTCTTCAGGCTCCGGGTTCAATGGAAAGCTCTCCCTTATGCCCGACCTCCCCAGTTCGAGGTTCTTTCAGAAATATTTTTCTCTGTTGCCAACTAAGTATGACGAGGGGTGCAACAGAATCAAATATCAAAAAGTTTGCTTTAAATAAACATAGTCGAATGATCAAGAACTAACATTGCTGGACACTAACATCATTTCCCAACTCACTTTCCTTGGGAGAATCTGGTCCTCGACTCCACTTGCCACGCCTCAGTGGTCCTCCTGGGTTGCCCTCCCCCCCCACTAAAGCATGATGCCACTCTACTAGTGTACTGAACTGAAGTTCCCTTCCTGTGAGTTGCTCTTCTCTACAGATGAATTGTGTCCAAAAGTTGTAAAGTTGGTTGATTAGAATCGAAATGCACCCTCAAATAGGAATGCCACTATAAATGCCATTTAGATTCCCAGGCCAGCCATCCAAAGACTCAAGAGAGAGAGAGAGAGAGAGAGAGAGAGAGAGAGAAGAGGGAGAAGTAAACATACCATGATAGCATGAGCTCTTGGCATAATTCTAGTAAGCATGCATGCGCATGTGTGTACATATATATGTTTGTATACATGTAAATGTATGTATATATGTTTACATATGTATAAATACATGCATATGCACACATAGAGCTTCTCACTGAGACTAGATCCTGTACCTCAAGAGCTCTGAAAGCTGATAAGTGCAGAAAAATCACATTTTAAAGCTTTTGTGCAGTTCTTAGTGGTAGTAGTATTTTTGGTTTTTCTTCCAGCTGCAGAAATCTAAATTCATCACGGAGGCAGTACACACCTTTGTAGAAAAGATGCTCCAAGGACTCCTTTGAATATGCCAGGGTAAAGCGGGAGTTGCACTCAGAGGGAAAGACCGGGAACAATGTTAACAATGTGACATTAAACTCTTCTCATAATAACCTAAAGTTTGTCTTTCTTGGAGTTGAACTTAAAACTCTGCCAAGCATCTCATTTTAGGAACCTGTGTATCTTTTTCTTGGGATTCCAGGGAACTGGAAGAGGCAATCGGGGTGGGCACCTTGGTAGTGGACTAGTGGACCAGGAGACAGGGGGAGAAGCTGTGCAAGTGTGGACCATAGACAAGCACCTTCAACGTCACCTGAGAACTGGTTGGAATTGCAGAATCTCGAGGCTCACTCCAGAGCCAGCATTTTCACAAGATGGCCATGGACGTGTGTGCAGAGTCCTGGAAGTACTGGCACAAGGGAGCTTTGACGGGGTAGAGACTCACTCGTGGAGTCCAGCAACAGCCACGTGTAGAATCCACTTTTAAGATTTTTTGGGTTTTACTTTGTAAATTTTCTGTGTTCTGTTATTGTTTTGTAGTCTTTGGCTTCATGGGGAGTTAATGGGAGGGCCTTGTCTTTGCTTGGAAAAAAAGTGCTTCTGGTGAACATTCTTGGTTCCTTTTTCCTTTTTTAAAGATTTTATTTATTTATTCATGAGAGACACAGAGAGAGAGAGAGGCAGAGACCCAGGCAGAGGGAGAAGCAGGCTCCATGCAGGGAGCCTGACGTGGGACTCGATCCTGGGACTCCCAGATCACATCCTGAGCCAAAGGCAGACGCTCAACCGCTGAGCCACCTGGGCACCCCTCATTCCTAATTCCTATATGGCATCCACTTTTACTTCCTAACAACTCCCAGGTTTATCTTTGTTCATTTCTTCTCAACAAAGCACATTTTGGGTGGGGCTGAGCCTACCCCTGCTCAGGAGGTAGGACCTGGTTGGTTCAGCCTCTCAGAATATGTTATTGGCCTTGGCTGTAGCCCTTGGTTCAAGATTGGGCATTGTTTTGGTCAGTCCAGACTTTTATAACAGAACCTGAGTGGCTTATAAAGGACAGAAATTTATTTCTCCCAGTTCTGGAGGCGGAAAGTCCAGGATCAGGGCTTTGGCACATTCAGTGTCTGGTGAGAGTCTGCTTCCTGTGTTCTCACATGGCAGATGGAAGGAAGGAACTTTCCAGGTTCTCTTTTATAAAGGGCACTAATCCCATTCATAAAGGCTCCACCCTCACAAACTAATCCCCTTGCAAAGGTCCAACCTCCAAATACCATTCCAGTGGGGACTAGGTTTCAACATTGGACTTTTGAGGGAGGGACAAAAATGTTCATTCTAGAGCAGACATGGAACTTAAGCCAACCAGTCAGGATGAGTCTTGGTACTGTCCTTTGGAATGCTGGGTCAGACACACTCTTGCTTAATGAGAGTGAGGAAACATGTGGTATTATCACTACCCGCAGACTTCCGTGACCACGGGGTCCTGAGGAGTGGGAATGGAGAGAGTGAGACACAGGTGCAGCTGAAACCCTGGAGACAGAAGAAGACAGTAGAAGAAAACGTGTACATGATGACATTTTCAAACTGAGGATTCATCAATTCTGAAGCCCTCCCTATAGATGGACTTCCCATATGGAAGCCGAGAAATCCCCCTTACTGTGCACGCCAGGTTGAGAGGAGTTTCTGCACCCTGCAGCCCATGGAGCCTTGAGAGATACAGTTTTGGGAGGGAGTGGTGTTAACATGATTGAAGCTGTGCTTCTAGGACTAAGCAGTGACCTAAAAAGTGCAAACTGGCTGCCTCACTCCAGGTGGGGTGGACTGGCTGATTTGTGTGATCCGTAAGTATTTCTTAGAGAGATTATCAAGAACATTTTGAGAGGGAAACTTGGTAAAAGACAACTTCCTGTGTTTGTGCAGAAAGAAAACTCAGATTTTTTTTTTTAAATCATTAAAAGGATGTGTGATCCTTGAAGCATGGAGATATCTGAAAGTTAGGTCACGTAATATGTATGGTACCTTGATTATGGAATACTTGGCACAGGCAAGGGAATGAATCAGACTTAAATTCATCTCATTCCCCCCAAATCCCTGTACCCCATTACAGCCTTAGCAGTGCTAGAAAGAGAAGTGTTAGCGAGATTAGCTGCAGTCCCTGCTGCTAACACTTGATCCCAAGGCAGTAACTGATACTCATCATGTCTTTTCCTCCACTACCCTTTCCAGGCTTCCTTCTGCTCCTTGAGCATTTCTGCAGGGCTTGGTGGCTTACCTAGTGGGGTGACACAGATTCTCATCCTTGAGGTGTCTGAGCCCTTGAGTTTGTTTGTTGTTGTTGGTAGTGGTGCTTAGCCATGTATAGTTAAAACTGGACATGAGGTAACCAAGAGGCAGTGGCAAACATATGCCCCCTCCCCCCTGCCCTGACTCTATTTTGGAGCAGTGGTTTCGCTTCCTCATGGTAATGACTTTCTGTGCTCGCAGTTCGCTGTCACAAAGATACCAAAATTATATGTGACAGCTTTAGCTTTAATTTTAGTGGCATTTTCCCTGCTGACAGGATCCCTTCTGAAATCAAGGATAACTAGGTCACAGAGCCTAAATTTGTAGGGACAGGAAGCACACATTCTCCACAGAGGTCACCGAGCATGTGAATGGGACATTCACTACTTCTGCCCCTGATTGCCGAGCCCATGTATTGCACCTACTGGGAACATAGCACCAAATATGAGACATCGGTTTAAGATGTTTACTTACCAAGCCAAGCCCATCATGGAGGATGGAACTCCATCTTTATAGGGTGTCATCTTCAAGCTGGCACCTAGGCTAAATCTGTTAAGAGGCCATGCTTTTTTAATCCAGTAGCTTCTGCATGATATGGTATATGGTAGGACCAGTGGATCCATGGCCATGTGCCCACTGCCACACCTCATTTTCTGTAAAGCATATTCCTTTGTCTGATGTGATGTCATGGGATCCCATGCTAGTAGATGAGACACTCTGTAAGACCTGGAGAGTGGGGATGGGTGAGCCAGCCACCGTGTGCAAAAAACTGCAAATCCATATGCAGAGTAGGAGTCAATCCAAGCCAAGATGAAATATTGCCATTTCCAACTTGTAACCAAGTGGCTGGCTTCTATATTGGAGGAAGTAGACTCTAGAAGGAAGGGTGGGCCACAGCCTCGGTCTCTATTGCTAGTAGGTCAGCCGTCCACCAGCAGTAGCCAAATTAGTCATGATGGGAGGCAGCCCTTGCTTGGAGTCTATGCATTAGCTACATCTCAGCAATTATACTCTGTATACAAGCCCTGAGTAAACAAGACACTGAAATGTCCAAGAATGTCGGACATTGACTGGCAGTATCCTTGAGTCTAACTGACGTTGACTGGCTCTATCATTCTGTCAACCTGGTTGTGTCTTCTGCGTGGGTATTGTTCTTTGCTCATCAAGAATGTGAGAAACAAAAATTCTCACTCTATATTCATTCCTATTGGGTCATTCACATGCTTCTTCACCAGCACTCCTGTTCCCCAGTCTCCTAGTCTTTCCAGGTTCCTAACCAACCAGCCAAGCCATGTATGGTTGCCCATGAGACTATGTGTATTCTGATTCCAGGCCATTTTTTCCATTCACACAAAGAAGATAACCAAGTATACGGGCCAAAATTCTGCTTTAGGAGGTCTTTTCCTTGACTGCCTCCTTTAAGGTCACCTCCGAGTAGGGCTGTAGTCTATTTTTGTATTGGCCCCAACTTACTTAGCTCATCCTTCTGTTGTTGTTCTTGTCTGTTATTTTCATTCACAGAGATCTGCCTTTTTGTGAGCATGATTATAGTAAATGTGAGCTCATTTGGTAGATCTTAATCTTTTCCTCCATGAAAGACTTGCTTTGCTGGTATTTAGGAGTCTTTGCTAAACTGCAGTCTCAGCTGGTCACCAGTTCTAGATTAATCTTTCTTCCTTCTGTAGCTGGCTCTAGCTCCATCTTTCAATGGCAGCACTATCCTTAGCATTTTCCCCTCTTTCTATTCCAGATCCAGTTTACACTTTGTGTATGGCCATCAATATCTCTAGAGTGAGCCTTCTCTAAAGTCTAGTTGTTTTGCATTGGGATGACCCCTCAAGGACCCCAGTTGGTGTAATGCAGAAGAAAGAGTTCATTTCAATTTGCAGAGCTTAATTTTGATTGCCATTGAAATAAGGGGATTTTCTTGATGAATAGAAATCCCAGGAAATTTAGGACTGAAAGCAGTTACTGATTTCTCTACTGTGATGTAGTAAGTTCACGTTGCATGCTTTGCATACATTTTCTCATTGAATCCTCACCAGATTCCAACAGGTACTTGCCATTACTGCTCATGATTCTAGATAATGAAATGAAGACACTGAGAAATTATGTAGCTGGCTAAATGTCACACAACTAGAAAACGGTGAACCTGGGCTCTATACTCAGATATTCTGACTTCAAAGCCAGGCCAACACACCACAGTGCTAAGAAATGAAAAAATGCATTGCAAAAGGCAACAAAGCCAAATAGTCTTGACTGAGGTTGATTTTATCATACACTATGAATTTAAACAACCTGATATTTGAACTGCTCAAGAAATTTCCTTCTGACCATTCTTTCATTGCTCCTAACACTTCCCCAGAATCTTATTTTAGTATTTGAATTCTGGGATCATTTTCAATAACATTTTATTATTGTTAAATGTATTTAACTGTTTTCCATCTTTTATCTTGTATTTTTACTACAGCCTATTTTAAAAACAGCGCTGACTTGCCTTTTAATCTGCATTTCAAGTTTTAAAAATCGCGACAAAAAATAAAACAATAAAAAGCACGAGATGAAGAAAACCATCAATTTCACAAGGAATTATGTTAACTATAGCCAGTGCGACACTCAGATAATGACGAGATGAGTGCCTTATTCAAAAGAATAATTATTTCGGACATGACATCCACTCCAGAGAAACAGCACATACAACTCTGTTGCTTTGTTCTGAAATAATCAAGAAAACAGTGCTGGGAAATGCTCTAATCTCTCTTCACTAGGTTGGTATATCAGTTTTAATTGATGCCTTGTGCCAGAAAATGTCTTTGGCAATGTTTCACCCTCATTCTCTGCCAAGAAACCGCTCCTTGGTGGATAACAATAAAAGGAGGTAGTTTACAATATAAAGTTCAATATGAAAGGAAAGTTAATAGGAAATAAAATACATTTAGTATATTTGGCTGAAGGCGCAGAGTGTCAAGCTACAGGAAATCTTCTGTAGTGATTTTATAATGTCTGTGGTCTGAAATAAAATTGCTCATGAAGTGTCTACCAAAGGCACAGCCTTCCACCCGGAGCCACAAGAGGACACATGCATTTGCATTTCTTCTGTAGGACGCTTTTGATTCCTTGGCTGGAATTTGTATTCTACACTGTGAGCTTTCAACATGGTTTCATAAAACCAACGGACAGCTGGGGGCCAGGTGGGTGGAACAACGTGAACAATTGTTAGACCACCACGACTTGGCAATAGCAAGAAAGCAAAACATCCACAGAAGTCACCAGACCTAGACACATGGTAGGTACTCGCAGCAACTTACAGAAAACCAACCAACCAAACAAACAAACAAACTTTTCCCAGAAATCAGTCATTTGAAGTGACACTGCTGGCTTCACGAAGGTTAATTTATATTAGAGTGAGAGTGTCGCAATGTCCAAAATGATGCAAAAAAGAAAAAAAAAAAGCAATACAAGTGAAAAATCACAGGAGGAATAATATTAAGCATTCTGTTGAAATTTTATGAACTTGGGGGATCAAGAAGACATAGATTAAAAAAATGAAATGATGATAGTTATAGAACTGTGCTCACATTTTCCATGCTGAATAATACCAATATATACTCTCTCTCTCTCTCTCTCTCTCTCCCTCTCTCTCTCTCACACACACATTCACACGAGAATGGAATAAACCACATATGCAGAGAACTCAATCTCAGCTACTTGATGTTCTAACAATGGAAGGTGTGATACAAATGACCCCCACGGAGGATTTGATACTTGACTTGTGGTCCTTAAAGCAAAAGTATTCTTAAAATTTTAATGCATAAACAATGGGTCATAAAGGTGGTAGAGGTTTTTTGTCATCTCCTTTTTCTTCTTCTTCAAGAAACCATAACAAGCATGACTGAACAAAGAATAAACTTCAAAGTCTTGCTGTTTGGTAGGAAGTGCTTTCGAACAAAAATCATGAGCTTTTGTCAATGAGACCTTTGTGAGAAAAGATGAACGCCTTTCCCCCACCTCTTGTCAAAGTCATTAAAACGAAAGGAGGTTTGTCTACCATACAAAAGAATACCTCAGTCAGAGGAAGAGTCCTGCCCTGACAAACCTTCCCTTTGCCCCAAGCATGGTCCTGGCACTGAGTTGAGAAGTGATTTTGTAATATATCACAAATAAGGAAACATGGGGCTGCCCTTTTTCCCCCTCTCTTTCCTTTCTTTTATTTATTTATTCATTTTAATCTGTGCCATCCTGTCCTCTAAGAGATCTTCGGGGAATTTCTAAGGCGAGGTATTGTAACGAACACACGACAGTTGGAAAAGTCAAAATAGGTTTGCATAAGGCAGTTAGTTGCATTTGTCCAGGCGAGTCCACTGTTTCTTTAGCTGTATTTCACAGGAGTGGAGAAGAAATCTATGTTCTGGAATTAAGAAAAAAAAAGCACCTCTTAACCGTCTTCCCACCTTTCAGATCCCAGTTTGACTACTCCCCTGCACAAATCAGATTGGTCAGAAGAGGACCAGACTGGTAGTAGAAAACATTCTATTTTGTGGTAGACAGTAGTGCTATTTTTGTTGCTTCCAAAGTCAGCCACTCTAGGGCTATATTTGAAGGCTAGAAGAAATAGTCCAGACCAGAAAGGTTTGGCATCATTCTCTTCACAAAAAGTATAGAAGGATAAGTGTAAGGAATTTTGGTTAAGTAGCTGTCATTTTAGCTAAATCCATAGCTTGATAGACACCCGTAGTGAGGACGATGAATTAATTTGCAACTGCAGCCTCCCCAACTATCACTTCCATTTTACTTGTGTTTATGATGTTTCATCCCTGATCCATTTTCCTTCCATTATGGGTCATTTTTGACTCCGCCAATGGATAGGAGGTTCTGCATTTCACCCTTCACTTGTCAAAACAAAGGAAATGATGTTTGGCAATTATCAGTCTTTTTTTTCTTTTTTCAACCTAGATTTTTAGCAGTATATGATGCAAATGATGAGCAGAGAACACAAGTCCTATTTTGTGTGTGTGTGTGTGTGTGTGTGTGTGCACGCTATGGAATAAAGACAGTTTCTAGGTGTAGGAAGTGAGGAAGGGTGATCTATGCTGAAGTGGGCACAGGGACTTATGTTTGGAGTAATTGAAAAGTGAGAAGGAAACTTACAAGGTGTGATTTGACAATTGGCCACCCTGGTGGGCTGAATTCTTATGAATAAGAGACCATCCCTTCCCCCCTCACACCCACTGGGCTCTAGGCAAGCATGGAGATAGGAATTAGACACCTGTAATAATAGAGGACCACAGCGAACCCTTTATGGAAGAATCAGTCCCAGCACAGACAATTCTCTCTAAGTTACAGGCTTTTAATTTTCCAAATTATAATGATGTTGCCATCAAAAGAGACCTTCTTAAAGAACAAGTCATTACTTTGTTTTCCATCATTTCACATCAGGCTTGGTGCTATCAGGTTCTATGGAGAACATGTCGTCAAATGGGAATTAAAACAAGGAAATTAAAAAAAAACAAAAAACAAGGAAATTGTAGAAATTAAGAAACCGACCACTAGCACTTTGACTCACCGTGTAATACTGACACACAACTACAATCTTGCACATGGTGAAATCCAAAACCTCTGTGTTTACTCTGCTTCCTCTCCCAACAAAGTGGGAGCACTTAACGAAAGAGAGCTTCGCCCTCCATCTCATTGGTACTCTTGGAGAAAGTCTTGTAAAATGACTAATTCTCTCTCTCTCTCTCTCTTTTTTAAAGATTTTATTCATTTATTTATGAGAGACACACAGAGAGAGGAGACACAGGAAGAGGGAGAAGCAGGCTCCCTGCGGGGAGCCCAATGCAGGACTTGATCCTAGGACCCATGACCTGAGCCAAAGGCAGACGCTCAACCACTGAACCACCCAGATGCCCCAAAATGTCTAGTTCTGCTTGGAGCAGTCTTAAAATATCTTTATTTCCTTAAGTGAAAGTGGACCACTATACCATTTCACCGAAGAAGGGTGCCGGCCAGCAATAGGAGTTCTTCTTCCCCCAGTTGAAAGGATTAAAATGTTTCAAATTCTTAATTCTATTATTAGACCATATGTGGGCCAGGGAGGAGGAGATTTATGATGCCTAGTTTTCTTAATCTCCCATGTTTAGTAAAATACTTAAAAATGCCAAGGCATTTAATCATCATATATTGACTTAAGCCTCAGAGTGTTCTTCTCAGAGGGCTTTAGTTCAAAAAGTCGACCTTAAGCACAGGTCTAGACAGAGTAACGTGTTTGGCTGAGAAAATCGAGTTCACAGTGTCAATCCTTACCTCTGACATTCCAAAGCTTACTTCTTATCTCCACCCAAAACTTTTCCAAACTTTAGAAACAAGGAATAGATACAAGCGGGGAGCCTGTTTAATCTGTCTTTCTGTATCTCTCTCTATTTGAAATGTAACACAACCCCACGGGATTCTTTTAATCTGCTATTTTATTATTAAATGTCACTTAGGGGTGCCTGGGTGGCTCAGCAATTGAGCATCTGCCTTCGGTTCGGGGCGTGATCCCAGGGTCCTGGGATCCAGTCTCGCATCCGGCTGCCCACAGGGAGCCTGCTTCTCCCTCTGCCTGTGTCTCTGCCTCTCGCTGGGTCTCTTACTAATAAATAAATCAAATCTTTAAAAAAAAAAGTCAATAATGCAATATGAATACTTCAAGAATGTTTTAAAACTTAAAGTGAATTGTTTTCTCCGGCCAGAGACTGCCTTTAGTTTTTGTAGAATGCTCGTTAACAGAGACTTTATTTTTATGGTTTTTTGAATAGGAGTGGAAATACTGATGTTTGCACATTCTGGCAATGTGTTCCGCATCAATAACAACACAGCCAAATGGCTATGAGTATGTGGGATTGAAAGTGCGTGGTATGAAAAGTATAGAGTGTGCCTGCCCAGGATTTGGAGGTTGCCTGTGTTGCTAAGATCTGTGAGCCCTAAGGGGAGTTTCTCAACCTGAGTCTCAGTTTCTCTTCCCCGAACCCCTGGTTGCAGTAAAGATCAGATGGTGCAGTAGACGTGAATCACTTGGCTCAACTTCTGACACAAAGCAAGCACTTAATGCCTCTAAATCAGTCTTTCTCTAAATTACCAGAGACACCTGGTATTATCCTTTGGTGTTGTTGTTAAAGGTTGACCTGATTCCTGATACCTATGAGTTCATGTTAGTGAATAAGGCACCAAGCAAAAACTTCACTTTCTCCTGAACCTATCCCAAAGAGTTGAGACCAGGATCTTGAAAAGATGTCTGCACTCTCATATTCATCACAGCACTATTCACCATGGCCAAAGTGTAGAAACAACATAAATGTCCATCAGTGGAAAAATGGATGAAGAAATGTAATAGGGGGAATCCCTGGGTGGCTCAGCGGTTTAGCGCCTGCCTTTGGCCCAGAGCGTGATCCTGGAGATCTGGGAT
The DNA here is from genome assembly GCF_011100685.1 of Canis lupus familiaris. Classification (NCBI taxonomy): domain Eukaryota; kingdom Metazoa; phylum Chordata; class Mammalia; order Carnivora; family Canidae; genus Canis; species Canis lupus. The sequence goes on from NC_049230.1 coordinate 9,420,260, forward strand.
TGAGTCCTGCGTCGGGCTCCCGGGAGCCTGCTTCTCCCTCTGCCTGTGTCTCTGCCCCCGCCCTCATGATAGACATATCATGAATAAATGAATAAAATATTTTTTTAAAAAAAGAAATGTAATATAATCATACAATAGGATATTATTCAGCTTAAAAAAAAGAAGAAGAAGAAGAAGGGAATCCTACAGTATGTGACAAATGAAACTGGGACTTTATACCAAGTGCAATAAGCCAGTCTCAGAAGAGCAAATACCTCATGATGCCACTTACAGCAAAGAATAGAGTAGTGGTTGCCAGGGGGATGGAAAATGAGGAGTAGCTAATCTACAGGTACAAAAATTCAATCATGCGAGATGAATAAGTGCTAGAGGTCAGCTGTGCAATATTGTACCTCTAGATAATGATTCTGTATTGTACACTTACAATCTGTTAAAAGGGTCGATCTCATGTTAGGTATTCTTACGACAGTAGAAAAACAGAAAAGGAAACTTAGTATGTTCTCCGATAGGGAAAAATCAGTTATTTTCTTAAAACAGCAACAACAAAAATCGAGTACTTGGTTATAAGTGCAATTTAAATGAAAATAAAGAACCGAAGTTTATTTTTTTTTTTTTTTTTTTTTTTTAAAGATTTTATTTATTTATTCATGATAGTCACAGAGAGAGAGAGAGAGAGAGGCAGAGACACAGGCAGAGGGAGAAGCAGGCTCCATGCACCGGGAGCCCGACGTGGGATTCGATCCCGGGTCTCCAGGATCGCGCCCTGGGCCAAAGGCAGGCGCCAAACCGCTGCGCCACCCAGGGATCCCAAGAACCGAAGTTTAAAGGTCTTTCTTTAGTTTCGTATTTATAAGAGCTTAGGTGTTACCTAATATAATTCTCTTATTTTATATATGAAGGAATGGATGTCCAGAGATGCTAGGGGTGAGCAATTTAATAATAAGAAGAGAGTCTTTCCTCCCAGCCACCCAGCCAGAAAGATCAGCAGGAAAAGGAAAGACATTTGCATAACAGGAGATCAAATTCAGCCTTCCCTACATAGGAAGGGCAGTTGGAATGACCAAAGATCAGATATGTTTTCAGCCTGTTTTGGCACCTGTCCATTCTGAAATCTGCACAACTGAATACATAATGGATTTTGCATAGCTGGCTCCTGTTCCTGCTAATTTTTTTCATCTGTAGGCAAACAATATAAGAGACCTGTTATAAAACAAAGACTTCGAGCAGGTTCCTGGATTCAAACCTGAGTCCTAATCCAGTCTATTATTTTCAGAAGGAGACAGGGTAATGTTTCCTTTGCTCCATTTCCATGTTTACTAGGATACAACATTGTTTCACTTGATTGCATCAGAAAATATGGGAAGAGTTCTAGAAATTGACCTTACCACATGATCTCAGAAGGCTCTGCTCTGTCGCCAGGGAGTTTACCAGCACAAACAAGCTCCAATAAAGAATGGGCTGCCACTAACAACTGTAGAAAACTGAACCCGTTTCCAAATTGAGATGGGAAGGTTTTGATTATGTTTCAATGAATGTATATATGAATATATATGAATACATCAACTGCAACATCATATGCCCCCCCTTTTTTTGGATATTCCCACGGAAAGTATTGGTTTCAGAAATGCTTGGTATAAGCAGAAGCATCTCTCACTTCACTTAGTACCTTTGAGACATTTGGCAGGGAGGTGGGATTTGTCTTGGCACCCTCCCTCGTCTTTTGGTGCCTCTCCTTCCCTTTCCCCATTTCATTCCTCACCCCATCAGGTTTTAATCTTGCTCTCATTTTTCAAGTACTTCCCTTTAGGTGTTTGTGATAATGGCTTAAAGCATTCTGACTCCCAGAGGTTTAAGTACAGAAGTTTTAGCATTCTACTCTGGAGCTCAGAAACCTGGAAAGTCTTCGGGAAGCAAATTATTTGATGACCCCGGGACAGAGACATGGGGAGGAATTCTTCAGGTCGGCAGCCCGGGGGGCTTCTGGGTGTCCACAGAAGGTCCCGAGGTGTGGCCTACCCATTCATTAGTGTCACCTCAAGCTCCTATGATGGCATCTGAAACATTTGGGGGCCCTGTGAATGAGGGCTCCCCCTCAACGTGAGGAGAAGACATGGGTAGGACTGAAAAGAAGAGGGTAGAAGTTTGAAATAGCTTGGTTTGGAAAACAAAACTAAAATGCATGCTGTCTTTTCACTGTTTCTTCCTTTCTATGCCTTCCTTCTTTCCTTCCTCCCTCCATCCCTCCCTCCTTTCTTCCCTCCCTCCTTCCTTCTTCCTTACTTCTCTTCTTCCTTCTTTCCTCTATCCTTCCTTCCTCTGTCTCTCTCTTTCTCCCCTCCCTCCTTCCCTCCCTCCCTCCTTCCTTCCTTCTTCCTTTCTTTCCTTCCTACTTTCCTCTATCCTTCCTTCCCCTCGCTCTTTCTCCTAAATTTCATAAATTTAACCCTTTCCTCTATTGTAAACACTTGGTGCCACTTTGAAGGAAACTTTTCCAGCTACAACCAATGAGGCCTGCCTGAAGTAGATCATGATGCAAATAGAGTCATCTCTTTGTGAGTGTGCTTTAAGGCCTTGTACTTAGCTATAAGCTTCTAACAGCCAGCTACAAGTGAACCTCTATGGAAGTTGCCATTCATTGTGTCTTCTCATTTAAAAAGTTTTAAATTTTTAATTAATTTAATTAGTTTGACAGAGAGAGAGAAGTACACAAGCAGGGCGACTGGCAGAGGGAGAAGGAAAAGGAGAGGAAAAAGCGGGCCCCCTGCCAAGGAGAGAGCCCAATGCAGGGCTTGATCTGAGGACCCTGAGATCATGACCTGAGCCAAAGGCAGACGCTTAACCCCCTGAGCCACACAAAGTGACCTCTTCTCATTTAAAATTTAATCTTACTTAGTCAAAAAGTATTACCTGATCACTTATTAAATGCCAGGCCCTATTCCAGGTGCTGGAGATTAGCAGCACAGTGGCTTCAGGAGGTCTTCATCCCCATGGAGAATGGCAGACACAACAATAGGGACAAGTGGTGAGAGATGCAGTGGTAATTTATTACAGAGAGACTGGGTAAGTCCTAAAATTTTGGTTGTTCAGGGACAGCCTACTTGAGATATTTTAGCAGTGACATGAATGTCCGGAAGAAGTCACCAATGTGAAAGATTACAGGAACAGCTGATTCAATTCTCCTAAAAGAGGAAACAGCTTGATGTATTCAAGACACAGTGTGAAGGCCAACGTGTTGTGGTTTAGTGGGCAAAGGAGGGACTGGTGGAAAATGAGGCACTGGTACAGCTCTCTAGGGCTTTGCAAGGGAGAAGTACCTTTGATTGATTTTAATTCTTGAGGGAAGCACTTTAGAGTTTTAGGAAAATGAGGAATCCAACCTGATTTATGTTTTGAACACCACTCTGTGTGGAGCAGAGGTTCAGTTGCAAGAAGAGCAAGAGAGAAAGAAAAATAGTGGTTCAGAGACTTCAAAATTCCAGGTAAAAGTTGACGGAGGTTCTGGTTGGGGGTATGGTAGTGAAGATGGGAGAAAATTAATAGATTTTCATCTTTTGAAGGTGGAAGATGAATTGGATGGGGAGTACAGAAAAAAGAGAAATCAATGCTAATCCTATATATTGGGGTGGTGTAGAGGCTTATTCTAGTAGGAAAAAAAATCAGTGAGAGGAGAGAGTTTGAAGGAAAATACCAATAGGTTGGTTGTTCTATAATAAACTAGAGATACCTATCAGACATCAATATAGATACCAAAAAGGCTGTTGGAATCCTAAGTAGAAGTTAAGACTGGAACTACTTCAGGAATCAAAGTCACTTACGCTAGATTTGAAGGCAAGGAATCAAGTGAGTGAGGTCTGTGCGAAGTGTATACAGAGAACACAGAGCTATTCTCATTGTTAGGGGTCTGACGGAAGAGAAAGAAGCAATGCAGGAGACTCTGAAGTAGTCTGTAAGGTGAGATTAAAACAGAGAATGTGATATTCTGGAAGCTAAGCCAAAAAGTCTTTACAACAGGGGAGCAGTCCCTGAGTGCTACAGAGCTATTCAGTGAAATAAGAAATATAGAAATGGTCGTTAGATTTGGTCACATGAAGGTCATTCATGATCTTGAAAAGAGTAGTTTCAGTGGAATAATGGAGTATAGACCCAAACTAAAGTGCGTTGTGATAATAAGGTGAAGAGAAGAAGAGTCCCAAGTCACTACATAATTATAGTTTGGAATAATAACTCCACAACCAGCAATTTAGCTTTTATGACCATTGGCCTTGTGGTCACTTTCTTGTTGGCATCCATGATCTTTGGAATTCATAGAAAATGAAAGCTTATAGACTGACTTGATGCAAAAATCAGAGCAGTATTTCCATCCATGAAAACCATGAATATTAAGAGCTACTGTGAAGTCTGCCAATAAAATTTCTCACCTAAAGTAATAGACCATTTTCCTTTCCTTTCTCCACCCATCTCTCCTTCAAATTGAATCTCCGATAGAGACCAGGCATACTTCATCTGACTGGCTTCGCAGATATTGCCTCTTCTACAAATCGAAGGTCTGTGGCAACCCTGCAGGGAGGGAGTTTCTCGACACCATTTTAAACAGCATTTGCCTACTTTGTATCTCTGTGTCCCACTTTGGTAATTTCTCACAGTATTTCTAAGATCTTTATTATTGTTATATTTGTTATGGTGATCTGCGATCGGTGATGGCAACTCATTAAAAACTCAGGTGATGGTTAGCATTTTTTAGCAATAAAGTATTTTAAATAAGGTATATACATGATTTTTTAAAGGCATAATGCTACTGCACACTGAATATATATAGTGTCAACATAACTTTAATATGCACTGAGCAACCAAAAAATTCAATGACTTGCTTTTTCATGATATTCACTTTATTGTGGTGGTCTGAAACCCAACCTCTAGTATCTGCAAGGTGTGCTTGTAAGGATCTTTAAAATTAAAAAAAAAAAAATCAATCCATTTAAGAACAAAATTCACTCTGCATTAGCCTGGCAAAGATGGAACTTTAAGTTCTGAGGAAACATTGAAAAGAAAGGACAGGACTCTAGATAGAAAATCTTGGTTTTTTAATCAGCTCCATTTACTAATGGAAACATTTTTAATGGCTTGGAAATCAGAGGGACAAATATGTTAAAGGGATAAATGTATGAGTGCTGGCAACCAGGGTCTTATATAAAGAAATAAAACAAAAGAAAATCATGGAGAGGAGAGGGAATGTTGGATTTGTTTTAATTCAATGTTTCATCTTGGGCAGCCCCAGTGGCTCAGCGGTTTAGCACCACCTTTGGCACAGGGCGTGATCCTGGAGACCCGAGTCCCACATCGGGCTCCCTGCATGGAGCCTGCTTCTCCCTCTGCCTATATCTCTGCCTCTCTCTCTCTCTCTCTCTCTCTCTCTGTCTGTCATGAATAAATAAATAAAATATTTAAAAAAAAGTTTCATCTTAAAAATGGTTACCCATAAATAGCAAGTCTTCATGGTCCCTGAATCTTGAAATTTCGAAACCTGAGGGAGACCCAAAGGACCACAAGGAATACCCTCATTTCTGGTGTTAGTTGTATTTTTTTAAGATTTTATGTATTTATTCATGAGAGGCACAGAGACTTAGGCAGAGGTAGAAGCAGGCTTCCTGTGGGGAGCCCAATGTGGGTCTTGCTCCCAAGACCCCAGGATCACAACCTGAGCTGAAGGCAGACGCCCAACCACTGAGCCACACAGGTGCCCTGGTCTTAGTTGTATTGGAGAACAGGATGGCTGGATTTCAACTGATAATTACAAGCCTCTATTATTAATTGTTCATTATAATTGTTGTTTTAAACTTAGTCTAATAAGTTCTTTATAGATCATCGATACTAGCCCTTTATCTGATATGTCATTTGCAAATACCTTCTCCCATTCTGTAGGTTGTAGGTTGTCTTTTAGTTTTGCTGACTGTTTCTTTTGCTGGGCAGAAGCTCCTTATCTTGATGAAGTCCCAGTAATTTATTTTTGCTTTTGTTTCCCTTGCCTTCATAGATGTATCTTGCAAGAAGTTGCTGTGGCCAAATTCAAAAAGGGTGTTGCCTGTGTTCTCCTCTGGAATTTTGATGGATTCTTGTCTCACATTTAGATCTTTCATCCATTTTGAGTTTATCTTTGTGTATGGTGAAAGAGAGTGGTCTAGTTTCATTCTTCTGCATGTGGCTGTCCAATTTTTCCAGCACCATTTATTGAAGGGACTGTCCTTTTACCAGTGGATAGTCTTTCCTGCTTTGTCAAATATTAGTTGACCATAGAGTTGAGGGCCCATTTCTGGGTACTCTATTCTGTTCCATTGATCTGTGTGTCTGTTTTTGTGCCAGTACCACACTGTCTTTATGATCACAGCTTTGTAGTACAACTTGAAATTCGGCATTGTGATTCCTGCAGCTCTGGTTTTCTTTTTCAATATTCACCTGGCTATTTGGGGTCTTTTCTGATTCTACACAAATCTTAAGATGATTTGTTCCAACTCTCTGAAGAAAGTCCATGGTATTTTGATAGGGATTGCATTAAATGTGTAAATTGCCCTGAGTAGCATAGACATTTTCACAATATTAATTCTTCCAAACCATGAGCATGGAATATTTTTCCATCTCTTTGTGTCTTCCTCAATTTCTTTTGGAAGTGTTCTGTAGTTTTTAGGGTATAGATCCTTTACCTGTTTGGTTAGGTTTATTCCTACCTATCTTATACTTTTGGGTGCAATTGTAAATGGGATTGACTCCTTAATTTCTCTTTCTTCGGTTTCATTGAGCTCAACAGCAAAGAAACAAACAATCCAATCATGAAATGGGCAAAAGACATGAACAGAAATCTCACAGAGGAAGACATAGACATGGCCAACATGCACATGAGAAAATGCTCCGTACCACTTGCCATCAGGGAAATGCAAGTCAAAACCACAATGAGATACCACCTCACACCAGTGAGAATGGGGAAAATTCACAAGACAGGAAACAACACATGTTGGAGAGGATGTGGAGAAAGGGGAACCCTCTTGCACTGTTGGTGGGAATGTGAACTGGTACAGCCACTCTGGAAAACTGTGTAGAGTTTCCTTAAAGAGTTAAAAATAGAACTACCCTGCAACCCAGCATTTGCACTGCTGGGGATTTACCCCAAAGATACAGATGCAGTGAAACAGCAGGACACCTGAACCCCAATGTTTATAGCAGCAATGTCCACAGTAGCCAAACTGTGGAAGGAGCCTCGGTGTCCAACAAAAGATGAATGGATAAAGAAATGTGGTCTATGTATACGATGAAATATTACTCAGCCATTAGAAATGACAAATACCCACCATTTGCTTCAACATGGATAAAACTGGGGGGTATTATGCTGAGCGATGTAAGTCAATTGGAGAAGGACAAACATTATACGGTCTCATTCATTTGGAGAATATAAAAAATAGTGAAAGGGAATAAAGGGGAAAGGAGAGAAAATGAATGGGAAATATCAGTGAGGGAGACACAACATGAGAAACTCCTAACTCTGGGAAAAAAAAAAAAAAAACAAGGGGTAGTAGAAAGGGAGTTGGGTGGGGGGATGGGGTGACTGGGTGACGGGCACTGAGGGGGGCACTTGAAGGTATGAGCACTGGGTGTTATGCTATATGTTGGCAAATCAAACTCCAATAAAAACATAGACAAAAATAAATAAATAAACTTAGTCTGAGTTTCTTGCTACAGAAGCATGCAGAACATGTAACATTTTGGCCTAATCTAGGAGTGATGGTTCTTAAATAATTTTGTGTTATGTATTTTTAAATATTTTGGAAGTATTTGGGAGTATAATTTTCCTTAAAATTCCCAAAGCTATAACCCAGTAGTTGGCCGATGAAACATTTTGTGAAATAATTTGGTTCCACCCTCATCTTTTCTCACCATCCATCTGGTCGGGAAAATGGAACAAACTTGCATTTTCATGATAGAATTAAGGGTAAAGTAATGTCCATTGGTTTCTTCCGATGTCAGATAGAAAGTTGTAGAAATTTGTGGAGCTTTGTTATACCTTGGACTTAAGCATCACTCTTTGTGGAACGTGCAGTGAGAAATAGAAGTCACTTTAAGAATAGAACATGACCTGAACCATCAAAAGATACTTGTTGGGTGTCCCTAGTTCTCCAGGAAAGAGATTGCCTTCTTTACCTTTTAATTATCTCAGTTTTTCTTTCTTTTTTTTTTTTTATTGCTACAAGCTACTTGATTCATTAACAATTCATGAATGCTTTTACATTTTCTGTAAGTAGTAGTTTCAGAAAAGTACTTTTTGACAGAAGAGACATTACTCATTTTCTCAGGGGAAAAATAACCACTCATTAAACCATGACATCAAATCTAGGCTATCAATGGGATTATTAAAAACCATATGATGCTTCTTGATGACTCTTATTTCTATTATTACTGCAATTATTTTTTACTCACAACTTAACTGTAATAGCAAAATATGTTTGGAATCCTCCATGACAAAAAATAAAATAAAATCTTGGTAACAACAGTTTTAATGATATGGGCAGTGTTCTAGAGCTTAATCTCATGAGTAACCAGGTAGCACATACTAACGAACTTATGTTAACCTAAAAAATAAAGCAGCCAGTAATTTTACCAGCAAAATGGATTTTCTCTGAAATAGCACAATTGGACTTTGGGACATGAAAACTATGGTAAAACCACAGGCAAGTCTAACAAAGGAGAGGCGCATTATTTTATGGAGAAGAAGGAAGAAGTTGGGAGGGGTTGTTTTGAACAAAAGTCCATTGGAGGAAATCAAGAGTTCAGAGTGATGATGGTTTCTCATTGGCTAGATTGCTGGAGTGGTCCATTCTTGTAGGAGATGGGAGGTACATCTTTTCCTGCTGAGGCCCGTCCATTGATGCTTCTTTCCTCTTGAGGATTCTGTTGGGCTTTTTAATTGAAACTTTTTCCTCTCTTCAATGTCAAGTGGTGGGCTCCCCCATCAACTTTCAAACTCCACTTGGTGAGGCTCCCATTTATTGATTTTCACACCTGATGACTCCCGTCAGATGAGGACCATGTTCCCAAAAGGCCATTTTATTAAGATGCCAACAAGAGGATATCATTATCTTTCTGGTTTGGATTATTAGGATGGTCCTGGTAAAATGTGGAAAAATGTCCTTAGAACAAGTAAATGTTTCAGCCTAGGGACATAAGTCATCCAAAAGAAAGGTATAGATAGCTTTTTAAGACCACTATGGTGGAAGTCTAAACAATTTTGTTGTATCATTTAATATTTGCCGTATCAAAGGTTTTATCTGAATTTCCTTCTGATGGGAGTATTCGCCTTCCTTTTATACTTCAATGAGTGCTTCAAGTTTCTTAGCTATTTGGTAGTAGGATACATTCAGGATGAAGGAAAAAGGAAATCTTAGGCTTACAGGATGTGTGAGAAGAGTATTTTCACTGTTCTTGTGAAATACTTGTGAGAATCGTGCTCTTGCTTCATTTATCTGGCGGGGTATTAGACAGCTGAATGTCCTGAAATCCTATTACCTCCTCCTGCAGAGGATCAGCCTATAAACACCGAGGGATTTGTTTGGATACCACTTACCTCCTAACACCCACCCTATGTGTTCAGTTGATATAATTAGAATATTCCTCTTCCTCTTTGCTCTAATGCCTGCCGGGGTGGAGCTCTGTCCTGAAAGACTGCCTAGCTTTCACTCATCATTTTTCCCAGGAACTATTTTCTGTGTAAGTACTTCCAGAAAGTGCCTGAGGGTTCTTGGTTCTGTAACCAGAAAGTTAACTTCCTAGAACCCTGGTCCTCCATGTTACAAACTAACTATAAGTCATGCTATTAGTTAGAGGGTGGATATACCCATGTGAGCAATCACTAATCAATTACACCACTCCTGGTCCCAGGGCTGGGCTCCAGCTTCAGAAACTTCATCTTTTAACACTACCCTCTGGCAGCCACCATATATCAATTAGGCTTGGTATGTGGGAAGAAACATAGTTTCCATGAGCTTTAAAGACTGTTGTTGCTGTGCCCCACCCTCAGATTCCTGCTCTTGTCATGGCAAGGCCTACATGACACCCAAGTTTGCCACTTCCATGGTTTTCAACTGCAGTCAGTCTTGTAGGGAACAAGCCATCAATATTTTTCCATTCCTAGACTTCCTATTCCAAAGTTATTTTCCTCTCCATACCAACGTACCACTGAGAGCGTGTTGTATAATTTATGCGTAGTCCCTTCTGGCACATATTACTTAGATGGCTAATTGGTCACCACTTAAATATTTTTGGAAATCCAATTCTGTTTTCTTGCTGCATACTCAAATTCCTAGCATTCTACCGAATTGCATCGTGAAGGTCCTGCAGAGATGTGGCTTGGTCATCGCTTGGGTCCCCAGAGACCCCCTGAACCAGCATGGGATAGAATGTTATTCCTGATTCCTACTCTGCTGGTGGGCATGGTTGCTAAATGTAAGAGTTAACCTCTTCTGCATTGGCTTCTACTCCCCCAGCGCCAGCTGAGCAGGTTGGAGTTAGCGAAAGCTGATATGGCCGTGCCTTGGATATTCCTGTATCAATCCCATGAGTGCCAGCATGCAGGCTACGACTCAGATAATTAATATTTTGGAGTCTGATGTGAGATGCTACACGTATCTCTTACAAGCTTCTTCATGATACTGTGGCCTGTTGGCATAACTTTGAATCTTGACATCGTTATTTATTATTTATGACTTCATTATTTGCTAGAGGAAGATAAAGTGTCATGATTGATGACACAGCCTCTGGAGCCGAAGAACCTGAGCTCATAGCCCAGATCTATACTTATTAGCTATGTGACTTTGGGCAAGTTACTTAACCTTTTTGTGCCTTAGTTTCCTCTTCAACTATTATTGCAGTAAAGTTTTATGATTACTATACATATTAATGCAAAAAAAGTGAAAAGAACTGAGGTAAGTGCTAAAAACATAGAATTCTTCTCCTTCATTAGCTACATATCCCACAATTTCACTCATTTAAAATTTAATAAATGTGCCTTTTCAGGAAGTTGTTTGTTATTTTTGTCAAAGGATGACAAATGTCCTACAGGACAGGATTTGCATTGTTCCACTAAATTTAGACCCTTTTAAATACAAATCAAAACCACAATGAGATACCACCTTACACCAGTCAGAATGGCTAAAATGAACAAGTCAGCAAATGACAGATGTTGGCGAGGATGCAGAGAAAGGGGAATCCTCGTACACTGTTGGTGAGCATGCAAGCTGGTGCAGCCACTCTGGAAAACAGTGTGGAGGTTCCTTAGGGAGTTGAAAATAGAGCTGCCCTATGACCCAGCAATTGCACTATTAGGTATTGACTTGTTTTGCTTAGCATGATACACTCCAGTTCCATTCACATCATTGCAAATGGCAATTCATTTTTAGATGGCTGAGTAATATTCCACTGTACATATATATACCACATCTTTATCGATTCATCTGTCGATGGACATCTGTGCTCTTCCCATAGTTTGACTATTGTGGGCATTGCTGCTATGAACATTGGGGTGCAGGTGCCCCTTCAGATCAGAGAAGCGTATTCTTAATCTGCTTTACCTATTTTACCCAAAATGAAATCTTACCATTGGCAATGATGTGAATGGAACTGGAGTGTATCATGCTAAGCAAAATAAGTCAATCAGAGAAAGATAATTATCATATAATTTCCACTTGTGGAATTTAAGAAACCAAACTGAGGAGAATAGGGGAAAGGAGGGAAAAATAAAACAAGAAGAAATCAGAGGAGACAAACCATAAGAGATTTTTTTTAAATATTTAATTTATTTATTTGAAAGACGGGGGAGAGAGTATGAGTAAAGCACATGAAAGAGGGAAAGGGAGAAGCAGACTCCCCATTGGCCAGGGAGCCCCAGCGTTGGGCTCCATCCCAGGATCCCGGATCATGACCCGAGCCGAGGACAGACACTTAGCTGACTGAGCCACCCAGGCACCTGGAAAGATGCTTAATCATAGGAAACAAACTGAAGGTTGCTTGAGGGACAGTGGGTGAAGAGATGGGGTACCTGGGTGATAGGCATTGAAGAGGGCACGTGATATAATGAGCACTGGGTGTTATATACAACTGATAAATCACTGAACTCTACCTCTGAAACTAAGAATATGTTATATGTTAGTTAATTGAATTTATTTTTTTAATTAATTGAATTTAAATAAAGAAAACATAGACACTTTTACTTGGATATTTTTGATTGACACTCTTTGGATATTGCAAGTCATCCAGATATAAATTTACTTAATAAACATCATTCTGTATAAATGTCTCCACCTTATTAACTGACATGAACAACTACTGGATATTTTGTTGACTAAAATGACTCTGTGTATAGTTCACCCGACGTGGATTTTTATTTCACTAAAATGTAAATGAAATTTCTTCCCATGGTTTATTTTTTAGGACTCATGTGAACCTAGAGTGCTGATCACACATTTCCTGTCTATAAACCATGTTTCACGATGCATTCTAGAGTTTTTCAAAAAGGAGACATTCTGATTCTAACATACATTTATTTGAAATTATCCAGTGTCTCTTTGAAGTCAAGAAAAATTTTATGTCTCCTCTTCTTCATGATTCTAAAGATTTCTGATGATTGCCTTGAGATCATTTCTTTGTATAATTTATCTCGTTCCACATATTCTAGAAATCACTCATGCAAAAATTATTTGATTTCTGTTTTCTGACTTGAATATAGGCTCCAGTGGGTGCAAAGTTCCCTCCATTTGAGAACCACCGGTGTACATTTTTCTTGTATGCATATAGAAAATTTCTGGAAGAATACATAAGAAACTAAGTGATTGCTTCTCCTGATAAAAAATAACTTTTATACCATGTGAAGATTCTACTCCATATGTGTATAATTTTAAAACAATCATAACCATATCTGTAATGTACATTCTCAGGTCCTTCTGGTCTGTAAGTACTCTTTAAATACCTTTCACAGTGTTGTAAATTTTTCTTTGCCCTTAGATTATATCTCTTACTTTTTAATAATTTCTTTTTCTTTTTAATCTTGCGAGAGAACACTCAAGGCTGCCACATTGATTTCTTTAGTTTCCGTGTCATCCTCCATTATTGGGATTGGTTCCTGTGGATAAGGGTTTCTTTCTTTGGAACTCTCTAGGGCTCTCTAGGATTCTCTCTCTCTCTACCCCAATTATTGCTCATTACTAGATCTCAAATCTGGGATTATACCCATATATCCACAAAGCTTTTAAAATGGACTTTTGTAAAGTTTGCTTTACTTATTCAGATATCCATTGCTTCTTGCAGCTCTAGACCTTGAATGGTTTAACCAAAATGCCATTTAGCTGGCACAGTGGAGCTTCCAGCTGGCGACAGTCAGAAAATAGCAGTTTCTACTTAGAACAGAACCTGGCAGCTGGGGAATCCCAGAGTAGCAATCCTCCTTTCTAAAAATGGTTCTGATATTCCCTTTAAAACATACAGTATATTTTTATTTAGAAAATATTTATTTAGCTGTCAGAAACACTTCAGCTAATCACTACTCTTTAAAAAGGCTGGAGTCTGGTTACACCCTCAGACATCATCAGAGCTCTGGTTTTTCATAAGCAGAGTATAATGAACTATAGTTGAAGAAGCCTTTATAGTTTCCCCATGTGGAACTTTCTTGTCACCTACTGTATACACAAGGCAAAGATCTAAATCCTTTGCATCTTCTAAGATCCTATTCCTGCCTTGTCTGCACCCCCTTATCTTTCATGGTAAACAGAGACACGCCTTCAATAAGGGGAAGTAGAGAAGATCAAGGGGAATCAGTGACTCAGTTTAATCTCCTTATGTACCCAGACTGTGAGATTTCAGCACTACAGAGTCAGACATCTCTTAATGGAGGAAATTAGAAAGCCCCGATAAGATAAGTAGGGGGAGGTGGTAACTGATTAGCTGTAAGGGCCTTAGGAACAGACTGACTATGAGAAAAATCAATGGACTTTTTTTTTGTTGTTGTTTCTAAGAGGGTTCAGAGTCAGAGCTAAATCAATAGTCTAGGAAGAGAAATCTAGGTTAAGGGAATCCATAATTTTAGTCAATTATGGGGGTCAGACTATGACCTAGCTAATCTTTTTTTCTGTTCCCTTCTGCTCTCTTACTTCCTCTTCCAGGTGTTGACCTCCTTTTAGAGATTATGTCTTCCAGAATATCCATATTTAATGGATCTACCTGGAATTAGTTTACCTATCCACAATGCAGAAATATACATTCCTCTTTATACTATCATATGCACACATGCAATATCTACGCATGTATATTTTCTCATCGTTTTTGGCTTTTGTGCACTTTGTGTCTGGGGATTCGTTTTACTTGATGGTTTCTAAGAGTTATTCATTCACATGTGTGTCCAGCATTGAATCCCCTTTCTTTTCAGCTCTCCTGCCACTCAGCAAAGATTTTCTTGTCTTTGCTCCCTCATAAGAGCCTCTGCTCCACCACTGTGTGTGGCCACGTATGCATACTTACAATGCCACGGCCACTGCAGGACACAACACTTACAACATTTTTCACCTACTGAAATTCCTATATAACGTTGGTCAGATAATAATAAAGATGATCCTAGTGGTGTGCGATCACTAAATCCAATGGGATAAATCACTCATGCCCCCGTCCATGGACTTTTTCAATAGCCCCTCAAACTCATTCCCTATCTCACATAGGAAATGTCTGCAAATCTTAAACCTAGATTGGAATACGAAAGAGCAGTGTACTCCTGTTTTGATTTAATAGCATGGACATAGAACATAAATTTGGTTTTCGTGGAAATGAAGACCCAAAAGATTTAGGTCTGTGAAGGACTTAGTTTATAGCTCATCTAATCTAGCCCTTTAATTTAAGGTTGACTGCATTATCATTTTGCATGTGGGCATGAATTTGCTGAATAATGTTGTCATTATTATTTTGTAATTCCCAGGAAAAAAAAGTGAATTTGTCCATCTCAGTAGAGAAATTTATATTATTTAC
This sequence comes from Canis lupus familiaris, assembly GCF_011100685.1. Lineage (NCBI taxonomy): Eukaryota > Metazoa > Chordata > Mammalia > Carnivora > Canidae > Canis > Canis lupus. Next base: position 9,435,302 of record NC_049230.1, read on the forward strand.
ATTTGTCAACTCCTGAAGATTTGTTAACATATCAGAGGCCGGCCTAGGTAAACGCTTCTGAAGAAAGAGCTCTTTGACATTTGCAAAAGTTGTTTTATGTGAGACTCCATTATGCTCAGGCTGAGCTGATTTTAAACTAGGAAGAAATGCTGTCTCGATCCCTTCTCAACTTAGGACTTCTCAGAGTTAGATGAGCCTGTTATAAAGCTCAGAATTTTTTTTCCCTTCTTTTACAAAGTAAGTTGACTGAAGCTGTTGGTAATGAAATGAGTAATCCAAATAGTTTATCTAGTTTGCCTGTATTGGCTACTTTGAAGTATTATATAACTTCTTGGTAATCTGGAAAAGTGATACAAAGGGAAATGTTGGCTAGCCAATGTTAATATTTGTTCAAAACAGTGAGTCATATAAACTGGGATTTCCTCTTTGGGCTCCTTATTACTGGCATATTGTCTGAGTCTCAGTATAATTTGATGCAATAATCCTTGTTTAGAATGTGGAGGAATGCTTTGTTCAGGTTAATGGGAGACCTCTACTTTTGATATTCCTGTTGGAGAGTGAGTTTACTTTGGTTGCATTTGGAAAATTAGTAATCTCATCAATGGTGACCTGGTAAGGTTGCTTGTTTTGCTTTTTCTTCCTTCTCCATGACATGTGTTCATAGACTGGCTCACCTGCAGTTCTTCTAAGAAACAGCCACTTGTCTGCCTTTCTCATACACTGACCATTTTACTCAGAAGGAAGTTCAGAGAGGGAACCTTCAGTTAGAAGAGGCTTAGGTGCTAACAGATTTGAACTACCATGTAAGAAAACAAAAATTAAAAACTTTCTTTCCTACAGACAAAATATGTACTCTATTTCTTTGGGCTTACTCTTTCATGATTCCGAGGATTTCTTCAGGTTCTAGAGATGATAAAGTGCCATATTATATATAATGCTACCTACTTATAAGATTTTTTAAATTAATTAATTTATTTGAGAGTGTGTGCACATGAGAGAGAGAGAGAGAGAGAGAGCGCGCGCGCACAGGGGGAGAGAGAGAAGTAGACTCCCTGCTGAGCAGGGAGCCCCACTTCCGGCTGGATCCCAGGACTCTGGGATCATGACCTGAGCCAAAGGCAGATGCTTAATGGACAGAGCCACCCAGGCAGCCCTACCTATAATATTAAACTATTTATGAAGTAAGTCACATAGAAGCAACTTGGTCACATTTCTATTCTGTGGACAACGCGAAGAAAAGAACCTGTCTCCTATGAGAATTGAATATGACATTATAGCTAAGTCATCTAAATAAGAGACCTGACACAGAGAAAATAAAGCACACACATTTATAATGGCATAGTTTATAATTTATAAATATAATTTATATTGTGAAGTTAAAAGTCAATGTGTCAGAGCACCTGAGTGGGTAACTGGTTGAGCATTTGCCTTCAGCTCAGGTTGTGATCCTGGAGTCCTGGGATCGAGTCTGACATCAGGTTCCCTGGAGACAGCCTGTTTCTCCTTCTGCCTATGTCTCTGCTTCTCTCTCTGTGTCTCTACTGAATTTATATATATACTGAATTTCATATATATATACTGAATATACATATATGTGTGTGTGTATATATATATGTATATATATATATATATATATATATATATATATATATATATATATAGTTTTCTTTTAAATAAAAGTCAATGTGCTCCTGTGGAAAAGAGTATGGAGGTTCCTCAAAACAATTTCTTTTCCTATATAGTTCTCTATATATATAGAATTACCATATGATCTAACAATTCCTAGATAAATATCAATAGAATTGATAACAGAGGTTCAAAGAGATATTTATACAACCCTGTTCATAGAGCTGTTATCCACATAGCTAAAAAGTGGAAATGACTCAAATGACCATCAGTGGATGAGTAGATAAACAAAATGTGGTCTATATATACAGTGTAATATTATTCAGCCTTACAGAGGAATAAAATTCTGACATATGCTAGTACATGAATGAACCTTGAAGACATTCTGCTAAGTGAAATAAACCAGGCATAAAAGGACAAATATTATGTGGTTCCACTTACATGTGGTACCCAGAGTAGTCAAATTCATAGAAACAGAAAGTAGAATGGTGGTTAGCTAGAACTGGAGGAAGGAAAATGAAGAGTTAGTGTTTCATGTGTACAGAGTTTCTGTTTGGAAAGATGAAAAGTTCCAGAGGTGGCTGGTGGTGATGGTGGCATGACAGTGTAAATGTACTAAATGCCACAGAACTGTCCACTTAAAACTGGTTAAGTGGTACATTTTATGTTATATATGTTTTATTACAATAAAAATAAATTTTTCTAAATAGTCAATGTGTTAGTCGTTTGTAAGTGAAAAAGTTTATTCTAACCTAAGTGAGCTCCTCATATATCTCACACTTTTCATCATGATTATGGTGATGAAATTATTGGTTATTACTTCCTTTTCATTTCTTCCTTGTAGAACTGTAGAAATATGATGTTGGTGGAGGGACAGTGCATGAGGACAGCTGATGAAGGGTCACGTGCTAATGGTGGAATGGTGGAAGAGTCGTAATTAGATAATGTAATTTAGGAAGATATCTTTGAAAAAATGATATGTTAGCATACCTAAAAGAAATGAAGGTTTATATTTGCAAATATCTAAAGGAAGAAGACTCCAGAGGCAAGGAACAGCAAAGAGAAAGTCCTTGAGGAAAGAGTAAGCTTGATATGTTCGAAGAATGGAAAGAAGACCAGGGTTTTTTGGAGCAGTCACCAAGGGAGAAATGGTTGGGGAAGACTGGGAAGTGTTCAACAGGAGCTAGATTGGGTAAAAACTTGAAGGCTGTGAGATAGATCTTACTTGGATTCTATTCTAAATGCAATGGAAAAAATTTAGATCTTATTCTAAATCCAGTGGAGGGCATTAGAGAGAATTACAGAGGACAGAGAGGATCTGATTTATATGCTTGGTAGATCACCTAAGGGCATTTTTGAACAAGAGTGACTGGTAACAAAGTCAAATGCCTTTTTATGTTATTCCCACCTCCTCTTAAAATGTATTCAGTAGGAATCACCTTGCCCCGGTCCTGGATGAAAACTCTGGCAGACCTGCAACATTTCTGCTCACTCTTTCGTAATACACAATTCTGTAATGACTCTAAATTGCAAACAGAGTTTCAGTTCAGGAGAGTGTCCAGCCCTGTGCAACAATCCAAATCCTGAATTTGATTTAGTCCTCATTTCTCTCCTCTCCCCTGGTCAGGCTGGCACTCTCTGGGAAGCCTGCCTGCATTGGAAACAGGGTCTAACTGACTTCCCTCCTTGCCCACGACAGCCCCTCTACATGGTTCTTGTGGGTGGATGAGACTGGGCTGGCTGGCTTTGCATTCCCTGGGCCAAAAACATGATTAAAACAGAAACTTCCTCTCATGAGATGCTGTGGTGGGCCTATGTTTCCTGTATTTCCTTTGACTGGGATATTTAAGTCTCTATTCCTGTGGACCACTAAACATTCTCGATAGGCTTCTGGGCACCCAGAAGTACAAATCCAGACCCTTCCTGCTGAAAGTTCCTTGTCTTCCTGGCAGCTTTACTGGACAGGGAGCAAAGGTATCCCTTTACCCAGCATCCTCCTCAATCCTCTTCCTGTCGGATTCTTTCTTGATCAGAATGGGTAAGAGAGATTCAAGATAATTGGAAAAAGTTATGGAGGATTTCTTTTGTAAAACAACATGTGAGGATTTGCCTGACACTTGCTTTGGTACCTAATATTGATGTTTCAACAAAACTGGGGCAAAGCAACATCAATTTCTTACATCACGTCACATGACTCCAACCACTGTGTGAAGGATGCTCTGCAGCAGGACAAGAGAGGAAGGATTGAGAACAGGTGGGTGACAGTAGCAGTCCAGGTGAGACACAAAGGCTGTGCAGAAGGAGGGTGTTGATGAGCAAGAGGGTTTAAGATGTCTTGAGGATGGAGTTGCAAGAACTTCTGATTGATTTGGCTCTTGGGGATTCTGAGAAATGAAGGCAGACTTTGAACTTTAGGCCCAAGCCAGTGAGCAGAGAGAGGTGCCATTCTCTGAGAAGCATGAGACTGCAGAATATTGCATCTAGGGTGTGGATAGGGGTATGTGAAAAGGAAGATTTATGATTGAATTATTCTGTTCTGTGTATTTTAAGTTTTAGAGTTGGATTTATGAGTCTGGAGTTCAAGGAGGGTTCAGGACTAGAGCCATATATTTTGAACTCATCAGCAGATAGAAGATTTTAAATCCATGGGATTGAATGAGATTACTTAGGGAAGAAAGCATATGTAGTGAAGCATAGATATTCTATAGCTGAGCCCTTTTGATTCTAAAATTTAAGAGTTTGATAGGAAGAAGAGTAGTGAAGGACACAGAGTGAGAAGATGTGTTTGGTGGGATGAATGGAGTTACACAGAAGTGTGGTGTGTGGAGGCTGTCCAGAGTCTAGTAAGAAGAAGCCAGATGATTGGTTTCTGGATTTGACAAGTGGGAGTTGTTGGTGATCTCGACAAGAGTAGTTTCATTGGAGTAGTAGAAGCAAAAATATGATGGGAGTGGCGTAAAGAGATTAAGAAATTGAGAAAAAGGGAAGGAAGGAGAAAAGGAAATTGGGGGTGAAAGGGAAGGGAGAAGAGAGAGGGGGTAGGAGGAGGGACAAGGAGAGATCACAGTGTATACTGAGTAGGTGGCAAATTTTATAAGCTTTTTTCTCTATTTTATGAATATCTCTCATAAAAATACTAAATAAGAAAAGTAAAAAAGAATAACTCACTGATCTGTTAGAGTCTTTGCTTCTGGTTGATACAAATGAAGTTCCATTGCATTGTGAATACTTTTGGCATTCTTAGTGAAAGCAAACAAAAATTACGGAAGAAAAAAAGTTGGCAAAATGATTTCAAGTCTTCGCTGAATAAAGACTTGTTTTGTTTGTGCTTTTTAAAGAAAAAAGTAATCAATAGAGCTACATAACTATTAGAATAGTGACGATCCAAAACACAACACCAAATGCTGATGAGGCTGTGAAGAAATGAGGGCTCTTGTTCACTGCTGGTGGGAATGCAAAAATGTTATAACTATTTGGGAAGACAGTTTGGTGGTTTCTTACAAAACTGACCATACTCTTATCATATGATCCAGTACTCTGATATTTCAACTTCATATGTGGGTACAAAAACCTGCACGTGGATGTTTATAGCAGCTTTATTCATAATTCCCCAAACTGGGAATCAACCAAGATATCCTTCAGTAGATGAATGGATAAGTAAACTTTGGAACATCCAGACAATGAAATTCTACTCAGTGCTAAAAATAAATGAGCTATCAAGTTATGAAAAGACATGGTGGAAACATAAATACATATCACTAAGTGAAAGGAGCCAGTCTGAAAAAACTACATATTCTCTGATTCTAACTATACAGCATTCCGGAAAAGGTGAAACTCTGGAGAGAGTAAAAAGATTGATGGTTGCTGGGGGTAACGGGGGAGGGAAGAAAAAGCAGGGCATATTGGATTTTTAGGGTAGTGAGGCCATTCTATACGATACTATAGTGGTGGATGCATGTCATTATATGTTTGTCAAAACCCATAGAATGTACAAGACCAAGAGTGATCCCTAATGTAAATTATGGAGGTTGGGTGACAATAATGTGTCAGGGTAGGTTCATTGATTGTAACAAATGCATCAGTGTGGTGTGGGATGTTTATAGTGAAGGAGGCTGCGTGTCAGGAGCAGAGGGGGTACTTGGAAACTCCGTACTTTCATTTCAATTTTGTTGTGGCCTGAAAACTGCTTTTTTAAAAAAATAAAGTCTATTAAAAATAATTAGTACTATTTAAATAGTAAGAGGTTTTAGCAGATATTCAGATTTCTGAAATTTATTCCATTCATTTTGGTATTGCCAAATTTTATAGGTGAAAGGACCATGCACTGTTCCAACAATTTCATTAAAATGATTCATTTCTTTTTACTTAAATTTAGTGATTTGAACATACATCAAGCCCTAGTGCAGAAAACCTTTTCCTTTTCAACCAACTTTCTCAATCATGCAACACTGACACATAATCAGAATTGTCACAATTAATTACTTAGAGATGGAGTATTTGCAGTCATTAAAAATGATGATGTCGAATCTTTTGAAATATGGGAAGTAACATTAAATAAAAACATACAGAAAATAAAGGAATAACTGTTGCTGTAAAGATGTACAAAACCGGACAATAGTTTGCAAAAAAATAAAAATCTATATTAGAATGGTGAATTTTTTTCCCTTCTGTGTTCCAAAACAATGAACCTTATTATATAGATTTTTTTATAGCAGATTTTTTCCCCCAATAGAATGTCTTGTTTTGTTACACATAGTTGGTTTTGTTTTCATTGGAAAGTACTTTTAGTCACTCTCTGGTTAATAAGGAGTCAATTGCTATGAAAAATTGGAGATACCTGTAAGTTTCCTCAGTGCACAAAAATACTTTTTCCTCATTTGGCAGATTTGTTGTTCCTCATACTGTCTACTCTAAGATAACTGTTCACTGATCAATCCTGTTTATTTCTATGAAACAGAAAAACCAGGGTGTAAATTTTGTGCTCAGTGATTCAAAAACTGGCTTAAGCATTGCATCCAGTATTTAAAGCTCATTGCCTGGTATGTTTTTCTCTGGAAATGAATTTAAACTGATAAGACTCCTAACTCTGGGAAACGAACTAGGGGTGGTGGAAGGGGAGGTGGGCGGGGGGTGGGGGTGACTGGGTGACGGGCACTGAGGTGGGCACTTGATGGGATGAGCACTGGGTATTATTCTATGTGTTGGCAAATTGAACACCAATAAAAAATAAATTTATAAAAAAATAAAAAATAAATAAGAAAATAAAATAAAATTTGTGTAACATTTGAAATCAATCAACTTGTCAAGCTCCCTCCTTAGTGGGGAGCCTGCTTCTCCCTGCACCCCCTGCTCATCTCTCTCTCTCCTGCTATTCCTCTCTCTCTCTCAATAAATAAATAAATCTTTTTAAAAAGAAAAAAAAAAAAAAACAGATACTACACTTGATCTTAGCCAAAAGGCCGAGAAGCGATCTGGAAATGAATTTATATCCCAAGTACTCTGGGGAAATCACTTTCCTATGGGAGAAAGAAAAGGATAATGCAGGTGAACTTTTGAGTCCTTATTGGGTCTTTCAAGCCTCTGTAGTACTTGTCCCCTCCACCTCTCAGAATTAGGTGGTTTTCTTCCCTTTATTTTCTCTGCTCGGGCTTTGCTGATATGCTTTGCTTTCCTCAAATGTGTCTCATTTCTAGTCCTCAAGGCCTAGATTCTGTTCCAACTGCCTGGAAGACACCCCTCCAGCCATTGTGTTGACTAAACAGTCTTCTGGTAAAAACCAAGCTCTTAAATAAGTTTTCCCAGTCCACATTGCAGCCAATTCGTTGTCATTTTCAATGTCTGTTTTAAGATTTAAGCTCTCTTGGGCAGCCCGGGTGACTCAGCGCCCTTCAGCCCAGGGCCTGATCCTGGAGACCTGGGATCGAGTCACACGTCGGGCTCCCTGCAGGGAGCCTGCTTCTCCCTTTGCCTGTGTCTCTGCCTCTCTCTCTCTGTCTCTCATGAATAAATAAATAACATCTTAAAAAAAAACAAAAAACAAGCTCTCTTGAGGCTGGCATTCTTCTCTTTAATGCGGCTCACTGCGTTTCCAAGTGCCCCTGCATGATGCCTGGTCCATAGTAGGTGCTCATAAAGAGATGTCCTGTAAATAGCTAGCACTGAGCACTCGGGAATGCTTCCTGGAGAGGTCACAGCAGGAGAACGGATCTGTTCACCATTGTTTCCCATTACTTACGCACAGGATTTTTGTAGCTGGACTCCATCACACATGCGTTGAAAATTAAAGTAGTTTTCTTAACATTTGCTATTTGAAATCAAGATGTAAACTGACACTTTACCAAAGCTTCTCTTTTAAAAAGTTGTTTTCCAGCTAGAATTTTCTTCATGAATTGTCCATGGCTGAATCTAATAAAAATAATTTATCTATTTTGGAGTTCAGCTTATAAAAGTTTCTGGAATCCGACAGATTTTAGCTATTTCTTGAATAGTACAGATGTCTTGCTTAAAAAAAAAAAAATTACAACACCATATGTTCTCTGTTCCCATGAGTAGGTTTCAGGGAAGTTTTAATAGTTAAAGTAGGTTTTTTCTTTCTTTTGAAACCTAGCATGTGGATTTAGTGCTTATTAAAGTGAGAGACTGAGTGTAGTGGTTTGATTTAGGATTAGAAACGGGAGCTGGACTAAAAGCTTACTTCCATCGCTGTGCCAAGAACCCTCCCTTGAACAAGTCTCGTACTCACTGCGGATTGTGGGGACAGCCCCTACACGCATTGTTTTCCAACTTTTACCATTTGGTCACTGAGGCACAGCTCCCATCATCAACTCTCTTCAAGAAGGCTGTGTTTGAGTGCTATGCCATAAAGGGCCTATTTAAAAGATGGATATGTTTACTATTTGAATCCTTCATTCTCTTTCCATGACACACACCCTTTCATTTTTAAAAATTCACACTGTGTGGCAGAGTACAGCTACCTCTTAAACACATAAACCACATAGCCACAGTCTTGCTGTTGCGCAAACAAACCTATGTGTGAAGTCTGACGGTGCCTGGCCACTCCATGTCATTAAGACAACACCTCCCCTTACCCCCCCCAAAAAAAAATATTAAGGAAAATATTGCACTCACTGTTTTTGATGACATAAGCAATTATTAACCAGAGGTGAAACAGTTTTCCAGAATGTAAAAAGTATATTTAGAGGGAATGCAAAAAAAATAGTATTGATATCTGATCTCCTGGTACTGTTGGGCAAAACTACCTAAGGGTACAATATCTAAATAAGACGTAGGTGAGGCCAGGGCTCTGCAGCTACAGTGAGGACTTGGTCAATGGGATGCTCATACTCCCCTCCTGGGTATAAACATGAAGGGGGAGGATTCAAGGCTCCAGAAAGAACTTAACACTTGGTACATCATTCCAAACCAGGAGTAAACTATGTGCTCATGGGCCAAATGTGGCCCACCACCTGTATTTATAAATAAAGAACCACACTCATCTATTTATGAATCATCTATGGCTGATTTTGCACTACGGTGGCAGAGGTGAGTAGTTGTGACAGAGACTATATGATCCTCCGAGCTGAAAATGTTTTTTTCTGGATCTTTATAGGAAAAGTTTATTGACCTCAATTCTAAACCAAGAAGGGCCAGTCTTTCAAACTGTAATCTCAGGTCATTGAACCTTAGTTTCCTGTTACAGGGGTAAAAAAAAAGTAGTAGTAGCTCATACGAGGTAAAGTGGGATGAGGAAGCCTTTCAAAATGTTTTAAAGTGAGAAGCATAGGTATGGAGACTGTGGTAATCACTCCAATGACCTAAAAATTGTCCCACAGATCATCCCTGGTATATATAGGGATCAACAAAGAGGCTAGGTTAGCTGGTACATGGGGTATGAACTGTGAAAAAACTAAGACAAGGTTAAATAAATATGTCAGTGGGTCAAGATGGCTTTTGCCCACTCATCCTTTTGATCCCTCTTTTAGTCTTGGACTATGTTCACCAACCAATCAGGATTCATTTCCGTTACCTGGTAACAAGTTGGGGCCAATGCTCTTCAAAGTATACTAGTTGCCTGCCAGAGGTATCAGAGGCATTTTGACTTTTAAAATTTTGCTGCTTAGGGATTGCCTAGGATTTTATATAATAGTCTGGGAGTCCTTTCTGGCAATGTATGGATGTATGTATGTTTATATGCATACGTGTATATATGTATCTACCTATCCACAAAGTATTTTTAAAAATAGTCTATTTGTATTATATAAATATAATAAAATATAAATTCATAAATAAGACTATTAAATATTAGATATCCGACACCTTTTAAATAATGTATATAATTTGTGTTTCTTAAAAAAATCTATATGGTTTCATAGGAAAATCTTCTAGATACTAGAGACACTTTATGTTTATATTCCAAGAAGATATTGCACAATGATTTTAATATCTTTAAATTGGTCGATCAAAATCTTTTCTGTTCAATGTGAACAAAGAATGATAAAAGATAGTGAAAAGAGGGGTGCCATTTATTGATTATAGGTAAATTATTTAGATGTCATTAGTTTCAGTCTCCCCCCCCATATGAAATGGGTATAATTATAGTACCTAACTCAGCATAAGTGTAATGAATAAGTGAATAATGCAAGTAACGTGCTTAAAACAGACTAAATTAACTATTTTTATTATAATCATCAGGCCACTTTCACAACTCTCTAAAGTTCAGCCATATGACAAGAAAAAGAACATCAGGATATTTGCCACGTAATTGTGCGTCAGTCTAAATGGAACATTTCCCACCAAAAGTGAAAATAGCCCAGTCTGGCATTTCTCTGGGTTGGGAAGGAAAAAAACAATCATTTGTCAAAGACACTGTTTTATGAGGATTTAACTGGGAACAAATTGAATTTGTGGCTTGGTCAAGGAGAGAAATATTTGCAAAACATCTCAGGGATGGCAGTGATATATCCACATTGTCGTTGGTAGCAATTTAAAATTGATAACATTATGCTGCCATGTATTTTTGAGAAGATGGTGGTATTTCAGGGACAATAAACCCAGTTTTCCTAGTACATTCATTTCTTTTTCTGAAATGTTCAGAGCATGTTAACTCTGAGTGCCATGTGGGTAATTCTTTCTCTACAAAATTAAGTAGCACACATCAGTAAAACTCTGATTTTTTTTCCCCCTGCCTCAGGTTTGAAGCCTGAATGATCTTCCCGAAGGCTTCAATCCAATGTTCTATCAAGCTTGGTTTTAAGTAAAGAACAACATAACCAGTATATGTCAAGAATGAAAATGAAAATATTCTTTATTTTGTTTATTTCATAAAGTATGTTGATATGAGAAAAATATACTTTTTAAAAAATAAGATTTGTGCTTCATTATTAGTGAAATGCATACCACTTGGGCCTAAATTGAACAAAGTTTTATAATCATCCTAGTCAAGTTCAAATGAAGGTTGCCCATGGGAATGACATCTAAGGTGGATCTTAATTTACTGGAACTGATTTCCTCAGGCCTTTTGTTCTCATGATATTCAGTGTATGGTTAATTCACAGTGATTGGACAACATAATATTTTGAAATAATCCATCACACTCATGTGCACCAGGATATACTTGAAATGCATAGGGCACTTCCTAGAAAAAAACAAAAGATGTTTTGTACAGACCACATCTGAATAGATGTCAATTTTGATATTCATCCAACTAGATCAAACAGCGTTGCTCATTTCTACTAAACACTTGAAGACCATCATTTTTGCTTTTTAAGAAAAAGCATAAAATAAATCTTTAATATATAAATATATAAGTGATGTTGGCTATGATAGATCTGGCTCATCTGAAAGGAGAAAGAATCCTATATGCTTTGAGAGAATTCTCTAAAGGAAACCAGGAACTCATGTCAATAATCACTATAAAGTGAGATTGTGATATTCCCCTTCATGGGTCACTTGGAATTTCCCAGTTAACTTTCGAAGTCAGTATATTTCTGTTATATGCTATTTGTTTTTTGACATTAAAATACTTTATCATCATTAAATAGAAATAGATTAGAATTATGTAGGATTTCTCCAAATCACCTTATAGGTTTTGGTTTACAGGTAATGAAAAGCAATGAAAAAACCCTGGTTTGGTTGTTGGTACTAAAGATATACATCTACATAAGTATAGCAATAGCAAAACTTCACTGTCTGTCAAAACGTTTTTCTTTCCTTTGTTAGTGGTCCTTCTTTTGGGAGATTTGAAGACTCCTGGATATTTTTAAATTAAAAATTATCTGTTTGGAAAACAGTCTGGCACCTTCTTAAAAAGTTAAATATAAATTCATAAATGTATCATGTGATCAAGCAGTTCCACTATTAGGTATATACTGAAGTAAAATGAAAACATATATCCCCACAAGAACTTCTACAAAAGTAAATAGCATTATTCAAAATAGCCTCAAACTAGAAACAGTCCAAATGTCCATCAATTGCTGGCATACCCATATGATGGAATACTAGCTAATAATAAAAAGGTACAAGCTACTGATACATGTCAACAATATGGATGAAACTCAGAATAATTATGTTATATTCGTTTAAGATCAGGAACAAAACAAAGGTGCAGGGTTCCCACTCTTGTTACTTCTATTAACATAGCACTGAAAGCCTTAGCCAGAGCAATTAAGCAAGAAAAAAAACAGTATCCAAATCAAAAAAGAAGTAAAATTATCTGTTTGCAAAACGCATATTATATACAAAAAAATCTAACAATCTTACCAAAAGAAGACCCCGACAACTTAGAACAGATAAATTCAATAAAGTTGCAAGATACAAAATCAAATACAAAAATCAGTTGTGTTTCTATACACTAACAATGAACTCTAAAAAAAATTTTAAGGAAATAATCCCACTTACAATAACATCAAAAAGAATAAAATAATTAGGAATAGATTTAACCCAGGAGATAAAATATATGTACACTGAAAATTATAAGACATTGATAAAAGAAGTTGAAGAAGACACAAAGCAATAGAAAGATATCTTATGTTCACAGATTAGAAAAAATAATATGTTAAAATGTCCGTACTATTCAAAATGACCTAAGATCCAATGTAATCCTGTCAAAATTCCAACAGAACTATTTACAGAAGTAGGAAAAAAATTCTAAAATTTGTATGGAACCATGAAAGACCCCAGATAACTAAAGCAGTCTTGAGTATGGAAATCAGAGCTGGGGGCATCACTGTTTCTGATTTCAAACTATATTACAAAGCTATAGTATTAACATGAAAACAGAATAGACACATAGATCAATGTTACAGAATAGTGAGCCCAGAAATGAATCCACACATATATGGTCAACTAATTTTTGATAAAAGCACCAAGAATAATGGGAATGGATAGTCTCTTCAATAAATGGTCATGGTAAAACTGGATAGCCACATGAAAAAGAATGAAATTGGACCCTTATCTTATCCAACACAAAAATTGCTCAGAATAGATTGAAGACATACATTTAAGAACTGAAACTATAAAATTCCCATAAGAAAACATGGAAGGTTGGTCTTGGCAATGAGTTTTTGGATTTGTCAGCAGATACAAAGGTGACCAAAGCAAGCTGGACTACATCAAGCTAAAAAGTTTCTGTAAACAAATGAAACAGTCAACAAAATAGACAAATGGAAAGGCAACCTATGGAATGAGAGAAAATATTTGCAAAATGTATATCCAATAAGGAGTTAATATACAAGATATATAAAGTAAACTTAGAACCCAATAGCAAAAAAATACAAATAACCTGATTTTAAAATGGAAAAGAACACAATTAAAAATTTTTCCAAAGAGTGCAAACAAATTGCCAACAGGTATACTGAAAGATGCTTATATTACTAATCATCAGGGAAATGAAAATCAAAACCATAACAAGATAGCATCTCACACCTCTTAGGATGCCTGTTATCAAAACGATAAATATTGCTGAGGATGTGGAGAAAAGAGAAATATGACTTCTGTTCTAAAAGAACACCTTATTTGGAAAAATAGGAAACCATTAAGAAGTACCACAAGGATTTTTGTAATTCTAAAAGAAATATAGACAAGTAAGTTCCTCAAGAGTCCAAAGGATGAAAGGCATTGCAAATGGCAAGAATAATTCATAAGGAAGCAAGATTTGTAAAAAAAAAAAAAAAAAAAAAAAAAAATTGTGGCACTGAAATATAAGTGAAGGCTCCTCCCCCCGCCCCCCATGGAGAGGGAAAACCAAGTCAAAGCCAAATCGGAGGTGGGAGCAAAGTATGTGTTGGCACAAGTAAAACCCAGTTCACAATGAAGGGGGCGAAAATTAACAGAGCTCCTTCAAGTTTCATGGGAAACAGGAAGTCAAGTAAGATTCAAGAGTCATAAGACAAATGAGATTTATTAGATAGAGTATGTGGTGGTGACCACAGTCAATTTGTGGATGGGAGACTGGAAAAAGAAAGATCAAACAGGAACGTATTGCAAAAGAAAGTAACTGCTTTTGACTCAGTGGGAACCAAAAGAAAAGCAGTCATAAACATTTTTTCAGATAAAGAAAAGATGAGGTAAATAGTCATTTTTTCACATCAATTTATGATTGACAATGTTTTTCCTCACTTTGTGAGATAGGAACCTGACAGATGAGAAAACTAAATATTAGAAAGTCATGTGTTTGCCCAACATTACACATAGTTGAGAAGAACATACTTTGTGACACCAAATCTGGGGAAGTGTTGTTTTGTACCTGGACTTGTAAAACCGAAGACCTCTAGGAATCGACCTGATGATATAAATGGGTGAGGTAGATAAGGTAAAAGAGAAAAAAATAATGATGTAAACATGATGGGAAATGATAACTGACATTGGCCTTATTATTGCCTGGGGTTAATAGAAAGTAGTAGAGACTTTGGGAAATACTTCACCTTGAAGGGAGGTCACCAGCATACTTCAAAAGGAGAAAATTTGAACTTTCAGTTACCAAAACCAAAATGCAGGAGCCAATTTTGATTCTTCAATTTTTCTCTTACCCTACAGCCAAATCCTGCACACTCTATCCAGACTCTATCCAGAATGTTGTCACCTCTTCATAATGGCTGCCTTGCCTCCAAGCCACAATCATCATTCTCACTTCAAATATGTCCTCCAAGATGTTCTTTCAAAGCTCACTTTTGATTATCTAGAATTCTCAGACTTTCTTTTGCAGTTTTTCAAAAGATACCTTTACAAAAATTAAAAAAAAATACATATAAAAATGCCAAGTGTAGATTGGGAGAAAACATTTTCATTATATGAATTTGAAAAAGAACTTATAACTAGAATTTAAAAAAATCCTATAACTCAATAATAATAATGAAAGATAATTCCGTTAAAAATACAGCCAAAGATTTGAACAGATACTTCACACTGAAGATACCCTATAGCCAAAAGCACACCAAAAGGCTCATTAGGGAAATGCAAATTAAAACCACACTGAGATACCACCACCACAACAATCAAAATGACAATTCGTTAGCTTGGGAAAAACATTTGCAATTCATGTTTATCATCTGCTTCTGTGTGATAAATCATGATAAATTCAGCAGTTTGCGACAACATAATCTCATAATTTCTGTGTGTCAGGGGTTTGAGCATGGCTCAGCTGGGGCTTCTGCTTTAGAATCTCTCACAATGCAACAAATCAAGATTTCAGCCAGAGCTGGAATATCATCCGAAGGTTGGACGTGGAAGGGACCTTCTTCCAAGCTCACATGGTGATTGGCAGAATTGAATTCTTCCAGGGAAGTTGGATTAAGGGCCCTGACCTTTCTTAGTTCCTTGAGTGTAGACCTCTCCAACATGACAGCTTGCTTCAGCAAATTATGCATGCCAACAATACAATCTTATGTAACCTAAACTCAGTAGTGACATATCATTTTTCCTCCTGCTAATTAGAAATAAGCCACAGGTCTCATCTACCAGCACCGCACCCAAGAGGAGATTATGCAAAGGTGTGAGTACAAAGAAGTGGGGATCATTGACAACTGTCCTAGGAGCTACCTATCAAGCATGTGTCTGACAAAGACTGTGTAGAATATTAATGAATTTCTATAATTGAATAATATATATATATGACTCAGTTAAAATATGGGGAATAGACTTAAGTAGACCCTTATCAAAAGATGTCTGATAGCTAACATGTATATGAAAAGTGCTCTGCTTCATTAGTCATCTGAAAATTCAAATTAAAACCACAAAGAGATCCCACTACACACCCACCAGAATGGCTAAATTTAAGCTGCTGACAATACCAACTATTGTCAAGGAGGTAGAGTGACCGGGATTCATCTTATTGCTCGTGGGAGTGTAAAATGGTCCAACCACATTGGAAAACATGTTGGTAATATCTAATAAAATTAAACACACACCTACGTATGACAACACATTCACGCCAAGACATTTCTTCTCTCAGAATGTGTCCACACACACATGCGTGTGCATACACCCACCCCCCCACACACAAGCGCTTTATTAATAATAGCCCCAAACTAGAAAATACCAAAAGCCCTTCAATAGAAGAATATAATAAAAAAGTAGTATATTTATAGGAATCACTACACAGCAGTTTTTTTTTTAATTTTTATTTATTTATGATAGTCACAGAGAGAGAGAGAGGGGCAGAGACACAGGCAGAGGGAGAAGCAGGCTCCATTCCCCGGGAGCCCGACATGGGATTCGATCCTGGGTCTCCAGGATCGCGCCCTGGGCCAAAGGCAGGCACTAAACCTCTGCACCACCCAGGGTTCCCTACACAGCAGTTTTTTAAAAAGGACAAGCTACTGACACAACAACACGAATGAATCTCAAAAATATTGTTTGATCAAAGGAGGCCAGAAATAAACAGAAATTCATCTTGAATTATTCTATTTTTATGAAATTCAAGAAGACCTAAATTAGCATATAATGATCGAAGTCAGCAAAATTGTCATTTCTGGGAGGGGGTCGAGAGAGCTGTTTTTGATTGAGAAGGAGCATGTGGAAATGTTCCAGATACGATGGACACGTTTTCTATATTCCTCTGGGTGGTGGCTGCGCATCTTCTTGTATGCTCGTTTTAGCTCAATAAATTCGAGAGAGAAGAACACAGAAACACTTTGATGTGATGTGCATTCCAATCACTTGGGGATCTCATTAAAATTCGAATTCTTTTTTAGTAGACCTGACGGACACTGGAGATTCTGTGTCACTAGCCACATCCAGGTGCTGCTGCTCTGAGGCAGGCAGCACTGCTTTCCCCTGTGTCTCCCTCTTCTTTCCTGTCCAGACTCTTAGAGTCTAGAGATCCACTAGTTGAGTTTTCCTACAGAATGACTCTCTTTTATCTTCTGCTGTGTGTTTGCCTGTGTTTGGTGGTTTGGACCAGAATTCAGAAGGCCAATAACGCAGTGTTTTTGAGCAGCTGAGAGAACCTCCCAATCCAGAGGATATTGGGGGGATCAGAATGAAAGCCGGTCTTAGTGAAAGCCCCAGGGTGGATCCTCTTTGACTCGCTCAGTAGGACCAAAAAGAGGATGAGGTAAGTGAAAAAGACTTAACAAAGGCTGGTCTACTAAGTGAGGAAATGATAATCTGTGGCTCACTCAGCTCCGTGTCATGAATCCAGACCTGAAGTTTTCCAGACAGTCACACCTATATATTTTTTAAACCTGGTAATCTATTCTAGGGCCACAGAAGGTCAGCTTGGGTGCCAGTAGCATTTACAGCTTGTACCGCGGGCTGTGAAGAGTAAATCAAAAACCTGATAAATGATAGATATGTCGTTAGTCAGGCCAAATTAGAGATCGAAAACGTGATTAGTTGATGCTTGGAAATTCTATTGCTCAGATCCTTCTTTGAACAGCAGAACTCTGATCTTTGATGGTTTATTTTAACTTAATACCTTGGGCCTCTTATATGAATAAGCCGCTTTTGGCAATAGCTGAGGATTCTCCTAGGGTGATGTGATTACTCCTTAGTATAAACTAACAAAATGAGCTCATGTAACAAAATAATCTGTCGTGCTTGAATTTGAACAAAATCTATCTGCTAGGCAAATTATGAGATAACAAAATTCGAAGAAAAGATGTTTGCTAGATAATTTAACACAATGAAAGCAGTTTGTTATAGTAAAATGTATGAAGATTTGGATCAGACTTGCCAGATATAAAATTTGGGCAAGTTACCTGTTAATAAAATGGAGATAATATCTATCCCACAATATTTTTAATTAAGGCAATGTCTATAAAGCATGAATTGTAGTGCATAGCATGAGGTAGAAGTACAATAAATTTCAATTCCTTTCTTCCCACCCCCTCCTTGATCTAGAACGCTAATCGATAACCATCTCTAGTCCCTGGTATAAGCTCCCTATGAAAAGTACTACACAAAGCATTTAATCAACTTACAATTCTACGAGAAGCTAGGTATCCTTAAATATGATATCTGCAAAGTGTCTTTTCCTACTGGTAATCCCAGAAATTGGTTTAAGCTAAAAGCAGTCCATGCAACTAAAAGAACAGAGTGCCTGACTGCTATCTTCATTATTTATTTATCTGCCTTACTATTAAAAATAATGATTGCAAGAACAAATAATGATTGCAAATAAGGTAAAGTTTCTCTTAGAAAACTAAACAAGCCACATTTAATAGTGAGGATTTGTTCACTCTTGGGGAGAGTTCGTTGAAAAAGAAATTACCCTTTTCTGGTCATATTTGCTTCTTTTCTTTCTTTCTTTCTTTCTTTCTTTCTTTCTTTCTTTCTTTCTTTCTTTCTTTTTTTTTTATTTGCTTCTTTCCACTGTCCTGCCCTCCACTGCCACCACTCTGCACAGCACTGGGAATGTTAGAACCAGGCCAGAGGGAGGATGCAATCGACCTGCCTCCCCCCACAGAAACCACCCTCCATATACATAGTTACTAAAAGTAAAATAAAAACAAAAAGTCTAGAATTAAACTGCAAATAGATGCTCAGCAATTCTAAGAAGTTTTCACAGCGTTAGAAGGAGAGAAGATAGAGTGGCCAGAGCAACCAATGGATGATAGTGAGGGAGCAAGGGAGAGGTGGGGGGTTATTGTCCTCAAATGGAGAGGCAGTCAGAGGAAGAGAGGGCTAAGTTTAGAGACTAGGATGTCTGGAGAGTGGAATTGCTACTTGTCCAGATATGTCATTACTTTTTTTTTTAATAATATATTTTTTTCTTGGTTACAAATATGTTAAAGTTTTTGTTGCAGAATTTAAGACAATGCCATGACCGTCAAAAATTTTACGTACTTTTTGTTCCCGTATTTTATGTCAGTCAGGGTCGTGGCAGGAAACAGAAGACACATTCAAATTAGGAAAAGTAAATCGGGGGTCACTTACAAAGGAACTAATCACAGTTGACCCCAAACAGTCAAAAACCCGTGTATAACTTTCGACTCCCCCAAACTTGGCTGCTAATAGCCTAGCATTGACTAGAAGCCTTACCGATAACATAAACAGTCAATTAACACATATTTTGTGTGTTATGTGTATTGTACACTGTCTTATTACGATAAAGTAAGCTAGAAAAAAGAAAATCTTATTAAGAAAATCATAAGAAAGAGAAACGACATGTACCATACTGTATCGTGTTTGTTGGAAAAAATACGCACACACACGGACCAGCATAATTCAAACCCATGCTGTTCAAGGGTCAACTACACAAAGGTGTCACTGAATGTAGGGGAGCCACTTGACAAAAACCCAGGGTTACCAGTGAAGGGCTGTTGCTGAAGGAGGTTAGGGGAAATGTTCCCAGAAACCAGGAGGAGAGAGTTATTTAGAAAAGGATGCCTTGTGAGAAGCAGTAAGCCCTCGGATCTTCAGGAACACAGCCACCTTAATATGCTGTGTCACAGGGACAGAGTCAGGATTATACATTTCCTGGGCTTCCTTCCCTTATTTTGTCCAGTCTTTTATGTGGCTTCTCCATTGATTAAACCTAATAGTAAGTCAGACGAAATGAGAGCCCTTTAATGTCACCTGTGAGTTTAGGGAGTCCCCAATAAGTGAGGGTGGTCTTGGATTCAATAATTTGCTAGAAGGCCCAGTCGACCTCCACAAAGTTAATATATTCATGATTTGGGTTTATTACAGTGAAAGGAAACAGGTCAAATCTAAAGGGAAGAGATGCATAAAGCTGATCCAGGAGGAACCAGGCATAAGCTTCCTGTTGTCCTCACCCAGTGGAGTCATTTGGACAATATTTATTTCTCCCAGCAACAGTGTGTGACAATACACACAGAATGTTGCCAACCATGGAAGCTCACCCAAGCTTGGCGTCCAGAGTTTTATTGAGGGTTGGTCACTTAGACAAGGCTGACTGCCTGTATGATTAGTCTCTGGCCCCTGCAGAGGGTGAGCTGACTCCACGTGGCCTAAGCACCCCTCCCCCAATAAATCTCATTGTTACACAGACTGCTGGAATTCCTCAACACCTCCAGGTAAACAAAGTCACCCATTTTAGACAAGACATTCTAAGGGCTTAGAGTTTAGCTCCCAAGATCTGAGGGCAAAGGGCCAAACCTTTTGTGTGTGGGGGTGCAAGGTGTATTATTTACTACACATACCCACATAGCTTAGCAGGAATGGCTATATAATTTGTGGGGCCCAGTGCAAAATGAAAATCGGGGGACACCTGTTCAAAAATTTTTACAAATTTCAAGATGGTGCCTCGGGAGTGTTAAACCAAGCACGGGGCCCTTCTGAACATGGTAACATGGAAAACTGTGTAGGCCACATACCCATGAAGTAAGCCTTGCAGGTCAGTTCAGATTATTTGCTAAGTGGGCATACCTGCCCTGATTCTTATGGTACCAGGTGCCGGGGGGATTTCAGAGGTTGAAAAAAACCAACCCTTGCTCTTGAGGCATTTTTAGTCTATTAGGTTGGAAAGTTCTATCCACAGACAGCTGTAATACAAGCTAATAGTCCATGTATCTTTAAGAAGATATAGGAAAATGCTCTTGGAATTTAGGAAGCTTTGAAAATGTTCCAGCTGGAATTATCAACGTGGTTTTTGCAACAATCCAGGAGATAATGTTTATGAAACCAGGTTGAAAAATATATATATATTTACACGTGCTAGATACACCCATTTGGTAAATAACCACCTGAGTTTATAGAATCCTTTTTGCTGCCATCGGCCCTATTATTAGAAAAAAGTGAGATCCTGAAAGGAATGTGCTGTTTTGCTTGCAAAGGGCAAGCCAGATAATCAAATGGGAAGCGTACACGTTCAAGGAACAATAGGACCGGTGTAAGACTATCTATCTGATGACTCTTACCTACAAATTCAGTCCCCCTCTTAAGTAAGCAAAAAAAAAAAAAAAAAAAAAAAAAGAGGATGTTTTCTGCTACAAAAACTGTGTGTGCGTGTATGTTGACTGAATAGATTATTTCAAATAGTTGTTTGGGCATTCCCGCTACCTTCATCATTGCACACAGTCAGATAGATACCCTGGAGAAACACAGAATGATAGGTTGAGATGAAACAAAACATTTCAACAGGTAAAGTCCATTGGTGCATTTCTGTGCACGTAGGGAAAATTAAAAGCCCCAATGTATGCGAAGATTGGGTATAGTGGAACTGGTCTCCTTCCAGATGACATCTGCTAAAGAAAATTTGATTCCCCAGGCATTCCTTAAGAGCAACTCAATCATATATCCTTCCTGACAAATTCTAAGATCATAGTCAAATATGATACTAGAGGAGGTCTTTGAGACAATACCCCCCCAACACATACACATATTGGAGATGTGGCTTGAGGCGATCAGAGCCTCCTAACCCCTTCCTCTGTCCTTGAAATGTAGGAGACCCCCCACCCTACCTCATAGCTGGAGCCATTTTCTAGGACGGCGATGTGTCTAGACCCTCAGGAGTGTAGACACGTTGGACCCTGCCAGGCCTCTATATATAAACATTTAAGATTCTTGCAGTGGGTGCAGAGGTCTGCTTGTCTTGTGCCACCCAGGACGGGCCTTGGAAGTAAGCTCCCTTGGTTCTTAAGCCCACCACCTGCCTGTCTGGAGTGGCCCGCCTGTGTCTCCTGTCTCTCCTGGCCCACTATGTATGGGGCCAGTTTCAGATTTCATCCAGGGAAGTCCCGAGGCCGTGAACCAACAGAGGAAAACCCACAGCCAGAGAGAACAGATATATGTCCCAAGACATCACCAAGTTGAGCGGTTGTTGATAAATAGTGACTGGAGATTAATAATTAAACCTTTTAATAGCAAATAGATGGGTCCCACAAGAAGAGTGAATTACTCATTAGGAGGCAATCCCACATGCCCCTGAATGTGGGAAAGAAAACCCCACAACTGATCTGATCTGTCAACCTCTGGGTTGTTCTTTTGTTTAATCCATATTACTTTTATAACTCTTACTTTTCTCCACCTTCAGGTTAATGAAGTTACCGTTGCCTCCAGGATTAAGGGGACATGTTTCCTCTAATAAATCAAAGATCATCAGGTAAAACAACTTATAGGATTTCCTTTCAGTATGAAAGAAAGAAAAAAAAAAAAAGGAACTAGCCTAGAAAGTAGGGTGTTTTGACAAAGCCAATTAGGAATTCTTGAATTTAGAAGTTGCATTGCACTTGACCTGTTTAAAATGATCTTTTATCTTAAAGGATAATGTTGTGACATTGAATTTTAAACAATTAACCTCTTACAGGGGCCTGGCAAGGCACCCATTGTAACAGTACAATATTCACCTGTTTGCACAATTTTATTTAAAAAGGAAAAAGAAAAAAAAAAAGATGTAAGAGGCATCCAAAAAAAAAAAAAAAAAGACATACAACATGACATGTCCAGAGCTCTATAATCTCAGGTTTTTGAAAGCCAATAATTCTAATGAAGCCATTTAGTATTTATGTTTATATTTTAGTTTTATAACTGGATTTGGCTACAGTATGTGAGATACTTTTTAAACAGATTTTGCAAGAGTTTCTATCAGTAGGATTGCATTTGTTGTTGTTGTTTTGCTTGTGTTTGTTTTCTTTTTTTCTTTTTTTTTTCTTTTCTTGCTCTTATGGGTTTTAGCATGCTTCTGGGGCCCTGTGGGTTCATATGAATTTTTAGAAAACTCTTTTCAAGAGATCTGAGAAATGATAGTGAATAGCCAGTTATGGAATTAGTTCAACTACCAGGGAGAAAAGGTGAAAATAGTTCTGGTCTTTACCAAGAATAAGAGTTACCATTAAAAAAAAAAAAAGAAAGAAAGAAAAAAGAAAAAAAAAGTGACACTTGAATTTTACCTTCTTGAGGAAGAGATTTTAATCCTTAGATATTTGCTCCACACACTCATACATATACAAAATAAAGATTAAAAAAAAATCTTTAGATCTCCATCTAAGAAAATTAACCAAAGCAAAGCATTTTAATGTTTCACTATGTGTATCCAAATTAGTTGTAGATGAATTCTGGACAAGCTGCAAATATATTCAACTTTTATAAATTGCCGATACATTAATGTTTTATAAATTAAACTGTATTTATGTTGCCAGAGCAAACTTACTTTTTAGCATGACATATACATATATCTATAATATAAAATTACAATATAAACATATATATTTATAAAACAAAATTTAATTTCAATTGGATATATACTCAATTTTGTTTTCTCAGATACTTCTTAAAAAGGACATTTTTCTATGCATAAGGTAAGATGCATTTTTCTATGCGTTTTTCTATGAATAAGGTAAGAATCCCCAAATTCAATATAACACTTGCCAGCATGGTGCACCTAATTCTGTAAAATGATATGTACTTCTGAAATTCAGTCTTTCCCTGAATGTATTTCTCTTCATTTATTAAATGTAGCCAGTGGCCCCCCAAATGGAAGCTGTGACCTTGGAGGTTAAAACATCGCGTCATTTGGCTTATTTGACTTATTATCTCCTCCTTGACAAAGTTTTTACTATACAATCCTGTTCCTCCTCCCTCACTGTGGTAGATCAGTTGCATTCATGGTAAAGTACAGTGCCCTTAATTCTGATCGGGGGCTGGCCATGTGAGCTGCTTTCACCGAAGAAAGTATTGGAGTCATGACAAGGCAAGCAGAGACTTGAAATGACGCTTGCACATCTCCACTTGTGTTCTTGTACCTCCTCCATTGACATGAGAATTTTTTCCAAGCGAGAGGAGGAGACATTTGTGGAACAGAGCCAGCTTGCCCCAGCTGTGGCCATCCCAGATCAGCCAACAGTCAGCTCAGCCCAAAACTATGAAAGCCCAGTCAGGATCGGCAGAGGCATCTAGCCAACCACGCCAGACTAGTGAGCAATAAACACTTATTATTGCATCCCACTGAGGTTTTGTGATTGTTTATGATGGAGCATTATCATGGCAATAGATCCCTCCATTGCTGATATACTCACCCAAGGCACCGTTTCAAGAAACTGATTGTACTTGCAACCTAGGCAGCTTGGCCAATACCTGATATCGTTGAGTGATCTGAGACTTTGGAGAGGTAGCGTTACCTCTCAGAGCCTTGATTTCCTTATCTGTGAAATAAAATTATCAAACCACATCAGCTTCATGGTCGCTTAACATCTGTGTTATTTGATTGGTTGATTGATTTTAAAAGTGATGACTTCTTTTAAAGGTACCTTTAGATGTCTTTTGCAAAAATAAATTTATAGTTCTATGTGGCTGGCCCAGTGCTGGACTATGAGGGGTGATTTTGTTTCTTTCCATTAAAACTTACCTACATAGAACTCCCCCACCCCAATGTCCAGTATCTCCCTCTGCCTCTCATAGCAGAGGCAACATTAGTGGTGGTTAAGCTTGCTACCTCCAAAGCCAAAAAAGTCTTCTTCATAGCCCAGCCCTACAATTTAGGGTTGTGTAAACGTGGGGAGTCATGTCGGGTCTCACTGTCTTCATTAGGTAATGCTGGTACTTACCTCAGTGGTTTGCTTTAAAACAGTGAATGAGCTCATCTGTTTAACTTAATACATATATTAAGAATTTAGAATGGTGCCTGGCACACCTAATATTACTACACTTTGACTATTGGAATAATGATCCTTGCACTTCTTCTGCCTCAGAGATTTTGGTTAAAAACTAAAATAGTGTCTGAGTAGAAAAAAGTGGGCATTTTTTTTATAGGACTGCCTTTAGAAGAGTATAACCAACATCAGTGGCTTGTTTCATCAGGAATGGTGCTGTGAGGCATAAATAAATGTGCATACTAGTGTTACCCATGTTAGAAGCGTCCATAATGGATTCTGAAAGAACCAGGGTCAAATCCTGCCCGTGTCAAGGAGGCAGTCTAATGGAAGCCAAAAGAAGAGTGTAGATCAGAAGTCCGAAGAGCTAGATTTGGTTTTTACTGTTTCTAGTTGAGTATTTATTTCTTCTTTGCTGTTCCTGGTTACATCTCTTAGGAATTTACAGTGGCCTCTGATGTGGCTTCTGATAGGGCACCTAACCTCTTTGAGCCTCAGTGCCATCTTCCATAAAAGTAGAAATAACTGAGCCACTGGAAAAACCCTGTTGGGCTACTTACTGATAAGATACTCCAAACTGCGAGCCCTATGCTTCTTAAATTTAGCATATCGGGAATCATTTGGGTCTGGGCCAAGATGCAGCTGGTCAGGGAGTCCAATTTGGTCTGTCTATAGAGTGGAGTTGGGGAATCTGCATTTTTAACAAGATTATTAGTATGTGGTCTGTGGACCACACCTTGAGACCCATTTCGTTGCTTCCCTTCTCTGCTAATTGGGATGATGAATAACATCTGCCATTCTCTGTGTGCCATGGCGTCATGGGTGTGCAGAGATGATGTGTGAGAAGGAGGTGCTTTGTGTGCAGTAAAACCCCAGAAACTTTCATTATTGTTAAGTAAACACTTAATGCTTCAGAACTCCCGGATCCTACTTGCGCTTTGGTCCTGCAGAATCTTGATTCTCCAGGTCTCCACACCAGGACTTTAGGAATGTTCTTAAGGGAGGAGTCGGGAGCTGATGGATGTGTTCTCTGGTTGCTGGGAAGTGGGGGGGTGGCTATGTGGAAAAGAGACAAAAGGTGACACCCCCAGAAAACCTTTTTATTTTTTGCCACTGGGCCTGTGCTTGGCCTCCCCCCCCCCCCCCACCATCTCTCAGCTCACAGCTCTCCTTTTAGGTAAGGACGGCCCCTTGCTAGAGGTCCCCCCAGCATGCTTCCAGATCCCTGGGGGCCTTTGCATTTCTTGCTTGGCAACAGGGAAAGAGGACTGAAAGGTCAACCTCGGCCTTCCAGCCTGCGACCCTTCATCTGAGATCGCCAAGCAGCCAGTGTTTGCCCCTGTGAAAACCAGTCTGTTTTAATTGAGGGATGAAGCAATTAAAATAACTCCATAAAAATGGTGACTCGGGCCCTTCGTGGCTTAATTGCCGTTGACAAAGGCCCATCGGGACCTGGATGGGGCTTGGGTGAGGATGCCTGAAGCCCTCTGCTTCTCTCTGAACTCTCCCTCTGTCCTCTCCCCAGCAGTTCCCTTCCAAGCTCCCCTTGGCCTTCAACTTGATGGCCCCTCATGGCATCACATTCTCTGTGTCTGGCTCTTCTCTTCTTCTCTGTCTCTGTCCTCAGCTGCTCTGAGAGTCCCTGGGCCGGGCCTGCCCCCCTCCCCCTCCCCCTCCCCTCCCTCCTCCTTCCTCTCCCTCCCTCCCCCTCCCTACCCCCTTGCTCTCAGAGCTCCCCACCGATTTTATGAGTCCCCTGGCAGCTCTGCAGTTTATTGAAGGGTGAGGGAGGGCAAGTCCACCCCTGGGTTGGGGAGGGGGTGGTGGTTTCCTCCGTGGGGTTCCCCAGCCATCGCAGAAGGGGCAGACAGCTTTCTGGCTCCTGTCTGTCGAATCCCAATCAGAAAGCCCTGTGCTGCTGTGGGTGTCTAAAAGCCACCTTTGGGCAAAAAGGATAATAAAAACGTTCAGTCAGACGTTCGAGGCAGCGTTCCAAGCTGCTAGCTGCCAATTCCCCAGTTAAGAGAGGCCTGGCTCCAAGCCTGGCAGATTAACCCCTTCCCCTCCAGCTCTCCATGGACATCTTGAGCCCCTGATGCCCAGGACGGGGAGGAGGAGAGACAGAGATGGAGAGACAAGGGAGGGAGAGACAGAGGGGGTGGGAGGCGCTGCAAGGAAGGAGGACTTGGGGATGAATCCAGATTTCAATGTTGCAAAGTTTTCTTCCATTTGGACAGCTCGCCCTTCAATAAATAAGATGTTGTGAAGAGAGGGTGGTCAATGTGTTTGAAAGAAAAACATTGAAGGGTGCGACTCAGCTTTCCCTGGCTTTTTAACAGCCATGAACGCCTTGATATTTTTGGCTTGGATATATATGTGAATGTGTGTGTGTGAGAGAGAGGTTTTTTTTTCTTTTCTTTTCTTTTTTTTTTTTTTTTTCTTTTTAAAAATATGAGGTATTAGGCTCTCTCCCAAAGCACATTCAAGGGAGGCTGCCTGTAAGCCACACTCCTCTATTAGGGCAATGTGTCTTGCAAAAAAAAAAAAAAAAAAAAAAAAGGATTAAAAAAAAAGAGGAAGGAAGGAAGGAGACTCCCTCTTGATGACACAGTCACCTACATCCTGATGGCATTACTCCTCGTGGTCGTCTGTCTAGCTCACTTTCCAGCCCTAGCTACTTGGGTGCTCATGTTTAAAGTGCTCATATCTCAGAGGTAGCTTCATTCCATTGCAGAAATCTCCCACATCACAGAGCTAATGAATCCAGGTCAAAAGAGGTGGAAGATGAGGCCAAAAAGACGAGCAGACCTTAGCACCCCCATCATGCTCCATTTGCTTTGTCATCTGCCCAATGGCTTGAGTTTGAATCTTAGCTCTGTTAACTTTAGCTTTCTGATGGGCTAAAGGAGAACAGTAGGGTCTGTTTCATAGAGTTGGGGCAAAAACCAAATGAAACAATCCTTGCTAAGTTCTTTAAAAGTACTAGATACAAAGTAGTGCTGAAAAGTACTTGGTATCATTATTAATTATTACTTGTTATTACGATCATTATTATTATCATGATTCTTACCATAATGTTTCTGAGGCCCTTCAGGGGCTCCTTGCTAAAGAATGGAGTTAACAGTTTCACACCAAGACATCGTTGCTTTCTATCTTGGAAAGGCTGCATCCAAGCCCAATCTTCTAGAATCCCTACTGTGTTCTATCAAATTCCCTAGACACCAGTGATCAGAGAAGGACCTGACTAGCGTTTGAAACATTTTCTGAAAAAAAAAAAAAAAGACACAGATCAGAAAGGAAGAAATAAAACATTTCTTATTCACAAATAACATTAATTTGTGTCTAGAAAATCCAAAAGTAATCTATAGTTAAACTGCTGGAATTAATAAATGAATTTCACTACGTTATTGTAAAAAAAAAATTTCTGCTTTCAGTGAATCAATTTCACTCTGGTTATGGAGGAAGCCGTCAACTGAGATTTTCATGCAATCTTAGTAAAATCTCTGCTCTGGTTAAACTTAGCTAATTAGTACCCATCTCAGCTACTGTGGCTAAATTTGAGCTCTCAGAGGAAACCATATCAGTGCACAAATATAAGTCTTGAGGTGCCCCCCACAGAAGAACACAAGAATATTAATAATTTGAGTGGAAAATATGGTGGAAATAAGAGGGTCCTGTATGAATTGGATTAAATTATTCTAACATAAATAACCTGAAATCAGCAGAACAACCTGTGCAGCAGTATCTTAACCTGATTTATCTAAAGAATAAAAATATTAAGGATCTCCCTCCTATCTCATCCTTAGGTAATTAAAAATTTTAATGGAAATCTAATGTATGATATTTCTCTTTTATCCTCTACCAGCCCAGGGACCCTCGGGCCATAATTGAATTAACCGAGATCAGTGTTTTGCTTCTCTTCTTGCTTCTAAGGCAATGTCCTTGGTTTTTCTTAACTATACTTCATCTTCTCGATTCATCTGTTTTATAAGAAAAATGGTGATTTGATGCAGACATCTCTACTTAGATGTCGTTCTTCCTGATTTTCCATTTGTACATGTACAAGAGTTTTCAGTACACATAGCACCCCTGTCTGATGAAACGCTTGATTATAGAAGTGGAAGTACCTAACACCAAATTGAAAATAAAAAAGGTGTTTGCTGCAGAAGCTTCCAGTCTCATATTCTTGCCAAACTCTCTAGGAACAGAGCATTTTCTTGAAAATGTAGTTGTTAAAAAAAAAAAAAAAATGTAGTTGTTTACCTTGAAGAGTGCATTCCCTGGCCTGCCTTGAACCTAGGTAATTCTATATAATGAGGTTTTCACCAATGAACTATAAGCATAATTTTCTTTCCCCCTTCAAATGTAATGAGTATATCCTGCTTCTCTGTGTTCTCCTTCTCGATGTCTGGAATATGGTACAATGGCTGGATCTCCAGCACACATCTTCAGTGCATTCTGAGCATGCATGTTCCAATGATCTATTAGTGTATAATAAACTTTGCCAAACTCAGTAATGTGAAATTACAGCTATTTTATAATACTGGAGGAATCCAGGGCTCAGGAATTTAGACAGAGCACAGTGGGGATGGTGTGTTTCGGCTCTGTGAAGCTTCACAGTGTCTGGGACCTCAGCTGTGAAGGCTCAAGTGACTGAGCACTGGGGTGACCTGCAGCCTTCTTTAATCAAATGTCCAGTACCAAGGATCATCTGGGACAGTCAACCAGAGGACCTACTCACAGCCTTTTGAGTGCTCATGCTTCTCACAGTGTAGGATTGGATTCTAATAGTAGATGTTCCAAAACAAAACAAACAAACAAAAAACAGGCAAAGGTGCATGGGCTTTGCTGACCTAACTTTAGAAGTTATACAGCATCCCCACTGCTCCGGGTGACTGCTTACCCGATGGCTCAGTTTAAAGGGGAGAGGTAAAAGAAAAAAAATAAAAATAAAAAAATAAAGGGGAGAGGTAATAAATAAATAAATAAATAAATAAATAAATAAATAAATAAAATTAAAAAAAATAAAGGGGAGAGGTAACTTTTCTCCACTCCTTTCTCAGAGATCAGCAAGGTCATATTGCCTAAGAATGTGTGGTTAATTGGATCACATGTTGTGACTATCATTGGAAATTTCAATCTGCCACCAGGATGGAATGAAATGATAGCAATATGGCTCTCCAGTATCTCAGTAGTCACCGTAACTGCTGTAGACTGCCAACTCAGATTTGTTTGATGGGTTGGTTGGGTTTTTTTGGTGAGAGAAATGGCCACTTATCCTGCTGAAAATACTGCTAGTTTGATTTTATGTAATATGTAGTCAAATCAAATATTAACAATTGTCAGTGACCTCAGATTTTACCACATTGGTAGCTCATCCATGTACCAGGATCAGTTTAAACATCTACTACTACTAAGTCAGCAGGAAAAGCTCAACGTCAAATCCCTTGCAGTCATGAGACTAATAGCATTCTCTTTTGCTTCATTTATTCAGTTTCTTTTTTATTTTCTGCTATTTATCTTAGAGGAGAGCAGTGACCTCTGGGCTGAAATGGCATGGTGGTATTTCCCATCCAGTGGTGTTGCTGATGGCGTACCAGCACGTTTTATCCCATTTTTGGAGCTGGAACAATCTAAACTTGTATAGAAAAAGCCTTCATGGGTTTTTGTTGGCATAGGAGAAGTCTAATTACACACATTCAAATACACAAGAGAGAAATGGAAGGTTTTTCCCCATTGACTTGGAAAAGTTGGTGGTTTTGACCTGCAGTACTTGAATGAGAGATCCAGGCTAATTATGGGATTGCATGTTTAAACAGTTACTTCTTTACAGAATACTCATAGCACATTTGTATGCTCAGTTTTCTTTTGGACCTGTGATTTTCATGGACTTTCTGCACAGAATTCTTTCAATTCAAGAAGGCATATTAGATTTATTTATCAGTGGTGCCTCATTAATTATATGGCCATGTTCTTAAAAGATCGTTCTACATTTTATTTTCTAGTTTGTTTTATCTGTTTTATTCTCTGCTCATAAACATAATCCAGTTCTATATTTGATTCTCCTGCTACATCTCCCTTATGTATTGCATGAGGTCTGACATCTGCTTTGTTTCATTAATTGTTATTTTTCTAGTACTTTGCATAGTAAGTACATATAATAGACACTTGATACAAAAGAGTGAATAACTAAGTCTTGTTATTTTTTAATCTCTTCTTTTTTAAACTTATTGTTATAGTAGATATAGTCTACTCTTGTGAAAGCGCAGTTATACAAATTATCTCCTTGTTTTCACAAAGAGGTGGATGTCATTGACATACTCTACCTATGGACATCTAGGATGATTCTGATATATTTGATATTCTGATATTTTTGTCACTGATTTAAGTGCTAAGTAGGAATCTCCTCCTAACTGTAATTATGTTCATAGTACAGCTATAAGACAAAAAGTATCCAGTTCACAGGAGTGGCAGAGGGGTGAGATGATACTAGGAGCTTTGAAACATCAGAAGGTTTAGGATTATAGGGTATTAGCAAAAGTAAGGCACACATCTTTGGCAAGGACTAGCAGGAAGTATATAATGGTTTAAAGACATCAATCGAATACAGCAGGTTTTTCCAATGAGGAAATAAATAGAGGGTATGGAAGAATGATCACCAGGAAAGCTAACACACATTCAGTGTAACTCATGCACACTTTGGGTTCTCTTCATGCTTACTGATTCAGATACTTCTCACACACCACTGAGCAGGTTAAAATGAATATTCATGGAAACTGTAAGTAGTCAAAAGCAGGAGGAGAATGCTAGTGCTGTAAGATTGCCTTTGCTCATGGGCAGCAGTTTTCAGGTCAAAAATTCTTTTTGGGGGCAGCCCAGGTGGCTCAGTGGTTTAGTGCTGCCTTCAGCCCAGGGCCTGATCCTGGAGACCTGGGATCGAGTCCCGCGTCGGGCTCCCTGCATGGAGCCTGCTTCTCCCTCTGCCTGTGTCTCTGCCCCCCACCCTCTCTGTGTGTGTGTCTCTCTGTCTCTCATGAATAAATAAATAAAATCTTTAAAAAAATTCTTTTTGGAAGCCATTCCCATATTCAAATCCAAGACTGGCTACCCCAAGAATTTTATTATATAATTATAATTGCATGTATATTTGGCAATTTATGGTAAAAAAAATCATCAGCTAGTGTAGGCAAGGAAACCTCACTCTACTGAAAACTTACTAATTGCTTGATGGTGTGATAATATGGCTACATTTTTGTTTATAGATACAAGGATCATGCAGATAGATAACAGATATATAGCCCCAACCAGAATGCCTTTGTGTTAATTAGGTAACATATATTTTAAAAAAAAATATACAACAAACATAACCCCAATTCCAAATGAAGATATGTATCTATATCCCTCTCCATTTATCTATATAGATAGGTAAGTATATTCATATAGATAGATGTAGATTTAAAGATATAGATAAATATATAAGATAAAAATAGATATGTGATAGATCGACAGACAGTTCAAAACAAAGTGCAGTCCGTGTCTTTGGGGAGAGATCTATGGAGAATCGTCTCCTAATACATGCCAATAACATTCTTGTTGATAAGTATCTGGTTGATTTATTATTCTGCAAAATGATTCTTTCAGCACATAGAGAAGTATCCAAAAGAACACCCTAAGAAACGTTATAGTTCTTTCAGGCCCTAATGCACATTTTAGCAAACTAGTCTGACCAAGGAGAAAAAGTTGCCATACTTCCAAAGATAGCACTTCTCTGGGAGAAGAGACAGATTTTATTATTTCCATTCATTAATTTAGTGAAGGGTTTACTTCTCCCTTTCTCTCTCTCTCTCTCTAAAATAACAGAGCAAGAGCTGCAAGTCTAATATGTTGGACCATAAAGAACTTGGCAGACAAAAGTGTAGGATAATGGGGAGCTGAGTTTCAGAATCAGACAAAACTAGGCTTAAGTTAAGACTCAGATTCTTACTGGATGCCAGTTCATTAAAGCTTGCTAACTGTCAGGTTCACCACCCTACATATAAGGATGACATTGCCTACTTTATAGGATTATATGAATAGCATATGGAAAATGTTTATCAAGGTGTGTGGCATCTAGTGCTCAGTAGATGGGGGTATTAAAGGAATGCCACACAAAAAAATCTAATTTCTTCACAGAGCCGATGGGATGTGTTCTCACCAATCTGTGCTGCATAATGCAGACAAGGAAACAGAGTCATGAAGAGGTTAAAGGGATTGTCTGATATTGAGTTGGAGTAGACGTTTTTTGTAACTACCTGGGTCTGCTTAGACCACACATGCACCTTATTTGGTTTTTCCCTGATAAATGATTTTTATAACAAGGAATGTTGTGTGGCTCCGAGTTCATACCCAGTAGTATCCATACCAGTGTGGAGGAGCAACTCACGGGAACCAGTGGGGAACCCGTGAGCACGAGCCAGCACAACAGGATGCTAAATCAATCAAAGAGTTAATGGCAGTCAGTTCTAATTAACCAGATTTTAAAGACTTTTTCTTCAAAAAAAAAAAAAGTTCAAAGTGTGACAGCTTGAGGTTGGCAATTAAAAGCTGTTGAGTTGTAGGTACCTCAAGTAAGCTCTACTTTCACTTGTCTCAAAAATTAGAAAAAAAAAAAAAGAAAGAATCCAGTTTTTTTCCAAAGTAATTCCTGTTTTCTCTCCTTTTATTCTGAATTGCCAGTGGAGATGCTTTTGAATGAATTGTGTTAGTTTTATCTTAAGCAATGCCACAGTTGATTGAGACTGTGGGCAGCCACTCTTCATCTCTTCATCTCTATCAAATTTTATCCTATCCCTTACATTAATATTTTTGTAGTTATGGTTTTTTTTCTTTATGTGTATATCATGGTGTTTGTGAGGGAAGAGGAGTGTGTGTGTGTGTGTGTGTGTGTGTGTGTGCTGTAACTGTCCACCTTCTGCTAGTTGAGACTTAGTTACGTAGGGCAGGAGGATTTTGGCACACTTTCTTCTAAAGAAAACACAGTGTGATCTGAGGAGTGCCTACTTCTTACAAGGCCTCGATTGTGTGAAAATGCCAAAAGAGAAACAAATGCAGGTTAATTGCGTCGGATGCTTGGTGACTAGTTCACAAATCTTTTATTTGTTTTGAGAAGTGCTGCAGTGGCACTAAATTTTGTGTGCGTTCAGGGAGATGCAGACGTAACTTACAGTAGGACCTAGAAGCCAGTGTAATTACCTGGGCTCCTGTCAAACTAATAAACTAATAGAGGCTTTAAATAAAAATCGGGAAAGACCAAAGATTTGGGAATCTTAAAGAAAGAGACTAAATGTTGACTCCTGTTAAATTTTCTTTATGCATGTGTTTGAGAGGCCAATGGTCCCATGGAAAATGGATTATATATTTCAAAATAAAAAAAAATCTTCTAAATCTCTATATAGAATACTGGGGTTTTGGAATCAATGTGCTACTCTTCTGTTTTATTCCAGCTTCGTGGAGTTGCAAAGACATCTTCCCTGATAAGAAAAATATTTTAATATCATGTTCCTGACCACTTCCAGATAACCATGCATTTTTTTTTAAAGATTTTATTTATTTATTCATGAGGGACACAGACAGAGAGAGAGAGGCAGAGACACAGGCAGAGGGAGAAGCAGGCTCCATGCAGGGAGCCTGATGTGGGACTCGATCCCAGGTCTCCAGGATCACGCCCTGGGTTGAAGGTGGCACTAAACCACTGAGCCACCCGGGCCACCCCAACCATGCGTGTTTTAAAATGTTGTCTGTCATCCAAAAAAGCACACAAAAATCTAAGAGAAGTTAAAAGCTATGGATAACTATTAAAAAGAGTCTTTTGCTGATGTAAATATTTGCAGAACATTTTCCTTTAGGGAGCAAGAGGTACATTTCCTATCTGATAAAATTGGCCTCTTATATTTGAAATATATTTAAAATTTTTGGTATGCCACCATCCAACTATGTACTGTTCTACCCATGGTTCCTGAACTATAGACCGTAAGGAAGGCCTTCGAGAAATTATAGTCCAGCCTAGGCAGAGGCTGGGTGAAAGACTGATTTGTGCGAGTGGGTACATTTCTCTCAATACATCCAAACACTAACTTTTGATTGCTCCTCTGACTTGTGTTGTCTGTGTCATTAGTAACCCAATGTAGTTACTAAGACCAAATGTGAGTAATTTGTACTGCATAGAATGTAGAATGAGATTCTTTAAGCCACTTAAGAACGGATCTGAGATTGGAACCGTAGAATACTTCTGTCCTTTATTTTCCTTTTTAATAATAGCACGATTTAGCCAATCACCCCTTGATTCAATAACACGTAAGGGCTTCGTGTGTTCTGGGCAATACGTTGTGTACTGGGAATAAAAATAAGACTGGATGGAGTCCCTTTTCTGAAAAAATTGATGGTTAATAGGAGGCTCTGAGATGTAAATGAATTAATTAAAACACAATGCTAAAAGTGATATAAATGAGTAGATGTTCAATAGATAGTGTAAATTCAGAGCCATATTTCATTCAACCACGGTAGAAATGGGAGATATCATAGGGGAAATGGCACAGGGTTGGGTTTTGAGTTACGAGTAAGAGTTTGCCAGAGGAAGAAGGGAGGGAAACACATTGAAAAGACATACAAAGTAGCTACGCTTCGCTGAAAGAGGCACTCTCTACTATAAAACGCTCTGAACAGAATCACACAGATCAGATTGAAATAACTACTATTATGTAGCTATAATTTGAGGCAGCTATTTCCTTTTTGGCGGCCCCTACTTTGGCACAGTATGCTTTTGGAGATTACATATTTCTGGGTCCTTTTTTTTTTTTTTTTGTCCTGGAGAATCGTATGTCTCCATATGAAGGTCCTTAAAAATGTGTGGCTATGCCTTATTTAATTTTTGTGCCCCCTCATACCCACTGCTATGTACATGGTTATGGCAGCTGCTAAGAAAAAAAAATCTGTTCAATGAAAGCATGAAAGAATAAATAAAGAATAAATAAACATTATGGATCTCAAAGATTCTATGTTAGGAGGGATGTAGGAACAGCAAACTGATTGGAAGCGTGGCTTAGGAGTTGTCTTCAAGCTATTTGCTTAGCAGGTATATGATAGTTTTACAGAGTCCAGCCACACTTTGGCCTTGCCACTGAGATAAGCAAAAGACCGAGTAAATAAATAGGCATTAGTTACTTTGCATTTTTGAAATCTAGAATCAGCCCGTCTCAAACTGTAAGGGAAAGGTTTTGTCAGAAAATTAAGTTAAAAAAATAATAAAATAAACAAAAAAATAAAGAAAGAATGGTAAGATGGCAAATTATAAATGCTGTGTCCTACCATTTACTGGAAAAGTATCTGAAGCCCTCTGCTTACTCCCTCACTCTGCGACTGTGCCTGAGACAAATCCGATGTTCTTGTCACTGAGCAGGGCAGGGAGAGGCCGAGCCATCTAGCCAAATTACCCAATCTACGGTATACTTGGAATCTCAAATTTTGCCAACGTTGTAAGTGAAAATATCCAGGATAAAAGCCATATATAGAAAAGAAGTTTTTCATCCACATTTCATGTAATACCATAGATCACGAAAGCAAAAAGAATTTTAAAATCTAATTTGCTTTACACAAGGGATTGGGAAGCCTGGCAGGATTTTGGGTTCTTCGAGTATCTTGAGTTATTTCTCAAATATTTTGGGTTCAATAAAATCCAAAATGCATTTTGCCCTGAGCACTTTCCCCCTTAATTTTGAAACCCCTGTGTAATCTAAAGGAAATGTAATCCATATGTTTCTGATTCATTTACACTTAACTCATCAAAATATTTTTCTAGGAGCTATTTGATGTTGAAGAAGCATTTCGAGACTTTTTAATAAGCTTTTTAAAACCTTCCCCCCACTCCTTTAAAACAGAAGGCCATGTTTTGCCAAGGAGAAATAAGCCCCAATACCAAAATATTTGGGTTCAGTTCCAAACTCTGAACCACAGAATTTAAGATAGGTTCTCAGCTTATCCAGTTTGTTCTTGTATCCCATTTTCTGGGGCTGGTTCAGCATGTAAAATTCAGTAGAGTTGCCTAAGATGAAAATGGGACTCCTGTGACTTTACCACAAGATCAAGAGGAAGGATTAAAACTGTGAGCTCACAAGGTTGTGATGTTAATACAAAAAAATTAGAAATGACCTCATATGGACCACAGCTTTGGTTCCGGGGCAGGGTTGGGGGGTGGGGGTGGAACGGGACGAAGAGTTGAAGGAAGTAAACTGTTTCATTTAGAATCATAGTCAAGATTACTTAACTACCATATTTTTGTTTTGTTTTGGAAGCTTGGCCCCCTGGAAAGTAAAAGTACTCAGTGACTTTTTCCAACTCTCTCTAATATAAACTCAAATTTCCAAATGAACTTATCTTTGCCACATACTGGTTCATCTCCCAAATTCTCCACCACCATTCTTAGTGGCAATGCTTGACAATCTGGAGTTTCATAGCTTCCTGTTCAGTGCTTACCACGGTTCCGGCCCAAGATGCTTTCTGCCTTATTGCCACTTGCTGGTCTCCAACACAAACTATGACCTCAGGATAATCAACACTTTGTACTGTTCCTTAAGCAGATGTTGACTTTGCTGTATTTGCTCATGCCATTCTGGTTGTCTTTAATTCCACTGTATTCATATATGGAAGCTTTCTCCGATCACTGGGCAGAGGTGTTGCTTCTTCTAACCGTATCCTTTTGGATTCACAGTTTCTCAACTGTGGCAGTGTCTTAACTACTGACATTTTGGATGTGATCGTTATTATCATTATTTTTTTAATCTGGGTGTCTTAGCTGTTAGTACGGTGCATTTTACAGTTTAGCATCTCTGCCCTCTACCCACTAGACCTCAACAGCTAAGGTCTCCCTTAGCTAAGGTCTCCCTTACAAAAATATTTTTTATCTCCCATGGTGCCTTCCATGCTTCTGGGCATACAGCAAATGATCATGACTCCCTTGGTCATGGCCTTGGAAAATGTCTCCGGATTTGCTAAGTGTCCTGGGGGCAAGAAGCAAAAGTGTTGCTTGTTGGTTCCATTCCTATGGGAAATCATAGATTACTTGTATATGTGTAGATTGCTATATATAATAAACTTCCTGCAGGCAGAGCATCACGCTCAACTTTGTATCTAGAATAGTGCATTCTTTGGTGATTTGTGTAATTTTGATTTTGTGGATTCACTAAGTATCTGTTGAATACAAGTGCCAGGGGAAAAAATTACATAGCCCAATTACATGTTCTAACACCTTCAGATCCGATAGTAACTAAATTATGCTGTAAATATCTAGGATGTGCCCTTACTCTTCTCTAATCCCTGATTTTGCAGACCCATTATCTTAAACCAGACCGCTTCAGGTCTTGGCTATCCTGTAATAACCACTGCTTGGCCTTCTTTGCTCTTTGTATCTTCTGCTCTAAGGGAAAGAGAAATAGAAAACATTTCTCTGTCCTCCAGGAAGTTAAAATCTAAATGGTTTAGAAAGGCCTATGAAAGTATGTAACTGAAGGTGAAAGAGTAAGATAGATGAGCTCAGTAGCGTTGATTGATGGATTTAGCAAAAATGCAAGTTGGCCAGTTAAATTTTAATTTCAGATTGAAAAAAAATAGATTTTTATTGGTATAAGTATGTCCCATGCACTATTTAGGACATACTTGTGCTGAAATTATTCATTGTTTATCTGAAACTCACATTTAGCTTAGTATCTTATATTTTATCTGACAGCTCTATCAATGTAGAAGTTCCAAGAAGGACAGAAACAAGGACATCATAATAGAAGGACAGGAAAAACTATGGTTTGCTTATAAAAATTAGAGATGGGCCAGATTTTGGAGGAGGCTGTCTACTAGGAAATGACATAAATACAATTGCTTGTAGAGGGTGAAGCAGCATAAGAAAAGTTATTGAAAGCCAGCCAGATAAACTTCTATTTGAAGGAGACAAACATGGTGGGGAGGTCCCCTGAAAAATGCCTTTTCTCACCTCCCATTCTTACTATCCATTGTTTCTCTTGGGTTCTTTTCTCGATAGGAACTGCTTTCCCACAGCCTCCTATACACCTTGTTCACATCCATACATAAGGTTGTGGCAATTGTTCATTACCTGTCTGTTTTCCTCTTTGATGGTTAGCTGTCATTGCCGTTACTACTCTCTACTTTGTCCACTATTGAATCTCTTGCCCTTAGAAACTGAAAGGAATCATCTTTTTACATGCTTCAAAAAGTGTGTTGCCATTTATATAATCCATAGGCGAAGCCTCAACTTCCAAGCCTGGTCTTAGAGACACTAATCAGTCGATTTCATCCAGTTTATCCAACCTACCTTCCCACTGAGCTCCAACATCTTTCTTCTTCCATAACCAAGCCTGCCTTCGTACTGTCTGCCCACTCTCTTTATTTCTTTGCTCCACATTTTTTCCCCTAAGGTTAGGGATTGCTTTATTTCCCTCTCCATTAAGCCCAGATTCATCCTTCCTTTGGAAATCAATTCCAGCTTCACAAATCAAGAATTTTGGTCATTGGTCAAAGCTGCACCAATGCTCTGAATTCTCGTAGCAACACTATTTAGTTTGAAGCAATACTCTGTTTGCTTATACTCTGTCTTAACATTTCTTCCTTGTTTCACGGGTATAATTTTTATCTTTCTAACTAAACTATAATATTCGTAACCACAAAGAGAACTTACAAAAATATTTTTATATCTCCCATGGTGCCTTCCATGCTTCTGGGCATACAGCAAATGATCAAGAAGTACTTTTGGGGTTTAATTGAATTAGCATCCAGAGAAAACAATTTAGAAAATAGTATATAATTCATATCAAATGTTTGAAAATTTCTTACAGAAATTTGTAGGAAAGCCTATTTCCAAGATTAACCCTTCTTACTTAGTTTTTCTGAAAGTCAAAGCATGAAAAATTTCTGAGTATCTCTATGGGATACGGTATTTACAGGTCATGGTTTTATTACACTTAGCCTAAGTGACTAAAATGATAATCACAATTACTGTCTGGAGCACCAACTACATCCTGGACATTGTATTTCAGCAGTTTTAAATTTATAATCTCATTTAATCCATATTGGAGATACATACTGCAATTTTTCTTTTAAATAAGGAAAGTGAGGATAAAGAAGGTAAAATAAGTTGGCCAAAGGCACACGACTGAGAAATAACTGCACTGGGATTAAAACGAAGGTTGGTCTGATGCCAATACCTATACTCTTTATCACTCTGCCCTTCTCTTTCTGAGCATGGATGACCAAAGGAAAATAGTCAGCTTCTTACTCCTGTGTCTAGTTTTCTGGAAGGCCAGTGAGGGAATCATAAAAACAGCTGAGCTCAAGAGTTTTTCTGGAAGAATTTCTCATCAATGAGTTTCTACAAATCCAGCCTTGACGTCTTTCATGTCCTGCTGTTTTTCAACAAGATTTTGATGTGGCAAACATTGATTCCACTTGTATTCTCCTTGTCCTCACTGCCTTTATTGTTTTTTCCAGATTTCTCTCCTCTTGCCTAAACTATGATAATACCTCAGTAACTGGTCTGGCCACCTTCGATATCTCCCTATTCAATATATCAACATGTTCTATAAAGAATTATCACATAAATTAGGATAACTTAAGGCATGGCATTCTGTTGTTAAAAACAAAACCAAACTTAATGACATCCAGTAAAAACTGGTGAAAAACCAAGATCTAATATCAGATTTTGGGGGTGGTTGCATAGGTCATCTTTTACTGGGGTACATTTTTTGGGGGGGAGCAGTGCTTTTATTTCATTGTTCATGTTTAGTTTCCCAGAGAATTTAGTACATTGTTGGCACATCGCAAATGCTCAATAAACATTTACCAAGTGAACAAGTACCAGGTTGCAAAGCTGGATTGTTTTTGAGATTTTTAATACTACCTCTTGGTGACTGAACTGCAGCTTACTGGCGATACAAGCCTGAGGTCCAATTAGGTAAGAAATTATTCATCAAGATCATTCTTAATTTTTCTGATTGTTTTGAAAGGTATCTATTTGAGAGTCACGGAGATTCTCAGCGCTTCAAGGTAATTTGATGGTTCTTCAGAAAACCTGGTAGAAATGACAGATTAATACTTAACTATCACATAATTGGCTCCCCTGTGCCCTCACTCTATTTATGGTCTTCCCACAGTTATAATAGCCAGCTATGAATGAGGGGGGGACAAAATTAACCCTGAAAAAGAAAATCACCGATCTTTTGGAAATACCCAATTTTAAATGAAATTCAAAGGAAAAAAAGTATAAATTAAAGGCTTGGTGATTTCACACAAGAAAGATAATTTCCCTGACATGTTTACTCATGCAGGAAATGAGGATATTTGGCGGTGGAATACAATTCTACCTTGATTATAAGCATCAGCATTTGGTATTCCATTTAGCCCCAAAATAAAATTCAAATTTTGCAACACTTCATTTAGCAGAATATTAATCCCCTGAGACTAGAAAGGAGAGCCAGTGTGAGTAAAGCTTTACAGGGTGGATCAAGTTAAAAACACACATACACCATATATGTACACACACCTATCCATACACATGTGAAAGCAAACAGCTTTGAATGGCTACAGAAGTCTCCAGCTCAGCCTGTAAGTTTATCTGTATTTTGGCCACTGATCCACTTGCTCAGAATAGAGCAGGGCACATCATGATGAATAATTATTTAATCAAATAATTGCTCCATGCCTCCAACACCACTCCTTTAAGGACTGAGCTGGAAAAAAGACCAGAAAATATGTAAATTGGAACTGATTAGGGGATTAAGTTTCACTAAAAAAAAAAAGGAGAAAAAATTAAAAATTGGAATAAAAACAGCCTGCAAATCCGTCTAAGCCAAGCCCTGTCTCTGAATTACAACACTAGCGCCTGTCGGCTGTGATAATTTCACTTCATTAAGTTCCAGATATAAATAGAGAGCTTTTTTTTTTTTTTTTTCCAGCCACCACTTTAAATAAGCATGGGGCTGAAAACACAGGGGTTATTGATCCACTCAGCTGTTTGTTATTGGGTCTTTGGTCTTGCTTCATTGTTGCATTAGAAACTTGCAAACACCTATATCGCGGAGCCAGGGACAATTCA
Source organism: Canis lupus familiaris (assembly GCF_011100685.1). Taxonomy (NCBI): domain Eukaryota; kingdom Metazoa; phylum Chordata; class Mammalia; order Carnivora; family Canidae; genus Canis; species Canis lupus. The sequence continues at coordinate 9,477,044 of NC_049230.1, forward strand.
CCTCTGTAGAAACCATTTTAAAGCTATTGTTTCCACTGCCAAAAAATATTAAAAGAATAAAATTAATCAAGTATGCTACATACTGAAATGCAAAACAGACATGTGTGTACACTGTACATAAAGAATGCAGAGGAATTAATAAGCAAACTTCATTAAATACCAGTGCTTTGGGCACTACTACCAGATTGCTTTATTCAGTAAGGTAATATAAAATACGATGTTTTTCCTGGATGTTTAAAGGTTCATATTCAAGGTTTCTTTTCTTTTTTCCCTAATTCAGAATCTTCCATATATAGATTTTTCAGATAATGTATAATCCAGTTCCTTCAAATGAGCTATAATTTTTGTCACTCAAAAGTTTTGAAGACTAAGACATTTTACATAGAATTCTACTAGTTCTAATCATAGAAATGAAGTTTATGACAAAAAGCGAATTATTGAATTAAGAGAACAATAAAAAGCATACTTTTTATAGGTAAAGTCCAGGATCAGCAAATTTTTTCTATAAAACAGGCAAAATCAGGGATATTATGTTGGTACCCCTATAGCCGTTTAAAATGTAACCCTTTAAAAATGTAAAAGCTATTCTTAGCTTGCGGGCCTTCCAAAAACAGGTGGTGTATTGGATTTGGCTGGAGGACCACAGTTTGCCCACCCCTGGCTTAAGATACACAAAATCCTGATGCTTTAGTACTTCATATACTATTTATCATTTTTATCGTGGTTTCCATCTGGCCACTGACAAATACGGACATTTAATGGGTTTTAGTTTTACCTTTTATCTCCAAAAACTCAAATTCAAAAACATTTTAAATGTTGAGGGAAATGGCTTTGCAAGGTCTTTACCTAATGTCGATGGGCATTTGTCCATATTATAAAACAACTTGGCACCTCTTGGTACCAACAGACGTGACTGGCCAAGGGGCATGGGGTGGGCAGCCACCTAAGAGTGAATAGCAGAACAAGGCTGTGGGTCAACATTGAAGAGAAAAATCTGAGCTGTGGACATAGGGTAGTTGCTCAGGGCCTGGTGGGGCTTGAGCTTCACTCAAGCCATTTGGTTCTACAAGCCCTTTTATTTTATTAGCTTTGCTTTAGAGAACAGCTTCAAGAGGCCAACACCCAAGCACAAGGCGATACAGGAAATTGTTGGGGAGATCCATGACTTCGTGTTGGTTCATCTTGGTCAGATGGTTATTATTCCCCAAGAACTGCATGAGCTTGATAGAAACCAATCATTACTCTGACTTTATGTCCTATTCCCATTATCACAAATTCCTGGCAAATTAAGAAGGAGGAGACAACTCTTGAGCAGATTTTTATCCTCATTAGATCTCAGCTTCATTAGGTGAAAGACAAATGTCAGCTCTGTTCTAGATTACCAGCAATCAAGAGGTCAAGAAAAAAGGTCTCCTCAAGATCTGAAAAACGTAGCTCAGTAAGGCAACAGTGGGATATATACTTTAAAAGGCTAAGAGAAGAATGATCCTACCAAAGGAAGCTGGGGAGTTGGAGCTATAGTCTCCTACTTGTGAACCAGGAACTGCAAGGGAGCTATGACATTAATAGCAGGGCCTTGGAGAATTTGTATGTGTTCAAAGCACTGTTTATAAATGGGGTGAATTATACACATATGCCTTGCCTTTTTTAAGGAATACATATGCTTGCTGTTGTGGTTGTTAGGATACAACAACTTATGTCAAAAGCAGTCCTTAATTATAAAAATAATAGTTACTATGTGGTAAGTGCTTAGTCTCTACCAGATACTGTTGGAAATACTTTATAGATACTATGTCACCTAATCTCAGTAGCCCCAGGAGATAAATACTATTATCATCATTCCCATTGGAAAGGGAGGAAATTGAGATACAGGAAAGCTACATAATGTGCTGAATGGCATATTGTCAGTAAGCAACGGTGGCAGGATTGAAACCCTGACTTTAGAGCTCATTCTCTTAATCCTTAGGCTTCAAATCTGTGGGCCATGGCTCCAAGTAGGAGAGAATCTACAACTACATGTGGAGCTCTGGGGGGTTTTTGATGTTACAATGAGGTTCCCAAATTCCCATGGTTTGGGGATAAAGCACAGTAAAGGAGAACACAGAATGGGAAATACATGAATGTTTATGTCAAATTTTTCAGGAAGGGAGAGTCCTGTTAATGGATGAGAGAATGTTGGTCTTTTTGATACGGTCAGGTACATTACAGAAGGAGAGCATAAAACTTTGGCTCACTTGGCTGTAAGAAATTCCATTCAGATATTTAAGTGGTCTGTAAATAGCTTGCCATGTGTCTTGCCTGTGGCAGCAGAACACCTTGAAGTCTCTTCTCGGTGAATACTTCCACACTACAGCAATACAGTATTTACACACACACACACACACACACACACACACAATTTTCTTACTGTTTTATAGATTTTTCTCTTACGTCTTGGAACCTATTTTCCAGAGGCTGATAATTTTTGGGTCTGCTGGTGGGTTTACATTTTTAGGTTTGGAAAAATGGGTGATTGGACTCTGGAATTTATTCATCAAATCATGAGCCTCTGCCATCCTCGAGGTCAACCCTGACTGATAAAAATGTAACACAAGCCACAGAGGTGATTTCACATTTTCCAGAAGCCGTATTAAAAACGTGAAAAGAAACGAGTGAAATTAATTTTAGTAATATATTTAATTTTGTTCAATATATCCAAAACGTCATCATTTCAGTGTGAAATTAGTATAAAAGTTAATGAGATATTTTTCATTTTTTTGTGCTGAGTCTTCAAAACATGGCATGTTATTTTTACTTGTCCGTCTCAATTCAGATGCTAAGATTTCTTTGGGAACATTTGATCTATATTTATAGTCTGTAAAGCATACTATTTAAAAATATATCTACATACCCTCATTGTTCTAAGCATACTTAAATTTTTCCAATAAACTGAATCAAATATTAGGTGTTAAATAAAAAATCATTAGAATTGAATAAAACTTAAAATTCAGTTCATTTTTCATACTGGATATATTTGAAGTTTTAACATCTCACCACACATAGAAATCACTTATAAAGCTTATTGAACATACAACTAGTAAGTAGTAATGCAGGAAGATGGCTGGCATGTGTTGAGCACTTCCTCTACCAGATACTACTCAAAATGTTTTAGCTTTAATGATTATGAGTATTATCATTTTACAATAAGAAAAATGAGACATAGAGGGATTAGATAATTTTCCCATGGCTCTGCAACTAAGACAAGAACCCCTCCAAAGCTTGTCATCCTTAAAAACTCTACTGTATGTAGCACAAGGGCCCACTCTCCGCGGTAACCCCTGGAAGCACTAATTTACTGCTTCTTAAGTCAGGCTCTAAGTTGTGTCTTTTCCACAAGATCCACTGTGATTGTGATGCGTGATGCTGATCTGTGAGACATCGTTGTCAGCCTTCTTCAAAACCCAACAGTGGAGAATAAATATTGATTTAATTTAAATAAGTTATCCTTCAAAAACCTTTGTTGAGAATTTGAACGTGGTCATTAAAACAAAAATTCCTTGTACCTGCCTATATCTTTGGTGAAATAATACTGCATACTATCTGTCTGGTCCTTGTTTTTGTGTTTGATGAAGTTTTCTAATAATTCTTAAAGGGACTAAGTAAATCTTGAAGCAGCTATAATCAGTAATTTCATACTTTGAAAAATAGAGTGCTTCCCTGCTATTTTGCAAATACCAGCCAGAAAGCAATGCCATTGGGTTGTGATTAAAGGGTGGGATGGAGAAAAAAACAAACAAACAAGAAATACAATATTCTATACCACTCCCTTCAGTCCTCTCTACGGCTCTGTAATGCATCACAAAGTCTCATGTTTTTAAGAATTTTTCTACGTGCTGGCCTTGAGAAACTCTGCTAGGTTTTGCTTGACATTGAGATCTGTGAATTAAGAACACAACTTTCATTTATTCAGCAACAATTGGAAAGTGTGCACGTTTCCATGGAGACAAGTAAGCCATTTCCTTTCCCACATTATGAGCACAGGCCTTTCTACCAAGTCTGATTTCCGTCCTGTCACCCAAAGGTTTGGTGAGATTGGGGAGTTTGATCCTCGGGTCTGGCATGGCTCCAGGCAGAACAATAAAAAAAGACATAAATCATGGGGAAAAGAGGTTGACACCGGTGGGAGGTGTGAAGGTGGGGAGTTGAAATATGGCTGCCACCGCACATCTGTGGAATACAGAACACGGTTAAATTGAAAGAGCGCATCTTAATGAAAATGTGTGCATAGCCTCTGGTATTCACACTGTGGATGTCAGCATATGTAACGCTGCTAAAGAATCATTGCCCAGTGACGTTCCTGGAGTTTTGTAGATAACTTCTGATCCTTAATTTTACTATTTCAAGATGTTGTTTACTTATTCATTGACTGCCTCATTCACTCTTTTAGTAACCATTTATTCAACACACGCTCAGTACAGGCATCATTTTCGCTCATGGGGTAAGGTGAGGAATGTGAGGGAGATCTAAAATTGTTTTAAAGGTGAACCCCGCTGTGAAAGAGAGAGAGAGAGATAGAGAGAGAAATCCAGAATCACATGATGAAATAGATATTCATGAATGCCAGAAGACTTCCAGTGAAGTGCTCTATAAATGGATGGCTGTCCATATTTTGTTTTGACATTGAATAGAAGTAAAAGACAAAGGTAGGGACATTTGGTCTATATTTATTCCATCCAGACAGAATGATTGAATTGTAAAACTAATTGACATTTAAAATAGGATCTCTGGAATTGGACTCTAGACTATTGAAAAGATTCAGTTAGGGCAGTGAATTAGCTGGCATTGAGATCATTGACACTAAGTAGCACCCACACAGAATCCGGAACACCAAATCCGTATTCTGAAAACAGAGTATGAACAAATTATTCTGCACGTGCCTAGAGTTTACATAATCAGACTATGCCAACTCAAGGGAAGGAAAGTGGAAAGCAGCCTGGGTTTTGTAGGTAAAGATGCATACTTTCAAGATAAACGTGATGTATAGCTTTTTTAATTATTTAGAATTTAAATAATCAACTATCAATTTTTAGATAAGCACTTCATTTAATACAAAACCTCCTTTCGGTTTTCCAGTTAAGACTTAGGCTCAGATTTCACCCCAAAACATATTAAAATCTAAGAAGAAATAATAAAGCAGAATCAGTGTCCTTTCCTTTTCCCCTTTCTTTAAATAAGGGACAGATGTGAATTAATCTGCAAATGGTGAAAAATAGCCCATTATGTTCCTAAGCGTCTCATCAAATATTCTAAATTTCTGTTAACACAACTTCTAGAGTTATTGAGAAAAGACAGATTTTATCTTCATCGTCACTTATAATCTGCAACTAAATCAGTCTCACTCCTCAGGGTTATTAGTACAGAAAAATGTACAGGCCACTGAGATGGCAGGTAGGGACCATGAGATTTTCAGAGCTGCTTTGGGAACCTTTGGAAAGAGTTTCCAACTGCAGCATAATTCTTCTTTTCAGAGCTCTTTGCTTATCTTTAGAGCCCACTCATTTTATAATTAGTCATTTACAACATGTCAGAGATCAAGAGAAGGGGTTGTGTGCAGGTAGCTCCTTTTGGGAAGGGATCCAAAGAAACACCAGTGGGAGACTGTGTGGGAAGTGCAGCGGGAAGGAGAAAAGCTGCTCTCTAGTGTGCACAACTGGAACTTGATCTCTTGGGGGAACCCTCTGAGCCCCTGCACAGAATGAGGTTGGATCCTGAGAGGCAGAAGAGGGGAATATCAATTGTCTCTATCTCCCATTTGTTAAGAGTAGACAGATGGGGTGTTCACTTGCACATTCTGGCTCAATGATTTGCTCAGGCACCCCACCATGCACAGAAGAGAAGTCCAAGGAAGAAACTGAGGCCATGTGACACAGCTACCAGGGCACTGAGAGAAGCTGAGGGGATATACAGCTGAGCAAAATCAACATCTCCCTCTCAATACGATGAAGGTCCACCAAGCCTCATCTCCCTTTATGCATCTCTCCTAATCCTTGTCCAATGCCTTGCATGCAGGAGGTGTTTAAAACACATTTATTGGGCTGCCTGGGTGGCTCAGTGGTTGAGCATCTGCCTTTGGCTCAGGTTGTGACCCCGGGATCTTGGGATTGAGTCCCCCATCAGGCTCCCCACAGGGAGTCTGCTTCTCCCTCTGCCTATGTCTCTGCCTCTCTCTCCTATATCTTTCATGAATAAATGAATAAAATCATTAAAAAATAAATACAACACATTTGTTCAACTGAGCTGAATTGAGACCCATGGAAGCTGGGCCAGGACTGTGTTTGTTCCTCACTGCCTTTAGTTATGCATGAGTATTATCTGAGTATACTTTATCTCATTCATTCATTTATTCAGCCATTTGAAATGTACTGAATCTATGAGAAAAGAACTGCTCTAAACATGGAGAGCACGAAACCAATAAACAGTAGAGGTTCTTGTTCTAATAGTTACGTTAGACAGAAATAGATATATACCTTAGAAAAAGTCTTAGAAATGATTAGCTAATTTGATACGTGGTGAGGAGAGGAACATGCCCAACGTGAGACTGATGGAAGATTTTACCTGTCAAGTGCCATTAAGGCTGAACATGAAGAGCTTGTTAGTTATTGACTGGGTAATGATTCAGTCTCAGCTCTGTATTCTGTAAAATCATAGACAGCTTCCTCCTCCCCATTTTATGGGACAAAATTTAGGCTCAGTTTCTAGAAAAGAAACATAGGCCCTAGGAAGCTTATGCAAATACATATTGTTGCTGCTGCTGGATGGGTTTCAGTAGATTTTCCAGAGTGTGGCAGGATTTATTCATGACATTAAATTATGTTTCTCTTTTTGTTGTAGCTGACTTAAAAGCAGAAAAAAAGTAATATATTTCTTTTTTTTCTTTCTTCCCAAAGAGCTGAATACTTAGCCTTTGTATCCCTGTTTGAATATCCTGACTTGCCTGTGGAGATTTTCATAGCATTTTCTTTCCAAAAAGAGCAGGCTCCTGCACACATCCTTAGGTCTAGGATTCTATTTGCAGTCTAGGACAAATGAACTGGACCACCCTGGATGCATGACTGAGAAGGCATGGGACTATTAGTGATGGAGCTGACTTGACCCAGGTAGTTGGCCCCAAGGGGGAAACGGGCAGATGGCAGATTCTGCAAGTGTCAGGGACATAAATCCTGAGCTCTTTCTGGTGCAACATCTTGGGAGTGGTAACCATTCTGATTGAGTTGTTCATGAATCCTGGAGTCACTAAAGGCCAAAAACCATGGACTTAGGACTTTCCTTCTCCAAGATACCCTTGATGGACCTCAAACTATTTGTTCTTTCCCATAGTTTTCTGTACTACATTTGGCTCTGGGGCTCTTATATTACCTTAGAAAGGTCCTGCTATGGTGATTGATACCATTTACCTTCCATCCAGTCAAGAAGAACATAAAAAAGATATAATTTGGTATGCAAAATCATAAAAGTAATTTCTGGTGCTTGAGGGCTCTACAGAAAATTCAGTTTCTATGTTAGAGTTGAGCCATGGGGTCCATTTTCATTCTGGCTCTGTTTATCAAAGTTGTGTTTTTCTTCATCATGTTATCAAGGTACTGATCATGTGCCATTTATCCTCCTAAAATGACAGTTAATCCCCTTTTGATTACTCCAAAAACCAGATGGAAACAACCACTACCTTCTCTGAACATCCATTTGTTACTTCCCCATAGAATTTCCCTTCTGAACTTTTTCTTATGATCATTGTCACCTTTTATTATCATTGCACCTGGTAAATAAGTGCTTTGTTTATAGCATCATTGAGCAGCTGTTTATCAAGTGTAGAATGAATCAATCGATGAAACTGATTGACATTGGTAAATGGAAGCAGGTTTAAATATCTCTTATAAAGAAAAATCAGTGTCTCTGTGATAGCTGTATTTACAAGCACATCTTATTTTTCTTTTTCTTGCCCCTACAGAGTAAATCCACAGAAAATTAAAGTGCATGTAACCCTTAAAAGGATATATTCCATTATCTTTAGAAACAGAGAAAAGAAAAGATGAAAGGAGAAAAAAAGATTTTTAAATGAATAGGATGGTGGGGAGACACCTGGGACGTAGCTCTTTCTATGCCAAATGAAGTAATAACAACAGCAGCAATTATAATGTGTAAGCTTTGTTAAGTGCTTATTGTGACAGGGATTTATACTATTAACTCACTCAATCATAACAGCAACTCTTTGAGGTTGTAATATTATTATCCCCATTTGACAGCTGAAGCAACTGAGCCACATGGAGTTGGGTGGCTCGTCCATGGTGACTTCTTTAGAAAGATTTGATACTGGGGTATATGGAACCAGGCAATATGGCACTATAGCCCATGCTACTGGGTTGCACTATGCCGCCTGTCTATAAAGCTGCCTCCCACCAGATGCTTAGTTTGTACTTGCCACTTTACCTTTGCCATTTTATTTAATCATCATAATGTTGTGAAATGGTTTTGTGATTACCATTTTAACGATGGGGACAGCGAGTCTCAGAAAAAGGATGTGATTTACCTGTGAGTCTCTAGCTTCTGAGAGGCAGGTTAGAATTCAAACCCAGACTGTTTTAAGGCCAAAACCCCAGTTATTTCTCTGTGCCAAATGCCTCTTTTTGAAAGTGGAGCAGAAAGCTTTCCACTCTGCCTCTAGCTTCATGGGAACAACTGAAGATTCCCATTGCTCCACCTAAACTCACAGCCTTTAACCTCAAAATAAGGTGGTCATTTTAATTTGGGGGAAGTTCACTGTTGATTGCCTCCGGTTCCAGATATCTGACAAGTACCTGACGTATCTCTCTCTCTTTGGCCCTGTACATCTCCATCTGCAAGTACCTGGGGTCCCTGATACCTTTGGATTTATTTCCATTATGAGGGATTAAAATGAATCACTGTTCACTTTTACATGTAATCGTTCATATTATGGTTACGCATTAAAAAAATAAAATCTTTCTTTAGACTAATATTGATTCAGAAGGTAAGATTCATGAGGAATGTAATAAGTTTAGATGAGATATTTCTTATTTTTTTGATATTTCTTATTTTAAATGACTACATGTGTAACTATACATCTACACATTTACATATTACCATTGTACTTGAAAAGTTCTTCTCCTTAAAAACAAATGTGATAAATGGTTTAGTTATTATTTCAGTTTGGAAATAGGCAGCTACAGAAATAACATTTTAATATATTCCAGATTAGACTGCATGCTATATTTGTAATAAGGACTTGTTTCCAACATTAGTTGGCAGATCACTCATATGAACAATTATCCAAATAGCTATTAGGATATGATTGCGCTCATTTCCAGGCAAAGCAGGGTTGCCAGAACTAAGCCTGGCTGCTGGTGAGATTTTGGTTTGACTTTTGGAGAAAGCCACAAGAATTTGTCAGTCATCTTGGCCGTAAGGGAGTCTCCCTGTCTTGAGGCTAGTCTCCTTCCTACTTGAAAATAAGGGCAAATGTGTTTCTCTTTTGTTTTATTTTTACAGTTTTACACGATCTAGAAAAAAAAAAGGAGGAGAGAAAGGTAGGGAGGAAAAGAGTGAAGGGGTGGTGTTGTGCAGGAAAGTAGAATGAAACACTGAGAAAGGGAAGGAGTCTGTGTGGCTTAAAACCCCAGTGAAGCATGGGTACAATGGACATACATCCATAGCCATGCATCCATCATTTTGTGGATATGCTCCATAGTTATATCTCTGCAGAGAGCTTCATACTTAGTGTAATTTCTAGAAGGGGATGCCAAAAAAAATGGTGTTTATAGAAATAGAAAAATCAAGCTTTTTCCTGTTGCCCATTCATTATGCTTCTGCATAGTTTGGCACCTGGGGATCCTGCTGGTTAATCTGGTCCAACACTCTAACCCAAGAACAGTGACTCCCTTAGACTAGGTGAAGAAAAGCTCCCTTTGTGCTCAGTCTATGGCTGGTGGAAAGATTATTTAGAAAGCCCGTGTGCTTCATGGGAGTGGGGTGATCCCTCCCACAGCTCATGATGATGGAGGTTTACGACAGGTCTCAGATTCCACTCATCAACCACCAAAACCACTGTCCCTGCCACAGCTGGAAAGGTCTCTATTCTTCTTCAGATTGTGGGGTGGGGAAGGGCTGAAAGGGCAAAGCAAACACATTTTTTTTTTCAATCTAAAGTTATGGAGTCCATCTTGTTGAAGACTCCTCCAGTGTACTTTGCCAGTTTGGGCCTGGAAAGACAAGTTATCTGAAATAATTATCTTTAATGGAAAGAAAATACCATGAATTCAGGAAGGTATTTTTCTTCTTACCTAGTGTACATGGAATGAGACCATTCCATATGCAACCTCTACTTTGCATTAGAATCTAAGGCTCTCCAGTAGTTATCTAGTTGAGGTCCTTGCTTCCAGAGATTATTGTCACAACTAAACTGTATAAAATGGTTGATGATCAATAGCGGACTTTGAGTTCTACAGTGAGTAGAACTCAAAGGTGTACCTCTCCTAACATGGAATTCAGAGTGTGAGCAGAAGGAATTTAAAGGGTCATTATTATAACTATCCTACACCATTCTTGATGAAAGTTTACATTTATTTTCATCAAATATTTATTGTATTTTTATCATGTGGCACAGAACTAAGTTCTTTTAAATCCACGATCTCTTTTAACGTTTGTGAGGATAGTTTTTGGGAAGGTTGATTTTTATGTCCATTTTATAGATGTGGAAGTAGGGTATCAGGGAGATTTAGTAACTCATCCAAGTGTGAAAGGAACTCATGAATGATCTGGAATGCAGATTCAGGTATTCTAATACTTAGTTCAGGGCCATGTGGGTCTCTCATCTTAAGGAATTACAGAGTGACATATATTTTGAAGAAAAAAATCAATACACATTATCTCACAGAAACCTCAAAATAGTTGTTCTTACCATATATAGAAAGCAAAACCGTGGCTGAAAGGAGACTCTCTGCCTGTGGAACTCAAGGGCCAATTCTTTTTCTCTACTGTGGCAGCTATAGACTTCTTCCCTCATGACCAGAAGAAAGGGCTACATGAAAATATTCTAGACTGATTCGAAAACTAGTAATAGTCACAACAGACTTTGACTTTTTTTTGTAGAGACAATTAAGGACAAAGATTTTCTGTATTGGTTCTCTGGAAGAAAGGACGAGAGAGAGAAAGGACAAGGTGAAAGATAATTTCAAGGACAAAACATCACATGATGGATATACTCTGGTGGAGAGAAACGGAGTCTTTCTCTGTTTCCTCCTGGTCCCATGTTTCCCAAACACTGTTATATTTTCAGCATTTTTGTTTTCTTAGGAAAAAAATTTCTTACTAGAATATGTTTAAATAAAATATATTGGACCAACAGTAATGTAAAGCAGTAACAGAATTATATTATTCTTGAAAAGTTATTGAAAGAAAGAAGGAAGGAAGGAGGGAAGGAAGGAAGGATAGAGGGAAAGAGGCAGGGGAAGAGGGAGGGGATGGAGGGAGGAAGGAAAGAGAAAGAGCACAAACGAAGAACAGCAAAGACAAATAAAGAAGAAAAAGAAGCACAAGAAAGCGAATGAAGTCCTGGAAGGAGGTCATCCTTCATGACTGTACGCTCCCCCTCCCTACCCCCCCCCTCCAACTCCCTCCCTCCCCCATCAAGCCCTCCCTCCCTCCCCCACCTTCTCCCAAAGGGAAGATACAGAAAATAAAGAAAGAAAAAAGAGAGAAGGAAAGAAAGACTTATCAGAAAAAAAGCTCCAAAGTTGCAATAAAGGGTTCTTTAAAACAGAAATCACCTTCTGGGCTAGTAGGACTATATTAGAAAGCATTTAAGCATTTCTGTTTAAATTCATAAGAAATCTTGATTCTTGTTTTGCCCAAGGGTGATATATATATTTATAATATGATACATATGTGATATACGCACTCATGTACACATATTCGATATATATATGATGTTAAGGATGAAGAAAGGTTGAAAGATAAGGCATGATTGGTTCCTAAGCCCTAACTATTTTATGAGATCACACCAAATGTTGTCAGAACAGTACATCACATCTCTGGAATCTTTTTTTTTTTTTTTTTTGTCTGCCAGAAATTCCAACCTTGGCCTGGCATTATCTAAATTTGTATTGTCAATTAGAGGGAAGGCATTGGGTTCTGCTTGCCACAGCCTCTATTCCTGATTGACTTCTAGCATAGTCCATGGTCATAGGAGCCTCACATGATAAGGTCATGGTCAAGGATATAATTAACTATGAAGAGAATATGTCCTGTTTTATATAAATTCTTATTAAAATCTACAATCACCTGGAGCATAATGATGTTCTGCATCCACTTTCTTTTCATAACTACTGCTGAAATTAAACTTGGAAATGAGAGGGAAAAGATTGATATTGTTGGTTGTTGGGGTTTGCATTTGACATTCCTCAAATAATGGGATGTAATATGGTTATGCAGAAAACAGATTGATTTTTCACAATTTTCCCACAGAGGTAATGGAGAACAGACTGGAGGAAATTCCAAGGTTTCCTTGGGGGAACTGTTTGCAACACAACTGAAGAAGAAAACAAACTCAAACCATCCTTTTATGCAATTTGCCTTCAATGTTTTAAAGTAGGAAATTTGCTAACTAATTTGTTTTCATTCCTGTGAGTTTCAGGAATTTGGGAATATTTTCAGTGTTGCAGAAAGATTTCAGAAAGTCTACCCATTGGGCGAATCACAGGTGAGATCAGTTAAAATAATTGTGATAGTAATGGAATTACCTAATATTTTCTTCTAAGGATTTCAGTCGTGTGTTTTAGAATCTCCTTCTTTTTTGCCCCTGACTCCTTTCTTCTCAGCCTCCCTTCATCCCAGCAGAAGCTAAAAAATAGTATCAGTGCATTACTGATATTGAAGCAAAGCCAGAGATATTAGGGCATATGCCCAACGTCACACAGTTGGTAATGGCAGTGCTGGAATCTCTCCCAACTAACACAGACTTTTATTAATGCTACAGAAAGGAATGCACCCATGAATTTAATTTCCTATTTCTTTGCAGGAAGCCAGTCAACTCAGTTGGTTAGAGCACAGTGCTAATGAGGTCAAGGTCACTGGCTTGACCCCTGAACAGTGTCTTTAACTTTGCATTAGCTGAGTTTCTAATCCTGGACCATATTTCCAATCCTGGCCCATACATCCAAATAGAACAAAACTTTTCCTCTGTTCCCCTTGTGATCAAAATATGGGTGCCTCATAGAAAATCCGTCCTTGTCACTGAGAAAGCAATGCAGAGTGTTTATTCTAAATTCTACGTAGTCAAATAACAACATCACTAGAACACTGAGTGAAAATTAATGAGCTAAATGCCTTTGTTTTTATTAATAAACTTTTATGTCTTCTTTCCACACTGAGTGTATCTTCCCATGCCTTATTCCTAGTACAGGGAGAGAATGGTTCCTCATTGCCCCCAGATCTCTAGGTTTTGGAGAAAACAGCTCAAGGAGCCTCAATGAGGAGGTAGCTATAAACATAAGTGTGTTCAGGAGTACTGATGGACTGTGCACAATTCCTCCCTTGGACCTAGAATTCCAAACTGTGGGCCCTTACAGACTGAGTACCCAGGCTTCAGAAAACAAGCATCGTACATCTCTGGTTCATGTGTAGACATAGCCCACTTCTCTCTTTCGAACTAGGAGTCTCATCTTTGAGGCACATCTCCCATTTCAACACTCTTTCCTTCTAGTTGTTCCTTCTTTTCCTAGAGCATGAAAAGTTTTCACATTGTTTATGGCCTGAAGAAAATTCCAGACATTTTCCTAATGCTCCATATTTCCAGCCTGTTGCCCTGTGTTCATGACTGGAAATACAGCCGGAGAGAATGGAGTGGCAAAATGGCACTTCTGTAACAAGTCTGTGATGAATTGTCAGTAGAGGGAGTGGTATAAATATGTTATTGAAACGTCACTGCTAAGGCCATGAGGCATCTAAAAAGTAAAAAGAAAGTCAGAGGGCACTGCTTTGAGTCATATAGACTCAAATCAGAAGGTGACTTCTTTTATCTGCTCATTTATACATCAACTAATGATGTAGAGCCCATTCCAGATTTCTCTGCTTATGACCTCTGGCTTCTAGTTTGGACATGGCCCTCTTTCTTGGGAACACTTTTTTGGATCACCTTTTCACAGGGTTACATGCAGCCAGATATCACATTAGAAGACAATCTTGTCAACTGATTGAACTCTAGGCCTCGTCACTTGTTTCCCTCATAGGCATAACTATTTTATGTTGAGACTTCTAGAGAAAACAAAGGATTTCTCTTCAAGCAACAAGTCATCAATGGATGGAAATTCAGACCCTGAAAGAGCATGTCTTAGAGAAAATACATTGTGTATGTGTGTGGTGGGGGGGTTGTCTTTCTTCCTTTTGGGGCCTTTAAAATCACACCGTGTGGAACTCATATCCATCTCCCATTACTATGCATAAAATGAATTCTGTCCACAAACACATTTGATGTCTTCATGTGGACCTCAGCATGTTGTTTAAGGGTTTTGAGGAAAAGTAATGGTTGGCTCTGAGCTTGCTAGATGAAACCTCCTTATGCCACTGGAAGATGGTGTCTGAGGGGCACTAGACCCAGATCCCCTTTTCTGCTTAGAAAACTTACCCAATATCTTATTCCCAGAGCAAACACGATTTCTATGGTTTTTCTATTGCTTTGCTGGCAAGTCAGCCAAGTGGAGTACATTATTTCATAGTAAAATAAACCTTCAGGTTTTTTTTTTTGTTCCACGGGAAATTACTCAGTGTATAGTACAGACGTGTCACCCTCACATTTCCACAAGATTTGCTTCCCTTTATAATTGTGGATCCTGCTGTGTTTAAGAATGATCAAAAGTTACAGAAGCCTGGTTTTCATTTCTCTTCTTTTGTTACTTCCTAATCTCCAATTTCATTTACTTCCCTTCGCCCTTTCCCGTCTGACCAACGTTCACTAACAATAGTGACTTAAAATTTTATCCACGTAGACACACCATGAGTGGGATGAGATGCTCATTCTGTTTTATTGGGATAGTCTTTTTCATAAGAAATATGAGTGAGAATTCATTCATCTGTGGGAATACACATGGTTTTTTTTTTGTGTTCATCAGGGTTACCATCTGCCTTTTTTTGCATTTACCCATTTTGAGGGCCACGTCACCATTGAAAGTGACCAACACCATAAAGAATTGACTATAGCAAATCTCTGTTTTTCTGCTTCACAGTTCCATAGAAAGAGGGGAAGAAATTATAAATAAGAGTTCCTGAAACACTATCTTGGTGTTTCTCATAGATGCTCCATAAATATTACTTGTTGCTTTCTATTAATATGAAGGTTGAAAGAATGTTGTTGTGCTTTAGATGCTTGATCAGCTTTCCTCCTTTAACAAAACTGCTCTGTGTTTAAGAACCTGGATATATATAATGTAATTGAATGTCCCATCTTTAAAGCATGTAATAGTTATAAAAAGAGTGAGTTGATGACTTGTTAAAAAATTCAAACCAGAAAAAGCAAAAGCGATGAGTTACTAATACCCAGGTGTCCAGTTAGCTTAGGCAGTTAGAGGCATACACTGATGGAAGCAGGTCCTTGGGTCAACCTTGCCATGACAGAGTTAAATTTAATCTATTCTACTGTCACAGTAAATGAACATTACCCTGAAAGCCCATAATGCCTGTTATTAATCACAAGTAGTGAGTAAGAAAGTTTAGCGAAATGGTTACCAACCATTCCCTACTATGCAAAACAAAACAAAAAAACTAATTCCAAGTGCATAGCCTAAGGATGAGTGCAGAGCATCACCATTGTGTACAAAACACAGCACATTGTCAAACTGGTTTCAGAATTTAAATATGTAGTATGTACACATTCGGAATTCATTGATGTTTCATTGAAAGAGTGGTTCTAAAGCAATATCTTCCTTTTAAGACTTTAGAGTTTAATTGCATTGATTCAAGGATGTGAACTCTCCTTCCTATATGCCAAGCATATGTGCCTAATTAACACTGAAGACAGATATATACCAACATGACATTTACAGAGCATGTTGCACTTTATAATAACTTTGCTGAGACTTTCAAGAAAGGTTAACTGTATGAATTCTCTACTGTGGTAGGTGAACCTTTCTTTCTTATAAATAAAGGAACCCTTCCCCTTCTTCCCCTCCTCTCACCAAATGATATCTTATTTGGGCTTGTAATACATAAAACAGATAAAAATAGAATCCTTCAGGTTGAAGCAAGAATGGCAGGTCTAGTGCAACCTAAAGCTACCTAACCTCCCATCCACTGGTGATTCTTTGATAGAAATGAGAAGGACAGAAATGTGTTGATGCCAAACACCACTCTTATGGAATCATGAAGCACACATGACCCTTGGGTATGTCATGCAATCTCCCTCCCATATTGCATTTACAGATAATACTATCTCTTATGATTAAAGAGAGAGAAATATAAGCAGTTTCAGACATACTTACCTAATATATGCACAGATAAATGCTTAGAGTAGCTAAGAAGTTTAGATCTTCAGATCCAGACTAAAGCCAGGAAAGCACACATAGCCAGAGTTCCCACCCCAGCCCTTTTGTTTATACATGTATCCTCTAAGTGACTAAATCTTCCTTTTTGCCATCTGTCAAATGGAGAGGGTGATATTAATCCCTATAGGGATTCCATGAGGTCCAAAGAGATAACACATAAGAAGATAATTTAGCACAGTATAAAGCATAAATTAGGTACTTGATAAAAGCAATGTTCTAATAAGTAAAGAATTTTAATGGAATAGGAATAAACAATAATCATGGATTGTTTCATGAATATAGCAACAACTCTACAAGATTAAGTTAGAATTGGGATGCCTGGGTGGCTCAGTGGTTGAGCATCTGCCTTTGGCTCAGGGCATGATCCTGGAATCCTGGGATCAAGTCCCACATCGGGCTCCCCACAGGCAGCCTGCTTCTCCCTCTGCCTATGTGTCTGCCTCTCTTTCTGTGTGTCTCTTATGAATAAATACAATCTTTTTTTTTTAATTAAGTTAGAATTTAGTCAATAATGGTATAGTCTATCCCCTAACTTCAGGCAGTATTATTCCCTTAAACAGGGAGTCAAGAAAATGCCAAAATAAAAGATTATGAAGCTTATCACTGTCTGGCAAGTTTCCATACAGTAGCTAATGAATTCATGAGTGGGTAATCTAGTATCTGGCTGGTTAAGTGTGAAATATTTACTATTTTAAGTTTTTTAGTTCTTCTGTTGGTCTGGTAATTCTGTAAATTAATTAGCATTGCCACAGGTTATAAGTTGTGCTCATCAATTGAATAGAGGTATATCCATCATTCAAGTGTGAGAGAGAACAGGTGATGATATCCCTTATTGGCTTCAGAAGCTAAGTGTTGCAGTCAATAGAGGAAGAAAAAATTTTATATAAGATCAACTTTCAGAATGTTCAATTAATTAAAATAATATATTGTAAAGCTCAATATGTTTCTTGGCACAGACTAAACGCTCAACAAATGGACATGATCATCTTTACCATCAATATCATCTCTATTATCATCGTCACTCAAATGCTCTTCTCCTGACTTAAATAAAATTTTCATCCCAACAATTCAGGGATTTCAACCTATGTCATTAAAACAAAACAAAACAAACAAAAAAAAAAACCAGAATCTACTTACGTGGCATCTACACAAATAGAAAAACCCATTGTCATGACTCATATGACTGAAATATTTCCTTTTTTGACAACACAGACATTGCATTAGGTTAGAATTTTATGTTTTGATAGGTTTCCAAAAATTGTGTTTTAGGACATCAGTGGACTTCATTGTATTATATTATCTTCTTGAGTTTCTGCACTATATATTTTAGTCCTGAATAAACAGAAAGGCTGGGGTGGATTGGAGAGATGTGAGAAAATGAAGACTGGAATCCAGGGCTGTCAGGCTGAAGTGTAGTTTACCTTCTGGCCCTACCTGATCCTTTGGGATTTCTGAGGTCAAGATAATGGCTTAGTGATGATCTGCAAGGATGAATGGATGGATGGATGGATAAATGGGTAGACAGACATACAGATGTTTATAGATATACCTCTAATAGCCATTTTATCTTTCCTCTGTAGCTGTAGCTAATGCATGAAGCTAGTAATCGACAAGGCAAGTAGGCAAAGGAGACAATGCTCTTTTAGCACAAAACACTGCTGCTACATTTGCTCTACAATTGACAAGAAAATTGCTCAAAGACTGAGATCCATGTCATTTTCTTTATCATGGTACTCTATATAGAGCTCTTAGTTTGATATGTTTCAAATGAAAGAGGAGTCATGTTAACAGTTATCTATATTCACTGTTCACTGAAGCTCTTTCAAAAACTGGGTGAGATTTCTTGGCTTGAGGTTACTGTCATTTCTCCAAATCCAAGCTTTATTTCCAGAGGCTCGTGGTTTGGAATCCCGGTCTGGAGTTGGCATTCCAATTCGCCCTCGGCCTGCCACAGCTAGATTGAATTTGCTGTTTCTGGACTCAAGTGCTGAACAAGATCCTGGTGCCTCAGGTAGGGGATGTTTGACCATAGGGGAAGAAATCTCTGTCTGCAGTCTCCTTTGCTCAGAGAATGGAATCACCCATTAATATGTGGTGGAACCACAGTGCAGGCATTGAACTCTTGTATGTAACATATTAATGCACTAGTGTTTAATTTCTTCTGTGGAAAAATAAAGGAGATTTCCTCCCATAGGTTTGTTCAAATAGAGTAGATACAGAGTATTAGTGGCAAGGTCATAGAATTAGCCCTCCTACAGCTCTGGCACCTTGGAAATTTATGTCGTTCATGGTTTCCAATAGATTTCTGAAAGACTCTCTTAGCTGTTGTCAATTTTGCATAAATTATTATAACATAATCATACATGCAAATTAAGGACAGCCTCATAATCTTTAAAAGGGTAGACATTCAAAATGTGACTGGTGTGTGACAGCCATTTTTTTAGTTTTTTTTATTTTTGTATTTTTTTTTTTTTGGAGTTCGATTTGCCAACATATAGCATATAACAACACCCAATGCTCAACCCGTCCATTTTTTAAAAAAATCTAATCTAAGAAGATTATAAAATAAGTCAGGGGAGGAAATGCCAACATATCACTTTAACTTCTGTGAATGATGAGCTCTTCCCAAAATTACTTGCAAAATTAGTTTTGAAATCTCTGGTTTTCTCCTTTCCCTACTCTCTGCCACAACTGACCATTCCCCCTGTTTGCCCAATCTAAATCCATGAAATTTTAAAGTTTCCTACAGCTGACCTCCCCTCACCAAACCTTCCTAACATGAACAGTTGCTGGAAATTGCCCCAGTAATGTCTTACAAGGGTCAGTCTTTTTAAAAGTTCGACTTCATCCAAGACAAAATTCAACTCTGCTTTTCTCCATGGCCTCTGCTCACCCAAGGAAACTACATAAAAATTGTTCCGTTTATTCTGTGGTGTGAATTTCAGACTCAAGAGCAGGTTTTTGAGGTTGTGGAGTCGAGGAGAAGGAGAGGCATGATGCAATGAGGGAATCTAGGAGAGAGAACAAAGAGACACACATCCTGCTTTTGTTTCTGTGGTCATTTTGGCCTCTGGGAATTTTTAAAAAAGGTTGAGGTCTTTCTTTCTGATTGATAATCACTTCCTATATTTGTCCCCAGACAATCCTAAAAATTACTGCTTTGAAAGATATATTTGATCCCTGTAAGTTATCCCTATTGCCCATTTTCACTGGCTGATACTTGGATAAGGATAACGCTATATATGAAGACATTTCATCTATTCAATATTCTAAACCTTTACTTTTGCTACAACTGTCTAGGGATGATAAGAAATAGTGGCCATTTATTTGGGCAGAATTATACAATCATTCTCTAAAGTAAAAAATAAAACAATCTTTTATTTACTCTTAAAAAGGATCTAGCCATTGATTGAGAGGGGAGAGAAGTTACGCATTTGGAAAAAAATGTTTAATAGTCGATCCAAATAAACACATTATAATTAGTTTCTCCTTTGGTTTTTAAGGAGTATTAGGGAAATAAGTGGGATCCTTGGTCTTAGAGACTCATGTAACATGAACACAGTGTTTGAAAAATTTCCTTTTAACTCATTATTGAAGGAAATTATAGTAGGATTGGCCTCAGTCTATGGAAGTTTAAGCCATATACATTATAGAAGCACATATATAATGTGTAATATACATTATACCCCAAATTTCATTTACTTCTGAGGTCCCCATGACTCTACTCTCCGTTTCTTTCTATATCAAAGATTTTACCCAGCCCAGAGTTTTCATCTAGTATCATCTGTCACCCTGCATGGAAGGCTCCTGAATTACAAACTCTCACTCTGACTTCTCTTGAATGGCAGATCCATATTTGCAACTGCTCTCTCGACATTACAATGGGAATGTAATTTCAGTTCAAACTAAGCTCTGAACACCACTGTTAATCTGTTCTCTAAAATGGGTACCCCACTGTGGATTTTGGATGCCAGCATTCTGCTAACATGGACTCATCTATAAGTTTCAGTTCAATCACCACAACTATTCAGTCAGAAATGCCTGTTATTACCTCCTCCCAAATAAGTACCATACTTGAATTTTTCTCTTCAATATAGCATCAAAACAATGTTTACTTTTTATTAGTTTTTGTGTTGAGTGATCTCCCATGCTAACTGCTTTTGTTTCTATCCTTTGGACTGTTTGCTTAGCAATTTGTCATGTACCAGCGTTTATAAAGTCATCTAAACTTAAAAAAAGATAGAATTGTGCTATCCTAAAGCATGATTTTATTTCTTCAAATTAATTTTAAGAGGCTTCAAGAAATCCCATCGAGCTGAAGCCCCAACGTAGCTCAAAATGCATCTTTCCATGCTGATCTCCATTGCTGACTTTCAGTGTTGATTGAACGAAATGAGGTCTTAGTTTTCTTTGTTGATCCTCATGTACATTGACATCTTCAGAGGAAATTTAAGAACAAATGGACTGCTGAGAAAAAGCCATATCTGGCAATCCAACTAAGAAACAGGGAGAGGGGATCCCATAAAATCTAATAAAACCCAGGGTGGTGGGATGGGGTGGGGGAGATACGCTTAGCCATTGCCACACGAGTTTCTCTTTCTTCTTCAAGTGATTATGAGAAAAAAAGGATTAGATACATATGGTATCTAAAGATCATATGTCAGTGTGTCTTTTATTTATTCATTAGACTACTAGACACAAGTAGTAGTGTCTAGTAGTCTAATAGTGTCATAATACCGTCTCTCACAAAAGTAGAAAAATCGAATATCCTAGCAGAAGGCCTGGTTAAGCACTGCAAGGTTTTCTCCAGAAAGAAAGCTTTACAGCTCTGTGAATCATAGCTGTATGAGGCTTATCTACAGAAAAACAGAGCCACTGGTTTTGGTTGGTTATTTTCATACACATGTTATCCCCACCTACAGTACTTGTTGAAGACATAATTTCCACCTCACTCTACAATTATGTTATGCAGACTGTTCTCAAACAGGCACTGCTGTCATTAAAATCTTGCTGAAAATACCAACTGCTTGTGGGCAATCTGAGTGACCACATGCTGGGGCCAGTTGCAGAAAAATCTACAGCTGATCTACATGATCAGTTTTAGGTGATCATGCTGGCAAATGCAATCTTATGAAACACTAGTTTTGAGTTCCAGGTGTTATGCAGGCAGGGGACACTGCTTTCCTAAAGGCTCCTTAGTGATTAACTTAAAAGTGTGAGATGCCATCTGCTGGAAACTGATAATATGGGCTGTGATATTCTGGAGCGATACTTGGGCTGTCTATCAGCAGAACTGTAAGACAGATGTTCTTTTCCACTTCATTTCCCCCTTTTCTATTTTATATGGATGATATATGTGTAGAGTTATTGAACTCATTAGCCAAATGCCTGCATCGCTGTGATCTAAACAACCTTCCATTTTAAGATGTGCGTTTGATTGAATGATCATTTCTTTAGAGTTGGGGAGACTCGTGGAGAATAAGCCCAAACCCAATACATACTCAACGATAAGGCACATCTTAATTTCAGAAATGTTAAAATAGAAAAAAAGAATGTACCGTAGCATTTAAGAAAATTAGACGGTGCAACCTTTATTTTAAATTGATCATGGACAAAACTGACACATTCAGAATTATGTCACAGGTCGAATGGATGCTCGCAATTTGGTTAATTAAAAGGGAGTAGTGTATGATGGTGTTTGAGGGTGTTTTGCCTTATACGGTGTTTGGCACTGTAATGCAGATATTTGCAGAATTTGAACGCGATCAGACATTTGAGTCAACATAGACCTTGGAATGAGTTAGCAGTTCCAAGAGCATTCTGTAGCATTAGGGTAGAGACTGACAAATTTCACATGTGCTTGACACGTAGTAGGTAGTTAATAAATACGGACTGACATGTGGGTTCAAATTTAGGTTTGAGTTTATGGGCCTATATGGGTTATTGTAACTGACATTGTGGGAGCCTTGTATATGCAATGTTTTAGTTTGTTTTATTTGGACTAATTTATGCTCTGGAATGTGTTTTGGAATGATGACTTATCTGATTCTGCTCTTTAGCTAATTAAAACTACCAAGCCGTTCTAATTCTTATAGCACACAAAATGAAAGGCAATCTACCTGTGTTGGTTATCTATTATCCAGAACCCACATATGACATGACAGTCCAGTTGTCTGTAAGAAGTCCAAATTTACCTGCAAAGCATAAAGTTATGTAGAGTCTGATATAATAATTCTATTCAGATGAACAACACAGTGCCATGATTTTAGGAATTTTTTTCCACCTAGAAATTATATATACTGGTACCTAAGCCCCATCCAGGATTTTAATTTTGTGTGTGTTGGGGTCCAGGTATCAAAACATTATTTTTTAATATTTCTATTGACTATATTTGTAAACAAGTTTGAGAATTATTACTCCAAACAATGGACCTAAAAAGAACTTCAAAACTAGATTGCTTTCCTATTTTTCACCTTAAAAGATTTTTTTCAGCACTCTTGATAGGGCGGTCTGTTTTTTCAATGAGCTCATCTCTTGGGAAAACAGAAGACAGAGGTAAAAGGTGACTCGTGCACATCTCACAGGTACTGCTGTTAAGGCCGAGGGGGATCTGCTTTAGCTCAGGCTAATGAATTTTTTAGAAGAAAACTTGAGTTAAATGTTTACAAGTCATTTCAATTTATCCCTTCTGATCTATAAAACTTCAAAGTTCCCCAAAAGTTGCTTGATTCTAGGTATGAAATGTATCTTGTATTAACTTGCACCTTGTGTGTGTACATATGAGTGTGATATATATGAATATGTGATATACGTATATGTATATGAGGCATACACATACTCATTTTCCTTTATAGCTAAATTTATGCATATACATATTTTAAGATGTTATTTATTTATTTGAGAGAGAGCATGAACAAGGGGGAGGGGCAGAGGGAGAGGGGGAAGCTGGCTCCCCGCAGAACAGAAAGGCCCATGGGCCAGACTTGATTCCAGACTCCAGGATCATGACCTGAGCCAAAGGCAGACACTTCCCGGACTAAGCCGTCCAGGCACCCCTATATTTTTTAAATCTAATTTACCTAGTCTATTTTCTAGTCATATTTGATTTTAATTCCCTGTATATAGTAATAATAAATTTAGCACTTTTCATTTGAGACTAAGACCTTTCCTATTAATGCTAACAGAATACTTGAAGATTTAGCGTTAATTGTGATAAATGTTGACATCAACTTTTGTTTAGTTGATCTTTGTTCCTTTCCCCCAACTGATGGACATACTGGCAGCTTGAAATAAATCCCTGTGAAATAAAGCTCTTTAACAGAAGGCAAGAGAGAAGAGGCAGAAAAGATCTTTACTCTCCTTATGAGTTGCTAGATAACTTAAAACCAAACCTGACTCCTTTCAGGCTCAACTCATAATCCTAAATAGCTTGGTTAAAGCATTGCCTGTGTTCACTGAGGAAGCCTCACTTCTCTGTGGTTAAGTGATTCTCTCACCTTGGTGCTATAAAATAGCACTTAATACTCCTTCATACCATCCCCACAATGCTTTTGGAGTTTGATAAATGGTACCACTTAGAAATTTGTCTTTCTTGTTTTTCTGGTCTAGTAATCTTAACCGTCTTGGGTCTCTCAACTAATTCTTCTAGGATGTTTTTCTTCAGCTTTATGATAGCTATAAGAAGCCAGTTTTTTTTTTTTAATGTCTCTTTGCCTCTCTGAGTTGTTTCTGCTCCTCAGAAAGGCTCCAGTTTGCTGCCTTTACCATGTGTGGATGCCCATGGGGAAAAATCGTGTATCTTCATTATGTCCCACTGGATGCTGTCTTGAATTCTCTCTATTATTCTTCGTACCACCGCTGACTCACCTGTGCCGCAGGAGCTCTCAGGTCTCCATATTAAGACAACACCATCGGTGACACTGAGTTTTCCCCTCCCCATGAGCATGGCTGAAATCAAGCCTTGAGACCGACAGCTCTTCTCACTGCTTGTGGTTCAACTTGAAACCACAAGGTCCAGAGGCACAAGGTTTAGATTCAGTGTCTTTCTCCAGCTAACACAAACCATTTGTTCAAGCAACTTTGGTATCTCTTTGAGAATAAGAGACTTGCCTCAATGCTCCCCAGACAGTCAAATAAATTCTCTTGGCTTCAAGACAAATTCAGAAAATTCTGCCCAACAATGGCATGCGGTTCAGTTTTTTCGTTTATTTTTGCAACTTGTGAAGGAATGGGCCAATAGACTCCTTGAAAAAAAAATTTTAAAATGCCAATCAAAGAAGTGGCAAATTAAAGAACTGTTTATTATGGAAAGTTCCCATATTACATTTAGGGAAAATGGAAATAAAATGAGATCTCAAACAGGAAATAGAATTAGACGCCTGCCAGGAGCAGAATACCTGCCACTGATATTTTCCCCCTACTTTTCATTCTCCCATTTAACTGCATTAGGAATAGATACTGCTCATGGATCTTGGGGAGCAAAGCGAGACCTGTCTGAGAAAAGATTATGCTGTACTCCTTCTGGGAGGTGCTGCATCCATCCTGAATAAATTTTGCCTGTATAATTCAAGCCTGAACTCTAATAAGTCCAACACTGATGATTAATTTTTCCCTGAAATTTGGAATAGTAGAACAAAAAGATCATGTAATAGTCATAATGAGATACACAAATGTATTTCTAAGATATTTTGTATCTTTTTTTTTTCTATTGTAGTTTTAAAAATTAAGATTTTAGGGGCACCTGGATGCCTCAGATCGTTAAGTGTCTGCCCTTCAGGTCAGATCATGATCTCAGAGTCCTGGGATTGAGCCCAGGACATTGGGCTACCAGCTGAGCAGGTAGTCTGCTTCTCCATCTTCCTCTGCCCCTCCCCCTGCTCATGTTCTTTGTCTCTCTCTGTCTCAAATAAATAAATAAATAAAATCTTTAAAGAAATTAAAATTTTGAGTATCTTTCGGTTAAGCCTTTTTCTAGTCATTTGACGCTGTTTGAATCTTAGCATAAAATAAATAATAAATAGTACAGGAGGTACCTGGAGGAAAAAAAATCAATAATGATGGCCAAATGTTTGTATCCAATTGGAGAAATTTGGTATCCTTAGTGAAAGAGAAATGCTCCAATCCAACCATCTTGGTTTTGATCTCAACCGTCTTTCTATATAGTATGCTACTTCCCATTTGTTGTTTAATTCAACACAATGAGAATCTACAGAACATTTTCCCCATGGTCTCTGGGATAGGCTCCAGTCGGGGACACAGACAGACCCAGCTCTTCACTGTCTTACTCTCTACAGGCTTCAAATGGTGTACATACAAAAGCATTGAATTATGTTGGAAGGATTCCCTTAAGCACTTCAATTACAAGCACTATGAAAAACCTGAAACACTGCCTTCACAGAAGAAGGGGCACTTGAGCTGGGACCACACTGTAAAAGATACAGTGAGATAGTAAAGGCAGATTTAAAAGGAAACCATATTAAAAATGAAGGGTTTGTGACTTTTCTAAGAATATAGGGTCATGTGAAGACGTGGGTCAAGATCAGTGATAATTATTACCATGTACATCACTACTTTCTCCACATACAGATGCTCGGGGTAACAACAAAGCCTGCATCATATCTACGTTCCAAAGGATGGAAAGAGACTTTGGATTTTGAAGACGGGGTATGAGAAAAATCAGTTTAACTAGGATCATTAGACAGGTTTAAGGACAATTATTTCTTCATTGCTTTGATTCTGTATATATTGAATTGTAAGGATATCTTAATGACAGTTTTATATCTATCTACTTACCTATTTGTTTATCATCTATCTATCTATCTATCTATCTATCTATCTATCATCTATCATCTATCTACTACTATCTGTCTATATTTACTAAGCAGGAACTGTTGTAATGGCTTCACATGCGACATACCATTGAATCTTCACCAAAGCTCTATGCTGGTTCTTTTCCCGTTTTACTGAGAGGCATTTAAGACCTTGCCCTGTTAAATAACTTGTTCATAGTCATGTATTAAGTCATAGAAAAACCGGGAGTTGCATCCAGGCTGAATGACTTAACATCATGGGACCGCTGGTGTTGTTTTCATTGATGCATATGTGAACCAGGATATAGCACTGTTACAGCTTTTAAGCTCAAAAGGAGGGGTGTGAAGGGAAAGAAAGTGAGGTATTTGAATCATACAAGCAAAACTCCTTACACTTGGATTTTTGAGATGAGCTCCATTTTGTGAGGCATAATTAGCTTTGGACTAATTTTCATTACTTCTGTGCGAACAATGGTGCATCCGTTTTCCATATTTCTTTTCATGGTGCAGGATATAGATTTGTGGTGGCAGATTGGAGTTTCCAAATTAGTCAGTCAAACCAATTTAATGACTAGGCTTGTAAACCCATCTAGTGATCAGCACTGCCGATAGAGAAGCTTGCCATTAAGAAAACACTCTTCTATTAGTTGATCTTCGAATAGTGGTATTTCTCATATGTATCCTTTTGACAAAGGGCACAATGCACTAAACTGGTTTATGTTTAAAAACAACCAAAGAAATCTTTCTGCTATGCGTTTCTATCTCCTAGTTAGGAATAAGTGACCATAAAAATCCCTGAAAGTGTGAAACCACAATATATTTCCCTGTTCTATCATTAAAAGCTATTCGTAGTATAAATGGGAATCAGAAGCAGAGGGCTGTGCAGAGGGAGAACAGCTTTAAGATTACATATAAGGAATTATTTCCCAGCAAGGATTGGTTCTGGAAATTTTGGTTCCTTGTTCTTTAACTGTTATGGGAATCTTGAAGAGACTTCTAATGTTACAACCTCTTAAATTTCTGTATAGTACTGTATCATTTATATTAGCAAAATTGAGTTCATAACATCAGAGACTGATGTCACAAAGTTAATGAAGTGAGTCTGAGACATTGGGAGATGAATATACTGTAGGTACAGTATCAGGAAAACTAACTTGGCAACCTCGTGACTGAATGGAAGTACAGATTTAGCTTTTATGTCTGTTGTTTGAGCCCGTTGGCCAGGCATCAAGACCAGCATTGGGCTGAGCTGTTCACCAGAGTTTCCAAAGTGTACTTACTGAGTTTGTCTGCTGTAAATGTAAAATCTTCGAGTCCAGGCTTGGCGGCACAGAAGACTTTCAGACAGCACAGTGAGTGGAGATGGTAAGCTCTGTGGATGTTTTTGATGAGAAAAAAAAAGAGGCGAATAGACTAACACCTAATTGGGAGTAATTTTATGTGTATGAAGTGTGGAGAGGACACAGGACACGGGACGTGTTTATGTATGCCTCAAAGTTTGGGAAAAGACAAGCTTATTGAGTTCAAAGCTCTGTTTATTTTCGACACAGCTGCTTTGCAATCAGTCATCAATCTACTGTTTTGCTTAATTATGGTAGAATTTTTTTTAAGAGACTCAACATGGACAGAGTCATTAACATGTCAGAATAGTAATGAGTTTGAGTTAAAGGAAGCATATTTACTCCTCTCAGCAATAACATATAAAGCCTGTAATATTGATAGATATTGATAAAAAAAAGTCACAAGACGTGCAAACAGTCATTTGCATGAGCTGACACCATCTAGGATTGTGTGATAAGCATAGGGGCACTTTAGAATACCATTTTAAGCTCACCTAAAACAAGAAGTTGAAGACCCAATAAGGAAGACTTAATGAATTAAAAATTGACTTCATTAGTTACTGATTTTTGCAAGATTTCTTTATATAGGTGCATTTTGGTAATAAACTCGAAATTTTAGCTCACAAAATTGTGTCTAGCCTCAGAGATGTTGGGATTTATGTTTAAAATAGAATGGTAAAAAAAAAAAATTAAAAAAAAAAATAAATAAAAAAAATAAAATAAAATAAAATAGAATGGTATACACAGTTCAAACTGAAACAATCCAATGGAGAGGAAAGGGGAAACATCACTGGGTAAGAAGATGTGCAAGTCTTTCCGGAAATCCATAGGATAAGGATGCTCATGTAATAAAGAACATTCGAAGGAGGTTTAAAGCAAAGAAAGAGCACTACAATCAAAGTGAGAGGGCAAGCCGAGAGGTTATTGGTAACAATCAGTGTGATACCTCACATTGCATGCATACTCCTCTGTGTGGGCATGGCTCCGAACATTCCACCTATTAATTCATTTAATTCTCTCCAATACTGTAGGGGCAAGTATGATTTTTATCTCTGTTTTAGAGATGAGCTGGCTAAAGCACAGAGAAGTTAAGTATTCAGCTGAGGAACAGACGTCAAAACTGAAATCAAGACACACTATGTTACAGATGGAAGATTTCAAGTGCTCAGCATCTGGAAAGTGTCTAGTTTTGCCGAAACCAGAACATCTGATGGAGTCTTGATTTGCCTTGTAGATTATATTTTGCTTAAAATGGAGGAATCATGGGTAGGAGCTGTTGTACTTGATTTCTATCAATAAGAGACAGGAAAATTCATGGATAATGGGAGCATCATGAGAACTTGAGAGAGAAAC
The DNA here is from genome assembly GCF_011100685.1 of Canis lupus familiaris. Lineage (NCBI taxonomy): Eukaryota > Metazoa > Chordata > Mammalia > Carnivora > Canidae > Canis > Canis lupus. Next base: position 9,506,129 of record NC_049230.1, read on the forward strand.
AAGGAAACTAAAACATGTCACCCAGAGACTAGATGATGAAAAAAGGTAAAATTGGGCATAATCAGAGAAGACCCTTAGATTTGAAGAACATGGATTAAATACAAACATTAAAATATATGGACATTTCCATGAACATTTATTTATTTATCTATCTATTTATTTATTTTTCCATGAACATTTCTTAAAAGCACTTCAGCTCAGAACTTAATAGGGTATGTTCTTACAGAAGAATAGATACCCTTCAGAAGAAAAGCAAAGGGTAAGAATAAGCATAGAAAATTCCTTCTTAGAGCTAGAGTCTCTAATGGCGGCAAACATGAAATACCATGGCTTGGGAAGTAAACATAATTTGTAGGCCATCCGGACAAAAGTGCATCAACATTTCTTAGGAGGTGTTTATCAGTTTTACTTTTTTGTGAGTAGCAAAATCTACGCTGTGTTACTAAGGTGCATTCCCACTAACCCAGGTGGATGAAGGTACTTTACAGGGACTTATTAACAGGGAACGTGACCAAAGAACATTCTAAAATGGCAACTGTGTAAGTTTAACTACACAGTTATTTAGGTAAATGTCATATCAGTTCTCTCTATGAAGCCGACCATGTTATTTAAACTGCATGGGAGAGTGAGTAAATGTCTCTCTTCCAGTTCAGCTCTGGATTTTTCTTCTGTGTTTATTTTTCTCCTGTCCTAACCTTCTGTTCTCCTTTGTTACTACTTGAACATCCTCTTCTTGATCCGAGGCCTCTGTTACAATTGTAATATGTTCTTAATTTGTTACCTTTACATTTTCTCAAATTTTCCTTTGAAATACTCTGCCTTTATCAACAGTTTCCAAGGCTAGCTGCTTGGCACATTATGTGGGGGGTATCTCTACATAACGATGTAGGTCTTTATTTCTCTATCTGAAACATTCTCTCTTATGTTCTCTGTGTCCAGTGTTTCCATTATTATGGTGATGGCCCAGAATTAAATTTCCTCTTGTTTAGAAGAATCATTTTCTTGAAGAATATACTGAGAACCCATCACCCATGAAGTAGCTCTGTGACTCTTTTTGTGTAACAACACTGAGTGCTTACCTAGCTCTACCAATACATACATTTTTGGAACAGAATATTTTTTCATTTTTAATATTAACATATTTATATCCTTTAGAAGAATAGTTGCTATTACCTATTGCTGATGATGAAGATAACCTCTCAAACTTTACTGATGGGCTGTCAATTGAAGGAAACAATGTTTGGAAAGCCATTTTGCAACATTTGCCGAGACTATAAAAGTATTCATCTCCCTTGACCCTTTAATTTCACTTCTGGGAACTTATCCTAAGGAAATAACACTAAACACAGAAAATCTTTATGTAAACAGTTACACTATTTAACATAGCACGGTCTTGGAGAGAGAAAACATGATAAGCACTCAATAATATGAGAATCGTTAAATACAAAATAAAATATTCTTCGGCCATTATTATTGTGCTTAACTAATTTGCATTTGTACAAAATAGAATTTTGTTGTAAAACTTGGGAGAAGATGATTATAAGTTACACTTGACTCTTGAACAAACAACACAGGGGTTAAGGATGCCAACTGTCCACACAGTTGAAAATCCATGTTGAGGGACACCTGGGTGGCTCAGTAGTTGAGCGTCTGCCTTCAGTTCAGGGAGTAATCCCTGGTCCAGGGATCAAGTCAGGGAGCCTGCTTCTCCCTCTGCCTGTGTCTCTGCCTCTCTCTCTCTGTCTCTCATGAATGAATAAATAAAATCTTTAAAAAAAAAAAAAAGAAAATCCATGTTGAAGTTTTGACTTCTCCACAACTTAGCTACCACTAGCCTACGGTTGACCAGAAGGAAGCCTTTCCAATAACAGAAATAGTCAATTAACATATATTTTGTATGTTATATGTATTATATATATTATAATAAGGTAAGCTGCAGAAACAAATGTTATTACAAATAAAGAAGAGAATACATTTACAGTACTATGCATATATTTATCGAAATAAAATCCACATGTAAGTAGACCCGCACAGTTCAAGTCTGTGTTGTTCAAGGGCCAGCTGTATATGTAGAATATGATTATAGATATATAAAATGTGCACTGAAAGCAGGACGACAAAGCAGTACTCCAGTATTTATCTGGTTGCCCAAGAGTGATAGAATTAGTAGCAATCTCCTTTTCTATTTTTCAAGTTTATTGCCATGTCAACAGTGAGCATGTTCTATTTAAATGGGGACACACAAAAAACAAGTTCGATTTTTTAAACAGTTTTCCTAAGTTAAGACTTTTAAGATGAACTCTCAAAATGATTTTTTGTGGTGCAGGGGATGGTGGTGTGCAGGGGAGGCAAACTGACTAAAATAGTTTTGAACTGGGGTGACTGGGGAGCATTAGCTCAATGAGGCAGCTTTATAAAGACTGGGTTGACCTTCAGGACATTGGGGAGAGATGACCTTGAACACCTCAGACAACATTAAACTCCAGGTTACAGCTGACTGGAATTCTGAGGTTTTATTGGCCGTGAGCCAGTCTGCAGCCCACTCTAACCACCCTAGTATTTTATAACATTGTAAAGACTGTATTGTTTCAAACATTTCAAAATTTTACACACAACCTGGCAGTCATCCAAAGCCATTTCCAATGGGCCAAAACTATCAGCAGCCACCCACCTCCTTGGCCATGGTTGCCTGATTAATGATGTTCCACCAACGGGGTCCTCCATTAGGATCATCTAGGCTGGGAGACCCCAGGACAAATATGATCTTTGAGACTTGTAAATTGTCTATACATTTTGCAGCTGATTTTTTTTTTTAAAGCAGAAATGGAACATCAGAAAGCAGAGGTCTGGTGTGGTGTAGCTTGGATTGGCTGAATGCAACAGACTTTAATTCAATAAAAAAGCAAAGGATGCTCTTTGTCACAGACACTGTTCCTACATCAGGATATTTGTTAGGGCATGTAACTTGTCTAAGCTACTCAAGTTCCCTCCTCCCCAACCCTCCCCCGTTTTTTCCCATGGTCCCCTTATCCTGACTTAAAGTTTATTTACTCCATGGGCTTAGAACTGAAGTTTTAAAAAAGCAAATATGATATTAAATATTCTCCATTGATGCTTTCCCTTTGGAAATAAATAATTTACACATGACTAAGTGTATTCAGGTCCTTCACATCATAACCTTACTAAGTCATGTATGATAAGCCAGTTCTAAGTACTTTATGTATGAGAGCTCACTGAATCCTTGTAACAACCCTATGAAGCAGTTACTGTTGTCACCATTTAAAGGTGAAAAAAGTGAACACGTCGTAGCAAGGTGAAAAAATCTCACCCAAAGTCATTCACAAGGTTTAGCATTAGTGGAGCTAGAAAATGAGACAAACTGAGTGGCTAGCGCATCTATGATGAACCATGTTGCCACATAAGGTTGTTTTCAATCTCACATTTTCTAACAACTATCATCAGGGCTATTAGAAGTTTTATGTAAAATATGTACCAAATATTTCTTTACTGCTTCACCAAAACAGAAGGTAGAAATTGTTCATTGAGACAGAGATAGAAAGAGGGAGAGAGAGAGAGAGAGAGAGAGAGAGAGAGAGAAAAGGAGAGAGGGATTTTTCCAAACCTGTAGTTCAGAGAAAAGAGTGTCTTTAGATACTGGTACTGGTTTTCAGTTCTCTAGGGAAGCAATAGCTTTGTTTCCTTGTTTTTTCTTCTGACTTGGAAAAAAATATATAATATCTCCCTTGTTTCTCAAATTATTTTTGGTCTAACTGATACATTAACTGTCAGAAACACATTTATCACTATCATTAATTCCATGCAACTTTGTTTCACTTCTAGGAATGTTATTTATTAGGCTGACCTTGTAAAAACGGAGAGACAGTAAGGTCAGAGAAAACAGTTGACTCATTCCCATCCTATAATTGCGCACGGCCTTTCTGGAAAGCGGGAAATGGGAATCAGTAAGATTTTACTAATGGCCACTGAGACATTCCAGTCATTGCAGTCAATAGCTCTCATTCAATTATATAAACCTCGACTATGCATTTTTTTAAAACCAAATTACAGTATATGATAAAACGAGAGCCGCAGCCTTCACAAAGTAGACTATCTAACACCATAAAAGGCCCCAGATGAGCCCTTTATTCCAACTTGGTTCCCTAGGTTGACAAGATTCATCAGAAAATTCATCTCTTGGTTTGGCTCTGCTTCTGTTTCCCTGACACAGATGTATTTAAAAGGATTATTCATTTAGAACGTTCTGCGAATGATGCTCTCCATAGGGCTGGGCATCTCTGGTCTTGTTAACATGAACCTGGAGGACATTATACTAAGTGAAATTAGCCAGTCACAGACAAACACTATGATTCTGCTTATAGAAGGTCTCTGAAATAGCAGATTCCATACGAGCAGTGATAGAATGGGGGTTGCCAAGGGTTGGAGGAAGTGAGAAATGGGGAGTTGCTGTTCAAAGGACATATAATTTCAGTTACACAAGAAGAAATCTGATGTGCAACACTGTGCCTATACTTAGCAATATTGTATTGTACAGTTAAAAATGTGCTAAAGAGGCAGATCTTACATTAAATGCTCTTATCACAATAAAAAAGAAGAAAGGCAACACGTTGACTGGCCTCAACGTAATGTCAAGGAGGAAAGGATCTTGTTCTGAAGGCATACATCATCTACCTTCTTTGGAAGCACAGTTTTTGCGCACACAATAGAAAGAATGAGGGTTTGGGCGGCAGTGAGGTAGGGCCCTGTCCAACACTTAGCAGTGGTTTGGGGGTCAGAAGAGTTAAGTGATATGCAAAAACTCGCTTCCCTCATTTGTAAAATGACTAAAACAATACCTACTTTATAGATTTTTAGCAGGGTTAGAAATAATACTTAAGAGTATGCAACAGGTTATCTAGAAAATAGTAGATCTTTAATAAAGGATAGTGAGTACTATTTTATGTGTGTCAATTTCCTTGATCTTCAACCCCATGATGAGGAGGATGCAGTGGTATCTCAGCAGGCACCAGGTATCATAAAGGAATGCAGCATGAGTATGGCATTTTGGTATCAAAAAAGCTATTTAATAGGACAATTAGTACGAGTAGAGGTAGGAATATCATACATGATGTAGTACCACTCCTGTGAAAAGATCAGGTTTCACATGGATGAAGGAAAACATAGTACAGTTTACAGAAAAAAAAAATACTTGCAAGTAGTATTTCAGTCCTTTTAGGAAGTATTTCCACTTCCATGTTTTTCCAATATACTCTTATCCAAGTAAACCATGTCTCCGATGGAGTTGAAACATAGATTAAAGTTAAAACATCATTACTGAAGAGTCAAAGGTTTATACTTACTGAAATATAATATTGTCCTTAAGACACTCTGAGTGTGGAAGGGATTGATCCCAACATCCTTCAAGTGCTGATGTGGTACATGCTTCATAGCAACGGGCCAGAATTAACGTTTAAGGTCCAGACATAAGATAGTAACTCTACACCTCTATTAACAATCCCTCATATTGTTTCAGGGCTTCCATCACAAGCCAATTAGGAAACCAAGCTTCTATTTAGGTGGCTAGTGTGATTTGTAAGTTGTTTTTCCATAGTGATTGTTTTGTCAAGTTAAACCTCAGTGCTCAGAGATTTCTGTGCTGTGAGCCTGAATGCATCTTGATGTGTTTGCTTGTGCTAAATCAGGGATCACCGCTCACCAAATGAAAATCTTTTTGTTATAGATGGAGCTTGAACAAGAAACTTAGCCACTTGGTTGGATAAAGAACACTTTGAACATTTGCTTATTACAGCAGTCTCAAAACATTAGGGTAGGAGTTAAGCCCACAATTTTGTTTTAAATTAAGTGCTCCTAAAAAGCGTGAGACTAATAGCACCAACTAAAGCCAGTTATTTTTCTGGCAAGCAATATGTGAGTTTCCCCTCATTGCTAAGCCAGTAAAATTCAGCATTACTGTGGCAATTTTCCTACTGTTCCAGTTCTTGGCCTGCGTCTACACAGCACCAAAATAGCTAGATGAAAAGTGAAAACTTCAGTTGGTTGTTAGGATGCTGCCAAATATTAGAACATGGTGTATTATAAGTCATCAAGATGTTTCATTAGATTTTTCCCTCTTTACCACATATTTTGGCAGTGTAGATGCCAATTTAAACTTTATCCATAGGGGCGTTTCGTGGATTCATAATATTCAACATGGAACAAAAGAAGGAACACCAGGTATCTTTTCAAAGAAATGACTCAATCCAAATCTGTACTTTTTCTATTTCTATTATTTTAAATGAAAATAATGTTTTGTATTGGATCTACCAAAATCATGTATCTGAGTTTTTAAATCCTATCTCACCCTTTCCCTAAGCAGCCAACCAGATGATTATATATATATTTAAGATAGTCAGTTTTCAAAAGACAGAATCTATCTATCCACAAGAGCAAACAATATTGAATATTTACTACATTTCAAGCACTGTGCTGGGTGTTAGACATATAAAAAATGGGGTATAGTTCCTGCTTTCTAGAGATAAATTCCACTGGAGAGACAATATATTTATATAAATGAAGCAGATACAGTTAGGTATTTATCCAAAGGATACGAACATAGTGATTCAAAGGGACACATATGCTCCAATGTTTATAGCAGCAATGTCCACAATAGCCAAAATGTAGAAAGAACCCTGATGTCCATTGACAGATGCATGGATAAAGAGGATGTAGTACACACACACACACACACACACACACACGCACAAACACACACACACACACTGGAATATTACTCAGCCATCAAATAGAATGAACTCTTGTCATTTGCAGTGACTTACATGGAACTAGAGCATATTATGCTAAGCAAAATAAATCAGAGAAAGACAAATATCATTTGATTTCACTTGTATGTGGAATTTAAGAAACAAAACAGATGAACATAGGGAAGGGAAGGAAAAATAAGATAGAAACAGGGAGAGAGGTAAACCATAAGAGACTCTTGGGATGCCTAGGTGCTTCAGTGGTTGAGCATCTGCCTTTGGCCGAGGGTGTGATCCTGGGGTCCCAGGATCGAATCCCACGTCGGGCTCCAGGTGCATGGAGCCTGCTTCTCCCTCTGCCTGTGTCTCTGCCTCTTTCTCTCTGTGTCTCTCATGAATAAATAAATAAAATATTTTTTAAAAAAACATAAGAGACTCTTAACTCTAGGAAAAAAACTAAGGAACTAAGGGTGCTGGAGGGGAGGGGGCATGGGGGGCGGGGTAACTGGGTGATGGGCATTAAGGAGGGCACTTGATGTATTGAGTACTGGGTGTTGTATGCAACTGATGAATCACTAAATTCTACCTCTGAAACTAATAGCACAGTATAGATTAATTGAATTTAAATAATTTTTAAATGCAGGAAAAAATAAAAAAATATAATATTTGATAAAACAGTAAACAAGAATTGCTACTGAGTATAGTAGAGCAGACATCACAGGGTGTCGCAGAGATTGCTAGAGCTTTGCTAAGGATGGAAGATTTGTTGGGTATCATAGAAAACTGGGGACTTTGGCGAGTAAAGAAGAGAACAGGGGACCTTCCAGCCAAGGGGAAAAGTAAGGTGTCAAGGTAGGAGTGACCACTTTATCCATGTTTGCTTTGAACATTGTCAGTTTTAGAGCTGAAAGTTCTATGTTCCAGAAAACTTTTCATTCATGGACAAAGTAGGATGGCTAGTCACCCTAGTAGGTAGGGATGAACATGACAAGGCCAGGAAACAATGGGCGAGTTTAACTGGAGGATTCATTTAAGATGGAAATGGAAGAAGAAACTGGAGAGACGTGGTTTGCACCATGTCAAGGACTTGTGTCACCTATTGGGGCATTTGAAATGTAGTCTATGTTCAGTAAGGGAAATTATGAATATTTTTTAAGTTCTCTGCAGTCCATAAAGAATTTTTGAGAGATCAGTCATAGTATGTAGATGCATTAAATCAATTCATTTATTAACGTATTTATCGAGCACCTACTGTGTGCTATGTGTTGTTCTAGACATCGGGGGTGCCGCAGTCAGAAAAACAAAAGTTTTTGTTCTCGCAGTGCTTACATTTGGTCGTGAGAAAAAAAACAAACAAGTAATTATATAATGATACATCAGTGTTCTTGATAAACGAAATGGGATAGATGGACAGGGAGTGATGGGGGACAGGGTTCTATTTTAGGTAGGGTACTAAGAAATGATCTCTTTGGTAAGACTGCATTTGAGCAGGGGCCTAAATGAAATGAAAGAACAAGTCATATGGATGATCAGAAGAAAAGCATCCCAGATAGAATGAAAGTACATGCAAAGGTCCTGAGGCAAAAACATGCTAATGTGTTTGAAGAGCACAGAGGAGGACCCTGTGCCAGTAACAGAACAAGTGGAGCTAAGAGTTGTAGTTGCTTAGGGCACTGGGAACCCTCTTGCAGGTGGCCAGCTCTGGCAGGACCTATGGGCATTGAAGCCTTAATTGCTTTTCAGTGAGCCTGGGGCACAGAAAACAGATTGGAGGCCGACTCAATATGACAGGCATGACTGAGGAGAACTGGAAAATAGGACAGGATGGATCATACCTAAGAACGCCGGTACTATATTTTTGCAAGAAGGAATTAATTTATAAACAATGAAATAACAGTGTGCTTCCAGTGAGAACAGATATTACCCACCTTTCTGCCTCAGCCTAAGCTACCGTAAAAGGCCATTTATTATTTTTTTAAAAATATTTCAGAAGGAAAGTCTCTCTGTTGGGCACATTTTGTGTATTTGATTTTATCTGGGGAGATTTTTAATTAGAGCATTAAATTGAGAGGGAAAAAAAAGAGGAAACTCCTGTCCCGTGTTGCATGGGTATGTTAAAGTCTAAAGGTTGTATAACAGTTATGACTCATTTCATAGTGTGAGTTCTAGTTCACTTAAACACACACACACACACACACACACACACACAAAATGTCATATTGCTTGATCCTCCCAAGTATATTATTGTGTATGCCAATAATTCTGCTTGATTGGTGCTTTTCAATATTATTCTTTTCTCCCTCATTTTTGGAACAGGATTTTTTTTAAAGATTTTATTTATTTGTGTGTGTCTGTGTGTGTGTGTGAGAGAGAGAGAGGGAGAACAGGAGCGGAGGGGAAGGGGAGAAGCAGGCTTCCCACTGAGCAGGGAGCCCGACACAGAGCTCCATCCCAGGGCCCCAGGATCATGACCTAAGCTGAAAGCAGACTGCTAACCTACTGAACCCCACAGGAGCCCCAGGAACAATTTATCTTATTCAGTTGAAGAATCACACATTAATACCATTTTAGGATTGCAAGTTTAAATCTCCATAATTCAAGAATGTGAAATACAGGGTTCTTATAACAGCATTCATTTCCCATCTTTTTTTTTTAATTATTGATTTATTTTAGAGAGAAAAGGAGAGAGAGAGCATACAAGCAGGGGAGAAGCAAAGGGAAAGGGAGAAGCAGACTCCCCGCTGAGCAGGGAGCCCACTGCAGGGCTCAGTACCAGGACCCTCATCTCATGATCTGAGCCAAAATCAGGTGTCAGTTGCTTAACCAATGGAACCACCCAGGTGCGCCCCCAATACTTTTTATGCCTTAAAATAAACTGTCCATCTAGAATACTAGCCAACAGTCCAAGAATTCTATGTAATCAATGTGGACAAGGTAATGTTAGTAAAAAGATCTCGCCTTCGTATTTTCTGATTTGCTTTTCGTTTGTATGCTTTTAATTACATTTTTATTTTGCAATAATTATAGATTCATGCGCGGTTGTAAGAAACAATAAAGGGAGAGCCTTTCCCCAGTTTTCCACAAAGGTAACAGCTTGTATACTATAGAGCAATAGCCCAATAATGAGAATATTGACCATGATATAGTCAGAAGACAGAAAATTTCTGTAAACCCAAGGATCCCTCCTGTTGCCTTTCTATAGCCAGACCGGTGGCTTCCCACTCCCACACCCTCCTGGATTTCCAGCGACCACTAATCTCTTCTCTATTTCTGTAATTTTATTTCAATATTATAAATGTTACAAAAATGCAGTATATACCCTTTGGCCCTTTGGGATTCTTGGCTTTGTTATTTTTTGTTGTTGTTGTTTTGTTTTGTTTTGTTTTGTTTTTTTCATCCAGCATAATCCTTTGGAGAGTCATCCAAATTGTTGCATGTATCCACAGCTTGTTCCTTTCTACTGTTTGAGTGGCAATCCATGCTACAAAGGCATACATTTGTTTAACCATTCATCTGTAGAAGGACCTCTGGGCCGTTTCCCATTTGGGGCTATTATAAATAGAGCTATTGTAAAATTCACATACATGTATTTGTGTAAGTTGAGTTTTCATTTATCTAGGATAAATGCCCAGGAATACAATTATTGGGTCTCTGGGTCATTACAAGTTTAGTTCTGTAAGACCCTGACGTACTGTCTTCCAGAGTGGCTGTCCTATTCCGTATTCTTGAGGACTGAGGGTCCTGTTGCTCTGCATCCTCACCAGCAGTAATTTTACTATTACTGTTATGGTCGTTTTAATAGGTGCATAGTGGCATTTCGTTATTGCTTTGATTTGCAAACCCCTAATGATATGAAGTTTAATGTCTTAATCTACTCACTTTCCATCTGTATGTCTTTGGTGAGCTGCCTCTTCCTCTTCCGGAATATCGATGAATGTTAAGATCTTTTTCTGTAGTTCTGCAGGTTTCTGAAACTCTATCCTATTTTCTTTTTCAGTTTGTTTTATCTTTGTTTTTCAGACTGGGTCATTATCATTGTTCCATCTTCCAGTTTTCTAATTCTTGCCTTGGCCCCCTCCATGCTGCTCTTGAGCCAATCAACTGAGTTTTTAAATTTTGATTATTAAATTTTCATTTGGCTCTTCATTATATGTTCTATCTTTTGGCTGAGACTTTCATTTTTTCCATTTATTTTTAGAATATTATTGCTCATGGAAACATTTTATTATTTATTATTATTATTATTATAATGATAGCTGCTTTAAAATTTTTGTTAGATAATTCTAGCATGTCAGTATTATCTGTTGTCCCTTTTTTCATCAGTTTGAAATCCTCCTGATTCTTCCTGTCATGAATGATTTTTTTAATTGAAATTTGGGGTACAATGTTATGAGAACCTGGATCTTATTTATATCTTCTGTTCAGATGACTTTTTTTGACACTGCTTTCACAAGGGAAGTAAGGGTCATACTACCCCATTACTAACAGGTGAGGGTAGAGGTTTAGGCTTCTTCATCAGCCTTTGCCTGTGGGGCTAGAGATAAGGTCACAGTATTTTCTGGAGCTTTTGACTAGAGAAGAGTAGTTATTGCCTAAAAGTGTTCTTTCTTGCCAGGCCATGCTTTTCCTGGCCCTTTGGAGAGAGAGACTTTAATTGGGGTTTCTTGTGCCTGTATTCACTGGTGTTGATAGATTGCTGGGTTCTTCAACTCCAAGTCTGGGATATGTGAGGCATAACCCCACCCCCATCCCACAAAATTCAATTTTTTGATGTTTCTTGGGTCCAAAGGCCCATAGTCCATTATAACCTTTTCTGTCTACATTTCAGAGTCCTCTTATGTTTGTCTTATATATAATACACAAGGGTTTTCAGTTGTACTTAGCAGAAAGAATAGGGAAAAGTATATCTATGTCATTTCTGAAATGGAAGTCTCTTTCATCCCTTCTGATCCAACAATAAAGGAGCAAAAATACTGAATCATGGTAATAAACAGATACAGCCTCATCTGAGATCAAAACAATCATCTCTAGCTCCACAGTTTCAAATGGTGCTTTGTAAAACTCTATTTCTGGCATTTAAGCCCCTTTTATGTCCCTCACATACACGTATCTGATGGACCTCTTTACCTGGATAATCCATCACCACCTAAGAGTGACTGCATTAAAATATAATATAATGATTAAAAGTGCACTTGTTTCTCTCCCGTCTTCAAATTTCATCAATTTCTTTTTCCGGTGTTAGAGTTTATGTTCTCAGAGCCATCCTCCTACTACACCCCCAGGTTCAGAGCCTCAGCACCGCTGTCTGTGATGCCTCACCCTCATCGCTCAAGTCCATGCTGTCACCAAATATGTTGTTCCTCCTTTACATTCTTCCTCACACTCATGTGTCACTTTCCAAGTCTAATGCCATCACATGAGCCAAGATCTTTGACTTATCTATTGAAATATCTTCTTCCACGTTCCCTCTGTTGCCATCAGAGTCATGCTCTGATACATTCTATAGCATATACCATCTTTCCTGAGCCAAATGATTATTCAGTTTTTAGCTTATCAATTCCCCACTCCTGTGGCTTGGCTTATGCAGTGTACACCCTATCCTTCTTATCTCCAGATATTTAAGGGTTATGCTATTATGGGGAGCAGACCAAGGAAACTCTTCTGAAAAGTCCCTCCTGATCCTACCAGCCATAGGCAACCACTCTATCTACCTCAGACCACACGTCCATTTTGTTAGTAACTTTCTATCGTTTTGTATTATATGTGGCATCTCCTTGAGAACAAAAACTCATCTTATTTATCTTCATTTTCTTCCTAAAGTTTCATCCCAAACATCATATGTAGTAGCTATTAAAGTTGTTGAACAAATGAATAAAGAAAAGGAAAAATAATTCACAAAGCTTGTCTTGATATTTTCTTCTTGTCTTCCTTTCCTGTCATTTTGTCCCTTTGGTCTCCTCAAAGTGACAATATTCAATCTCAATGACTCACAAATATATTAAACTTCACGAGAGGATGTTGCCAAGTGAATAAAGGGCCCTTGAGTTTAAATATGTTCTAATAGGGAAGAGGAAGCCAATAGATAAAAATGTTTCTTCTGTCACAGGTGAGAAGGGGCAACTCTGTTTCTGTTTGTGAAAGGTATAAGTGAAGTGCAGTGCCTAAGATGATACAGTTGATGACAAAGAACATCATCATCTAACTCAGTGGCTTCCAAGTTGTCTCTAGGTAACCACAATACAGCCACATTAATATATCAATCCAAATATGTAATTTTAGAAGAGCACATAACCTCTAAAGAGAGTTGCAGACAAGGTTTTTGCTCAATAGTGACTCATCTTAGTAGCTGACTTTTTTTCCTGGATTCAACCAAGGAACTCTGAGTAAGTTGGCTTTGCCACGTCCCAAAGAGACCCAGGGTAACTCTCACTCAGCCTTTGCTGTGAACAGAGACTATCAGGTCACCTAAGAAACAGCAATTTGTGGGCTTCTGCTTTATGCAATGATGACCTTGGCTTGCATAACCCAAATAGAATGTGCCCCAACTCATGAAGTCAAGGCAATGTGGTAAACAGAGCTTGTGCCAACAGGACATCATTTCAACATCCTCTGGCATATAAAACATGTTTGGGCAGGGGCACACACATCATAAGCTGTATTTTGGTATGGACAATCTGGGAACTCAGTGGCGACTATGTCATAGATCCATTAGCTTCATAGAGACAGCCTCTGATGTTACGTTAAGTCAGCTGCTTGTTAAACCTCTGAAAAGTCACTAAAAATGGGTGTCTTTGAAATACAAACAATGGTTAAAATGGTATGGAAAACAGAAGGGATGGCCAGCTATTGGATGAGGAGTTAAGTAACACACTTTTTTATGAAGCTATTATGGTAATGATGGTTGGTTTCCAATACAGAATATTGTTTTGTACCAATTGACATCAATTGGGTACAGCCAAAGTATCTTGGAGTTTTAAGAGTAAAGGTGAGTATTTTTCTCTTAAACATCACCACTGAATTTATTTCTATTGAACACTTCCCAGTGCAGCCTCTAATAATAAACTGGATAGACATAACCTGAAATGTGGTCCTTGTATAAAGCCCTAATGCTTTATTAAAATGAGCATCTAGCCTACTATTTTATAAAATTGTTTGCGACTCTAATAATCCAATTGCTACATGTTGTTGAAAACCTTTTAGTTAATATTGAATGCTCTAAGACCATGTTGCAAGGAATGATCTTTGAGGCATTTGGACATAGTAAGTTACAAGGCACAGTAAAAAGAAACAAAACAAAACCAAAAACTCAGTAAATGCTTGTTTATGTGGACTTGCTTTGACATCATACTAAGATCCCAGGAAAACCAGGTGCTTACAGGTTGCCAACTTTCTTAGTTCACAAAATTTAGTTTACCTGGGTCTTTCCAATGCTTGAATAGATTATATGTAAGCACTAGCTACCTACTCAGAATATTTTGCTGAAGAGTATTATATTTAGGGGAAAGTTACAGCTCAAAAATCAACCAATAAAATGTCACACACTTTAAATATCATTGTTGTTTTGTAAAAGATTGAGGGATGTAAAATTCAGAGCAGGTAAATACAGAGTAATAGCTTTACAGAATCAGTGATCATTTTTTCTCCCTACCCTGGCAAGAGACATCTCTACCCAGTCATCACTGTGGTTTGCACATTCTCCTGCACCTAATAGCTATTTTTGACCAAAAAAAAAAAAAAAAAAAAAAAAAAAAAAAAGAAAAGAAAAGAAAAGAAAAAAAGAAAAGAAAGAAAGAAACCCACCATAAATAAATGAAGATTAAAAGTGGACTGTGGACTCTAAGCTGTTCGTATAGTTACATGCAGGAAATATGAACTTGGAAATACAGACTTTGTGCCTTGGTTCTTATTCTACTTTTGATTCTCAGCTTTCTGTCTTTGGGGCAGGTTTTTAAAGATGATATTACATCTCTAGGGCCTAATTCATACAAACATTAGCTTATGATGGATAAAACAAATGTGAGATCTTGTAATAAATAAATAGCACCATTTCATATGAACCAGAACACTAAGAGACCTGAATATAAAATCCAATATGCTCAGAAATATGGGGACCGTAACTGTGGTAAGAAAAGATGTGCCACAGCGAGTTCAGAAATGTGATTTAGCAAATGATCCAGACCAAAAAGCATTTTAGAAAGAGAGCTCTACTCTCTGAATCAATTTCTAATAGGTGATTTGCATTTCTAAGAAGCTTATATGAATTTCTGGGGCCATACCCTGGACCATGCACAGTAAATCTGATTTGAGTAGGAATATTTAGCCATATTTGATGAATAAATATATTCACATTTTTATATGCAGAGGTGATCATTGGTGTCTCTATACTATTTCAGTCTTTACTGGTATTCCATGTCAGAATAAGTAGAAATGTTGAGATTATGACACATTGGAATTTTGAAACACTATCACTAATATTTACTGAATGAAATTAAAACCTCATTTATCCATAGTTCCATCAGAGAATAAACTGAAAATTATAAACTTTCTAAATAGCTGAAGTGTATCACCTGGTGAATTTTATGTTGAATTTGAAACATTTTACATTGAAACCTTAAAATGTATTAAATCCTTCTCTACCTTCTTAAGGAGTATGCTCTGGACTATGTATATGAGCCTTCATGAAGTTAAACATCTCTATGATATTCAGGCCCTTGAGAAAAGGAAGAACATCGAATTATGTGGTGTCAGGATACAGCATGTTGGTTTTATGTGGGCTTTGTCTTGTTACTTTATCCATTGAAAACAATTACATTGCGTTTAACTGATGTTAATACCTTAAACAAAAATTAACTGATGTTAATACCTTAAACAAAAATTCTGTGTTGCTTATACAGTTTATCTAACTGGTTTATTGTGAGGGTAAAATAAAAACACACGTGCATTGAACTTCATATGTGCTCAATAAATATTAGTTAATGTAAGTGGATAATTTTTATAGATAGAGTTCTCTGAGAGGCGTCCTCCAAGATGGAGCCTGGGGTGCAGCACATCTTTATGAAATGCCCTTGAGGTCAACACCTGTGGATGGCAGGGGAAGACAGCAAGGGCGGGCAGATGGAAAAGTCCAGTGCCAACCCAGTCTGGGTTCGCAACTGAGGCAACCTCTAAAGGGTCAGAGTGTTAGGGCTAGGACCAGGACGATGTGGGTAAAGCAGTCTCCTCAGTGTAAAATTTAAGGGGGCATCCAAAACTCAGTGATCAAGATAACTAATACCTTAAGGCAATATTTTTAAAGTCAAATTTCATGCATGCATGCATGCAAAAAAAAAATCCACCGTGAACAAAATATCAAAATTTAAATAAAGCCCAGCTGTTTGTTTGATGGCCCTGTGATGGAAATCATTTCCAATCAGACAGTGGTCCTCAGGCCTTCACAGGTATGGAGTCTTCACTGGGCAGGTTGATGACAGTTGACAAATGGGATACAAATTGCAAATAGATTGGGCAGAGCCAGGTTCTATTTATAGTCATGTTTTGTTTTTGTTTTCATTTTTGTCTTTTTTTTTTATGGGATAGCTTCTGTTAAATTTTCCACTTGGTTCAAAATATGGAGGGATATTTTGATACAAGTATATGGGGGCATGCACTTTGCCTTTTGCTTCGGGATCCTGTATGGCTGAGTATCCAAGGCTATCTGCCAGAGAATTCCCAGATTCTGGGGCAACAAGTTCATTGAAATGGGATCCAGGAAGCCTGTCAAAGTGTCTTCTGCCGCTTTCTCTATTGCTGAACGATCGAAAATATCATCCAACAATGAAGTTTTGATTTATAGTAAATGATGAATATACTCAGCTCCAGATTTTAAGTTTCACCTCAGGTAAAAAGAATGACCAAACTCATTTGTCACTTATCAGTATCACTTGCTAATATTTAATATATTAGATATGGCTGGACATTAGCTTTAGGTTACAAATGAGTGATTTGGCTTCTATCCTCTTTTTTTTTTTATTAAACAAACAAACAACTGCATACTAACCACTTACCGGTTTCCCAGAATTCTAATTTCCTCCTCTGTACAATGAGGAAAAGCTAAAGTAGGTAACTTTTTCACCTCTTAGCCAACTTTCAATTCTAAATACTTGATGGTTTGCCCTTGTGAAGATGATCAGAGGTCGTCCCTGAAGAACAGAAATTTTAGTTGTGCTGTGAATCTAGCAAATTCCTTGAAACTGCACTCCGTAGAGTTGATTGCTACTATCCCAAAAGGGCTCCGGCCCATCAGGTGTTGTGAGTGATTGCTGTTTCCCATAATGCCCTCCCTGTGTGGTCTTCAGGGTATCAGCTCTTATTAATTGGTAGTATAATTATGCTTCATCCTAATGATCTTCACAGCCAGTCTACCCTATTGTCTTAGGGTACTACTCAAGATCAGCTCATCAGCTTGATAAAGCTGCCTCCCTGGTGTTAACTAAAGAGGTAAGAGACTGGGATGAGGGTATGGTATACTCCCAAATCCAGAGCAGAGTGACAGGTTAGATCTTCTGAGAAGGTGGTAAACAAAACCTGTGAGTATTTTGTTAATGTTTCATTTTGTGTGCATATTTTCCCCAGAAGGATTCCTTGTCAAGGCACATCTATCATCATACACTTAGAGAAAAGCTGGTGTAATGTGAAAGTAAAAAACATTTGAAGGAAGAACTCAGTGGCTCCATAAGTATGCATAGAGTTCATCGTGTAGGATCATCTTTGCTCCCTACTTTTGGGATTTGCCTAGGATCGAGATGGCCAGAGAATCAGGTGCTGATTTTGTGAAGCGTATAGGATTCAGACATTGATTTTATTACATAAAAGAAGTGAAAGCCAAGTGAGTAACAACTGATGATTAAGGACTCTTGTATTACTCTGTTTTCTGTGCTTCACAGAACTGAATGATTATCTACCAGCAAGAACTGTGGTTTTTAATTGCATTGTCTCAAAATGTCAATATGTAACCATGAGTATGTTGATTCCCTCTGTTCCAATTCCCTAATCTAAAGAGGAAAAAATGGTTCATTTCATAAGTGGTTTTCAGGAGGAAGTAAATTCTCAAAGTGCAAAGAGTGATTGATTAACAGTGTTGAGTTTGTTTGTGGGAGAACTTGTCTGACTTGTTATCCTGGCTGTCTGAGTAGAATGCTTTGCAAAAAAAGAAAGACAAGAAACACACACACACACACACACACACACACACACACAAACCATGCAGAAATGTCAACCAAACAAACCACATTGGGAGCCCACTCTTGAGACTTGATAGCCACAGCATATTCTATAATGTGACTGGTCAGGGCTTGATGTACAGAATGTGCTTGTAATCTTCGACAATTTCATCTTTTCTTTCAATACTCATGTCACATTTGTGCTGTACCAGTGCTTCTGAGACCCTTTAGAAGAGGCAAGAAAGTAAGTCTAATAGATAAAAAAATCTTTCTGTTTTATAAAATTCATTTGCTGTGGAGAATCTTACCAAATTAAATGTATATTTATCTTTATATAAGTTGAGTACTCATTTCATAAGCCAAAGGATTTGGGTCAACATATACAGATGGGATTATGCTTGAATATGGTATTTTTTTGTGTTATGTGAGGGGACACTTTAAACTGTGTGGTTTTAAGAAGCTAAAGCCTATGCTAAAAATACCCTACTATATTAATAGGAACCTATTGACTATACTTAGGAATGCCCTGATGTCAAAATAGTTCGCCAGAATGCCACAGTGTGTTGCAAGAGAAAATAATAATTAGCATTCAATGAGCCACATAAGTCTTACATTTAACTGCTATAACCAATATATATATATATATATATATATTTCCAATTATATATTATGTAAATAATATATACATTATTTAACATCAGGCTATCTCTTTAAAACTTATTTATTAATTTACCTGTTTGCTTGTTTATTGTGAGCATAAAATCAGAATCTGAATGATATTCATTATTTGCATTGGTAAGTTATACAGTAGAAATTATTAAGTAAGTGAGCAGTAGGATTTTTATATATATGTAATTTAATTTATCCAAAGGGGTATCAATAAAAATTAATAAAAGATCATATAGCTCAATTTATCCAAAATGACATGATAATTAATTCAGATTAATATCACATTAAGTGAAAATAGGCAAATATACTCAATTAATGCAGGATGATCTCTAATCATTCTGTTTCTTCTTGTTCTCTGGAGTTCTCTATTATTTGAAGTAAATTTTAGTAATTTGAAAGCATCATTAAAAACTTGTTCTTGGGACCCTTGGGTGGCTCAGCGGTTGAGCACCTGCCTTCAGCCCAGGGCGTGATCCTGGAGTCCCGGCATCGAGTCCCACGTCAGGCTCCCTGCATGAAGCCTGCTTCTCCCTCTGCCTGTGTCTCTGCCTCTCTCTCTCTCTCTCTCTGTGTGTGTCTCATGAATAAATAAATAAAACCTTAAAAAAGACTTGTTCTTATACATCTAATTTATACTTAATTTTGAATAATTCTAGCCCCCCCCCCAAAAAAACAATAAATCTATTGAACAGGATCATTTTGCTTGCTTGCTTCTTTATTATTTGAACAATGATACCAATACAGCCTCATACTTAGAATAAATCCCATCTGATTCCATCAACATGTCAGATATGTATAGAGTCCTGAGTGCATGGTTTTGAGGTCCATCAAAAAGATGGAAACCTTGTCTGAACATACCTGTCTTTTCCTGATGGGGTCTTGGCTGAATCTTATCCAGTCTGGGTGATCTTAAGAAAGTTTTACAACAGAACTGATCACACTGGTGTGGGAGGTTTCGGGAAAACTTCAAGGAACAGGGCAATTCTTTGGGACTAGATGGAGCAAGAGTAAGGAGTCATCCCTGGAACCAAGAGTGAAGAATGTTCCAGAGAGATTCTTGGGGTAAGAGCAGTAACTACCTGAGCATCCTCAGCAAGGAGGGAACCAGGGTGAGAAATATTTTAACCTCATTTTCTTCCTCTCTTCCAGTCTCTCTCCAGAGCCTCCCAATGGTTGAACCCAAATGGAAGTCGGAGGGCAAAGGGATTGTGGTTGTAATATTTATGGGTCTGCCTCTCAAGACACTCAGCAGGGTGGGCCCAGATGGAGAATGTATCTGGAGGGGCAAACTTAATCCAGCACACCAGAAGATACTTCTCTAGAGTAGCCTATTAAATGAAGTAAATTTTAGTCATTGTGAAATATCTTTCAAATCTTGTTCATATGCATTTAATTCATATATAGTTTTGAATCATCCCCTCCACACACACACCAAAAACAATAACAACAACAACAACATTGCAGTGTGCTAGTTTCATCCAGAGATGGGCTAAAACTCTTAAGGGAATAGAGAATTTAATCCTTATAAGTCCAATTTTCATTGAATCACTTAGTATGGCTACAAATGTTGGCAACAACATACATAGGAGAAAAATACTCCAGTGGAAGCTTAGTAGCACTTTGAATGTCTTAAAATTGTTTTCAATAAATATCATTAATATGAAATTTGATTCTATCAACTAAGGAACACATCCTTTTTATTAAGTATTCCTGCATGACAGAACAGGCTTTGCACTGAAGCTTAGCGAAAGTCTTGCATCTACCTTCTCTTACCCAGATGTCCTTAAGTCACTTACCCTCTCAGACCTAAGTTCCTTTTCCTGAAAGAATTATCACAGACGTTGCCTTCATTTCTTCAGGGACTTTGGAGGGAGCAGATGACACAGAACATAAGACAGCAATTTATATGCTCTATAGTCTATAAAATTTCATCAGAGTTGGTAGATCAGTTGTTATTCTTACTTGAAAAGTACAAAGAAAAAAAGTACAAAGAAAAAAATATCTTTCTTCAAACCCTGAAAGGAAGGATTGCCCTCCTCAGTCTTTTTATTTTGGCTTTTTTTCCCCCCATAGTGAAAGACCAATATAGAAGTTAAAAATAAGTGAGGTGAAGACAGACCTCCTGCTGTTACACATTTTCCAAAGTCTCAATTGTAAAATATGATAATAAGTTATTAATCAATCTTTGTTTATTTTAATGGGGTAACTATTCTCTGTGGAATTTGTTCAGACCGTATAGGGAAAACCCTTCAGAGTCTCCCATATGAAGGTTGCACATTCAAATAATAGCCAGCGTTTGTGGAGTTTCCTTCTTGGCCAGCTAAAAATTCCCCCTGGCTTGGGAGAGCATGAAGTCTTTAGTGAGGATGTCAACAGTGATTTATTATAAGCTGAGTTAATTCTCCCTCAATTTAAAGGCCTTGCATGCGACATAATCACTTTCTTTCCCCCCCACAGAGGGAGCTGCTTATTCCATGATTCTCAAGACAGCTTCATCCAGACACTGGCCATGGTGAGATTTCAAATGTTTTCTTTGGAAATTTTTGTTGTGGGGGTTGGGGCATGGAGTATAATTAGTCAAGTATGGTTCTCACCCAAGAAAGCTTCAATGTGAAAAAAACAAGATGTGTGTATTTGTGTGTGTGTGTGTGTGTGTGTGTGTGTTCTGCAAATGTATTAATGTAACTCTGTGTGTGTCTTTATGAAGCTTAGGAGAGCTTCTTGGCAGCAGAGCAAGGAGAAGTCATAAACCCAGCCTTGGGTAATGTACTAGTTAGACTTTTACTGTATTGGGTTGGTTGTGCTTTTGTTCTTTCTTGGCTCATTAACTGGATAGAGGTAACGGAAATCTAGAGAAGGTTCAGAGATGAGCCCAGAGAACTTCAAAGTCACAAAAGACCTAATAGCAATATTTAGGTAGTAGAAAACATGGAGAGGTGTGAGGTACTTGGAGACTGTGACAATATCTTTAATCACATGAAGTTCTTAGATGCCAGTAACTTAGTCTTCTCCTGTGTTTCTGGAGACACTAAGTAAAATTAAAGAGTTTTAAATCATAGCTGTCATGGCCTAGTCGTTGGCAGTGGGGTAATGAGTATTCATCAACTGCCATTGACAAGATTGTGATCCTTTCACTCTGAAAGCTCTGGAATACTAAAATCTGTAATAAGGCAAAATTGACGATTCTCCATCTCCTCTGATTTTATGCCCATAGATTTTCTACTCATGTTTTGTAGTCACCAGAACTACCCTGCTTATGGCAAAGTTGCTTTTGTTACATATAGTAGAAAACTCCTCATTATAGCTTAGATTAAAAAGGAAATGTAGTGGAAAGGCCCAAAGACAGGAAGTGTCAGAATGGGAAGAGGCCTTGCACAGAGTAGATGTTGCTTCTCTGTGTCCAGATGCTGTATGTGCAGGATTTCCTCTCTGTAGGCCCTCCAGATCCATTCTCTACCCTTTTCCACTCAGCACCCTGCTCCTGCAGGCTGACCTGTATGGATGTTATCACATGATTTTCTTGCCCTCTGGGTTCTGGTTGGCGTCATCCAGTGGGGAATCTTGGTAGAAGATTAGAGATGAGGAGAGTGAAATTGAAATATTCAGTACCCTCCAGGAGATTCACCTCAACTGGTTATATCTACCACTCAAAGGAATAATCTTCCTGGAATGAGCAGATTCAGTATGAGGAGCTACTAGAATCACTCATTTCCAGTTCTATTAACTTCTTTAGGCCTAAGGTTATTGTCAAATCTTGTTAGTCAAATCTCCACAAATTACCTATATTTGAATGCAGCATCTATTTGTTCCCCAGACCCTGACTAATATAATCTCTTCATCTCTCTTTCTGTGTCTCCTTAAGTCTTCTCTGCCTTTGTGCCCACTTCTCATTATTTCCCTCCTCCCATATGGGAAAGAGTACCATCCCAACCCCTTTATATCTTCTCAGTTCATGTTCCAACAGAACTCAACTCACACAGCAGTAACTAGTGGTTTTCAGTATATCTCATTCTCTTTTCTAAATTGTTTAACCATATTTTCACATTTAATCCCAACAACAGTCCACAGGTTCTAATATCATACAATTTTATAGATGAGGACATTGAGGCACAGAGAAATTGAATAACCTAACACGTCACATAACTCAACATAGAAGCTGAATTCTAACCTAGGCAGACACATTTCAAAATACATGTTTTCAAATACATTTTTGGTAGTTTGTTGCTTTGTCTGGACCACCTTGGGTTGCATGACCAATACTGATTCACTACAATGAGGTGGAGGTGAGAGGACAAGATACCATGATGTACTTTCTAGTGAGTTGGACCTTCAAGACAAAGCTCTCTGAATAGGTACTAGGTAGGGCAGTAAAATGGACTAAAACATTGACTGTATCTCACCAGCCTGGCCATAGATAATTACATTTTTTTAAATGATGCTTTGAAAAAGTTACCAGAGAAGTTTACAAAATACTGCAACTTTTTAAGTCTTTTTGCTGGTTTTATGTAATTGTCCTTGCATTCTCCAACTCCTCCAGACTTGACTTAGAGCAGACTCCAAGAAGAATCTACCTTATTTAGAATGGAAGAAAAAGAATAAAACACTATCTGCCTTCTCCTTACAGTAGATATTTGATGAGTGCCTCCAAACAGCATACTATATTTCCCCCAATGACATTAGGCCTGAGCATCTTTACCAGATTCTTCATGAGATACATGCAGGCTATGGGCACAACTGTTCTACCACTGACAACTGATGCTTTCTGTTACATGGAACAGAAAAACAAGAACAGCATTAAAGCTTTGCAGCATTTCACCATTCTATTGCCAGCTTATACTTTTTTATACCCAGATTTTCTATATAGGTCAAGGTATTAGATGGTTTTGATCCATGTTTTTAAAATCTCATTCAGAGCCATTACTATAATTCCTCTGTGGGAAACAGAACACAATAAATGAACTCTGACCACTCCCCACGCCAAAAAAATGTATAATCTGAAATAACGTACCAGAGAGTATGTCCTAAGATTGTTTTTAAATTTATACCTTTGTAGTTGTATCTAGCTTTAAGATTAAGTGAATTCATGATTCTACTGCTGCAGAAAGGGAAAAGGAAACTATACTCTCCTGGAAAGATGACATCATTTTACACTTTATTCCAAAAGCTGCTTTAGGGAGCAATGAAAACTAAAAAATCGTGATAAGGAAGACAAACTCAAAACCTGACTTTTTCAAACGAAATACGTTGCATAAAAAATAAGTGAATCTTTTTTTCCTCTTTGGTAACTCTGTTTGTATGTAATCAATGATACTGCCTTTATATTTCTCTCCTGAGGAGCTAGCTCCATGAGTTTTAGAGAATGTGTTGTATTTATCATTATATTTTCAGCACCTAGTCTGGTGCCTCACACATAGTAGATGACCAATACTTTTTGTTGAATGAATAAATGAAGTGTAAATGCCAATACAAATATAATACTAATTCCCATATGCGCATATCTTTAACCATTTCCTTCCTCGGTGATGATGTAATATACTAGGAAAGTTAAATATAAGAATGTGAACATGGGGGGGAGGAGCAAGACGGCGGAAGAGCAGGGTCTCCAAATCACCTGTCTCCACCAAACTACCTAGAAAACCTTCAAATTATCCTGAAAATCTATGAATTCGGCCTGAGATTTAAAGAGAGACCAGCTGGAATGCTACAGTGAGAAGAGTTCGCGCTTCTATCAAGGTAGGAAGACGGGGAAAAAGAAATAAAGAAACAAAGGCCTCCAAGGGGGAGGGGCCCCGCGAGGAGCCGGGCTGAGGCCGGGGCGAGTGTCCCCAGGACAGGAGAGCCCCGTCCCGGAGGAGCAGGAGCTGCACCGACCTTCCCGGGGGAAAGGGGCTCCAGGGAGGTGGAGCAGGACCCAGGAGGGCGGGGATGCCCTCGGGTTCCCCGGGACAGTAACAGAGCAACTGCGCGCCCAGGAGAGTGCGCCGAGCTCCCTAAGGGCTGCAGCGCGCACGGGGGGACCCGGAGCAGCTCGGAGGGGCTCAGGCGGCGGCTCCGCGGAGGGGGCTGCGCGGCCCGGGAGCGCGAATCCAACAGCGCAGGCTCCGGAGCACAGGGCGCCGGGACACAGCCCAGGATCCCGCCTCCCCCGGGACAGGCAGAGGCCGGGAGGGCCCAGGACAGCGAGGACGCTCCTGCCCCAGCTGAGCAGATCAACGGCCCCGCCCCGGAGCCTCCAGGCCCTGCAGACGGAGTTCCTGCCGGAGCTGAATCCAGGTTTCCAGAGCTGCCCCGCCACTGGGGCTGTTCCTCCTGCGGCCTCACGGGGTAAACAACCCCCACTGAGCCCTGCACCAGGCAGGGGCACAGCAGCTCCCCCAACTGCTAACACCTGAAAATCAGCACAACAGGCCCCTCCCCCAGAACACCAGCTAGACGGACAACTTCCAGGAGAAGCCAAGGGACTTAAAGAACACAGAATCAGAAGATACTCCCCGGTGGTTCTTTTTTTTTGTTTTGTTTTGTTTTGTTTTGTTTTGCTTTTTGATTTGTTTCCTTCCCCCACCCCCTTTTTTTTTCTCCTTTCTTTTTCTTTCTCTTTTTCTTCTCTTTTTTTTTTCTTTTTTTCGTTTTTTTTTCTTCCCTTTTTTTACTCTTTCTCTTTTCTTTCCTTCTTTCTCTCCTCTCTTTTTCTCTTTTTCCCAATACAACTTGCTTTTGGCCACTCTGCACTGAGCAAAATGACTAGAAGGAAAACCTCACCTCAAAAGAAAGAATCAGAAACAGTCCTCTCTCCCACAGAGTTACAAAATCTGGATTACAATTCAATGTCAGAAAACCAATTCAGAAGCACTATTATACAGCTACTGGTGGCTCTAGAAAAAAGTATAAAGGACTCAAGAGACTTCATGACTGCAGAATTTAGAGCTAATCAGGCAGAAATTAAAAATCAATTGAATGAGATGCAATCCAAACTAGAAGTCCTAACGACGAGGGTTAACGAGGTGGAAGAACGAGTGAGTGACATAGAAGACAAATTGATAGCAAAGAGGGAAATTGAGGAAAAAAGAGACAAACAATTAAAAGACCATGAAGATTGATTAAGGGAAATAAACGACAGCCTGAGGAAAAAAAACCTACGTTTTAATTGGGGTTCCCGAGGGCGCCGAAAGGGACAGAGGGCCAGAATATGTATTTGAACAAATTCTAGCTGAAAACTTTCCTAATCTGGGAAGGGAAACAGGCATTCAGATCCAGGAAATAGAGAGATCCCCCCCTAAAATCAATAAAAACCGTTCAACACCTCGACATTTAATTGTGAAGCTTGCAAATTCCAAAGATAAGGAGAAGATCCTTAAAGTAGCAAGAGACAAGAAATCCCTGACTTTTATGGGGAGGAGTATTAGGGTAACAGCAGACCTCTCCACAGAGACCTGGCAGGCCAGAAAGGGCTGGCAGGATATATTCAGGGTCCTAAATGAGAAGAACATGCAACCAAGAATACTTTATCCAGCAAGGCTCTCATTCAAAATGGAAGGAGAGATAAAGAGCTTCCAAGACAGGCAGCAACTAAAAGAATATGTGACCTCCAAACCAGCTCTGCAAGAAATTTTAAGGGGGACTCTTAAAATTCCCCTTTAAGAAGAGGTTCAGTGGAACAGTCCACAAAAACAAAGACTGAATAGATATCATGATGACACTAAACTCATATCTCTCAATAGTAACTGAATGTGAACGGGCTTAATGACCCCATCAAAAGGCGCAGGGTTTCAGACTGGATAAAAAAGCAGGACCCATCTATTTGCTGTCTACAAGAGACTCATTTTAGACAGAAGGACACCTACAGCCTGAAAATAAAAGGTTGAAGAACCATTTACCATTTGAATGGTCCTCAAAAGAAAGCAGCGGTAGCCATCCTTATATCAGATAAACTAAAATTTACCCCAAAGACTGTAGTGAGAGATGAAGAGGGACACTATATCATACTTAAAGGATCTATTCAACAAGAGGACTTAACAATCCTCAATATATATGCTCCGAATGTGGGAGCTGCCAAATATATCAATCAATTATTAACCAAAGTGAAGAAATACTTAGATAATAATACACTTATACTTGGTGACTTCAATCTAGCTCTTTCTATACTCGATAGGTCTTCTAAGCACAACATCTCCAAAGAAACGAGAGCTTTAAATGATACACTGGACCAGATGGATTTCACAGATATCTACAGAACTTTACATCCAAACTCAACTGAATACACATTCTTCTCAAGCGCACATGGAACTTTCTCCAGAATAGACCACATATTGGGTCACAAATCGGGTCTGAACCGATACCAAAAGATTGGGATTGTCCCCTGCATATTCTCGGACCATAATGCCTTGAAATTAGAACTAAATCACAACAAGAAGTTTGGAAGGACCTCAAACACGTGGAGGTTAAGGACCATCCTGCTAAAAGATAAAAGGGTCAACCAGGAAATTAAGGAAGAATTAAAAAGATTCATGGAAACTAATGAGAATGAAGATACAACCGTTCAAAATCTTTGGGATGCAGCAAAAGCAGTCCTAAGCGGGAAATACATCGCAATACAAGCATCCATTCAAAAACTGGAAAGAACTCAAATACAAAAGCTAACCTTACACATAAAGGAGCTAGAGAAAAAACAGCAAATAGATCCTACACCCAAGAGAAGAAGGGAGTTAATAAAGATTCGAGCAGAACTCAACGAAATCGAGACCAGAAGAACTGTGGAACAGATCAACAGAACCAGGAGTTGGTTCTTTGAAAGAATTAATAAGATAGATAAACCATTAGCCAGCCTTATTAAAAAGAAGAGAGAGAAGACTCGAATTAATAAAATCATGAATGAGAAAGGAGAGATCACTACCAACACCAAGGAAATACAAACGATTTTAAAAACATATTATGAACAGCTATACGCCAATAAATTAGGCAATCTAGAAGAAATGGACGCATTCCTGGAAAGCCACAAACTACCAAAACTGGAACAGGAAGAAATAGAAAACCTGAACAGGCCAATAACCAGGGAGGAAATTGAAGCAGTCATCAAAAACCTCCCAAGACACAAGAGTCCAGGGCCAGATGGCTTCCCAGGGGAATTTTATCAAACGTTTAAAGAAGAAACCATACCTATTCTCCTAAAGCTGTTTGGAAAGATAGAAAGAGATGGAGTACTTCCAAATTCGTTCTATGAGGCCAGCATCACCTTAATTCCAAAGCCAGACAAAGACCCCACCAAAAAGGAGAATTACAGACCCATATCCCTGATGAACATGGATGCAAAAATTCTCAACAAGATACTGGCCAATAGGATCCAACAGTACATTAAGAAAATTATTCACCATGACCAAGTAGGATTTATCCCTGGGACACAAGGCTGGTTCAACACCCGTAAAACAATCAATGTGATTCATCATATCAGCAAGAGAAAAACCAAGAACCATATGATCCTCTCATTGGATGCAGAGAAAGCATTTGACAAAATACAGCATCCATTCCTGATCAAAACTCTTCAGAGTGTAGGGATAGAGGGAACATTCCTCGACATCTTAAAAGCCATCTATGAAAAGCCCACAGCAAATATCATTCTCAATGGGGAAGCACTAGGAGCCTTTCCCCTAAGATCAGGAACAAGACAGGGATGTCCACTCTCACCACTGCTGTTCAACATAGTACTGGAAGTCCTAGCCTCAGCAATCAGACAACAAAAAGACATTAAAGGCATTCAAATTGGCAAAGAAGAAGTCAAACTCTCCCTCTTCGCCGATGACATGATACTCTACATAGAAAACCCAAAAGTCTCCACCCCAAGATTGCTAGAACTCATACAGCAATTTGGTAGCGTGGCAGGATACAAAATCAATGCCCAGAAGTCAGTGGCATTTCTATACACTAACAATGAGACTGAAGAAAGAAATTAAGGAGTCAATCCCATTTACAATTGCACCCAAAAGCATAAGATACCTAGGAATAAACCTCACCAAAGATGTAAAGGATCTATACCCTCAAAACTATAGAACACTTCTGAAAGAAATTGAGGAAGACACAAAGAGATGGAAAAATATTCCATGCTCATGGATTGGCAGAATTAATATTGTGAAAATGTCAATGTTACCCAGGGCAATATACACGTTTAATGCAATCCCTATCAAAATACCATGGACTTTCTTCAGAGAGTTAGAACAAATTATTTTAAGATTTGTGTGGAATCAGAAAAGACCCCGAATAGCCCGGGGAATTTTAAAAAAGAAAACCATATCTGGGGGCATCACAATGCCAGATTTCAGGTTGTACTACAAAGCTGTGGTCATCAAGACAGTGTGGTACTGGCACAAAAACAGACACATAGATCAGTGGAACAGAATAGAGAATCCAGAAGTGGACCCTGAACTTTATGGGCAACTAATATTCGATAAAGGAGGAAAGACTATCCATTGGAAGAAAGACAGTCTCTTCAATAAATGGTGCTGGGAAAATTGGACATCCACATGCAGAAGAATGAAACTAGACCACTCTCTTTCACCATACACAAAGATAAACTCAAAATGGATGAAAGATCTAAATGTGAGACAAGATTCCATCAAAATCCTAGAGAAGAACACAGGCAACACCCTTTTTGAACTCGGCCATAGTAACTTCTTGCAAGATACATCCACGAAGGCAAAAGAAACAAAAGCAAAAATGAACTATTGGGACTTCATCAAGATAAGAAGCTTTTGTTTTTTTTTTAATTTTTTTTTTTAAATATTTTTTTTCAATTTTTATTTATTTATGATAGTCACAGAGAGAAAGAGAGAGAGGCAGAGACACAGGCAGAGGGAGAAGCAGGCTCCATGCACCGGGAGCCCGACGTGGGATTCGATCCCGGGTCTCCAGGATCGCGCCCTGGGCCAAAGGCAGGCGCCAAACCGCTGCGCCACCCAGGGATCCCGATAAGAAGCTTTTGCACAGCAAAGGATACAGTCAACAAAACTCAAAGACAACCTACAGAATGGGAGAAGATATTTGCAAATGACATATCAGATAAAGGGCTAGTTTCCAAGATCTATAAAGAACTTATTAAACTCAACACCAAAGAAACAAACAATCCAATCATGAAATGGGCAAAAGACATGAACAGAAATCTCACAGAGGAAGGCATAGACATGGCCAACATGCATATGAGAAAATGCTCTGCATCACTTGCCATCAGGGAAATACAAATCAAAACTACAATGAGATACCACCTCACACCAGTGAGAATGGGGAAAATTAACAAGGCAGGAAACAACAAATGTTGGAGAGGATGCGGAGAAAAGGGAACCCTCTTACACTGTTGGTGGGAATGTGACCTGGTGCAGCCACTCTGGAAAACTGTGTGGAGGTTCCTCAAACAGTTAAAAATATACCTGCCCTACGACCCAGCAATTGCACTGTTGGGGATTTACCCCAAAGATACAAATGCAATGAAACGCCGGGACACCTGCACCCCGATGTTTCTAGCAGCAATGGCCACGATAGCCAAACTGTGGAAGGAGCCTCGGTGTCCAACGAAAGATGAATGGATAAAGAAGATGTGGTTTATGTATACAATGGAATATTACTCAGCTATTAGAAATGACAAATACCCACCATTTGCTTCAACGTGGATGGAACTGGAGGGTATTATGCTGAGTAAAGTAAGTCAGTCGGAGAAGGACAAACATTATATGTTCTCATTCATTTGGGGTATATAAATAATAGTGAAAGGGAAAATAAGGGAAGGGAGAAGAAATGTGTGGGAAATATCAGAAAGGGAGACAGAACGTAAAGACTGCTAACTCTGGGAAACGAACTAGGGGTGGTAGAAGGGGAGGAGGGCGGGGGGGTGGGAGTGAATGGGTGACGGGCACTGGGTGTTATTCTGTATGTTAGTATATTGAACACCAATAAAAAAAATAAAAATAAAATCAGTTTTTACCATAAAAAAAAAGAATGTGAAGATAGTTCAATTTTCCCATGTTGAATAACATCTGGGCAGAAAAGGACAAATATTATATGGTCTCATTCATTTGGGGAATATAAAAATTAGTGAAAGGGAATAAAGGGAAAGGAGAGAAAATGAGTGAAAATATCAGTGAGGGTGACAAAACATGACAGACACCTAACTCTGGGAAATGAACAAGGGGTAGTGGAGAGGGAAGTGGGTGGGGGGGTTTAGGTGAATGGGTGATGGGCAAAGAGGGGGGCACTTGGAGGGATGAGCACTGGGTGTTATGCTATATGTTAGCAAATTGAACTCCAATAAAACAATTTAAAAAAAAAGAATAAAATCTGGGGTTCAGTACAGATTGCCATGATGTTTAATTGGGGATTTTTGACATTGAAAATAAAAAATTCTTATTTAGGATCAGACCTGAAAGTCATGGGTGATGCATGATTATGGCATTAGCAACAAAGTGAAATTTTCCAAAGATGATGAAACTATGCAGACCTATTCTCTCATCTCCTAGGAAGATGCTTATACCAACTTGTAATGAGATGAAACCGACATGTTATTACAACAGTTTGTACCTCGTGAAGATGATACTATACTTTTAGCCCCCAGCAATTAATTGAAGATGGGAGGGACATGAAGGGGGACAGAAGAGAAAAAAATCGTGTGGGGGATTACGATACATATAAAATGCAGATCTTCTGTACTACTGAAGCCTTGACTGGAGAGTGGCCCATGCCAAGTTCTTTAAGCAAGAGGGCCACATGGTAGTTGAGTGAAATTTGATGTTTTGCTTAGTTGTCTCAGACATGTTTACTTTAGTAGAGGGTTATGGAAAGGTTGAATCAATAAACACTTTCTTTTCAGTCAGCAGACTTGCCATGGACATCAGGAATCATGCTTAAAATGAAACTGGTCTTTCTCCATGAATGGAGGCATTCCTTTTTTTTTTTGGGGGGGGGGAGAAAATGTGATCTGATAGATACTAAGCACTAATTAGGGATTTGACCAGATACTTTGATACCTTTCATTTTATTTTGAACAAGATCTTGAGTAATGATAAATGACAACTCAGACAGTAAGATTGCATTCTAATCTTCATCATCATTTTGGATAAGAAATAATAAGTAAATCATGTAATTATTTTATGACTTCCATCTGGTACTATTTGCATTAAAATAAATCTCAATGACCTTTCTAATCTTATAGCACTAGGTCACAAATGTATTTTAGGTCTTCCATCCTAGTGTTGTCTTAATCTTTCCATACAGGAGTCCTTTATAAAAGAGCAAATTTAATCACCCAACATAGCATTGTTTTACCTTATGTCTCTAGTAAAATCAATACAAAACAAAATAAAACACCAAATATACAAAATAGGAATTGGGAGCCTGACAAATAGCCACGGAAAGTTTAAAAACAAAATGGAAAGAATGATTTTTTTTTGAAACTGCAACTATCACACTATGAAGAAAAACAGCAAAAAGAAGCATATTTTTAAGCCCTTCACATTTCTCTTTTCCCAAATTTACCCTATTGATTATGCAGGGTGAGTAAAAAATTCATGCATGCAACCTTAATTCCGGAAGTCATGTATAAACACATGACAAGCTTAGAATCTTCTTGTCTTCCGTTGGCATAGCAGTCTGCTGTAATATACACACATAACAAAGCCACTCATTGGGGAAGTTGAAAACAATACAATTTTATGGTGTTTGCAGTTTGTTTTCAAAGAACTTTATTTCTTATTATACCTTTGACGTCCAATCACCGTTATCAGCCCTAAGAGTTCAGTTTTCTGCAGACAAAAGCTTTTAGACATCTCCTTGGACCTAGTCCAGCTTGACTATAATAAGGTGTTTATTTTATTTCTTCTCCTGTTTTGCTTGTTGAGTGCCCACAGCATACAGGTGCACATCAAGTGTTAGAGATTTTCCCTTGTTCTTGAAACGGAAAAAAACTGACGAGGAAGTACTTAGTGAGTTGGAAAAGACCCAAAAGCAGGTGGGGAGGCTGAACCATGACACTAAGATTATCACTGCCAGTGAAATCCAACTGGGTAAATTGATCTCTTCTAGATTCTGGAGTCAGATGGGAGAGACAGTGAAGGTAGGTGAGGCCAGGTATCCAGACCTAGTAAGAACTGGAGGCAGCTGATTCAGGATGTGTTGAGGAAGAGACCAACATGTTGCTAAAGGAAATGCTCCAGCAACCTGGACTGATATCAGCAAAATAAGTAGAAAACAGTCCCATACTGCATGTTTTAAACAATATGTTAAGTGCAGCAGAAGCAGCTGAGAATATATTTACAAATTTTTCTTTGCAACCAAGTGGGATTCCAGGATGATTTTATTGTTATCTTTATGTTTACTTTTACTTTTTCATTTTAATTTGTTTAGTATTGGTGACAAGTTTGTAATGAACCGTCAGGGTTTTATCCTGGCCTTTATTTCCATCCTTCCAGCTCTGTTTTTCCCATGTCTCCTAATGAACAAAGGCTGCATTTCTTGAGAGCCTTGGAAAGTGAAGAGAAACTAACTGAGGAACTATGTAAGAAAATAATCGTGGATAGATGGAAAGATGAAGGCACAGAGTTGTTTCTGACAGCCCGATAGAGAAAAATTGGAAATGTTCTAAAGTTGAATTTCAGGATGGAGCTCAAATACATTATGGTACAGCTTAATGGAGCGACATTCTGCAGTTATCTAGAACAATGAGATGGGGGTGCCCAACTGGCTCAGTCGGTCAAGATGTGACTCTTGATCTTGGAGTCACGAGTTCAAGCCCCACTTTAGGCACAGAGCTTACTTTAAAAAAGTAAATAAACACTAAATAAAAAATAAAATTCCTCACTATCAAGAAAATACAACAATGAGGTAGAGCAATATGTATTGTTATCGGGCTCACTTGTAATACATTTTAATTTAGTGTGGGTTTGTATGTTTTTGAAGAAAATATAAATCAAAATGTTAGCAGTACCTCACTCCCTTGGTGGCAGGATTATGAATGACTGCAAATGTAGACACACATTCTCCCAATTCAAACCCTCCTATCAGATAATGAAGTCTATTTCTGCACCCCCAGACTCTGGATTGGCCATGTGAATTGTGTTGCCCACAGACCACAGGTTTACATGGTTAAATGAGGTGCTCAGAAAGGGCTTATATACTGGACTTGCCATCTTGCTTCTCCTGGGAACCCTGCTACTGCCACCATGAGAACAAGGCTGGATAGATTGGCTGGATAATGAGACACTTATGGGCCACTTACCCCTAGGCAATTCCAAGAAGGGGAGTCCCTTAACTTACCAGCAGCAGAAGAATCTCCCAGGTACCTAGCCCAAATTGCTGACCTGAGGAGATATAAACTAAGTAAATGATTGTTATTTTGAGTCATAAAGTTTTGGGATGATTTGTTATGCAGCAAGAGCTAATAGAAACCCTGTATGCTTGTGTGTCTGTGTGTGTGCACATGTGCATGCATGTGCATGGACACACAGGTTATGTTTCTGGAAGGATATGAACCAAAACCACTAGTAGTATTTTTCTTTTACTTTGGGAGGTAGAGTTATGGCTGAATTTTACTCTTGTTTCTCTGTACTTTGTTTCTTCTTTTTCTTCTTATTTCTAAAAAAATCATGTTTATCCATGTGATTAAAAACAAACAAATGAAAAAGAAGGAAAAACCTAAAATTAAAATGAGACCATCTTTTTTTTTATTATTATTTTTTTATATAGAAAGGACTAACTTCTAGGCATGGTAGTTTGCTTTGTCTGTTTTTCCAAAGCAATTTTTCTTGATAGTCCTATTAACCCATCAGATGGACATGCCCCCAGATATTATTGTTAAAATCATAGGAACCCTGATAATACCAAATGCTGGCAAGGATGTGGAGCAACAGAAATTTTCCTTCATTGCTGGTGGGAATGTGAAATGGTGCAGCTACGCTGGAAGACAGTCTGAAGGTTTCTTACAAAATGAAACATGCCATTATCATATCATCCTGCAAACTCTGCTCCTTGCTAACTACCCAAAGAGATTCAAAACCTATGTCCACGCAAAAACCTGTACACAGATGTTTAAGGCAGCTTTACTCATAATCGCCAGGCTTTGAAAGCAACCAAGATGTCCCTCGATATGTAAGTGGATAAACTGTGGTCCATTCAGATAATGAAATATTATTTATTGCTAAAAAGAAATGAGCCATGAAGTCATGAAAAGACACAAAGGGAACTTAAATGCAGGTTGCCAAGTGAAAAAGAAGTGAAAAGAAGTCAATCTGAAAGCCTGCATACTGTATGATTCCAACTACATGATAGTCTGGAAAAGGCAAGACTGTGGAGATGGCAAAAAGATCAGTTTTTTACCCATATTAATGGATACCTGTCACTAAACTTTTGTCCAAACCCATAGAACGTACAGGATGGGGTATGGACTTTGGGTGACAATGATGTGTCAATGTAAGCTCCTCAGTGGTAATGTGTGCCTCTCTGGTGGGGGATGTTGACAGTGAGGGAGGCTGTGTAAGTGTTGGGGAGAGAGACCCTACGTGAAATCTGTGTCTTCCCCAGTTTTGCAGTGAACCTTGAACACCTCTAAAGAGAAAAATCTTAATAATACAAAAATGTTCCCCCCTCCCTACAAAAAAGCATAGGAAAAGTAGATATGGAGCATATCTAGATGGATACCACTTAGCTTTTCCCCTGCATTGGGATTTCTTTGCCTTCTTTTCATTGCTGAAATTTTTGAAAAATTAAAGTGCCTAATACACATGACATTTTCAAGGCATACATGCTCATATTTCTCAGACTTTCATTTTATTAATCATTGATACAGACACAGCACAAAATTGAGAAGATGGGACATTTGAAAAACACTTTGGAGCTTGAAAGATTTGATACCAGAATGGTAACACAGGTGGCTGAGGAAGATAATGGAAGGCCAGGCACAGGGTTGAGTGGTGAAAGAAATTTGCAGAAGCAGGAAGGCGCTTGCCAGATAGGAGCTGGGTAGACTTCTACGCACTGTGCCTTGAAAATGGATACAAAGCTTATTACACTCATCACATTTTTTAAGGATGAGTGAGAATAAAGAAACCACAATTGAAATGCCAAGCAGCCTACCAGTGAACCACAAATATCTTCTGAAAGAATAAGCTCACTTTCATACTTTGTGTAGTTCGACTGTATTTTAGAAATTCCCAGAAGTTTTACCATCTCATACTTCTTACCAACTGTCTTTTTATCTCGATTGTCCAATGGCTGCTTTATGGGCTCAACTATCGATTATCAGCTCATCGAAGGAATATTCCATTCACAGGTAATTTTGAACAAGTTTCTTTACTTTTGTCTGAGCCTTTGTGGTATCTGTAAGGCTTAATGTTTCAATACATGTAGACTATTTAGACTGTGTCCTTTCAGGGGGTAGGAATGCACACATACCACATGTAGGAGGCTGGGCCATTTGAAAAAAAAAAAAAAGTTGAGTCTAACAGAGAATATTCAATTATTACTGTATGAATGGAAGAGCAGGGGAAATTTATCCAGTGGAATTGGTTTTCCAACAACTTTATGTAAGTCTCAAAGTTTTGTCGTCTTCTTTTGGTTATTGGGACAGTATTTGGGGGTTGGGGAGTAGGTTTCTTGTGCCAACTGCTGCATGTTCTGTTGAGAACATCTTGAAAACTTCATTGCATGGATCTGTTATGTCAGAGTGTTTGTTTTTTCAAACAATTTGACATTTTGAGCCGTCAGCAGCCTGGAAAGTTCGCCTTCCAGATGCAATTCCTCTGAGCGCCAATTTCCATGTGGCCCAATTCTACCCTCTTCTCGAACTTTGGGCCAAATCAGAATACCTTGCTGACCACAGCGGCTGTCTTTGCAATGCAGTTGCCTATCAGGCTTTCTCCTGGAGAATGCCAAATGTCGTTTTCTGCAAACTTAACCTAGCCAGGCTAGTGATGTCTGAAAACTCAGCCCAGGGTAAAACATCACTTATTTTCTTACTGATGCCAGGTTTCTTCCTTCCTTCGTTCCTTCGTTCCTTCCTTCCTTCGTTCCTTCCTTCCTTCCTTCCTTCCTTCCTTCCTTCCTTCCTCCCTTCCTTCCTTCCTTCCTTCCTCCCTTCCTTCCTGCCTTCCTTCCCTCTTCCTTCCTGCCTTCCTGCTTTCCTTCCTTCCTTCCTTCCCTCCCTCCCTCCTTCTTTCCCTCCTTCTTTCCTTCAAATAATTAACATACAATATTGTGTCAGTTTCAGGTGTATAGCGTAGTGATTTGATATTTATGTACTTATAAAATGTTCACTGCAATAAGTCTAGTTACCATCTGTCACCATGCAAAGTTGTTACTATATTATTGACTATATTCTCCATGTTCTAAATTACATCCCTGTATATTATTTATTTTGCAGCTGGAATATTATACCTCTTAATACCTTCCCCTACTTCATCCATCCTCCACTTCTTTTTCTTCTGGCAACCATCAGTTTGTATTTGTCTGTTACTATTGTGTTTGGTTAGTTCATTGACTTTGTTGTTCAGATCCTGTACTGAGTTTCTTAAAGGATCTTACTTCTTAGACTGAAGCATCACCTTTAGTTCCTTGTTTACTTTTTTTTTTTTTTTTTTTTTGAGCATGGAAAACAGGAACTTAGTGTAAGAAACATCTCCCATCTTCCATTCTGTAAGGTACTATGTTTCAGTGTCAGCTACTTTGGGTTGTTGTTTTGTGTTTCAAAGACGTTCTATTTCTTATTTGCATACTGACTGGAGCAATTTTATTTAGAACAAGGGAAAAGATAATGTTTTCTCAGATGAAGATAAGGCTAGAATGGAATCTGCAGAAAATGCGGAGAGGAAAAAAGTAAATGCTTAGAGCTGGGGTTGGGAGCAGCTATTAACTGTAAGTCTTGATCTTACTGGGATGAGAAAGTGTTCTAAAACAGGATTGTGGTGATGGTTGCACAGCACAGTAAATTTGTCAAAAATCATTTAATTCTATACTTTAAATGGATAGATGTTAAGATATGTATAATATACCTCGATACAATTGTTGGCTAAAGGAAAGGGTGGTATCTGCATAATGTTATTTTAATGATTCTCTAGGTCAAGTATTTCTGGGACTTTAATTCATGCTCAGTAATACTAACCAAAGTTGTTACTATTAACTTCCATGAAAGTCAACTCATTTCCATGTTTCCTTATGGAAAATATTATTTAGCAACTATTCATGCACAAGCACAAACAACACCCCTTTCCCCACTGCCTCCCCACCACACACACACACACACACACACACACACAGTGTACACACACTAATCTCTATATGATTCCTTTAGGTGGCCATGGAGTCAAAGAATACCCCTTAAAACATTTCCCCCCTAGCCCTTCAAGTTTTTCTCAGCTGTCATTTTTACTGTGCTTTCCTATCATGCAGGATAACTCTGCAGGTCCATCATTGACACCACAAGCTTAACATTCCTTCCTTTTGGAACAAATTGTATGTCTGAGCATTATGTGTTAATTTTGCTAGGCTCTCTCTCCATGTTACCATTATATCTCCAAAAGATTCCCATTCCTTCAAATTCCACCAGTACAAACCTGCATTTCTCTCCAGTTCCCCACTCCAACTTTTATTAATATATTTTCTCTCCAGTCGTGAAACCTCAGAGTCATCTTTGACCTCTTCCTTGCTCTCAGGGTATAGAAAGTTCCACAAACCTTTCAGTTTGCTTTACATCCATGCTTCTCTTTTCATTCCCTTTTTAGCAGTCTTTAAACATCTAATATAAGGATTATAGTGAGAAACAAACCAAACACTGAGCTAATCTCTTTGCTTTATCACTTTGTTTCATGATATCCTGATGCCTTTGCCAGAATAATGCCCCCAAATGCCAGATTTGTCATTTTTCCTCTTCCTGGAAACCTTAATTATCTAGTATTGCTCTCAAACTACATCCACAAACATTTTTTAAATCTAACAATTTAAAGTCTGAAAGCCCTTGATGGGTGTGTGTGTGTGTGTGTGTGTATACATGTGTGTTAGAGGTAGAACAAATATACATTATCTCATCCTTTTTCAGAAGTTGATGGTATATCATTGTGAGATAAAGGAGCTGAAAAGTCGTATAGCAAGGAAACATTTTTAATTCAGTCTCATACAGAGTTTGTTAAAGTGCTTTGAACATGAACTATTTTTTTAAAGATTTTGTTTATTTTTTCATGACAGACAGACAGACACACACACACACACAGAGGCAGAGACATAGGCAGAGGGAGAAGCAGGCTCCCCGCTGAGCATGGAGCCTGATGTGGGACTCGGGGATTATGAACTAAGCCAAAGGCAGATGCTCAACCACTGAGCCACCCAGGTGCCCAGAACATGAACTATTTTGATACCAATCTATAGTATCCATCTGTGCAGGGCTATTGAGCAAAATAATAGACTGAGGAATACTATCTAAATATGAGACT
Organism: Canis lupus familiaris; assembly: GCF_011100685.1. Classification (NCBI taxonomy): domain Eukaryota; kingdom Metazoa; phylum Chordata; class Mammalia; order Carnivora; family Canidae; genus Canis; species Canis lupus. The sequence goes on from NC_049230.1 coordinate 9,545,198, forward strand.
CAGTAAAAGACAAAAGTGATCGATGTGACTTCTCTGTGTCTCAGCGAAGAATTTGGGTACACTTCATTCCAACTTGTCCCAGCCTGCAGTAACTGTGCAGGAGTGTGGCAATACAAATGTGGGCAAGCCGATTCTTCAACAGGATCCACTCTCTTTTTCTGGACTGGCCACAGATTCTTAAATGTTCTCTATGCCCAGGATCTATTATGAAGTTAGCATCACTTGTGCACACAGGGGCAGCCCAGGGCAGGCATTGGCCAGATCTCCAGTGGAATAAAATGGTGCCTAACACCAAAAGCAAGTCGTCATTCCTCCTTAATCTTTCTAGGAAAACAGTGTCACACAAAAACATTTGAATCTATAATTGGCATCTTTAAAGATGCTTGCCATCTGGACCTCACTCAGTTTAATTAGTCATTGCAGGGTGGTGGTTCTCTTGTAAAAATCTTGCACTCCATTAACCTTGACTTTTCACACATTGACATTTCAAGCCCCTTCTTTGCTTTCCTATGGTGGAGTGGACACGTTTCCATTTAATGGGAGTCCACCTCAGGGTTCATGAGCCAGACGCTTGTTATTTGGCAAGGCCACTGAGCCCAAGTCTATAAATTGTGGCAGCCAGGAAAGGTTGCAGGCAGCTAAAAATGGCAAGAGAGCAGGAGTCATGGGGCTCACTCCACCCTTCCTCTAGAGATTTCCAAACAGCATGGTGAGCAAGGATTGGGAAGGGTGGCAGAGGGAAATAACACGTAGAGATGAACCTGAGCAGAACTTGAGAATGGGTTTATGCACTAAGGCAGCTTTAGTCTGCTGTGAACAGCTACACAGACTGATTAGTTAGCAGTTTCTGTTGCTAAACAGTTTAGACAGCTCACCATTTATTCCTTTAACATTTTAAGTGAAATATTGTCAAACTTGGGCATCAGAAAACAAGGCTTCTTGTATTTCAGGGCAGTCCATGACATTCAATACTGTCCTTTCTCCCCATTTTTTCCCCTCTCTTCCCACTTTCAGTTCCCTTTCATTACTGTTTATTTTCTGAGGGAGTTTTCAAGAATGGGAGTGGCCATGCCTGGTCAACAGGCAATCTGTTTTACGTATTTCTTTTTCATTTGAAGCTGCACAGCAGAAATGGCCATAAGATGTGGTAAGAATGATGTCAAAGTAGTTACAGGAGGCTAGAAAGTCTGTCCTCTCATAGCCCAAGAAGTATTCATCTTCTCTAGCTTGTCAGCATTCTCTCAGGTCTTATTTTATATTTATTATTTATATATGCCCCTATATTTATATTTCTAATGTTATCCTATATTTTATTTTTTACAATGATCATATGTCTATTTTTCTTTAGCTTTTATTCACTTATTTATTTGAGAGAGAGAGGGCAAGTGTGATGAGGGGCAGAGAGAGATAGAATCCCAAACAGACTCTGCACTGAACATGAAACCTGATGCAGGGCTCAGTCTCACAAACCTGAGCTGAAATCAAGAGTCAGACATTTAACCTACTGAGCCACCCAGGCATGCTTCAGTGTGCCTAATTATTAAAGTAAGTTATATTTTCATATAGGACATTTAATCATCTCTCTTTGTTATTTCATAATTATTGTATCCATTTAACAAAGCAAGCAATTTGTATGTGCCAAACTTCTGGTAATGCTGAAGATCAGGAAATTTAAGTTATAAATATTTCTTCACTAGATACTGTATACAGAACCCAGTTAACAGAGAGAATTGAGAGTTAGCAATAATAGCTTAGAAATTAAGTCCACTAAAATATGGACATTATATCTTTTAGCAGCATTCTAGTGTGTGTGCTGAAATCAGTATCTTTGGAAGTGTAGTTGTTATGCTGGTCATGGAAGGAGCTCTAGCATCAGTGTATTGATTAATCAATTGGTTAATTAGCTCTAGCTGTGGTAGTCAGTTGCCATAGCCTAAAATTTAAAAAGACATTTGCCAATTGCCTTCTCAAGTAGTCTCCCTGCATTCTTGAAATCTAGAGGCTCATTATGGCATTGGACCAATACAATAGGATCTATAGGTATATGCTGATAAAATTGAGATTTCATGGAGGATGTTCAGTCTATTTGTGTTGTATGTGTGTGATTTTTGAAATCAGATTTTCTTTTTCTTTTTCTTTTTTTCTTTTTCTTTTTTTTTTTGTTTTTTGTTTTTTGGAATGACTTGCCAGGTAAACATACCTTGTGGCCACGATGGCCAAGCCTGAGTACATGTTGAGGTACTGTTACTTCAGGGAGGATCATCAAGCAGCCAAGAGGAAGCATGTGAGCATTGACTGGCTTAGAGTATGGGCTCAGTTAAGTTGCAGTCAAACCCCCAGATGGTATTAGGAGGTATCAACACCACAACTCCTTTGTAATTTTTTAGAGTCTGTGTATTTTGATGAGGGTGGGATTCAGGGCCTCTTGACTTTCTACTGGTCATCTATTATCATAGTAATAGTATAAAACAAACCACCTTTAAAATAAACAGCTCACAACAATAAGCATCTGAAAAATCTTGAGTCCAGGAGTTAGTTACTCTTTTAGGCTGGGCTCAGCTGGATGGTTTTCAGTCTCCAACGGGATCAGTCGATGGCCTGGCTGTTTGATAGCTATTAGCTAGGAATCATAGCACAGGGGCCTGTGTTCCTCATTCTCTAGCAGACTAGCACAGACGTGTTGTCATGGCAGAGGTAGAGGGCCAAGAGAGAGAACATAGACATGCATATGATCTTTGTGTCTGGGCTTAGAACTGGTGCATCCTCACTCTATGGCATTCTGTTGACTAAAGTACATCACAGATTCATCACAAAGGATGAGGAAATAGACCCATCAATTTATAAAATGGAACTTCAAAGTCATGTGGCAAAGAGTGCAGGAACAGCAAGGCATGAAGAACCTGGACTATTAGTACAGTTAATCTACATACATTTATTCCTTAGTGGAAACATTTTGATCAGAAAATTTTCTCAAGCTTTGTTAGATGTCATGCTGCATATTACAGGACAGAAATAGAGAATTCAAAAATGAAACATAAGAGATATATCTCTGTAGAGCTGACTTATAATTCTGCCCACACGAAGCAAGAACAATGCCTTTTCTCCAGTTGATAAAACGAATGTACCATTTATACTAAAATGTCGATCTATTTTGGAGATTTCAAAGCATTACATGGTATTATTTCTAAGGAGCATTGGAGATTTATGATGTACTGTACCAAGTTCCCAAAGGGCTCCCTCTAGCCTTGCTGTCCTTTCTCTGTTTCTGATTTCCCCTAATGTTTATGTTGTTTTCCTTAAAACCAAGTCCTGGTAGTACAGGTGGAGAAATGATAAACTAGTCAGTGGGAAACTAGGCTAGTTTCTTCCAGACCATCATCCAGTGAATTTTTTTCTGCTGATACAGCTACAATTTAGAAACTTGAAATGATGCATAGGTTGACTATATTCTGAGTGCCTCGTACTAAACCTACTACTCCAACTGTAGAAATAGATTTGAAATATGGATTCTATTGATTATTAAGAAATTAACCACCAGCACAGAACTTATCTCACTTTTCATGTTTTGGGGTAGGGGTGAAATTTTCCTCAGAGTAACTTACAGATACGTTTTTATCTTATTGAACTGTATTGAAAAACAAGGAGAATAAATAAATTACTTGCACAAATAGGTAACCAATTGTACCTTTCTGCCCAGACCTGAGGGGTTTTCTGAAGCACAGGCTCACATGTGGAATGTCTCAAGCAAACTGGGACAAGTTGGTCACCCTATCCACAAACATGCCTTTCAGGATAGTTGATAATCTGGCAATATTTCCTATGGGTCAAACAAATTTAGTTAAACTGAGTTTTAAAAGTATTCTACATATGTCTTACAGGCATAGTTTTATTTCATTTTGTATGGAAAATTTTAAATCATTCTATTTTACTTTGCTGTTCAAAGCCGAAGCTGAAAATAAGTGAGGGAGAGCTTATTTCACTTATGTGAATATTGGCTAAAGGAATAAAAGTAAATACTTTTGTAGAGTATAAATAGCAGAAATCAGATGTCATTATCTTTAATGATTAGTTTTTAAAACCCTAATTTATCTATTTCTTTTTTTTACTCTGCCAAATCAAGGAGTAATTTGATGATTTCTAAGATCCTTCCAGCTAAAATGTTCTAGAACTCCATGTTTATAATAAAATGAATTCTTCATTAGGAGAGAAAATATTTCAGAATGCAGACTGACTTTTAAAGAGTTAAATAGAACTGCAAAAAGCTGCCATTTTAACAGAACATTTTAAACCAACGAAGTGTACTAACTACTGTTATTGTTTATTTTCTTTCTAGTCTAGGGAAAATTTTTTTCTTTTTAATCTGCCAGAAGGGACTTTTAGGATTTGAGCCTTAACATTGTTCTTAAGGCTTGAATTTATTTTTTAATTAGAGTTAAAATAAAAATAAATGTTCACTTTCTAGAGCTATGCAAGTCCAGGAAAAAAAAAAAAGAAACTTCCTCATCTGAAAAGATTTAATGGTAATCTATGCTGTAAAAGAGCATTTTGAAAAATATAAAACAAAGAGCTTTCAAAGTGGTCAAAGACTAATGTAAAGTGATATATTTCAGACCGGAGAGATGGTGTAACTTACTCCTGTCACTGCTGCCTGTTTATTGTGTTTGTCTGGTTGGCCTGGCAACCAGCTCATGCCATTTCACTCATTTTATAACGTTCCTGTAAATGTTAGGTAGGCCTGGATTTATTATACACTGTCAACACCTAAAATGGAACCCACTGCTTAACGTAGTTTATTTGGCTGGATGCCTCTGCCTCCTTAAAAAAAAAAAAAATGTGTGTGTGTGTGTGTGTGTGTGGTGTGTGGTGTGTGTGTGTGTGTGTGTGTGTGTGTGGTGTGTTAGAGAAAAAAAAATCCTGTAGTGCCTCCAAAAGAAATGTAGCCCAGGCATAATTGAAGTTGGGTGGCATGGGCTATGTCAAAGGAGCATTTGAGCTAAGGAGCTGTTGTGTTGTTGGGTGGGGACATCTGACTCACAATATTTGTGACTTGGGTTTAGAGGGACAGAAGACCAAGAGTCATGTTTATTGCTGAATTTATCATCCCCAATGAAACCAGATGGCCAATCGCTGTTGTCCAGAAAGGCCTGTGAGCCGTCAAAGGATGAATCATAAGCCTATTAGAAGTTGGACCGATTTCTTTCCTTCTTAGTAACACGCTCGTTTCATCCGTCTGCTCTATGACAAAGCAGATTTGATGAGGACCCAAGAGGTACAATCCTGGAGAGGTTACATGTTCGGATAACCTTAATCGAGCTTATATGTACTGTTGAGATAGCTGGAGCATTAAGGTGAAACATTCAAAGAGCCAAAGTGGTTTAGAAATATTAAAGGGAAATGTGATACTCTGGCCACAACCAATGGAGGCAGACTCAGCCCAACACTAATGAAAATCACAGACAGGTACCTCTGCTGCCTTGCTCTGGATCAGCCACACATTGAATCAGTGTCCTATTCATTCAGTTCCTTCAGGAAGGGGGGGGTGACTATATGTGGGAGTAGACTTTTGTTAATAGCTCTGTTCAAAATCAGTGAACAAATCTTTAAATCCTATATTCTTTTGGCTCCTAGGGATCAATGAGTTCATCCTGCTTATTCCTCTGCCCTTGTGCATTTCCCACAGGATGATTGGGTGCTGAACGCAAAAGGTTAATAGAAACTGTGACACAATCTTGTTAGGCTGGGGTTGAAATCATGATCTCCCAGTCTCCCTCCTAGGTGCACATCTAGTCATTATTTAAAACTTGTTAAATATAGAAAAGATTCTTTTGAGAAAAATTACCATAAGCACCCTGGCAAGTTGAGAACCAAAGCTATTCCAGGTAACTGTGACTTTTTGTTAGTTGGATAATTATTGTAATTATAGCTCAATGTAGTTTGGGCTTGTAAATTCTAGAGGAACATTGTATTTTCTTTTTTTCTTTAAGAAAAAGTTTTTTTTTTCCAAGTTTTTATTTGAATTCAAGTTAGTTAATATATAGTGTAGTATTGGTTTCAGGAGTAGAATTTAGGATTCATCACTTACATATCACACCCAGTGCTCATCACAAGTGCCCTTAATGTCCATCACCCATTTAGCCCCTCCCCTCCAGCGACCCGGAGTTTGTCCTCCATAGTTAAGAGTCTCTTAAGAGTCTCTATAGTGAAGGTTCTTAAAAGATCCTCTGTAGTTAAAATGTCTCTAGAGGGACATTTTATTTATTTTTATTTTTTATTTATTTTTGTTTTTTAAGCATTTTATTTATTCATGTGAGACACAAAGACACAGGCAGAGGGAGAAGCAGGCTCCCTGCAGGGAGCCGGATGCAGGACTCGATCCCATGACCCTGGGATCATGATCTGAGCCAAAGGCAGGATCTCAACCACAAATGTCCACCCTAGAGGGACATTTTAAAAAATTAAATTTTAATTAAATTTAAATCTATTGAATTAAATCTATTGAATAGTTGTATTTTACTCTCATCCCTGCATCCAACTTAACTATTTTATGAGTTAACTTGAGAAGGGAATTTTTTCCTAGAAGAGGACATTTTCCTCTACTCTAATCTCCAGCCTCCCAACCTGATGAACAGGTGGCAAAAACGTTCTGAGGGAAGAATGGGAAAATTTGTTTTTAAAGCTCTAAATAGTATGTGTGCCCTTTGATGTGAAACAAATAGACTTCAGGGAATTCTCTTAAAAGATATCTATATATATAATATATATAGATATATATATCTTATATATATATCTTATATATATATATCATATATATATGTATTGGGTGTGTGTGTTTATCGTACATGTGTGTGTGATATATACACATTCATATGTACCTGTTATTACGTAGTCCCCATAATGCACATATTACATTATATGCAATATTACATAGTCCACATTATGTGTATGTTCTAAAGTGTTAGGAAAAACTTTCATTTAGGTGATACAAACACATGAGCTTTGGACATGTGTGTATGTGTGTGCATACACTTGTATATGGGTGCTTCTTTATTTGTACTGAGTAGATAGTCTAAACTCAAGTAAGATAAAACACTTTAACTTTTTATTTCTCTAGACCAAAATAAGATCATTCAGGCATCCACCCAGTGTCCCCTGCATTGTGTAGCCACGGTGGCGGAAGATCTGATGGCAGAGTCCATTAAATGCCAAAAAGTCAGGGTTGACCAATGTTAGCGTCATGGCAATCGTTGGTTTGTGGATGCCTCAGACCAATATAACTGATATTTAATGCCATGCAATCCATCTCACATTCCAAATATGGACATCCTAAGTACTTTTGTGATAAAGGAGCCATTTCTGGTAATGGAAGTCTTAGGGCCAATCTACAGGAGTCCATGGCATTTGGAAAGTGAGGCGGGAAAAAACAAACAAAAAAAAACAACCTTCTTGACTTAATCAAATAGTACTTTTCATGACAAAATTTTACAGAAAAAGCTAATTTGAGAGTTTGGTCATTGTATGTGTGAGTGAATATGTGTGTGTATGTATTTGTGGGTTATATTTTTGGTTTTTTTGTTGTCTTGGGGGGATTTTTTTTTTTTTTGCTATGAAATAACTCATTGTTTGAATTTATCCTTGCTGGCCCCAGAAGGAAGGTGAAATTCTCAGCAGTGATGATGTTTGATTCCATCAGTGAGCTTAAAGCACAAGGGAATGATATTCTAGTACAAGCTGTCTAAGAAAGGCACTGTTTATGGGTGACTCCGTTCTTCATGGATCTGACTTTTTAACTATTATCAATGAACTACACATATATGTCTACTTCTGGGTTTTCTGTTAGTCCAGCTTTTCTATTCTTTGGGTTATATCACATATTTTAATTTTTGTAGTTTTATTGTCCTTTACCCCTCCCCTAATTTCGCCATTTTTCTTCTCTGTACCGAAATTATTATTATTTAGATGAACTAAAAAACCACCTCACCAGTTAATACCAAATCAGATTTTAACTGTAACTACCAAACACTTATAAGCTAATTTTAGAGAATATATTATTGAGTAGTCTCAATTAAAGGTACCTTATTTGAATCCTTGCTTTAATTTCCCATAACTTCTTCTAGTTCTTAGTGTATGGATGTCATATTTTCAAGCTGGCTATTTCTAGCATGTATAGGGAAATTATTGATATCTGTATGTATTTGCGGGGGGGGGAGAAAAGCTTCCTATGAGATTTGATTATGATTTCTAATAATTACTCCATTCTCATAAGCTTTCATGAGGTAGAATAATTCATCTACAAAGAGCGACATGTAGTCTTCCTTTTTTGGTTGTCAGTTTTACAGCATTAACTAGAACTTCTAGAATAATTGGTGTAATGATGGCTGTCCTGGCTCTTTTCTGACTATAATGGGAATTCTTCCATTTATGTTTAAGTATTTTGTCACCCACTGATTTTTATCGTTCCTATTTTATTATTACATGTCAGTTTTTAAATTACTCATTATCTTAGACATCTATGGAGAGATTTCTCTTTTGATGTATTCATGAGATGTGCTACAAAAATAGAATTTCTAGTATTAATCTATTTTAAATTTGGGATACAGCCTGATTGGCCATGGTCATTGGTCAATGACATTAAAATATGAGTCTTGGGCTATTGTTTTCATTAATACAACCCAATGCCCTACATTATTAGCTCATAGTAGGTATGCATTCAGCATTTGGTCAATGAATGAATATAAGTAAATTTCCAAGAACTGTCAACTCTTGAGTGGATAAAATAGCAGCTCTTATAAAAAGATGTATCATCCTAATAAATAATTGCCACATAAGTTATATTTCAGTCACATCAATTTCCTTTAGAAAATTCAAATGCTTTATTTTGCTCTCGTCATTTTGGCCTCTTGCTTGTTTCTCTTAAGTGTTTGGCCCACTCTTACCTATGGTCTCTATACCACTCTTCCCTCTGCCTGGAGCACTTTCTGGACATCCACACCTTTAACTTACCTCCTTCTTAGCTGTACGCACATTATCGTTTCCAGGAAGTCAACCCCAAACAAGCCTATATTACTTTGAAAATGTTTTCCATGCGATTTGCCTTTTATTCATCATTCTGGCCATACTCTTCAGAGCATATATCAGTTGTGTATCCTTTGAAAAACAATGGACAACAGATTTCACTGAATTATCTCAAAGTGCAAAGATGCAAAACTGAGCAAACAATTTACAACTCCCTCCCCTTTAGAGATAGGGGTGGATTTTTTTTAATAAGTCCTTATAACTGCAGGATTACAAATCTTTATCTGAACCATCTCAGCTGGAAAACCTGATTTCTGTCCGCTCTGAAGGCTCATTGAAGATGCCACTTTAAGAAAGAAATCTTGTCACCTCCTATCTGCTGGTGCAATTCCATTTTGGTTCTTGGTAGCTTCTTCTGTAAACATGATATAGAAATGTCTGCAATTCTGCATTAATGACCACCTACATAATGAGATCAAATCTTAACTCTTGGTGACAAACAGAGTAAATATATGGGTAGTTTGTTTAGGCTCTAGTTTGAAATGACTAAGTAGCCTGTGAAAACAAAGTTTAACAGGCTCATAAAAGTATGCTGTCTACATAACTAATGTGGAGTTTGTTTTTATGTTGCCTATTACAGACCATAAACAGTAACAGTGGAGTCTATCTTTTATTCCATAGAGCTGTAAAATGTCCTGGCTGTGACAACGGTGTATATACTACACACACTTTGTAAAGATGTTGCATTTATTTTATATGCAAATGAAAACAGTAAATTGTTAAGAATACAAAATGCAAATAAGCACATAACACTTGAAATGTACTTAAAATTACATAAAATATAGAGCAGTTGTATTTTAATATGTACATTGTCATTAGAGGGGAAAACTTTCCTGCAGCAAACTTCGCATGTTTAAAAATGTGCCTTAATCAGCTTCTTACGGAATTTCTGACAGCAGTGGCAGGACCATGACTGCCCCTTTTAATTATCTCACAATTTGCTCACTGGTTTTGGGTAATTGCAACAATTTGCTTGCAGAAACCTGTGAGGAATCAGATGTTAATTGACTTTGTCTTGCTTAATCAGGCCCTCAAGAAACAGGCTTCATTTTCCTGACTGTTTCTTAAGCTGTGTGTTGGCATCCTGTGATACAGTGGAAAGAAAACATACAGACAGTTGCCTTGGTATTGACTGGCCAAATCTGATTATGAGTCCAACTCTGAATGGAGCGTTTCCAGGAATTAGCAGAGGGACCTAGAGAAAATACTCAGATATGTGAAATGACACTAAAAAGCATTTCTGTGATATACATGTGACATAGTAAAAAGGTAATGCACATTTAAAATCAGAGTTCAATACTCATTTTGATTCCACTGCTAAGATCTGGAACAATCTAAATATAATATATGGCTCAAATTATTATTAGAATGACCCATTTGGGGGCCCCTGGGTGGCTCAGTGGTTGAGCGTCTACCTTTGGCTTAGGTCATGATCCTGGGATCCTGGGGTCAAGTCCCACATCGGGTAACCCGCGGGGAGCCTGCTTCTCCCTCTGCCTATGTCTCTGCCTCTCTTTAAGTGTCTCTCTCATTAATAAATAAATAAAATCTTAAAAGAAAAAAAGAAGAAGAATGACCTATTTATTTGACTCTTTGTGATCATTCTGAGTATCACAATCTGGTGGCTTTGATTTACCTTCTCACCTGACAATAACTTCCCAATTTCTGCTTTTCCTTTCTGCCCTCCCCTTGGCAAAGAGCCTCATACTAAAGATAGCTGAAGAGTGTCTGCATTATCCAGAATCTAGTAGAATCATCCCCCAGAAAAACCAAACACACAACCCTACAGTTAATACCCTAATCTTCTATACCCTTGATTCTAAACCCAAGAGGTTTCATAAGCAATAGGGAGGGAGGGGTGAAGGATTTGGTAAAATATAACATATTTTAACACAGTTAAAAGAATACTATTTTTTGTCCTATCCACAGATTGTTTTCCATATGTCAGCAACTTTCCTTTATATTATTTACCTCACTTAATTTTTATGTCTTTCCCAGGTGAGGCAGTTACTATTTAATCCTTCCCATGTACATCCTAGTTTGGCTACTTGATTTCAGCTCAGATCATGATCTGATGCTTAACCGATTGAGCCATCTAGGCACCTCTTCTTGCAGTTCTTTTTTAATTTTTTAAATTTTTAAAATATTTTATTTATGAGAGAGACAGAGAGAGAGATAGAGGCAGAGACACAGGCAGAGGGAGAAGCAGGCTCCATGCAGGGAGCCCGACCTGGGACTCCATCCTGGGTCTCCAGGATCACACCCTGGGCCGAAGGCGGTACTGAACTGCTGAGCCACCCAGGCTGCCTTCTTCTTGCAGTTCTATGCATTTTTGATTTATATATTGTAGATAGAGTTAAATTAGTAGATGAAGACAAGTTTAATTTTTTATCTTATTGGTGAATTGAACTGTTTATTATTTACTATATAATAATTATCTTTTCCTGATAATGCTTTTGTCTTAACGCATTCTTTGTATGATACTAATATTCAGACATCAGCTACCTTTTGTTGATAGTACCCTGGGTATATCTTTTACATTCCCTTGATTTAAAAAAAAAAATGTGTGTCTTTATGCTATAGAAGTCTTTATGAGCTGTTTAGGGATCAAGGCTGGTATATTCTGAATTCATATTTATAAGCTAGGATTTTAAAAATACAATTTCATTATCTCTGTCTTTTAAATAGCAAGTTAAGATCAAGTTTATAATTTCTACTTATCCCTGTCTTCTTTCTTCTTCCCTTTCTTGCATTCTTCAGGATTGGTTGTGGTTTTTTTGAGTTGCTGTAGTTTATTTTTCTCATTTTTCCACATTAAAAAAAATTCACCAGGTTTTGAATTCTTCCATTTCTACCCTTTTAGAGGTTAGTCTGGAAATTATATCATGAATATTGAATGAAGCCCAAAGTTTAACATGTTAAAATTTCAAACTAGATTTAGAATTAATCTTAATATTACTACTGTTTTAGTGATCCCTCCTGAACTTTTATCATGCATATTTGGTTACTCAAGTACAAAGCTTAACAATATCTTAAACCCTATTTTTAGCCCCTTTCCTCCCCCCTAAAATATAAGGACCTCATAAAGACCTGATATCCTCTAATTTATATGCTCTTAATTTCCTGTACTTTATTACTGTTCTTTAAAAATCACTTTTTATTTTAAGTAGCAGCATTAATATTGCTTTAAACCAGATAGCATTTGTCTAGATTTAATAAATGTTCAAAACTTTTTCTTACTATTTGTTTTTATGTCTTGCATTTTCTCCATATTTTCCTTCTCCTCGAAATATATTTTTTAATTCAGCCTATTAGTGGAATATTTGATTTTTTTTTACCTGAACATATTATGATTTTATTCTTGTTTTTTAAAGCTGGATTAGTTTAGTACACTATTTTTATTCCATAGTTATTTTCTCAAGCACTATGAAGAATCCCTTGATTTCTCATTTCTATTGTTACTTTTAAGAAATCTGTTATCAATGTAATTCTTACTCCTTTGTTAGCGAGATGTCTTTTCCCTCTGCCTTTTGTGCCACAAATTTATAAATTAAAATTTGATTAATTTGGGGTTGCTTATCTATAATTAAGGGAATAGTCTACTTTCCTTCTTCGTGTAGTAAGAAATATGCCACCATGTGTGAACACACATGCACACAAAAGCCTCAAGACTTAAATCGTGTGAAAAAGCCCTATTACATGCCTTATTTAATTTTATATAACTGGATATTTAATATATAGTTAGTATAATATATATGTATTATGCATATGCACACATACATATATATCTTAAATATTTTAAATGTGTCACACTTATTTAAACAGGTAAATAGTGGAAATCATAAATAGCTCTTAAATATCTGGTGCTGTGTGGATGTACTTATTTGGGAGTTTCTGTAGCTCGATATTATGCCCAGAAGAATTTTTAAAAAATCATCACCCTCATGTAATGCTGTATGAACAGGCCATTAAAACACTCTGAGCCACAGCCAAGTTTTGCACTACAGGATTGAGATATTCTGAATAAGTGTTTGTGAGTTGAGTTCTTAACTAAATCAAACCTTACCACGTTGTATGGTTGTGCATGACATTCTCTGCTGTTTACACAGCATAGTAACCAGTTGTGGGATCGACAAGTCAAGGGGAGCGTGGAGGCTTTGGAGGGAGTTCAGAGGAGAAGGATGATGATTAAAGACTAGAAAATCAGACCTCTGAAAAAAAATATAAGGAACTGGGTTTCTGTAGTCTGAAGAATAAGTATTGAAGAGTTACTGTGAATAGTTTTCAACTTGAATGAGAACTTATAACAGGTAATAGTGATTCTCTGGCCTCTGTCTTATGAAGCATGGCCAGTTGTTACAGATTTTGAATCCAATATGAGGATATAGGCTATCTAGAATTCATTATTTAATGATGATAATTGTTTAATGTTCTAATTAAACTAGAGCAGGCTAAGAGGCCATCTTTCTGTAGCTTTACATGAGCACCACCCCAGATTTCCAAGTAGAATGAACTAGGTTTCCATAGTATTTTTCATATCACTTTTATAGAAATATCTCCAAGTCTCTAAAAACCCTACTGAGCAACTTAGTGTGGGGCCACCTTCCATCATCTACTTCCTAGCATCAGTGCCTGGTGACTAGAAGGAACTTAACAGATTTCTGGTAAACTGAATTGAATGGATTGAAAATTACTCTATATCTATTATAATTACTGTGTCCCATATATTATGGGAGACCTAGCTAACCTTTGGAACTGGAGCATTACAAAATATTTTTAAGAGAGGTGGCATCGAATTAGATCTTGAAGGAAACAAATGATTTTTTAAAAAAAATTAACAAGTAAAAATTAATGAAGGAGGGATAAGTCTGATCAGAGAGTATAGACTGAGATGTGGTGTTGGTGTGTCCAGGGTTGGGGTGAGGAGTGCAAGAAAAGACTATACTGAATGGAGTACAATTATGAAGAAATATGTCAAGCTAAGGAGCTCGAATATTATGATACTCATCAATGTTTCCCAAAATATGTTATTTAAAATATTGAATCTGAGAGATGCTAATGATTTTTACGTGAAAAAAAGTTTCTATATACAGCTAAATTTAAGAAGTGGGAATGTGAAATTAAGTGAATCAGGTTTTCCCATCGGTAGACTTCTTCAAGCCCCCAAGATGCTGGGAAGCACCATGGATTTCCTAGAGAGGTGGCCATAGGCAGTCTTTTCACGAATGTAATTAATCCCATGCCCCTTTCATCACTGAGCAGATCAGCAGCTTGTGCAACAGAGGAACACAGGGCAGAGCCACTGAAGACAAACTACAGGATCAAAGTAATATTTAAAGAAGATTAATCTAGTGGTGACACACAGGGCTAGCTGGATGGAAAAAAAGGTCCAATTCCAAGAGTATTGTAATTGAACAGGCATGAAATAATAGGAGTTTGAATTAAAGTCTTGCAATGGGACAAGCAAGATAGGCTTGGATGGGAAAGAGACATAAAAGAATTGAATGCCTTTGGTAAGTGACTGGGTTAAGGGGTAGGAAGCCAAAAGAATGAAAGCTAACTCCAAAATTTCAAGCCTGGGTGGCTGGAAGAATGGTGGCACCATTGACAGAAAGAGGGAAGCCAGCCAGCAAATACATTTAGTGCTGTGTGTGAGGTGATAGCAGAGAATTAACTACAACATTTCACAGACTCACATGGCCATAAAAGATCTCACAGGGCTTCGGGTTCATGTTCCTGTAGGCTAATAAGCCTATAGCTTACCTATCTCACGCCATCATGGACCTTTTCACAATATTCTGGGAAGAAAGGAATTAAAAATCTTGCCCTGAGTAAGACGTTGCCATGTCCTCCAAACTAACATCATTGTTTTTAATTAGTCAAGGTCTTCCATTTGCTATTTACTGTAATCACTATCATATTCAGAATGGAGTATCAGTTGTTTTTCACCTACAAACTTTTAAATGAAACCAAAGGTACTTAGAATTTTTTAGTCTTTGCCCTTTTTCTGGAGTCATGGAATTTCTCAAACCTTTTATAGGTTGGCATTTATAGTTACAGTGATTTAAAACTTAGTCATATATAGATCATATGTATTGGATAATATACTAAATATACACTAATAAATGGAAATCTGTTGGAAAAGAACACTGTTAAAATGAGTGCTCTTGGCTTGGGAAACTCATACTCTTTATAGTTTTATGAAAATATCATCCCATTTCTTTGTCATTGGTGATCTAGAGTCTAAGGCTTCTGGATTGCATTCTTCATAAGGTATAGTAATCACACACTTTTAATATACCTTATAATGCGATCTTCCGGCTCACAGGCAATAAGAGTGTCTGCAAAAATGATTATACAGTCGATTCATTTTAAAAAATAGTCTATGTATTATCGAGCATTAGCCACATAAAATAATATTAAGAATAAGTATACTAGTTGACTAAATGTTTTATGTATACATAAAGATTTATTTTTTTATGAGATGACCTTGAATAATATGTGTACCAGATTGACTAGAAAGTTTATAAAGCTAGGTTGATGTCAACCACTTCCTCTGTATCACCAAAAATACCACGTAAAGGAAACACAGAAGATAGAACATAATTTTCTGATCACTCAGTCATATTTAAGACTTTCAAATAAATCATCATTATGAAATGCACATATAGTTGGGAGCAATCTGAAGAAATTGCCATAGTCTTTTTATTAAAGAAGGAAGAAGCTACTTAATAGTTTACATAATTATAGGAATAGGATATTTATGTCCATGTTGCATTAATAAAAAAGCAAAACAGCTAAGGATTATTGTCTTGCCAAGCATTCTTTCCTACCCTCCCAACTCCTCACTTCCATCCACATATTCAGGTCTCTGCACTTTGTCACAGCCACCCCCGACCTATAGATTGGGCACATCTTGCATATTGATTCTTTCCTGATTCTCTCTCCCTTCTTCTACATAGAAGCAATGACACTCAGCTACATGTAGCTCCATTTTATCCAGAACTGGATTAAAGAGAGCCTGGTTGGATGCAGTTGGAGGATTGATGTCTCTCTGATAAGTCTGAGCCTTAGGAGCCCAACCAAGCATTATGCTTCAACTCTCTACCTTTTCTCCATAACAAGTGGCCCACCTGTTTGACTAGACTTTTAACCTGGTATCTGAGTTTTACTAGGTTCCACCTTCCATCTGAGGCCAACAAAGTCTGAACCCCCATCAATTCACCTCAGGTTCTAAACTCTTGCCCATCAACCTCTCTCTTCTCCCTCAAGGTAAATCTCTGTCCTCTATCCTTTTCATGAGCTCATATGGATTGTCTTGGTTTAAAATTCTCATATAACTGGCTTTAAAAAGTCCTTTCAAGCACTCCCTTTGGTGAAAATTACCATACCTGCTCAGATGGGCCACATTCCTTAATTCAACTAACCTGTGTTATTGAGGATCGCCATGAGCCCGGTTCAGAAAATCAGTCAAGTTCAGAATCAAGTTCATTGGGCCTGAGTGTGTAGAGCAGGGAACACATGAAGGCCAAATTACATTGTAATTCTCAAAAGCTGGAGTTCTGTAAAAGAAATGATGAACATTGGTGGCAAAGAAGATATAGGGGTAGGCGGGGGCGGGGAGTCCTCAAACTCTGGCTCTCTTCTTCCTTGTTCAGATTTAAAACTTCGGTGCCAGGATTTTGATTTTCCAATCTAACATTCTTTTGCTTTCCCAATATCATGCAAATGCATTCTGAAGAATGGCAGTGAGCAAAACCAGAGTAAGTATACTTCAAAAGGTCTGCAGAGGTGAACGATAGAGAAAACTGAGAGTTGTCGAGTGCACAAGATTACCAAGAGCGTGTTTGGCATTGTGCCATTCTGGAGGCAGAGTGAGAAATGGACTCAGGCAGATCAGCCCTGCAAAGTCTAGGTGGGCCACCTTAGCTCTGGGTTCAGATGACAGAACAGTTCCTTTGAAAGTTGACTAGAAGAAAACCATGCCCTCTCTCCATTGTGGAAATATTTTTAGCCAACTGTTCTCTACAGTATAAAAATCACTGTGCTCATGGACACACACACACACACACACACACACACACACACACAGTTGTTGAATCAAGGCATGATGTTGTACCTAAATCCCTTCTGATTAAGCCAATCCAGTAACACAGAAAATGCTACTAAATTAGACTCAACTGAAGAGCAATACCCATTAAGAACTCTGGCACCTTTTTCTCACCAACTTGCTCCATGTCACCACCCTCTCTCATCATTTTTCTGCCTATGCCTATAGCTTCCATAAGAGGCCTTCTTTCTTTACAGAAAAAAAAAAATCCTTCCCAGGGGCATGGGGAGGAATGTTTAGGAAAACGTCCATTGGTTGGTGGGAACCATCAAGACTTCTGCAATCTCAAGGTCAGTGTTTGTGTAACCTCGTTCCTGGGCCCAGAAACATATAAAAGCACAGAAAGTTCTGTTAGGGTCCAGTGAAGGTAGATGAGGGAAGGCCCACTCCCAAGGGTGAGCAGAGAGGGCAGCAAGAAGAGAAGAGGTAATATGAGTGTCATGAGAGGACAAGGTGATGTTTTACAACTTGGAATGTGTGGAAGAGAGACTCAGTTTCTCCTAGTTCTTCTTTCTCTCTTCCTCCTCCTTTCCATTGCTTCACTAGGAGATCGATAGACAATGGTACAGATAGTGTAGTCCTGAGAGTTGATACTCAGAAAATATTATCTTTTCATAAAGTTATCCAAGGAAAAAGTGAAGATCACCGCACAAAGATGAACCTGAAATCAATGGTTATTTTTTTCACTGAAGATTCAGATTAATTCATCTTGTTAAAATGAATTTATTTTTCCGTGGCAAGGATGGTCCTCAGTTTTAACTTTGATGGCTGGCTAAACTGTGGATGGTAATGTGTTACTGGAAAATAGTATGGAGAACTAGCTCCTTTTTTTCTTTTTTTCAAATCAACTCCTGTTTCTCTATTAGTTCACATCATTATTTATGAAATGGCATATCTTTAATGTATTTTATCATTATTTAACCCTGCTCAGCATTGACTGCTAACAATTTCACAGAAAATTGTCTGTCTCCTTCTACTCACTGCTTCTCAGGACAATCTGTAAGCTTACCCTTACCCCAACCAAACAAAATAAAACAAAAGCCACTAGGAATTCAGCAAAAAAATGGCAAAAAAAAATCCACTTTGGGGTGAAAAAATTCTTGCATCTATATGCTTGCAGTTGAGACTTTCACATACTCTTCAGGAAATATTTGAGTGATTCCTCTAAAATATCTTCTTGAGAGCCTTGTCATGAAATCTGATGAGCCTATCATTGGACCTGAGTCTACATCTTTTATTAATCCCAGGATTGAAGCAAAAGGAAGGATAGAATTTCTAAGTCACCATAAAGGACAATTTTTTTTTTTTTTGCAAAATTTAAAACTTTTTATTTTCTTTGTTTTAATCTTTTCTTCCAATTTTTTTTCTTTTCTTCCAATTTGAACCTATTAGGTTTAGCTAACGATTTTTATATTATTATTGTTTTATTATTAATGTCTAAGGAACTGCTCGGTAGATCTGTGACGGAGACTTGCTTTTAGTACATATGTGCCCTGGTGGTCTTGTTTGGGTATTCATAAATATTACAGCCAGACTTTTAATAGACATTCTAAACGAAAATAGAACTCAACTGCTAAAATTTAATTTTCTGTGTAAAATAAAAGAAGTAGCAAGAGACTAAAACATTGGCTGGGGCTGGGGTTCATTTGGGGAGCTCCCATAGGCTATATATCACCCTGTGTGGCTTTCATTTTCTTGGTGCAAATTGATTTAATATGCAACATGATTAGATGAATGATGTCCCCTTGGAAGAAATAATCTTGCCAAAGAGATCTTGTTTAACTCTGCTCCTCTGTCCCCCTCTGACCTTTGTAGTGGTTTTTGATCCTGCAGAGAGAACGAGATAAGAGCTGGTGCTATCACCAGCAACAGGGTCCTGTTCTTAGTAAGGTGGCATCTCTGTATCTATCTTCCCCCACAGAAGGATGAAAACTTTGAAAAACCATGCCTCAGGAGCGCAAGGATTCCCTGCTTCCTTTCATTTTCTTGACTGGGTTTTATTTCTGTATATTCTACAGTAATATGGTTGAAAATTGTGCCTGCTTCTGCATTCAATAACTTTCACAATCAGTTCCTCTTAAAATTTAGACCTAAGAAACCATCCGTATCGTCAGTTAAATACTTAGTTGTGTTTTTTATAATAGGTAAATCTACATAACCTATTATTCCCTGTTTGCTTTGAGAGAAACTAACCCAAAGGCAAACTCCCATTTTTGTTTCTTGCAACCATCCTACAACATATTGCCTAAAAGTGCAGCCTTGGGATCCAGACTGCCTAGATTGAAACCCCAGCTCCTCTAGTAACTAGCTGAGTAACCTCAGGCGAGTTATTCAGCCTCTCTGTGCTTCAGTTTTCTTGTTTGTAAAAAGGAAGTAATACAATTACCTGCTTTGTTGGGTGGTATGAAGATGCTTTGAAATAATGTATGCACAATACTCAAAAGATCACCCAAAGCATTGTAAGATTAGTGTTATTACAGAAATTATGTCATGAATTTTCATGGTCTCTCCCCTTTTGGAATGCATGATTTAAATATATTTTAATATTGTAGGCTGCCTTAACCTTACCTGGAATGCAGATGGTCTGAATTATTTTAACAAATAACAAGTATTAACCTATTCTAACAATCAAATGACAGGGCATATTTAGTAGGTAAAAATTTGGAATTGTAGAAAATTATAAAGAGGAAATTAAATAAAAATCAACTACAATTCAACTGAATGAAATAGCTTTTTAATTTTTATATATTCATTTCAACCTGTTTCTCACATTTTTATCATAAGGTTTATTTTATTTTAAATATGTTATTTATTTATAAATAAAGAGAGAAAGAGAAAGAGAAAGAGAGGCAGAGAGAGCACAAGCCAGGGCAGGGAAAGGAGGGAGAGAAAGAAAGAGAGAGAGAGAGAGAGAGAGAGAGAGAGAGAGAAGCAGACTCCCCACTGAGCAGAGAGCCCAACATGGGGCTCAATCCTCAGACCCTGGGGTCATGACCCAAGCTGAAGGCAGACACCTAACTGACTGAACCATCCAGGTTCCCTCATTGTAGGGTTTAAATTATATATCCTGATTTTTCTTTTCATTTACTGTGTATCAGAACTTTCTAAAGTCATTAAATATTCTTAGAAACATGATTTTTAAGACCTACATAAAATTCTATTATAGGACTACACCATTAATATATCCAACAAGTAGGTATTCAATATGAATGAATTAAAAAAATAAAGTTGCAACTTTTAGTGAGAAAATTATGTGGCATTATCTACTTGGCAGCTGAATCAAGCAAACACTTTTTAATATTGGGCTTCCTTCCTTATAATGCCCTAAGCAGTTAGGAAAGCAAAAAATTGTTTCTCAACTCCCCCAAACTCTCCAGATTATTAGGTTCCCATACTTATGGTCACACAAATTTTCTCTGCTCCTGGGAAGAATTTTATATTAGGCAAACTTTGCTCATAATAACAGATACTTGAATGTCAAAATGCAGCATGGTGCTGAATCGCTGAAGGCTCTGGGCTTTCTCCCTGCCACTTACGGTTTCCAGAAGGAAGATATTTCTCATCACTGTGGCTGAGCATTCGTTTAGTCTTCAAAACACAGCCTAAGGATTTTGAGTTTTTCCTTAATTGTCCAGCTTTAAAAAGATAGTGGTATTTTTAAAGCTCTTTTGGCTGGAAGGACAAGAAAATACCCTTTTCAGACATTTGTGAGTTCTTCTCTTCATCCTTATTAGGTACATACAGATTGATGAATACATTTTCTAGACTCTCAATGTCAACATGCATTGTTAGTATGGTGCTATACCTGGAAAATATTGGAAAAAAAATGTATTCCTGGCACGCTTACTAAAGTATCAGTTATATAACCATCACATGTGATTAGGGCTCTGATAGAGTTGGATGCCAACAGGTAAAATGTACATAGAAGATGCCTTGACTTTTCTTAAATAATATTTTAAAATATTTTATTTATTTATGAGAGAGAGAGACAGAGACAGAGACATAGGCAGAGGGAGAAGCAGGCTCCATGCAGGAAGCCTTGATCCTGTGACCTGGGCCGAAGGCAGGCGTTAAACCATTGAGCCACCCAGGGATCCCAACCTTGACTTTTCTAGGGATGTTGGACTACTTCAAAGACACTGGTAATGCTTAGGTTGTTTTTTTGAGAGGTGTTATATTGGAGTATGCAGTGTGGTGACCAATGCCATAAACCTTTGTGGCTCAACATGTTAAAAGCTCATTTATCATCCCTGCTAATTCTAGCATGGATTTCTTCATCAGATTTCTTCATCAGAGGCCCTCCTCAGTAGCTCTTCTCCAAGTGAGAAGTGAGGAAGCCAGAATCCCTCCATTTTGTGATATGCTGTCTCCTAGAAAAGTGAAAGGCACATTGGGTCTCCTGTATCTACCTGGCAAATTGACAAGTAGAGAGAGTTTGGAGGATCCTAAGAGGGCCAATCTTGAGTGATGTTCATCACGTCACCTACATTGTATTGCTTAGCACTCAGTCACAAGGAGATCTACCTTAACTATGGGCCCAGGTGACAAAGGAAGTGATGTATTAGACACGTAGCAGAGTCTCTGCCAGGGAGGTGTTTTCTACACAAATGATAGACATTATAGGTTATTATAGATGGAATTATACATTTTTAAAGTTTTTAATTTGAAAAGCAAAAACTTGGAATCGAGAAATAAAGGAGGTGAGGCATTTTCATAGTCAGCCAGTATATATGGGACCTTTCTATGTGTTGGGTTTAGTTTCTTTCTTTACATATTTATCTGTCTAGGGAATTTAAATATTTTTTTTCTTCCTGGGAAAGGAATTTCCTCTGTACCAAACAGGCTGGTGCCTTTTCTCTGTGACTTCAAACTTGGGGGTTCTCTGAAATTTATACCAAAAGTCTTCTTGGCCTACTGCTCGATGGAATTCAAAGTTGGTCTTAAGCAAATTATTGATCACCCTATCAATGAAGTGAATCTAAGAGAGCATTTAGTCTCTAAAGAAAATGAAGGAAAAGCACAGAAATAATGTTGCCTATGTAAATAATTTCCCGGAGTATAGGATGAATTAAAAGCTGTCTACCCATCAAAGATATTTTATTTATTTTATTATTTTATTTTATTTTATTTTATTTTCTTATTTTTTAAAAATATTTTATGTATTTATTCATGAGAGACTCAGAGAGAGAGAGAGAGACAGAGACAGAGACAGAGACACAGGCAGAGGGAGAAGCAGGGTCCCTGCGAGGAGCTTAATGCAGGACTTGATCCCAGGACCTCAGGATCACGACCTCCTCCAAAGTCAGATGTTCAACTGCTGAGCCACCCGGGCATCCCAAGAGCTTTTATTTTAGATTATATTTCTCTATTCCAAACATAAGCAAATTAAATGAAGAGACTAGAATAACCTTAAGTTTTGCAGGTAAGAGCTCACATGTGAAGCCTGGTTCTTACTTTGGAATGTAATTATTCTTCCCAGATATTACAGAAGGGCTAAAGTCTATACGTATAATCCATTTTTCTTTGTCCTGGATGGTATAGAATGTGATTCATGTCTAAGAATCAAGCGAAAATTCTAGCTGTCTTGTTTTCTGGCCTCCTGGGCTAAAATCAAGGTCTACCAGCACTGCTTTCAGGAAGGGTGGTGTTATGTTTTTTGAGGTGAGGTATGGGAAGAGGTGGTGGATGGTTAATATTTCAAAAAGGTAGCAATTACCTGATAACAGAAAGCGTGGACTGTGTCTTGTTACCGCTCATTTTGGAGGTGCCAAATCTGCCACGGACATCATCGTCATTACGGCTTCAGTTGGCCGAGGTCACCTTGGTTCATGTGTTTTATACATTGGTACCCTTCTCCTTATTACTTGCCAAACAAACCTTTTTATTTTTGCACACGTTTATGTTGATTTTGTGGTTTCTGAAATTGGATTCTGGCTCCTGGAGGCCCGAGTTTCCACGGCAACTAGAGGCCTTATCTGCTACTGGTTCTTGGCAGGCAGACAACCAGGTCTTTCAGTTTACTTTGGATTTTTTTTTTTTTGCTTTTTTTTTTTTAACTTTTTCTTCTCCCCTATTTTTCCTACACCCTGTCATTTAAGCATCACATAATTAATTGCGTACATCCTGTGCCACATGCAATTGCCACGGCTTTGAAGTCCCAATAGATCATTTTATAGAGCAGTGGGTGCCATTTTAAAAGAGAAAAAATAATGAAGACCTGGCGCCAGGGTATGGCTGTGTAGATTTTAGCATATCCTTCTGCAGGTATGATAAAGAAACCTGGGTACCTTCTGTTTGTTTTTCCGCATTTCCTTTCCAAACTGGCCTTTCAATATATAGGAAAGATTTCAGAACGGACTTTGTTATTTTTCTCTCTGGAGCTAATTCCTTTTCCAAAACCAGCATGAACTGCCTCATTTGGTGCTGAGGTGAGGTTTTGCTTTTTTTTCTTTTCAAATTGGAAAGAAAAAAAAAATCTGATTTAGCGTCATGTCATTTGGAGGCTGCTACTGGTCCAGCAGGAGCGGAAAAAACAACAGACAAACAAGGAAAAAAAAAAAATACCGACCCCCTTACTTAGACGCTATTAAAGTTTAGCAACAATAAATGATCTCATCACCTTCTTAATGTTTTTAAAAAAATAAATGTAATCATTTGCTTCAGTGAAAAGAGCAAATTTATTGGGATAAGCTTTCAGAATCTTTATGAAAAGGATATACTCCCTTTGGAAAGCAGAAATGTGTAGGTTCTCAGGAAAAAGAATAGACTCAAGTGTTTTAAATGCTTAACTTTCACTCTCGTTTAAAGAGAGAAAATATAAGTGTGTGTGTATATATATACATATATATATAATTTATATATATATATATATATTTTTTTTACATCTCCTTTTTCTTCCTGTTAGTATCTTTTAACTTTTTTGCTCTATCATATGGTGTGCCCCATATGCTCACATTCTCCCCACTAGGGCAATACCATAGGTAAAATCTCCTCATTTCCTAAAAGTTTCCAGACATCTGCCTCATCCAAACTTATGTGCCTAATGTCCCATTGCCTCAAGGAATTTCTTCTTCCTGCCAGAGAAAATGTAAGGAACAAATTCTTACTTATTTGTATTTGGCATTTGGCCTTGGATCTTAGGACTTAGGCTTCAGCTCAAACCTTTTTAGAAAAGACCTTTATGGTCAACTTATCTAAAGCATCACACCCTCCATTCGCCCTTCCAACCCTATCTATTCTTTTCATGTATTTGATGTATTTATTTATATAGTTATGTGATGATTAATTTTTAATTGGTAGCTGATGTATTCTCCATTTCTTACTCTATTTAATGGAGAGTAATTCATGATCAATTTATTCAAGAAGTATTCAGTGAGCCTCAACATTATATCAGGCAATGCAAATAGTCCTGGGGAATATGATGATAACTAGAATGACCATAACCTCTTGTCATCAAATTGTCTATTGTCTAGAGACAGAAAAGTATGCAACAGTACAAGTGAGTGAAAGAATTATAGGGGCGATGTAACATGGTTTAATAACTGCTAGGGCAAGATGTTCACCAAACGTTATGGGCAACTGGCATCTTTGAGGACTGGGAAAGGTGTAAAGGAGAATATAACATTGAAGCAGAAATAGGAAATGCAAATAATAATTATCCAGGTACAATTTGGGGAATGAGTTTCAGGAAAAGGGAATAGCATTTCTAAAGCCCCTAAACCCCAAAGTAAGGAGAACAGAATATCCTGGAAACACTTCAATTAGAATGTGTAGGAGAGAATGTCCATGAACGAAACCATGAGCTAGGTAACAAAAATCCCTTTTATGCCATGCTACAGGAACCCAGTGAATTGATCAAGCAAGGGAAAGACATGATCGGATTTTTATTTTGGAGATTAATCCACAAAGGATCATTTGAAATAAGAGAATTCTAGCAGCATGAAAGAGGTAGAGGAAAATAATCCAGGAGAACCAAAATGAAGGTGAGAATCAATGAGCAAAGTGGCTGTGGGGAAGGAAGGAATGTAAATATAAAAACAATTTAGGAGATATCATGGCACTCATTAGATGTGAGGCAACAGGGAACCTTAGGACTTAGTGTCCTGGACAGATGGTATTTACTCTGTTTGCATTAAGAGATTCTCTCAAGAATCATTTTAGGTAGTGCACACTAAAACCGCTTTTTAATTGAATACAACATTAAGATGTAAGAAAAAAGTTATAGAACTATTTATACAATGAAACTGCCACTTAGTTAATGAGAAAGATTATCCTGGTAGTTAAGAGCAAATGTGACATTTGAATAGGGTTTTTTTTTTTTAGGTTTTATTTATTTTTAATTTACTATTGAAGTATCATTGGCATACAATGTAATATTAGCTTCAGATGTAGAACATTTCTACAATTCTATACATTACTCAGTGTCCGCTGTGATAAATGTAATCACTGTCTGTAACCATATAACATTATTACAGTATTATGGCCATATTGCCGATACTGTACTTTCATCTCCTTGCCTTTTCTATTCTATAACTGGAAGACTGCACATCTTAATCCCTTTCACTATTTTACCTTTCCTCCCACCATCCTCCTCAGCTTGTTCTCTGTATTTAAGAGTCTGTTTATTGTTTTGTTTGTTTGTTTCTTGATTTGTCTTGGTTTTTGGGTTCCACATATAAGGGAAATCGTATGTTTTTTTTTCTTTCTCTAACATATTTCACTTAACATAATATGTTTTAGGTCCATCTGTATTGTCACAAATGGCAAGCTCACACTCTTTTTGATGGCTGAGAAATATTCCATTATATACACATATATATACACCACATCTTCTTTATCCATTCATCTCTAGGTAAAGATTTGAGTTGCTTCCCTATGTTGCCTATTGTAAATAATGCTGCAAGAAACATAGAGGGACATACGTCTTTTCAAATTAGTGTTTTTGTTTTCTTTGGGTAAACACCCAGGAGTGGAATTACTGGATCATATGGTATTTCTATTTTTAAGTTTGTGAGGAAACTCCATGTTGTTTTCCACAGTGGTTGCACCAACTTACATTCTCATCAACAGTGCACAAGGGTTTCCTTTTTTCCACATCCTCACCAGCACTTGTTATTTCTTGTCTTTTTGATACTAGCCATTCTGACTGGTGTGAGGTGATATATACTTGTAGCCTTGATTTGTGTTTTCCTGATGACTTGTGATGTTGAGCATCTTTTCACGTGTCTGTTGGACATCTGGATGTCTTCTTTGGAAACATGTTGAGTAGGCTATTTTGATACGAGGGCATGTACACATTGTCTTTCTCCATCCACTATAGATATTTGTTTTGGGTAATGTACAAGACATTTAACTGCATTTTAATCATCAGCCTTATTCTCTCATTTAGCAGAAAGAGGATCAAGGATGGTATATAGTGTTAGCATCAATTATGCCATAATTGATAACAGACTAATAAAAAGGAACAGATGGGTTTGAATTTTGACAACTAAATAGTTTACTATCCAGACTGGACTCTTTGAAGGTGAGAAGGTATGCTATTAGTAGTAATGTCAGGGCAATAGGTACAGACACTTTGGGATATATGATCATCCTAGTGAGGGTTCCTCATGATGTATAAAAGGAATCATATGTGATGATTAATATTATGTGCCTAGATATTTGGTTAAATATGATTTCTAGGTGTGAAGTAAAGGTGTTTCTGGCTGAGACTGACATCTGAATCTAAAAACTTAGTAGAGAAGATTGTTCTCTCCATTGTGGGTGGACCTCTTCTAATCCATTAAGACCTGAATAGAATAAAAATTCTCTCTCTCTGCTTGACTGACTTTAAGCTAGGACATCAGTCTTCATCTGCCTTTGGACTTGACTTGAACTGGAACTTACACTATCAGCACATCTACTTCTCAGTCCTTTGGTCTCAAACAGGAACTACTGGCTCTGCTGAGTCTGAATAATCTCAGCCTCTATAATCACATGGCTAATTCCTTATTGTAAATATCTTCCTATACATATTATTGGTTTTGTTTCTATGAAGATTCTTCATTCTATGAAGAATCCTGACTAATACACATCCTACCTGGTACCTAATAAGTATTCAGTAAATGTCACCTGAATCAAAATGCCTGCCACAAAGTACATGCAACTCTCTTGCATACAATCCTAAGGGCGGAATTACTGGATCACAGAGTAAGTGTATATTTAATTTTTAGAAACTGATACATTTTCAAAAATAGGTGTGCCATTTTAAATCCCCAGAAGCACTGCACAAGGGTTTCAATTTCTCCATATTCTTGCCACCCTTGGTTTTGTCAATCTTTTAAATTTAGTGATCCTTATAGATGTAGAGAAAACCTTATATATACTGTTTCAACTTGGATTTCTCTGATGTTGATCACTTTTATATGCTCATTGCTTCTTCCAATAACTTCTGTGTTAAAATTATCGGCTTTGGAATTAAATAAATTGGGATAGACTCTTCGCATTTAATTTCTCATCTATAGAATAGGAACAGTATCTATCTCATAGCTTTTGTGTAAGAATTAAACTAATCCAGTGAGTGTAAAATGCCTGGTAGAGTGTGTAGGAAGGATCCAACAAATACTGGCTCTTATTACTATAAAACCAGAAATCAAGGCTAAAACATATTAAAGCAGTAGGAATACCACTAAATAGGAACCACATATAGACCATTTCAGGGGAAGATGTTAATGACTTGCATTTATTCTTTATTTCCAGAAATAGCAAATAAGAACATGAGTGCTGAAGAAAGCAGTCTACCCTGGTTTGGTTTCCAGGACCACCACTTCCCACTTGTTTAACCTTGAGGAAATTACTTAACTAAACTATTTAACTTGAGTTTCTTTCTACATAAAACCTGGAAAATGGTAGGATGTAGCCCAGAAAGTTGTGAGAATTAAACCAGATAATCCATAGAAAGCACGTAGAAAAGAGCTTATCTTTCCGTAATTGTGGAGAACTTTTATTGCACCTGTACTAATACATGCCAACAGTTAGGGGTACAGTGTTGAACAAGATGACATGGCCTTCATGCAGCTAAGTTATTGTTTCCTTTCCTCTCTGCCTCTTTCTCCCCACATCCAAACCCAGGAACTTGCCCCATCTCCACTTCTTGCTTCTTGCTTCTTCCTTATTCCCAACCTCTGTTTTATATCATTGGATGATGAGACTAGCCTGAAAATCTGTCTGGTTTCTTCCACTCTTGAACCCCAACAGCCTATCTCCCTACTTAGATCTCTCCAGTGGCCTTCTGTTTCACTTGGCCTAAAACCCAAATCCCTTTCCTGGCCCAAAAGGACCTCTAGAACTTGGACCTTGATTTTCTTTTCAGTTCCAACTTATTCTACTCTTCCTCTTAAATTATGTTCTACCTATATTGGTCTTCTTTCTATTTCTTAAGTACATTTAACTCATTCTAGACTCAAGACCTACATACTTTCTGTTTCCTCTTACTGAAACTCTCTTTTCTGAAATTCTCACTGGGTTGACCCATCTGCATTAGTTATATCTTAGAAGAAATATCCACCTTTTCAGGAAGACCCTCCGTGAATGTTGTAAGGTTGTTGTAAGGTTGTTCTTTTCAACCTTAACCCTTTGCTTTTCCCTCACACATCATCTTCAATCTCTCTAAATCCCACTATCCTATTTTATTTTTCTCAACACTTGCTGTTCTCTGCAATGATCATGTATAGCTGTTTGCTTACTGGTTTATTGCCTTTCTCCCTTTCTTAGAATGTAAACACCTTAGGAAACAACCTTTTCTCATAGATTCACTGCTATAACTTCAGGAATCAACATAGATACATGAGATAAATAAAACATTTACTTATTCATTTATTATATATATTAAATTATATATACCATATATATAAAATAAAAGATATAATAGCTCTGGTACAAACTGTCTACTTATCTACTTACCTTATCTACTTACCAACACACAATAAATAATTTCAGCTGAATTAACCAGCTAATGGAAATCAAGAGTTGAGAAATTATGGTCCCAGGTTTGAAGCATTTAGTATAAAGATTCCCTAATAATTATGACAATGGATTGATCTTGTACTTATGAGTATGAAACACCAATGCCACACATCTCTATCTTATATAACAAGTGTTCTTGTTAAGTGCTCCTCAGGTTTAAATTATGTCTTGTTGGTTCATCCTAAACTTGAGAAGAATGAATAAAGTTTCAATTCATGGCACATTTCTTGCCTGGGAAATATTTCCAGTCTATGTGCTTCTGTTAAAGACTGATTATTAGTAGAAAGACAACCCAAGTTTTGGAGCATGGATGTGGACACAGAACCACAAGTAGTTTCTCTGTATTGGAACTCTGCATTCATTTGCTCTGTTCAGTGCAACCAGTGTATAATGAGAGAGAAAAAAAAATCTTGTATTATTTATTATGTATACACCTAAGGCCATGCTACTTTTTTAAAAAAAGATTTTATTTATTCATTCATGAGAGACAGAGAGAGAAAGAGAGAGAGAGAGAGAGAGAAAGAGAGAGAAGCAGAGATACAGGCAGAGGGAGAAGCAGGCTCCATGCAGGAAGCCCAATGTGGGACTCAATCCCAGGACTCCAGGATCACGCCCTGGGCCGAAGGCAGGCACTAAACCACTGAGCTACCCAGGGATCCCCATGCTACTTTTTAATATCAATTTTTTCTTATTCTTTCAACAACTCTAAAGGGTAGATTGTATCATCCTCTTTACATTGATGCTGAGAAATTAAATTACTTACCCAAATGACAACACTAAAAGGTAGAAGAGCTAATTTCTTCTTTCTTTAAAAAAATTACTGTATTCAGTCTGTTAAGTGTCCGACTCTTGGTTTTGGCTTAGGTCCTGATCTCAGGGTGATGGGATCAAGCCCTGAGTCAAGCTCTGTGTTCAGTGCAGAGTCTGCTTGGGATTCTCTTGGGATTCTCTCTCCTTCTCCAACTGCCCCTCCCGCTCATGTTCTCTCTCTCTCCCTAAAACAATTCTCCAAATTTGTTCTCCAAAAAACAAATCTTTAAAAAATTACTTTACCAACTAGAATATATAATCTCAAGTTCCAAAATTCAAAACTATTTAATATCTGTGTAGTGTTCAATCCTCTTTTCCAGCCACCATACTGACTACTTTTTTCATCTTAGGCCTTGATGACACAGAAACAAGAAAACTGATCATGGCCCAAGATAAGTGAGTTAGGCTATTTCCATAACTTTGTCAAAAGTCATCTGTATCAAGACCTAAGTACATATAAATTACTTGCATCTACCAGATGCATCAGGATGTGAGTGTGTATGTGTGTGTGCGTTCTTATAACATACTTGTGCATTTATGGACTTCCAACCACTAAGTAAGATCAGTAGTACAAGATAGATCAGTGGGATTCAATTTTATTAGCTATGGCATATGGATGTTTAGCACGTGGCCATATGTTTTCTCACAAAATGTAACTTACAATCTGAGCATTATAACTAAACAACACACATCACTGCAATTATTTTTTCCCAGCAACAGTCCATATCCCATTTCTTTCTCCGAGGGTCTGCTTTTAGTTCTATTTCCACTGAAGTCTCAGTTGTCTCTAGTAACACCTCTTTTTTTTTTTTTAACAAAACTTGGAAATATGGGGTGTTATGCTGAGGCTGAAATATTCCATATTTTTCTTTCACGAAACCCTGATTGGCAACAGTCAGCGATTGTCTCTCTTTTCCAGCTCTAGCCTTGAGTCAGGATCAAAATATTCATGAATAATTCGCAAATAATTAAATTCTTTAGGTTTTGTTCTTATTCACAGGAGCAAAGTAATTTTGGTCTCCTTATGGATTAGATTATCTGTAAAGGTTATGATTGAGGCAGTTTCTTTTTCAGATGTGATTCCTTTGAATGTGTGGCCTGATAGGACTCTGAGCAGCACAGGGTCTGTGTTTTCTCTGTAAATAAAAGCCTACAAAATTTCAACAAGTCAGCCCTTGTATGCCACACGGAGAGATTGATGACAAACCACATTATTTTTTCCCCCTTGATACAACAGCTCACAATCACAAATGCACTTTCTCAGAACATTGATTTACTTTACCTCCAAGCATATGAGATGTTAGACAAGTCAGTTATCTCTTTAAAGCACACAACCTTCACACAGGAAAGCTATCCATGTAAATTATGACTATTTTTTTTAAATCTACCTATAAGGAGAGAATTTTCAAAATAAAAAATTCACTATTTTGCCCTAGGATAAGCAAAATTAACACAGATGATCAACTGTCTACCTAAATGTGTACGGTCACACACCACATATTTGTATTGTTCCTCTGCAAAATCACACATCAAGAAAAACAAAAGCAAGGGCAGAGAGTTTCAAAGATAAGTGTCACTATGTAGATAATTACATTCAAAAGAATAATTTAGAAGTTGAAAATATCAAAGCTGAAAGGGATCTCTGCCTCCTCTCGTATAACAGGGTTTTGATCTGTGTTGTCAGACATGAACAACTGCAAATAATGTGCTCTGTCTTGGTGATCACTGTTGTGTTTATAAAAACAGCATGCATTCTTATCAGGTCATTGGAGCTTTACCCAACCTTCATATTCAACAGATTCAATCAATATTTCTACTGATGAACAAACTATAAACAAAGTAAACTTTCAAACTGCTGTCTAGAATGTATCTGTAATGTCCTGCTTTTCTAAAAAAAAAAAATTTATTATTCTTGGAAATTAGTGAACCAGGGTTCTGGTGATATATCTCTAGGAGTTAGCTTTGGAGTAAATTTTGGCGTCAGGGTACTTCCTCCCCAAAATACGATCCTCATTGCCCTGCCAACTTTCCAAAATTTCGATTTTTTTTTTTTTTTTGCATTGTCCTTTTTCCTTAAGGCATTGTCACCAAGAGCTGGTGAGGCAACGGAGCTTTTCCTCTTTTCTTAAAATGTACCTACTATTTGAATTTGCTGAGAGAAATACTAAATATCCCACAGAAGACTAAAAACAAAATGTAACGTCCAAGAAAATGTATTATATTTTCCACAAATCTGCCCTTTTCTCATATAATTGTGGGTTACTAGCAGTAAGGCTCTATATTTTGGACCTCTGTATCTGGATTTAAATCTTGAATTTGCCATTTACTAGTAGTGTTATATTGGACAAGTGATGTGATCTCCATGTACCTCAGTTTTCTTACATGTAAGAGGTAATAGTGATAATTCCTATTCCATTAGTACACTCTGAGGATTAACTGAGTAAACATTTGAAAATTGTGCACCACGGTTCTTGACACATAGTGAGCACCTTGTTTATTAAACGAATTATGTCATCTTGTAGATCCCCAGATCTAGAAACTAAAAAACTTGATAATTCTTTCTAGACTCTTCTTTCTGAATTATCTTCTACATCACTCTCATAGTTACTCTTTCCTTCCCATTCACTTCTATTGCCTTAGTTCAGACCCCATCATTTTTCACCTATAGCATTAAAATCATCTTCTAATAGATCTCTTCATCTCCAACCTTTAAATAATCCTTTCCTTAGTGCTTTTCTATTCCATCAAATAAGACTTTTGGGCTGAAGGAGAGCCTCTCTCTCTGCATTGGTCTCTGCATGATCCTGACAACAAAATATTCCGCCATTTTGGGGCAACTGGGTGGCTCAGTCCATTTAGCCTCCGATTCTTGATTTCAGCTCAGGTCGTGATCTCAGGGTCATGAGGTTGAGCGCCCCGTCAGGCTCTGTCCCTCTCCCTCTGCTCTTCTCTCTCTCTCTCTCTGTCTCTCTCTCCCTCAAATAAATGAATAGGATCCTTAAAAAAAAAAAGAAACAAAAACCTTCCACCATCTTAAATGTACTGGACTTGTGTACCCCTTTTCTCACTCTTGGGTTGAGTGGGGACTGCACTGATCAGCCAGTTGATGATAAAATCACTACATATACAGAATCACTCTCTCTCAGCCTGCAGGCCACATTCATTCTCTTTTACTCTGTGTGTTAAATACCCCAGGGTCCTATATTAGTCGGGGTTCTCCAGAGAAATAGAACCAACAGATATATAAAGAGATTTATTATGAGTGTTTGTCTCACATGATTATGGAGGCTGGGAAATTCCATGATTTGCTGTCTGCAAACTGAACACTCAGGAAAACCAATGGTGTAATTCCAGTCCAAGCCCAAAGACCTGAGGACCAAGGATGCTGATGGTATAAGTCCCAGTCCAAGGAAGACCAATGTCTTGGCTCAAGCAGGCAGGCAGTTAGGGAACAAATCTTCCCTTTCTCTGTGTCTTGTTCTTTTTGGGCCAGGATGGATTAGACGATATCCACCAGTATTGGGGAGGGCCATCTACTTTATTGATTTTACAGATTCAATTGCTAATCTCATCCAGAAACAGACAAACCAGAAATCATGTTAAATCTGGGCACCAGGGCAGCCTGGGTGGCTCAGCGATTTAGTGCCACCTTCGGCCCAAGGTGAGATCCTGGAGACTCGGGATCGAGTCCCACATTGGGCTCCCTGCATGGAGCCTGCTTCTCCCTCTGCCTGTGTCTCTGCATCTCTCTGTCTCTGTGTCTCTCATGAATAAATAGATAAAAATCTTAAAAATCAATCAATCAATGAATCAGTCTGGGCACCAGGTGGTGTAGTCAGGTTGACCCAGAAAATTAACCACCCCAGATCTTTTGGGGAAGTTTCACTCTTTTCTAATTTCTCTTTTCTAATTGTGCATAGGTGAGGTTAATTCATGGGGAAATATGTAGAAAACTTATGTTGGCATCCAGGTTAGGATAATTTCTGCAATCCAATATTGATGGTACTCTAACTGATATTTGAAGTTCTATTTGATCTTTCCATCTATGCATCAATCCGTTTAGAATCCATGAGGAAGTGGTGAGTGGTATTATTAATTGACCATCCCCAGAAAACTGATATTAATGATATATCCCAACTAATTTATGAGAATATATGTTTCCCAAAGAAGTTACAGCAAGGAATCTTGCTTACCATTTAAAGCTGATTACATTCCTTTGGTCCAAGATTTCTCATTCCACCTTAGCACTGTTGACACTTTGGGCTAGATAACTTTTTGCAGTGGGAGGCTTCATGTGTATTGCAAGATGTTTAAAAGAACCCTTGGTGTCTACCTACTAAATTCAGGTAGCACATTTTGATGACAATCAAAAATGATTCCAGACCAAATGAACCCTTTTGAGGGGTGATATTACACTGGTAAAGTACCTCTGCTTTTGTCTAAGTAGCTACAGAGCTATAAGAGAAAATGAAAATTAGCGGAGAATATGTGAAAATGTCAGAAATGTGGTGACATTCGGGATCTTTTGAGTAATAGAATCACTCTGATGTCTGCAGGATTAGACATTACAAGAGAGTAGCTGGGATTTTACCTGAAGTAATTGGGAGCATTTTCCCTCTCTAGGCTAGGAAAAAAAGAACACATGCCCCGTCATTCCTGGAGATTTTCCAATAAGTTAAAAAAGGAACTATGGAAACGTGTGCGTTCATAGCCTTTAGCATCAGCTTTCTTAATAACGCCTTCTTTAAATTGGGTGATCCTAGATTCATCCATCACTGAATGACTTTGGCAAGTTTATTTAAGCCTCGTCTATAAAATAGGTATGGTAATGGTTACAGCCATCAAGTGAATTTTGTGAGATGAAAAATCATACTATAGGTAGAGACCTCAGCTAAATAATTAGCACATCTGAAGTGTTCAGTAGCTATTACAGTTCTTACTATTGTGTGAACATCTACCCAAGACATGCGAGTCTAGAAGAGCTAACAGTGATGAATGGATGTCAAGCCCTGAGAAGCATACGTATAGCATCCAACGTCCAGTAGCTACATAAATTTTGGCTGAAAGAAATACATAGGCTTTATTTCTAAGCCAATTATTTCTACAGAAAGGCATGACACCCCACAAGTATCTTCATCTTACTTTTACTGGGAAGACTGACACACCAGACAAAGGCTTTGTCAAAACTGAAGTGTACAACTATCTGGTCTAAATCAGTGTTTCCCAACCAGGCTTGATTTTGCTCCCCACTCTTGTGGGACATTTAACAATGTCTGACAACATTTCTGGTTGGGGAGAATGCTACTATCTAGTGGGTATCGGCCAAGGATTACACTAGGCATGCTCTTTCTTTCTTTCTTTCTTTCTTTCTTTCTTTCTTTCTTTCTTTCTTTCTTTTTTCTTGTTTTTTTTTTTTTTTGTCTTGTTTTGTTTTTTTGAGAGAGAGAGAGTAAGCAGGAGGAAGAGAGAATCTGGAGCAGACTCCACACTGAGCGCAGAGTCCTACGTGGGGCTCAATCCCATGACCGAGAGATCATGACCTGAGCCAAAACCATGAGTCAGACACTCAATCATCTGAACCACCCAGGCGCCCCACCACTAGGCATTTTTAAGCAAACAAGATATTCTGCATAGCAAAGAATGATTGGACCCAAAAAGTAAATTGCTTTTAGGTTAAGAAACTCTGCTCTATAACATGAGTTTCCCAGATACCAATAAACAGTCTCCGGGAAGTTGTATTATGATGGCCTCATCCAGTGTTTTTCATTGTCACTTAGATTTCATTCAGGACATATTGTGGTTATCAAGTTACCAGCTAGGTATATAATCATGCCCAGCTATTTGTGACTTTCAGAAGTAGCTTTTCTTTTGAATACTTTCTCAAGATTATTTTGTCCATTTTTTCTATAATTTAGGGACTGGGTTAATATTGTGTATTCCCCAATTCTATTTCAATCCAAAATTTGATGTTTGAGTTTTTTTTCCCCTGAAGTTGCTTTGTGCCTTACATTTCAAATGCTGAAGCCCAGTAATGTAAACTAAGCATTGCAAACCTTTTTTTTTTTTTTTTTTTTTTACCTTCTAAGATTTTATTCATTTACGAGAGACACATAGAGAGAGGCAGAGACATAGGCAGAGGGAGTAGCAGGCTCCATGCAGGGAGCCTGATGTGGGTGGGACTCAATCCCAGGACCCTGGAATCACACCTTGAGCTGAAGGCAGACGTTCAACCACTGAGCCACCCAGGTGCCCCAGCACTGCAAGCTTTTAAAATAAGTGTGCATATAATTGAACATGTTTCAAAAACTGAAACCCTCTGTTGCCTGCCGTGGTTTAATCTGGGATCCCACCTGCAGACTGGCTTGTTATTGTGGAAGAATCTTATAGGAACTATGATGGGACTGAGTTCCCACCAAAACGTCCTGGGGAATACTGACAGGAGCCGAGGGAAGGGAAGGTCTGTGTTGTGTTTCTTCATTTCTCCCCCCTGAAAAGCAGGGAGACTAAAAAGCAATAAAGCAAAAGGCATTTCCTACAGGTAGCCTTAAATCATTCAACACAGAGGTCTTCGGGGAGCTACCCGGTTCCTCTTTCCTTCCCAGAATGAGCTTTCTGGCTAAATGCTCCTCATCCAGCCCAGAGTGTCTTCACCTGGCTCTCCAAGGGCTTTTATCCAGACCTGTCCCAGCATAACAGCATCCTTGCTTCTTCAGAAATGGGTCTTGACCCATGCATCACGTTCAAAGCCTTTCTCAATCGCTCCCCAGCGGCAGAAGCGGAGGGCTCTGTTTTGCTTGTGATAATGTGCTAATCTCCAAGACCCAACATAAATTCTCTTGCATTGTCATTTGTCAAAGTAGCAATATGGAGCTGAGGGAAAAAAGGGAAGGAGGAGGGGGTAGGGGTCGTAGAGTAATGACAGAAAGAAAACTTGGCCTTCGTTTTGTGTTCCTTCGTGCAGAACTTTCTCTTCCTTTCTTAATCTGTAAAACATCTGACAGAAGGGGTCCTATGAACACAAATAAATAAGTAATTCTCCGTGACTCGCCCCTATGGCTTTTTTAGTAGGGTCAACATTTTAGACAGGCAGTTAAGTATAGGAAGGAATAAAGACCATTTGCACAGAAGTCCCCAAATCAATGCTTTTAGCACTGTGGCCCTGTCTTCTGCACATGTTCACCACCTGCTCCAACACTATCAGGTGGAGTCTGGCATTGTGGGATAATGCAGCGCTCTCCTTTAAAGGTGACCTGGCTTTGCTGTAGCAAAAAAAATGTCTCAGATGATAGTAGTAAACAAGGGGTTATTTTCTCCCATCAGTATTAACCTAGAGAAAATGAATAAATGTGAAATCTTTATAGTTGCTGTTTTAAAAGCTTTCTGGAGATGTAATTTGCATATTGCACAATTCACTCATTTGAAGTATACGGTTCAATAGTTTTTAGTTGACTTGCCAAGTTGTGGAAGCATCACTACCGTCCAACATTCGGATATTTCCACCACCAGCGTGAGATCTCTGATGCCCATTGACAGTCACTCCCCAGAACCAGTCCCAGGAGCTCATGAATCTACTTTCTATCTACTTTCTACTTTCTTTTTTAAAATTTTTTTAAATTTTTATTTATTTATGATAGTCACACACACACACACACAGAGGCAGAGACACAGGCAGAGGGCGAAGCAGGCTCCATGCACCGGGAGCCTAATGTGGGATTCGATCCCAGGTCTCCAGGATCGCGCCCTGGGCCAAGGCAGGCGCCATACCGCTGTGCCACCCAGGGATCCCTACTTTCTACTTTCTATCTAGATTCACATGTTCAAGATATTTCATAGAAATGGAATCACACACTATACAGTCTTGTGTCTGACTTCTTTCATTTAGCATAAAGATTTTGATGCTCATCTATGTTGTATTGGTTAGTATTCTATGCCCTTTTAAAAAATATTTTATTTATTTGAGAGAGAGAAAGAGAGATAACATGAGCAGGGGAGGAGCACAGGGAGACAGAGAAGCAGAGCCTGATGCAGTACTCGATCCCAAGACCCTGAGATCATGACCTTAGCCAAAGCCACTCAGTTGCCCCATGCCTTTTTTTGATTGACAAATAGTATTGCACCATAATATCATGTTGGGCTTTTCCACTCATCGGTGTATGGACATTTGGGATAAAATTGTTTTGGAAAATATCAGAAATGAAATGTGTTGACAAGATATTAAATTAAAGAGCTTGTTTAAAGAAGAACATGTTTCATAGCTGAGGCAAAAAATCTTCACTGTAGAGGCCAGAAAACCCTCAACCAAGTTCTTTGTCTTCGGGTGGAGGCTTCTCTGAATGTGTGCTACCATGACACTGAACATACTTATCCTGGTCCAGTGCACAGTGAAAACTAAAGAATTCCCTTGGACTTGGCTCAGAGCCATATTTCACCGATATGACCAATGTCTGTCTGGCAAATTTCACACGACACATTTGTCTCACTGCCTGGTCAACACTCTTCCGGGAGTCTGAGGGGCACTAAATACATAGAACAAATGGACTTTGAATCTCCTCATCAAGTTTGAAAACAACCTACTAGAATTTAGGAGGCTATATGCTTAAGACATCATTTTGGGGGCACTTAATGAGTTAGTTCAAGTACAGGAGTGATAAAACTAGACAAAAAGTTTGACAACAAATATGATGGTGATAAAAACCACTCACCTAGATTCCCAACACAGAACTTTCCAATAGGATAAAAGTGATTATTGGAAGTATTGACATTTTTGTTATGAACCTTATTTTCAATAAAAAAATAAATAAATTATTTTTGTTATTGTGGCCAACTCGTGCCAAATTCTCTGCTGGGTGTTTTATATGCACTTTTATACTTCTCATCGGGAATATCCTGATTTTATTGATGAGAAAACTAAATAAGGTTCAGAGGGGAGGTGTCAAGTCATTTGCCTAATGTGATATAATCAGTAAGAGATGGACTAAATACTTGAAAGACTAAAACAGATAGGCTCCCCAAGATATAATCATGTGCATGCACACACACACACACTTAGTTTGCAGAAAAAAAATTTGGAACAGACTGAAGGAAGACATTTCTAACATTGAGAAGCATGCAGCACTGAAGAGCAATAGGCCTTCTAAACTTTTGGAACTGAAGAATTAATTAATTTAATGGGCTGTACTGGTGTAAAAATATCTTTTAATTGAGATAGAGAGTCTGTGGCTATAGAAAGCTGCTTCTGGAAAGATGTTTCTGTTTCTCTTCTTACATTCATAGAACCCATGGGCCAGCCATTGGATCCTATTCCCTTTGCACTTAATGGAAGTCCTTGAATGTCCAAAAGCAAGGAATCAAATGAGAATTATGTCTGTTACTGCCTAATGTGGAGCTGTATAAAGGGTGGGAAAGTAAAAAGAAATCTCTTCTATCTCCCATTCTATCACTGATCAGGTTCTAGAATAGTAACCTTTCTCTCTCTCTTTCTCTTTCTCCCTTTTCTTCCCGCTCTCAATCTTTGTGTCTATGTCTTTCTTTTAGAAGAAATGTTATTTTTTAAAACGACCACTAAAACAAAATTGTAGACCTGAACACTAGTGTTCTGTCTCTCTCTTCAGGCTCCTTGCCATGGAGTAAATGATTTATTTATTAAGACAGAAAAAAACCCCAAATAGGAAGTGACATTTTTTTCAAACATTGTCAACATGATTACTTGACCTTTGAGATAGGCTAAGGTATAAAAAGGAAGGATTCTTTCTAAGGCTTTTCTTCTCGAGTGCCTGACACCAAGTGTAGCTAATTGTCAGCAGCATTTTGAAATTCTAAACCCATTCCATGAACTTTAGTTAGAAGCAGACCTTGGCCGAAAATGACTCAAGCAAACTTTCCTTCTTCCCTCCTCCCCTTTCCCTGTTTTTGGTTGTTTGCCCTCCATCCATTGTATGACATCCAAGATTTCACATGGAAACACCCCATGGCTTGTTTTTCATTGCAGGTTAAAATCAACTTTAATTTTGTTATTTTTTCCCTCTAAGATGTCGCCCATCCTATTAAAATGATTAGGCATTTCTTTTGAAGAGTTACCTGAGGTAAAAATCTAATTGGCACATTGGCCACTGAAAAATGATGCCAACGGCAGGAGTGGTGGCAGCCAAGCTGATCCATAGCGAGCCCTCTTAGCAGGGGCTCGATTTCATGCCACGATTTAAGATACCATGTGCTCAGCCCTGATGATAAAGCAAGCATTGGAAAATAGAACTGTGTTTCCTCAATAGACAGGAACTGACCAACATGAAACATCACATTTATGTGCACAGCAGCCATACCTAAAATGACAAAATGTAACAAAGATGCCTGCTTGGGAGATGTCTGTTATGCCCAGTTTAGCTCCATTCAAAGTTTGGGGCTGCCTTTTGTTCATTATTGGAGGCTCCAGTTTTGCCAACATGAGCTGCAAAACCTTCCATTTAATGGCTTAAATGAAATTATGTTTTACAAACTGGGTTTTTCAACGTGGTAATATAATGCATTCAACAGAGCTTAATGTGAAGACATAGGAACAGGTTTAAATAGCAACTTCACATGTTTCCTTAGCAAAACAAAATGGTACTTTACACTCGGTGGTATATTATAACTCAGTCAGACCAGCGACACAAAGATTGTTCTTAACCAGACTGGCATAAATTTCTATACTACAAAAATGTTATTATTTTTTTAAGAAAAAAAAACTTATTCAACACCAGTGAGAGGATGGAAAGAGCTAATAGAGACCAAATTAAGAAGATATTTCCTTTTCCTTTTCCACCGTTCATAAAACTCCACATCAGGCAGTAACAGACAGGATCTTGGCAAATCTGTCTTTCCTCTTGCAACTTCCAGGCAGGAAGACTTGAGTTCTCGGTGTCTCTTCAAGAGGTAATTGACCTATGTGCTAGTGGGACCATGAGGGGTCTGAATCAGAACTGACTCCCAGGCTCATCCTGATAACAGGGCACTTTCTATCCTTGTCTTTTCAGCATACAGTCCAACCAAGTTTGATTCCTTGCCTTTGGACTCAAACACTTTGGTGTTCAAGAACTTCCATTCAGTGAGAATGGAAGAGGATCCAATGGCTGGCCCATGGGTTCCATGAATGTAAGAAAGAAAAGGGGAGAGAGGGAGGGAAAGGTAGAAAGAGAATGAATAAAATGGGGAAAAGAAAGCCACATCAATACTGTTTCAAGATTCATATATTTTTTCTCTTTCCTTTAGAGGAAATGTGAGGTAGGAGGAAAAGTCTGAAAAAATATTATTTTTTCCTTCAAATAAAATACAATATCGTTTGTCAAATTACTAATTTGTAAAACACAGAAGAAAAGAATGCACTGTCAAAATAGAGCATTTGTTGAACTAGTTTTACAATCAATAAGTGAAGATTTTAGGTCTTTTAGGATCTACCCAGCTCAACTTTTGGAAGATGAAAGACTGTAGATTTTTACCACAAGATTATTTATTTAATCTATTGACTCTTTTGTGATTTTTTTCTCTTACCTTTTATTTGTTCACTTATGGACAGAATTATCTATTGATGAATTAGCATTTCTTACAACACTTGCTAAGAAAAATACTAGGTGGAAATGAAAAAAAAAAAAAAAAAGATGTGCCTATTCTCATTATGTCTCCCATAAACTACTCATGGAGAGATACTTCTGCTGCATTTGCTTCCTGGCTCATAAACTTGGTAACAGAGCTGGTAGCTTATGCTTGCACATAGGCCTTAAGTTTTTATCACCCAGAATCTTACACTTGTGCTTTTGGGGAATCTTTCCTGTGGTTTTCATTTTAACTCTCCTCCTAAGTGAGCTTGAACTTTAATGTCCTTAAATTCTGACCCCATGTAAAAAAAAAATCATATTCATAATAGGGATCCTCCAAATTGACCCTTTGAGTTTACATCATTGCTATGGACCATGTGCTTTGCTCTTTACCTAGGAACTGTATTCACTTCATGTGCAAATTATAAAAAAAAAATTCTAACTATTTTTTTAAAAAATTGGTTGATATCTGCAATAAACCTTAGAGAAACCTTCTCATTTGGAGGGCTGAAACAATCATGAATGCACTATGTGTATCTTTTCCTTGGTTTGGTCTTTCTTGATATGATTAGCATGGAGACCTTTGCCTTAGTAGCCCATCTGTTCTTGCTGCTTATTCCCCACTGAAGTCAAGCCTAATGAAGGATGACTCTCCAAAGGTTCATAAGTTTGATGTGCATAACCATTCAAAGTTTGAATATCCATCAGAATTTCTCTGGCCTGGAAATCAGGTTAGAAATGCCATGAGACCATGTTCTCATGGGAGATTTCTCTGAATCAGTCTCTCTCTCTCTTTTCAGACCAGCTTTAAATAAATTACAAAAAAACCTCCCTATTTCCTTCATTTGACTGGAACTATCATTCTCCAATGACCATTGTTTAAAAATTTAACTTAATTATTAATGTGTTAGAGGTCATTAAATGCTGTCAAAACTTGACCTTGAATATCATTTCAGGTCAGCTTTTTCTTTGTCTTCTTTCTTTGTTTCTTTCTTTTTTCTCAATTATTAATTACATAAGTCATAGAAAAAAAGACAATGGAAATAGAGACAAGTCATCTCTAAGCTGATTCTTCTGACTTATGTATATCATAAATTTAGGACAGACAGCCAACATTTACATTTACAAAAAAAAACCCCACAAATTATCATATTTCCAAAATAAATTATGTCCCTAAGTTTCACCTACGCTTGAATTGCACTAACTGTAATGTTTATGTGGGTTATGTACTAAGGTGGTTCTTGTTCTATCAAATGGCCAAATCTAAATAATCTGCAAAATTCCTCTGCCAAAATTCAGAAATCTTTTTTGGGCCTTCTCTTTATTATTGCAGTTTCAAGT
This sequence comes from Canis lupus familiaris, assembly GCF_011100685.1. Lineage (NCBI taxonomy): Eukaryota > Metazoa > Chordata > Mammalia > Carnivora > Canidae > Canis > Canis lupus. Next base: position 9,588,101 of record NC_049230.1, read on the forward strand.
AATACATTATGATCTTTAAAATGCATATAAATTTACATATACCACATGATAAGTATAGTTGGTATGCCTTTTATGCTACCTTATTAGATATAAAATCTGACATTACAAATAGAAATTAAATAATTTTAAAAAGATATAAACTATGAATAATATGGAGAAGGTAGATTTGAAATAAAATATTTTATCATGCTACTTTATTTATTTAATTTTATTTAGATCTAGGAGCAGTAGAAATCTACACTTCTTTCGTAAAAAATGATGTAACTTTGGGGAAAACCATCTAGAAATCACATATACTATTAAATTATGTTGATATAATTTAAAATAAAGTTTAAATTTAAAAATGTGATTGAAAAAGTATTGGCTTTACTCTTTTTGGAGATAGAAATACAATAAACTTAGGCTCTTAACAAAGACCCTTATACCTAAATAACCAGTTAGTTAGCTTAGAAAATGCAATCGGAAGGGCAAGTAATGATTTTGGTAGGTTTTTAAGACCTGGGTTAGGGTATATATATTCTGCTCTAGTCCTTATCCTTATTAAATCAAAATCATTGCAAGAATGTTGAGGACTGAGTCATTAGCTATGACATTTCATAAAAGTCTTTGACACTTGCTATTTGGAACTGAGATATGTCATTTGACTTATTTTTTGCCTTAGCTTTCTTATATCTTAACTGAGAACAAGAAACCAGTGGATGGTTTTCAAGGAAGATTAATCCATTTTTAGTTTAGTTTCTTTTTTAAAGATTTCATTTATTTATTTATGAGAGACACAGAGACAGGCAGAGACATAGGCAGAGGGAGAGGCAGGCTCCCTACAGGGACTCCCAATGCAGGACTCGATCCCAGGACCCCAGGATCACGACCTGAGTCAAACGCAGATACTCAACCACTAAGACCCTCAGGTGTCCCTCCACTTTTAGTTTTTTATACTGGTGAGTGATTTTCTCTCCTATGTTGTTATTCTTACAAGATTTAAGGGGCAAATTGGAAGCTCATTGTGATTCAGCAGGAGTGAAATCTGAATATTATCATGTTAAACATTACTAATAATTTCAAAACACAGTTACAGTTTTTTGTAATCTGAATATTATCATGTTAAACATTGCCAATAATTTCAAAAAACAGTTGTGTGTGTATATATATATACTTTCTGATTAATAAATTCTAAAATATTAGTAGGATATTCTAATTATGTTGAACAAAATTCAGATGGACTCATAAGATAATGAAAGTAAATTTCATCAGAAAAACACTCTTTTCAATGTATAGAAATAATTCAGAAAAAAAAAATAGAAATAATTCAGTTTTCCTAATCAGATGCACACACCGAAAAAGTCTGGCATTCAAAAATCCCTTCTCTTGGCTTCCGTCTTCTTGACTTCTGCTTTGCTACTCACATCAAATGTTACCACTGCAGCACTATTTTCAAACCACCTCGTCTTCGCATCTTAAAATAAGGACCTATCCTTTTGCCCTCGATTTATGCTTCTTTTGGAAGGATGAACACTCTAAGTCTCAAGACAGCCCCCTTCTCACAGCTTGAGGTAAAGAAGGGGAGTAAGGAATCAGGAACTTGCCCTGAGGATGCTCTCGTCTGGTTCCAGACAAAAGCATGTATTCTGTTTATTTTCCTAAGAGTAATTTGCTTCAACGAATTATATAAATGTACTGAATTACATGTTTACATTGTAAATTAAATAATAATAATACTCAAATTCCAAGATAAGATGCTAATTGCAACTTCCAAAATATGCCTTAAGATAATTATTTTCTCTATCTAATAATTATTATCAAATTATCTGGTACCCACTCTGCCTCACGTAACAGGAAAAGTAAAACTTAGGTATGTCTTAGCAAAGAAAAAAAAGATCACATCCAAAGAGCCCTTTTAACTTTATAAAACAGGAGTAGTCTTATTCTGATGTTAGAATGGATAGAAACTCAAATGAACTTTTTTATGAACTATGGTTTTATTTTTACTTCATCCCTAAGAAAATTCTTAACTTTATTTACAGATGTATGTAATATTTTGCATTTATAGTCATTAAAAGTTCGGTGAACATTAATAATACAAAATAAGTAAACCAAAAGGACCTGAATTCCAGATAAAAACACTGAATTGAAATAAATAACATGTTTGTATAAAAGATATATACAAAGACTTAATATTTGCATTTAGGTTTTGAAATAATATATCTTAAGCAAGTTATTGGTTCTAGACCTTCAATATCCCTTTATATACAATGGTATTCCTTCTACTTGCCTTAAAAGATGCAGCTCAGAGTTCAATGTTGTAATATCTCCTTAATTAAATGACTTAATTTCATGAAAAGTTTCCTTCAAAATTAGTAAATTTATAAGATATGTGATCATCAAAATTTGTAAATTTATAAGATGTATTTATGTGCTCTTTACTTATCACTGTCTAGAGTTACAACTGAAATCTAAAAAATCCATTTTCTTAAATAATTTACTACTTGATCAACGTTATCTTCTTCTACATTGTAAGTAAAAGCGGTACTTTGCTGACTGAAAAAATTTTCCTCAATGCCATGTTGCATTTCATTTTTAGACAGTGTTGCATTTCTTTTTTAGACAGACAGGGTTGCATTTCTTTTTTAGACAGACAGGGTTCATTTTTAATACTATCAACATTTGGTTGGCTAGCAAGTCACAAACAAAATGACATAAGTGTCAAATTGCCTTTTGTCATGCGTAAAGCCCATGAGCTCACTACATGGGAGAGATAACTGAGCCAGCTCTACCACATATGGGGAGGAGGAAGCATGGACACACTTTCAACGTCCTGACAGTATCCTGATGAACTGGGAATGGGCCCTAGGAAAAGAGTGAAGACAGAAAAATGGCTCCCCTTGGAAGAGGTTAAGAATTTCTCTAATAACAGAATGAGTGAGCAAATCAAGAGAACCACAGCTCTGCTACTGTTTGAAAGACTCTAGATAACAATGTAAACATGTCAGGGAAAGAACCATTTATTTCCTCTATTATCCTACTGGGTAAAAGTTGCAGTTTGGTGCAGTGAACAGAAGTCCTTTCAAACATCTTGGTTTCTCCCTTGCATTTAATGTCTCTCAATCCATTAAAGGCATCTAATATATTTCTCTCAGAGAATAAGGTGCATCAAGAAATACATTGCTAAATACTTCTTGATCGTGACTTAGAAAATTACAGCTCAAAAACTGGAGTGCCATCTACCCTAGGGGTAGTTTTTTGAAATGCCATGAACAAGAGGATGAGAGAAGAAGGTGTTCATGGCACACGTTTGAAAGAAGGAAGAAGGGGTCTTGACATCTCTTGAGTTTCGGGTACCAGGCTCAGCTTTTAATTTTATTAAAACTGAGAAGCCATGGTGTATCTGGAGCAAAGACAAGTTGTGTTAGTTAATGGAGAGTCCCCGAATCTGGAAATTAGGGAACATTAGCTAGAGTCCAGTTCAACCATTAGCAAGTTGAAAGACCTTAGATAAGATACAACCTGTTTAGGCGTTATTTTTAACAGCATAGGAAAAATGATCTCGTTCAGAAATAAGTGAGAGTAATAGAAAATAGCAAAGAGAAACATAGCTTGAAAAGTTAAAATATGTGTAGGCCATTAAATATCCATGTGAGGAACATGTACATGTTTCTAGAATTCTAAAATAGGACAATACATAACACTGTTTACTTCTCTCGTCTTTATAATGTAGAGACAAAGTTTTCCCCAAATTTGGTTAATTTCACTACTTTGTGATGCAAGACATTAAAGTCATACTGCAAATACGTGGTATATTGCACAGTAAACTTTACTTTCATTTTAAACTGCAGAATATTAAAATCCATATACTTGTCAGATTCATAAACCCCAGGCTTCCAATATATTTATTGGCATAATGATCAAAATATGAAAAAAAAAGTTGCAATCCATTTATCCCGCTGGCCCTATCTAGTCCACCCTATGATTATAGCAGATGTGAATTAAATATAGATATAATTGCAATCAGACAGAAAGACAACAATGACCATATCTGAACATGGAACTGCCAGCTTCGTAAATGTTAATGCCATAATAGTCTGGATTATGCAGTCACCGTTGCTATAATAACATTCGTCTGCTGTCAGCACTCCTATGTTAAAACAAATTAGCTAGATGATTAATGAGTATCAAAAACAGCATGTGGATTCTCTGTGCTGAAGTCCTACCCAGTGTGAAATCCACTGGCCTCCAAGTTAGTGAGATAATTTCTGGATCAAATAATGTTCCTACGGACCTCAGAAGCATATAGAAAAATGTTGCTGAGCACTGGATTGCATTTGATTGCAGGGTAGAGCATGCCCATCACTACGTAACAGACAGAAAGCAGAGGTGAGGGTAGATGTTTCTGTTCCTGTTATTTGTTTTTAGGACAAAACGGAGGAGGTTACTTCATCAAAACAATGAGCAGGTTCAATCCAGAGTAGAAAGTCTGAAGAGCAAAGAGTCGTAATTGTATAGACTAATTTGCAAATAAATTATATCATGGGCTTCAGCAAGGGCTAAAGACTACAGATGTTTCCTTACCTCACTTCGACTTGCCAAGAAAGCAACACTGCTTCAATTTTCTTCTTTGCACTTAATAAATATCTGGAGGTGTAATATAAAAATGCAAATAAAGTTAGCCTTGAAATAAGCTTCCTAAGACTGTAAGATTTACATTTATTGAGATCCCAAACAAAACAAAAAAACTACATACACACACACATACATAACACGTATTGATTACATATATAACTATATATAATTTTGTTCTATATTTGTAAAACTTTGTATCTGCACATAAATATATATGGATAATTATACTTAGGTAAGTTTTTTACATATATACATGAAAAATGTTATTTTATATGTTGGTATATGTCCATACACACGCCACTTGGAAGGTGTTCTCTATTCTCATAGGATGTAGAAAAAACTTATAAAGACATTCTCACCCCATATCTCTACTACTTTAAACTGATTCTCAAGAAAGTATATACCAGAAGCAATAAAATGCCACATTATGATGTTCTTAATTGAAACTCTACATTGGCCAAGAGCTTTTTCTCTTCCCTCATTTATTTATATGTTCAATTACATATATTCGTCTGGACTCCGTGACATTTATTGCATAATCCTCCGCTATGCCTGTCTCTTTCGTTGTTCAAATTGTCCTGGATCTGACCCTTGGGAGCTACTTCCAGTTGCCTCCTGTGTACTTTGACATGCTGGCGATGTTCTCTTAACACTTCCTTCCTTTTGGGTGCAACAGTCTTGTCCCAGATTCCACTTGTGCTTCCCCTGCCCCAGCATCATCCTCCCAGGCCCCTCGGTTCATTTTACTTGAAAATGATATTTCAAAACCACGATCGGGACCTTGGTGTGCTCACTGCTGCTGAGTATAATTGCTTCAAGGGCCGCTTGGTGGGCAGAGCTAGGAACTATGCACATGTGCATACATACTTCTCCGTCTGCCTGTATTTTTAAACCAGTGAGTTCATACACCTCTGATCCCAGTCCAACCCCACAAAGCTCGTTCTAGCTTTCACAGTTTTCTTTACCTGGAACTCCTGTCTTCAGCAGTGTGAAGGCTGGCTCTTGCTTCCACAGTATATGTACTTACATTCTCAATCCTGCAGCACACGAAGCACATGGCTTTAGTGTTGCTGACCTGTTTCCTAGCTGGAGGACACTATTTATATATATATATTTTTGTCTTTAGGTTGACAGCACAAGTACTTGGTCATTTTTTTTTTTTTTTGCCCAAGTTACTTTACATTCATTCTTTTCTTCTCCACTTCCTTCCATTTGGTTATGCTTCTCATTAGTAGTAGTTAGGTTCATTTGTAGGCTCTTTGTGTTCCATTTGGGGATTTTTCCCAAAAGCCTGGTTGACTTGATTTGTTGATTTCTTGTGTATGTATATGCAAGAAAAAAGCTTGCTCAGAGAAACATGGCTCCTTTGGCATCTCCAGTGACCTCTTCCCAGCCCCCACTAGCTCCACCATGTTTGTACCCACCCTTTGTAAGTGACCAGTATCATTAGTGACTAGCTGATTCTTCTGTATTCCTTTTTGTCAAATGAGAAGATACATATGCATTTTCTTATAGCCCCTTCTTTCTTTTTATGAAAGGGCTATAGAAAATTTTATTCATTTCTTTTTCAGTTAACCACATTTCCTGGAAATCAGTCCATCTTAGGTCTTCCTTATTCTTTTGTACAGTTGCATAGTACTCCGCTGTGTGAATGTACCATGGTTGACTTAACCATTTTCTTAAATATATTCAGTTTGTTTCCACTATTTTGCAGTCACAAATGGTGATGCATGAATCCTTTTATGCGTGTGTCTTTTTGTATTGTTGAAGGCAAGACAAATTCCTAGAAGTGAGATTGCTGCATCAAAAAATAAGAGTATGGGTCGTATTGAAAGGTATTGCTGAATTTCCCTCTGGCAAGTTTGTGTATCTGCTATCAATGTATAAGAGTGGTTATTTTCCCTCATCTTTTCTAAAAGAAATTGTTCCATTTTCCACAAACTTGATGGCAAGAAATGATATCTCAGTGGTTTTTTAAAATGTGCATTTCATAAATTATGAAAGAGATTTTAAACAACTTTTCACCTGTTATGAGCCATTTTTAAATCTTTGTGTGTCAAAGATTTTAATAATAGTAGTAATATTTTTAAAAATAGTAGTAATATTTGTCTCCAAATGTACTGGTTGATTTTTGTATAAATGCTTCTATTGTTTTTGACCTCTTAATTTTGAGAAAGATGTTCTTTATCATGTAAAGGAAATATCTTATTTCTAATTTTACACATTTTTTTAAAGATAAGGAATGGGTTTAGATTCTATCAAATGAGTCCATATATCATCTTATAAATTTTCTTTTGGACATAATAAAATGTATTGTAGCCATAATTTCCTTTTAAATAGCTAACTTTAATCATATTATATTCATTATCAAATAAAAGTGACAACTAACCAATCTTTGATTTGTTTTTTGTTTTCTTTTGTTTTGTTTCGATTAGACTTTTCTTGGGAGAATTTGGCTATGAGTTTACTCTGAGCAAACTGGCTGTCACAAAGCAAAGAATGAAATACAATTTCATTATTTTTAATTCCTTTTTCTCATTTATAAAGAAATGACTGTGTAGACATTTATGTTTGTATGGATATAGATAGATGGATGCACACAAACACACATGGCTGTATTTACACTCACTCACTAACAATGCATGCTGTATTAAATCCATACTACGTCAGTACTATGTAACATTACTGTACTGTGTTAAACCTCTCCTATTGCTTGTTCCAAAGAATAATTTTATATTCTATATTTTCACTCAACCAAACAGTAGGCAATGAGCAATTTCACTTTATTCTTAGGCTTTTGTTGATCCTCTATAGAAACCTGGGAGATTTATAGTTTAGAGAAACACACAGCTATATACACTCCTAATTCCTGCCTTGGGTTTACTTTCAGTTTTTCTTTTCTTTTCTTTCTTTCTTTCTTTCTTTCTTTCTTTCTTTCTTTCTTTCTTTCTTTCTTTTTCTTTCTTTCTTTCTTCCTTCCTTCCTTCCTTCCTTCCTTCCTTCCTTCCTTCCTTCCTTCCTTCCTTTCTTTCTCTTTCTTTCTTTTTCTTTCTTTCTTTCTTTCTTTCTTTCTTTCTTTCTTTCTTTCTTTCTTCTTTCTTTCTTTTTTTTTTCTTTTTGTTGTTTTTTTTGTTTCAAATCATTGCATACTCTTTCAAATGCCCTTGTCACAGTGCCTATCGCTCCAGTCACAACACCTGAGCGCTCATCAGATGGCAGTGCTGTTTGGGCTGAAATCTCAGTGGTGTCATGAGGGGAAAGCAAAGAAAAAGATGTGTGTATTTTCTCTGCTAATGATATACCTTCAATACTTAGACCCTTTTCATCACAATGTGTCACCACTAATAGACAGAAAATATGCATATGTCCGGCTTTTCCTTTACATTTTCTTTTTTATTATATTTTACTTTTTAAACATCTACCTTTTACTACTTCCTAGAGCACATACCTGAATGGAATCAGAGTGAAATGCAACCACAAGTAACTGGCATCTATAATCAAAACACACCTCTAGAGGTTTCATGTTTGTTTTTCTATCTGTACACATGTGGTCTATAGACTTGTGGTATTTTAAAAACGTATATGGGTGAAATACTCACCTCAATATTTTTTTTTACAAAAATATCCCTTTATTCTATGGAATGCACTGAGTGATACACGAGTCAGTCTATTAACATAAATGTTCTTGTCTCGCCCACATGCACATTTTGCAAATAAAGCAAAACGTATTTAAGCGTATAAAAATCATCAACGATGAGCAACATCACAGATCAGACATGATGCTAGGAATCAGGCCTCATTTCCCCAGTCAGAGCATACTGTGATGGTTTGAATGATAGTGCCAAGATGAGACAAAAGTCTGAGAATAGGGTTTTTACTGTTACCCGAGTTTGTTACCTTGGGCACAGAACCTTATCTCTGTGTTTAGGATTGCTATCTTGGCAAAATAAGACAAGATATACTACGTGGATTTTGCCAATGCTAAAACGCTATGATATCGTAATTCATTTTCAGCCTAGACATACAGAACACTATAAATACTGCTTATCCGAGTGACTAAGGACATAGTAAATGCTAATATAAACTGGTTTATTGCCTGGCTTTAGAAATACAATGAGTTCATCACAACATATTAGATAACTAGATTTTTATAATTTATGTGAATGTACAGATAAAACCTGTTTATATTTTAAAGTGAATGTTAGTCAGATCTCAATACCACCAGGGGTAAATTTCTCACCTGAAGTTTAAAAGCTGGATAAAAGGCAAAGCACCTTCCTTCCTTCCTTCCTTCCTTCCTTCCTTCCTTCCTTTGTTCCCTCCCTCCCTCCCTCCCTCCCTTCCTTTCTTTCATGCGATCTTTTTAATATTTTCATTTGTACTATTCTCACATGTCACTCGTTTTTCCTTTCCATTCTATTTCTTTGCACCCTACTAGTCTCTACTAAATTCAGAATAATTTGTAACTGTATGCTTGCTTTTGAGCATCAGTTCTTTCTGAGTAGAAACTATTTGCTATTTATTATACATCCCTCAGTGACTCATTCAGTGGGTCAAAACACAATGGAATTTTTTTTTTTATGATATCTGCCATGTTCTAAAATCTCATTAGATTAGTATCATTATCCTAACGTTGAGGTGAGGAACCAATGTCTTGGAAAGATTAAGACACTTGATCTCAAAGTGATGCAGCCTAGAAAGTGGTAGACCCAGAATCTGATCCTTGGGCCCCCTATACCCTACCATATAGCCTTTAAAGATGCAGGGTCCAACACTCTGCTTTTTTCATAACACACAAACTAGAAGTTATCTTCTTCGGTTGAAATTATCAGAATAATTCCAATTTAGGCAGTCACTCAACACACATAGGAAACAGAATCACTTGACCACCTACCTTTCAATCCCCCCAGAAGCACCATGTTATAGGTAAAAGAGAGTTATCAGAAACTGCCTATGAATTGTGCTTTTATTAAATTCTTTTTTGTGTACATCAAATACCAGCAGAACGATTTTCCAATGTAGTTTGCTTTTTTGGTGTTGGGACGTATGTTTTCATGAAGGGCAATTTGGAAACTTTTATTAAAACCAAGTAGTACAAGACTGGAGATTGAAGAGAAGCAGGTCGCAGTATAAAGGTAGAAAGAGATCCCCATGCTCAGTCATTTATTTTCATTTGTTTTAATCTTTGTTTATCATCACAAAGCCTGGAATAATAGTGCTCTGAGGGCCCATGCTAGGGAAATAGAAGGAAATTGAAGTTCACTGTGTCAGTGGCACACATTGCCACCCTCGCCAGGAAAGGGAAGGGAATCTGAGAAACCTCAGGACAATTAAAATTTGATTTCCATATCCTAACTGACAATGTGCTACTCACCTGCTGTGGGATTTGAGCCTCTTACCATATCACAGTTCCTACGGGAAGGGACTAGACCAGATGTAAGCAATTTAATAATAAGTTTACATGAGTAACTACTTGGCTATTGATGGCTGTCGCTGTGTCATTTTGAATAATGCAAAAGTAAGGTAAATAGAAGAAGTTGGATGCTCTAGGCACTGAAAAGAGTTTGGACTTTTTTTTGGCATTTATTGGGTTAATTGTTTTTTTTCCCCCCTCTCTCTTAACATACGCTGAGTAGTTATACAATATAAAAAGCTCTTTTTCATATCCCCTCAGTGTGTACTGGGACTCCACATATAGAATACTCCCTCCCCCCCCAAAAAAAAATTCAGACAGTGCCAAAATCTACATTTTCATTTGGCGAACTAGTTAAATCTATTCATAATCTGGTGCCTGAATCAAATTTCAGAGCCGACTAGACTGCTTTGGCTCCTGGTTTTTGTTGCTCGACCTGTCTCCGACTGAATTTAGCTATGATGTTACATCTCTAGCTGTAGAAAATTTCTAATAAGGGTGGCCTGTTTTCCTTTGCCATTGAAGGGTTCATACACAAGATTCAGCATTTCCGAGCAGGAGCCCATTCGGAGCCACCATGGTGCATTTTCTTGGAAAGAAATTCCTTGGGTTGTTTTTTTTTTAACTATTTTTTATTTTCCTCCTTTCTCTAAATGTTCCCTTTAATGGCTCTAGCACAACATAAAACTCATGTATTTTCTAGTGAACAAATTGTGTGGAGAACGTCAGGAATCAAGAGAGAAGGCACAAAGATCTAAGGGATTAGTTGCAAAAGCACATGGGATTTTTCTATTCGTAGCCCAGAAAGAGCCTTTAAAGGGAGCTCAGGAACAGTTCTGGGGTGTCTTGATATCTAGTGTGAGGGTTATTTACCTCTTGAAGAATAGTCTCCCTTCAGAAGAGAGAAGTGGAAGGAAGAGAGAAGACTGGAAGATCAATTGCAAGAATTGCAACGCAGTTGGAGACTTAGCTGAATGAGAAAATAATGATTGGATTGTTAAACATTAGGAAGTGACCACAGATTCACTTTGCTCTGGACAGTCCAGGTATGCTACTCTTATCCTGTCAGACTTCTACATTGGATGATATATCACACAGTGACTCTGTACATTGTTCTTTTACGGAAATCCATGTTAGGTAATTATTATTATTATTTTTTAAGATTTCATTTATTTATTCATGACAGATACACAGAGAGAAGCAGGCTCCCTGCAGGGAGCCCGATAAGGGACTTGATCCCAGGACCCCAGATCATGCCCTGAGCCGAAGGCAGACACTCAACTGCTGAGCCACTGAGGTGTCCCCATGTTAGGTAATTATTTAAAGGCACTTTTATTTATTTTTTTTTAATTTATTTTTTTATTGGTGTTCAATTTACTATCATACAGAATAACACCCAGTGCCCGTCACCCATTCACTCCCACCCCCCGCCCTCCTCCCCTTCTACCACCCCTAGTTCGTTTTTAAAGGCACTTTTAATAGGTCCTAGGAAATACTTTTTTTTCCCCCTCAAAGTATTGGGAACTTTTGTTATTCCGTGAAATGGACTATCACACAGTATGCCATACTGCTATTAACTTAAATACTAATATAGAATTTTGTTTATACCACATTAGCATAATTAGTAAAGTAGTTATTAGCATAGTTATTAAAATCAAGATGAGGATCAGGATCAGGTTGGCAAGAGAGTAAATGTTTTGGTGTCTGTGGGCTGCAGGGTCTCTGTTATAATTATGAACCCTGTCAGTGTAGCTCTCGAAGCAGCTGTAGACAATATGTAAACAAATAGGTGTGGCTGTTACAATAAAGCTTTATTTACAAAAAAGATGACAGGCCACACAGTTTGGCCTGTGGACCATAGATTGCTGATCCCTGAGTTAGAAGACTATTTAGTCACAAAAACATATTGAGGACATCTTAATAAACAAGAAAACAAGCCACAGTAGAATATGACAATGTGGTTTTATGTGGCAAAGAAAACCCAACTAAACAACCCATAGCAGCCTAATATGTTAAGAGGATGATGTCTGGGGTTTGAAATACGTGATTTAGGTAATATCTATGTGTACTCCTATGATTTTCTTAAGTTTCCTGAGTATTTGACACTGAGCATATTTTATTCCATTTTTTAAGGAAAAAGGAAAAAAGAAAAGTATAAAGTACTCCGGGTTATGATTTCACTGTTGAGTGTTGACTTGTCTCTACGGTATGTTGTCTTCCATGCACAAGAGTCAAGCTGCCTGGGTTGGGTTCCAGGCTTCAGCATTAACCAGCTGGTGTTTGGCCCAAGTTATATAACTGCTTCTTGTCTTAGTTTCTTCTTCTGTCTGTAGAGATCATCAGGAACAGTTACCCCAGGAGGTGTTTGTGAAGATTGGGCTTCTATATGTAAAGCTTTGAGAACAATATTTTGCATGTATTCAGTAAATACAATTCCTTTTATGAACTGTTCAGGATAAGAATATCCAACATCCCTCTCATGGAAGATTTTAGGAGTTCCCTGAGAAAATTTGGTAGGCTCTGATTTTTCACAATTCATAACTTGTAAAAAAAATGCAAAATAAATATTGTTATTCATTGATATGATTATTATTTAATTGCCATACAGTTTGCCTGGCAATAATACTAAAAGAAAAGCAACCAGCAAAAAAGTCACTCTATCCTGTATTTTTTATTAAGTAACATAAGTTTTTTGTTTTTGTTTTTGTTTTTGTTTTTTTTTTGCAAACACACGAGCGTTTAAGGTAACGTAAGTCTTAAAGGGCTAAAAACAAAACAAAACAAAAAGTCTTAAAGGGCTACAACTTGAAGATGTCCACAGAGCCTAAATATTACAGGTTAGCATGATTTTAGTATTAGTAACTTTTAAAAAATGCTTCCTAGGGGCACCTTGGTGACTCAGTTAAGTGTCTGCCTTTGGCTCAGGTCATTATCTCAGGGTCCTGGGATGGAGTCCTGCATCGGGCTCCCTTCACAACGAAGGAAGAGTCTCCTCCCTCTCCCTCTGCCTCTCCCCCTCATTCATTCTCTCTCTCTTTCTCTCAAATAAATGAATAAAATCTTTGAAAAAAATGCTTCCTAAATACTATTTCATAGCAAACCTCTAACCTCCTTGGGGCCCAGAGCCCATATAAGACTTTCCCACACTAACCCCTGCATGTGCAATGCTTCGTACTTCCCATTGTGCACGTGAAAGTTGGAGAAAGGCAGAGGTTCCCCCTGAAGCAGCTCCAGGTACACAATAGAAAGGCCACTAAGAATTAAATCCAGAAAAAACTTCTACATTTTGATTAAGGGGTTTTTCTCCTTGCAATTTCTCTACAAACAACATCAGAGAAAATGCATTCACACCCTCGCAAGTGAAATGGATGGCTTTTTCTGCCATATCCAGCATAGGAGAGTCTGATGCAGAACTTGGGGAGGAAGATGTGAGCGAAAAGCAAACGGACTGGGGATGCAGGGGATGAGCTCCCCCATTAACTGAGGTTGTGATCTCTGCAGTTGAGGGAAAACCCTTATAAAATAGATTTTCTTTTAACATTTTGTTTTCATTCTTTAAAAAAAGAAACCAATCATCCAATCTTTTTATTGTTCTCTCCCAATTTTCTTTATCATTGAGCTCTTTTGGGGTTTATCTCCCCATTTACCACATTCACTCTACTTTGTTACTTGTTTTTCCTCTTCAAATGCAAGCACCTCCTCATGCATCTTTACATTAAGCCAAAGCCTGAGGAGCCACAGCAGAAGGTCATGAAAACGTCTCCTGCTAATAAAATTGCAGCCAATTCTCTATTAATTATTCTTGGGGAAGCTCTCTGCTCTTTCCCTGCTCAGCCACATTCCCGAACTTTCCATGTAATTGTAATGGCCTTCCTCTTCCACAATGTAGTGGGATACCTTCTTGGCTCTTTTTTTTTTTTCTTAATCATTACTATCATGATAAATGTCTGTTTCTTTCATCTGAAGAAGAGGGTAAGAATTTATTTCTGTCTTGCTCATAATTCTCTTGTTCTCATTGCCTGACACATAACACATTGTAGATGCTCAATAAATGTTTATTAAGGGGATTACCTAAAAAGTAACCTTCAAAAACTCATTTATTTTGGCTGTTAGTTAGGAAATATTATTTAGGCCAGCTGTGTTGTACAAGACATCACAAAATGACAGATATCAGTTAGTACAGATATCTCAGTTAACTTGAGCATAAAGATGTTATGATGAAATTTTATGATGAAAAGCAAATAAGCAAACCATAAGTAACATATTTGTCTAAAAAAATGAAGCCCGGTTATGCTTTTTTTCTCTTAACCAAGTGTGGTGGTGTCTTCTCAATTCTTTTCCTTAAAAAAAAAAAAAAAAAAAAAAGGATGCCAGGCCTGCGAGGCCCCCAGTGTAACTGCACAGAAGACTGGTACCAGGGGGTTTACATAATGTCTCTGCTTGTCCATTCCTGACTAATGGACAAATTTCCAAGAAATAATCTACATGTCATGAAACACGGGTACACTCCATCCCTTGAATGTTCTTTTCCAAACTTCTACCGGTTTCATCTGGATTTTAGGGAAATTCAGCAGCACTAGTACAACATGCTGCTGAGAAAAAGTAAGAAGAGTACATGTCTACAACAATTATTACTTTTAGGTAAATCTTCAATTTTCTTCTTAGAAAATATAACGGAGGGCAGTGGGCCAAGGAATAACAAAACACTAGGTGTTATTACTGCCGTGTCCCTTTTACCGTCCAGGTCCAACATCACCATTGGGTGAATTCCCTTGACTCTTTTCTCACTTTACCCTGTACCCTTCTCTTACCTAATAGTCACCATTCTGCAAATGATTTATAACTCTTTGGATCGAAGTTCTGTGAGGGCATGGTACTCACTTTCATTTTCCACCCAGGGCAATTAGAAAAACACTAAATGAACCTTTCTCTCTCTTTTTAAGACTTTATTTATTTATTTGAGAGAGAAAGAGAGTGAGCACACAAGGAGGGGGAAGCAGACTCCCCCCATTGAGCAGGGAGCCCAATGCGGGGCTCCATATCGGGACCCCGAGATCATGACCTGAGCCAAAGGCAGATGCTTCATCGACTTAGCCACCCAGGTGCCCTAAATGAATCTCTTGTGAATAAATTCCACAGTGCAAATCGTGTGCAAAAGAGGATTTAGACATATCGAATTGAGACATTATCACTTGAAACAGGTACAGCTTGCTCTTCCATGACGAGAAAAGCAGCAAACATATTGTGTTTGACATGTTTCCACAGGCCCACGTGAGCCTCACTTAGATTTTAAGGTCTCTGTGTCAGAGGGTGGACCAGGGTCACACTGTCCCCACTACCCACAGCTTCTGTGCCGTGGCCAGGATGGTTGCAATGGTACCAAAAGCAGTCCTACGTGCACTCAGCTTTTTTCTCTGAGGACCTGCCTACTTTTCTATCAAGAGGCAGGGATTTACATGCAGTTGTGGGGTGGGGGGTGCCTGGGTGGCTCCATCAGTAAAGCGTCTGTCTTCAGCTCAGGTCATGATCTCAGGGTCCTGGGATGGAGTCCTGCATCAGGTTCCCTGCTCATTGCCTCCACCCACTTATGTTCTCTCTCTCCCAAATAAATAAAGTCTTTAAACAAATAAATGCATAAATAAATAAACATAGTCTTGAAAAAGTGTGCCTATAGGGCCTGAACATAAGTTCCTGAAGCTGTTAATAAGAGCCCCTGAAGACCCTGTGACTCTAGAGGCAATACCTCTCCCCTCATATGTCAGGCCCACGACCCCACAAACAGAGTGGGGTCTGTTTGCTTTTTGTCCTTAAGGTGTTGACACAGCACAGCCCCAATCTAGAAGGCAAGGAAGGCCCACAGTCCAAACCCAGTTTTTTACTAATTTAAGCACATTTAACCTGGCGAGAGAGCCAAGAGGCTGGGTGGGTTGGGGTCACCTATTTTGCCAAGTTTGGGTGGGTTTGCGCTAGTTAAGCATTCAGTGCCAGCCGCGATCGTTATGTGCTGGCGCAGTAAATTGAGCTACCACACCTCTAATGAACGTAATTCCCTTATTTTGACAGCGTTCCCATTTCCAGTGATTCACACTTTACATTCAGACACTCTCCTACAGGTGTTTGCCAAAGGCCTCTGCTGGCAGCTAACTAAGCACTGGATCCGTTCGAAATTAGATTGAGAACCATTGAAATCATCTTGACATGTTCCGTGAGCCAGGTTTGGACCTTAGATACCCCGGGTCACAAGCAGCTCCAAACACAAGCTCCAAATCCTTTCCACCCTTCATGTTTCCATCGCATTTTATGAGATTCGGGACCCAGGCTTTTGGTCTGGGACTGTGATGGGTATCAGACCTGGACAGCCCCAAGCCTAGAAGGTATTTATTGACTGCTAAATACCAGAAGTGTGACTCGGGGGCGCCTGGGTGGCTCAGTTGGTGAAGCATCTGCCTTTGGCTCAGGTCATGATCTCAGGGTCCTGGGATCGAGTCCCATGCCGGGCTCCCTGCATAGTAGGGAGCCTGCTTCCCCCTCTCCCTCTGCTTCCTCTCCCCATCCACTCATGCTCTCTCTCTTTGTCTCTCTCTCTCTCTCTCTCTCTCTCAGATAAATAAATAAAATCTTAAAAAAAAAAAAAAGAAAAAAAGAAACATGACCTTGCAGGAAGAGAAAGAAACAGAGCCACTACTTGAAGAAAGCAGCCTCCAATGGGGTGCATTTGTTCTCAGTTCTAGAAATGACCAAGGATTTTGGTGCTGGTGTTTGAAGGCTGATGAGTGTCACTGAGGAAATTTTCTCATCTACTTTAGGAAAGAAGGCAGCGAGGGCTAACATGGCTTCTGTACCAGCAGGGTGCTGCTAAGGGTTTTAAAAGCAGGACTTGCTTTAATCCTTAAGATTTATTCAGAGTCAAGCAGCTCTTAAATATTAGAACCGGGACTAAGGTCCACCTTTGTCTGGTTCCGAACCCCTGCCCTTAAACACTACTGCAGGGAGAGGCAAACCTTACCACAAAGGGCCAAATAATGAGTATTTCAGGGTTTGCCCGTCAGATGGTCCCTATTGTAAATGCACAGTTCTGCTCTTAAAGCTCCTGGAAGTGCCAGAGGCAACGTGTAAATAAGTGAGTGTGGCTGTTCCAACAAAATTTGGTTTGCAGAAACAGATAGTAGGCCAGATATAGGTCAGGGACCACAGTTGGCCGACCCCTGTCCTATTCTATACCCTAATATATAAATAAGTTTCCTTTCAGGTTTTCAACAACTTCTGGAGGACTAAAACCTAACTACATCTTATAAGGCTCTCCTTTTTCTCTCCTGTCACCCTTCAACAAATATGTATCGATTACTAATTCAGGAATATTGATGAATCCCTGAATTTTCCCCTTACTCCTTCATTTTGTGGTCTGTCTTAATTATCTCACTCATCCTTTCTTTCTTGAGGAGATCTCAGAGTTTTGATTATTTGCCCAGTACTCCCCAAATTTCAGATTATGAGAAAACCTTTCCTTTCCTTCTTTCTAGAAAACTCCCTTTTCGCTCAAGACATCGGGTGACCTTCTTTTGATATAAAGCACTCTCTTACCCTCTCTTAGGTTTCTTATTCAGGTTGTGTATAATCAGCAGTTTGGAGATCCGTAATGGATTTTCCAGGAGGCAACTCTGATGAAAATGTCAACTTTCTAAACAAAGACAGTTGTCAGAATGTTCTTTTAGAAATCCAGATTATTCACTGTTTCTGTCAGGTTGAGTTTTCAGTTCTTCAATCGTAAGGGGGCATTGCCACCTGGTGGAAAAAATATTGAGGGGGTTAGGTGATCACCTGGGGAAAACCCAGATAGGCACGTTTGCACAGACAGGAAAATTTTACCTTGGTCATGTCATTTCAGTGCCTCGTGGCATGAACACTGACCTCCTTCCACAGTCAGAACGTAAAACAAGTAAATGCAAGTAAAAACTGTTAACGATTGCATTTTAATAGATCCAGGAGATCTTATTTCTTAGAAATATGTGACTTGAAAGGGAGTTATTCCGAACTATTAAAACTCCTCTGGACCCATTTCTTCACCATTTACAGAATTTTTCACTCTTTTTGTACAATTTTCAAGTACTTCTTTTGCATGGGCTTTTTTTTGTTGTTGTTGTTCCTATTTTCTGTAAGTAATGATATATATGGGGTTTTGTGTGTGTGTGTGTTTGTGTGTGTTTGTGTGTGTGTGTATGAAACCTCCTCTTAACTTTAACCTAGTATGTCTTTGGTCAACTTTCAAATTTATATTCTTCATCAGCCAGCCTCTACCAATCCCTGCATTCTATCTACCCGGTCACAGTCAATCATCCGAAATCTTCTTTCCACGTGCCATCGCCCTCCTAGGTCCACTCTCAGAAATGCTCAGCTTGACTTACTCAAATGGCCATCCCCAATCCTTAAGCTCCCTGACCTCTGTGTGACCTGAATTTTGTCCTTGAAATTCTTCCTTGGTTTCCAGCTGCATGATTTTCTAATGCTTCTATTTCTGCTTTCCTCTGTATTTGCTTCATATCACCACTTTGCTTCATCTCCCTTTCTCCGCTGTGAGCAGGAAAGCCAAACATTTTATCTGCCACTCTCTCCTCTTTAAGGTCTCACTTTCTAGATCCATTTATTCACCTGCATGATGTTAACTATTCTTTGGACTATATGCACATCTGCTTCCCCCTGGCCTGTACCCAAAATGAATTCTTGTCTTCCTTTCCTGCTTTTTCAGAGGATCCTAAATTCACCTTCTTATATCAGCTGAAACCTACTCACTCTCTCTCTCTCTTTTTTGAAACTTACTCTTGACAAAATTAAAAGGAACACATTTCCAATGGTAGTGATCACACTGACCAATTCCTCCATTTAAACGAAAGCACATTTCCCCCCTAATGTTCAGTACTGGAAATTTTAGAACCAGTCAGAAACAATCCCCCTGCTTAATTGTTCTTATCCAGTCTGTCATCATATGCCAATTTGGCTTCTTTTATAATGTTTATCTTGAGCATAAACTCCATGAGTAGAAAGGCCTTGCTTCTTCGGCTTACCATGGTCTCCTAGCACCCAGCACAGGACTTGGCATATCATACATCTTTAATAAATATTTGTTGATAAATAAATTTAAAAAAAATGATTCACAAACTTTCTCTTTTCCCTTTCAACTGACAGGATCTGTGCCATCTCCTTTTTATTTATCCCAAGACACTGGATGCTCTTTTAGTGTACAGCCCTCTCATTGGACTTGATCAGAGTCTCGTCGGTGGCTCATTAAGTGGCAGTTTCCTGGTCCTCATTTCCAGCTGTTATGATTCACAAGAGCTGGACATCCAGAAGTTGAACTAACACAGTGTTTCACTCATAGTCCAGGGTTTTCTTTCTCTGCTGTTCTATTTTATTATCACGAACTTCCATGTAAACGGTAACAAATTCTACTGTAGCCAGAAATTCAATATTCATACCCAGTTGTCCCCTTAGGATTTCATTCTTATTAGTTTTAATTTTTCAAACAAATTAGATGCACTTCGGGGGGATGATTAGGAGATCAGATCTCAGAGCCCCAGCTTTATTTCCTATCTCCTTAATCTATTAAATCGTATATATATCATGTCTTTTCTGTAAGGATCAAAGGAGACACTTTTTATAAGAATGACTTGTAAGTGAAAACATTCTACACATGCCACTTAGGTGGTTGTTTGGTGTTTTATTTTGTTTCTACTGTAATTATAACAGGATTAGCTACAAAACAGTCAATGGCCAAATGGTTACGGAGTTATAAATTCAGTGGAATGCTTCTCTGAAACCCTGTATCCTATAAAGTGTTACCAGAACATTAATTAGTTTAT
Organism: Canis lupus familiaris; assembly: GCF_011100685.1. Lineage (NCBI taxonomy): Eukaryota > Metazoa > Chordata > Mammalia > Carnivora > Canidae > Canis > Canis lupus. Next base: position 9,607,982 of record NC_049230.1, read on the forward strand.
ACATCCTTTATGGGAAATCACATATAGACCTATATCTGTGTTTGGAATTTTATGTCTTGCCTTTGAAAGAATAAATGTGCAGTTCAGCCTTACAAGAAAGGAAGCTGACGGAGCAAACATAAGTCTGTCTGTATATAAAACTAATTTCTTCCTCAAGAAGAAACTTATTGCTGAGTCAGAAAAGGGATAGTACTCTTCCCTGTATGAAGTATCTTAGAAAGAATGTGGCTGTCAGACACGAATTTCTCAGAGTATTAAGTAGATTGCTGAATTTCAACATTCACAGAGACCACATGGCTTTTTCACCTGTGTGTTCCCAAAATCTGGCATATAGCAGAAGCTTGAAAACATTTATTAGTTAGGAAACTCAATCTCCTATTATGGGATCTCAATTATATGAAAATGTTACTGCTGCTGTCTTGCCTTCCATCTGGGTCTTCTCCGGAGCTATTTATTCCTTAATCAGATGATCCCATCGCCAGGTAACACTTTATAGTTGCGAAGTGGAAAGTTAATAATAATGAGCTTAAGCTGGCCACACAGCCTCACCTGGAGACCATATACAACATACATATATGTGAAACTTCTGGAACTTCTAAGTGTCTGGATATTGCCATGTGGCCAAATGTTCACCAGAGGGATATGTTGCAAGTAGCTCGAGTTGTGGCTAGAATAAATTTGGGTTCAAATATCTGTTATGTGAATTTAAAAAATGAATGAAATGGGGGGAGGGAGGTCATGTGTGCAATCTTCCTCTCCTTAAAAAAACTTCTGCCTGTGTCCTTCCCTATGACACGGTTGAGCCTATGATCCAGCTTCAAGCCTGCAGAGGACCATGGTACTCTAGGCCAGGGGTTTGCTAACTTCTTCTCTAGAGGGTCATGTAGAAAATATTTCCGATTTTTGTAGCCATATGGTCTTCTGCAATACTCCACTCTGCTTTAGGACATCAGAACCGCCATAGGTAACACATACATAAGCAGGAATGGTCATGTTTCAGTAAAACTTCATATACAAAAATAGAGGGCAGGCTGGATCTGAGCTTTGAGTTGTGGTTTACCAGTGCCTGCTCTGAGGGGGTGAGAGGGGTGTAGACAGGGAACAAAAGGGGGAAAAGTAGAGACCTCAGTTGCCCTCATGCAACTGAGCCACCCCATCAGTCTGAACTGCTCAGCTCGGGGCAGTAATATGGCAGAGAAATAAATACTTTATTCTTTAAACCATTATATTTTGTGGGTTTTTTTGATACAACAAAGTTAGTTAGCTAGTGTGTAGAAGGTATAATAAAATACAGTGCTAACTGGATTTATTGTTGTTGCTATTCTGTTGCTATTATAATTATCATCATCTTTATTATTTTAGGTCTATAATGATCCTGGGATAAATTACTTAACGGTTAGACACAGAAGTCGCCAACTGGGGTGGGGGGGACCCACCACAGAACTTACAGGGTTTGGCAAACTCACTTAATTCTATCATCGTGACCCTCAAGTGAATGGGCCATTTTAATTTCATTTTGTCAAGTGAGGAAACAAAGTATGAAATAGATTCAGTGTCCTGCCCAAAGTCACAGAACCAGAATGTAGTGAGATTAGGGTGTAAGGTCAATTCCATCTGATTCCAGAGCCTTTCCCCACTGTGCCATGTATTGGGGTAGTTAACTTTGTTCTTTATGTTAACCAAACACAAAGTATCCATAATAATACATAAACAGTCCTTCATTTGGGGTAATATCTTGATATTGCTAAAGGGTTCACACAAAGAGGTAGGGATCCATGAGCAGCTGCTCTGTCCCTGCACTGTCCAATGTGGTAGCCACTTGCCACATATGACTCTTAAGAGTACATGACGTTAATAGAATAAAAAGCTCCATTGCACCCCAAATTGGCACTTCCTTAATGGCACTGGCCACATTGAACATGTTCACTTGCACATGTGCCACAAATGGCCACTACCTTGGACAGTGCAGGTTGCAGGTTATTGCCTCATAGCAGAAAGTTCTACGGCCAGCACTGCTCTCTTCTCTTATACCAGATTTGGCTTTTTTTGTTTTTATGCAGATTCAAGCTCCTCCAGCTTACCTTTGGAGTACTCATATGGCTATTCCATTAGCAGCGTCCAGAGGAAGCTGCCTGGCTTCCAAGCTCCTTTCTTTGGTCCCCCATGGCCTCTTCTTTCTTTCTTCCCCCCGTCTTGCTCCCTATCCTCATGACCCTGCCACTTGTGTGTTAGTTGCCATTCCTTCAGCACTAATTGCTTCCCAGCAGGATGGAACTGGGGTCCCCAATGGTGTAAAAAACTGAAACAAGGAGAAAGGGAAAGAGCCACGGCAGCATGTGGAATCTGTCCTCCAGGTGTGGAATCTGCAGACAAACCAAGTTTTTGCACTGTCCATATAAACAGTCCCCTAAGTTTTTGTGCTAAAAGAATGTTTGCATCTCTTTATTCTCCTTGCTAGAACCCAGAAGTGGGGGGGAATTGTAAGCCACCAGCCCATCTCCATTTTTAATAGTAGATGTTTATATATATGCTTTTCTTTGTGCCTGCATTTTCCTGCCCTGTGGAGAGTGTGAAAACCCCACTTACCAGCAAACCCCATCCACCACACTTGGCCATCCTCCTGTTGCTTAAGAAGCTACAGTATGGGAAACCAAAATGTGTCTTTGTGCAATGCTTTTGTTAAGGTTGGGCTCTTTTTTTTTTTTTTTTTTTGGTAAGATTTTATCCATTTATTTGAGACAGCAAGAGAGAGAGTACAGAGGGAGGAGCTGGAGGGGAAGGAGAAGGAGAAGCAGATTCGGTGTGGAGCCCAATGCAGGGCTTGATCCCATGACCCCAAGATCATGACCAGACCCAACACTCAGCCCACTCAGGTTCCCCCAGATTGGGCTCCTTTTTTATTAAGAGAACATAATCACCAGAGTTTATAAAAGTGGGAGCTCATGGGAAAATGTTTCAAACCATCTGAGCAACTGTGACAGCCCTGGTGGGATCCATAATCATGAATTAAACTCGAGTCTGCATTTCTGTCTGCATCACAGTGTGAAGGACCAAAAGGCAATCACAATTGCTTGGCTCATGTGGGAGATGCAGATTGCCGTGCTGCTCTCTCAGTGATGTTTCATAAGGAAACCACAGTGGGCCAACCTGGGATCACTATCTAGGTCCCCACTGCCCACCTGTCATCTTGAGGAATAGCCACTCCCAAGATAGAGAGAGACACATGCAGAGATCACCACTCGCAGTGTCACTGAATTTGTTAGCAGAATGATACATTTTGGGGAAGGTTAATCCCATATTAGAAAACTTGCGACTTTTTAAGTGTTGATCACAAAGGGAGGGATTTGGGGGAAACTGCTCCCTTTTGTTTATAACTAGAACTGGTCCAAGGGGGCACTTTGTGATTTGGATGTTTAATGAAATAATTGTTATTTGCCTTCCGGAATGAGAATTTACTTTCTTTGACTTTCCTTTGGAGTTCTTCGTTTTAAGATAAGCTCAAATATTGACAGAACTGGGACTGAGATTAAAGAGCATATAAAATGCATTAGCGTTCTACCAAAGGAAGAAGAAAGGAAAACCAAGGGGCCTCTCCCACAGTAAATAAAAGCGACAGAGGTTCTTAAGAAAACACTGCTGAATTTCATTCGTGTGTATAATGAAATGGATTAAGTTTACAGTGGTCTGAAGAACAGGATGGATTCTTCACCTTGACACCCCCAGGAACAAACCACAGTATTACCAGAACTCCCTCTTTATTCATTGTGACCATTTTCTTTTCGGTGTGTATCATAATCTGATGCGTAATGAAAACCAGCTGTTGCCCCTCAGAGGAAAAGAGGAAGGAGTCCGCCAAGTATTCTAAAACCTGGATAGGCAGGGAATCAGCAGCCCGGGATCTCACTTATTAAGTCCTTAAAGAAAGATGAAGTTTGATGGGAAGGACGAAGGGGGAAAAAAGATGACTCTGTTGATCACTCTACTTTTTATCAGATAATAAATCATCCACGTGCACTATGTGTTATCTGAGGCTCCTGATTTTTCTCAATCGAATGCTGCATGCTCCATTAACATCTTTAGATTTATCCCAATCTGGCAAAAGAAAAAAAAAAGTGTGTCCCCTTTATGATAGAAGCAGGATTCAGGATTCAAGATGATGAATAATTATTGACAGGGGTAAATAGAGAATAATCTGGTTCCCAGTTAATATAAATTAATATGTTTAATGAAAGGGTAGGACAGAGCAAAGGGGAGTTCCCATTTCCCCTCGTAAAATATTTACTATTCAGGTCCTCACCAGCTCTACCAGTCAAATATTTACTATCAGAGTTCAGGAGAAAGGTGAGGCATGTGGCCATTCATGGTGTAATGGTTTGAGGTGGCCAGACTGGAGTCAGATCCCCTACATTTTAGTCTTCACTTAACACCCTGGCTCTCTGTGTTCCTGGAAACAAAGCACTGAAGAGCTTCCTGTCAATCGAGTTATGAAACAGGAATTACATGTTTTGGAGAGGCTGTTGACAAACCTATGCATGTATATTTGAGGTCTTTGAGATTCTATGACAAAAGTAATTAATTGTCTATTTGGAAGTGTTTTATTTACTCATTCAATCACAGATTTTCCAAAACCCAGACATATATATGGATACGTATACATATAACATAACATATGTATCCATATATATCCCTTATCTTTAAAATCAACTTGCAATATAGCAAGTTAATTTATCTTCAAACATTGTTCATTTTTGGAATATTTTGACCATTCTCAGTGTAAAGGTAACATTCACTCTAAAGTTGAGGGTACACTTTTTTCCAAAGAGCACATGATATAATTTACTGTATGGATCATTGTGTGATTGGGAATTTCCTCTTGTTTCCCTCTGATGGCTGAGAGTGAAGTGAGGGTGGGGAGAGGCAGGAATATTTCAGGTAGAGCAGGGGGACAGAGGAGCAGAAAGAGATCTTTCCATGCCGCCATGTCCGTCTTTTCATCCATTTCATCCGGCCTCCATTTTGATATTAAATTCACATCTAATTTTTTTCTTTCTATATCTGTCCAAAATAAGCAAATATGTGCTGTTTGTTGCAACAGGATTTACACGTCTGAAATGACTCAGCTTTCAACACTTCCTAAAGATTTGTGAGTAGGACTCCTGCCCTCTGTCTGGCTTCTAAAAGCAATACAGACCTGAGTCAACTTCCTAATAAAACTGACCAAAACACCTAACTAGAATTCATCTATTCCTCTGAGGAGTATAAACAAAGGCTGTTGGAAAGAATATATCAGTTCTACTACTTCGGCTGGGTAAATGGGAGCTTTTCTCCTGGACATTTCTCTTCTGTTTTAATGTTTTCAACTGCAGTAATGTGCTAAACAGAGAAAATCCATTCTCAGGACTTTCTGGGATTTGTGTCAAATGTCCCTTGGTTGTCATTCTAATCTTAAAGTCCTTTAAACAAAAGAGCTTTGTCTCAAAACATGGATCAGTTATTTCCTAAATTAGGTGAATAGCTTACCTAAGCTAAGACAGGAAGCCACTTTATTAATGGAGTTCAGAACAAACCCACAACATTAAAACATTTGATATTGCACATAAATACAAAAGGGAAATAAATCTGGCTGAGAACAAGAAAAAGACCTAAGTCCAATCTCTCTTAAATTCCTTGAAGTTAGGGGGAAAAAAAAACACTTGTGATGCCCCGATTTTTCATACTATTTTTCAGCTTTTCTTTATCTCTTACATTGTTCTCATTAAAAGCTCGTGTCTTAGATACTTTGTGCTGTGTTTATTGTTCATTTCAAAATAGCTGTTTGGAAGCACTGCTTTAAAAAAAAATTCACCAGAAGATGTGAATAAAATAAAGAAAATATGCCTTTGCAGGATCTTGTTTTTAATTGCCCATAATTCTTGTAATACATGGATTTACCCTTCCTCGGTTCAGAAACGTTAGGAAGGGCTGAAAAAGTCAGTATTCCTTCGTCATTACCAGAATGATTCTGCACATTTGTCTCCATGCGTTTCCCCAGATTTGGTGCTGCTTCAGACAGAGAGCACCCCTCCCCCATTTTTTTTTTTTTTTGAACTCAAAAAGAAATACAATGATTCAATGGAGAGCAGTTTCCTGGTCTTCTGGTGGTAATTCCAATATGGTGCACCCCAGCATTTTCCAAGGTATATTTGGAGATCACCTTGCATGAGCATCTTTTTTTAAAGAACTTACTCTGTGCAAACTTTACCTTAGAACTTCTTAATCTTCAAGAGAGGGAGGCCAGGAATTATGTCCTTTGAACTAGCTCTCCAAACGATGGTTGTGCATGCTAAACTTTGATAACCATTGGAACTGCAGAAAACTGCAAACACAATTTCAAACAAAGACTTGAAGCATAAAATGAGAGATGAATAAATATAGCTATGGTGAAACAAAGAGGAAGCCATATAACCACAGATACCATTACCAAAGTTAACATCATCTAGAACCATAAGAGATTAGTATTCAGTATAAAGACTAACAAGTCAGTTAGAAAATGGCATATAACTCAGGGAAAAAATAGGCAAAATGTTTAAGAAAGCATTTCAAAAAACAATAAATTCAAATATTCAAAGAATTTGAAAAACTGTTCAGTTTACCTGGCTATAAAGTTAAAGTTGAAGTTAGGGGGGAAAAAATTTGTGATGCCTCGAATTTTCATACTATTTTTCAGCTTTTCCTTATCTCTTACATTGTTCTGGAAGAACTGCTTAAATGTAAATCAAAACAAAGATAAAATGCTATTTTACAAAACTGCAGAAAGTAAGAGGTGTGGTATTTTTATTCATGATCAGAAAGCAGGAACTTTCACAAACTACTGAAGCATAAATTGGTACTACTACTTTGGAGGAAATGTGGAAATACCCAGCAAAACTAAAAATGTGCATGCCTATAACTCAGAAAGTCCATTTCTAGGTATATAATTTATAAAAACAATAACAAACAGCCATATGCAAAAGGACATGTGCATGGGAATACCCATGTTAACTGCTTATAATTACTCCAAGTCAGAAATGAGCCAAAAGTTCATTGAAAGGTACAAGGCAAATAAAATATGGGATTTTTATATGACAGAATAATGTATGACACTTAAAAGAAATGAACAAGAGACATATATATCAGAATGAATAATTTCAAAAACTAAATTGAGTGAAAAATTAAGTTACAGAAGGAAATGAACATTATTTTATTATTTATGTAAAAGTGAAAGCACAAAGTGCATGTACCTGCACATACAGAGAACATGATAAAAATGCATGTATATTCATAACTTTATTGTAGATCGTAAGACTATAAACCAAATTCATTATAGCAATTGCTTCTGGAGCAGAAAAGACAAATGGGACACAGGAGGGAAAATTCAATTTTTAAATATCATCAATAATAAAGTAATACTCACATTTTTTATTTGCTAAGTGCTTTATGTGTATCACATTTAATCTCATAACAACCCCACAGGGTAATGCTACTCTTTTTTCAAATATGGGTTTTCGAATGTTTTATTTCTTGTATTTATACACACACACTTTTAGGGCAGTGAAACTGCTCTGCATGACCTTTTAATGTTGGGTACGTGTCATTATGTTTTTGTGCATACCCGGAGAACGTACAACACCAGGAATTTACATGACAGTTCACGTAAATTATGGACTTTGGGTGATTATGATGCATCCATACAGGTTCATCCATATTTTAAAAAAAGAAAAGATATCATCCTGGTGAGTGATATCAGTAATAGGAGAAGCTAAGCATGTGTTGGGGCTGGGGCACATCTCTGTACTTCCCTCTTAATTTTGTCGTAAACTTAAAAATGCTCTAAAAAAATAGTCTTAATAGAAAGCAAACAAAACCTGATTCTCAGAAGTGTGACTTAACAGAGATCAATGGATGGAGAATTGAAACGGGTTGGTCTGACTCCATAGCCTGTTGTTAACTTCAACATTGGAAGCAATAGTGTTAACATCACTACCTAAAACATAAAACTACGAAACGCAATCAAGAGGACAAACAGTGAGTCTGACATGGATAAAGATACATATTAGGAAGAAAGGAAGAGAAGGAGAGAGAAAAAGAGATTGATTTTCAATCCAAATCCCTTATTTGTTGTTTTTTGATTCCGTGAAAGAAGTAAGCTAATGCCTTTTTCCGAAAGTATCCTAAACATGACTCTACACATTACTGATTCATTAAAAGTCAAAATCAGGAAGAAATCTGGCCTTAGGTTCTTTCTTCCTGCCTGCTCTCAGAGCTCCAGTTGCTCTTCCAAAAATTTGTTCTAACAGCTGACTGCTAAATTTTTTCCCAATTCCATTTTTCTCCTTTTTAAAATGTCATTCTTGTTCTTTCAACTTTGTGGTGCATTATTGGAATAGAAACCATTCCATAAATGCCCTAAGACATCAAGACTTCCTCCTTTAAATAGTGCCTAGTATTTGTGTATGTCTTGAGGACAAACAAAATGCTCTCTTCAAAATTCCTGTTTCCCAGCTCCCAGAGCCTACTTTAGACAGGCAGTCATTCATCCTTCTTATCCTCTCCTATTAGTTGTTCTTTGCTTTTGAATCTGATCACGGAATCCTATTATGGAAATTACTGACCACTTTGAATGTCTTAATCCCCAGAGGCTGGTCAACCCCTCCCAACATCCAACAGGAAGCAGAAATGAACAAAGAAAGAAATCTGAGAGCCTCTACTTTTCTTCGCCTCTCTTTGGAATACTACAGATGTATCACTTTGCAAGCAAAAACCAAATGCTCCGGGTCCCTATTAGCTTTGCCAGGGGAGTTAATTCGGTTGATCATGTACACCCACATCGAGTTTAGCGAGCAACAAGTCAAATCTGTATGATGCTGAAGGAATGTACTTTTTTTGTTTGTTTTATTTTCAACATGAAGGAGATTAGTGCTCAGTAGCTTTGCTAACTACCCTCCCAAGGATGGAGACAGTTATGATAGGGAGGCAGCGGCATCCTGTTGTTGCATATTCAGAACCTAGGTTAGGTGTGTTACATTGAACGTATTGTCTAGAAGTTGTGGCAGATTGCCACAAAGGTGATGGAGGCTGGTCCAGGTTCCCAAAGGAGATGAACACGCAGGGGAAATTAGGTTCACAGTGAAGCATCAGCAGTGTCTGTTCGTGAGACTCATCAACTCGTCGAGTCTGTGTGGACCCTTGCTTTCCATGTGCTATCTTTTTATAAATTTATTTTTTATTGGTGTTCAATTTGCCAACATACAGAATAACACCCAGTGCTCATCCCATCAAGTGTCCCCCTCAGTGCCCGCCACCCAGTCACCCCCACCCCCCGCCCTCCTCCCCTTCCACCACCCCTAGTTCGTTTCCCAGAGTTAGGAGTCTCTCATGTTCCGTCTCCCTTTCTGATATTTCCCACTCATTTTTTTCTCCTTTCCCCTTTATTCCCTGTCACTATTTTTTATATTCCTCAAATGAATGAGACCATATAATGTTTGTCCTTCTCCGATTGGCTTATTTCTATTTTTATACTATTTTTAATCATATTATGCAGGATTGGCTACTTAATTGGGCTCCCCGAAAGACTGGATTGATTTTAAGGATACACATGAGTCAGAACGACACAGAACCAACTTGGGTCTCTTCCGTGGCTTGGATGATCCCTCTTTGTGCTCTCTCAATTCCTGTTCCATTTTGCTCTTAGGAACAACTGGATGATTATCTCTATTCTTCTGGCTAAATCCCAGTAAAAGCCAACCTTCCTGATTCTCTACTGAGCATTCGCCCCTTTGGTCAGGTCTTTGTGCTGGAATTGTCTCCTGGACTTACCTGACACTAGGTGCCTATTTTCCTGGTATGGCCAGTAGGTGGGCTGGTGTGAATTTTAAAAAGCAAATTTAAAAATGGAAGTCCTGATACCATTTCTATAAGACATAAAAATATAAAAAATAGCCACATGCTGATCTAAATGCTGTGTCTGATCACATTCTCTTTTTCTCTCCCTTCCCAATTTTCCACTCCGATTGAACCTGTTCATAATCATGATGGAGACTTCTAGTCATTTACCTTATCCTTCTCTCCCCAGTCCTTCTGACTGCCCTGAGCTTCATTTGGCTGTGTTCCCAGTTATGAACCAGTGACAGGCATTTTAAACACGCTATCAGCAGAAGCCACTTTCATTTCATCCCTCACTTCCTTGATTCTCCTATTTCAACTCACTGACAAAAGAAAATCCATGCATTGCAACAGCTTGCTGCGTTTCACCTCCCCATCACAGAATTTCTCTTTTAAACCAACAGTCTTTTCTAGCTCTTTCTCTCATTTGTTTTTGGTGTTGTTCTTATTTTAAACACACACACACACACACACACACACACACACACGTTGAGGCTCCAACGTGTAAAAACAATGATTGGCTCCACCTGCAAAGAACCTTTCTAGGTTTTTACTGAGTTCATGCCCAGGGTCTCCCTGGTCTTCCCTTCATACCCTCTTCCTAAGAAACATCTCTACTCATGCAGCTAACACTTTCCTGTGGCCCTCTACCATATTACATTGTGAAAACCGAGGGATTTCTGCCAAGGTCCAGATTTTACATTTCAGCTTCCACCTAAACATCCCCATATGGATGGTTTACTGGCACCGTTAAACTCAATAGATGTATAATCAAATGGATGATCTTTTCTACAAGCCAACAAAAACCGACAAAAGCGTGTTTTTCTCCTCAGGTTCTTTTTCTTGATTAACTATGCTATTATTTGCCTTATCACTCTCTCGATCCAACTGGAAGTCCAAGTGATTTATTGAACTTTTCTCTCAATGCCTTATCTTCAAGGCATATGATTTCTGCTTCTGAAGTTTCTCTGCAGCGTCTTATTTCCATTCACAGGACCAACGTCCCAGTGCAAATACACAGCCCTTCTCATGTGGGTTATTCAAATCCTCACTGAAAGATAACTTCACCCTCATCCTTTTCCCTCTCAGATACATTTATCACATGACCTGATCATGCCCCACCCCCGCTTAAAGATCTTGGATGCAATCTAGTACTTTTATAATATATCAAACTCCTTTCTTGACCTGTTATTTCCAAGCTGCCCACTATCTGACCCCAACATAACTTTTCAGAACTGTGTCCCATTAGATTTGACTATGGGAGTACAACAATTTGGCCAAGCGGGACAACTTGCAAAGCTGATCAGAACATTCACTTCCTCACTTCTGAAACTATGCTGCTTCTTCAGCTGAGGGAGGTCCTCCATCACCACTTACAAAATCCTCTCCATCCTTTGATACCTTGGTCAGTAGCTCATCCCCATGTTTATATGAGCTCTGTCTTCAGTGTTGCCAAATATAGTCACAAAACTTCATACTGTTTGACCCTTTTCTCACAGGGGATGAAAAGGGGGAAAAATGCATATATATATGCAAGGTGTATCAACAAGCCAAGAATCCATTGGAATTTGGAAGTAGGAACATAGAATCAACCTGTCTGAGGATAAAAAGGACTAACATTTCTATGTCAAAGATTAGGCCAATTACTTACCTGCCAACAATCTCCCCTTTGCCAGGTCTTATGCGACATAGATTCCTCTATCTTCCTGCACTGAGCTCACCGTTGGCCAATAGACTTCCTGATTGAACAAGACCCCTGATAAGGGCTTTCATCTCCTTGATTCCAATCAGCTTTAATTTCTAAGTTTCTTTGGTTTTCCTTTGCTGAGATTTTATAGAACTGTGGAAAAGATCAAAAACAGTGATGTCTTTATACAGCAGTATCAAAAATGTGGCCCAGTGGACTGGGTTAACTAGTGTTTTTCTCCTAAAATTCATGGCCCCCCTGGAACTTTAGAATGTGACCTCATGGGGGATCCCTGGGTGGCTCAGTGGATTAGCGTCTACCTTTGGCGTGATCCTGGAGTCCTGGGATCAAGTCCCACATTGGGCTCCCTACATGGATCCTGCTTCTCCTTCTGCCTGTGTCTTTGCCTCTCTCTCTCTCTCTCTGTGTGTGTGTGTGTGTGTGTGTGTGTGTGTGTGTGTGTCTCTCTCAGGAATAAATAAATAAAATCTTAGAAAAAAAAAAAAAAGAATGTGACCTCACTTAAAAATGAGCTTTATAGGGATGCCTGGGTGGCTCAGCGGTTGAGTTCTTCTTTCGACTCAGGGTCTAATCCTGGGGTCCTGGGATTGAGTCCCACATCGGGCTCCCTGCATGGAGCCTGCTTCTCCCTCTGCCTGTGTCTCTGCCTCTCTCTCTCTCTCTCTCTCTTTCTGTGTGTGTCTCTCAGGAATAAATAAATAAAATGAGCTTTACAGGTATAATTAGCTAAGATGAGGCCATACTGGACTGGAGTGAGTCCTAAGTCCAGTTGCTGGTGTCTTTATAGGAAGGCCATGCGAAGACACAGAGACACACGGGGGAATATATCATGTAAGGATGAAGGCAGACATTTGAGGGTCCCTCAGTTGACAGACACTAAGGATTGACACAACCACCTGGAGCTAGGAGAGAGGAAAAAACAGATTCTTTCTGCTGACACCTCAACTGGGGGCTGCTAGCCTAAGGACTGTGAGGGAATAATTTTTTGTTGTTTTTAAACCACTCAGTTTGTGGTATTTTGTTATAGCAGCTCTAAGAAACTAGTACACTCGGTCAACCCATAGGGAGAGAAAACTGTCATCTAGTTTAAATCAGAACACATCTTCTGTGCCTTTGCTCGGGTTCTTTTTACTCCCCCCCCTCCCCGCCCCACACATCCTAGAAAGTCACAACCGGATCCTCTCCATGACAGACTTTAAAAGTTTCCTGAAAGCCTGTCTCCCTACCCTGCCTCCTCCCACCCTCCCCTTCTCTCCTCTGTTGGCATGGCCATGAGCGACTCCAGGAGAATATGTCCGTGAAGCTTCTGTGAGAGCCAGTTTGGACATAGAAAACTAGCTCCTGTGTCATCTACTCTCCCTGATCAATACTAATTTCTCTGCCTATTGTGACTTCACAACAACCTTCTGTCGTATTCTACCTTAAGCTGCAGCTAGTTGCACAAAAACTTTGCATTCCTCCCATAACTGATTGAAACTCTTCTCTTAGGGGCACCTGGGTGGCTCAGTCGGTTAAGCGTCTGCCTTCAGTTCAGGTCATCATTTTAGGGTCCTGGGATCCAGCCCCACATGAAGCTCCCTGCTCAGCGGGACATCTGCTTCTCCCTCTGTCCTTCCTCCCGGCTCGTGCACTCTCTCTCTCAAATAAAATAAATAAAATCTTCAAAAAAAAAATGCCTCTTCTCTTAAAGTCAGGCACCAGCTTTCATTCTGTTTGTATACAACACAATGCCTTCAGTAATAAATTCATTCAATACCGTTTATTTCCAGCTCACAATATAGTGAGAACATTTCAAAGTACTTAGTTGGTGTTTGGTCAACATGCCTTGGATCAAAATGAATGATATCTGAAGCTTTACTTTTTTTTTTTTTTAATTTTAACCTGTTGAAAAATGAGCCTAGACCTTTCTTTGCTTTCACTTACCTACCCTTCTGGTTAAATTATTTGATATCAGACACCGCTGACACCCCTCCCTTTTCTTTGAAACAGGAAACAACGCCAAGAATATATTAATCTAAACCCACTACACTTCTAAATCTCAAAGAACAGAGAGCAAAGGAAGCTGGAAAGAGGCCAGAGTGACCAACTTTATTCCCTCATTCTCTACTGTACCCCCCCCCATGTCTAATCTTCCCTACCCTACTAGGTGGTTTAGGAATTTTATCCATTCTTCAGACTAGAAGAGGAAGTGGGGGCTGGAACTACGTGTATACACATTGTTGAAAAGGCTTTCTGTGGATTTGGGGGACTGAGCTAGAGTATCATTTGTATAAAGCAGCCAGAGCCTCTACTTTGAAAACGAAGGTCCACACTCATTCTCTGGCATGAATCCTATCAGCAGAAGCCAAGACCAAGAAATCACTAATCTCTCCACACAGGGAGGCTAGTAAACAGGGCAGACCCTGAGTTCTGCCAACAGGAAGAAGCATATAAGCTGAACACGTTGCCGAAAAGGGGAGGCTTCCACATTAATCACTGGAGCTTTTAAGAGACTAAATCAGATTCAAGAGCCGTCAGTCTCCTGCAGAATGTCAGTGGCAGGGAAGTTGGCCTCCGAGGGCTGTGATGTTAGATCGGTTGTTCTGACGTTCTCATTTACATCAGATTCCTTGAGGACCTTGTCCACTCATCAGATAACCAGACCCAACCTCAGACACTCTGTCAGGATCTCTGATGGGGCCTGCACATCTGTGATTTACTATAAGCTGCCCCCATGGTTCTGATGCATGGCCAAGGTGGCACCGCTTCTTGCTGGCTCACACACCTTCTGACCTTACTACCTGTTGACCTCGGGCCAGTTCCTTGAATTCTGATCCAGTTCTCTCATCTCTAAAATAGAGATGATCGTTGCCCCTTATCCCAGGTGTATCATGAGAATTGAATAAAAGAGTGCAGGTAAAGGGCCAAGCGGCATGACCGTCACACAGTAAGTGCTCGGGAAACGTCTGTGCTTACCATCACCCCTGCACAAGAGGCTCACTGCCTGATGGATACTGGTGGATGCCAAATGCCCCTCAACACTTTCATCAGAAATTCTGCTTTATTCATTCCCATGGTAAATCTCCATCGCTCTATCAGCCACTTCCTGAAAGGGATAAACATGATGTCTTGTTAATATTACTTTTATTTGTCGAAATACTCTTCGCCTGTTTGATCCTCAGGAAGTTATCATCACCAATGATTTGATGAGTGTACTGAGAGGCATTTTTAGGTGCTGAGCAAGAGAAAAGCAAATATGAATGCTTCTCTGCTGTTCTGAGATCAAAGAGCCCGAGTGACATGACCACGGTCCTGCAGAAAATGCCAAATGCCACCCTGCTGATAAGGCTGCTGGGCCACCTTCTCTTCTACCTGTGCGCCTCCCTGCACACCTGCTCCGGCTCTCCGCTGATGAGGAATATTTAGACATGTCTAAGAATTATTTTATGATTCCAGTAGTCATCGTTTCCTTGGTGACTCCAGTCTACACCTGGAACATTCAGCGTTTTTTGTCTTTTGTTTGTAAAATCAAGGAACCTTACTTTCCTTGGAGGCTTCTGACCAAGAGATAGAAATCATAAAAATGGAGAAACTTCGTGAAATAGGCTGTTGTTTGCATTATTGAATTCCAGGCCCCCTCAGTTATTAAAAGAGCTACTCTGCCGAGTTCCCTGGACCAGGAAGTCCCAGGCTACCATAGGCACTTACTCAGTGACCAAAGGGGATCCTGTTCCTTTTTGTGTGTGCACACATGCCCTGAACCTATACCCACAGACCTCTCTCCTATGGTCTTCTGTCAATCTGTTGGCTAGGATTTGGAAATGGAACTGGGGAAAGCTCCATCATTTAGAAATAATTAGTACATTTACTAGGAATTCCTAAATCACACCAGCTGCAAGAGGGTGGAGCATTTTGCTTCCTGTAAGAGCTTTAATGAAGCAATTTACTGCCATCCTTTGATAAGAAAATGCTGTACAGGATTCAGAGCTTTGTCAGATCTGAGTATCACAGATTCCAGCTCTGTAAAGGTAGCTTTTTTTTTTTTTTAGATTTAATTTATTCATTCATGAGAGACACAGAGAGAGAGAGAGGCAGAGACACAGGCAAAGGGGAGAAGCAGGCTCCATGCAGGGAGCCTGATGCAGGACTCGATCCCAGGACCCCGGGATCACACCCTGAGCCAAAGGCAGATGTTCAACCACTGAGCCACCCAGGCATCTCTGAAAAGATTTTAAAAAATAGTTGCACTGTGTACTATGCGCCCTCCCAAAAAAAGTATCTTGTGTTTTCCGAGTGACTATGAATTTTTTTTGTTTATTTTTCTCAACTATCAGTTTGATTAAAATTAAGTTCCATGACAAACATACAGAAATCCAAAGTAAGAAGAGGCTTATTAAGTGTGTATCTTTGAATATCATGATGCATGCCTCAAAAACAATACTGAAATTTCACTGTCACACTTATATACATGTGACTTACGTAACTTCCCTTTTACTGTTATTTACTTATCGGGAAAAAAAATCATTGTCTCATCATATCTAGGGATGTACGTTAGCATTTATTAATTTGAAAGCCTAACATAATATTTAAATATATAATTTTATCGGGAAAAATTCTAAACGACTGTATTAAAGCATGGTATTTTCTCAAAGGAAAATGAATAAAAAATATTCATCACCCTATGTCTCCAGAAATCATCTATAGTAATGATACCCAACAGATCCAAAATGCAAGCCGCATGTGTAATGTTAAAATTTCTGATAGCCAAGCTTTGCGCAGTGACAGTATCATAGCCAATGAGGTTTATCCAAGGCGCGATTATTGCTAATTGAAAATTTCTGATAGCCAAAATTTTTAAAGGTGAAAAGGAACAGGCAAGATCAAATCTTAATGTTTTCTTTAACCCGATATGTTCTAAATGTCATCATTTAAACATGTAATCAATATTTTAAAAATCACTAACAGACTATATTACATTCTTATTTTTTATTCTATCTTTGAAATCTGGGGTGTATTCCATGCATACAGAATGTCTCACTTTTACGAGCCATGCTGGGGGTAGTGGCTACTCTACTGAGCAGTGTAGATCTAAAGTTTTTTTTTTTAAAGGAAAAAAGTAAGAAAGGCAGAGAAAGTCAAAATTATGACAAGACATTATAGATAGAGAAGACATTGATCATTTTGGCCTTATTCTTAAGTCTCCAGGAATAAGACACAGAGAATGAACTCATTGATGATTATTAACCAGCCTATGAAATACAACTCTGCTTCAAGTGGGTGAAAGGCACATTTTCTCTGACTTACTATTTCAAAAAATAAATTAGTAAACCTACTTCCTCTGCCACTATTAGCGTGACTTTGTAGATTTAAATAGAAAAGCAATCAGGACAAAATAGCAAGGATTTCTTGAGAATGTACTTTAGGCTCTGTGCTTTGTTAATAGCTGTGAGACATTCAAAAACATTCAACGTGTTTGCTACGCAGCAAGTGTGGTGTAGTGGAAGGAGCCAGATAGGCCTGGGTTTGAATTTTGGTCAAATACTCTGTTCAACTTAATGGATTAATGTAAAATAGATTTAGTAATACCAACCTTACAGAGTCTGATGCTATAAATGAGACCAAGTACCTATGGCAGTGCCTACCTTACAGCAGCACTTCCCTGAAGCAAACTTCATTTTATCTCTTTGATCTATTCCATAATAAGTTATAGTCTACTTTTTGACTCTAGGAGAGATGATGTGTCTTGAATAATCTTCAAGCAAGGCAAGCTAGCCTTTAATTAAAAGTTTACTTGTGTAAAGCACAATTTAAGAACCATAGAAAGGTAAGGATGAGAATTGAAGGCTGCCTGAATGAAATGGGTTTTGAGCTTTCTTCAATCATCCAGAAAATCTGGAAATGGGGGAAGAAAATTGCAGACAGGAAGATTAAAGTGGGCAGCCCGGGTGGCTCAGCGATTTAGCACTGCCTTTGGCCCAGGGTGTGATCCTGGAGACCCGGGATCGAGTCCCACGTCAGTCTCCCTGAATGGAGCCTGCTTCTCTCTCTGCCTGTGTCTCTGTCTCTGTCTCTCTCTCTCTCTCTCTCTCTTTCTGTGTCTCTTATGAATAAATAAATAAAATCTTAGGAAAAAAAAAAAGAAGATTAAAGCAATGGTACCCAAGAAGTGTATGTGGTGGAGTGATCAACTAAGCCAGTTTGCTTGGAATTGAAAAGGTCCACCGGATTTTTCAGTGCTAAAACCAGAGCAGTCCTGGCCAAAATGAGATATTTGGTCCCTCTAGCAAGGGATAAATAGAAGCTAGGAGTTCAGCTTGATGGTGATGAAATGTTCATGTTGTGAGACTAACAGAAAATGAAATTAATTGGTTAGATGGGGCAAGGTTTTGATGGGTCTTGGACACAAGTAGAGGGATATGAAAAACAACATGAGAGACTATCTGTAAACAGAATTAATGAATGTGAAGGAACACTGGCCGATGAGTCAAAAGAATTGGGTTTTAGTTCTGATCTACTGCCAACTCTGATCCTCCCACAACCTTTACCTAAGTGACTCCGTTGTCACGCTTATAAATGAGAAGGCTACGGCAGATGACCTCTATAGCATTGTGCGGCTGGCCTCTATTGTGATTCCGTTGGAGATAAGAAATCATAAAAGGCTTTTGACCATACTGGTGGTCCAAGATGAGTCTGAAAGATATATATGCAGTTTAGAAGTTTTCTCTATCACCTTGGAAACTTATACTTTCTCCGATACTATTACTCAGAAGTCTTCTAATGACATGAACTGATAATATGTACTTCCATTCCTTCTATTAAGAATGAGATAAACCTGTAGGCAGTGGGTGTCTGACTTATCTGGAGATAATGTCCAAGATCCAGTTGAGTCGAGGTCACTTTTTTCATCACTTCCAAAACATGAAATGTGTTAAGATACAATGATTTCCAAGAATTCAAAAGCAAGATGACAGACTAGACTACATCCATGAGCACCTCCCTGAATATATACTTTCATGAGTTACTACCTCCCTAACAGAGCTCCAAGCTAGACTTTTCAGCATTGCTTTCAAAAGGAAGTTTTGATATCAGAAACTAGGAACAGAAAAGGAACAACCAAAAATGGGAAAATGAGTGTGAAAACTAAGACATGCTCTCTAGAGCCAAATGACTCAGGCTTTATCTTGTCTGAATTCACTTCCTTTCTACTTATAGCTAACCATGAGCCTTTTAGCTAGTATCTCCCAAGTAAGAAGCTTATCCATTGGCTTCCTCCCCCTAGATCCCATTGGCAGACACTCAATGCTAAATTTAGTGTTTATAACCAATAAACATTTAATGTTAGACTTTAGCTTCTTGCCAGAATACAAGTATCATTATACATCTTTCATGGAAGGAAGAAAAAAAAATAGTACTTTGGAAATTCAATCAATGAGAGTATCCACGCAAAAGAATGATGGATCATATCCTACCTGTTTAAGGGAAAAAGGAAGAAACATCTTAATTATGCTAACGGCTTAAATTTTTTTATGTAATTACAAGCCTAAAGTTTTTCTTTGCTGCTAATTTTGTATGAAACATATTCGTGCTAAATATTCCCTTACCATACACCTAGAGATGTTTATTTACACAGATGCAGGGTATTTGAATTTAGAGGGAGAGGGTCATTGAAGCCAGAACTCAAGGCCAACCCCTCTCCAACAGTAATTTGTGGGTTTTCCTACATTTAGTGGTTACAAAGGAACCTTAGACTCTGTTGGTCATGACCAATACTGCACCATTATTTTATATGAAATTTTAGAAAAAAGAATCCTTACTCTCACAACCCAATAAATATTTTAACTCACTTTAGGTGAGTATAGGGGCGGTGGTAAGGAAGGGGTGGAGGTAATCTGGGTGGTGTCACATAAATGAGACCAAATTCCCACAGAAGGGAACTGGGTGTCCAGTTTCTTTATCTGAGCCATGAAAACAAACTTGTGTCTGAGTGTCAAATAAAATAAAGTAGTAATAAATTAGGCAATGAGCCAAATTCAGAATTGATTTCCTTTTTTCTGTTTTGTTACATGAAAACCTTTATGTAAGCATATTTGAACAAAAACAAGATATCCACTTGTATGCACAATGTGTAATTTATATAACAAAATCTATGTGAGTTTCTGCAAACAGAAACATTCATGCAGATACTGTTCATATGGAGAGTCATAAAAAACGAAGGAAATATTGATCAAGAAAAAAAGGATGAGCAGGGAAATGTGGATTTGCAGGATGTTTGAAAGTATGATTTGAAAGGCAGCCTAGCATTTAGCTCTTTCACCCATTATTTTCTTTCTTCTCCACCACTAGCTGAATATCCTAAGAAAATAAGGCAAGATGTAAAAACAAAACAAAACAAAACTTAAAATGATATCAGTGTCTGATTAAAAAAAAAAAACAGGGGGAGAAGACCAAGAAAATAAATATGATTAGGCAAATAACTCTGACACACATGTGGTGAAAGAAAATCCATTTTATTGGGATGGTACCTCGATCGAGGACTTGATTTAATCATTAACTTTAATATTCTCTTCTTAAAAATTTAGCTGTAAAACAATATTCAATGAATATGTGGGTGGAAGAGCAATAATATATTTAATTTCATATGCAAGCTAAAATATCCATGACTTTTTAGGTGTTTTCTGTAGAATCCCAGCAGAGAGAACAACTTTGGGAATCTATGCATGAAGACAATAATGATTTATCAGAATTTTGATTTGGGGTTGATATAGTAGGTATAATATTTTAGCCTCTTTTTAAGAAATTGAGTGTTTCATTCCATGTCTCAAGCATTCAGAAGCTACATGGCTAATTTTATGGATGAAATAAGCATATTCAGTTTCACTCATTTGCTTTCAATGTACAGAAATAATTTTATTTCCAAGGTTCTGTCACTAACTCTTTCCCCTTAGCTAAGAAGTAAAAATAATATATTGTTATAATTGGCATTCAGTTGTAGCTTTTTTAGAGCTCATAATATTAATTTGATTTGACTAAAACAAAGCTTTCTCAACTGGAGATTCTATTGGAGTTGGGGTAACAAAAAGATGAGAGAGCTAATAAACATTCATATCTAAGATATACCAGGATGAAAAATTCTAAAATATTTACAACTAGAAATATTGAAAACCTATTTCTTACCCTCAAGTGAATCTCTTACACTTAACTGCAGAATGGAGAGAAATAGTGTCGCTGGAAAGAAAAAAAAAAAGAAGAAGAGATGAGATTATGTATGTGGACAATTGCTTGGAGCTAAAGAGAGTATAATAGTTTTTATAAGGGGCACTTGGGTGGCTCAGTGGTTGAGTGTCTGCCTTTGGCTCAGATCATGATCCCAGGGTACAGGATCAAGTCCCACTTCCGGCTTCTTGCAGGAAGCTGCTTCTCCCTCTGCCTGTGTCTCTGCCTTTTTAGCTGTGTGTCTCTCAGGAAATAAATAAATTTAAAATCTTAAAAAAAAAAAAAAGTCCTTATAAAATAACAAAATACATCTTGACTCTACATGATGATGTCTAAGAACATGCAAATGAGCTGTAATTATGTATCTGTTTCTACCCCTTCTCTCTATTTCTTACCAATAACCACCTTAGAATCTTGGTAGTCCTATATTGATGTGGGAGGTTCCACCTGACTTTCTACCTTGGAAAGACTTTGGGACTGGACTTCCGACCCAGTGAACACCCTTCCCTGCCCCCTTGTGGTTGCCAAAGTTACCAGACCAGGTTTGCCAGTGTAGGTAAATCCCATCAGCACCGTATCACGGTACTTTTCTTTGTAGCTATCTCGGTTCCAGCTTTCCCATAAATTTTGGCACGGTCACTCCTTAATATCTTGTCAGTGCTGCTATGTGCTGACAAGTGTTTCAGCAGCAGAGCAAGTAGAGTACAGAAATAAACCCACTGGTATATGGACTCTTGATATATGACAAGATGACCTGACCAATTACTTAGAAAAGAGCAATTAGCACTGAAAAAGCACTGAGCCACTGGTCTGCCCTTAGAAAATAATGAAACTATCTCTCTGTTTTACACCATATATAACAAGTCCTGGCAGATGGATTAAGATTTAAATGTAGATTTCTGTTTCTAGTAATAGGCTAAGTCGTTGAGACCAAATCTCTTGCTGAAAGCAGATATTAATGAAATGGATTTTATACTAGTGATACTTTTTGAGTTAAAGAGTCACTTCATAGTGATTAAAGATTTAATTCATTAGAAAAATGTCGCAACTCCAGATGTATGTGGACTAAATGACATGGCTTTATGCTACAAACATGCATGAATACAGAATAAAACTAGCTAAAAGAAAAATGAGCAAATTCATAATTAAAGTGAGGGGTTTTTGCTTATCTCTTTGGTAATTGCCTTAATATTGGAAATAGTTCAGGTCTTCGAAATTGATCTTCAGATTTATGCAATCCCAATAAAAATGCCATTTTTTTTCCTGTGGTAGACCTTGACGAGCACATTTTCGAATTTACATGAAATTGCAACAGATCATAAATAATTAAGAACTCTTAATGAAGGACATGTGGGAGAACTTTCCCTTCCTAATATCAAACCTCATTTTAAAGCTATAGTAATTAAAATAAGGTGGAATTTACACAGAGATAAACATATAGATCAATGCAAAAGTATTTGGCAGCTCAACAATAGACCATATATACATATATATACACTTAATGGATGGCAGAGGTGGCACAGCAACAGGATAGAAAATGCACACTTAAAGATGCTTTGTATTTTTTTATTTTTTAATTCCAGACTTTCAGAAATGTTGAAATATCAGAACTTTCCCAAATAGCCTTCAGTCAAATTCTCCAAATATTAACATTTTTTAACACACATGCACACTCGCTCACCCCCAGAACAAATCACACACAAAGGGATAGGACTCCATTCATATAAGCTCAAAGACAGATAAAAATAAACACTATCACTTAAAGGGACACACGTAGGTGATGAACCATGAAGAAAATGGAAATGATTTTAATATAAGTCTGGATGGCAGTTACCTCGACGGGCAAGATGGTCCTAGAAGGGAACCTGAGTCTCCCAAGGGGATGATGATGTCATTTCTTTATTTGAGGGAAGGCAATGTTATATTTACTTAATCATATGTGGTTCACATTATGATACATCTATTTTATTCATGTTTCCATGTGAAGTACATTTCACAGTAAAATGAAAGAAAACCCACATTTAAACCAAGAAGAGTAGAACTTCAAAAACTAAAACTGGTTTTTATCAATTCTTTAATAACCTATGGGTAAAATCTACTTCATCGATGATATCTTTTGTCAGTAAATATCACACTTAAGATTTTATCACAGGAGCCGTTCTGGTCTCAAGTGTTTTAGAGATAATTATTCACTGATAATAGTGGAGTGCCTATTTGCCATGTTATTTATCAAAGTTAAATAAACAATTACTCATATCTTGGCTAGACAGGTGTTGAAAAAAATACATAAGACAGGTTTTGGCCTGGAAAAATAATCTTAACAGATAAACATAATATCAGTGACTTAGTGAGAAACTAGTTAAAGGTAAGACATAAGGAACACCTACAAAATCTTCACCAGGCCACTGACCTCCCAGTTCCTCACCCAAATCCTCTGCCATCTTGTGACTGTGGGCCAACTATTTATGCTCTGATCCAACTGGTCCATCAGGATTACTGCTCCAGCACTTATTTCCTCTTATTCTTATATTAGCAAATTGTCTCTTTCAATAGTGTTGTCATCGTGATTCAAACACGCTGTTATTTATTGTGTCTTGGGAAAGAAAGCAAACTGTTCCCCCAGATAGCAAAATTTCAGGAAACGATTCCTTGTATTCAATTTGTATCTTTCCATATTATTTTAAACCCACTCCAACCAGGCTTTTGCCCCTACTCTTCCACTAAAACTTTTCTTGTTTAGATCCTCAGAGACTCTCAATGTAGTTAACATCCATGATCAATGATTAGTCCTCAACTCTTATGATCTGTCAGCATGTGTTTAGCACAGTTGGTCGTCACTCATCCTGGAAACACTTTCATTGCTTGGATTCCATAGTATCACACTACATTTTTTTTTTTTTTTTTAGCTTTCTTCATTAGCTGCTCATTATCACTCTCCTTTGGTACTTCATTTATTCCTGTCAACCTGGAAACACTGAATATGCCATCCACCCCTCATGCCCAAACCATGGGTTTTCTTTATTTTTTTTCCTACCCCCCACTCAGTGTCTTGGTGATTTCAGACAGTAGCATGGTAGAGATACCACCCATATGCTAAGGATCCCCACATTTACATTTCTAGCTCAGGCTGTTCCACTTAGCCAGACAACTACTCAACACCTCCATTTGGATGTCTAACAGACTGAACTACTGGAATTTGCCCAAAAGCTTCTTACGCCTTACCATCTTGGCCAAATCATAACTCCATCCTTCAAATGTCTTAATGTCATTCTAGATTCCTCCTTTTCTTTCACGCCCCATGTCCAACCTGTCAGTTTATACTGTTGGCATTATCTTCTCTCTATATATAATGTCTATATAGTATTGTCTTAAATTATTGCAGTACATTCCAAGTTGCTCTTCTTACCTCTACTCATATTTCTCCAAAGTCTGATCTTAATCCTGCTAACTGCATGATGTTTCTAAAACCTAGTACAGATCATGCTCCTTCTCTGTTCAAAAATCTTTAAATGACTTCACATTTCATTCAGAGTAAAATACAAAGTCTTAAATGGCCTAGTAGGCACTCTGTGATGTAGTTAGTCTCTGACCTCATCTCCCACTTGCACACACTCTGGCAGGGCCAGTTAATAGATATTTATTCACGGGATGGGCATGCTTCCACATCGAGACATTTGAGCTTCTTCTTCCCAGGCCTAAAAGATTCTTCTCCCAGATTTCTTAGTACTTCATTCTCTTGCCTTCTTTATTTGTTTAAATACCACCTTCTCAGTGGGGTACCTTACTTAAAAATTGCAAGTCCCCACTCCCAGAACTCGCAGTCCTCCCAGTCTCCCATACCTCCCTCTATTTTGCCAATGTATAGCACAAACCATCATTTACTTATTCATTTTTTAGTTTTTCTATGCTTGAAAAAATGTAACTTTTTTGGTCACTAATGTTTCCCTAGCTCCTAAATGAACATTCTACCTATAGCATATGCTCAATATATATTTGTTCAGTAAATTAATTGCTTCATATAAGCTCTAAGTGTTTTAAGAGTTTAGAGAAGAGAGAGACAAGTATTAGCCAGAGGAGTTAGAGTTTTGAACATACACAATTCCTGCTTGTATTTCATGTGCCATATGTGGTTGAGATCAAGCAGAAAGAAAAACACCTATATTGGATGGAGGTATGGAAAATAGAGTTTAGAAGAGAGACCCTCTCTCTTCAGAATAAAAGTCATGGTTTCTACATGGTCCCTCATTACCAGTTTGAGATATAAAATAAGGTTGTTTTTTTTTTTTTTCTTCTTCTTTTTCCTGCTGGCTCTCTTGCTCTATCTCAGTAGCTCTTGATCTCTCGCTTTCTTTCTTGCTTGCTTGTTTTTTTGCTTTCTTGCTTTCTTCTTTCCCCCTTTCTGCTAAGGTTCCAATAGCCCATCAAACATTTCTTGAAGAATGATGTTCCTCCTAAGATCTTTTTCCCATGATGAGTTGAAGACTATGAAGCAATTGTCTACTTATACCTGGGTTTTTTTCTATAACAATAAGATCTTACTATTTTGTTAGACACATGGTTCTAGAATAATCGCATGGACTTTGTTTCTTAGAACTACATGCGCAGATTAAGTTCTGACCAATGAAATATAAGGGAATTGTGTATGTAACTTCTAGGAGACATATGGAGGTCTAGGAAATGTCATTAAAGAATGGGAGTATGCCCTTCAGCCATCTCATGCTGTATGAAAGGCAAAATGATGACTGGGCTTGAGAAACATTTCATATCACAAGCTGTAGTCAGTTATGAAAAATGGCAGAACAACACAAAAGAAAAACCTAGAGTTTCCCAGTTACTAAGAAGCTGCCAAACCAGCACCGGGCTGTCCACCTGTTTTTATGTGACCAAAATTAAGCCTCCTTGTTGTTTAAGCCACTCATGATTTGGTTGTCTAACATTTGCTATCAAATTTAAATCCTAAAACACTACCATTAAAAGTTCTCGTTATCCTAAAGATGAAACTTTTTTCCCCAGACAAATAAATATATAAAACAACCAATAAGGCAGAGTTGTGAAGCCAGCCACATGAGAGCTGATCTTGGAGTCTAAGAAGAATTCTAGAAGCCCTCTGCTGTGGCCAGTCCTTAACCCTTTAGCTTGTAGATCTCAGAGACATCAGAGTGATACTGAGTGTGGCCAATCTGTCTAGAACAGACATAAGATTTCAGGCCACTTGAAAAAGGCTCATTATCAACAAATAGGTGAGTGTTTCAATGCTGTACCAACACAAGTGGTTATGAACCTGAGGATCATCTCAATATCAACTCCCTTTTCTTCTGATGCCAGAGTGAAGTGGGGACATATCCCCTTTGTTTTTTATCTATATGATTCAAATGGAAGAAACTCCACCCAGTATTCATGATTATAGGCCAAATTAATCAGAAAACCCCATTATTCTATCAGTCTCAGGTCATTATAGGCCAAATTAATCAGAAAACCCCATTATATCAGTCTCAGATCAATAAATATTATAAAACCTAAAACATTGATCATCACCATCTTTTTAAAAGATTTATTTATTTTAGAAAGAGAAAAAGAGAGCACAAGCAGGAGGGGCAAGAGGAGAGAGAATCTCAAGTAGACTCCATGGTGAGTGTAGAGCCCAATGTGGGGCTCAATCTCATGACCCCGAGATCATGACCTGAGCCCAAACCAAGAATCAGACACTTCACTGACTGTACCACCCATGTGTCCCTGTTATCACTATTAAATCTATGGATTTGTGGACCTATGGCCAGTTGGATCTGTTTTTGTAGTGATGTGAGCATGGGGCTGCTGGAGTCACAAGTGTAGCTTGAGATTGAAGATAACACGATGGAAAGGATACCATTCAGTGCTGAGATTCTGGGTGCTAGTAACCTTCTGTGTCCTGAACTCAGCCATATCTATAAATCTATAAACTTTTTATAATTAAAAAATAATAATTTCCTTCTTTCCTCTTGAATTAGTCCGGGTCAATGTTCTGCTGTCTTGTAACTAAGACTCCTATCAGATTTAATGAGCAAGAACTACAATCTGCAGATGCATCAGAAAAGAACATTCTTCACTAAAGAATGGAATAAGCACAGACAGATACAGAAACATGAGCATTTATTTTGGAGAAGGGAACTCATTTTGTATATAAATGGTAGCAGAGTGAAGAACAAATTGAATCAGGGAAAATGAAAGACAACAAAATAAATGAACAGACCACTGAAATATTTCAGCTGGGAATTGATGATGCGGCTATGAATTAAATGGGAAGAAGCAGGTAGTAGAGCCACCATGAAGTCCAAATGGGGCAGAGGCTGAATAATTCATCAAAGGTCATGGATTTTTTTTTTTTATTGGAGTTGGTGATCCCAGCTCCTAGGTCTCTGCTTTGAATATTCAACCACAGCTTCCTCTGATGTGAAGGGACATCTGGCCAAAAGATAGCATGAGCCAACTAAATTTCAGGACCCAGTGCAAAATGAAAATGTGAGCCTCTTGTTTAACAGTTACTATGAATTTTTAAACAGCCGTAGCAAAAACATTAAGGCAAGTATGGGACTCTTCTAAGTGCAGGACCCTGTGGAAAGAACAAGTTGCCCAGCCATGAAGCTTGCCTTATCAAAAATGGAATTTGTAGTTTTCTTCAATGAATCCTTTCATATATTGGTAAGGCTGTGATTTGGGAAAAAAAAAAAAAACTTAAGCTATTTCACTGGTATGCCCTTGTGTCCTTTTGCTAATTCAGATATGGAAGAGAAAGGGACTATTCAAAAAAAGCAAAACAAAAACTTGGTCTTGAGGTATGATATGATTCTTCATCTTATTCTAAGATGTTGCATCTTAACATCTTATGCTTAGTTTTAAAACTTTTCACATGTAGCTCCTCAAATGGCCTAAATCTTCCATTTATGTTGCACTAGCAAGTTTAAGGTATGAAATGCAGTTATTTATGAAAGTAACTTTTAAATAGATTTGAAATATATATCCTCTTTGAGAAAGACAAAACGAGTTTGATATTCTCATCTTTTTTTAATGTAAAGGTTTTATTTAGCTAAACTTTTGAAATATCTTGGGAAGTTCTTTTCTAGAGATTAAAAATATCGAGATTTGCATAAGGCTTTCATATCTAGAATGAAAAAAGAATCTTAGACACATTTTATGAAGATATCCGAAAGTCAGCTCTCTTTTCTATGCAATTCCATTTCTATGGCACTAATTTGAGAATTATTTTCCCTTTGTGAAAAGTCGAATTTGTGTTTTGTTGCCTAGGCCCATTCAAGTATTCATTGTGAGGGGTTGCAAATGGAGGGTCTGGAACCAGAAGGTCTAGGTTTAGATCAGTAAGTGTCACTTACAAGTGAATTGAGAATTCCACTTAACCTCAGTGATCCTATCTTTATTTATTTATTTATTTATTTATTTATTTATTTTTAATTTTTTTTTAATGATCCTATCTTTGAAAAAGGAATAATAGTAGGAGCAACCTCACCAGGACTTTGTGATGGTTATATGAATGAATACATGAAGGACAGTTAAAATAATATAGGGAACACTGTAAGCACTTAATACATGCAACAAGTACTATCCTCATATCCTCATATACTGAGTCCAGACTATCACCTCCAAACTTGGTAAGTGATGGGCACACAAGACTGACATGGCTCCTACCCAAGTACAATGCACAATAGATCTCACAGGGGAGATGATTAACAACTGTGATACTGTGTAATAAATGACATGAAGTGAGGAATACAGCACACTCTGGAGCTAATTAGCAGGGTCACTGTAACAAGGTGGGAAAGTGTGTATTGCCTAAAAGAAGTGGGTTAGAAAACACATTCAACTAGAGGATATTACGCTAAGCAAAATAAGTCAATCAGAGAAAGACAATTATCATGTGACCTCACTCATATGTGGAATTTAAGAAACAAAACAGAGGAGCATAGGGGAACAGAGGAAAAAATAAAACAAAATGAAATCAGAGAAGGAGACAAACCATTAGAGACTCTTAATCATAGGAAACAAAATGAGGGTCGCTGGAGGGGCGGTGGGTGGGGGGATGGGGCAACTGGGTGATGGGCATGACAGAGGGCACGTGATGTGATGAGCACTGGGTGTATATAAGACTGATGGATCACTGAACTCTACCTCTACCAGTAAGGCATCATTATGTTAATTGAATTTAAACTTTAAGAAATTTTAATAAATAAATAAAATTTTAAAATGTAATATATTTTAAGGATATAGTATGAATATGTACTTCATTTATAATCACGTAAAATGAACTTTTTATAAAAGATTTTTATTTATTTATTCAAAAGAGACACACAAAGAGAGGTAAAGACACAGGCAGAGGGAGAAGCAAGATCCTCGCATGGAACCCAATATGGGACTTGATCCCAGGACCGTGATCCCGGGATCACAACCTGAGCTAAAGGCAGACACTCAACCACTGAGATATCCAGGTGCCCTAAAATGAATATTTTAAATAAAATATCACCTATACCAAAAGTATTTGGAAGCAAGGTAATTTAGCATATTCTAAGAATGTCCAAATATGATCCTGCTTTCAAAAAAGAAAGAAAAGAAACAGTTTCAAGAAGAATATGCTTTTAAATGGAATTATTAAGTAGGAGTTGACCAGAGAAAGGACAGAGATAAACATCCCAAGGCAAAGAAGAGTAACAAGTAAGATGAAAGAGAACATAGCACCCAAAGAACTGGGAATTGTTCAAGAGTGTATGGATAGTTGTGGGCAGCAATAACACAGTGAACTACAAAGGGATGCAGGAGCCAAATTGTGAATGCATGCTAAATGGTTTTATTTTTATCCTAAAGAATATCTGCACATGTATCTTAAGCCAAGAGTGGGTCCCTAAATCAATCTTTTGTAAGAGCATAGTATACCTCTATGTAAGAAAGAGGGGAGATTGTCAAAGGAGAAATGAAAAATTGGACAGAATGATAGAAAATCCACCAAATAATTAGAAGACAGATTTTAAAAAAAGGAAATGAGAAGGAAAACCAAAGATGACCAGGGATACCCACCATGAGAAGAGGGAATTTAGAGGACAAAATCATCAAAAATGCATATAAGCGCTTTACATGGGATTAAAAACAAAACGAAACAAAACAAACAACCCATGAGTTTCTAGATTTAAAGACATCACCTTGTGTCTGATATTACAAATAAAAAAAAATTCCATTCACATCAAGGTGCCTTGTAAGAAAGTTTTAGGTCACCAGTAATAAAGAAAATATCTTAAAAGCTTCTAGGAAGAAAAACCAAACAAATATAAGGCACATGCAAAGAAAAACTATGAATGAGATTACTGGGAGCTTGAATACAGCAGAAATAGGTCTTCAAAATTTTGGAAAAAAAATCCCAAACTATAATTATAATCCTATCAAACCATCAGGAGGTGTAATAGTAGAATCAGGGTATTTTCAGACTTGCCAACACTCATAAAAATTACCTGCCATACATCTTTTTCCAGGAAGCTCCTGGCGTCACACTCCAAGGCAGTAATCCATAAAAGAGGAATATGTAGGATTTATGAAATAGGGAAGAAGTGAAGACAACTTCCAGGATGATGGTGAAGAGAAGTCTTAGGAAGACAGCTAAGATAGCAGACCTGAACAATGTCTTATGTGGCTTTAGGCAACAGAAAGGAGATACCAGCAAAGACACAACCATGTGCACACGCACACGTCACAAACCAATAGAATATCTGATGTTGGAATAGAATATTGGGGACATTTTACTGTTTCACTTTGGAAATAGTTGAAGCCAAAAGAGTGATGGTTACATAGAACAAAATGCAAAGACAAACAAAACAGAAGTAAATTTTAACCATCAGGAGAGCGTAAAAATGTACAAAAGGGTGAAATGTAATCTTAAAGTACTGGGTGGCTAAGCTATAAACAAAATATGCCCAGTCATAATAAGGTGTGCACTGAATATTAATTTAACCAAAAGACTCTGGGAGCAGGATGGAGGAAGGAAAAGAGCCCACCCACGCCTGTGTGTGTTGAGGAATAAGCACTGGAGTTAATTCTCCATCACCTATAGAAGAAAGCAGATACATGACCTGTAAACTTTTAAAATGAAAAATAGATATATAATCATTTTCTTTAGAAACACATAGATCCATACCAGTAGGAACAGCTAGCGTGGCTTCATCTGTTGAAAAGGAATTAAAAGATGAGAAAAAGAGGGACAAAGAAACAGCTGTTTTTTATTACGGAGTCTTCCAGCACTATCCAACTTTTTAAAACTTTTTTTTTATTGTGAATTGTAACTT
Organism: Canis lupus familiaris; assembly: GCF_011100685.1. Taxonomy (NCBI): domain Eukaryota; kingdom Metazoa; phylum Chordata; class Mammalia; order Carnivora; family Canidae; genus Canis; species Canis lupus. Next base: position 9,639,098 of record NC_049230.1, read on the forward strand.
ATATGCAGAAAACTGTATAAAACATATTTGGACAGTTTAACAATATAATAAAGGAAACATCTGGGTAACCACCACCTAGGTCAAAAAATAGAACATGGCTGGCCCTTAGAACTACCCCCACTCCATGTGCCCTCTCTCACAAAACCTCCTCCCGACCCCTAGAGGTAACACTTTTCTGACTTTGGTGATAAGTTATTTTGCATTTATTCAGATTTTTATCACCTATGCATGCATCCCTTAATGGCGAAGCTCAGCTTTCCATGGTTTTGACAGAATTTTCAAGGATGTAGCTAGTTTATTTAAATGAAATTTAAATTTTTTAATGCCATATTTTGCCCATACAAGTACAAACACTGGATTTATACACCCTCCACTATAAAGAATTATTAAGTACACTGGCTTTCCCACACTGATAGTTTCATAAGAAAAAGGTATTATTACTCATTTCTCCCAGACGCTTGTAAATATACCTTTACCTTGGAACTGCAAGGAATGCCTACAGATCTGTACAAGAATACTTGTATTTCTACACCATAAATGACCAACGTATGTTTTTAATATTGCGCATTAAAAGCTATATTAAAATGCAATTTAACAATAATTTCAATGAGCCATACATGATTAACGGCAAAAGAAGATTCTAGGCCCAGAAGGAAGAATAATGGCAAGTACAAATCAAAAAAAAAAAAAAAGGAAAAATTAACATTTACTCCCATACCACAAATCTGATATTTTGCAAGAGTGGTTTCCATCCAGGATGAGTATTGGAGTTGACTGAGGTTTTAAAACAATCCCAGTAAAAACCATCCTCTTTGCCCGCAAAAGGGTAAATTAGAATCTCAGGGATTGGAGGATGACGGCAAGTATTATTTTAACAAAAAACGGGCATCTTTGATGATATCAACAAACTCCTCAGGGCATTTTGATCCTAATATACTCATTTCCTTATTGTGAGATATTATCCCAGAGCACGACTGTTTTATTAGCGAAGAGCAGATGCTCCCAAATCTCCCTTGACCCATGGTCTTCTTTTCCCATATTGTCCAGATTCATTGAGTACCTTTACCCTTGTAAACTGAATGGTTCCCATTGCAGACCTAGAATCTGCTCATTTCATTTCCAACTCTGGCCCTACTACCTGCACTGGGCAGTGGTGGTGTCATATTCCAAGGTGAACTACCTCATTGCTACCACTTTCCACCTAGTCAAAATGTGTTCATTGGAACTTATTCTGGGGTGTGGAACAGAATGTAACAGGATATGGTCCTGACATTAGGGGAGGCCAAAGAAGTAGAGAAAGAGCCAGTTTGGCTGCATCAAGGCTGAGTCCTCTCTCGTTGCTAAGGAGGAGCTTCATCTGGTGGTCAGAGCAGAAGCTGGGAACCATGACTCATGGAGCCTTTTCCTGACTCTTCTCTGAGTCACTTTATGACCTTGGACAAGTCCCTCTACCTTTCTGGGCCTTGTGCCCCTGCCACCCCGCCCCCCCCCCCATGTAGTCCTTCCGGTCTTCCTTCCGGAGATTTCATATGTTTGTATTTTTAAAGTGTTAAGACTCTTCAGGAGAGCCATTTCAGAAGAAATATTGGTTCTGGAGCTCGAGGAGATTATCCGAGTCAGGCTTTGCAAATAGAGGTACTAAATCATTAGTAACCTTGTGTTGGTTTGCTAAAATTTTCTTTCCTTTTTCCATCTTGAGTTCTATCTAGTTTTACTTTTTGAGATCTATCCTGTGCTGCCTATGGCTGCTTGGTGACCTTTATCTAAAGCATTATGCTGATCAAGTTGTACTTGCAATCTTCTTAGAAACCTGTGTGACCCTCTCATTACCTTTCAAATAAAGATCAAGCTGAGCGGCACCTGGCTGGCTCAGTGGTTGAGCTTCTGCTTTCAGCTCAGGTCGTGATCTTGGGGTCCTGGGACTGAATCCCACATCGGGCCTCCCACAGGGAGCCTCCTTCTCCCTCTGCCTGTGTCTCTGCCTCTCTCTCTGTGTCTCTCATGAATAAATAAAATCTAAAAAAAAAAAAAAAATCAAGCTGAGATTCAGGTCTTTCCACAATTAGATTCCAATCTGCCTTCCCTATTTTATGTCCTCCATTCCCTTACACATATTTTATGATGTAGATCAACTGGTCACCTAGCTGTTTTTCAAATAAGTGCTACCCCCTGAGGGCAAAGACCTCGTTTTATTTAATTTCATAGTCTGGGATCAAACACAATGCCTCCTCCATTGTCATTGCTTAATAGATGTTGGGTGAATGAGTAAATGAATGAATGAGTGAATAAATGGATGGATTCTGTTTCCTCCACCCAGAATGTCTTTAAAATATAAACAGTATCCATGTTTTATGGCCCATCTCAAATGACATCCTCCACAAAGCCTTCCTTGACTCTCCCTGTGGGAAACGGCTTTCCCTCCTTCTTTACACTATTCTATCTGTTCTAATGACATAATTCCATGTATTGAATTTACTTATATATATCATAGCTCTCATATCAAAGTCCCCCGAAGGGAAAGGACAAAATGTATTTTCATTTTATACTTTTACTCAGTACCGTTTTCAAAACTATTTGAATTAAGTATGTGTGTATGTGTTACCTGCATGTGTGTTAACATGCATGCCTTGGAAATAATATATCCCCCCTTTTCACAAATATTCTCCATCTCTCACTATCTCCTATAATTTGGGAACTCTGAGATTTAGACAGCAGCTTCCTCTTCCATGAAATAAGGAAGTTGGACCAGAGGATCCATTTGATACAGACACAAGATTTCTTTAGGGCAAGAGTATTGGAATGATGAAATGTAATATAAATGTATTACAAAAAGCGTAACGAGCTCTTGACATCTTATATCACCTGGTATTTTTGCCGTCTTTTAAGTCATTAAGAAAATGATGTTTTTCTCAGGTTTTCATCTTTGGCAATTTGTTTGCTACTGTTTAGGGCCCAAATCTGCCTAAGGAAAATAATAAAAATCACAGACCCCAAAAAGACCCTTGGGTTGTATACTCTGATCTTTTCCCATGACAGAGGAAGCAACTGAGATTCTGGGATAGAAATTGGTTTGCTCCAAGCAACATAAAGCTGAATACGAAATCCCAGTGACAGGTCTCATTCTCCTGGATAAGTAAGCAAAACAAACCACAAGGTTCATCAGCTTCCTTCTTCCTGATGACATACCCATGAGCTTTTTTGTTTCTCTTCTCCACCTCCTGGTTGTCCTTGTTTAATCTGGGGATTAAAAATGGGGCTTTTGGTTTCAGCAGTGATCCTATGGGTGTCTAAAACCTATGGCGCATGCTCTTCTCATATTAGGTACGCATCCATTACGAAAAGCATTGTTAGATGGAGTTGAAGGGCATATTCCAGCTCCAGCTGAAAAACTGGGCAATAAATGAGAAAAGCAACAGTGTGAGTTTTGACGTTCTTGGAAAGCTTACCATATCTCAGGCCAGATTTGCATCCTTTGTAACTCCACAAGGGAATTCCCAGAAGGCATATATTTTCTTTCCTTGACAAATGTCTCAAATTAAAGAGCAACAAAGGAAAATGGTTAAAGCACCAAGGGTGTGATATTTTAAGAGGTTTAACTCGGTCTTTGGCTCTTTGGAGCTGAATAGGTCACAGTTCTCCATAGGGAGAACATTTGTCGATCAATTTGTATCTCATTAGGGCTCCAAGGGCGCTGCTAGCAGGGTCATCTATTTATTTGAGGTTTAGTGGTGAAATAGATTGATTTTCTCCCCACCCTTATGCTTTTTTTGGTTTAAGTTCCAGCTATCTTTTATTGTTCCCCATGGTAGATGATCCTCTTAAGGGAAGCTCAGTAGAGAAGGTGGAAGCCCCTGGAGTTGATATATGCTCCCATTAATCATGTCCAGGGAAGATGAAGAATCTTGTAGGCAATTCATACAGAAGATTGAAGACAATCAAATGGCATGTTTCGTAACCCTCAAGGCTATGGCGTTGGCAGAGATGTCCTTTTTTGTTTGTTTTTCCATAGTAAGGAGCATTGATATTCATAGTCCCTCCTGTAACACACTTATTTGAATTGCAGTTACTGCTAACACACTAACATTCTTAAGAAGCGCTTTCTTTAAAAAAAAAAAAAAAAAAAACTATTTTATTTATTCATTTGAGAGAGAGAAAATGAGACAGAGAGAGCATGAGGGGGAGGGCAGAAGGAGAGTGAGAAGCAAATTCCCTGCTGAGCAGGGAGCCTGATGTGGGGCTTGATCTCAAGACCCTGGGATAATGACCTCAGCCAAAGAAGGATGCTTAACCAACTAAGCCACTTAGGCACCCCAAGAAGCACTTTCTACAGAGTCCTTTTGTCTACATTAGCAAGAACAGTGAGCTTATTTTCTGTGTTCATTGCCCCTTCCCTGCAGGTGCTGAAATGATGCTGAATCGCAATGCAAACATAGTTTTTGAAGGTAAATTCTAAAACTTTATAAGAGTGTTGAGAGGACTAAGGCACATATTTAAAATTTGATACACAATGAATACTGATTTGATACGAGGGATTACAGATGGGGTATTTAAACCCTAAGATGGCCTTTGCCTCAATATTTTTTTTTTTAACTTCCAAGGGGACTTTAATCATTTGCTTCACTTATTCAGCTTATGTAATGAGGAAGCCCCACTGCCTTCTTGGTTGGTTTTTGATTCAGTGTTTATTGCTCACCCCCAATTCCACACCAACCTGGATAAGACAATCTAATTAAATTGAGCCTGATATTGACCTTTTCATTATAAATACATTATAAATCATTAAATTAGTTCAATAAACACCACTATCTCAGCTCCCTTTTTCCCCACTCCCAACTTCATCCACCTGAAAAATCTTACCAACAGTGACTTAAATCAGCCCAATATACAAAAATAATAATGACAGCCATTTATGACACTATATGGAGACACAAATCAAATAATTTAGTGTCATGAATTTGAATAATTCTTACAGCTCTATCATCTCATTCCATTATGAGCCCCTTTCTACATTTGATAAAAAATGAGAGGAATTGGGACACCTGGGTGGCTCAGAGATTGACTTCTGCCTTTGGCTCAGGTTGTGATCCCAGGATCCTGGGGTCAAGTCCCACATCAGGCTCTCTGCTCAGTGGGGAGCCTGCTTCTCCCTCTGCCTATCTCTCTGCCTCTGTCTGTGTCTCTCATGAATAAATAAATCAAATCTTTAAAAAAAATGAGAGGAGTGAAGATAATTTGGTACAGAGAAAAAGACCTGGACAGGTGAAATAGGTGGACAGAGTCAAAGAGATAATAAGTAGGAGTAGTTAAATCCTAACCATAGATTTATAGATGTGAAGGGGAAAAAGGTAGATATGGTATATATATATATATGTGTGTATGTGTGTGTGTGTGTGTGTGTATATATATATATACCCAATGAGATGTTATTCAGCCATAAGAAAGTACGATATCTTGGCATTTGCAACAACCTGGCTGGGGCTACAGGGTACGATGCTAAGTGAAATAAGGGAAACACAGGTGATATGTTTCAGGGAAACACAAATAGAATATGAATTCCCTCATGTGGAATTTAAGAATACTAGTGAGCAAAGGGATAAAAAGAGAGAGAGGACAAATCATAAAACAGATCCTTAACTATAGAGAACAAATATAGAACAAATAGCAGAAGGATTAAATGGGTGATAGGGAGGGGCATCTGGGTGACTCAGTCTGTTAAACATCTCCTTTCAGCTCAGGTCTTGACCTTGGGGTCCTGGATAGAGCCCCACGTCAGGTTCTCTACTCAGCAGGGAGTCTGCTTCTCCCTCTCCCTCTGCCCCTCCCCCTGCTCCTGCACTGACGTGCACATGCACTCCTCTCTCTCTCTAATAAATACAATCTTTAAAACAAATTAGGTGATGGGGATTAAGGAGTGCAATTATGTGTTGAACACAGGGTGTTGTGCAGAAGTATCAAATCACTATATTGTACAAAAGAAATTAGTATTATACTGTATGATAACTGGAATGAAAGTAAAACCGTAAAAGCAATCAGTCAGTCCAGGCCTTTGGGCTCTACCATTCATGCTCCTGTCATAGAGAATCTGCTTCCTGTTGATAACAGTTAAGACACTTTGTTATTGCTTTCTAGGTATATTAGAGATATTAAGCCACTACCTTTTTATGAGAAATTAACAGATAATTTTGAGAGTAACAGGGTGTTGGACTGTATAGACTAGCTCAAAGATATTTTTTAAATGTTTATTTATTTTCATTTTGTTTAAGATTTTATTTATTTATTCATGAGAGACCAGAGAGAGAGAGAGAGAGAGAGAGGCAGAGACACCGGCAGAGGGAGAAGCAGGCCCCATGCAGGGAGCCCAGGTCTCCAGGATCATGCCCTGGGCCAAAGGCAGGTGCTATACCGCTGAGCCACCCAGGGATCCCCTTATTTTCATTTTTTAAATATTTTATTTTTTATTCATGAGAGACACAGAGAGAGGCAGAGACACAGGCAGAGGGAGAAGTAGGCTCCATCCAGGGAACCTGATGCAGAACTCGATCCCAGGACCCTGATATCAAGACCTGAGCTGAAGGCAGATGTTCAACCACTGGAGTCACTCAGCCGTCCCTAAAATTTATTTTTTGATAGCACTTTTCAGTAATTACTTGAAAGATGATTTATCAAGCTTAAAAAGTACCGGGATCCCTGGGTGGCGCAGCGGTTTGGCGCCTGCCTTTGGCCCAGGGCGTGATCCTGGAGACCCGGGATCAAATCCCACGTCGGGCTCCCGGTGCATGGAGCCTGCTTCTCCCTCTGCCTGTGTCTCTGCTTCTCTCTCTCTCACTGTGTGCCTATCATAAATAAATAAAATAAAATAAAATAAAAAATTTTTAAAAAGTAACTAATCATGGAGAAATTATAAGTAAGAAAAAGAAAATCCCAGTAGTAGTAACAAATGTAAAATGGTACACATGTATAGCACATAATGACAATATTATCTAGTAACTACACAGGTATTATTTTCCTTTGCCACAAAACAATAATTTCTATGATATATTCTTTAATAACTGTAAGAAAAATTATTATTGTTTCCTCGAAAAAAGTTATGTCTATAATGTATGCTTTCTAAGAATTTAGACCATGCTACTTTTAGCAACAGAGAAATTTAAAAAAATAGTAGTTTGGATCAAATCCTATGATATCTTCTATATAGTGAAAGCTTCAAATATTTTACTGCTTTAAATGATAATAAATCAACTCAGATTGAGACGAATATTTATTATATTTGGAATTAACAATAATAAAACCAAATATTGCCTTCTTCAATATTCAGAGTGGAATTTAATGGAAATAAAATGATCCTGTGAAGTTTGATTTTCTACTTAATACATTGTCATATTTTTGGAACCAAGGTCTCTGTAAGATTACATTACTTGAAAAGTTGAAATAACTGCATTCAAGTGTAAATCAGACTATTTTTCCTGGAGCTAATATCACCACCGTAGCCTAGTTTTACCTCTGTAGCCTTTTAAAAAATGCACTTAGGAACAGTCTGCTTAAATTAAAGAAAGAAGAGAGGAATTTCTTCTTTCTGCCTAAATTTGAAAACAAACTCACTTGCAATAAGAAAGAAGGAACTTCTGGACATTGGAAATTTCCTTCAAAACAAGGGAAAATCGGTTTTACATCAACTGCATTCTTCAGCTGTAGAGTATAAAAAAAAAAAAGGAAAAGGAAAAAAAAGAGGGAGACAGTAGAATTTTTTACCAAATGAACTGCTCTCTAAGTTCCCAATATACCTTAAAAATTAAAGGCTGAACGTATTTATTTCCCCGTTTCAGTTTTTCATGGAAGCCCTTAAAAAAACCAAACATATGGATCACCACCGTTGAAAGGAAGCACTGCCTCCCTCTGGTGCTCAACCGTCTCCACGTAACAGAAGACACGTATTTTGTAATTTACTGAGACACTGCACTCTGCAAAATCGGGCCCAAAGACAGACCTCAAACTGGACTAGCAGCTCTGCTCCTGAAACAACATACCTGGGCTATATTTGGAAATGTCTGTGTAGACAAAACAACGTGCGCTGGGAGGGGCGGGTGCATGGAGGAGCGCAGCAGGCATTATCTGGTTTCACTGTCTACAGTGATCATATTAACTGAATAATTGCCCATTATTTGCTTTGTATCCTAGAGCCCAAGGCCACTGTATTTACTTTCAAAGTGAAATGAAGAACAGAGGATAAGTCAGCTCCCCTATGACTTTTCCCTCCTCCGTCCCTGCTCCAGCATTGGCTTTTAGCTTTCCAAATTGAGAAGCTATGCCTAGGCCCTAAATTGAATTTCACGACTTCATTTGTGATAGAATTATGTGCGGCTCTGCACCCTTTAAGCAGAGCATTGTAAACAGCATGCAGCCAGAGTGTGCGTGTGCACACACACGCGTACGCGTGAGCAGGCATGGTTGGGCAGGAGTGAACCCAACAGATCTGGCTGGGAAGCCCTAAGAGCATCGATGGTGACTGCAGTGGTTTTGGCCTGGAACAAATAATTTTGAGATGTTCAATGTCAGGTAAATCTGGTAGATTTTCGATTTCACTTGAAACGATTTCTGCACCTTGCCACTCAAATATTCCTCAAATGTGTGCCTTTATTTTCATCCCACTTCCAAAGTTCTGGAATAGGTCCCAACATCGGTAATGTTGAGTATCATAGCTGTCTTCAATCTGGTTTCCAATTTCCTCAATCCAGTCCACCGTCTACATTGCTTCCAGAGTGGTCTTCTCAAACAAAACTCTGGCCATGCCTTTCTCCTGCATGAAAACCCTCCAAGGGCATCCTATTACCAACAGGAAAAAAATCTGAGATTCTCTGAGTCCTAGCCTTTTCTCACATTGCTACCTTACCCTGTTCTTCTCTGACTTACTTTCTTTTTGAGTAGCACCAAGCCACTAGTACATCGCCCAGATATGCGCCCCATTCTGTTCCATATTTCATAGCATACCACATATGCCTTCTGCTTCAAATTTTCTATAATGTAGTAAATCAATAACTCTCCCCTTTCTTAACCTCTCCATTAGAAATGAACTTAGTGGTCAGTTAGGTCAGGAAATATTTTCTGATCCTGGAGCTATCATTTCTGTGCTTCCATAGGATACTGTCCACGATTTATCATAGCATCAAATACATTGGAATAAAATTAACAAATATATATCTTGGGGCATCTGTCTGGCTCAGTGGTTGAGCATCTGCCTTCGGCTCATGTCATCATTTCAGGGTCCTGGCATCGAGTCCCGCATCGGGCTCCCCACAGGGGGCCTGCTTCTCCCTCTGCCTATGTCTCTGCCTCTCTCTGTGTGTCTGTCATGAATGAATAAATAAAAGCTTGAAAAAACAAATACATATCTCTCATTGCATGGTAATCTTTTCAAAGAGGAGAGATTTCCCATGACCTAGCACTTCTATCCCCATGGCCCAGGAACTAGTATATCAAAGGCATTGCTTGAATATCTGTGAAGAAATTTCTGCATCATGGAGAGCCACACTAACCTGTTTATACTTGCTGGCTATGTCTTCAGCTTAATGAACACTTCATGTCAGATATCCCTGCAGGGACTACTTAACATTTACTTTTGCTCTAGGCTAAAGACAATAGGTTTGAGAAAAAAAACAATAACATGACTTCCCACCCTCGAAATTTTCATTTGGCTGAATTTTCTTTTTTTTTCCAGACTGTTTTGAATGACTGAATCAGCCTCTACATAAGTGTGCATTTTTGTATAACAATTTTGAGTGACTTCGACAGATTCTACAGTTGCAGGGGACTTGATAATGTTGGACTAAGAGAAGAATAAAAGCTAACACTCACAGCAGGAAGAACAATTATCAAATTCATGAGTCAGTTCAACTACAGTTGAAATACATGTCTCTTAAGACTGTCCTTTCCAGAAAGAAATTATTATGATTCTGATTCTAATTGACGCTTGAAGGCTGATCATTTATTATTTTAAGTAAGACCTTATGCCTTGAAGGTAGTTTGAGGCATAAAAATGCTGACTTAGTATAGTTCCCTGCTGTGAGAGGCAAAATATGTGAAATTCAAACGGGAGGTCACCATTTTATCCTAAGCACAATAACATGGATGTAAGCAAATATATAAAATCGACCTTGGCAGGATAATAACAAATAAGCAAATGAATTGACTTGTATTATCCAGTGGCTGACGTTAATTTCAATATAGTCTGTAATTGTAATACACGTGTGCATCTTATCTGAGATTGTAGTAGTGGTTTAGTCAATACCTATATAGCAAACATGTCCTTGGTGTCAGATTCACTACTAGGTATTTAAAATGCAGATGTGGGAGTCATAGGCTAGGAATTGGAGGATTTTGCATTTTAGGGGGAAAGGCAAATGACTAATCTGGACATTAAAATGCAGTGTTATAAATGATCAATATGCAAAAGATAGTATGAGAAAACAGAAGAAAGACATCAAATTCAGCAAGAGAGTTCCAGGAAGGCACTCTGGAGAAAATGCTGCCACATTGGAGTTCAGCAAAGTTGTAGAAATAAGTCAGAGAATATGGCAGGAGGTTCCAGAAGGAGCTAAAGCAGGCACAAAATGCTGAGAGCTCTCTCAGATTATGGTGCATTTCAGGAACTTTAGTTAACTCAATATGGCTATTGGATGCTTTATAAGGCAGGATGAAGAGATGAGGTCATGGAAGGAGGATGTATCAAAGGATGGACACCAGATGTGTATGTCATGCCTACTAGTTTCGGTATTGTCATGTCTAGGGGACAACAGAAGGGTTGCCAATGAGAAATAATAGGATCGTATTTACATTTTATAGCAGTAGAATGGGGTGACTCCTTAATCAGATCTATAGTAGAGATGGAAGACAAATGCATTATTCGGGGAAAGAAATAATGGAGGTCTGAAATAAAATATTGATTCAGAGAAGGAACCAGCCCTGAGAGTCATTTGGAGGGAGAAACCACAGACCTGATGGTATACAGAGTGATGAATTGGAGGACATCATGGCAGATTTCTAGCTCAGGAGACCTGCTGGGTGGTAATGCAGCTTCCTTAAGATGGTAATAAAAGAATTGGACTTGAAGACCTCGGGGAAGTAAGAAGGACTGACTTGTAGACATTTCAAGTTTGGGTTACTCTGGGGGCCTTTAATTGGCAAAGCCAATAGAGAGAATATAGTTGTTTAGAGCATGAGGCAGGAGCTAGGGCGTATAGGTGCTGTTTGAGTCATATGTGCTATGATCACCAATCTATAAGATTGGGAGCTTTAACCAGGAGGGTTAAAGGAAGAAGGAAGGAAGAAAAATCTCAAAATTGCCAAAGGTTCCAGTGCTAAAGGAAAGGAAAACTGCTCATTGGATTAAATACATAGGTCATTGTTGACCTGAAATCGCGATTTTAATGCAATTGTAGCGGATGGACCCAAGATGAAGAGGGTTGAACAATGAATTGGAGGTGAAGGATTTGTAACAAGCTGGTGTTATTCTTTCAAGATACATCAGGGGAGGGAAGCATGATGAAAGTTCAACATGTTTTGATGCTGTTTTAAGACAAGCTTATCTGACAGAGGAAGGAGCCTACAGAGAGGAAGAGAACATACGGGCCAGGTGTTTGAGGGGTTTGGACCCAGAACAGAGAAAGAAGTTATATTGGAAAAGACGAGAAATGTATTCTTATCCAAAGCCAAAGAGAAAGTGGGAATGCCAGTATATTTTTACGTAGAGCTGGGAGGCAGTTTGAGTCTGTTCCCACCTGGCATCAAGTAGAAGAGAAATCATTTGCAAAGAGCAGAGATAGTGAAACAGATGAATGGAAAGTCCATCATTTGCGGGACAGACTGCTGAGCCAAGGTGCCTCTTAGCACAACTGAAGCTTCAACAACCTGCCGCACTGTTCAGGCCTCCTTTCTCTCTTCCCAGTTCCTGTCTTTGTGCTCTGTTCCTCTTAGAGGCAACACAACACCACACAAATCCCTCAGCTCCTCCCTAGAACAGGTGACCCCTGCTGAGAGCTTTGACCATGATCAACATGAGCAGTGAGCTGCCCGGGTCTTTGAAAGCCATGAAGTCATGCCCTGCTAAATCCTTAAAAATTCTTAGGCAAAGGCCACCTTCTTCAACTTTGGTCCATTTAATGGCCAGTGGGGATAATGATGGAGAGGGAGGAAGATACTATACTTTTTTTTTTTCCAGTTTAAGTTATGTAAGAAGTTCTTATAAATGAGATGCTAACCTCCTGCTGTCATTATTATTATCTTGTATTTCAATTTTATACAGAAATCCATGGAAATACTATATAAGAATCATTTTATACATGAGATATGCTTTTATATTTCACATTTTACAAAACATTTAACCTCAAATTCCAAACTCTTTCTCTGTATTCGCCACACCTCCCTCAAGAGGGAATAAACACACCTTGAGACTCCTTTGGTGTCCCATTTTCCAGCAATACCTAGCGAAAGTTTTAACTTCAGTGTAACATTAACTTTTTTCCCCATAAATAAAACGGAAAGTATTCATACAGTTTGTTGGTCATTCATGTCCAAGAAACACCTGCTATGGAAGAGTCAGGTTGAGCAAAGCTGCCAAACTGAGGAGACAGGAACATGAGTGAATGGCTTCAAGGCTCTCACACTCTGCTTTCTCCATACAAACCGGAGGAAGTGTAGACTTGAAGAGATAAAGTAAAAACATCCAGAAGATCCAGGCATGGAGTTAACTGACCATGTAGATTAGATTAATTCATCCAGCAACTAAGGTCTATGTTAGTGTTTTCCAGCAATAAAACATTGAGAAATAACAAATAAGAGAATTGGAGATGTATCAAAGGAAAATTATTCTTTCTGTATTTCACCACTGACTTAAGAAATACAGAAAATGGTGAAACACCGGCTTCAAATTATGCCTCCATATATTTACATAATACCAGGTACTTAGATTCTTTGTGTCTCACTTTCCCTATCACTGAAAGGAAGAAATTGCATGAACTGAGCTTTATTTATCTTTACTCTCTATTATTTAGGTTACATAAATCCTTAAATATAAATTCAAGCACATTTTTAAAGTCAGTGAAAATATTTCTAGTGATATGTATAAAAGCTACACACTAAATATTATTTTTAAAATCATTTTAGCTTTAGCAGGGCTGAAATAAATTTTTTGTGTGTCTTTCGATGGTCATAATTCACAAAGAAAAAAGTCAACACCCTTAGAAAGTTAAAAAAAAAAACCCAACAATTTAGATGGTGCTTCTGAATTTTTAAGAATAGAAAATATAAGATTTTATTCAATAAAATAAGTTTTTTTTTACTCTTTGTTTAGTTTTTTTTCATTTTATTATTTCCATTGTTTTAGTAATATACATTAGTTTGGAATTTCTATTGAAAACTATATGCAGGGTGACAGGCATCAAAGAGGGCACTTGATGGGATGAGCTCTGGGTGTTATACTATATGTTGGCAAACTGAATTTAAATAAAAATTTTTAAAAAGCATATGCAATTCCATGTCATACAATTTGTTAGTTATTATATCAGTACATGAAAATGTTCATCTCAGGCTGATATGATAAACTATTTTGTGTAGAAACTTCTCCAATTTTTCTTAGTAAGCCAATGTACTGTCTTAAGCACTGGATATGTATCTCCCCAAACATTTGAACATTTATTTGTTCGTTTTTTTAAAGAGGAGGGGAGGGACAGAGGGAGAGGGTGAGAGAGAATCTTAGGCAGGCTTCACACCCAGCGTGGAGCCTGATGCAGGGCTCGATCTCATTGCCCTAAAGTCATGACCTGATCTGAAATCAAGAGTCGGACACTTCTAAACTGAGACACCCAGGCATCCCAGAACATATCATTTTGTATTGCAACAATTTCATATCTGTGTCCTCCATCAATCCTTTGTAATCCTTGGAGATTAGTGCTGGCCACATGCCTAGCACTTAATATTTTTATTTGAAAAAAAATAAAGAAAGACATAAATATATGCATTCCTCAAACTTTCCTTCTCTAGGCTTTTCTATAATACATGGTCCTGATCATAACCATCATCATCTCCTTCTTCATCAACACAGTCAACTTGAGAGTTATAACAATTTTAGGTGATATTTGTTAAGCTTTTACTATCTTCTAGGAACTATCTTTTAGTATTTTACTTAGTGCTGTCCTGATCCAAGATTTTTCTGTACTCTTCTGTGTCCTACTCTGTGCCCTGGAATTTTGACCTTTGCAGAAAGCATCACCCAATTTGCTTCATTGGTTAGATTCTGTTGCCTTCAGCCAATGGCAGACATCAAAAAAGGATACAAGATGGGAGAAAATAAGATCAGGAGTTCCTTCTCCTGATTCCTCCCTGCATAGACATCAAATCTGGCAGAGGCTATATGCCCTCATGACTAGTGACCCCGCCTGGGCATCCCTTTTTCCATGGTTCCACTGGTTTTAGATCTTGGCTACCTCTGGTAACACTGTTTTGTCCCCGCATCCCTTGGGGTGCTAATGGCTTCCCACAATTGTTAAGTCTCTTCAAACTTTACTATTATTCCCTTACATGCCCTTATCCCATCTTTATCTCTAAAAGTAGTTTCTTCTTTAAAGTGTCTACACACTTGAACCATCTGTGAATTCTGTTTTCTGGTAAGATCTTAATTATGTAATAATAAGTAAATAAACATAGTATAAATGTATAATAAAAATAATATTAAATAAAAATAATATTAAATATAAGTATATGTAATATTTGCATTTATCCACTTATTTAACCCTAAACAATGTGATTTTAGACTAAGTATTTTCTGGTTGAGAAAATTGATACATAGAAATATTAAATAATTTTCTCAAAGGCTATATTTGCCAAAGGCAACAGGTGGTGTTATAATCTGGATTTTTTTTTCTTTTTCTGACTCCAGAATTTCTCAGTTCTCACCTGCTTTCCTATGGAAAACAAAAAAAACTTCTGTTCACCACTGTTAGTACTCATCATTTTTTACTATTTTATAACCTGGATTCTATACCATCCCCAATGCCATGTTAATCCCCAGGGAGAAAATAATGTTAGACAGTTTTTTCCTAAGAACTTCCAGACTTTCTGGGCTTAGTAAACTGGGATGATCACTAACAAGTTGTTACATGGTCTGTTATCAATGGCAATGAATTATTAGTGGTTGAAAAATAATAAGAGTAAAAGCATGATAAAATTAATGTCATCTTTGCCCCTAATCCAGCCAAGGAGTTCTGGTTATAAAGTCGTCTTTTTTTTCTCTCCCCCCCCCTTTCTCTTCAGCTGCTCCTCCTTGCTCAGAGCACATGGGTTTGGCATTTATTTTTCCTCTCAGTGGGAACACTCGGAGCTGTGGGTGGCCTCTCTTGAAACCTCTTGTTTAAAATGAAGTTGGGGAGGAAGCATGATGCTTTCTCAACAAAAAAGAGAACATCTGTTCTCTTCCCTGGAGGATAAAAATATAGTGAGATCAGACCCAGGGAGAGTTCATTTGTCCCCTCTACCTACCCCCACTCACCAAGCCTATTTTTTTCCCCACCTAATGGCCCCGATGCAGACAGGGAGGCAGATCCTCGATCTTAAATCATATGCTCTTCCTGCCAGACGGAGACACTTGGACATGGCATCATCAATTATTGGTCAGTGAGATTGTGTTTCTTTACTGTTTGGGACTTCCAAAGGAAATAAGCAACAGTTTTACTCAGTTATCTGCTTTTCCATCTATCCTCCCTCCTCGAAGAAAAAGGGGTAGCTCTTCTGCACAAACTTCATTCCTCTTGCTGTGCTCCATGGCATTTCTCTTCTCAGATGTGTCTCTGGTATTTCTCCTCATCTTGAAACAATAGCACTAACCCTCGGTCCACCATCTCCTTCTTCTAAACATAAAAGCAATCTAAATATCCCACTAAAATGTAAAAGAAAAGAGAGAAATAAATAATGTCCACAGTTATTTCCGCTTATGTCCATATTTCTCTCTCCTCTTCCACAGCAATGTTTTTGCAGTGATTATTCACTTTCTGCACTGACTCAGCTCCCAGTCCGTTCACTCCCCACCTTGCCATCCATCCAGCCTGATGTGGGGACTTCAATGGAAGGCTCTGACAAAATTCTGGAGCATGCCCTTTACCAAAAAAAAAAAAAAAAAAAAAAAAAAAAATCTAGGGGACATTTTTTTTCAGCTCTATTGTGACATGACTTATCTGCCTAATTTGAGACTCTTGACTCCTCCCTTGAAAATACCTCATCTCTTTGGTGTCTATGATGTTCTCATTTAACAGTCTTTTTCAAAACTTCTCTCTGGTCATTCTTGGTCTTTTCCATGAACAACTCTTCCCTCCTCATCAGTTAAATGACAACGACTCTCCAGTGTTCTCTTGCATGTGATTGAGTCTCCTGCGCTACAAAGTTCTGTGCTCAACAACCTTCTAGATATTTGGGGAACACCACAAACGAAATGTGTGCCAAGCACATCTCAGCTTGTTTCATGGAGCAAATAGACACTGCTTTTCCAACCTCCCTTTCTCAATAAATTATATGATTCTGTCTTCCTGTCTTTAGCTGTTCACAAGAGCATGCTGAGAGTCACCCTAAACCATCCCTCTCCTTCATTCCCTTACCCCAATTACCCATAGTGTCATTATATCTATTAACTGCTCTAAAATCCATCCCTTGCTACATCTCAAGTGTTTCTACTTTTGTTCAGGTTGAAGCTTCTTTGGTGAATGCCAGTAGACTTTGCTTTTTTTCCCGGCTTCACTTTTATGTCCCTCTACTCTGTCTCCTATGCTTTAGTTAGAGTGGTCTTTCCAAAATTCACACACGCCTTTGGTGTAAACTCAGAACTCTTTGGAATAAAGTTCATCTGAGTCATCAATTTTTTGCTTCAGCTCATGGGCAGCCCCGCTAATAATCTCATGTGTCTCACCACTTGCAGATGACCACACATGCATGTTCTCCCAACATCCTGCCTTTCATCTCATTAATAATTGTCAAGAATGCCCTTCCTCTGCCCTCCTCTCCTCTCCATCCTTTTTAGAAGCAAATTATGACTTCAGGTGACAATTTAAAGCCTGCTAGAGGCTTTCCTTGACCATCGTAGTTTGGGTTAGCTTCCTTTCTTTGAGCCCCTAGAACACCTTGCATCTGTTCTCCTACAACGTGTACATATTCCAGAGTAATTTTCAATCTGCTTATCTAACTACCTTACTGCTCTGTCTATCAAATATTTTATCTGTAGTACCAAATGCAGGCAGGGATTCCTAGTTGTGTCTAAATACTAGTGGAGGAAATAGACTGTGAAGTGAATTATGTTGTGGCTGCTTTGTCTAGTCATTTATGAATAAGCTCTGGGAGGAATTTACAACTCAAGGTAAAGAGCATTTTCATCACTCACATGGGGACCCTCTGTGAACTCTTCCTGGGAGGAAGAGGGTTTTGGTGGATTTCAAGAAAGAGATGTCCTCTGTTTTGTACCAGATACTCAGAGAAATTGTAAAGAAGAGTTACGCATTTACAAGCCCTCCCACAAAGTACAAAATGAGAGCTTTAATTTTACCACCTAGGTAAACAGACTAGCCCTACTCATATCTCTCTTACAAGTGAATCCTTTTACTATAAAAGAACAGTATGGGTCAGCCATGGGGAATGTAACAATAGAATTTAGTGTGTCTTTAATCCTGTTGTTCAGAGGTCCCTACCATTAAACGCTCCACAGTGACATGTCAGGAAGTGTGAGGACTCCAGCGTGGGTTGAGCTGAGGTTTCTCTTTCTTTCTGTTTTGAAAACAAATGTAATCACTCAGCATAATTTCACGAAGCGTGATATTTTTCAAAGTTCATCTCTATATACATTCCTTTATATTGCCAAATACTATTCCACTGCATGAATGCATTACTTTTTATTTTCCCATCCTTCGGTCAAGGGACATTTGGGTTTTTCCCATTTCTTGGCCACTGTGAATACAGCTGCTGTAAACATTCGTATACAAGTTTTTGTGCTGGCATAAGTGTCCATTCCTCTTGAGTATATATCTAGAAATGGAATTGCTGGGTCGCACTATGTTTACACTGACGAGAATCTGCCAAACAGCTTGACAGTGGTTTTACCATTTTA
The DNA here is from genome assembly GCF_011100685.1 of Canis lupus familiaris. Taxonomy (NCBI): domain Eukaryota; kingdom Metazoa; phylum Chordata; class Mammalia; order Carnivora; family Canidae; genus Canis; species Canis lupus. Next base: position 9,657,228 of record NC_049230.1, read on the forward strand.
CGTTCTCACCAGCAGCGTGTAAGCATTTTGATTTCTCTCCAGCATCCCTAGCACTTGTTACTTTCTGTCATTTTCATTAGAGCCATGCCAATGAGTGTTGGCATAAAATCACGTTGGTATAAAATGTAACATAAAATCATGCCTTTGATTTGCATTCACTAATGGCTAATGAGAATGAGAATCTTTCCATGTGATCATTGGCCATTTGTATATCTTTAGAGCAACCTCTGCCCAGATCCTTGTATAATGATATCAAGCAACTTTTCATGTGCTTATTGAATGTTTGTTTCTCTTCTTCCTTTTTCTTTCTTTCTTTTTTTTATTTTTATTTTTTTTTTTTTGAAGAAATGTCTATTCGGCTACTTTACCTATTTTAAAGCTCTGTATTTGTTTTTTCATTATTGAGTTGTAAGAATTCTTTTTAGGATTATATTCATTTATTTGAGAGATACAGAAATAGCAGCAGAGATAGAGAGAACATGAGACAGCGAGGAGAGGGAGAAGCAGGCTCCCCATGGAGCAGGGAGCCCGATGCAGGGCTCCATCCCAGGACCCTGAAATCATGACTTGCTTGAGCCAAAGACAGACACCTAACAGACTGATCCAGCCAGGCACCCCATAAGAATTCTTTATATGGTCTAGATACAGTTACTGTATCAAAGATATGGTTTGCAAATATTTTCTCCTGTCCTGTGGATTGTCTTTTAACTTCTTCATGTGGTATCCTTTGGAATACATAAATTTTATTTTTGATCAAGTGCAATTTATTATTTTTTATCACTTGTGGTTTTGCTGTCATATCTAAGAAAGCTGTGTTTAACCCAAGGTCATGTCAATTTACTCCCGGACTTCTTCTAAGAGTTTTATGGTTTCAGCTCTTACATTTAAGTTTACGATCCATTTGGAGATAATGAGTATATGGTGCAAGGAAAGTGTTTGGTTTCATTATTTTGCATGTGACTACCCAACTATCACATCACTACTTGTTAAAAAAAGACTATTTTTTCCATATTGAATCATCTTGACCCTTTGTTAAAAAATCATTGACCACAAATGTGAGTGTATGACTAGACTTTAAGTTCTACCCCATTTATCTATTTATCTATCCTTGTGTGCCACCACCACAGTTTTCATTACTGTAGCTTTGTGATAAAGTTTTATATGGGGAAAAGTAAGTCCTCCTGCTGTGTTCTTTTCTGGATTGCTCTGGCTATCCTGGGTTGCTTGAATTATTGCTCAAATGTCCAGGTGAAGTCTAGGATCAACTTATCATTTTCTGGAAAAAAAAAAAAAAGCTTGTCACAGTTTTGATAAAGATTGCACTGACTTGTAGATAGATGGCTTTGGGGCATATTCTCATTTTAACAAAATAAAAATGAGTCCCCTGATCCATAAATTTGGGATTTTTTTCTTATTTATTTAGATTTTCTTCAATTTCTTTCAGCAATGTTTTACACTTTTCAAACTGTAAGCTTGCACTTATTTGGTTAGGTTTATTCCTATGGATCATATTTGTTTTGGTTCTTCTGTAAGCGGAATTTTCTTATTTTCAGATTTTTCATTGCTAGTGTATAAAAATCAAATTGATTTGTGCATATTGATGTTACACCCTACAATTCTAGTGAACTCTTTAATTATGTTTAATAGTATTTCCATGGATTCCTTAGGATTTTGCATACCCAAGCTCATGTCATCAGCAAATAAAGATAGTTTTGCTTCTTCTTGTCCAATCTGGATGCTCTTTATTTAATTTTCCTGCCCAGTTGCCCTGGCTAAAATTTCCAGTACAATAGTGAATAGAATTGGTGAGATCAGATGTCCTTGTCTTGTTCCTGATCTTAGGGAGAAAGCTTTCAATTTTTCACCATTAATATGATACCAGCTATAGAATTTTTATAGACACTCTATTGGGTTAGAGAAGTTGCCTTCCATCTGAGTTTGCTGGGTAGTTTTTTTTTTTTTCATGAAAAAGTGATGATTTGGTCAAATATTCTTTCTCTGTTGATTGAGATAATCATGTGCTCTTTTCCCTTTATTCTGTTAAAATGGTGTATGTAATTGGAATTCTAATGTTGAACCAGTCTTACAATCCTGAGTAAGTCTGATATGTTCATGGTGTATAATCCCTTTTTATAGACTGCTAGATTCAGTTTCCTAGTAATTTATTTTCAGGTTTAAATTTATAGGAAATATTGTTTAATCGTTTTCCTTCCTTGTGATGTCTTTGTTGGGTTTTTATGTAAGGGTAAAATCTGCCTCATCAAATGAGTTTAGAAGTATTCCCCTTCTATTCTTAGAAGAGTTTGCAAGATTGGTGTTATTTCTTATCTCACTGTTTGGTAGAATTCACCCGTAGAGCTATCTAGGCCAGGACATTTCTTTGTGGGAAGACTTCTGATTAGTAATCCAGGCTTTTTATTTTTACAGGTATATTCTGATTTCCTTCCTGACTCAATCCAGTAGTTTGTATCTCCTAAGAAATTGTCCATTATGTCTAGTCATGTAATGTTCTGGTTATCTAATGTTTAACATTTAGATGGCAATAGGATAGTAAAAAAATTACTTAAAAAGATAAATATCATTATATGCAGTATTTTCAAGTAGTGAATGTTTTGGTAATTAATTCTAATTTATGTTTCGTCATAAATTTATTTTCCAAGGTAACAACACATGGCTAATGCTACATAATGTATAATGCCCCATATTTTGTTCAGTCACAAGTCCTATTGTTTGACCTGTTCTACTCTCTTCCATGTGCTAGGTGCTTGGGGAGGTCACGATGAACACAATTCTATCAGTTTTTCTCCACACCCTCATATGATCTGAAGTTAACTAGAACATTGAATAATCGTTAGCAGCAGCATATTTTTTGCCCATGTTTGCAAAACAGCAAACTCAGATCATCTGTATTAATTAATTCTATGGACATTTAGATTTTTATCATCTTTAAATCTTCATAAAAATATTTAGATATTAAAATGCCTTTAAAATAGTTTTTAAATTTTTACTTTTAAAAATCTCTTTACTGAAGCAAGATTTATTGATATAATAGTTGCACAAGTTATGCCAGATTTCTTTAGATGTAACTTTGTATCTTAAAATAAATTAAATATATTTCACTAAATCAGATTTTTACCCTCAGTGGTCTTATAGACTCAAGAAGCCATCTTGCTTTGGAGCTTTGATGTTTTGATTAAAATTACAGGTGTCTTTGTCATCCTGATATCTCCATATGGCTACTTAGAAAGTTAAGTTTCTTAGTGTGAAACCTCCACTACCTACATTGACATCTATTCTTATGGATTCAATAATTGAAATGAGATCACATTTCTTTAAGAATATCAAAGAAAACTGTTGCAAGATTGAGAACCAAGTCCTGTTATCCTTTAATCATTGATCACAAATTGTGATTTGTGATTGTGTCCAGTTCTGAAACTTGCATGTGGATTTTCATTATATATATTTTTTATTTATTTATGACAGTCACACACACAGAGAGAGAGAGAGAGAGGCAGAGACACAGGCAGAGGGAGAAGCAGGCTCCATGCACCGGGAGCCTGACGTGGGATTCGATCCCGGGTCTCCAGGATCGCGCCCTGGGCCAAAGGCAGGCGCCAAACCGCTGCGCCACCCAGGGATCCCGAATTTTCAATATCATTTAGTTGCTTGGTCTTTGGCATTAGAGAGACCTATAGTGAAGTTTCAGCTCTATAACTTATATTGGAAGGATAAGTAATTTCTATATGCATGAGATTCTTATCTATAAATTAAGGATAAAATATGCCTTCAACAATATCAGCATAAGTACTTATTAGGTAATAGTATAGTATCTAACATTCATAAATAGTTATTATTACTATTTTTATTGTTAATAGGAATGTACATGTGATTTTAAAATTTTGACTCTTAAGATCTCTTAAGAAATGGTGAAAATATAGAGTTTATAATTGGGCCTGAGACAAGGGAAATGATGAGCTCTACAGTAACTGTATTAAGGATTTCATTATTATTAATCATCTTTGATCAGGCATTTGTAGCACAATTTGACATTGACAATGAGCAAATAAATATTTAAATGGAGATAATATTTTTTATCTGGAAACATACACACTGGCTGAACTAGTACAAATCAAATTGATTTGTGCATATTAGCTTATCTACTAAAAAAGTATGTAAGCCATCTCAAGCTCTTTCTAAATCTAGGAAAGTGGTACATCAATAAATGTGGACCCAAGTCTACATTTGCCAGATATGCTAATTGTGCAGTATAACATTAATCTCTTTTTTTTGCATAGACTGTAGCTGAACTCTTGGTAACCAGTTGTCAGGTATTTATTGAACACCTGAAAATGAAATGCTTTCCAGTTACCTCGTTGAATAAACAAGACAACTAAGAAAGATGTCAAGGAGCCAGGTATCTTTATTTGCCTGGGTGATGCAAATAACTTGCTGTCAGCCACTTCTTTAATGTAACTTAGTCCTTAGTATAGACTTTCCATATGAAAACACAAATGGAGTTGGAAAATGAAAGGCTAACAGAAAATTGTTTTTAAAGATTTATTTATTTAGAGAGAGAAAGGGGGGAGAGAGAGAGAGAGCAGTGGGAGAGAATCTCAAGTGGACCTCCCCCTGAGCACACACCCCGACATGGGGCTCAATCTCACAACCCTGAGATCATGACCTGAGCTGAAATCAAGAGTCAGATGCTTTAACTGACTGAGCCACCTACGTGCTCCAAGAATAGTTATTTTTAGACATAGGACAGAGTTGTTGCTAGAAGGAAGAGATAATACAAGTCTTTTCAGGGACTTTAAAAACAAGTGATGGGGATGCCTGGGTGGCTCAGTGGTTGAGCGTCTGCTTTTGGCTCAGGGTGTGATCCCAGAGTCCCAGGATCAAGTCCCACATCGGGCTTCCTGCATGGAGCCTGCTTCTCCCTCTGTCGGTGCCTCTGCCTCTCTCTATGTCTTTCATGAATAAATAAATAAAATGTAAAAAAAACAAAAACCTAAATGAGTGATAGAAGAGTTGAGAAAAAAATCTTGAGACTGAACTTTTAAGTCTACACAGATATCATTTCCAAAAAAAGAGAGATTTTTTAAATCGAGATAGAATTGACATAACATTATGTAAGTTTATGTGTACAAGGTATTGTTTTGATATATTTATATATTAGAATATGATTACCACTGTAGCAGTAGCTAACATATCTACCACCTCACATAATTGTCATTTCCTTTCAGGGTAAGAACACTTAAGATCTCCTCTCTTAGAACTTTAGCCTATGATACAGTATTGCTGGCTATATTCACAATGCTGCCTTAGATCTCCAGAACTTATTCATCTTTTAACCGCAGGTTTGTACCCTTCGACCAGCATTTCCCCAGCTGCTCTACAACCCCCAGTCTTTGGTAACCATCATTCTACTTTGTTTCTATGTGTTCAGCTGTTTTAGATTCCACATAGAAGTGATATCTTACACTATTTGTCTTTCTCTGTCTGACTTATTTCACTTACACAATGCCATCAAGATCCATCCATGTTGTCACAAATGGCAGGATTTCCTTCTTTCTCGTGGCTGAAGAATATTCCATTATGTATATTTCTACATCATTTTTATCCATTCATCCATTGATGGGTGAATAATAAGTGTTCTGGGGCCATGATGACATACCTAGTCATGAGTAGAATAGAGATGGTTTTCTTGGAAGATCTGTGTCACAACCCATTCACTTCATAGACGCCAATTGCAATTTACTTAGTAGTACTTAAGTGAGTGCTGTATGCGCATGATTTATTCTCCTAATGGTATCTTGAAGACGGTAAATTATCCCTACTTTACATATGATAAAACTGAATCTCACCCAAGTAAGTAATAGAGCAGTTTAGAAGTCCTTCAACAATAGAGGTTTGTTCTTATAAGCCACCCAACCTATGGTATTTTTGCTCTAACAGCCCAAACAATGACAGTGCTCAACATCATCAGCCACTAGGGAATTGCAGATTAAAGCGACTATAAGATATCATGACATGCCCCCTTTGCCTGCCTAAAATAAAGAAGTCATACAACATCAAGTATTAGTGAGAATGTGAATCAGCCACAATTCTCAAATACTGCTGTGAGAATAGAAAACAGGAAATCAGGGCAGCCCGGATGGCTCAGCTGTTTAGCACCGCCTTCAACCCATGGCCTTGTCCTGGACACCCGGGATCGAGTCCCATGTCAGGAGCTCCCTGCATGGAGCCTGCTTCTCCCTCTGCCTATGTCTCTGCTTCTCTCTCTCTCTCTGTGTCTCTCATGAATAAATAAATAAAATCTATAAATAAATAAATAAATAAATAAATAAATAAATAAATAAATAGATGGACATTTCCTCTTAAAAAATAAGAATAAAAATAAAACACGAAATCACTATGATAGTTTCTCATAAAGTTACATATACACCTACCAACTCTGTGACCCAGGAATTTTGCCTCTGGTTATCTAGCCACAAAAACAGAAAATATAAGTCTACCAAAAAACACATGCAAGAAAAAATACCGCATGCAAGAATGTTCATAAGAATTTTATTTGTAATAGACAAAAACTTAAAGCTGTCCAAATGTCCATGAAGAGGATGGTTAAACATATTGCAGGATAGTCTCATAATATAAAGAAGGTAGATAAAATTAGTGTATACTAATTGATTTCATTTACATGAAATTCCAGAAGAGGCAAAATTAATCTATAAGAATCAGAATGGTGGGTTTTCCAAGAGGGTGGTAAGTGCGGTGTGGCTCACAGGGGTGTATGCTTTTGTCAAAATTCATGGAACTTAAAAATCTGTGTAAATTATATCTCAATAAAAAATATAAAAGAACCTACTTTAACAAAACAAAACAAAACACCCGGCAAATTAGAGGGAGAGATTTTAAATCAGTTCCATATATTTCTATCTATAAATCATTCACAAACTTCTACTCTTTATTACTCATAAGAGTTTCCTTTCAACACATCTTACAAGTGATTAAAACACATCAGGGACATGGCAATTGAGAAGCAGTAAATCTTGATAATTCAAGTTTTAAAATCCCTCGCTTTCTCTCTTCCTTTTATCTCTCCTCCCTTCTTGATTGATGAAAGGTCTGAAAAATCCAATTAACCACCCTCAGCTGCCACTTGGAATATGCAGATAAAATCATTGTTCATACAGATAAAATGCAGTCTCAACTGTGCCCAGGGCTTTCCCGTGCTCATGGCAGGGATTAAATTCTACATTGTACTCTAATGTTCCCAATCACTCATTCATTCTACGCCAAAAAATTACTTCAGACTTTCACACCATCTCCTCAGGATATGAGTTTCCACCTTTACCACATCATTTTCATGGAGATTTGCTGTGCAGGTCAGATGAACAGAGACGGTGCCCTGACTAACTGATACCCAGATACTTAAATAGTTCTAAAGGCATAGCCACATTTGGTTCAATACTTCCAGTGTACTGAGTTGTGCGTAAAGACATCACCGTAATTTAATCCTACTGGTATTTCCAAGGGCTGCTCTAGAGGAAAAACACATATACCCAAAACAAGTAACTACCAAATTCTGAGGCCAGAGTTTATAGAAATTGCTCTACATTATAAAAGTACCAAGGGGAAGCAACATACTGTCCTCAACCATAATTCCAATTACCTAATTCATATAGTTGCTAAGTTGAACTGAATACATTGAAATAATAAAAAGATTCTCATTCCTTCATTTATTCAACAAGCATTTGTGGAGTACTTCCAGTGTGATGGGAGGACTGTGTTACGAGTGGAGACTGAAAAACTCTTAAGATGGGGACCCTTGCCTTCAAGCAGGGGAAGGTGGACGAAGGAAGAAGTAATGGCACTATAACGTAGGTACGGAGAAGGTGAGGCAAGAAAGTCAAAAGGGAGCTTTGAATCTGTAATTGTTTTCATGAGCGAAGCTGAGAGGTTGTCAAATCCCCAAAGCAGGTCATTCTCTCAAGAGTTGCCTGGGTCCTTGTAGGTGTAGATAACGTTTGCAGAGCAACTCACCCTAGCTAGAGCCAGCTCCCCGGGTCTCAAACCAGTGTGCTGAGTGTAACCAGGTCCTATTTGCAGGGAAAGATCCATCAAAAATCCAGGAGATGAACATGAGCTTTCTCTAGAAAGATACTTTCCTTTCTCATTTTTCCAGAGTCAGTTTCCATGAGGTGGGTGTGTTTTGGTTTAGCAGGGAAGAACTCCATGGTGGTGTGTTGTTTTAGTGGTTAGAGTATGACATAAAGTGAAAACCATAAGTTCAAAGTGTCTGGCTGTTTACAGGAATCCCACCTCCAAAGAATTGGCATTTGAGTGTGAGATGACTCATCTGTATTAACGCTTTGGATAAACACTTTCTTGTTAAGTGTAACATGGACTATACATTTCCTGACAAAATTGTTCCCAAATTTAAACAGACTATCTAGAGTGTCTTTTCAAAGATATATTTAGAAAGAGAAGAGTTGCTTCAGTGCATTCTTTTCAGATGCTGCCTGGGGTTTTGGGGGCAAAACCACAGACCAGAGACTTGATAGCACGTTCTCAGTGAGAAGAGAGCTGACCAAGATTCCAGGTGTTTCCCATGACATCACTTCATCTATGTCTTGGCCACTGCAATCAGCACACTTATCTCTGGTTCATTTTATTACTCCGTCCATTAACTCTAAAAGCCCAGCCATGGGCTCCTCTGATTCCAATTTATTTGTGAAGCCCGTGTCTGCATCCCTGTCAGAGGTAAGAGAGTCAGTGCCCAAGGTAGACAAAGCTGTAAGAATAAATGTGGGGCTGGGCGGGGGAGACATACTAACAAAAACCCCAAATATAGTGCACTCAAGAGACAACGAGAGGGAGAATTGAGAGGATTATCACGTCTAACCACCTGCTTCATTCTATGGAAATGAATATAAGAGCTAGCATTTATTTAAATGTCTGTTTGCCACATTTTTCTAAGACTTTAAGGTACACTTATGGTCTTCTTTTAGTAGATCCACCCATTCATTTGTTTATCAACAGATGAATCTACAAGGCACTGCATTAGGTGCTTTGGGCAGTATAAAAATTGTAAAATAAGGATATTGTCCCTGAGCACAAATTTCTTAAAAAAAAAAAAAAGAGAGAGAGAGAGAGAAAGAGAGCATGAGGAGGGGCAGAGGGAGAGGAAGAAGCAGACTCCCAGATGAGCAGGAAGCTCGATGCAGGGCTCCATCCCAGGATCCTGAGATCATGATTTGAGCCAGAATCAAGAGTCAAATGCCTGATTGAACACCAATAAAAAATAAATTTATAAAAAAATAAAAATAAATAAAAAATAAAAAAATAAAAATAAGAGTCAAATGCCTAATGGACTGAGCCACCCAGCTGCCCCTGGAGCAGAATTTTTTTTTAAGATTTTATTTATTTATTAATGAGACAGAGAGAGAAAAAGAGAGAGAGAGGCAGAGACACAGGCAGAGGGAGAAGCAGGCTCCATGCAGGGACTCCAGGATCACACCCTGGGCCAAAGGCAGGTGCTAAACTGCTGAGCCACCCAGGGATCCCCTCAGAAATTTCTGATGAGATTGTAAACAAATAACAATTTCTTTCAAAATAAGTAAGTACCTACCTACCCTCCTGTCTTAGTCCTTTCCGGCTGCCATTCCCAAAATGCCATAAACTGGATGGCATATAGAAAACAGGAATTTATTTCTCACGGTTCTGAAGACTAGAAATCCAAGACAAGGATGCCACCATGGTTGGGTTGCGGAGAGAGCCTTTGTTCTGGTTCACAGAGAGGTCTTTTCACTGTGTCCTCATATGGTGGAAGGATAAATGAATTCTCTGGGGTTTCTTTTATAAGACCACGAATCCCAATCCTAAGGTCCCACCCCAGTGATCTAGCCACCTACCAAAGGCTCCATGTCTAATACTATTATCTTGAGGTTTAAAACTTCAATGTTTGAATTGGGGGCGGGGGGCAGACACAGACATTCAGACCATAGTATTTCCCATCTTAAGATTGAGCAAAGCAGAGGAGGCAAATAGATGTTTTTCATCTCCCTAGACATGTTAGTGATCTAGATTATAGATTTAATATACTGTTAGTGTAATAAGAGTGAAGTTATTTAAGTGACAACACTCTTCTAAGAAGTGTGGATATTATCAGGTGATAGGACTTTGCTTCCATATGAAGAGGAGCAAATGCTTGAATTACATATATCAACACTGTCTTCTTGCCAGCTTGGATATTATTAAATGGAAAGACTTTTGTTCTGCTAATTACCTTGATGCGTTCGGATATGTGGGCTTTTGCATTCCCTGGGCTTGAAATCAAGTATGTGCCCATTCTTATATAGATCTGAAGAAAGAGAGAGGCCCTGCTTTATACATGCAGATTTTCAAGAAAAACAGGAGCATATGTTGGACTCTAGGCCAGTTGGGGATTTGTGTTCCTCATGAAACCTTTAACCTCAAGACCTAGTATGGAGCCCTCCATTGCAGGGTTTGAGTTTATACTGCAAGTAACTCATTAAAACAAACCAACAGGAAACAGGCCAAAATTTACGGCTGTCACCCACCTTGCCTCTGGGATATGTAGAGGAGCTCCTGCTCAGGAAAGTCACCTTTTAACGTAGAAGAGAATTTGAAGAACGCAAGATACAAAGAACACCACTGTATCTTTGCCGGACCTCCTGAAGTTGCCAAGAGTGTCTCTGGAGCAAGAATTGATTCCTGCGACTCAAGGGACCTGCGAAGTCCTCCTGAGCCATGGACTGGTTAGGCAACTGGCACAGCCTGGTGTGGCGATGCAGAGAAGGGAGGGGCAGTTGCCCATGAGCCACTCTCAGGTGGGGCCACCAGGTAGTAAATATTGCACAGAAGCCGAACCACAATTACTAGCTAGTCCTTCATAACATGTATTACTCTGTGTACTCTCTTTGTGATTATTCATATTTGCCCAGAAACTTAAAAGCCAGAAATGACTAAAAGGTGGCACATGTATCCACTATTTCAAAATCCATGAATCGGGTTGTTCCAGAAGCATTTCATCAGCTTCCTTTTGTGTGTGTGTGTGTGTGTGTGTGTGTGTAATTCTGACAGAGTTAGCAGTGGCAAAGTTCTGGAGAAAGCAAAGCTTGCTTCTAGTGTGTCCTACTCCCTAGTATTGAGAACTCATATTATTTCCCTTTAGCTTTATGTATGTGCTTCTGGATTCCTAGCTGAGTTCACACTTCCTAGCAAAACTTTCTAGAATTTTCCAAAGTTCTAAGTTCCTCACTCTAACCCATTAACTCTGAATATTCCATTGCTGTTTATTCTTTCAACCTTCTCTCTGTTGACGGATGACAATCATATATCTTTAATGTGCGAAAGGATTTTTGTCAGTTTTAAATATGAATATGTTTCCTTATTGAAATTTCTCAGGGAAAAATATCCTAATCACACTGTTTATTAGAAATTGAAAGACAAGACCTAGTGAAATTTAGGAATAGAAAGGACTTTGGCGATTGGGAGGGAAATTGAGCCCTTAGATGATATTCAATAATATGGAATCAGTGGACGTTCATTCTGCTAAAAATTCATGCCTCTCTCTCTTCTCTCACCCTCTCTCTCCCCATCTCTTTCTCTCTCAGTAAACCTGTAAGGTTAGTAATTTGTATACTCATCCTTTTAAACCTAGAGAATACAATGTTTCTGAATTATACAATGTTTCCCAATAAATTTTGCTGTTTGTGTAATTTAAAATAAGTATTAATTTTAAAAATTAATACTATGTGCAGAACGAGTCTAAATCATCATAAATATATCTGCATAAATTACTTCCTTCCAGTTCAGTCTGTGTAAGCACATAATACCATGCAAATTTCCTTTCTGGCAGCATATTTATACACATACACACAAAAATGCATTCAATTTTGCTTTCCTGGAGACCTGGAAAATACCTGGCTGGTATTTTCTAATACCTGTCTGGCTCCTAAAAATAAATCAGTGATAGATAGATGATAGATAGATAGATAGATAGATAGATAGATAATAGATGAATCCTCTCTGACTATCCAGCTGTGCATTACAGTATTTTAGTACTTAGAGACATGACATAAACAAGAATAATGTGAATTGCTATTTCACCACAAATGTGATTGTCTCATTCTGGATCTGTTGCTATGACATTGGTCGTAAGAAAATCATAAATGAAAAAGTGTACAGACATATAAATTAGAAATTGAAAGATGGGCTGCTTGTTTTCTCTAGTTTTTTTTTTTTTCTTGATTCATTTATCTGTTGGATCTGTGGGATTATTTCACTTCCAAGAAGAATATTGTGGTTATTCTAACTCCAAAGGATACGATATTGGAAAAACATTAAGCTACAATATTTTCCTTATCTAAATACTATTATTGTTAATGATGATCACTGTTTACTGTTATTCAAAAATCCAATTTGACTATGAGTATACCTAATTTGCATTCCTCTACTCTGTGTTTCCCCTTTGCCATCAGAAGGAAGGATTGGATCATTTACTCTCTAAATTTGGATGTGGAAAATTATCTGGAAGAAAATATTTTTAAAACTCCAGGGATACCAGTTTATATCTGTAATCATAGATATTTTCCCTGAGTTTTGAAATGAAGCAGTACAGAGCTAAGTGTGTATATGAAAATCCAAAAATTATTACTAGAAAAACCTATCATTTCTGTCTCCTACTGTAGCAATTGGCTAAAAGTAAATATTTGTTTACTCAGTAATTTATTTAAAATCCACTAAAAAAAGGAACTTGGGTTTTAGAGCAAGCTTTTGGTTTATTAAACAAACTCCCATCTGGCCACAAAGTTCTTTGTACCTGCTTAAGGACATTCCCAAAAAAGATGAAAAATAAGCTTTGTTTTTTCAAGTCTACCCATTTAGGGAAACCTGCATGCAACCGAAACTAAATTGTTAAATTTTTAATTATGAAAAAGGTTTAATGTTTTTATAGGAGATCCCACTGCATTAAGGTTTTGGCCTTCAATACAGGCCCTGAGGAATGCTTTATTGTGATTTCAGGCGGGGATCGCAGATGACACTTTATCAATCAGTCTGCCAGCAAAATCTCACATTCATGTCGAGGAATACAGACTCTCAACCCCTGACCTCCATAGAGATCCTTAAACCAGCAAGAGAAGACGCTTTTGTCTCCATGCTAAAATACTGAAGGTTTATGGACTGATAGATTTGATTCTCCATATCTTGGAGAGCAAGGGGAAGTAGGTAGTATCTTAGAGAGAAAGAGGTAGTAGGTAGTATGTGGAGGAAGGAGGAAGAGAAAGGATGGAGGGAGAGAAAAACAGCCTTAATTCATGTGAATCATTAAAAAACACAATGAGTATCTCATGCAGAGGAAAACTGGTTTTCATATAGGCACACATATGCATATAGGCACATAATTGTGTATATCTATTTACCTATATTTATATTTATATCTATATAATTTATTTCTCTTCAAAGAGGTAGATTTGACCACAAGAAGCTTGGGCTACCATGGAAGTCTTAAGACCCTCAAGGAAGAAAAGCTTTATTGGGTGCTTTCTTTAGAACAGTGTTTCTCGGGTGGGGGTGACTGGGTGATGGGTACTGAGGGGAGGACTTGATGGGATGAGCATTGGGTGATATTCTGTATGTTGGTAAATTGAACACCAATAAAAAATAAATTTATTAAAAAAAACAGTGTTTCTCAAGCTTTAAAGTACATACAGATGAATTGAAAATTTGAAATTGCTGTAAGCAAGTTTGAATTGAGACCTGAGAATTTGCATTTTTAAACCCTACACCCCCTGCCTCCCCCTGGAGGTGGTCTTGCTGTTGTGTCTTGGATCTCACTTTAAACGCCAAAGCTGAGAAGACCAAAAGGACCTCAATAGAGAGAATATAGGGAAACACTTACTGTCTCCCCAAAATAGACTTCCTTTCCCCTCATGGTAGGTTTATTCTTAGTCAAGCAGCAGTTCATAGCATCTGTCTAGTAAGACTTTACCTTGACAACCACTCTGGGATCCTAACAAACAGGATAGAGAAAGCCATACCTCTCAGCTCCCTCTTCTTCCTCACGGTCTTCATGTTCTCCTGGAGTCAGGCTTAGGGAGTGATGGCTGAGAGTCGTGAATTATCAATTCACCTGTGCACAAAGGCAAGCAAGCCAGGGTGCACCTCGGGCTTCTTCGTGGGCCCGGGTGCAGAAAGACACCTCAGTTAAACACTCAACTAAACACTGGACACCTCGGTTACACTTTTATTCCATTGTAATTAAACTACCTCCTTATATGGGCAACACGATTTTAATGAAACAAACTGCCACACTGGGTAAGCAATCAAGGGCTGTAGAGATTTCTCTGTGTGACGTCAATCTACACTTAAAATTACATGCCAAAACTTTGGTTTCAGAAAAGTGGAAACCCAGGAATACCTGGGTGGCTCAGTTGGTAAAGCATCTGTTTTCGGCCCAGGTCATGATCTCAGGGTTCTGGGATCTAGCCTGGCATCAGGCTCGCGTTCTCTCTCTCAAATAAATAAATAAAATCTTAAAAAAAAAGAAAAAAAGTGGACACCCATCTCAATCTGCCAGGAGCAGATGGGCTTTTTGAGAAATTCCCATAACCTAATTTTGGAGGAGAAAACTGAAGAAGGCCTTCCCTTGATCAAAAGCTATGCTCTGTCCCCACTCACAAGGGTTTGCAAACCTTCGAATATGCTGTGGGTTCTCCCCCCTGGGTATGAATTCTTACTCGAGATTTTCAAAGCCAGCTAGGTACGAGGTATCACCAGAGGTGTTTTCTCTTCAAATGACCAAGTTGTCAACCTCCTACTGTAACTCATTTTGCTCTAATGTTCCCCCTGGCATACAACTCCTCCCCAAACTTTTTTTTTTTAATTGAAGTTCGATTTGCCAACATACAGTATAACACCCAGTGCTCCCCAAACTTCCACAACCTCTAAATTAAGGATTTCTGTCTTGCTCTGCAGAATGCCAATAGCCTCAATAGTGGAACTGAGTCACTCTGCTGGTCAACATTCTCTTCCCATGCTGTCTGATGGCTACAGATGGTCTGTTGGGGAGCTGTCTCTTGCTGACCTGGCTCCATAGAAGTCTGCGGGAATTCTGGGGGAAGGCAGTGGAAGGAGCAGAAAGGCTGATTAAGCCATCGCTTACATTGATTTAGTAGCCAGCAACTTCAGCTGATGCTTTATCAACTCTTAAGTTCAGACCCTGGCTGGAAACTGAGTCATTTATCAAGAAGGATTAGAAAATGCAAAGGGTCCATAAATTTCACAGACTGATTCTTGTTATCTCCAGAGATTTTCCTGTCACTTAAAAATGATGTCTGGGGTACAATTTGCATCTAAAATGGCCTTGGAAAGAGGCAAAAGGCCAGTACTTCAAACTAATGAATCCTCAGGTTACAGAGAAATGCTCCTGGCCAAATAAAGCAAACCACAGTCTGCCATGTTCCAATCGAACCAACCTGAATCAGCAGCAACCTTGCTCATGGACTTGAGCTTCTTTCTTCCCGGAGAAAGACTATTTCCCTTCTACCCCCCACAAAATTCACATTAAGTAGAAGTAAAGGTAGCATACGGAGAATAGGAAAACAGGGTGGTGTATACCAAGAACACTTGGGTCCTAATTTCAGCAAGGCCAACACATAGCTCTGGGATGGTAGACAAGTCACAGTTTTCTCTTTGGATTTTCACTATTTAGAAAGCTGGATATTCTAAGTCCTTTCTGTAGAATTACTGTACCAGGTCTTTTCTTCCTGCTCCAAGACTGTAACAGTCTATGATCTTATAAGAGAGGAATGGCTAGTGATTTTTCTTAATGAATTAGTAAGATGTTCAACCTCCTTTCCTATAGAGTAGGAAAATGAATATTCAATGCTTTTTAACCTCTTAAAATATGTTCTTTAGAGTTTTTCATGTCTTCCTCATACCAATCACAGGTTATTTGAAGGTTATATATAGTGTGACATCACATCTTGCAGATCACTCCATCAATGTGTGTGTGTGTGCACGTGCACATGTCTATATACACTTTTCCAGATAAACTTCTCTAAGTCATACTTCTAAAAGAGGAAAGACATGTTATACGCATGTGAAAACATTATTTGGGTGCTATTATTATGGGCTCATGCTAGAGTGTGAGCTGCAAAGTTGTGTATGCTGAAATGCGTGATTCTTTTGCTTGAGGATTGTGACAAGGGTTCATTTAGATGTGAGAAATGTTGCAGCCTCAGTGGATTTTCAGTATTTGGGTTTGTTTTAAATATTTTATTTATTTATTCATGAGAGACAGACAGACAGAGAGGAAGAGACACAGGCAGAGGGAGAAACAGGCTCCATGCAGGGAGCCTGATTCGGGGACTTGATCCTGGGACTCCAAGATCATGCCCTGAGCCAAAGGCAGGCGCTAAACCACTGAGCCACCCAGGGATGCCCAGGATTTTCAATATTTGAATAGACAAAATAGTAATAGCCTGATAGCATTGAGAGAGACATTTTTTTTACAGGCAAAACTTGAAGAAATAGAAGGCTGCTTCTTGAAAGTAACATTTTATAAGTTACGATATATTTGTATTCTAGAGATATTGATTCCAGTAACTGACTTTTCATTCAGATTCATTCTCCTTAGGGAAGCCTATGAAGATATCAAATATTATCCTATAAAACCCCAAAAGGACAACATAAAATGTATATGTAATAGAGATTCTCTTCTGAGGCCATTTCAATGGCAAGATATGTTATTAGGCATTTCCAGCTAACAAATAAGAGACACCCGGGATATAGGAGCATGTGTTTTGAAAAAGGATTAAGAAAAAAGCAAAAAAGCTTGGGTATATTTTCTGCAAACAAAATAATTATTTGGGACAAATTATTGTTTTAGTTCCTCCACATCCAGTAACTGCTCCCCCCATGAAAAAACCAACTGGTTTCATGGTTAGAGACAGCATCTATGAGACCTTAAATGAAAGAACAGTTGACCCCTACGCAATGTGAGTGGTAGCAGCACTGACCCCCTGAGCTTTTGAAAAGCCAAGTATAAGTTTTGACTCCCCTAAAGCGTAACTACCAATAGCCTACTGTTGACTAGGAGTCTCAACAATAACAGTCAATTAATATGTATTTTGTATGTTATATATATCATACACTGTATTCTTACAATCATATACATATTCTTACAATCAAATAAGCTAGAGAGAAGAAAATGCTACTAATAGCATCAGAAGGAAGAAAAAATACATTTACTGAACTGTACCACATTTATATGAAAAAATCTGTGTAAAAGTGCACCTACACAGTTCAAACCTGTTTTGTTAAAGTGTCAACTCGTAACGTATGATCATTTTGCAGTTTTCCAAAGTCATCAATTTAGACCTTTTACCTCACCTCATCAATTGTCTGCCCTTATTAGCTTTCCCACTAGAAAGTGTTCCTTTTCCAAGTGGCAATTGTACATTATAAACTTACTGAGTTACTGCTATCACCAATTTGCTTTTTCATTGCACGCACTTGCTCGTACGGAACTACAGCAGTGTCTGCTAAAACTGAGTTATATTTTGTGTATGTAGTGTCAGCAAACAACACTTCATATGGGTGACCAGCCAGGGGTCACAGCCTTGTTGTGCTCTCATGGGTTCAATTTTCGAGTGGTCTGGTTGCTTCTCCTCTAGCAAGAGGGTCACAGTAATGATTCTTGTAGTATGCAACATTTTTCTCCACATTTTCTATTTTACATAATATGTAATGCCATCTCATTGTTTTGAATCAAAGACCTGACATGGTCCAGTTCAATGAACTCAGCATATTTGACATCCTGATACACTTTATCTACCTGCGAGCATTGTTAAAGTACAGTGTGAGTGTAAACCATCCTCAGAAGCAAATAATTCTTGACTTAAACCTGGAGGAAGTTTTTAGCGATGTAGCCTAAAGCCATTTGTCTAGAGAGGAGTTTGTCATTTTAGGGCTCAAGCCAATGCTTTAATTCCTCTTATTATAGAAATATCTTGGGTATACAGTATGTTGAAAGGTCAGAAAAGGTGAATCTGAGAAAGTAGACTATGACATTGGGGCAAGACTAGAGGAGATCCCAGAGTTGTCTTGGATGTTGTGCCTGAGACCATGTTTTTGCTTTTACTAGAAGAAAGACTGATCCTATTGGTGAAAGTGTACGCCAGATAAAGTTAAAATTTTGCAGTGTTCTCTTAAATTTCAAAGTGTAAGTAGCTTGGTTCACCTACCCGCCTGTTAGTCTAATATGTTATTCCTAGATAAGACAAACTCTAAGGGGCAACTATCTACAGTTTGAAGATTGAAAACATAGGATTCTTAAACTCTTCTTATGTCATTTAGTTGATGCTAGTTCCTTTGGAAATAAAGGACTCCTCACTCTGTAAAATGTAAGTTTCATGCATTTTAGAATCTCTATTTTAAAAGAACAGATGCCCAAAGCTCATCTCCGATTCTGAATTGTCTTCCACCTTGACTCTCTAAACTCATCACACTCAGTTGAAATTTCACATCTTCTATATTTTCTTACTTCAATTAAGGAGTGTGACTAAGTCCCAGTTCCATGGTTTCTTAGCACCATGTGCAAATTGCTATTTTATATATATATATATATATATATATATATATATATATATATATATATTTTTTTTTTTTTATCACATTGCACCGTAAGTATTTGTTTTATGTCTGTGCTTTCAGTGAGGACCGCATCGACCAGATCAGGAATTTTTCCATAAATATTCATTTGTTTGTTTATTCACCAATGATATTTTTAGGCCTTTGCATTTAGGCCTAGGGAAATAAAGGTAATCAAAATATTATCAACAGAATATAATAATAATTGTTACATTATAGTCATTTATCAGCAGTTAAGTGAATAAAGAAAGGAAAAGTGGGTAGATTAGTTACTTGCCTGCAAGCACCATGTGGATAGTGGTTAACCCCACCATAGGCAATAGAAGACCTGGGACATGATAGATAATTATAAATATTTCTTTTTTTTTTTAGATAATTATAAATATTTCTTAAATGATGTTGAATAAATGAAGAACAGATCATTAAGGTATTTTCAAGTCAAAAGCCATATTCTCTTTAAAAAAGCTTTCTTTCTTCCTTCTCTTCCTTTTTTTTCTCTTACATTGTACATTTCATCTAGATCATTTGCACTTTGCATCATAGTCAATACTAGCCTCATACTATCAACAAACACTCACAGAGGACTACCAGTTTGTTCAATTAGGGTTTTTCAAATCAAATGTATTTATGTCATTGTCCTTGTTCTACTTTGATATGAAAAGGAAGTGTCTGGTTACCATTGTAAATTCCATTGGGTATTTGATTGCTAACACATAACACTGAACATTTTCTCTCTGACCATTTCTCTGCTCTAAAGCAGATCATTAAATTGCTCCCAGGCAGAAAGAACACGGACCAGAACAGCAGGGCACTTTTGTAATAAGACCTTGTAAATTGAAAGCCCTGGATACCTTTCCCACTGTGAGAACCCATGGAGACTGGTTCCTTTTAACATTGCATTAATAGGCTCTTCAGACCCAGTTAATTAAAGACAGTATATCTAGGCAGGCTCTCATAGGCATGGCAACACTTAAAAACCAGTTCTTATCTTTAGATATTTTTCCCTTCTTGAAGCTTATGTTGGTCATCAAGATTTGGTTTACCCAAATCTTCCAAACTCAGTCTCCCTCTTATGCATAGAGCCACGGACTTGAAATGGCCTGTTTTAATCATCCAATCATGTGCTTGAACTTATACATGTTTTTCACAACAAAGTCGGATGTGAGGAGCATCTAGCTATGATTAACCAAGTCCATTTATTAAATCCCTGCTGGTTAAAGGAAAGGCTTATAATTGCAAATATCACGGACCTACAGTTACAAACTGAGGGCCTGCTGAGAAACGCAGACCATAATGTAGAGGTGTCATTAAAACCTCCAAGTCAGTTGAGGTAGTTAATCACTCAATTAGACTCTCATTATCATCTGCCCCGAATCAAAAAGGCTTCCCGCAGTCAAGGAGGGGTTGTAACCAGTCACTTTGACAGGTGATCCCCTCCTCAAATACAATGGCTACAATAGGCCTTGGAGGAGATATCAGCAGGACGTGGCCTGTATCTAAGCTGAAGCAGAGGCCCAGGGAGCTTAGACAGCCCTAGCTGAGCAGATCAAAGGCCGGGAAACAGCTGATCCCAGACTGGCTGGTGTCAGCCTGGTGTTTCCTCTGTCAAAGGCAGATGGAGAACCAACTTATTGATTGCTGGCCTCAATATTCGGCCTGGAATAAAAGGCCTGGCCTGGGGGAATATTCACGAGGAATGTCTGGCTTTGGAGGCCACGGCAGCACAGATATTAAGAATCCACTACCCCTCCCTTCAGAGAAGGACTCCTTAAGAAAACCAAGGGCGAATTTGTGATTTTTCCACCACACAGTGGCATATGAAGAAGTTACAACTAGCAGTTGGTACAGTTTAAGGCATGGCTCTGATCCACTTAAATGTTTTTCAAATGCAGAGCTGGTCTTCCTGAGTGAGACTGTTCACTGGGGATCCCAATATCCCAATAACCAACTGAGGGTTCCATGGGCCAAGCAACACCATAAACGAAGGCTGAACACGTAACCAGCAACATTTCCAAAATATCTGAAATGTAATAAAATAGGGAGGCTTATATTGTCCTGATATAACATTCTAACCTCTTCCCTAAAGAGTCAAATGCTCACCAAAGCTTATAGTTGAATGCATAGAGAATGGAAAGTCTCCAAGCAAGAGGCACAGATGGATTCTTGGATATTCAGAATAGAATTTGTCAAGTGTGACTGTATTCGTTATTAAGTCTGGTAAGTCAAGTAAAAAGATTTTGGACTGATGCTGTCTTTAAAATAACTTTTCAGTCCTTATCCACCCATTTAAAACTCTCTTCATGAATCAAATCTCAAACCCTGTAGTGATTTGATCACATTACTTCATCATCAGTGAGTTTCCTAATTCCACCTCTTAACAGGAGAGCATGGGATTTTTTTTTTCCAGTGCTTTTTAGCATAGGACCTTTTCTTTTCTTTTTTTTAAATTATTTTTTAAAGATTTTATTTATTTATTCATGAGAGACGGGGGGCGGGGGGGGAGGCAGAGACACAGGCAGAGGGAGAAGCAGGCTCCACGCAAGGAGCCTGACGTGGGACTCGATCCCAGGTCTCCAGGATCCCGCAGCATGGGAAATTTTCCTTAGAATTTGAGGGCATAGTGGATTGTCTTGGTAAACAGGCTCAGTTGATTTTATTTTTTCCCGCCTTTCTTTAAAATGCTGAGTTTTTTTGCAAGAGTTCCTTTAGCATTAGTGAATTTTTGTCAAGCTAAAAGTCTTTAGAAATATCTGTCAAATCAAGCACTCTAAAGGTTTGTGTGCTTTGCGTTTTGCAAAATAACTTATTTACATTTTTATTGGCAATAAGTCTGAGATTCATTTATCTGTGTTTAATAATCTCTTAATTTACAGTATCTTTAGCTTCACGGAAATACTGTGAAAATAGCACCAACTTCCCTTATAACCCACATCTTGTTTTTCTCGTGTTAACATCTTATATCAGCATAGCATATTTGTCACAATTAATGAACCGATATTGATAGATTATTTTAAATTAAAGTCCATTCTTGACTGAGATTGCTTCACTTTTTATTAATGTCTATTCTGTTCCAGGATTCCAACCAAAGTATTGTTACATTTAGCTGTTGTGACTCCTTAGGTTCCTCTTGGTTGTGAGTTTCTCAGACTTTCCTTGTTGTTGTTTTTAAGATTTATTTATTTATTTATTTATTTATTTATTTATTTATTTGTGTGTGTGTGTGTGTGTGTGTGTGAGAGAGAGAGAGCATGAGTGGGAGGCGTAGGAGAGACAATCTCAAGCAGACTTCTGCACTGAGCACAGAGCCCAACATGGGGCAAGATCTCACAACCCTGAGACCTGAGCCAAAACCAAGAGTTAGATGCTCAACCAGCTGTGCCATCCACATGCTCCAGATTTTCCTTGTTTTTGATGGTTTTGATAGTTTTGATGAGTACAGGTCAGCATTTTGTAGAATGCTCACCTATTGGCATTTCTCTTTTTTTTTTTCATTATTAGACTGAAGTTATGGGTTTTTTGGAGGACATCTATAGAAGTAAAGTGCCATTTACATACTCTCATACCAAGGATACATTTATCAACATGATTTATTTTTTTAAAGATTTTATTTATTTATTCATGAGAGACACACACACACACACAGAGAGAGAGAGAGAGAGAGAGAGGCAGAGACACAGGCAGATGGAGAAGCAGGCTCCATGCAGGGAGCCCGACGTGGGACTCGATTCCGTGTCTCCAGGATCACACCTGGGCTGAAGGCGGCGCTAAACCACTGAGCCATCTAGGCTGCCCTATCAACATGATTTATTACTGTAGATATCTTGATTACCTGGGTGAAGTAGTGTTTGTCAGAATTCTTCACAGTCAAGTTACTCCTTTTTCCCCTTTCCACCCTATACTCATTGGAAGGAAGTCAGTATGGAGAGCCCACCCTTTAGGAGTGGGAGCTATGCCTCACTTTGTTGAGGGGGAATATGTACATCAATGTACGTAATATGTACATAAATTATTTTAAATTCTTCTGAATGGGAAATTTGACTATTCTGTAATTATTTATTAAGTTACTTATTTATATCAGAAAGCACTCATGGATTTTTTTTTTATACTTTGTGAGCTATTAACCCAAAACTATCAACTAGTACCAGGCTTACTAACAGTCTTTTCTGCTTTTAATCATAAAGATTTAACTCATTTCCAAAGTTACTTAAATCAGTACTTTTTTTTTTAATCTCCTTGAGTAAGGTTGTTTCATACCTTTTAAGTAAAGGTGGGCTATATCCCGGAATCTCCTATATCTCCTGAATGATTCTGTTAAAGATCACTCTTCATGCTGAAAAGATCTTTGGGTTTTGACAAATACTTAGGCTCATGTATTTTTATTATACTTTTGTGCAAAATGGTGGTACTCCCCTAAAAAAGTTCTCATTGCTTCACCACCCAATTCCACCTTTTTGGCAAATACCGATCTGTATATTACCTCTACAGTTTTGTCACTTCCAGAATGTCATATAAATGGAAACAGACAATGTGTAGCCTTTACCGACTGGCTCTTTTTCACTTAGCAAAATGCATTTAAAAATCAACTACGTGTGGCTTAATAGCCCGTTCCTTTTTATTACCAAATAGTATTAGCTTTATGGATAAAACACAGTTTATGCATATATTTATTGAAGGATTTTTTGTACTTTTTGACAACTCTGAAGAAATCTGCTATAAATATGCATATTCTTGTTTTGGATAGCTGTACATTTTCAGTCAGTTGGGTAATTACCTAGGAGCATGACTGCAGGGCTATAGGTTGAGACTCGGGTTAGCTTTGTAGGAAAATGCCAAACTGTCTTCCAAAATGACCGCACCAGTTTGCATCCCTGACCAGCAATCAACAATGAGAGTTTCTGTAATTCTTTTTCCTTACCAACATTAGTATTATCAGGGTTTTTTTTGTTTTGTTTTGTTTTGTTTTTGGATTTTAGCCCTTGTAACATGTGTGGAATGGTCTCTTACTGTTATTTTATTTTGCATTTCTCTAATGATTAATGATGCTGAATATTTTCACATAATTATTTCCTGTCTTTATATCTCTCTGGTAATGTATCTGTTGGATCTTTGGCTTATTTATTAATTGAGGTTTTTTTTATTATTGAGGTGAAGAGAAGTTCTTTTTTTTTTAAGATTTTATTTATTTATTCATGTGAGACACAGAGAGAAACAGAGAGGCAGAGACACAGGCAGAGGGAGAAGCAGCCTCCATGCAGGGAGCCTGACGTGGGACTCGATCCCAGGTCTCCAGGATCATACCCTGGGCCGAAGGTGGCACTAAACCACTAAGCCACCCAGGCTGCCCAAGAAGTTCTTTATATATCTTGGGTACACATCCTTTACCAGATGTGTATTTTACATAAAAGCTTGTCTGTGGTTTACCTTTGTTTTCTTAACCATGTATTTCCCAATGCAGAAGTTCTGCATTTTAATGAAGCCCAAATTATTATTATTTTTCTTTTGCAGATCAACCTGTTTTGATTGAATGCTAAGAATTGTGAAGAATATGAACCCGTGAAGGGATTTCCTATCCCCTCCATAAGCTTTAACTTTCAGTTGGAACAAAAAAGCAGACATACTCTATAGTTTCTGTCTTAGTGACATTTGAATAGATTGTCATTAAGTTGACTTACATAAAATGTATACAAATGTCATTTCAGCAATTCTACAGAAATTATTTCCAGTCACCCACTCCTTTTAATGTATAGCTGTCCCTAATCATTTGGTCTTCCTCTTTATTCCCCTTTCAAGTGCCTTCTTTGAAAATATCTTCAGTAATTTTTTTATTTACTTCTCTACACATCTACTCAAAACAGAAGGAAATAAAACAATATTTTTCAGTGTTGGAAGATCTAAACATAAGCAAAGCACCTATTACATACTGTAGAATCTAACAAGCAATTGCTAAGTGGTGTTATTATAAATGACAGTGACACATAAATGATAAGATACCTGTACTGTGCCCATGTGTTTATTTGGCCCTAGAAGTCAGGGGTCAATATAAGCCTACATGAGGAACCACTAGGATTGGACATTGAAATATACACATCATGACACCATGGTTGAGGGTAAAGGTTCCAGCTCCGGGTTTCCCAGGTTTCTATGCCATCTCTGCCACTTATTTTACTCAATGACAGTGGGAAAATTCATCTTGTTATGCCCCCATTTTCTTCATCTGTGAAATGGTTGCTGATAGTACCATCCCCCTAAGGGATTGTTAGAGGATTAAGTTAGTTAATGCATATAATCCTTAGGAGAATGGCTGTCAATAATTGGGTGCTACCTAACTATTTACTAGTGTTTTTTTAATTATTATTATTAGTGTGGCTTTCCAAGAGTATAAAGCACCTTCCTGTAATCATTGTTTGCTAGCAGTTTACAGCATCAGGGTATACGAACCCTTTACCTTTAAAAGTCTTAAGATCCTCCCATAGAGTTTGCTACTAAAAACTATTTTTCTTCCCTTCCACTGAGAGTAGAAATGCGTGGTGAACGTGGTGGTGGTGGGAGTGCAGTGGGAACATGGAGCTTGTTTTGAGCCACGACTCCCTGCTGGAGAGTACAGGAGAGGCCCGGATGGGGGTAGCTGTTGAGGCAGTGATGTATGACAAATGACTTGTTGCGGCAATGGATCATCAGAGCCTGGCTACACTGGTGACATGTCACAGTCATATATCATCAGAGCAGTGCCCGGCAGGAGCAGCAGCCTGGAAACCACCCTGCCCCATAAATTTTAATACAGCCAAATAAGAGAGCTGTAATTTTCTTTTCTTCTAAATTAAAGATTGACACTGGGGAAAGGAGGGACAGAGGAGTCTTTCATATGACCCAGTTGCTTTTCAAACACCCCTAAGGCACTAGGGTCCTCTGCTGATAGGCACTATCACCATTGCTCTGCTTGCATGAAAAAAAAAAAATCCGGGTACCTTGGTTTAACTTAACTAGACTGCCCCAATCTCTGACCTGGCAGTCTGCCCTATAAGGTAGAGAGATTCTGTATTAACCTATGGACAGTTGTCTGAGACAATGAGTCACTTTGTTATTCTTCATTTGTCTATAATCAACTGATGGGAGTGCATTAAAGTTTGCTGGGATTTCTGAAGCATGCTTCACACTTTGTATCTCAATGGAGGGAGGTGTGGCTAGTCCAATGAGCAAATTTAATGGGTTCTTTTAAAAGTCAAAGTAACAATTTCCTTTCTAGGTTTTGGGGTACAGCAATGAACAAGTTTGAATGAAACAACGAATAAAAGTTTGCCTTCTAGTTGGGTTTAAGAGGAGATACAAAAAATGAACACAAAATGAATAAGGCAGTTCCAACTTTTGAAAAGTACTATAAAGAAGAAAAAGGGGGTAAACCCAGAGTAATGTGATAGAGATCAGGTGTTCATTTTCACTCAGGTGGTCAGGAACATCATCACTAAGGTTACTTATGATTTGGAACCTCAGTGATGAGAAGTAAGCAGCTGAGGAAATCTAAAGGGAATAAAGTGTCCTACATGGAGAAATAACAAATGGGAGTCCTGAGACAGTAATAAGCATGTCAGATTTGAGACAGAAGAGTGGCCCTAAAGCATATGAAGAAAGAACATCAGAAGAAATGAGAGAGTAGAGATCCGATGGACAGGCAAGGTGCAAGTCGCATAGGGGCTTGTAATCCACACAGGATAATCTGGTTGCAAACAATTAGAAGGTTTTAAGCTGGGATCCCTGGGTGGCGCAGCTGTTTGGCGCCTGCCTTCGGCCCAGGGCGCGATCCCGGAGACCTGGGATCGAATCCCACGTCGGGCTCCAGGTGCATGGAGCCTGCTTCTCCCTCTGCCTGTGTCTCTGTCTCTCTGTCTCTCTCTCTCTGTGACTATCATAAATAAATAAATAAATAAAAATTAAAAAAAAAAGAAGGTTTTAAGCTGGGGAAGGGTGTGAGAACAGTCACAATTTGGAAAAAAACATCACTCTTGTTGCATTGTGGAGGAAATGGTGAGATAGGCAACCCTGAGTGAGTGGGTCAGGCTAGAGGTGGAGAGACTGGTCAGAAAGCTAGCAGAATAATCCAGGCTAGAGAAGATGTTGACCTTGCAATATGATTTTAGTAGTGTGATGGAAAAAAGCTTGAATTTATAAAATACTCTGGAGGCAGAGCTGACATGACTTGCTCTTAGAGTAGATGTTTTACATAAAGAAGAAAGCATAACCAGGGAAAATTCTTCGTTTCTATTTCTAAATGACCAAGTGGTGGTGACATTGTTTACTGAAATGTCTACTAAAATTTTGGAATACTTTTTTGGGGGAAAATCAAGACTTTTGTCTTTTGGCCATGTTCTATTGTGATGGCAATTCGATATCCTAATGGAGCTCCCAAATAGGCAGTCAGATGTAATTCTTGAGCTCAGAAGACTGGTCTAGAGATGAAAATTGGAGACTCTTCAGCATACATATAGTATTTTAAACCATGAGAACAAATGAAAACTGAGAATTAGGTATAACTGGAAAAGACAGGAAGGTTGAGAAAAGGGGCTCTAGGGCATTTGAATGTTTTAAGGTCCAGTAAGGGAGAAGGAACACTTCAGAAAGGGTGGTAAGAAATAGGATCCCTGGGTGGCGCAGTGGTTTGGCGCCTGCCTTTGGCCCAGGGCGCGATCCTGGAGACCCGGGATCGAATCCCACATCGGGTTCCCGGTGCATGGAGCCTACTTCTCCCTCTGCCTGTGTCTCTGCCTCTCTCTCTCTCTCTCTCTCTCTCTCTCTCTCTGTGACTATCATAAATAAATAAAAATAGTAGAAAATAAAGCCAGATGAGAGTTAGTGCTGGGGGAAAAAATATCTAGAAAACAAAGACTTTCAAGAGGAAGGGATTGGTTCTCTGTGTCTATTGATGCTAAAATGTGTTTTAAATGAGTATTAGAAGCATCACCATTCACAAGGTTCATGTTGTTAGTGATAGTGTGAGAAATATCTATGGAGTAATGGGGATGAAGGTCCAATTGGAGTGATCTAAGAACAGAATGGAAGCTAAGGAATTAGGAACACAGACTATAAACAACTCTTGATGATTATTGGTAGCAAAGAGAATGGAAAAATGGAACAGTAAATAAAGATGGACATGAGATCTAAAGAAGGCCTTTTAAAGGTGGGTGATATTAAGGTACACTTGAATACCAATGTGAATGAATCATTAGAATGTTTGAAGTAGGTGAGCAGAATAGAAAGGGAGAAATCTCAGGAAATGAATTCTAAGAGGGCAGAGAGGAATAGATCCAGAGTATACAATTAGCTGTGAATAAAAGCAGGGAAGTTCATGTACTTTAAAAGGAGATAAATTTCAACATATGGTGCATATGCAATTGGATCCATAGATGTGGTTGCAGTCAGATAAGGATTCTTATTAGATCTATTTTCTTTTTGAAGTGGGAATCGAGTCTTCAACTGAGAAATTAGGAGTGAAGGTGTTGAATATTTTAGGAAAAATACAGTGGGAGGGAAAAATGACTCTATTAAAATGCTCAAATAATCCAGAAATTTGGGGGGCTTACTTGTGATCATGAATTTGTCACCTGTCTTACTTCAAGGATTGTTCAGATACTCAGATCCAGACATTGAGTAAGTGGTTAATGGGTTCACTAGAGTTGGGTATTGCTGGGCATATTTTATGGTATATGTAAGGAATCGGTTATTGTACTAGACGGGGCATAGATTGCTTAAGAAGAGAAATGAACACTTGGATATAAAGAGGTTTTGATGGATAATGAAAATGTAGTGCTATAGATGGGTGAGTGAATTGGGTGAACCAGCATAAGTGAACTGGAGGGTTAGTAGTTAATACATGGTCAAAGACAGCACTGTTTAAAATTAAGATTTTAGAGTTGGTATAGTTACCAGTGGTGACCAAATCTTGGTATGCCATATCATAAGTCAACGACTGACTGTATAAGTCAGAAGGGTGAAGAAACATTGTAGTATCTAAAGTAATTCCTTTTTTTAAGATTTATTTTATTTTATTTATTCATGAGAGGCAGAGAGAGAGAGAGAGAGTGAGAGAGAGAGAGAGAGGCAAGCAGGCTCCACGCAGGGAGCCCGATGTGGGACTCGATCCCGGGTCTCCAGGATCAGGCCCTGAACCGAAGGCAGCGCTAAACCACGGAGCCACCCGGGCTGCCCAAAACACTGTAGTATCTGAAGAAGAGATAACACTGGTCGGCTATTGAAGGATTCTTTTTTATATGGACATCAAAGTTATCAAGAATAGTAACCGACATGGAAGTGAAAGAAAGACAGTAATCCAAGTACCAGAGATTGACTTGCCAGGCTATTTTTCTGGGTTCAGTGTTCCCCACACTAAACCCAGGATGACTTCATAAGGGTGTCTGGTCAGCCCCACATTTGAATAAAGGACCAGAATATGCCTCAAAGGAGGAAAACAGAAACTGGGTCTCATATGTTGCCCCATCTGGGGTATCCCACCTGGATGATCTTATAGACCATTCCAAAGTGTGGGGATCTGGAAGCTCCAGAACCAAGGTAGGCACCTCAGTGCTCTGGGTCTCAGGGAAATCCTGACAGAACAGAAAATGAGATTCTGATATAGTGTTGACTAGTTTTATTTCTTCCATAATTCATTTTTAGAAAAATGGTACCTGACTTATAATTTTTAAAATACAGTTGCTTGAATGCTTGTGATTTTTGTTCTGTGTTGTTTTTTCCCCTGGCTGACTGAATGAAATATACCTGAGAAACAACTCTCTTGCTAAGGAACATCTGCATGTTTTTCCTTCAGGAAAAGGAAAAGATACTCTTATTGTATGCCCCTTACCTTCTCCTTTCATAATTTCCTCTTATTGTAAATATTACATTTGTCTAATTCATATTTATGTAAAAAGTAAATGACAATTGACTCAGTGTTGTTAAGTAATTTATTTGAATGATAACCACGAGGAAGCACTAAGATGAATGCTTTGAGGTCCTGAAATGTGGGTGAGCCTATTGTTTGGGTCATAGGAATGTCTCCCTTCCAAATTAAGTAGAAGACACTGATTGAAAATGAGGGAGGGACAGATAGACAAAGATAAATACGTAGATAGCTGCAGAGAGACAAGAGACAGAGATCAGGAGACTGTCTCATTAGAAAAATACATCTTAAATTCTGTAAGAAATCCTTATGCTATGGATGCTATCCCAAACATCTCTTGGCTAATATGAAAAATGTGAATACATCCAGCTAACTGGCTGGAAAATGCTCTCTGGTGCCATGATTTTTTTTTTTTTTTTTTCTGAGGCGGTACCTGTGTGGTTTCATTGAAAAGTTTCTTTAGCAGACGATGTTGGAAATTCAGGGAGAAGGCGCCAAGGGTTTCTTAGAAATGTATTTCATGGTACAGTATCAAGGGACAGCATTTATTTTGGATATGCTTCCACCGGAGGATTGAGATGCTGTGGGGTAATTTGTCCCCCCACCTCCATATAATGTTAATGGTCCTAAATTAATTATAAACTCCAAATTAGTCTGCTCCCAAAAGTTAAAAGGAAATGCCTTCATGTTTTCTTCTTCTTTTCAAAATTCTAGGGGACCCGGTCCTGAACAAACCTCTCTCCCGCCTATCAAAGGATCTAGTGTGTGTTAATTCTGTTACTCACCCAAATGTGTGCTTTTTTTTTCTTCTTTTTCTTTCCATTCTCTATTCGATCTCTCCTAAGTAAACACTACAAAAAAAAAGAAAACGAACTGGATTTTAAAATCTACAAAATAAATTAATCTGCAAATAATGCTCTAGTATTCAGAGAACTGAGCTAGTATTTGAGGGGAAAGGGAAGAAGTCTACCCACCTTGATCCCTCTCATAGGAAGAGAAATAAAATGTCAAAGTCCTCTCTGTTATGAGAGGTACCTTCCATCATAGACCGAGCAGTCAGAATGTCTTGTTTTGGTTACCATTCAATTGGACTTTTTGCCCTCATTCATGTTCCAAGGAGAGTGATAGTCTTAACCCAGCCCACACTTCACGTTTCACACAGTCGCCTATCAGTTATTTGCACTAATGGGTAGAAAAGAGACGGGGACAAAAGACCTCATGGAAAACTCTAGAGAGAGAAAATAATCCTCAACTTGTGTCCATTTGGTCTTTGGAGGGTTTTATTTTAATATAACCGCAGTGATGTGATAAGTAGAATTTCTCAGTTCTTAAGATAATCTAATGATTCATATGATGAAGTTTAATGAGGCAAAGTTACCTTTCTCATTTGCCTTCGTGCTTGGCTCTCCTCTCCTTATTTTCATAGAAGGGCTTATTTATATCACTTCTGAGGCAGATTGTTCCAAACCACCAACCCGAAGAAAAGCAGTCCTTTGCAAATCTTACCCCTTCACACCTTCCTCAGGGCAAGAGATACTTATTTTGGCTTTTGAAAATTTTTCTGCTTGCTAGCCTAAACTTACGTAAATATCCCGCTTCCACAAAGTGCATAATTTGTTGAACGGATGAAAATGTTACTATAAATTTAAAAGCAGAGGGCTCATGGATAAATTTTAATTCCAAGATTCATTCCCAGATAGTTAGGAATTCCTTCATAATTCTTAATTAAGGAATGGGTCATGTCTTTGTACATATTA
The DNA here is from genome assembly GCF_011100685.1 of Canis lupus familiaris. Taxonomy (NCBI): domain Eukaryota; kingdom Metazoa; phylum Chordata; class Mammalia; order Carnivora; family Canidae; genus Canis; species Canis lupus. The sequence goes on from NC_049230.1 coordinate 9,688,551, forward strand.
GTCCACAAAATAAAAGTCATAGCAATGTTTGCAAAGGCTAGGAAAAGTCCAGAAAAATAAGGTAGAAATTGGGCAGTTTTTATGTAAAGAAAGATAAATGATTCAGGGGTTTGGTTTCAAAAGCAGAACACTGGGAAGCAGTAACTGACTATTAATTTGAGAATGGTATATGAATAACTAGAGATAGGAACTATTCTCTATCTTTGGGTAGGTATTAGAGGCACCCTATTTGTTTGCACAGAGGAAGATTGTGAGTTATTTCTCTCTATAACCCTAGGATCTAACCCAGTGTAGTTTATCTCGAATAATTATTGGAGATTTGGACCAAAGTAAGTGAATTAATTATTCAGTGGGCTTTATGATGACTTTAGCTATACTCGTAAACCTTGGGATTTGCCAATGGGCAGGAAGCAGCTCAGATAATCCATTCCATATTTAGTATTTCTAGGCATTTTACACTGAATCCTAATAATTATCATTTATTAAATATTTTATTCTACATTCAGCTCATTCTATACTTTCTCCCACCAAATCCTTGTCAATTAAATGAAAAAGATAAGATTTTTAAAAAAAGATAAGACATGCATGCAGTCTCACACAGCAGCCATTTAAATCCAAGTCTGTCAAATTCCAAAGGCTGGGCATGTTTCTTTCATGTTGTAGCATCACGTCTACACCAGGGCTTCTAATCACTTGACTGAAGAACCTAGACCTTTTCTATACTCCACCAGGTTAATTTCAAATGGCCTGTGATAAGAAACTTTGGTTTGAGCTATCTGTATACCAGAATTCACTCTCTGACAGTGTTCACACTATTGTTCTTGTTTTAATGTTCTATTCATAAATTATGCAGATCTAATCTAAATGTGACCAAAATGGCGGTTCACAATGTATAACGGGTAAGTAACCATTTATCAACAGAGAAGAGTTCGTTATTACTTCCCAGAACAGGAAGGAAGTTCTGAGAATTCTGAGAATCCCAAATGTCAGTCCCACCTCAGACGCGGAGATATTTATGGATTGTACCCTATCTTGTGTCTAGAATCCTCCAAAAATATTTCCAAAAGACATTTCCTCATTTTTGTCACATGTTCCGCCTACAACAAGAATATTCTTTTCGTGGTGATGTTTTACACCGTGTTACTGTGTAACATGAGCCCATTCATGTCTGCTGCAATGAGATAAATATGGTTAAGCTATGTCTCAGTTTCAGAAATGGGAGGATGTGGGCACAGTGAGGATAACTGGTTAGTCCTAATCCCTTGGCAGCTGTGTGCAATGGTGTTATTTCTTCTGATCAGGTGAGGACCGGCCACAATAAAACTGATGACAGATACATGTTTCTTTTCACATATTGAAGGTTCGTGAGTTTTATAATTTATTTTGCCCATGTTGCTTTAAAAAAACAAAACAAAATAAAATAAAACCAGCATAATAAAAAGAAGGTGACTTGCTTGTGTGGTAAAATGAGCAAAATATTTCTAGAGGATAGTTTTGTGATATTCATCTAAGGTCTTATAGATATTTATTTGATTCTATAATCCATATTCTAGATTATATTGGTTTTTTTTTCCCAGAAAATAGCAATAGTTCTGCATACAGGCATGTTCAGAAAAGCTACAAATCATGCTAAACAGAATTTTGAAATATCAAAAAAGTATAGCTGGTTAACTAAATTACATAATATTCATATGAAAATCCATGTTATGGATTAGAAAATATTAGAAAAATATCTCTTACAAAATATACTTCTAACAGAGAATTAATTTAAAAGATATTTAGAAAAAGGACAGAGAGTGCAATCCATATTCAAGCAATAGTGAGAATACAACGAGACTTGTTTGCTTAGGCATGTCTCCAACCACTGTTAGCATTGATCTTTGAAAATTGTTTAGGCAGTTGTCCCTCACATTATATTTAAATCATGTAATTCCTCTTTAATCAGAAAAAAAAATGGATAAATGCTCTACTGGAAGTAGTAATAGCATTTAGTGACTCTCTTTGTGGAAATGAGAATCAGGCTGGGCAGTAGAAAATCATAACAAAGAATTAGATGAGACATCTTAGGTTTGGGAGCTTGTGATTATATCATCACAGGTATCCGAGAATGTTCCTAGGCTTGGTGGTGATCAGAATAATAAACGACACCTTCACTACTTTGGTGTTCTGACAGCCCTTATGGCTTTATGACCTTTATGATTGTTTTTTCTTTTTATTCTAATAAATTCCCAACACTCAGGGCTGTGCTCTTGGGCATCCTCCTATGGGAATCCCTTCCAAAGTCTACATGTACCCTGATGTAGTTCGGATTACCATTGGACTGCCTGTCCCAGGAAGACTGGATACCCAGCTGGCAGCTGGCCCAACAGTGAGCCTTTCCTGCATTAGGAGTATCCAGTGAATATCACAAATCCTGATTGTGAAATTATCTCATCTCAGAGAAAGCTTTTCTATACCTTAGCAGTGCTGTGTGCCACTCAAGAGGGCATGCAAAGCCCGGCACTATGGTCCTATTTCAATGAGAGTATTACCACTTCACATTCTCTATTCTACAGCTGCAAAGCTCAAAAATTATACAACAGTTTCATGTCAACTACAGGGATTAAAATACACAGGTGAGAACAGAGGATGGAATCGGGAAAATAGTTTATTTTTCTTTTTGACATGTAGTCATGCTTTACTTCTTTTAGGTTCTTGGTTCTGGATTCAGGCAGAAAGCACAGCTTGTACTGTGACAATAAAAGCCCAAGAACATCCTTTATGTTCATAGAAGTTGGTCCTAGTGTTTTTAGGGGGGCTGAAAACCCCCCAGCTATACACAACAACAGCCCATAAAGCAGCCTGAGCAACACAACTGCTTCTGATAGCTTTTCCTGTATTTACATGTCCTTGTAAGATACAGAAAGAAAAAATAAATAGATAAAAAGGTAACTTCTATGCCACCACATTTAGCCATTCCTAACTGTGCCCTCAGGCTTTTCCTGCAATGGGAGAGTCCGGTAAATATGATAAATAAATAGCAGAGGGAACTGCCTTCCCCAACTACCACCGCTACTCAGCTTACACCCTGCAGCAGACGACTCGATTTCACTTTTATCATTATTTGAGCTGGCAATTGCTTAGACAATTATCCAGTTCTTCTTAAGAAGCTTAATTACATTATTGATAATGTTGACCTCCCACAACAGTGGACTCCTTAAAATTTCCTTGTGTAAGAATGGAACGCTGTTTTATTTTGTGAAAGAGAGAGGTAGAGTTAACCGTAGAAGCTCAAGCACCTCGTCATGCATTTTTCTTTTTTTTTATTTTTTTATTTTTATTTATTTATTTATTTATTTATTTATTTATTTATATTTATTTATTTATTTTTTAATTTATTTTTTATTGGTGTTCAATTTACTAACATACAGAATAACACCCAGTGCCCGTCACCCATTCACTCCCACCCCCCGCCCTCCTCCCCTTCTACCACCCCTAGTTCGTTTCCCAGAGTTAGCAGTCTTTACGTTCTGTCTCCCTTTCTGATATTTCCCACACATTTCTTCTCCCTTCCCTTATTTTCCCTTTCACTATTATTTATATTCCCCAAATGAATGAGAACATATAATGTTTGTCCTTCTCCGACTGACTTACTTCACTCAGCATAATACCCTTCAGTTCCATCCACGTTGAAGCAAATGGTGGGTATTTGTCATTTCTAATAGCTGAGTAATATTCCATTGTATACATAAACCACATCTTCTTTATCCATTCATCTTTCGTTGGACACCGAGGCTCCTTCCACAGTTTGGCTATCGTCATGCATTTTTCAACTGCATTTGGGACACAAAGAAATTCAAAGGAATCATATTGTGGTCAAAGTTGATTTCTCCTGCCTCGCAATGAAGATATTGCTGATAATCCAGCTTTATTGATTGGCTCGGTTACACCAAAATCAAAGGGAAAAGTGGAGAAGGGTTGTCCTCATGCCATGTGGATGAAGTTCTTGCATTTCCCCAATAGTTTAAAAAGAAAACAGGGCTTATGAGAAACCTGGGCCATCCCTAAAATACTATGATGGCAAGTGACATAGGGGAACCGTATTGAAATATTGTTTTGTTGGCTTATAACAGTAGCAATGACAGTAGTTGAAAACATTAGAAAAGAGCTCTCATAGCCTGCTAGGTAGCAATTGGCTGAGTTAGGGCCCAGTTATTTGCTTGCGCGGTCCACATAAATATGCTTAAGACTGGAATCAACCATGTGCTCCAGCCAACTCCATCTGTTATTGGTTGTACTGTGAGGATATTAAAAGAGAATACTTTCAGATGTATGCTGTGCTATAGTCTCTTCAGTGGTGGATGCAGTTTTCCTACAGTAATACAGCGAGCATCCAGAACTGTAGAAACCTAACACATTTGCAAATGAGACTGGGGAGAAAACAGCGTTCACCTAAAACACTGGCCTTTGTACTAAAGGGAACAAATCAAATGGAGCTATTTATCTACTTCAAGGCAATATTGAAAGGTTGCAGGATGCCTGGGTGGCTCAGAGGTTGAGCGCCTGCCTTCAGCCCAGGGCGCGACCCTAGAGACCCGGGATCGAGACCTGCCCGGAGCCTGCTTCTCCCTCTGCCTGTGTCTCTGCCCCTCTCTCTCTAGGACTCTCATGGATAAATAAATAAAATCTTTAAAAAAAAAAAAAAGAAAGTTTGCTTATTTCTTATCTTGTCTTCATTCTCCTTGGAACCATGCCTAAGACCAGTTGAGGTCTCCTTGGAACCATGCCTAAGACCAGTTGAGGTTCTCCTTGGAACCATGCCTAAGACCAGTTGAGGTCAACAAGGCTCCATCCATGAGATCTGTAGGCATTGGCTTTTAGAACTCGACATTTTAATAAATAATGAGAGAAGGTGGGCCTGATCGGTGATTCTAAATATGTCCCATAGCTGTTTGGGTTTGGTTGCTTTTACACCACTGGTTTTCGAAGTAGTGGTCCTGGGTACAATAAAGAGTTCAGAGCGCCAACTATGTAAAGGCATATGTAAAGACAACACTTATGTAATGTTTGGAATCACCTCTTTCATCCTTCTTCCTCATCCCTCTGTTATCTTCCAGAGGGTTTTCTGGTTCAGGGCCATACCTGCAGATGAGGGAGAGTCAAGGAACCTCATGAGATACTCCTCTGAAGGCTCAGTTTCTCAATGCATTGATTTTCAGATTGACGAAGTAGAGAACACCCCACTGCAGTGTGTACAGATAGAATATGTGTGCTGTAGTGCACCCACGGTACATCACAAGGGAAGACTGCCTGTGAATGATTAAATGTGAAAATAAAAATGTGCCTGTATATTTGCAGTAGCTCCTTCTTGCCCGGCCTCCCTGACTCCAGCCTCTTCCTGTTTCCAGCCTGTCCCACATTCTTCTGCCAGAATAAACTTCCTGGTGTAGGGGAGAACCCAACTTGAGCCTAAACTATGTCTGGGCATGTCGTTGAAACTGATGGGCAGTTATGACAAGACATTTATCTGTAGGTGGGCTTGGGGAGCCTTTGGGAGAAACTCATCTTGTGGGAAATAAAGAATTAAAAAGTAAAGCTTGATCAAGTAATAAAATCTGAGTTGTCAGAGATGACAGATGATTCTGAGTTCAGCCAGGAGCCTGTGATTAGCCTACTGGATTTAGAAGCTTCATCCAGAGGAACACTGTACAACTAAAGCTAGAAGATCTATTTTACTAAAAAATTTTTATACCCTAAGAGCAAAATAATCACTGCTTGGTATCCTGTGAACTGTGGGTAACACAAAAGACCAAAGGTTACTTGCTTTCATTTATCTGTGGTGCCTGGTGAGCTTTTGGAACCAAAATATGTTTCAGGGGTGTCTGGGTGCCTCAGTCCGTTGAGCATCTGACTCGATGTCAGCTCAGGTCATGATCGAGATCTGCATTGGGCTCTGTGCTGGGTGTGGAGCCTACTTAAGATTCTCTCACTTTCCCTCTGCCCATCTCACCTACCCCCCCCAAAAAAAAATAAAATAAAAATCAATAAGTGCTGTCAGAGCTAAGAAAGATACTGGCACTCATTGAGGCATGGGGAGAGACAGGGAAGCAGCCCTGGTCCCTCCTATAGGACCAGAACTACCCAAGGGACATCCAAGGTGACTGACCACGTTTATTTATGACCATATGTGAGATGCTCCCCAAGACTCTCAGAAATATTTGGGGAAGCTTTAGATTGAGCAGAAGCAGCAAGTGTGTGGAGGAAAAGAGATCTAGGAATTTGCCCTTTAAAAATTACAAAATATTCAAGTCCTATGGAAAATTCAGAAAACACTCATATCCAAGTGCCTAGAGCCCACATAAAAGAGTTGTGACTATCTCGTCATATTGGCTTGAGATTCCAACTTTATGCTTTGTTTATTAAAAAAAAAGTAAAACATCGCAGATGTATCCATGTTCCCTTCGACCTCCTCACAGGTACTTTTTACCATCAGGGAATCCATAAAAACATACTTCATGTGTTCTTTTAGATTTTGAATGTTAATAATGATAGGTCATACACAATTTAAAAAAAATTTACTTCACTTCAGAAAAGCATTTGATCTATTTATTTTGTTTAAAATATTATATAGTGTGCCATCGTTTGAACTATGGTCGGTTTATGCATTTGAGACACATGTATGCTGTTGTTGCCTTGAGCACATTTTTATACACAAGCTTATGATATACTTCTCAATGTTGTCAATATTCTAGAAACTTCTACTATTCCATATGGAATAAAGTGCAAACCTGTCAGCATGGCATTTGGGTTCGGCCATAAGGACATGTTCAGACTTTTATCCCTTGTTATTCCTCTCCTCCCCTGTGTTTAGGGACCATGGTCATGTCACTCCAATGGCCATCCCATGAACTTTTCTCTGGCCATCTCCCTAAAATCCCTCTCTCTGCCCGGGGATACGTATCTTTACTCTCCACCCGAGACCAACACCACTTTCCTTTTGGAGAACTGCAATTCAGTTTTTGAAGCCCAGACTCATACTTTTTTTTCCACCCCAACTTCCAGGTGGATTTAATCTCTCCCTCCCTGCATCTTCCTGTTTTATCTCTATTACATAATTAGTTATACCTGGCCTTCTACTTCAGTTAGGACACATGTGGGCCTTCCTGGGCTTTGATCTCTGGGCCATCCTTAGCTCCTTCCCTAAAGTAAAAATTAAATGGATAAATAAGTGAACAAAGTAAAAAAGAGGAAAAAAAATCAATCAATGCTCAATGAAATGGAAAGCAGAAGGTATGGCTAATCTGAAAGCCACCGTGGTGTTCCTTAAAACCCAGAAGCCGGTCGTGACCGCATACCTCATGGCCATCAGCTGTGCTCTCTGAAATACAATTGTGAAAAATGACAAGCGAGGGGGCGGATGAAAAGTGGTCCAGTCAAAAACACCAGCAGACGTTGTTGACAGTAGGGGGCAAGGAGTAGGAGAAAACTCATTTTCTGTTACTGATCTCAGACCTGGGTGCGCGTGTGTGCACGTGTGCACGCTCATGCACATTCCTCCAGCAGAGGAATTGATTGATTCACAGGTTGTTCTTGGTGGGGCCGCTTGAGTTGGAGTCAAACCTTCTTTTGCGGGGTGGGTATGGGGGGGGGGGGTTGAGGGAAGTCCCAGATTGAGAGACGTGGGGACCCAGGCACTCATCCCTGGAAGCGCTCCAGATTACAGGAATCCCCCGGTGAGAGCCAGAGCCTGCTCCACCGTTAGAGAGAAAATCACTCGGCTCCCCCAGTCTTTTGCGTCCAATTTATGTCCAATTTGCAGACTTTCAACATTGCAACCTCACAGTTCATAAAATCAAACTCAGCCTGGGTAAGTCTCCAGGTAATGGATTTAGGATCACGGGAGGTGTTACCTGCAGTCCATGATGGGTAACTTTCTTGTTAACTAAAGTCCCTTTAGCTAAATGAGTTCCAGGTTTAAGTCTCCCTTTCTTTTTTTTGGCAGGGATTTGGGGGCTGGGGGTGGGGGTAGGCGTAGAACTTTATTAGGCTGCGCGTGGAGAGCTTTTCATTGCAAAGGCAACAGGGGAAAAAAAATTGGGATAAGCCAGTCTTTGTATAAACGGAAGGTGGTGAAAGGAAGGCTGTGTATGGGGGCTCTGGGATCAGCCCAACGGCTCCACTCGGCTATGGAGGGACCCGGGGAGCTGTGGCCCTGGGGGGGGCGGGGTAGGCCTGGGGAGGCCCAAGGCTGGGGAGCCCAGGGCAGACACTCAGCATCTTTCATCCCCTCCTGCATCCTGGCGCTTAGCGCCAATTCACTTTCATCCGCTTGGCCCCCCTCCTCCTCCCTGGGGGGTGGGGTGTTCTCATCAGCAGTGGGTTGTGGCAAAGCAGGCCATTTCATAGCCTAGGTGCATGTCTGAGCGTGTGCAAATACGCATACCCTAAGGGAGCATCTGTGTGCGCTTGCACTACCAATTACGGATCGATTCCAGAAACCTCCAGGGGCCTATCCCTCCTAAGATCAGTGGCCCTTTAAATGTCAGGCTCAGAAGTCGGGTTAATTGGATGTCTTATGTTTTTAAAACAAGTCATGTTTGAGTCACTCCACTTAAAAAGCTAATAAAATGCTATTTAATTTGGGCCTTCTGTTATTCCTTAAACCAAGACTAGCCACTTCTATATTTTATTTCTCTGAAAAGTCGTTTCCCTTATAAAAATCGCATGGCTGCGTGTGTTTCGGTGCTCACCTGGATGCACACATCTCTTAAATCCTTCTTCACCTTGCCCTCCTGCTCCCCTGAAACTCCTCCTAGGCCCCTCTGTCTTCCTGGGTTTTGCCAAAGCTACCATTCTCTTTTCTGATCTCTCCGAGCACCGCGGTTTTTGTTTTTGTTTTTGTTTTTGTTTTTTTCCCAAAAGAGCTCAGAGGACTGTATTTGAGAGAGACAATGAGTATTTGATTTAATTTGGTGGCCGGATAATCTACTTTCACTAAAACAGGGACAGTTCCTATTCTTAGAACTTTCAATTAGAGTTGTGTCCTTCTTTCATTTATTTTTGTTGTTGTGTCTAATGGAAATTGTCCTATTGTTTCACACATTTGTTAACAGAGGATCATAGATTCCATCATGGAAAGATTGTAGACCTGTGGAGCAGTGTTGACATTTTATACATTATTGAGAGATCAATAAATAATAGACTGGCTTTTATGGTATTATAGTATTTTCCTTTATCAGAAGACATCTTTGATGGGATCAAGTCCTGCATCAGGCTTCTCCTTCTGTCTCTCTCTCAGTGTCTCTCATGAATAAATAAATAAAATCTTAAAAGAAAAGAAGATATCTTTGATATATATTTATAGACATCATTTATGTCTACAGGAGACATGTAGTGCTCTGTTTCCATTTTCTCCATTTATACATCTATAAGATGGAGTTTTGAGCTTTGTTTTTGTTTTAAACAGATTAGTGGATTGTCTAAATATAGGAATAATACATATATACCTCCTAACATTCTATCACCAAATAGTTGCTCACAATGTAGTGGGCTTTTTTTTTTTTTTTTTTTTTTTAAGTGGGGAGAGGTTACCATAAAATCATTTTTGTCCTGTGGCTCTCAACAAAGTTTAATGAGAGCAAACAATATTTTTTTCCTCCTTTCAAAAACCCTACATAGACTCATTTAACCTTCTTGAGGCTGTAGAAACACTTATCACCAGTTTGAGAAAGAGCTTCAAGGAAATATGCTAGAACATGGAGCAAATGAGTTGCAAAGGTCCTGATATCTGAATCTTATGAATGGACACAAATCAGTCACCTGGGAAAACCATTCAATAAAACAACCATGGAATGACTTTGATGAATTATTGCAATTTTCTCTTGCTGATGTCATTTCTCACTTTCATCTGGCTTGCTTTTGAGGTCAGATCTGCTCCTTCTTTACACATGGGTGCTGTTCTTTGCTCTCCCTGGCTCATAGGAGGGAATGTGGAGACTGTCTGAGAATCAGTCTGTTGGCTCAATGCCTTGGGTCTTGTGAATAACCAAGTTTCATCGGGAAGGAGCTATCACCATGCAGGGCCTCAATTTCAATATTGCCGTCTATGAATTTGAAGGGAAAAGAAGGCAAAGGACTTACTGGAAAATTCAAGTTACCTCTTAGTCATGTGCCCTTTGGAAATTAAGCTGCTCTCTCAGAACTTGGACTCCAGACCTGTCCTTTGGTTTGTGTGAAGCATCTGGAGGGGAACTGTGAGCCAAATGTGGTGTCCTGGGTGGGAAAGGTGGTTAACCTGATCCCAAACACCTTTCCCTGCCATATGCTCCTGAGTATCTTAGAGTTTGCCTTTCCAAGCCAAGCATCAGAAAATGTCTACAAGATGAGGTTGGGACAATTATATGGTGGTGGCGGTATCTTATTTTTAAAGAAAAGATGGGGGAACTCTTAGGTGTTCAGGGTTTGGCAAACAGATTTAGCAAAATATTTTAGATTTAGAAATGGGGAGGTACTCTCTCCCTAGAACATTTGTCTTTTATTTCTGTTAACAACATGAAATATGAGTTAGAAAATGTATTGCTTTTAATTCATCGAAGCTCTATTTGTTCAGAAAATCATTACAAAGATAAATATTAGAAAGAAGATATCAGTAACTAGAATTAATATGATTATCTTTTTAAAAAGCAAGTGAACTAACAAAAATAAGTATATATAACAAATGTAAGTTGTTGGTCACTTGTTATAAAAACAATATAGAATGATCAATTGTTTTCTTATAAGATCAAGATTAGCCTTGAACTAAATTTGGAATTAGTTCTTTACTAGCTGGGGGATAATATTCAACTTTTCTGTGTCTTTTTCTTTATCTGTAAAATAGAACTAATAATAGTTCTCATCTCAAACAACTGTTATAAGAATAAATAATTGATGTAGCATATACAAAGCATTAAGCACAGCTGAATAAACATAACATTTTCATTTTAATTAGATGGAAAATGACATTAATATTATCTCATCCAAAATTGTCATTAAAATATACCCCAAAAATCATAGAAAAGTTTTACAGAAAAAATATAGGACTATAAAAAGGAAAATACTAGATTTTACTGTGGAATATGAGGTTTCCTTTCAGTCATGAAACAATATGCTATCTTTATAGATTAGGAGATTTAATATTATTGTGATATCAGAATATATATAATCCATTGTGAATGTTTAGGGTATACTAAATGTCAGCAACTGTGTAATTATTAATATGTGTGTGTATAACCTGATTATTATTCATATCAACTCAGTGAAGAAGGAATTATTTCCTTTAACTCGTAAAAGAGGATATGGGGGCATTAAGAAAAATAACCCCACAAATCCATACAGCTGATAATTAGAGGGATATGAAATTGGAGAGAAATAAATTAGTTTCCAATTTGAAAAATGAATGCGACTTTGGAGTTGTTTAAATGGTTCAAAATTAATCTGAAAAAGATAAGTCACTAGAGCAACCAGGGTAATTTTCAAATAAAGTATAGTGTATGTACAATTACCTTAACAGGTATTCAAATATGTTATAAAGCCATGAAAGGACAGTTTAATGGTACAGAATCAGGTCAAGAAACAGAATCAAGAATAAATGATGGTTTTCTTAGCTTGTTTTTTTTTTTTTAAGACTTTTATTTATTCATGAGAGACACTGGTGGAGAGACAGAGACAGAGACATAGGCAGATGGAGAAACAGGTTCCCTGCAGGGAGCCTGATGTGGGACTCAATCCCAGGACTCTGGGATCACGCCCTGAGCCAAAGGTAGACACTCAACCACTGATCCACCCAGGTGCCCCTTTGGTTTGCTTTAAAATCAGTTTAAAACAAATTACTGCATCCAGATAATTTATTGCATGCAAGGAATTATCCCAAGGGATAGGAGCTGGAGACTTGGAAGATTGAAACAAGGAAAGAGGCAAAGCCAATATAGCATTATTTGGCTGATAACTCAAATGGGCAGCCGGAACTGGTCCCACTGGGGATACTCTGAGGAGCCATGTACAATACATCTTTGTCACTGACGAAGCCAGAAAAGTAGTGTATCATCTGGTCTCCTGTCCCACACACTGATCAGGGGTTGTCCTTGGTCAAGGGTACTATTCACTTATACCTACAGATTTGCGTGTGTGTCCTAGTGGCTGAGTAGTTTCACCATGCGTCCTATGCCACTGTGGTGGAGGAAGTCCTGGGGCTGAAAAGGAGAGATTTGTTTTCAGAGGAGACAAACTACCCTCAGATCTGAGTCCACAGAGAGCTGCAGCAATGGCTCCAGTATGAAATGGTCTGAAAAGATGGGTGAGGTCAGAGAGAGATTAGATGCAGGGAAGTAGTTTTTAGTAAGAGTGGCATTTCAAAAGCACTGCGGAAATAGCATTTTATTTGATTATAGAGTTAGGGAAAACTGGTTAAAATATGAATAAAACTTAAGTTACATAAAGTTAAGTCCCAGGTGAAATAATAATTTAAATGGTAGAAAACAAAAATACTAAAGGATTAGAAGAAAATACAGGTGAGTAGTTTTGTTTGTTTGATTGGTTGCTTGTTTTAGTTTTTGTTTTTTGACAATTTGAGGGATGGAAAAGATTCTGTTGCCATAATATTTAAGGCTAAAAGCAACATAGGAAAATACTACAACTAATTTTTTGAAGTTTTTAGAAAGTTAATCCAAAATAGCTTTGCTCTTCAAAAGTTGCTTTCTTCCTCCAACTAAACAGTTTTATTAAATTAAATAAACATATCTGAAGTTTGACTAGTTAGTTGCCAAATACTCATATCCACTCTCTGCTCTAATATACTGTATTTAATATTGTGTATACAGCACTTAGTAACTTAAGAGCCTATGATCAAAGAGAGATCTAGACCACCCTTAAATGTATATCTAAAATCTAGATGAAATTTTTTAAGATCAAAGATTTATACTCAGAATCTATTAGAGGTGTGGATCTGTAAATGAAATATTAGAGAAATTTAAGAGTAAAGTATTCCCTTCTTAATTTCACTACTATTTGAAATTTTTTAAAGATTTTATTTGTTTATTTATTTGAGAGAAAGTGAGAGAGCACTAGCAAGGAAAGCAGCAGAAGCAGGCTCCCTGCCCAGCAGGATGAAGCTGGGCTCCATCTGGGGCTTCATGGAGGGAGCTGCATCCAGGGCTGAATCCCAGGCTCTATCCTGGGCTCCATCCCAGGACCCTGGGATCATGACCTGAGCCAAAGGCAGATGCTTAACCCACTGAGCCATCCAGGTGCCCCCAATTTTTTTTAATACAGTTATTTAAGACATATCTTTTTTTGTTACAATTGGAGAACCTATGATGTAGTGGTGATGCCCACATTTGTAAAAATGAATAAAATAATTTGGAGAATTTAAGCAATTCATCAAATACTTATTGTAACCACCAGGGTCTTGCATCCGTGCCTAATCATGTGCCATCAGAGAAGCATCCTTTTGGTCAAAGCGATAAGCATATTTGATTATTTCTATACTTAGCTTTTATAATTTGATACAATTTATATATTCAGAAGGTGGCTAGCTTAACACAGGGTAGGATAGGTGTGTTATTAGGCACTTCCATGAATGAACCATTTGCAACATACTCTCAACTGAACAATGAATTTGAATTTTTTTTAAAATTCAGATTCAAATAATTTTTTCAACTTCTCTCTATTACAATCTCACTTTTACAATTAGTGGGAAATGGACAAAATCCTCTGAGATGTTTTAAGTGGCAGACTGAGATCTCAACTAGCAAAACAACTTTAAACTGTGTCATTTGTCAGAAGAATGCTGGGTAGAAGAGAAATAGTCCTCACCATGGAAGCCTACGATTGAGGAATTCCTCCAAATAATGTATACCTGGAAGCCTGTTCATTTCCTTAGTGTCTTTCCTCATTCACCTAGTTTTTGTGACCATATTTTTCTGAAATGAATTTCATACTAACTGGGACCAAATGTTTCCATTTGTGTTTTGTCACTGACCTGCTTTTGATCTACTTTGAGTACTAGCGAACACATTTGATGAATTCCAAAACAACTGAGAAATTAGGTGAGGAAAAACATCGGCCACAAATTGATTATCTAGTGCAGCATAAACCCAAAGAAACTCACTTTTTTTAATTTTCCAGGTTTGGGACATTAGGGAAACATGGTATTAGGCAGAATTTGTGATGCTTTTCTCCATGGACCATGAAGGGGAATATCATGAAGGGGAAATGATCAACAGCTAGAATTTGTACTGGCTTGTGTGCTTCTTTTTCCTTTCAGCTTGTCATGTTCTTTATAATTTTTTTTAGTTTAATAATATGCAAAGCCTTGAATGTGCAATGCTCTCATACTTTCCACTGAGCTTCAAAGAAAGAAAGCAGAATGAAGCTTGTTGTAAACTTTTATTTCCATTTTCTGCTTTATGTAACCTTATTTTAGTAGCTCCAGTAAAATGTAACCACATTAACCAACACTTAATTTGGACTCAATGACGAAAGAAAGCCAAAAATAGCTTAGAAACAAACAAAAATTTGCAAAGTGTATGTCTGCCACTACATCAGATGCTGTCAAGTCGTTATTTTTTTTTTTTTGTTTTTTTTTTTTTTTGGCAGGAAAAAGAGCAAAGAGAAGATGATTGAAATTCATCGATAGATGTATTTGGGCACGCGAGCTTAATTATTCTCTCCCCTCTCTGCTGTGGTAGTCGTTATGTAAAGTTATGAAATAAAATGAAATGTGATTCTTTGTCTAATTCAAATTAGCTACATTATTACTAGTCACTTCTGCTTTCATGTGAGGTTAATTATATGTTCAATTTATTAAAAGTCATGGGGTTTTGCATAAATTAATGAAAGTATAATAGTATACTTTGTATAATGTCTGAACATACTGTGAGAGTTTGATAATAAAGGTGATGGTGGGCTAAATTCAGTGTTCTTTATTTATTTTTTTTTAATTCAGTGTTGTTTAAACTATAATCAGCACCTGTGTTTTCTTTGTACCCATTTATCAATCAACAACTGAATCGATTGTGAGCCACTACAAAATACTTTGATGTCTTACAGCATACGAAATAACTTTAGATCAATTCTTTTGTCTGATCCTAACAGTTGTTCATGGCATGTGGTATTTCAAAGCATGTTAGGGATAGAGCTGGGGATTGATTGTTGATCTGTGACTCCAGATCCAGAGCATTTCTAGAATATCCAAATACACTACATGTTTACATTATATAAAATACGCATTGTTGCCTATTACCTATTTAAATCTGTATGGTTGATAACTACATTTACTTAAAATAATATCCTGGGATTTTAGCAAATTAATGAAGAACTAATATGTTAACTAGGTCCAGGACCTAGTTAAAGTAGGATGTGTATTTCCGCTCTAATTATGTATTGTTATGTATAGTTTTTGGTAGGACGAACTTACTAACAACTTAGTGGTTTAAAATAATAACCACTTTATTTATCTGCCACAATTCTGCCTTTTGATCAGTGCTTTGGAAGCGTAGCTCATGTTCTTCAGTGGCATAGGTAGGGGTGGGGGTTGTGGGGGTGGCTTAAGGCTACACTCCCAAGCAGGCTAACTCACATGGCTGGAAGGTTGATGATGGATGGTTTGCTGGAACGCAGATGTATGGGTTGGCCAGTAGCCTTGGTTCACACTTCTGCCTAGATTTCTTGATTCTTCCCCTGCTGTCCCCCCCACCCCCAGGCCTCTCTGTGTGGTTAGCTTGGGTTTCCTTATAGGACTGGGTTCTCAGGGTAGTTAACTTCCAAAAGGGCCAGAGCAAAACTTCCTAAGCTTTAGGCTCAGAATTGGCACAGTGTCACTTCTACTGGTTAATATGATTCACTGGGCCAACCCATATTTGAGGGGGAGAGGACAACGTGAGGGTGAGCATGTCGGGAAGTGTGTTTCACTGGAAGCCATCGACGTATCATACAGAAACTTGCGCATAAATGTTCATAGCTTTATCCATCCCAGTTTTACTCTGGAAACTATCCAGATGTCCTTCAGTGGATGAATAGCTAAGCAAACTGTGGTGAACCCATACTATTGAATCCTACTCAGCAATAAAAAGGAGTAAGTGCAAGAACTTGTATTAATCTCAAGGAAATAATTCGGAGGGGAAGAAAAAGCACAAATCTCAGGATATACACTGCATGATTCCATGCATACAACATCTGTGAAGAATAGATTAATTGTTGCCTGGGGTTAGGAATGGGAGGTGTAGGTGTAACTATAAATAAGTTATTGCAGAAAGCTTTGTGATGATGCTATAATTGAGCACCTTGATTTCGGTGGCAGCAAGAGAAACTATACATGTGATAAGATTGCGCAGAGCTATACACACATACACATGAGTGGGTAAGTCTAAAATATGTTGTGTGGATTGTACCAATGTCAATGTCTTAGTTGTGATACTGAATTCTAGTTGCACAAGGTGTGGCCATTGGTGGAGCTGGGTGGAAGGCACATAAGAGCTCCTTGTACATTTCTTTGTGATTTCCTGTAAAGCTTTAATTATTTTAAAATTGAAAGTAAAGAGGAAGAAGAAGACCACCCTTGGGTTTGGAAAGCAGTGAGGGGAGTTTATGCAGTCAAAGGACTTTGACTCAACCCTTGGCACGTGTTTTATAATGTGCCAGGATTTTGTTCCTAGTCAGGTATGGTGAGGCCAAGAGATCAGAAGATGGTTATTGGTGAAAAGATAGTTTGTTACTCACAGTTCCCCAGATGAGGGAACAAGCATCACTCTACATGGACTGTGAGGGAAGCAAGAATTTTCTGTTCCCTCAAGGTCTGAAACGATTGGAAAAGAGAGGACTTTGATCAAACAGGCCTCGCAAGCTTCCTCCCTATTAACCCTGCCTAGCTTACAACCCAATGTAGTTGTCCATGGTGATAGCTCCGATGATAGTTCCGTTCCTGGAGCAGGTCTTCTATATAAATTATTTTAGGCATTTGAGGGGCAGGTTAAGTGCTTTTCCTAAATCTCCTGGGTTTTGATTGCTTTTTAACTCAAAATAATTTTCATGACAAAGTGACCCATTGTGAGGCAGCCTGCCCTTGGCTGCTACAGGTCCACACAGGAAAGTACCAAGTCAGTCTGGAGGCTGAGGGAGTATAGAGAAAGTGTGGACCAGAGCTTTTATTGTGAGTTTAGCAGGAAGGAAGGAGTGAGGCAAGGTAAGCAGCTGAACAGGTTTAGGATTGGACCGTTTGAAACAACTTCTGGCCAACTCTGGCCTATAGAGGTGGTCTCAAGTTGTTCCAAACCTGGCCCTGAGGTGATTAAAAGCAGAAAGAACAATAGCTTGATCAGTGAGAAGTTGACAAAGAAGGTGATTGAACTCTGAATTGTCTGGTTTGCATCTCAAAACTGTGCTCAAGGGCAAGTTGATTGAGGTCTCTAGGAATTAGCTGACCCTGGAAGTCCAGTCTCTTCCCTCCTGGGGTTTGTAAGGTTCCAAGATGTGAAAGGATCCTAAAATAGAGAAAATCAAAAAACATGATTATTACGGTATACCACTTCTTAACAGTTGTACCAGCACAGTGTGATTTGGCAGTTTGAGCCTCAGTTTCTCCCTCTTTATAATTTGGATAATAATTATAATGCTTAACTCATAACATTACCAGGACAGACAAGAAGAGTCTACATCAAGCCCTTAACAATGGTGCCTCGCATCTACTAAGCACTCAATGAAATACGCTAATAATATGCAGGCTTGGACTCCTCACAAAGCACTATTTGGTACAGTGATGGGTGGATTTGGAGGTTTCAATAAATCTTTACCCAAATAATCTATGTAATAGTAACTAATGTCATATATAGAAATCTGTCCTCCTGAAGCAAAGATCTTTTACTCTATCCCATTTTCGGTTATGTTATTTATACTGAATTCCAGGATAAACGCCAAAGGGGAATACATTTTTGTAGCTAAGAAACTCTTAGTACTATGATAGGCTATAATGTGTATATAAGACAGTTATTCCACTGATGGAAACTGATCTGGAAATTGCATGAAGCACAATAAAAATGGATATTCTGACTTTGAACATCAAAGCCCTATGGTTTCTTCTGTGGCAAGTGCTAGCTCCAATCCACTCTCTATTTCTAAGAAATAGGTGATTTTCAGGGGCAGTACACTCAGGTTGCACACAAAAACCCGGTTATATTCAAAGGTTTAGCTCATTTTCTTTGCATGAACATAAATCCTGTTTTGTCAGCTAGAGAGGGTTAAAAGTCAATTGGTAAATGGATGGCTTCACCATTGATCTGTAGGACTTCATGGGGGCATCCAGCTAACTATGGCACCCCTCACCACTTCATAAATTAAAAACAATCCATAAATAACTTACTCCATAGTAGGTGGAAGAATGACATTTCAGGAGGCGTGGGGATGGCAAAGAAGGGGCATTTCCCTAAAAAAATGAAAGAGGCCCCTTGAAAGATCTCATAAGCATCGCTTAATTTCAGTGAATATGACAAGCTGAACACAGGCCTGATAAACCCCCAAAACTATATAAATTGCCCAAGAAAATTAAGATACAAGTGATCCACTTACATAAGAGTCTGAAGTCAGGTAACTTTACAACTGCACTATATTTTCTGCAATATGATATGCAATTAATTCTTCCTTAAATAAACAAACTGATTAAAATTTCATTATGCTGACATCTCACAATAAGCCTGGATCCAGCGAGCCCCTTTCTTTTTGCTTATGTAAGCCTTTATAATTAATTCTGGATTTATGTCATTTGCTGGTCAATGTTACAGTCACCTTTCTAACTATTTAAGCAATTCGAAAGCTGTCGGAGCTCACAGGAGCCACTGAAGCCATGGGTGATGGCTCCCAGTTTTAATCTAATCCTTATTTGGTGAAGTTTTATTTCCCCCGTGCTGTGGCATTTTCTTTTAGCCAAGCAATTAAACGTTAATGTCCTCACTTTTTGCACCACGGTAATTCCATGATTCGATTTTTAGCCAGACAGAGGTGGCAGCATAATTTTGTCTAATTCACAGCCTACTAACACATTTTACCATTTAATTAGTGGTTTTTTTCCCCCCCATTTCAGCCCCCAAAACTATTTTGTCATAGTTGATAAATTTAAACTCTTAGGTTATACAAAGATCCTAAGAATTGTCCGCGTCATTCGGCGACCCTCACTTGTGTCGTTACTTCCTTCTCTGAGCAGGTGTTGGCTGGGCTCCAGGAAGGCCTTTCAGTGCCACACGTGGAAGGGGCTACTGGAGGGTGCATCTCCGAGAAAGCAGGAGACTCTTGAGGACCTGGTGGTACCATTTCCCATCAACCAGGTAATATGCGAAGGGGAGTCAGAGTCAAAGCCTCACTCTGCACTTGGCACTTGAGGTGAGCTGGCGTTCCCTTTCACACTTGAACATGTGGAATTTACACCAGTTTTTAGATTTGTTCATATACATAGATGTTTTAAGAGTGGCCTCTTGAGGACTGATCTTAAATGGTATCATCACAGAAAAGAAGGGTAGTGAGAGTGTTAGCTAACAACAGGGTATCATAACCTTGCCACATGTAAGTGTATCAGGTCAACACCTTGTGTGACTTCAGTCTACACAATGTTCTATGTCAACTGCATTGCTCAATGACGCCAGGAAGAAAAAACAACAACAACAAAACAAAACCAAGAGTGGCCTCTCTATGGAAACCAAATAAAATCAAATAAATCATAAGCATGTAATTGGCACTTTTATCTCCCAGAGGTAGGGCATTTTTATGAAGTCTTATCTCACAAAGATTTCTTTTCTGGACCTCTCTCTAGTTCCTCCTTGTCGACACAGGTTACAGCCCACTTTGAGGGTCGGACTAGTTTTCTGGGTTTGTGAGGTCTCGCAGAGAGATACTTCTTTTCTCTGAAAAATTTCCTTGCTTCTGATGTGGACGTTCCATTTTCTTAGCTAGAGATAGAGATTTTTGTGTGTGTATATGTGTGTCTGTGTATGACTATTCATTGCACCAGTGTATCATTTAATCCTAAAACAAGTTATAAAGTCTTCCAGGGTGAGAGCCAGACATTTTCTGTTTGATTTTTTTTTTCTTTAGTCTTTCACTGTGCATAAATTATGTAGGCTAGGAATTCACGATACAGCCAGAGGGAGCTATGTTCTATTCATTATTTATTCTGATCTCACTGTGTTCTAAGAAAGGTTTCAAGGTGGCGTCCAAGGCAGTGTATCTGAACCTGAATAATAAATTATCTTGTAACAAATGGCCTTGCACTGTACACTCACATGATGGTTTTATATCGTTTTCATTCTGTTTAACCTCACGTCAATTCTGTGCACTAAGAAGCTATATGTCACTGCTCTACAGGTTAGGGAAAAGCAGCTCATGCTTGAAGTCCTGAGTTCCCCCTTTTCTACTGGATGCCTCTCATCCCTGAGGAAGAGTAGTTTTCTTTTTCCCTGACCCAGTGCATTAATCACTCATCTTCGAGACCGTTTAATGATACGCTGAAACTGATTATTTGGGAAAGCAAACAGATTGATATTGGTGTCACGGCTACAGAAAAGTGGATCGGTCACATGTCTTATTAAACGCTAACCCACAAAATTCCCAGTGAATTCCCTTTTGAATTGCATATGGATTGAGGGGAGATGATATTTTTAATGGGGGGAAAACAAATAGAAAATCAAATTCTGCAAAGATTGTTCAGTTGCTTTCAATATGAACGGACGCTTCTCTGTTCTGGGGCTGTGCTTGGGATTAAAGCAGGTTGATGACAACCAAGAATTTCCGAGCCCCCAGAAAGAGCCGTAAAGCAAAAATAGGTCTACCCCAAATGGGAACTTAGAAAGGATTTATTAAGTAGCTTAACTTTGTTTACATGGATAAATGAGCCTTTCTAGAAAAAAGTTGTGTCTTTTTTTTTTTTTTTTTAACTCAGATTCTAAGCGAGCCAGCTGCAGATGCCTTTGGGATTTTTGCAGTGTCATTATGAGAAACCGTCTGTCTAGCTTTCTTTCAAAATCTCCCGAGCTCTATCCAGGTGTTGAGATTTCAGGATGTGCCCTTCCTACCATCAGCTGCGCAGGATGGACTCACCCAATGTCAGCACCTCGTGCAAGAGAGAAGGCTCTCTTTGTATACTTCCTCAAGGCACCTCAGTGTAGCTGTCTCATTCTGTTTCAAATTAACATCAGTGGTCATTTCCGCTGGTTATGCTGTGTAAAAGGAACTCTATATCCTTCAACTGTTCTCCATTTGCAGGGCACCATGGGAGGCTGTTAAGATATGCAAATTGTGTTGTCTCAGTGTGCTCTCCTGGGTCATTATTCCCCCCTTCCTTTTAGGAAATCTAAAAGAACATGTTAGAGTTTGGCTCTTAATTCTGGAGGAAAAAGAAGAGTGACTGGGTTCTGCCCATGAATCTTCTCTTGAGGACTGATTTTCTCTAACAAGATTGAATGCTACACTTTTGGGCATATTGCAGGGACCAGTGAAATTGCATGGTGCAATCACTAACGCGGTCCTTATATACACTGAGAAGCGGTCACTATTGTAGGTCGTTTTGCCAATTATTTTTCTAGAAATAAAATTTCCCCAGAGAATGAATTCTGCAGAAATGATCTGTAATTAGTTTTAAGCCGCGTCGTCAATAATCGAGTCTTTATCTCTGTGGCCTAATAGTTAAGGATATGGTAGGCACAAGGCTGCCCGAGTTCAGATGCTCACTTCCATTGGCTATGTGATCTATGTTGCTTAAAATCTCTAAGTTTTGGCAGCTTCATTTTTAAAATCAAGATTATAATGGAGTGCCTGCGTGGCTCACTTGCTAAATCTCGGCCTTCAGCTCATGTCATGATCCTGGGGTCCTGGGATCCAGCCCCATGTTTCTTTCCCTCCCTCTCCCTGCCACTCCTCCTGCTTGTGCTCTACTCTCTGTCAAATAAATAAATACAATCTTTAAAAAAAAAAAGATTATAATACCTAGCTCATGCTCTGTCATAAGATAATGTTCCTGTCATATGATCATCATTCATTCTAGGAAAAGCTAATATTGTTATTGTTATTTAATTGCTTTGAGGAAAATAATTGGTCTGTTGAATATTGCTCAACCCGCGCCTTATTTGAGGATTTTTAATGACACATTTCTGCATCATGGATCTGATTGTGGCTGAATTTACTGCATCCACCTGTTAAATATAATCAGTAGAGAATTTAACAATAACTTTCTTATAGTAATTAAGCCCACACAGTAATCCTGTTTTTAGCATTGTGGAAGTAGAAGAAAACGTGATACAGACTCTAGCAAATGGCCTCTTTATAAGGTATAGTTCTAATTTAAGTACTCTGTAATAGGTCACTAGTGCAGTGTGACAGTGAATTTTCCACCATAGCCCTATGCGTGTCTCCCCAACCCCATCATTTCTCCTCATCCCCTCTTACACCTGACAGTAGCCCCACCTCTTCCCCATCCTTTTTAATAAAATCCAAATTGCCCAAACAGTGGCTGTTAATTCATAGGAACAATTCTTCCTTCTGATAGGACCATCCTTGACCAACCATTCCAGAAAATTGTTCCTGGAAGGCACCACCTGCCCTACAGAAGGTTCTGGCCTCCTTTCCCAAGTTAGAACGCTCCTTTGGAGCCCTCTCAGACCTGATGTTTTGAAAGGAAGGCATATTCATGGTGCCTTTGTTGATTTTTCTCACACAGTAGCTTTCCTTTTTTTAGTATTTTTCCTTTTTTCTCACCTTAAGAAGTATTTCTCACAAATGGCAGCATATCTTTTTTTTTTTTTTTAATCACCTGTCATCATTTTGAAAGTAACCATTTGAAAGAACAATGACAAATTACAATCACTGGTAAGAAAGCAAACTATTTCAAACGTTCCATAAATTCGGGATAGGGTTCAGGACATGCTACCCCAAAATATGGCACCTTGGCATATTGAATATTTCAAGTTGAAGGTGTTTGAAAAAATGGCAGAAACAGGCAGGTTACTCTGACCTCCTTGCCTGCTTGCTTTTCTGTCCTGAAGCAGGTCATAAAACATTCATGAGAGAGGTGCCACCCTATATCCCCAGGAAAGGAGCATCCTTATCTCCGAGAACAAAGGGATCTCAAGCAGAATTTGAACAAAAGGCCTCACTGACTTTTCCCCAGTTTACTACCATTACTTCATACTCCTTAACCTGTATTTCTCTAGAACTTCCACTCATCACACCTAGCATTTAAAGTGCACAGGTCTTAATGTTTCTTTGGGGTCTTCATTTCCTTATGGAGGCTCCAGGTCACATAAAACTTAAATAAATATGTATGCTTTTAAAAAAAAATGTTAAACTGTCTTTGTCAGTTTAATTTGCACACCCAGCCAGGAAGCAACCCTAAGAAGGTTGAGGAAAATGTTTCCTCCTCTACATCAGCTTGGATTTAGAGTGTGGGAGATGCCCAGTTTAGAATGAATTTCTAGAAGCCCTTACAACAAAATCTCTCAGTTGGTTAAATGTTTCCATTAAAAGTCAAGTAACTGCTGGCACTCTTTTCAGATATTATAAAAAGGTCCAATATGGAATCAAAACAGGTAAACAGAATCATAGCTTCCCTAGGAGAGACTCAGAGATATCGTAAGTTAAAGGAACTATAAACCAGGGATCATCAAACTAAGATCTGATGCCAAATTCAGCTGGCCTCCTGTTTATTTTGCCTAGGAGTTAAGGATGGTTTTTACATTTTTAAATGGTTGAGAAAAAACATGAAAAGAAGAATTATGTTTTGTGACATGTACATATTCCATGAAATTCAAAATTTAATAACCATAAATAAAGTTGTATTGGAAACAGCCACACCCATTTGTTTGCCCATAGTCAGTCTGCTTTGGACTTGCAAGAGCAGAGCTAAGTAGTTGGGAAAAAGACCACTGGTTCTCAATACCAAACATCTTGACTACCTGGTCTTTCATAAAAAAGGTTGGCGGACTCCAATTACAGACCATTGGAATTAGATGGCCATTAGAGTCCAATTTTCAAAGCTCATTTTCATCTCTTGGTTTAGATGACATAAGAAATTGCTTATATTACAGAGTTAAGGAAATAAAAGTATCATGGGAATTATATACAGTGTAATGTTGATCATGTAAAATCACAATTACTAAATTACTTAAAAAAGAAATGTGCTGGGCAGCCTGGGTGGCTCAGCTGTTTAGTGCTGCCTTCAGCCCAGGGTGTGGTCCTGGAGACCCAGAATCTAGTCCCAAATCAGGCTCCCTGCATGCAGCCTGCTTCTCTCTCTGCCTGTGTCTCTGCCTCTGTGTGTGTGTGTGTCTCTCATGAATAAATAAATAAAAATTTTTAAAAATGGGTAGGAAATATCAGAAAGGGAGACAGAACTTGCAAGACTCCTAACTCTGGGAAACGAACTAGGGGTGGTGAAAGGGGAGGAGGGCGGGGGATGGGGGTGACTTGGTGGTGGGCACTGAGGGAGGCACTTGACGGGATGAGCACTGGGTGTTATTCTGTATGTTGGCAAATTGAACACCAATAAAAATAAATTTATTATTAAAAAATAAAAAATGCACTTTAATATTAACAGTACTTAACTTCAGATTGAAATTACACACATTCTGTCCCCTGATTTTCTCTGCTCTTTTGGGATGTCTACAAACTAGAAAATCAGAAGAAATTAATGAAAACAGTTTTAAATGGAGCTAATTTGTATGACAATCTGTTAAAGTGTTTCTACACTTTGGTTCTGGTACATTAAACAAGGGACATATTTCAGAACTATATCCTTCTAATTAAGGCTCCAAAGACCACATCTAGTTAACTTTATCTCTAAAAACCCATATAACATATTTTTCCCCAAAATAACTTTTAAATTATTAAATACATTTACTAGAAATCAGATTTTAATTCTAATATCTGTATCTTAGGAGTAAAGTAAATGTTATGTTTCTATTATTTTGCTCAACTAGGAGAAATATTGCTAATGAATTAGCTACAAATTATAAATTTTGAATAAGGAATGTAGTTGTTGGAGTTAAAGAATACATTTTAAGTTTCAAATGATTGATGTGACCGTTTAGTTATATATAGAGAAAATCCATTTATGTAAATATTAATTTTGTGGTAAAATTTTTCCACTTTCAATGTTTTGTTTTGTTTTTTGTTTTTTTTTTTTATGAAAGAGGATTTTTTTTTTATAAGCCCCTAAAGTCAAGCTTTTTGCTATAACTCAAGTACACTGAGAAGGGTATAGTTCCAGCAGATGTTTACGTATTTGGAAATGAAATACAGAGATGTACATGAAGATTGATAAAGATGTGCATATATGGGCATATATTCAAGGCCAGCTAACTCTACAGATTTATGTATGATTAATTTAAGTTAAAAGAATTGTACCTTACAGATTTGTTTTTCTGATCATGATTTGCTTTGTCAGTAATTTTGTAAATGGCTATCCAGAGAGGACATCTGTTATTGGCTAGGCTGATGTATTAGGCCATTTTGATCATTCTTCATTTACCAAGCATTTGTTTGCCTCCGTTTGCTTGTGGCAGATTGAAGCAAACAGAAACAGGCTTTCAAATCATTATAAAGCCAAGTACTTTTGCAGCGAAATACGTGATGAACAGAACTTTAGGGAGCCAAGTAAGAAACAGATGCATCTAACAAAAGCTGGTCCTTCTTCCAAAATACAATCATCACTTCTTAATTATTGTTTCTTTTTTTCTTATGTCTTCTTTATGATTTCTCTATTCCTTTTTATGAAATGGAAGAACACAGTGGTTTGAGGGTAGAAAATATGTCAAAAATGAAACAAATTGTTGTATGAATGTTCACTGCAAGTAACTCAAATACATAAACTTTATGAATGAAAGAGTATTACGTTACATTAGGCCATGCACTTATGTTTTAAGGGAGATCATTAGGTTGTAAAAATAACTCATGAAAATGTTGATTTTGTTTTTCCTTCATCTTAGTAGGAAAGTCATGAAAATGCGCGATACGATGATAATACCCTCTTCTGCACACCAGGTGCTCCTTTTTTCTCTGAACTTGAATTAAAACCTCAGAATTCTTAGTTGAAGTTAGCAGATGAGACGGACCAGATCCATGCTTTGGACGTGAGCTCTTCAAGGGCAAGGCCTCCTTGCGTTCATCCATCTCCCTCTAGATAGAGTTGCATTCTCAAGAGCCAATACTTAGGCAGCGCTTCCTATATCCCAGACACTTCCATAAGAGTCCCCATTAATTGCCTCATGGACTCCTCTTGATAGTCATATGCCACTAGGGATGATAATTCCCATTTCACAGATGAAAACACAGACAAGGTTTGGTAAATGTGCCCAGGGCACACAGCTGTGAAGTGAGAGAATCGGAATTCTAGCGCAGCTCCAGCACCTGGGTGGCTAACCCAGCAAAGTGCAGCTTCTTTAGAATAACAATTGCTTCTTAAATGTCAGAAAGAGCTATAAATCTGTGCTTCTGAGTTGTGGAAGGAAGCACATGTGCCCAATAGATTTGCTCTTAAAAGCACCTGTTCCTGGGGCACCTGGATGGTTCATTTGGTTAAGCAACCAACTCTTGATTTTGGCTCAGATCATGATCTCAGGGTTGTGAGATTGAGCTCCTATAGGGATCCGTGCTGAGCATGGAAGCTGCTGGAGATTCTCCTTCTCCCTCTCCCTCCACGCTTCTCCCTTTCCCCTTCCCCACCTTGATCTCTCTCTGGTGCTCTCGCTCAAAAATAATAGAAAGGCACCTGTTCCTAATAGTCCTCACCCTTGTCCACCTCAACCCAACTTCCATCAAATGCCTTTCTCCCTATGACTATTCTCTGGAACCAACACCATACAATTATGCACTACATACTGTGAGTCCTAGTTTGTTAATTTTGACTGGTTATCTAACCCTTCAAAATATTTTCAGTTTAGAGGATAAATTAAATGTTATCCCAGAGGAATCAGTTACTAATAACAGGAAAGATTTGGGGAGGCCTGAGGTCCCTTTGTAGCACTGCCCCAAAATCCAGCCACCAAAAGGCCATTCATAATAAATGTGAGCTATTGCTCAAGGGAAGCATCAGAGACAAGGTACCAGGACCTCTAAGAAATTTAGGGGGTCTGAGCCATCTTTATATTTTAAGGAAATTCTGTAGGTTATAGGCCTATTTTTTATTTTAAGATGACAGAAACACAAGTGGTTACACATCTCTGCAGTGGCTTAGGCAAGTTTTCATTTTATTGTCTTCCTTTATATGTATTTTTAAACATTATTACATATAATCTCTTTTATTTTTTACAATCAAAAGAAAGAAAGTATTAAACTCACAAAAGTAATTGGAGTCTTAATCTTCCTACAACATGTTCCCAATGTTGCTGAGGGAAATGCACCGAACATGCTCTGTTCTCACTGAAGCACACCATTGTCCTGTTCTATTTAGTCTGTTTCTTTATACATATTTTATAAACATCTTTGGTATGAGACAAAACAGTAATAGTGTGAAGGTGGCCAAGCATGGAAATCGTGAGTAATTGAGAGATACGGTTTAATGGACTGCTGGATTGTTTATGACTTCAAGATAATCATTTGGAACTTAGGAGACAATTTCAGAGACAAAAATCCTTCCTTTTCTCACCAATTTTGTCATCTTGTTACCCAAATATAAAAACGAAAGTTTGAAATATTTTCTGTATATGAGCCATGTTGCATCTTTATCAGCAGTGGGTACACACATATTCGACAGGGATGAACGCTGTGCAAAGCCAATGAAACCACCCAACTCCATGTTCCCTGAGAATTTATAACATAGGGAAATGTCTATGAGGTGTTAAAAATAAAAGTGGATTCATACACTACTTGGATTCGGGTTATAGTATAGACAAAACATACACATGTCAAACTGAATTTGTAAATTTACATCCCTGAGTTGTATTTAAAAAAACAGACAAATACACACGTTTTATACATATATACACATATCTATGCATACACATACACACAAGATAAACAGAAAACTTTTGAATGTGTATTAAGTGCACAAATAGTGAATTTGAAATGTACCTTAAAATTAAACAATTCTATACAAATATTTGCTCCATCAGGAAATAGAGAGTTATCACAATTTCTGGCAATATTTTTATTAGACATCAAATATAGCCCTTTAAAAAAATTTTCCTCTTTCTGTGTTTGGAGCAACAGCAGACCAGGGAATTTTCAGAATCATTTAAAGATGCCTTCTACGGAAAATATTCTGCTTTACTGATGGTGTAGCCCAATCCCTTTAGTTTGAGTTGTTACAAAATTGATCATCACTGGCAACTATGAAGTAGCTAAACATGCCTATATTTTTATCTTCTCGATGGCCAAACTTGTGTGATAGTATAGATTAGTAGACATAAGAAAGGGAAATGCATTTCCCTTTTCAGTTGAGAAAACCTCGTTTGGGTAATGGTGTGATTTTCCATCTGAGGTGGTTATGCAGCCATTAGTCAAGGAGCCCTATAGGAAAGGACGAGATGTTAAGTTTTACCTCAAGATACATTTACAAGTCCTGTTTGGCAGCATTTGCTCTGAGAACAAGCTATGCTATATATTTCAGAGAAATTGAAACCATATGTTGACACCTAAAAAATCTTGAGAAATACCACTGGAGTTTGCAAGAAAACATATAAATATAATCAAATCGTTGTAGAATATGTCTACTTGGACTAACTATAATACTTTGCTTGTTTTTCAAGGAGCTGTATTAGTGATCTTAATGCTATTAACTGTAATACACTGTGACCTAATTTAAACTGACTGATTGAGTTAATATTAAACTCTTCATCTTATATTTCCAAATTGAAATGAAAAGATTTCATAGTACCTGCTTCAATTTTAGTAATAATTATGTTTCCTTGCTGATACTTGGCATCTAGAGCTTTCCTGTCGAAAGACCAGGGTCTTGGAACAAGACTTAGGCCCAAATGAAGCCTCAATAAGAAAACACAATTTGGGTCATATTTAGGCTGGCAACTATTTGATGAACTACCAGCAGACATTCCAATTTCTCCAGTACTCTGACCAGTCACTTCTGCCCACAAAAATTGAAAACAACCCTCAGAAGGCAATGACTTCAATCTTAATTTAAAGATGGACACTTGAGATGAGTTCCTGGTCGCAATTAAATCTTCATTTAAAGCCAGATACAGGACGGTTTTCCTGGAGCCCCAGAAATATACCTATTTGGAGTGAATGTGGTGATAAAATGTTGAGTGATCTTTGCCTTTCGAAGATTCTTCATTTGAATCAAGGCATTAGTGGTATCATTGCCATGATGTGATTTTGGAACTCTATCCACATGGAAAGCATAAAAGAAAAGCATGGTTATAATTTTTTTCTGCATCAAGTTGAGTTGGGAATTCTGAGACAGAGACCTCAGGAAGGGAAAATCCCATGTCATCATCTAGTTCTTGCTGTATCTCCCAGGGATTTCCACTTGCTGCTGTCACCTATGAGTCTCCTGATCTCTATTTGCTGTGACCAGCACAGCTGAGTGCTCTTGGTCAGCTGCTCCTCTCTGTACATCTTTTTGCTGCTCTTGTTGTTAGTTTAATGGACTATTTGATATTGAATATAAGGACATTTTGTGAATTCAGTTTTTCACTTGTTTCTGCCACACACTTCTTCTTTTCTTCAAATTTTACTTCATGAGCAACACATTTCTCCTTGCAGATCAGGTCCATCTTGCCAATTTTTTGGTTTTTAATTGTATAGGGCTTTCTTTATTTTATTAAAAAAAATTTTTTTTTTGCTCCTGGTTGGGGTAGAGTATTTATGTGGAACAAACAATGTAGTTCTAACTCAATTATTTGGAAAGGGAGAAGCCCCCACCCACCCCAACACAAACACATATCACCACCACCACCATACATGTGCACACATGTACTATGCCACACTGAACTTTGGACTAACAGTAACTACTTCTAGATATCGAGTCCCTATAGTATGTACCAAAGAATTTGCTGGGTTTCAAATATATCTTCTTTAAAACCTAATAAAAATCTATGAAGTTAATCCTTTCTTTATATATGGGGAAATGGAATCTTGGGAATTTAAATAACTTGCTCACATTCCCATAGTAAGAAGATCAGAAAGATAAATTTTTTTTAAAGACTTGATTTATTTATTTGAGAGAGAAAATTAGGGGGTGGGCAGAGAGAGAAGGAGAGTCTCAAGCAGGCCCTGCATGGAGCCTGACCTGGGCTTGATCTCATGACCCTGAGATCATGACCTGATCTGAAATTAAAGAGTCAGACACCTTACCGACTGAGCCAGCCAGGTGCCCCAGAAAGATAAATTTAAATTTAGGCTGATCTGACAATGAAGCCTGGACTTTGCATTTTGTATTGGCCACCTTTTATATCTCTTCATGATCCCAAATTGCCTTGAAACTACTGTAAACAAATAAAACCGACAAAAATGCAAAATCACTTGAGACATAAGGGTGTGTTAGTTCAGTTTATGTGTCAACCTGACTGGATCAGAGGAAGCTCAGGTATCTAAATAAAAATTATTTTTGGTTGTTCCTGTGAGGGTGCTACAAATGAGGTAGCCTTTGAGTCAGAGGACTCAGTAAAGGTAAATGCTCTCCCCATTGTGGGTGGGTGTTACCCAATCCAGTGAGGGCCTGAATAGTGTAAAAGGTAGAGGAAGGAAGAATTCATTCCTTTTTTCTTCCTGCCTGTCTTCTGGAGCAGGGACATCAGTCTTTTATACACAGACTAGGACTTACACGGTCTGCTTCTCAGGTTCTCAGGCCATTGGACTCAGACCAGAACCATACCGCTGGCTTTCCTGAATGTCCAGATTGCAGACTGCAGACAGCAAAACAGCAGACAACCAATTCCTTATCATAATAAATTTCATATATACATATCCTATTGGTTTAAGAAAGGAATAGACAAATACAGATTTTAAATGGCCTTATTGTTAGGTTTCTTTTTGAACATCTCAAATCAGTGGGCAGAATTATGAAAAATATTTTGAGTATATTTATGGATGGTTTTGGAGGGAGATGGTCTATATATAGCTTTTATTATATTCTCTAAGTGGTTCACGATAGTTATCTCTCTCTTTCCTAGTAAGGTCCTTTATTTACCAAATAGCAACATACTCACTTGTCTTATTTAAATTACTAATAATTGGGTCAGGGTTATGTTATTTCTAAGAGAATGTTCCCTGGAGTCATTTAGACATGCATTCAAAAATCAGGATCCTCTTTAACAAGTTGGACAACTTTGGGTAAGTGTTCAATATTCTGATGCTTATTTTTCTAATCTACAAGGTGGGAATAATAACAGCGCATGCCCCATAGAGTTGTAGTAGTTTTAAAATGATAAAACATAGGCAACCCTCACTACAGTGCCTGTCATAGCATAAATGAATTTAGCCTATCTTATTGAGTGTTACTCTAATTGCTATTTGTTAAGCAAAAGAACCAGGAATCATAGAAATAACCAAGGAACCATCCCAAACCTGTTGAACCTAAGTAATTCAATTTTGATGACAAAGAGTCAAAAAATAAAAGAAACAAAAACCAGGGATTGGCTTGGATAATCTAACAATAATAACTGAATGGGCTAGTCAGTAACAATTCAAAACTTTGAATCCTTGTGTTTCTATAAATATGTATATATTTCTATAAATTACATATAATTATAAATGGATACACATTTCTATAAGTGTATATGCATGTAGCTTCAGCTATGTATCATCTATCTATTATCTCTTTCTTTGAGCTAAACTGAGGAATCTCTTTACCACTTATTCATTGTTACTATGACTTACTTTTGGGTTGAAATCTCAAACTAAATTGCTGACTTTAAAAACATGAAGGAAAATTATAGAATTGAGTGTTGATACTGGAGCTTCATTTTTTGGCTCAAATAAAGAAATGAAGGAATGAGCGGTGTAAAAATGTACTCCCTTCTTGATGCTCAGTGCTTAGTGATCCCATACTGTTCCACCCCTCCCCACCTCAGCAGATAACCTGAGCTCATGGTGCTTTCCATTCCAATGTCATACACTAGCCCATTGCCCAACTTTCCTTAAGGAAGGTAAGTAATTTAGAGTCAGACACTGAGGTAGTAATTAATATGTTCTACGATCTGTAAGCTCTAGGCTCTGTTATCATATGATTGGTTTTCTGAGTGGCAGTATCCATACTTAATAAAATGAGCTACTGTGTAGCCCGTTTGAAGAAGCTCATAAAACAGTGGGTTTAATTTGTCTGGGAAAATAGAGACTAAAATATGGTGCAGGTCCCTGATGGAAAATGTGGCTCTGTTATGCAGTGTTCCCACCAAATATCTTGGAAAATGGGCAATGTTAACATTGCTCTCTGGAGTAGCGCCAGAAAGAAACAGTGGATGTTCTCTTGTAAAAACCCTGAAAGCAGCAAGCAACCCATAAACAGTATGCAGACTGAGTCTGAAAATGGACCATTTTATGTTCCCTAATGGAAGGATAGCTTATTTGTTCATGGATTTATAGCAACAATGTGATGTCATCAAGTGATTTATGGCTAGAAGCATAGCAAGTGTCAATATACAGTGGTGGGTGGAAACATCCTATTCTCACCAAGAAGCTGATCCCCACAAGAGGTTGTCTTTGCCTTAGGGTGGGGCCAATTTAGGAAAACCCAAGTTATTAGTGTTACTGGAAATGGAATGAGGGAGGTGAAGAATTACTGGAGTCATCCATCTTAGGAAAAAATTTTGGAAATATAAATTAGTTTATTTAGAACATGAAAATGATGATTGCAAATCAGATCATCTCTCTAATTCTTAACTCAGCCAGTGACTAGTATTGGAACTTCCACAGGAAGGTGGGAAAGTTAATTACAAAATCCAGCTACATATGTAGTGAGTATTTATTTTTAATAAGAAAAAGATACAGTATGATATGATAATCAAGATTCATGTCATTATTTTATTTTAAAATTTATGTACAATAAAATTTACTCTTTTAGTATGTAGTTCTACAAAAATTTTAAAATCATGTAATTGCCATGGAAAACAGTAAATATGCCTCCATGATATAAAAAAATTCCCTGATGCTACTCTTATGTAGTCAGTCCTTCTCTACTCAACCCCTTGCAACTACTAATATCTTCTCTGTTTAGTTTTGCTTTTTATAGAAAAACTTTTAAATGCAATCAGTAATATTCAGCTTTTTAAGACTACATAATATATGCATTTGAGATTCATCCATGCCATTCCACTTGAGAAGTTCATTCTTTTTCATTACTGAGTAATATTCCATTGTGTGGATGTTCCTCAGCTTGTTGATTCATTCATGTGTTGAAAGACATTCAGGTTGTTCCCAGTTTTTGGTGATTCTGAGTAAAGCTATTAAAACCATCCATATATAGGTTTTTGAATGACCATAAATTTTCATTTCTTTTGATTAAATACTTAGAAGCAAGATTACTGAATCCGATGGTAAGTGTATGTTTAAGTTTATTAGAAGTTGCCAAAATGTTTTGCCATATAATTTTGCACCCGCACCAGCAATGCATAAGAATTCCAATTACTCTCTGTCCTCATTGCACTTGGCAACGTCAGGTGTTTGTGTTTGTTTTTGTTTCTTACCATTGTAATAGTTATGTAGTCATAGCTCTTGGTGGTTTAATTTGAACTAATCCTTGAGATTTTCTATGTAGATGGTATTAACTGTGAAAAGAGAGTTTCATTTCTTCCTTTTAAAATTTGTATTCCTTTTATTTCTTTTTCGTGTGTTATTTCATTGGCCAGGATTTCCAGTATAGTGATGAATAGGAGTAGGAAGCAAGTGCATCCTTATCTTGTACCCAATTTTAGGGAGAAAGCATCCAGGTTTTCACAACTGAGTGTAATAATAGCTTAAGCTCTTTCTCCCTGTGGATGCCCTTTTTCATGTTCAGGAAATCTTTTCCTATCCCTAGATTGCTGAGAGTTTTTATTATAAATGAATCTGTTAAGCCTTATCAAATGCTTTTTCACATCCATTAAGGTAATTACCTTTTTTTTTTTTTTTTTGGTTTTACTTTTATTCTGCTGATATGATAGATGACACTGATTGATTTTTGAATGTTGAACTGGCTTTGTATTCCTAAGATAAATTTTATTTGATAGAATTATACATTTTACATATACTGAATTCAATCGGTGGTGTTTTATTGAGATTATTTCATCTATGTTCATGAGTATATTGATTTATGGTCTTTCTGCCTTTTAATGTTTTTATCTGGTTTTGCTATCAAGGTAATGTTGGCATCATAAAATATGTTGTAGAGTGTTCCCTCCTTTCTCATCTACTGAAAGATACTGCACAGTGTTTGTGTTATTTCTTAATATTTGGGAGAATTTGCTAGTGAAATCAATGGGGCCTAAAGTTTTCTTTATTGGATGATTTTAGCTATGGATTCAATTTATTTAATAGCTATAGTATTTTTTTAGGCTGATGTGAAAGAGGCAGCTGGGTAGTTTCTAAACAACAAATTTATTTTCCTTAATTCTGACTTTAGCTAGTAAGTCCAAGGTCAAGGTGTCGGCATGATGATGATCTGGTGAGAACCTCCTTCCTAGTTCACAACTGGAGCCTTCTTACTGTTTTATAAAATTTATTAATTTTTTTAAATTCAGCCTTTCTTTTTACTGATTTTTCTGTTATTTTTCTGTTTTAAAATGTGAAAAAAAAAAAAAACCACCATCTCTTCTTCATTATTTCCTTCCTTCTGCTTCTTTGGTTTTACTTTGCTCTTCTCTTTTCTATTTCTTAAGATGGTAACTTAGCTTTTTTATTTAAATTTTTTTTCCTAATGTAAATAAAGAAAAATATTCACGTATCCTCATTATAAAATTCTATTATCTCAGTAATTTTGTAAACTATTTAGCTTCTAGCCCATAAAGTGAGAGGCTGTGTTTAAATGATGCCTTATTTTTTTACTTATTTGACAGAGAGAGATGAGAGAGAGAGAGAGAGAGAGAGAGAGAGAAAACAAACAGGGGGAGGTAGAGGGAGAGCAAGCTCCACAGAGCACCCAGTGGGAAGCCTGACGTGGGGCTTGATTCTAGGACGTTGAGACCATGACCTGAGCTGAAGGCAGAGGCCTAAACAACTGAGCCACCCAGGTGCCCCTAGATGATGCCTTACTTAACAGATAGTTAGGAATGAGAGAATGAATGGAAAAGCCAAATTCGGGGAACTAGGAGGGGATACCAAACCAAAAAATAAAAAAAAAAAAGAGGAATCACATATGCCAGGGTTACAGCAGCATCATGGCTATCTGGAATCCTATGGCCCACTACCAGGTAGAAAATATGGATTTGAAACCACTGAGCAAAAGTTGATTCTGAGACTCCTGTACAACCCAAATGACTGTGAGGAATGTAACCCCTATGAAATGGAAACAGGCAAAAGTTAATCCACTAGCACACGTTGGGACAGGAAATTTGCTGTCTGTCTGGACTGGTAAGGGAAAAATTCTCCCATGAGAAATTAAAATTATACCTGTTAATAAAATAGTTTATTTTAAAAATATAGTCTATTAATAAAAAATAAATATTATCAATATCATATATCATTAGGGAATCGTAAATTAAAATAAAAATGAGATACCACTACTACATACCTATTAGAATAGCTAAAATCTAAAAAACTAACAGCATCCAATGCTGCAGATAATGCAGAGCAACAGCAATGCCCATTCTCTCTGGAGAGAATGAAAATAGTGAGGACACTTTGGAAGACAGTTTGGTGGCATCTTGTAAAACCAAACATATTCACTCTGTGATGCAGCATCACACTCCTTGGTATTTACCGAAATGAGTTGAAAACTCATGTCCACACAAAAGGCTGCATACAAATATTTATTTGTAATTGTCCTAAACTGGAAGCAACCCAGTAGGTGAATGGATAAACAAACTGGCATAGCTAGCTATACAGCAGAGCATTCATTATCAAAACAAAAACAAAAACAAAAAAACAAAACAAAAAAACGATTGAGCTACAGAAACACATGGAGGAAGCTTAAATGCATATTGCTAAGTGAAAGAAGCCACTTTGGGTAGGCTACATAATAGAGGATTCCAAATACATGACAATTTGGAAAGGGCAAAATGATGGAAACAGTGAGAAGATCAGTGGTTGCAAGGGATTCCGGGGAAGGGAGGAAAGGAATGAATAAGTGAAGCACAGGTAAACCCATTCTGTATGAAAATGTAATGGCGCATACCTATCATTATGCATCTGTCAAAATCCATAGAACTCTACAAAACAAAGAGTGAAACTTGATGCAGACTATGGATTATAGTAAATGACACTGTACCAATATTGGTTCATTAACTGTAATAAAACTGTTACACTGGTGCAAAATTTTAAAAATAAAACTGTATAATAAGGCTGGAGGTGTGTTATATATGGGACTCTACATACAATCTACTCAATTATTCTATGAATCTAAAACTGAACTAAAAGTCTATTAATTATTTTTAAACTTAAGAGTAGGCAATTAAGAATAAAATGAGCACATTCAAAAGAATTAAGGGAGTAAAATGGGCTTACATAGATAAAAGTTAAGAAAAGAATAAAAGAGAGGCAAAAAAAAAGTATGGTAAATAGAGAATGCACAATATGATGGTTTAAAGATCTGCAAGTATATCAGCAAGTACATTACCTGCCAACAAAATACAGTCTTCTGTGAAAGAACTAATTTTAAAACTGGAAAAATAAAATGACCTAGTGCTTTGAGAGATTTTTTAAAAAATATCCTGTTATTGGAAGATAGAAAATAAAGATATGGAGAAAAATATAACTGGAAATAGCAAGCAAATGAAAGCTGATACATCATTATCAATATTGGAAAGTAGATTTTTGGGTAAAAGGAGAGTCATGACTTAATGATGAAGGAGCCATTTACTAGGAACACAAAACAAAATTAAATCTATATGTATCTAACAATACAGGCCCAAATATATAAAGCAATCATTGATAACAGGTCAAAGAGAAATTTAATTTGCAATAATGCATGCCTTTCTGTAAGAGTAATTCAATAAATCAGGCAAATGTAGATGATAGGGTCATTAGTGGCTCAGTCAGTTAAGCGTCTGCATTGCCTCAGCTCATGATCTTGGGATGCTGGGATGGAGCCCACATTGGGCTCTCTGCTCAATGGCATGTGGGCTTCTCCTTCTCTCTCTGCTTCTCCCCGGTCCCCTCCCCCTACCACCTGCTCATGTGCTCTCTCACTCAAATCTCTCTCTCTCAAATAAATAAATAAAATCTTAAAATAAAAAGTAGATGATAGAGTTCAACATTATAAATGATTGGTTTGGTTGCCTGTACTACACTTGATCTCAGCCAAAAGGCCGAGAAGTGATTGCTTTAATTGCTTATAGAAAGAACAGAATGCATTTATAAAATACAAATTCTTCTCAAGAACACATGGAACGTTGATACAAATTGACTATATACTATGTTGTAAATATCTGCATGTCAGTTTCCGTTAGATCAACTTTTTAATAAAAAAGTCCATACAATAGAAAGAGATTGATAGATTTAAAAATAGATTTTAGAAACTACAAGACATGTTTTTAAGCAATTCATAGTTCAAATATGAAATTATATTAATTACATTATATAAAGTTTAAGAAATTAACAAGTATTGGTTAAGTTATTGGTGAGAAATTCTCCCACCACTGATTGGGATGTAAACTGTCAGAGCACTTTGTGTAATGAATAGGCAATATATAAAAAAGATGAAGGTACACATACCCTCTAAGCCAACA
Organism: Canis lupus familiaris; assembly: GCF_011100685.1. Lineage (NCBI taxonomy): Eukaryota > Metazoa > Chordata > Mammalia > Carnivora > Canidae > Canis > Canis lupus. Next base: position 9,726,353 of record NC_049230.1, read on the forward strand.
AAACCACATTTAAGTTCATACATAGATAAAGTGTCATTCATGTGTAAAAGAACACACATAAAGATAGTTCTGAAGCATTGTTTCTAATAGCAAAAAATACAAAACAATGAAATGTAGTTTATTAATTAATGGATACATAAATAATCATGTACTTATAAAATGGAAAAGCATCAATTGTCAATATTAATGAATTCCCTTGATCAAGTTTACTTTTTTAGATCTTACAAGCCAAGCTATCAGTTGAGGGTATTATATAGGTACTTATGTAGTTCCAGAAAAAATTTCCATGTGGGTGGTTTTTTTTTTTTTTTTTTAATTCAAAATATAGTAGTAAAAATTAGGTACTACTTTATTTTATTTTGTAATACAAGTCTACTAATGAGAAAAATAGGACTCCCTTTATGGGGTAAAATTTCATCTAATTGAGGTTCAAAGTTAATGTTTCATATCATCAAATTGATTGCAAATGTTCATTTGAAAAAAAAAAAAACTTTTTCAGTTTGAAGGCTGCACAAAAACAGGTGGTGGATCAGATTTTGGCCCCTGGGCCATTGTTTGCCAACCTCTGAACTGGATCAATGTATCAGCATAACAGTGAGTGTAAACACATCTTGGTACCACTTATGCAAGCTATTTTTTTAAAAAACCAGAACACTGTTATTATTTATGGACATATATAAGTAGTCTAAGTACAAAAAAGCATGAACAGGAGGGTATATACCAATGGTAGGACAGGGTCGGAATGCAATATTTCAGGTTAAACTAATGAATCCAACATTTCAATACTTAGAATGCCTTTCTGGGCTCCAGATGTACACTCCAAAAACTGCCTGCTGGATAGACCAACTGGGGTTGGCCACAGGAATTTGGAATTGGATGTATCCAAAAATAAATGAATCATTTCCCTCTCCCCCACCTCTTCCAGGGCTTCCTGACAAATTATTCTCTTACTGACCCTTTAGGGTTTATCTCAATAAATACCACCACCATCTCTCAGGCTTCTTCAATCTGTCCTTTCCTCCCCAAATGTTACTATTATTTCTCAAATTCAGGTCCTTATCATCATCCTCTCTCTGTGTGTCTCTTTCCATCTCTTTCTCTCCTCTCTTGCTATTACAGTAAAAGCCTCATAACTTTTCTCCACGAGAGAAAGTTTTTTGAAACTTAGATGGAATGGACCCTTTTGTTCCATTTCTTCAAATTCTCTGATGCCTCACCATTCTGGATAAGAAAAAAATTAAAGTCTTTAACAGGTCTTTAGACTCTCTGAATTGATTTTCTTAACTTTTCAATGTTAACATCTTAACCTTTAAATCTTCTAATGCTTAACTTTAACCATTCCACCGCCCCACCTACCGCATACACACAACTTTCCACAATTATGGTCTCTAAACTCCTATGATGACACTGAGAGCTCGGATGCAATGGGAAGTTAATCAAGGAATAAGGAATGTGTTTTGTTTTGTAGAACCAGCAGTTCAAGCCAAGGAGAAGCCCAACTGGGTGTCTCACCTGGGAGCCCCTTATGTGAGCCAGTTTGAGCCAGATGGGAGCTGAGGGTCTACTCTGAAGCCCCCTTGAGCTGACCCAAAGTTACTTTTAGGTGATTATAATACTAAGAGCCCCTCCTACGGGTGGGGTTTTCTGCCATTTTTTTTAACATACCATGTATGCACAACATGTTGACATGCTAAGTACGTGCAATCGAACCAACAAGTGCATCTGCAAGCTCCCTGCTCCCACCTCCTGAAGCACTCCCGATGCCCTGAATAAAAGTTTCCTGTACTAACCCAATGAGGAGATGGTGTTTTGAAAGCTCTTTGTCTCCTTACTTGCAACAAGTGATAAAAAGTTACTTGCTTTCAATACTTCCATGTGTTGCCTTCAATTTGATGCACCCCAAGGGGTAAACCCTTTGAGTTTGGTTATAAAACCCCTACCAATATTAATTACATTTTAGAATTATTCCCTAATACATTTTTATTTATTTCAAATACAAGCATCTTTGTACATTTATTGACAAAGACAATATTAAATACATTCAAAATCAGTTTTTAAGATGTAAGAGAATATAAATCTTTTAGTATTAACAGCATACATAAACATCTTTTGTGGTTCTCACTAATATACTAATACTAGCTATACTACAGATAATGTATTTAATAAGAGCAAGGCAATGGTGTCTACGGCCACTTTTGACCCCTTCTTTGTTTTTGTGGATAAATGCTCTGCTTCATTCTTGCTAATAAGAAGGGGATTGATTCAGTGCTTCTGTGGAAGGGCAGCTTCTTCAATTTCCATCCTCTTCTCTCCTAAATCAAGACATAGTTCCAACAATTGTTTCTGTTCTTTCTTTCTTTTAAAAAATATTTATTTATTTTAGAGTAAGAAAGTGAGAGAACACGTGCCCATGCATGTGAGAGCTCGTGGGGAGGGGCATCCTTTTGTAAAAGACATTTACATTTCTAAGGGAAGTCCCATTTGTAAGAATGTCTCTCTCTGTACCTGGAAGAGAAGAATGACTAAATCTCTAGAAACTTATCAATGGAGAAGACAAAGAATTAAGTTTACAAACATCTTTAATATTGTTCACCATGCTTTTCCTGATAACCTCCTATATTCCATCCTCCTCCCAACCACCCCCCTCTTACCTTTTGTCTTTAGCTGGAGATGATATTGAAGATAGTGGCTTAGACCACTTTTTGGAAATTACTCAGTTTTTCTGGGTATCTTCCTCGTATATACAAGAGATTTACATGCTATTAAACTTCTGTTGGTTTTTCTCTTGTTAGTCCATCTTTTATTACAAAAGGTCTTAGCCAAAAACCTAGAAGGGTAAAAGGAGACTTACTTTTCCTCTTCTACATCTCACTTTATAGCAAATTTCTTCCAAATGTTTCCTATGACTCCTCTTTCACCTAGAGCACTGCCCCACTGACATAGCTCTTTCCAAGGTCACCAATGACCTTCACAGATGTAAATCCATCCACTAATTCTTCATCTCGTGATATGTGGCCATCCAACAGACTCTGACAAGGGTGGCCATTCCCTCCTCCTTGACATACTATCTTCACTTGACCCTTGGGAAGCACTCTTTTCCTTCCAAGCTTACCTTCTGACCCTATGTTTACTTTGCTATTTCATTCTGTTCTCTCAAGACTTCTAAATGGCAGAGTATACCATCCATCACCCAGTCAGACGTAGTATGCATGTAGTTGATCTCATGCACATTCATGGCTTTCTATCCAACTGCTGATGACTTACAAATTTCCATCTCAAGCCTGATCCTCTCAACTGCACTCCAGATAGTTCTAGAAACACTGACTTGATACCCCTACCTCTATGTCTGTTAAGCATCTCAGATTTAGAAGGTCCCAGCCCAACTCCATGTTTCTCTCCTTCATGGCTTCTCCCGCATTTGTCACCATAGTTGTAAAGGACAACTGTAACTCTCCCTTTGTTCAGGCTTAAAGCCATGGAGACAACCAGTCTTCTTTTTTATTTCACAAATCATACCCTATTCATCAATAAATCTTTTTGACTCTACCTTCAAAACATCCTATTTCTGAAATCTGAGCAAGCCACTGACCATCACTGCTGCCACTCTGGTCCTTGCCATCATCACCCTCCCAACATTGTAATATTGAAGTACCCTTCTAGAGATTGTCCCAATTGTCCCCACAGAGTCTGTTGGTCACACAATACTTAGAGTCTTCTACTGTCACAAGGTAAATCGAACTATGCCTCTCTTTTGCTCAAAATACTCCTTGCAGATCCTTGAACGTATCAAGAACATTCCATGCCCTGCCTTTTGTTTGGGATGCTCTTCCTCATAGTATTTGCATGGGTAGCTCCTTCATTTCCTTCATGTTTCTGCTTCTTGGGCCTCTACTGACAGTATATCCTTCTCCACCCACAACATTCCTCACTCCCCTTACTCTGCAAATCATCACCATCTAACCAATGTAAGCACTTGTATGTATAGATTTTTTTTAAGCTATCTATTTGTTTACCGTTTATCTACCACCACGAGAATATAACCTCTCTTGATTGAGGGACTAACTTATTTTGTTGACTGTTATGTTCTCAGAACCTAGAATGACAGACCAGTTGATAGAAAGAGTCTGGCAGATTAAAAAGTGAATGAAGAGTAAATGAATACATGACTGAATAGATTGGTTCTGATTAGCTTCTTATTGTTTTTGACTTGTAGTTTGTCTGTGATGGCTGATTTTATGTGTCAACTTGCTTGAACTGTGGTGTCCAGATGTTCAGTCAAACACCATTCTAGATGTTACCGTGAAGGTTCTTTTTTTCCTTTTTTTTTTTTTTTTTTGATGTGGTTACTGTTTAAATCAGTCGACTTTGAGTAATGCAAATTACCCTCCATAATGTGGGTAGACATCATCCAATCGGTTGAAGATGTTAAGACAAAAGCCTGAGGTAACCCAAGGAAAAGGAAGAAAGAATACTGCCTCTAGGTTTCCCTTAAGCTCTATGGTTGCAGCATCAACTTTTTTAGGGCTCTCCACCCTACGGATTTCAGACTTGCTAGCCTCCACAGTCATGAGAGCCAATTCCTTAAAACCTCTTTTTTTCTCTTTTTTTTATTTATTTATTTTAGAGAGAGCATACACAAGCATGAGAGGGGAGAGGAGTGGAAGGAGACGTGGACTCCCTGCTGAGCAGAACTCTGGGATCATGACCTAGGCCAAGGACAGACACTTAACCAACTGAACCACCCAAGCATCCCAAAACCTCTTTCTTTGTGTCTACACACATATGTATGTATACACACACATATACACACACTCATACACACACATCCTATTGGTTTTATTTCTCTGGAAAACACTGATTAATACAATGCCTGATGGAAACCTTTTTCTCAGAGTAAAAGCAGACACAGCTCTATGATTTTTCTTTTGTTGATTCCTACTTTCATTAGCAAACATAATTGTATTAAGGTGATAGCAATTGGTCTTAAGTTGTATGTTCTAGTCACTGTTCTAAGATATTTATATCTATTAACTCATTTAATGCCTTCTATAGTCAGTGAAGAATATGCCATTATCCGAGTTTGAATAAGGAAACAGATGCTCAGAGATGTGAACTGTTCAAGTGTTCAAGTTAATGGGTGGCAAAAGTAGAGGAGGGATTCACAGAAAGACTTCTTTGTAGAAACCATCTAGGCCATGTATCCATTTCAGGAGTGTTGGATTAGTTAAAAGCAGACATTATAGTCTGTCCATCTACTTAAATATTATTTAAATTGCATATTTTCACAGTGCCTTGCTATTATAGGAAAGAAAGAGCATCTGCTACATGCTCATGCCAATCCATACATTGTAAGTGACACATGACATGGGAGACACTCATATACAGCTGTATATTAAATATTAGCAAACATTTGTAGATAAAAGGTAGGCAGGAATACAAGTTCTGTTTTGCTCCTGTTCTCAGTGAATTGTGCTGCTCAGCACTGTGCCCCACTTGGAAGATTCCTGCTGTGACCTTGGGGTTCTCTGTCTTCTTAATGGTGCACAGGGGTTTGAAAGAGCAAAATGTGAAAATTAAAATTCTGCACATGAGGATTCAGTTTCACAGACCAATTCTAAACAGTTAACAAAACATGCAACAGTTTCATGGCATAGAGAAACACTCATGTGGCTTTTTCCTGAATAAATAGTTGCCACAGAGTTCCTGAATACCTACCCCCGACCCTAGCAGGCACAGTCTACTAGGGAAGGAAGATTTCTAGATGTTGCAACACTTACTTATTTTTTTTCCATACTCCTCTTCCAAAAATACCTAATTTTGCAATCAGAATTAGATTTGAGACTGGGAATGTGTTACTTTCTTCTAAAGCTTTTTAGTTTATTGTGAGTCAATAATTGTCACACTGGTTTTTTTTGTTGTTGTTGTTGTTGTTGTTGTTTTTACTATGTACTTCATCCCCCATAATAAAATAAAATAGTAAAATGAAATGAAATAAAACAAAAAGTAAAATAAAACAAAAATGAGATTGTCTTGGGAACATTTAAATAAACTTTTCAAAATTTTAAGTAAATATTAATAATTTTTTTAAATTACTTTGCAGATCATTTTAAAGACTACTCCCAAATACAAATGATAAATATACAAATCTATAACATATATATACCAGCATAGCTTTTGGTAGTTTTACCATTGTATTAGTGACAGTTTTGATATTTTTGATATTTAAATGCTTAACCTAAACTAACTAGACACTAATAACTCCCCCCACCCCAAGCATTATGTATAAATACATTAATGGCTCTTAAAACTTAAAATAGTAATAGAAATGTATTGTCTTCTTCACAGAGCCAAATACTCAAAGAAAATATGGACAAGAGGACAACAGCCAAATATATTGCCAATGCTAAAACATTAAAATTAAAGCAGTCATATTTTTCTTTCTTACAACCACAACTCTGTTTGACACCTATTACCGTGACCATTTTTTAAAACTGCGTGACTGGACTGGGCTCACATTTCTCACACCTTTATCTACTTCGTGGCAGGTGTGAAGGAAAGAGTAGAAGACAAGTGTGTGGCTAAAACCAAACTCAATTTTGACTGTCAATTTTGAGAAGGGAAAACAGTGTAAAAATGAAGCTGATTCATTAAATTGAAACCACCTTTTCCCTTCCAATTAAAAGCATCTCCTACCTTCACCCTCTTTCAAGAGTTACCTGCTATATTGCATGGATATAGAATGCAGTTCCTCAGAGTAACACAACTGCCCTGGTCCACTTGTGAGTTTTTAAAAATAAATACAGTATAGTACTATAAATGTATTTTCTCTTCCTTATGATTTTTTTTTAAAGAGAGGGAGAGGATGGGAGGGGCAGAAGGAGAGGGAGAGAGAGAATCTTAAGCAGGCTCCACACTCAGCACAGAGTCATGATCTGAGCCAAAAGGCTCGATCTCACAACCCTAAGATGTGCCAAAATCAAGAGTTGGATGCTTAACTGACTGAGCCACCCAGGTGCCCATTCCTTATGATTTTCTAAATATCACCCTCTAGCTTACTTCATGTAAGAATACAGTATGTCATGCATATAACATACAAAATATATGTTAATCGATTGTTTATGTTATTAGTAAGGCTTCCAGTCAACAGTAGGCAATTAGTAGTTAAGTTCTGGAGGACTCAAAAATTATACATGGGTTTTCTTTTTCTTTTTTTTTAATGCACGGATTTTCAACTGTGCAGGGTGGGGAGAGGGTGTCAACATCTCTAACCCCTGCTTAGTTTAAGGGTCAATTGTATTCTCACTTTGTTTTCAGATTTCACAGAATCAGTGAAAGTACATATAAAAGCATGACCCATATGAAATTGTGTGTTTAAGTGGCATAAAGAGATAAACCTTTTCTTTCTTCAGCAATTCTATATATTATATTTAAGTTACAAAGACACTAAATGCTGAAAAAAATTCCTAAAAGCCAATATTACATAAATAACAACCATAAAATACATTTTTAAAATGTCTGGGTTTAATATAAGATATATATTACTGGAAGCTTACAATGTGGGATTTCTCACCTCTTGAAATTTGCTCTAAAATTTACTGATTTCCTTACGAGCCAGGTCTTAAAATGATTTAATGACTTCTTTTATGTCCAAGAATCACATACATCATTCTTGAGTTATCACAAATCAGTGCATTTCTATTATAAAGAGGCTTTAGGACACATCATATTTGAGGTAGAAAGCGTCCCTAAATGATACCAAAAGGACAGGAGCAAAATTAACCAGTCATATGTGGTTTAAATGGTAAACCAGTCAAATAAATATATGAATATTTTTAAACTTTAATATACTCACAAACATTTGAAATTACTAAGTTATTTAAAAGTTTGGTATGTTGACACAATCAATGCCTTAAATAATTGCATACCCATTATGCATTTCAATTATTTTCCCGCCAGTACCAAAAGAAGGTACATATGCATGCCTCATTCTATCTTCATGGAAATGCAGGGCTCATGAACAAGCTCTGGAAGATCTGAAGGATGAGGATAGTGAAAGAAAGGATTAAAATCAGACTCATGGGGAATTAATAGGGCCATGATTTTCTGGACAGGAGAAAGAGACAGTTATTTAAAGGTTTATTCAAAGAGGAAAAATAAACTATTTTGTTGTTATTTACAACTTTAAAAATAAATAATATACCTATATCATCACTATGTTAATGCTAAGCTTATTACTAGGACAAATTGTGTGTATATTTATCTGTGTGTGTGTGCATGTGTATAAAGAAATTAGTCTTTCATCTCTCAAGCATATAATATGCCTTGAAATCATGGATATGGACTAATTTATCACTGAAACTTTTCCTTCTCCCCTTGGTCCAGAGAAGGTGTGACGTGGAAGTTTCTGGAAAATTTCTTTTGACAGAAGCCTGAGTATAACATATTCAAATTCAGTGCTGGGGTGGCAATGTGGATCGAAATGCCCCTCACGGTATAGTTCTGGTGTTGGAATTAAGAGAGTCAACACTCTCACTCAGAACCAAGAATAAGTGAAAATTACATAAAATTGCCATGTTCTATATTGTAAGGTAGTGTAAAAGCATCTGAAACCTTGTAAAACTCTTACATTTTCCCCCCAATGCAGCAGGAGTTTACTTGTGGAAATAGACCTTGGATATGTTCTAATACATTTTGAAAACTGCAAATCTGTGTGAATAATAGAAACCACAGCATGCCTGATCCAGGTGCTACAGAAATGCTAGTGCTTAGTCGTCCTATCAGGGAAAACAATAGCTTGGCCTTTTAATTATTTTATAACTTTTACTTTGATTTCTTGAGAAATAGGTGATATGGAAGGCAGCTAGCGAATGACTCAGTTGTCCCTTAATTCAGCTGGGCCAAGGGAAATGCCAAAGATGACATGACGAAAAGTAGCCGTTCGGTAGTTCCCAAAGTGCATTTTGCTTTCCATCAGTTGGCTGATACCAAGTGAGTGATAATAAGACGTCTTTAGAGGAACATAAATGTCAGTTCTGCACCTGCTTGTAACCTGAGGAAATGGATGAAAAGGTAGCACACACATCCACACAATTTAAACTTGGTAAAGGAGCTTTGGACGGACTCCCTTGGTTTGTGGTTTCAGGATTCAGGGTACCCGACCACTGAATGTTTCTTTGTGGGTGTTCAGGCAAGCAGAGGCTTATCTGTAGACTCACATCCCCACCCTGTGGCTCTGCTGGACCCATGATGCTGGGTTAGAAATAGTCTCTTACCAGTGAATTGAGCCCTATTTCAACACATGTCCCTTAGAGCAGCATGTTCGATTGCTACCAGGAAAGGGGCTTTCTTACTGAACTTAAATTCTGTAATGAAAAATCCTATTTCTTTTGAAACCTAGTAATTCACCTAAATTATTCTTGAAGCCATCCTGGATATGTAAAAATAAGTAGTCCTACCCTAAGAAGCAAAGCCTCACTAATGTGTGCATTCAACCGTAAGAATTTGTCCAAATGAGAAATAATTCAGATTTAATTTTGTAATATTAACTTTTGCCTTTTCACTGAAGGGAACTGTTGACGTGATAAAGATAGAAAGTGCAGCAAGTACCAAAGATACAGTAAAATAAGGGAGTGAAAGGAGAAAAATATGATTCATAGAATATGATTTTAAACCTCAAACTCAAGTTTAGTTATTAATTTCAAATCTACCCTTAATATCATTCATTTATTCCAAACAGTGATAGCTGAACCTGTGACTAATGTTTTAATCAGAGTTCAAATTAATAATATTTTAGATTGATGTTTCCTATTTCTTTTCATTTTGAGGGGGGTCTTTTTAGAGGCTAACAAATTGCAGTGTGATTAAATTTTCAGAGCTCACTGATATAATGCATCCCTGTAAGTGTCATTTCGTTAGTCTAGTGAACCCATTTGTATTCCTTCATTGTTTATCATAGGACCTAGGAATGAATGCCTCCTCTGTTATCCTGACTTAGATATGGAAGGAAAGAGCTTTACAGTATATTTTCTGATGAAGACTTATACCCCTAAAATGATGTCCTATTCCACAAACCTCCTACAGCTCCCCACCACCAGTCACTAAGATCCTTGTCTGATGACAATCAGAACAAGGTGAAATTAGTGAAAACTGATACAGAGAGGAAGTTGATATGTTCAACAAGTATTGGGCATTAAGGAGGGCTTGTGATGTGATGAGCGCTGGGTGTTAAATGCAACTGATAAGGTATTGAACACTACACCTGAAACTAATGATGTACTATATGTTGGCTAATTGAGTTTAAACAAAAAATTAAAAAATAAAATAAAATCAGTTTTTGTAAGTAGAAAAAAAAATCTGTTATACCCTGCACCATGGTAGCCACCTTCTTTTATTTTTCAAATTGTATTTCAAATTCTTATGAATATAAGCAAAATATAAGTCCTCAACAAGCACCAAAACATATAGTATTTGAATTCTGATCCCTTTATTTTCCTTCTCCTTTTTTCTGTTACCTCTTGGCCATTTCACAGCTCATTAGCACTATTGACTGAGCCTTAACCAGAGGGGAGGGCAAGAGAAGGAAACTCAACCAGGCTATTTCTGCTCCTTCTATTGTAGCCTTAGGAGGAAAAAGTGGACAGTAGGTTGCTGTACCAAAGTGACAAGAAGGTTTCAGAGCCTATAAAGAAAGAGGTAGCCTATCTTTAGATTCCTTCCTACAAATATGTCTTCCAGATTAGGGGTTCCTGGGTGGCTGAGTTGGTTAGGCATCTGACTTTTAAATGTCATGATCTCAGGGTCCTGGGGTGAGCCCATGTCTGGCTCCTGGCTCAGTGAGGAGTCTGCTTCTTCCTCTTCCTCTCCCTCTGCCCCTCTACCTGGCTTGTGCTCTTTCTCTTACTTTCTCTCTCTCTCTAATAAATAAATAAAATCTTTTTTTTAAAGAAATAAGTCATACTCAAATAAGCACATGCACACATGTGATTTTCATTTTGAGATAAATAGGAAGCTTTGTTTGTTTATCAATTATGAATGATCCGTCGAAGATGCAATCTAGCGTTTATTGAATGCCTATGTGGAATTCCCATATATGTAATCAAATTTGCATAAATCCCTCCATTGCCCTAATCCTCACTACTACTCTATGATAAGGGAAATGCCACTGTACTCCAGAGTTTTCTTTCTCACTTGCAAGGCATCCTTGAGACTTCTTTCTCTTCCATGTCCCTTCCCCATTGTATTGAGTCAATAATCAAGATTTACTGGTTTTTACTTTCTAAATATCTACCTTCTAAATATCTGTCACAGGTGTTTACTTCTTCCCTGACCCTAGGCTAAAACTACAACCTGCCTTCTCAATAGAACTCTTAACTTTGTTCCACCATGTGAACTTTGAAATCTTGAGATTGAGAACATGTTTGGTTTTGCCCCTCAGGATCTAGTATAGGATCTGGTATTTAATAGGGGAAAGAAAGTGGCAGTAGCTACTGCTAATAAATTAAAAAATATATAAGTAGGGAAAATAATTATATTTTTAACACTTTAATTTCTTTCTTTATTATAACAACACACACACAACAACCCCACTGACACTTATTTTTCTATACACAGACTATGTGGAATGTCACTTAGGGACCACAGTGGATAGATCCTGAGACCACTGGTTCCAGATATTACCAAAAAGCATTACCTCCAACCTAATAAAAAAAAAAAAGTCCCATCCATCTGATGAGCTTTGCACAAAACTACTAAACTGGCCTAAAATAAACTGAAACAGGAACCTTCATTTCCAGCAATAGGTCTCTATACTGTGTAGTGGATGATTAACACCTACGGTTTGGGATTAGCCAACTGTGGGATCTAATGGCACTTCCACCACATAGAGTGTACAATCTTAAACAAGTCATTTCAGCTCTCTGAGATTTGGTTATACTTTTGTAATGTTAGAATAAAGATACTTAACTTCCAAGAATTTTGTGGGTTGAAGACAATATTTATATAAAGTGCCGAGCACAGTGCCTACCATAGAAGAGATGCCCAATAAATTTTAGTTTGAATTTTCAAATAACAATGTCTTTAAGCTATAAAATAATTGGTGCTGGTCTTCCTGGTGAAAGAAAAAAAGGTGCTGTGATTATAGCACATTTTTAGTGCTTCCAAAGGTCATTTGCAACTATTCAATAATCTGCTTAGATACTACCAAGAGGTTGGCAGCACAGCTGTTATTAGTCCCATTTTTAAAAATAAAGAACTAGAGACCCAGATAGTTGTGTGACTTGTACAAGGTCAAAGAGTGAATTAGTAAGTAAACTTGGAAGAGGGCCTTGACCTTAGGATTTCTAATCTGTTTTTAGCTGCCTCCCCGCCAACCACCTCCACCATAGTAAGAATTTAGTTCATTTCAGAGAGACTCAGGTTGTGGGTGTGAATTGTTCAACGTACCAGGGCTTTTTGGAACTGCCAATAATAAGAATATTTTAGATTATGGAGACTATCATACTATTTCACTATCTGGTTTGTCCAGCTTTTCTGTTTGAGGCTCTGCTTGATTCCATATTTGTTTATTCCTCTACTCATTAAAAGTTGTAAAGTCATGATTATCACAAGACATATGAAAAGATGCAGAAATAGTGTGCCCTGGTGTCAGAGACTCTGCTTCCTTATGTTGTAGCCAAGAATAAACCTGCTAAAAGGTCCAGCAGCCAAGTAGATTGGGGGAAGACCACCATTACAGGTGCCCCCTTCCTAAAGGTATCAGGAATATCCTACCTCCATCTCTAGACTATTAGCTGCCTCCTAGAGATGGGAGGTAAGCCTCAGGTTGTGATAAAGTAATTTTCCTTCTACCAACTGCCCAACCCTATTGCCATAGAAGATCAAATGGAAAGAATCTCAAAACAAAATGAAACAAACCAAAGAAAGAAAAGAAAAGAAAAAAAAGAACGACAACAACAAAAAAAAAGCTAGATAGAAATGAGATCCAGAAAATATTTCTGGGTGGTAGCATGTTGAAGTCCAGATGGAAATTTAGCATTAATTTGGCTAACGCTATTTTAGTCACAGCACATTTTCAACTATTTATTTTTGTACTGAGCCTCTCCTAGTAAGGTGGGTATCGAATGGAAATTTTTTTCTAAGGTGGCATTTCAAATAATAACAATAATAATAAAATCCTGGATCAGGAGCAATTTTTCCATTAGATACATAAAGAAGCACAGCAGGGACCTTGAATGGGCCTATATTTTTTGCTAATTTAATCTGTGCATATAAATGACATCTTTCCATGTCTTTCTAAAAGAAGGCTTGTTTTTCCATCGTTTTAAATGATTGGCTCCGACTTTGAGATGCTTGTTTCTTTAGTGTTGATACCCAGATACAAATGCAGTCCTTCTAATTTATACAAGGGTGGGGGGAAGGAGAGCAGACTATGAGAGAGGAGGATTTTATCCATGCCATAGTTCCATATATAGAAAATTGATTTTCCAACCATACCAAATGATAAAGTCCATCTTTGATATATTCCTGTCTCACTGCTTTCCAGGTCTTAAGGCATCTGATCTCAGGTCAGCTCCCCTTGGAGTGTAATTCAGAACACAGTCCCTTCCCTTTGGAGATCCCATGCCACAGGGCATGGGTATGTTGTTTTTGGCTGGGACAGACCTTATGAAAGAAATTATTCTGCTGCCTCACTGACAGAGTTGGGCATAGGGTACTGAGAAATGGAGCCTCTCCCAGTGGCCCTTTGCCTGGAATTTGTCCTAAAAGCATGAAACTGAGCAGGATTTGTAGCAGACAGATGTGGATAATATATGCACCACCTTTCCATTCTGGTGTCTGTTTGCATGAGAATGAAAAGCTGCAGGATTTGAAGCGTGGCCTTAGGTGATGGTGAGCTGCGAACTCTCAGAGAAACCAGGTTGCAGATCCGATGGGGAAGTTTATTGTGGGGCTGTGGATCCCCCAGCCAAATCAAAAAAGCAATTCCCGTGGTGCCATGTCTGCTAGGGCAAGTTTTCTGAGGATAAGACCTTAAAGATTTTTAGTAGCCCACGAAAAGAACATACGATATAAACAGAGACAGCAGTCAAACCCAGCAGCTGGCCAACAGTTGTTTGCCCTAAAACTTTACCTGAAAACTGGGGATACTTAGCAGGCCACTGGCATGTATTCAAAACCCTCTCTCTGCCATGTATTTCTAAAATGAGAGAGAAATAACTGAGTCAGCATCTTAACCTACAATTACAGAAGGGTCCAAGAGTTTGTTACTTTGGTTCTGTTTTTGCTTGGGATGAGCTTCCAGGAGCAATTAGAGTAAAACATAATCATGACGTGAAAAGAGCCCCTCTCTTGGAACATATGAGTTCTAGTTTCACCCTGTACTGATTTTGAGCAAGTTATTCTACTTCAGTAGGATGACAGTTCCCTCCTCCATAGAAAGAGAGGATTTAAAGTGATTTCTAGCTTACGTTTTCACTTTAAAACATTGTAACATCACTGATGAAGTGTTGGCCCGTTACAGTGAGCTGAATGTAAAAGAATTAAAAATCAGCACTTTGACCTTCTGTCTGAAGATAAGTGGTCTGAAAGAAGTATACATTATTGATTTTTATATCAATATCAAAATTTATATATGATATTGATTTTATATCAATATCAAAAATTAATATATATACATTTTTTAAAAGATTGTATTTATTTATCCATGAGAGACACACACACACACACACACACACACAAACAGGCAGAGGGAGAAGCAGGATCCCTGAGGGGAGCTCAATGCGGGACTTGATCCCAGGACCCCAGGATCACAACCTGAGCTGAAGGTAGATGCTGAACCGACTGAGCCACCCAGGTGCCCAGATTATATTTTTAAAACACTTATTTTGTTTTTCTCCCTGGAATTTTTTTTTCTCTCCCTGGAATTTAAGCTGGAGGTGAAACCTGGATTTGAGGTGACCTCCAACTACTAGTACCCCTTCCTGTAAGCCAAGAACTGCCCTTTTCATCTGGAACATGGTACTGAGGTTAGCTCTCTGCATGGAGCACGAGTCAGCAAACTATGGCCCCCAGGAGGAATCTGTCCCAGACAACCTGTTTCGTAGGACCAAAAGTTAAGAACGATATTCTCTCTGTTTTTAAGTGTTGGAAAAAAAATCCAAAGATGAATGCTATATCAGAACATGTAAAAATTACATGAAATTAAAGTTTCATCGTTCACAGGGTTTTAATAGAACACAGCCATGCCCATTTGCTTATAATTACCTGTGACTGCTTTCATGCTGTAATGACAGAATTGAGTGTGTGCAATGGAGATCGTGAGCTTACAAAGCCCCAAATATTTATTATCCAACTTATTGCAGAAAACCATGTAGATATTTGCTTATAGCAAGGGCAGGAATGGTCAGAAATATTAGTAAAGATGTGAAAAAGAGAAAGAAAAACCAAGAAAAAACATAAAAAGGAAAATAACCATGATCACTACATTGTAATTCCTATAATGTTAGCAGTATCTTTTTTTTTAGGAATGATACTACTAACATTTTCAAAATGTAGCACATGTGTTATTTTGTTTAACCAGGCCAAAAAAAAATTCATGAGGAAGTAATACAAGTATGTTATTCTCCAGTTTATTGAATGATAACAAGACCCCAAAAGATGCAGTGACTTGTCCAGTCACCCAGTGGCTTAGCCATATGGCTAGGATTAAAATCTAGGTTCCTCAAGACTGATAGCTCTAACTTAGACTGCACATGTTAAAGAAGGCTCATGGAAGGGGAAGGTTCATTTTGGGAAAGTGAAATCAAAGCTTTTTGTTACAACTGAATAGTCATTCTTCCTAATAAATCCATTTAAGACTCTGGGTTGGCCATATTATCTCATGTTTTGGTTCTATTAAAAGTAGCACAAGCACATCCACACATAAATATGTGCAAAACATTTATTTGACTTTAGGAGATTTGCATTTATCAAAAAACATGAACACACAAACTGTTTAGTTTAGACGACACTGTATGCATTGCCCACATAACTACTCAGTAATTTTATTATTAGAAATAATGTCTTATAAGGACACCTGGGTGGTTCAGTCGGTTAATTGTCTGCCTTTGGCTCAGGTCATAATTCCAGGGTCATGGGATCAAGTCCCACATCGGGCTCCCTGCTCAGTGGGGAATCTGCTTCTCACTCTTCCTCTCCCTCTGTTAGTGTTCTCTCTCTCTGTCTCAAACAAATAAATAAAATCTCTTTTAAAAATAATAATATAGGGGATCCCTGGGTGGCTCAGCAGTTGAGCATCTGCCTTTGGCTCAGGTCATGATTCTGGAGTCCTGGGATCAGGTCCCACGTCGGGCTCCCTGCATGGAGCCTGCTTCTCCCTCTGCCTGTGTCTCTGCCTCTCTCTGTGAGTCTCTCATGAATGAATAAATAAATAAATAAATCTTTAAAAAAATCAACCACTCTCCTTTAAAACAAAACATTTAAAAAAATTAAAAAGAAACATATGCATCGTTACTATATATAGTGTTATAGTCATATATATATTCAATTTATATATTAATAGGGTCGGTATGGTTATGCATATGTAGATCAATATAATGGAATATATAATGCCATAATATTATTTTTTATAATGCCATATTATTATATATAATGTGGTGTGAAACAGAAAGTATAATAGAGTCTAGATCTCAAGGTTTTTATCTTATCTTGACCAAAGACCAAATTAAAAAGCTAATGAAATAACCTATATATCTAATAAATTCCATGAATGCCCCCAACTGTACTCCCCAACTGGTACATTTTGTGAAAAAAAGTAGCCAACAAATACAGCCACTGCCTCTCCCACCTCAGCAATCACCATCAAACCCAAATCCAGAGCAGCTGATACAATTTAGTGGCGCAGGAAGAGACAAACATGTGTGAAAGCAAACCCTGAAAGCCCATTGGATTACACAGTGGAGACTTTTGCGATAAAGGGGACTTAGTTTTACAGCTTTGTTGGGCAGGGGTGGGGAGGGGGAAACAAAAAAAAAAAAGAAAGAAAAATCACCCAGGGTCTCTTTGGTTAAGTTATTTTGCAGATTTATTGAAACGTGCACGTGGTAGAAAATGACTTCCAGAAGTCAGAATTTTAGCTAAGCCATACTGTGGCTGCCGGCTCTCATGTGCAAACATGGCCTCATGCTCTGAGGTAACGTGAGGTAACTGTTTACAGGCAGGGAACACTTGACAATGTTAATTGCAGGATGCCTCAGGCCCGGGGTTGGCATTAGCCTCCTGGATCCTCCACTCTGATTAGAAATTTGTGAAATATAACACATCTTGCCAGGCCCATTCACATTTGGGTCAAGCCATTTCTACCAAAGTAAAAAGAGGTGGAGAAATATAATGGAAACACACACACACACACACACACACACATGCTCAAAGTGGGTCATGGTAGCCAATGCTGGGTCTACACAAGCTTGCCTGATTAGCTATTTTAACCGATCACGACACTGCAAATGATCAAGTTTGGTTATAGTTGCTCCTGGCTCTTCATCAAATATGCTTTCCCTGTGGTTAGTGTTTGCTGGGGAACACAGAGCCCTGCTTACTGATAGCTGGGAACACTTTATTAAATACTAATGTACTGATGAGTTTAAGCAGCTTCGCTAATTCCTTGGCTTCCTAATATATAACCCCAAAGTCAACAAACAGATATTAATATCCAAGCTATGGCTACAAGAATCCAAAAAAGCCCATGAATTTTGTTTAATCCACTTCACCACTTTGATTGAATTCACAGGTGGTTTAGTGAGTCTGGGTAGAAATAGCCGCAAATTTAATTCATAATAAAACAAAACAAATGTCAATTGAACCAGTCCAGTGGGGAAAAGAGAGAAATGCCCTTGTTTGCTCTCAGGCTGCTCTAGAGAGAGATAACTTGGTACAATTTCGTGATGCCTTTCTGGCACTCTGCGATGCTGGGAACGATGTCTTCTTCCAGTGGAATTTCTCAGCATTTCGTATAATACTCTATTGTGAGTCAGCTATTACTCATGTATAAGCATTGTGTGTTATTTTGCCTTCCCTATTCATTTATAATTTTCTTGAAGTAAGGGACTCTGATGCATTTTTGTATCACATGCGGCAAAATGTCATCCACAGACCAGTTGCTCTAGAAATATGGAATAAAAATAAATTTAAAAATTAATGATTGAGAGGTAAAGTCTCTCACATTTCTTTGGGCTCGTCTGTTGTTGTTAATTCATTCCACACATGCTCATAACAGATATATCCTGTGTTCCTTGTCACTGCAGCGCTACAAATATGAACAGGATACACCCTTTGCCTACAAGAAATGCAGGAGGAATGTAACCTGAGAACAAACATTTTCATGCAATACAAAATATAGTATATCTTATTAGAGAGGTCCAAACCAAAGCCTGTGGTGGAATCCAAAAAGGACTTCATTATTTTATTTATTAATTTGCTCTTTATTTATTAAATGCATGTTCCTTTTAGGCAGGTACTGAGAACACAGTGTTACCAGGGACCAATAATATTACCTACACCTCTGTCGTGTTTGCTATGTTCAATAAGCTATTTTTTTTCAGTACATTACAGGTTTTAACTTAGTAAGTCCTCACAAAGAATTGATGAGGTGGGTATTATTCCTCTCCCTATTTGCCCAATGAGAAAACTGAGGAAAGAGAAATTAAGTAACTTGCTTACTCGGTGTAGGAGCCACAGAGGCACACTGATCAAATAGTTTCTCTTATTGTGGGAAAAATTCCATGGTAAGATCCATGACTGTAGAGAGTTGTACACTGAACCAGTGTAGGCTGAGCTTTACCCTGATATTTTAGGCACTATTTTGAAATCAGCTTATCTCAAATGTATCCTAAACTGGCCAGGATCTTCCAGGTCCAGGAAGTGAGTATGTAATTTAGGATTTGTAAACGTGACCATAATGATAGTGGAACCAGACACAAAAGTACTTATATTAGAAAATAATTCAATATAAAACAAATCGTGCTGGTCTGACCCAAATCCATGTGATCTATAATTAAAATAAAATATAACTGTTAACATACTATCATCTATAATTATAAAATAAGATGTGGGGAGGAAGCTTAATATTTAGGGATGCAAGGTAAATTCTGTGGCATAAGTAAATTTCTCAGAAAAAATTATCAATGTTTCATCTGGCTCTTAAGATACAATACGAAAGGTGATGTTTGTAAATAAATTTATTTAGCTTGTGAGAAGAATAATTTTGATAGCTTTTTTTAGCATAGAATAATCTGAAGAACCACGGTATAAACTTCAGCAATCTCACAAAATTATATCTCTCCTGTAGAATGGAATAAGATAACCAAGATGAATTAATTTTATTTGTAGTATGCATTTTGAGCATGGTACATATTACACAAAATAGAAACTTGAGACTAATTCTTGTTGAGTATGTGTTTTGAATCCTGTGTAATAAATACATAAAGAAAATTTCCATGAGTTGTGAAAATCATTTTCTTCATTTCAACCAGGAGATTTGTTCTTTAAAATGATAATGTGGTGTTAAAAGTTTGATTGCAAAATGGCCTTGCTCTGGGGGCAGCTCCTGTGCTGCCTTGTGGTTTCTGCTGATATAAATTTGATATTTTACAAATGCAGAATATGAAATATATTCCTAACATGTGTTTCATACACTTATAATACACCCAAATGAAAAACAGCATAGGCTTGGAACGTTTCTTGGCTGTGTGCTTAATGCACTGTATCTGGAACATGTTAAATGTTATTATAGAAATAATTGAAACATTTCACACAGTTTCATGTAGTGAATTTTGCATGTTAAACTCATACTCCTTCATTCAGTTACAGAGGACTTTATATGACTGATACACAAATGTTTCCCAAAGAATCAGGAACACGGATATGGTGGGAGTTTTGTTGTTGTTGTTTGTCTGTTTGTTTTTTTAGGAACTAATGTTAGATAAACTTTGGAAGTATTTCATACTCACCTTTACCAACTGTCTACCCATGAATAAATTCACGGGGAAAGCTTTTTCTTAAAGCAAATTATTGAGAAAACATAGACAGGATTTGTACTTTCACAATTTCAAATGATATCTTTTATTCTGCTTAACTTTATCCTTAATTTTTCCTCTTATTTCCTTGGTGAATTCTCTTTGTTTATCCTGGCATCATATCATTATCTTTTCATTGATAAGCTCTAAATATTTAATCATCCAAATATGACTCCTTTGGGGTGCCTGGGTCGCTCAGTCTGTTAAGCGTCTGCCTTCAGCTCAGATCATGATCCCAGGATCCTGGGATAGAGTCCCACATTAGACTCCCTGCTCAGGATAGAGCCCGCTTCTCCGCCTCCCTCTGCTGCTCCCCCCTGCTTGTGTTCTCTGGCTCTCTCGCTCTCTCTCTCTCTCTCAAATAAATAAAATCTTAAAAAAAAACAAGTATAACTCCTTTAATTCTATGCTGAGTGTGGTCCATTTTGAATGAGGTTCCCTCTTCAATTTATACAAGTTGAAAGCTTTGCAGTTCCTATGGAGAATTCAGAAAGGAGTGGCTCAGAGTTCATCTTTTCTTATTTTTTTTTTCTTTTCTTTTCTTATTTTTTAGCCCAAAGTTACATCAAATGCCTGAGTAGATTGCTAGTAGCTACAAAATGACTTAGAAAGTCTGAAGTTATTCAGTAATCATAGCAAATTATTATTGGATATTAATCTTTTAGTTTGTTCTGTGAACTGAATATGACAATTATTTATAAATCTGTTAGTAACTACTTAATATATGTTTTATTCATTGATCTAACAACAAACTACACTATTCATTGAACAGTTTTACAACTATCACTAAAGTACATTATGGGTTTACGTATATTCCATTAAGAGTGCCTGCTCTATCGGAGTGAATCTCAAAGTGGGGTTCCTAGAATAGCACAACAGCATGTCTCCGGAACTTGTCAGAAGTGCAAATTCACAGGCCCCACTCTAGACCTATAAAAGTAGAAACAAGAGCCTGGGAGCCTGTGTTTAGCAAACCTTTCAGATGATTCTGAAGGATGATCAAGTTTGAGAACTATTGTTCTAGAAGGATCTATATATTTTACTGTCTACTAAGATGATGAACATCCATGTGTCGCTAGAATCTTTGCCCAATTACAAGGTTGATTGCAGGTTGTAGGAGAAATATGTACATCTACCAGAAATCTATCATTTATTAGGCAATAGATAGGCATCTATTAGTCATTAACTAGTCGATCTTAAGATTGTGGGTAATATATTCTTGCTTTCTCTCATTCTCCTCAATGTGCCGTCTTTTCTCTACCAAAATATCCTCACATCTGCATACGCACGGACACACACACACATACACACAGACACACACACACACGATCCCTAAAGGAACCAAATAAATGTAAATTTTTTCACTTTTATTTCAACAAAGAAATTACTTAAGACAACCATAATCAAATTAATTTGTGTGTGTTTCGAAATGTATATGTTAACTCATGAAAAAACGATTTGATTATGAGAGATCCTGGAGAATAAAGCATTACATAAGTTTACCTAAATTTGTCCATACATGCTGACAATTCTCAACAGCAGGAAAATGTAGTATTGCATGTGGTTTAAGAAATGGGGTTCTGAATCCGAGTTTCACCAGTTGTTAGCTTTGTGACTTACAGCACATGACTTAAGCTGCTTGATTTTCAGATTTCTCAGTTGCAAAGTGGCAATAATAATATTATCTACACCATAATATTGTTTGGAGAAAATAAACAAGATAGCATATACATAACGATGCATGTAGTACTTAGTCAATAAACGTTAGGTATCATTAAGCTGGATTTTCACTGCATGTCTTTCTTAAGGTCACATCCTCAACCTTACTTTATTTTCTTGATTAATGTGCTAAAACATTACCTTTGGAAACATATAGTGTAAAGTTTCCTTTCCACTGAATTTTCAATAAATTATGAGCTTTCAATGTAATGATATGCATTTACCTTAATGCCCTCCCTTTAAAAAAAGAAACTCCCTTAACATTTATATTAATGAGTCTTTTCAGTAGTTATGAGTCTGGACTATGCTCTTCCAAAGAAGTTTCCTCATAAATTAGCATTAATTGATGTCCAGTTTTTGGAAAATGTTAGCACACGTTATTTATGGCACGTTCTGTTCGTGTGGCGCCTCTTAATGTGAAAAAAAAAAGTTTTCAGAAGAGGTTCAAATGCTGTTTCCTTTGCTTGCAAAATGGTGAAAGCCATGGCCTTTGCGTGTTTGGCAAACCCTCAGCAATATTTCTAGTTCAAGAGCATGTAGGCGATCTGAAGTCAAGGGTAAACGTGTGATGGCTCTTATACAGCAGTTCTCTCCACGTTGACTTTCAGCCTGTGTGAGCTGCAGATGGTGTGTAACCAAGTGACAGAGGCACCTTCCTCAGATTTTAAGAAAAAGCCTTCTAAGATGAAATGAAATTTCAAAAATGTAATAATTCCTTTGCCCCATCTTACACTGTGAGAAAAACACAAATATTAAAAATACTTAGTTTTATTATTCACTGTGTATTTGTGTGCATGCACTTGTACTATTTGTACTCTTATAGGGATCTCAATAGACTGGGGCAAAAAAAAAAAAAAAGCAAGATTCCATTAGAAAAATAAGGTTCCAGTTTGAATATGTGCTTGTAAATCTACAGGGAAAACATGATGTAACATTGTAAGCAAAAAAAAAAAAAAAAAAAAACAAAAAAAAACAAAAGCTAAAAGATGGGAGGTTTTTTTCTTCGCGTTAAACACTTTGGACTCATGTATGCTGAATGACGGTTCGCACAGATGTGCTAGAAAACTGATCCTTAAAGATACATGAAATGGGTGGTTAGACTCTAGCACGTAATAAATTCTCAATAAATTGTGCCTGTTTTTTTTTTTTTTCCTAATCCTGAATACTTGGCAATTTTCTGTATTGTCTTTTTTTTTTTTTTTTTCAATTCTACTGCATGTTTGCTGATTTGGGGGGTAATAAAGGGCTTAAGAAAAGAAGACTTTCCCAATTAGAGACAAATCTGGTTTTCACTATAAGAAAATCTCGAGTTAGCCCCTTCCTTTAATATAATCAGTCATGTAAATATAAATCTACACTGGCTTTGATTTAGGAGTGATCAAAATCAACTGGGTATTTCCATCAAATTTCAGATCAACAAAAAAACACGGGAGGCTTTTTGCATCCAATATGAGCCTTGATTGAATAAATAAATTAAAAAAATGTCTTTTTAAATTTCATCGTAAGCTCCATTTTTGAGTAATAGGTATGTCTGCACATATAACCCTTTCTCTAAGGAATTTATACTTCTTTTTTATGAGGGGAGGATATGTACCGAGAGCAAATGAGAGAACTGGAAACATCATATAAGAGACTCTGCAATTTGCTGCTTGCTTGTATATGGGCAATTATAACAATAGAAATTCAGAGGTCGCAAATATTATTTTCTGCTTTCTGCAGTTCTTCAAGGTTTGAGTCAGAAGAGGGCTGGTCCCGAGAAACATTTCACAAGAGATGGTCTCAAAGTCAAGGAGGAAAAGAAGTATTAACAGAAATAGCAAATCAAGTATACTTAAGGTGGAGAGAGAAGACAATTCCTGAGTTGAAAACAAAATGATCGGTCAGAAGGAGATAAGCCAGATTCACAAAGTGTGGTTGGTAGAGAAGCAGCAAGAAAGACAATCTGAGAAAACAGGTGGCTGGAGTGAGGAGGGGAGGTAAGAATAGGCACATGCCATGATTTTTCAGAAGTTTAAACATAGCTCGTTAGCACATCTGAGACAATATGGACAGGTTTTAGACATAGTATAAGAGGGTGGGAATTTTTTAAAAATATCTTAATTGGTGGAAAAGATACTGTTCAGGGGTCAGATTTTGTTAGCATCAAAGAATATCGGGGTAAAATACAGACTTTGTAGGCATCAGGATTTAGAATGGTTTTGTCCTCTGCTCAGATTTTCACCAGAAATGTGAAAGTCCTATAGTGCTCTTGACCTTCTGTTTTCTCATCTGCGGTATAAGATTAATAACACCAACTTGGTGGAATTCTTCTGAAAGTAACAATGATAACATGCGTTGTGACCGCAAGAGCTCACACAAGCTATGTTCTCAGTAAAGAATACCTATGCTTTCTATTTAGCTCAACTTCCTACCCGATGCTTCCAGGTCCTGCTAACAGATACATCGATTTGTATTATAACTGGTGCTTGAAGAGTCTTTAGTTAGAATAGTCAGAGATGTTTCCCTTTTTGTTTTATTTTACTGTTTCCCTTTTTGTTTTAAACTAGAAGACTTCATTCTATCTTTCAGAAAATCTTCTACTATCTTAAGCTACTTTCAGCCTACAGTTTTCCTGTGCTGTGGATAACCATGGAAAACCAACCAACCTAATGTGTCTCATACATAACAGCAGATCCAAACTCTCATCTGCTATCGAAGCTTCACTGCTCTTGGCTTCTGTAGGCTGAGTATCACCTTTGTCTCATTACTCGAAGGAACTCAGTGGTTGCTCTCTCTCTCTCTCTCTCTCTCTCTCTGGGAATGTGTTCTGTCTGAGAGGGAGTTTTGAAACAAGAATGGTGTGATTTGACCCATGCCGAATAGATCTGGAGAGCTACCTCTCTTATTCTTTGATAGTATCCTTCTTCCAAAATATAGTCTAAGTCACCAGCTTTAGATAGCTACATCCCAGCATCTGTGACAGTCGATTATCATCCTCAAGCTCTTTTCAGGTGATCATCCCTAAGTCAACCCTCCTATTGACTGAGCCGTTGGTATTTTGTGTTCATTCCACGAACATGCAAGGTGAGAAGTCACTTTTCTCGCATTGACAGAGATTTGAAGAACCTCAGAGATTCCCTTTCACAGCAGATTCAGCTAGTCCCAGATCCCTGACAGTCGACATGTGAACTCAGGTGGTTGTTCCTTGCTTGGTGGATTTTTCCTTTGGCCCTAACACGCAGATGGTATTGACATCGCCTCAGCATCCTCCTGAAACTCAAAGACTAAAGAATTCACTACTTAATAAGAGACTGTAGAGACAGGAGGGCTACTAAAATGTTGTTTATATGCTTCTGCTCATTTAATTTATTTTCCCCACGTTCCTGGTGCCATCTCATTCCAGGGTCTGTTTTCCCTTTCGCTTTCATGACCAGCCACGCAAAAGGAATTCAGTAATTTTGAATTTTAGTAAACTGCACTTCAACAGTAAACAAGCAAAAGTGACCACATCAGTGTCATGTTCCCAATAAATATTAGAGTCTGACGTAGATTGGGTTTTCCCCTGACTGCTCTGGGGACTCTTGAAGTTCCAGTAATCAATCTTTCCTAGATTCTTTGACTTATTCACTAGATGTTCTGCACTCACCTTTGAGCACGAGGACTGTATTCACCATGAAATGACACGGCTACAGGTTGAGGTAAAAATTTGTGACTGTAACCAGCCTAAAGAAAACAGAAATCCATTCCAATGAATTGTATCCTTTATTATCAAAAGTGAAAAATGTTGATAGAACACCATATACATAGTCAATTCCTCACAATTTGTTACCCCTTAATCTTAGGGTAAGTTTTCTGTTAAAAAAAATAAACCCAGGGTGGCTCAGTTGATTAAGCAGCTGACTCTTGGTCTCATGGTCTCAGGGTCATGAGATTGAGCCCCAAGTTGGGCTCCACCCTGGGCTTGGAGACTGCTTAAGATTTTTTCCTTCTGCCCCTTTCCCCTCTTTAAAAAACAAATATAGTAATGATGATGATGATGATGATGATGATGATGATGATGATAAACATATTGATTTACCCTGGAGTATTTCAGAAAAGTTTCATATTCAAAAAGCATTGATCTGCTGTTAATGGAATTTTTTTTCCCTGTAGCTGTGATTGTTCTTTCAAAAGCTCAAACCAAATCACAGAAGAAAAGACTAGTAGTTATGTCACCAAGGAGAAGATGCAGGTATAGTTGAAGGTGATTTTATATTTCTAATTGAAGATGTATGCAATCCAATACAATTTTCAAAACCCACATTTCTGATCCCTCCCTCTTCTTTTAGGAGGTCTATTTCACATTGCTATTTAATACTCCTATTGCCTGGAGTCAAGTTCAAGCCATAATGTCCAATTTAACAAAAATGTTAATGCAAAAAGTAAACAGTTGTCATCTTCTAAGTGTTCATAGAAGACAGACTCTGACAGAATTTCACTGATATGTATGATTACTCATCAGTTGGTACTCACTAAATAGCTTGCTTCTAAAACTTCTGAAAGTAGCTTCCCTTGGATTTGAGGATTTCAGGAAAAAGAATTGAACCACAGATTAGATGGAACTCTGAAAAGAAGTTAGGTAGGAAACACTCAAGTACATAGCAAATGAAAGAGGAAGACATAACTAGAAATCTCAATCATAAGCCATTTTCAAAATGGTATTTTATTACTTTTAGGAATGCATGGTGATAAGAATAAGCGGCTAGTAGTGTTACCAAGTAGGAATACTAGCTGACAAGCTTAAAGAGATAAAACGTAGCTGTAAATAAAATAGTGTATTAGCTACCCATCGGTAACATTGGCTTTCAGAAGGCTGGAAAAGAGTCTTTTATTTTTAAATCATCTGAACATTTTATTCCATAACATAATATGTCCATTTTTAAGATGACACAAACCTCGATCCAACCCATTCTCATAATACTGAAATCCAAGTGAGTGAAAAACAAAGTAGCTTTTCACCACATTTCCATTTTTAGTCCAAAAAGCTACATCATCAAGAGCAGGACACAATGAAAATACATGTTTTACTGATGATAATAAACCAAGTACCATTTGGAAGGCTAAATAACAGCGGGAGCAAGAGGACTTAGGAGATCTTTGGGGCATAGATGTGTGATATGTAATTTCACCTATGACTCCTCCCAGCTTTTCTGGTGTACCCTCCCCCATCCAGATATTGATTGCTTCCTAGGTGGAACCCCTTCTCTCAGCACTCTGGCCCTATTGGACGTCCCATGAATCAAGGCTACTAAAGGTGGCAGTTAAATGTGTGGGCTTTCCAAATCCTGGTACTGCCATGCACAATTATATGACCTCGGACAACTTCTCTACTCTCTTCATGTTTATAAATTGAGACCAAAATAGTACTTATTTTTTTTCCCTTCATAGTTGTGCATATCAAATGAGATAATGCATCTCAATGTTTAGAGCAATGTATGACTTAATATAAGTCGTGGGGATCTTAATTATTGTTTGCCCTAGGCACATAACCTAGAGCAAGTACCCTAATATTTTTTTGTATTTATCCAGTGTTCACTATTTGCAGAGTGCTATGCCCTGCAATATGAGAAATGTAGACTTGTATATAGAATTATTTATTTATTTATTTATTTATTTATTTATTTATTTATTTATTTTTGAGAGAAAGAGAGAGATGCATGAGTGGGAGGGGCAGAGGAAGAGGGAGAGAGAGAGACAGTCTCTTTTTTTTTTGAGAGAGAGAGAGAGAGAGAGAGACAGACTCTTAAGCAGGTTCCATGCTCACCACAGAGCCTGAAGCAGGACTGGATCTCCCAACCCTGAGATCATGACCTGATCCGAAATCATAAGTCAGACAGTTAATTGACTGAGCCACACACAGGTGCCACAGAAATTTTCTATAATTCAAAGCAGTTTTCAATTTAGTAGAGAAGAGAGAAATTCTGAAAAGGTCTGTAGAAAGTGACTGTTGCTTGAAACTGCCAGCCAAAGGTTCTAGGGCCATGTATGTATTGTTTGATGCAAGACAAGTTTCGGATCATGGAACTCACTGGACACATCCCTGGTGTTCACTGAGCACCTTCCATCTGCCAGGCATGGTGCTTGGTGGTCAAGATATGATTAAGTAAGAAAAGATCTTCGTCTCAACTTACTCCACTTAGTAAAGCAGACAGATCTATAGGCAAATCACTTTATCTCAATGACAGACTAGAATCAGGATGTGTTCAAGGGCAGATGGAGTGTATTCTACTTGGGGGAAAATGAGAGGATCCCATCTAGGAGATGAAAGCAGATGACCTGATCCAGAGGAAGGAGTGGTACCAGTGTCAGGCCTACTGGGCAAGTGAGCCATGCAGACAATAGAAATCAGAGTGTGGTGCATTTAATCTGTACCCCCTGCATGGCTGAAAGAAGGGAAGTGGGCGCAGGAGACGAGTCTGTGAGCAGACAGTCATCTGAAATGATTATTCATAATTCACATTCCAAATTGCTACAAGTGTGAGAAACTGATGAAAAAAGACGAATAGAGGGATTATGTCTCTATGTCCAGTAGCCCTAAGCCTCCACCGTGACCCCACATTCCCTGGGCGCTATCATTTGTCTTCTCTGATCTTACTCAAATTAAGGCCTTCCTGCTCCTTCAAAAAATGTGTTGGAAAGTAGTGATTGTTATAAGTAAAATTCCTCAGAATTATTCTCGCTTTCAGAGGAAGAGCTTTATGTGCTGTCCTTTTTAGCCACTTTATTTTTGGCAAGATTTTTAGAAAAGCTCTCCTTTAAAAAAATATAAGTTTTCCTTCCTAGAGGCACAATACTCAGACATGAGGAAATATCAGTCAAGAAGACAAAATAAACATGTAATTCAGAAAAGCCTTGAGCCAACTGGAATATGTTGAATAATGTGTGTGTGTGTGTGTGTGTGTGTGTGTGTGTATGGGTGTGTGAGAGAGACGGGGGGGGGGGGGGGGGAGAGGGAAGGAGGAGGGAGCGAGCGAGGGAGGGAGGGAGGGAGGGAGAGAGGGAGGGAGGAAGAAAGAAAATCTCCTTCAAGACTTTTGGTCTACGATGTGGATTATTGAGAAGGATAGCCCCATTCTCTCCCAGACTATAGCAAAACAGTGTTAGTCATCTACAGCCCCTCAAGGGATTGAGGGTTGGCAAATGATTGTTGCTTTAGGTTTTGCTTTGTGGTCTGACTCAAATTAAATCTATGCACCACGTATGCCTCTAGTTATAATAGAATCCACCATGAGTGCTGTTTCCACACAGAGAGAATCATATCACTATATTGCCCAGAAACAGAAGAGCTGAGACGGGGTAGGACATTGAATTCATGATAAGTCCTTTTCCTCATTCCAGACAAGTCCCAATTCAACATGATCATTCCTATTAAATTTTATATCAGTCTTACCTGTAAAGCAACTATGTGCTTGAAAGACTTTTTGGGGACCTTTGGGGTAATGCCCATAACAAAACCCTTAAAATCTATGGAAGATCACTGATCTGCCTTCAGATCACTGTCTGCCTTCACTAATCTCTTTAGAGAATTATTTATTTTCCTCAGAGAAATCACCCATTTGGGGACCCACAGGGCACCCTGAACCTGCATAGATCAATCTCCTTGGTCAGAAGAGGAAAGCAGATTAATGCTAATGAACGCCAACACATCCCACAGTTAGATGACCGTGTATAACTGGAAGGGACTAGCAACATCAGTTCTGCTTTGGGAAGAACAGCACTTTCAAATACAAAAAGACACAGGAAAGAGCAGAGCTTAATGAAGAGAGAACATACTTTAGGATCGATGAAACACAGGTTTGCTTTTTGGTTCTGCAGGGGGCAGTCACCTGATCACAGAGACAAATGTTAAAGATGAGGCAAAAGTGATGTCAGGTGTCTGTTGGATCACTTGACACATGGTAGGCCCAAAGTGCTAGCTGTTCTTCACACAAAGAATAAAACGTGATGCGGGACAAAACAAAATCCAAGGCATAATTCCTTTTCTGTGATGGAAAGTCGAGGACCCATGGATTCTGGGGAATGCGGGAATCAATGCAAAGGAGAGAGACTGATACTAACACAAAAGGCAAGTTTCAAGAAGTCTCGAGAAACTAGCAAAGACAAGGGTAGAGATGGTAGGTGAGCTGTTGGGGCTGCCCACCTTCCACCCCCCCCTTCCCTCCACAAGAATCTGCATTTCCTGTGAGGAGCTTCAGTCCTGCATGTGAAGTGTCTTTCCTTCCTGTTTTCTTTTGATAACACAAGTGAGGTGACCTTGAGTTGACTCCGTGGCTGGGTCAGGAAAGTGCTGGTAGTCCCCTTGACACAGAATGTGCGGTACCTAAATTCAGAGTTCCTAGCACGAGGTTGGCCATTCATAAGTCGCATGGCTTGGACGATGTGATGGCAATTTGATTTTTCAAGCCCTCACTTTTTTATCTGTCAAGTAAAGAGAATGAGTAATGTTACCTAAACTCTCATTGAGCACTCAGAGGAGATGGCAGTGTTTTCAAGGATTGGGAAGGAAAATGATGAAGCAGCAGAATGACCAAGGTGGGGTAGGAGTCTGTGTACAGCAGAGATGACAATGAAACAGCTCTTGGTCAAGCCCAGCAGGCTGTTAACTCATGTAGCAAAGCGCTATTTCCCACTCACCTGCGCACCCACAGGTAAAACTTATGGTAAGAAGCCCATCTTGTCACGTAGGTATGCGCACATACAAGTAGGTACATGTCATATATTATGTGGCCCAGAGTCCTATCTGAACGTATAAAACATGTTCAGTTGGCAGGAAAAAAGAAAGAAAGAAACTATGCCGATTTGTCTTGTTTAAAAGAGTTAGCCTTTTCTCTTATTTATTTATTTTAATTCAAGAGAAAACCAGCAAATTCAGCCAGACAGTAGCTGTGTCTTTTGGCTATAGAAATAATCTAATAAAAGCATCGCCTTTCAAAAGGGAAGGGGAGGGGAGGAGGGGAAGAAAGAAAACCCATCTCAGACATCGGTAACGTCATTTCAGCCCCAAATATATTTCGCTCCAGGTTTGTAGTTTTTGGACTCGCTCAGCTTACGATGGTTTTTTCCCCCAAGTTCATGCCACCAGAGTTGGAATTCATAACACAAACATTGAGACCAGGCTGTGATTGACAGGCCTGACTCTGTTAATACCCCGTAGTAGGTCTTCTACCATGGTCAGAAGTTAAGGTTTATTTTGACAAGTTTTCTCCTGGTTTTGTAGGCTAGCAGTTTTATAATGAGAGTTGTCCTGTCACTATATATATATATAGTAGATTATTTGAATCCATAGCAAAATTGCAGATAGCCTCCCTTCCCTCCACATACCAGAACCCACAGAGCCTAGAAGTAGGTTTTCATTAAGTCATTACCCTCTTTAATGGGTAGGATGTAGATCTTGTTTTTTTGGGGAAACCAAACAAGAAGTGATCATGAATGTATGCTTCTCAATTAAGGAAGTCTTGAGGAAAGGGAAAAAAATCAATTTTTTTTCCGGTGGTCACCATCAATTCTTTACCTTATAGAGGACATTTTGCATCCTTTTCAAAAAGAGGGTTTTTTAAATTTTTAAAAAGTTTTTATTTATTTATTCATGAGAGACACAGAGAGAGGCAGAGACACAGGCAGAGGGAGAAGCAGGCTCCCTGTGGGGAGCCCGACGTGGGATTCGATCCCAGAGCCCCAGGATCATGACCTGAACCCAAGGCAAATGCTCAACCACTGAGCTGCCCAGGCATCCCAAAAAAGAGGGTTTAGGTAAACTTTGGATTACGGCTGCTGAGATTTTTTAAAGAATGGTAAATGAGTGTGATGTTTCTCAAAGTGATGATTGAAGAGGCTTCATTAGTAGAGTACCCAGGTTTTTCTTTTTTTTTTTTTTAAGAAACTCAACACCAAAGAAACAAACAATCCGATCATGAAATGGGCAAAAGACATGAACAGAAATCTCACAGAGGAAGACATAGACATGGCCAACATGCATATGAGAAAATGTTCTGCATCACTTGCCATCAGGGAAATACAAATCAAAACTACAATGAGATACCACCTCACACCAGTGAGAATGAGGAAAATTAACAAGGCAGGAAACAACAAATGTTGGAGAGGATGCGGAGAAAAGGGAACCCTCTTACACTGTTGGTGGGAATGTGAACTGGTGCAGCCACTCTGGAAAACTGTGTGGAGGTTCCTCAAACAGTTAAAAATATACCTGCCCTACGACCCAGCAATTGCACTGTTGGGGATTTACCCCAAAGATACAAATGCAATGAAACGCCGGGACACCTGCACCCCGATGTTTATAGCAGCAATGGCCACGATAGCCAAACTGTGGAAGGAGCCTCGGTGTCCAACGAAAGATGAATGGATGAAGAAGATGTGGTTTATGTATACAATGGAATATTACTCAGCTATTAGAAATGACAAATACCCACCATTTGCTTCAACGTGGATGGAACTGGAGGGTATTATGCTGAGTGAAGTAAGTCAGTCGGAGAAGGACAAACTTTATATGTTCTCATTCATTTGGGGAATATAAATAATAGTAAAAGGGAATATAAGGGAAGGGAGAAGAAATGTGTGGGAAATATCAGAAAGGGAGACAGAACGTAAAGACTGCTAACTCTGGGAAACGAACTAGGGGTGGTAGAAGGGGAGGAGGGCGGGGGGTGGGAGTGAATGGGTGACGGGCACTGGGTGTTATTCTGTATGTTAGTAAATTGAACACCAATAAAAAATAAATTAAAAAAAAACAAATTCATAATACATAAAAAAAAGATTTTATTCATTTATTCATGAGAGAGAGACACACACACACACAGAGAGAGTGAGAGAGAGAGAGAGGCAGAGACACAGGCAGAGGGGGAAGAAGCAGGTTCCATGCAGGGAGCTGGATGTGGGACTCGATCCTGGGACCCTAGGATCACACCCTGGGCCAAGGTAGGCGCTAAGCCGCTGAGCCACCCAGGGATCCCCTCCTTGGGTTTTTCAAATACATTGCAGTGTATAGCTGGATGGAGAAAAGGGACCATATTATGATTCTTATAGTAAGATTGATCATTCATTTCTTTTTAATATATGGGTTCTGGTCATTAATACTGTTTCCATTAAAAATACAGCGAAGCTCTGTGTGTGTGTGTGTGTGTGTGTGTGTGTATAACTAACTAGTCATGACTTTGTCGTCATTAGATGAAATAATTAGTCTTTACTCTTTACTTCTCAGAGATGTATAACAATCAGCCATGGAAGTATCCAGGGTCTGCTGAGGGGTGAGCCAAATGGTGGTTAAGTGTTGCTGGGACTCATTCTGTAGTTGTTATGTTTATCATAAAATAGGCTGACATGCTATGCTCATGAGACCAAGGATGTGTCCTTAAAAAAAAAAAAAAAAAAAAAGAATTATAAAAGAAATCTAAATGTGGTTAGACAAAATAATCTTTATGATTTCAACCAATCCTGAGATGCGGGATTCTAAAGACTCAGTAAAGAGATTTATGACCATTTCATAGTTCTTAATAAGTATATCAGTGATTAGAATCAGTGTCTTCTTCATACAGAATCAAACTAATAATCATTCAACAATTCTTTAAAATATTTGTATTGGCCATCTGTTTATGTGCAGGCTCTGTGTCAACTCCTGGGCACATATCCCACACACATGGAATTTACAATTTATGAGTGAGACCAAACATTATTGGCAGCGAGTAAGAACTACAGACTGTGGAAAGAACCATAAATGACTCAAATAAAGTGATATAATAGAGAGTAGGGGGGGAGGCTAACTAAAGAGAGAATAATTAATAGAAGGCTTTTCTAGGGAGGGTAAAAATGAGCCAACTCGGAGAAGAGCCTAGCATCCAAAGAAAGGAAACTACGAGTTTCTGAGAATGAAAAGGTGGGGCCAATTTGAGCAAGAGAGCCCTGAGACTAAAACAGAGCCTGCTGGCAGGGGAGTGGTGGGAAAGTGTGGTCCAGCCTAGAGCGGCAAGCTGGATCCAAGTCATTCAAAGATTTTTAGGCTGCTGTAAGCTTTTGAAAGAATATAATTTTAGTATCATAAGAGGCCTTTGAAGATCTTTGAATGAAGCAATGTTATAAATTGCTTCTCAGTTTTAAAAGTCACCCTGGGTACAATGTTTAGAAGGCACCAGAGTAAGAGTGGGGAGTGGGGAAATTCATAGGAGACCCTTATCTCTATTCAGTTTTAAATGATAGAGACTTATACTAAAATGCTAGTAGTACAAAAGGGGGGGGGAGGCAGATTTAGTGTATATCAAAGAAATAGGATCAACAGACTTTTGATTAAATGTAAGGTTGAGATTGTCAATTAAATTAATGCTAGTTGGGCATTTGGCTGACTGTCAGTAGAGCATGGGACTCTTGATCTCAGGGTTGTGAGTTCCAGTCTCATGTTGGGCAAAAAGCTTACTTAAAACAAAACATCAAATTAATATTAGTTAATATTAATTAATAATAATTAATTGATATTAATTAATAATAAGTTACTATTAGTTGCTTAATGTCATAATGCAAGAGAAACTTGATACTGGCTCATGTAAAGTCTAATCACCAGTAGAGAGTAGGGTTAGGTTTGAGGAGTGGCTCTTTCTCCAGCCTTTTAAGGAAACAAATTGAGAGAGTCTCTACCATTTTCTAAGTATGGCTTACAAAATTACCATGGGCAGCAACATACAGCTACGAAACAGAGTAAGAGAACACAGAGAATGCATGCCCACTTCTTACCAACTTCATTCCCAAAGTGGCATACACCATTTTTGCTCTCATTTCTTTGGTGAGAAATAGTCAGTTGACTTTACCTAAATGCAAGGGCAGCTGAAAAATATAGCTCTTGGCTGCACAGTTGCTCCCACTAACAACTCTGCACTATAAATTAGGGTCACGAGCCACTTCTGCCACAATGAGTAAAAACATACCTGTCATTACTCAGAAACTTCATTCAAAAACTTCCATTCAAATTCAGTTATGCTTATAAGATAAAATAGTATAATTTTCAAATCAGAGATGTTGTTTGTGCTAAAGAAGCAAATCCTGAACACTTAGCTTCTAAAGGGATTCAAAATAATAATGCTCAATGCTGAGGCCAGCAAGCTGTGCTATTGTAAAGCTGTAATCCTTAAGCTAATTTGCCCATTTATTACCACAATTGTTTTAAATTGGAATCTGTTGCATAAGTCCGAAGCCATCATAGTTGGTCAATGAGAAATTTCCCACCATTTTATTTTTTATTTTATTTTTTTCCCCACCATTTTAGTAGGCAAATTAGACTTCACTTCTTGCCACCAGGATACAGGTATTTACCTAGAATATTTCAACGCTCAATGTAATTTGTCCATTGTCCCCTCTCTCCATTGTCTGCTTAGATTACTTGAAAATAAACAGTGTAATTTCATCTGATTATAACCAGCTAGCCACTGAGGAACAAGTTCTCCTTTGTTATTACATTCAACATTGTTTCATGTGTGCGTAGCCAATAAGCAATAGAAATATTGCAGTCCTCCAAAGGATAACTGAAGGTTTATTCCTTACATTACCAATCCTTTTTTTTTTAAGATTTTATTTATTTATTCATGAAAGATACAGAAAGAGAGGCAGAAACATAGACAGAGGGAGAAGCAGGCTTCCTGCGGAAATCCCGATGTGGTACTCAATCCCAGGACCCCGGGACCGCTGCCTGAGCCAAAGGCAGATGCTCAACCATGGAGCCACCCAGGTGCCCCACCAATCTTAAAATAGACATGATGCTTTTCAATAATTTTTTTGTTGTCTCTGGCTAGAGATTTCACATATGCTAAGATTACTATGGTAGGATATCCATTGCATAAAAATTTAAATATACTAGGTGTTTTCTTTAAATTGCTTTTGTCAACCATAATCAGATTTTCCTATTAGGTCCCAAAGTATCTGAATTGAGATAAATGATAATAAATTTCCTTAAAAGGAGTTTTGACCTTATTAAGTGCTGTTTTTCTCTAAAGATAGAATGATGTAGTCCTAGAGTGGTCTTTCAGACTAATGAGAAGTTTAGCTTCCACTTTCCTCTTTGGGAGGAAATATATATAGTTAACATTTTCTTCAAAGTATTAAACGTGTATAATATTTTTAAAGAGATTTTATTTATTTATTCATGATAGGCACAGAGAGAGAGAGGTAGAGACACAAGCAGAGGGAGAAGCAGGCTCCCTGCAAGAAGCGCAATGTAGGACTTGATCTCAGGACCCTGGGATTACACCCTGCGTCAAAGGCAGACGCTCAACCACTGAGCCACCCAGGTGGCCCAGTTGTATAATATTTATAAAATACACTTCTTAGAACACATAAAAAAGAGGCTCTTATGATAAAATGAGGTAATGAATGCAAAGTACTTAGCACAGTTATTGGGCCATGTAGGATAAACACAATCTGTTAGGATGGCAACAAGGGTTTGTGCCATTAAGTATAACTGAACTCAATTATCTTGGACTCTGAAGCTCCAGGTGGAACATAGACATAAAGATGATCCCTTTCTCCTTCTCAAATCACTCTGAAATACTTTGGGTTTAGGGAGGTAAAAGTAAAGTACTATAAAAAAAATATTGCCATTAGGAACTATGAATTTCTTGTCTACAAACAGTGCTGTTGGGGAAGTTAACTAAGTGGGAAAAAACAGAAACATATGAAAATGAGCACTGTAAAAAAAATCATCACTGTAAATTTTA
Organism: Canis lupus familiaris; assembly: GCF_011100685.1. Classification (NCBI taxonomy): domain Eukaryota; kingdom Metazoa; phylum Chordata; class Mammalia; order Carnivora; family Canidae; genus Canis; species Canis lupus. The sequence continues at coordinate 9,762,867 of NC_049230.1, forward strand.
GCTGTAGATTATCTTGTAGAATAGTTTCTCCTTAACTTTCATATATACATATTCATTATCATATATAATCATTACATGCTCAATACATAATCATGTATTATATATACATTATTATACATTATATATACATATAATATATAATATACATGTAGGTATACATATGAATGTAAACAAATATTTATTGATTCTAAGAAACGAGAAAAAGATTCTCAAAAGTTTTCAGAGAAAAACATCAATTTATTATATTTTAAATATAAGTATTTTCAAAAGTTTTTTTTTAATTTGTAAAATGCATCTAAAATTTACCATCTTCACCATTTTTAAATGTACAGTTCAGTGCCATTAAGTACATGAATGTTCTTATTTTTAAGATTTTATTCATTTATTTATTTATTTATTTATTTATTTGAGGAAGAGGAGGGGCAGAGGGAGAGAGACAAGGAGACTCTGCATTCAATGCAGAGCCCAGTGAGGGGCTTGATCCCACACCGCTGAGATCATGACCTGAGCCAAGAGTCAGACACTTAACCAACTGAGCCACCTGGATGCCCCAAGTAAGTGAATATTGTGGTACGTACCATCACTGCAACCCACAGAACTGTTTTCCTTTTGCAATACTGAAACTTTGTACCCATCATATACTAACTCCATTCCCCTTCCTCTACCTCCTGGTAGCCACCACTCCACTTTCTGTCTCTATGGATTTGATTACTCTAGGAACCTCATATAAGTGGAATAAAATCTTATTCATCCATTTGTGATCAGCTTATTTCATTTAGTATAATGTCTTCAAATTTTATTCATGTCCTAACAGATGTCAGAATTAACTTCCTTTTTAAGGCCAAATAATAATCCATTGTCACATAGACAACACCTTTTTTTATCTACTAATACATTGATGGACACTTGAATTGTTTCCACCTTTTGGCTGTTGCGGATGCTACCACGAACATGGGTGTACAAACATCTAGCCGAGTACCTGCTTTCAATTCTTCTGTGTATATCCCCAAAAGTTGAATTGCTGGATCATATATAGTAATTCTATTTAAAAAATTTTTTTGAGGAATTGCCATGCTGTGTCCTATAGTAACCACACCATTTTATGTCACCACCAAAGGTACACATAAGGTCAGATCTTTAAATCATTAACTTGGATTGGCATGTAAGATCACTTAATTCACGAATGGATTGAATTTAAATATCATTTGATTTAATGCCTGAACTAACAAATTCTTTCTAAAATAGTCATAGAATATTTTTTCAACTTAAGTTATCTTCTACTTTTCCTTCAAAATTCAACTGAAATGTTATCTATTCTGGAAGTACTCCAGGACACCTCCCTCTTCAACATACACTTATCTTGCATGGATTTAAGGGACTCATTTTTGAGCTCTTCCTAAAGTACCACCATAACATACTAAACTTTTTGCCTTTCAAGAATATGTTAATCCTTAAGGCAGAAATTATATCTTAGCTTTCCTTATGTTCCCAAAGTGTACTTGTTAAAAAAAAAAAAAAAAGAATCTGAAGGATAGTTTTCCTGTTTCCCTGCCTTATAAGATGAACTGCTCATTTTTGGCTGAGTTAAATTACAGCAACATATTTTTCTTCACTGCGGTTAACATATTGTTGCTAGTTCAGCCTTAGATCAAGTAAAGTTCATCTTTTATATGGGAGTTCTCTAATTATTTTGACACAACCATCATGTCCTTCCCCAATGTGAAATCTTCTGTTCCAAAACAAACTTCTTCAGATCCTTTTCTGACCCTTAATCACCCTCTTCTTTCAGCTATGACTTAGTATGTTGAGAGTTGGGGGTGATAAGTCATTCTCTTTGGACTTTTTAATGGCAAAAATACAGGGACCAACATAAAATTCTCATAAAATCACACAAACTATTTATAATCACTTTAGACAATTCTGAATCAGGAGGTGAAAAACTAGACACAGAAGATATATGTGCAATTATTCTTAGTTTGAAAATGGATCCAATTAATATTTTGTAGTTTGCAAATCTTTTCCCTGGAAATGTGTAGAGCAAATCCTGACACTGTCCATACATCTCGGGTTACTACCATCTTCTACAGGTATGAGGTTCTTTGGAATTGCACTGTACTCTTCCCAAGAAATGAGCTCGTTTTCCTGATGGAAGTTGATAAGATTTTTGAAAACACTCATGTGGAGACCCCTAGCCTTCTTGGCTGCCGAAGTTAAAGGATATCATAATATCAGACTCTTATTTTTCATTTCCTCTCTTCTCATAGTCTTTTTGTTCTTCCCCTATCTCTCTCTCTCTTTCCTTGATCCTTGAACAACACAGGTTTGAACTGTTTAGGTCCATTTCTACACAGATTTTTTACAGAACAGCACTGTAAATGCATTTTCTCTTCCTTATGATTTTCTTAATAACCCTTTCCTCTTTCCTTTAGCTCTATCAATAAGAACTCAGTGTATAAAATACATATACAAAAGAAGTGTTAATTGACTGTGTCATCAGTAAGTCTTCCAGTCAAGAGTAAGCTATTGTTAAGTTTTGGAGGAGTCAAAAGTTATACACAGATTTTGGACTGCGTGGGCGTTGGCATCCCTACTCCCCAGATTGCTCAAGCATCAGTTGTATGTATATATATTCTCTGTGCTCCTGCAAATAAATGTATAAGTTAAGGAATCCCAACTTAACTAAATCAGATGCTCATATTTCATCCACAGTTGTTATCCTACTGCTTTGAGAGTAAAAAGTACCAACTGAGTTCTAAGTTTGCAATGACAAATGTAGAATTCATCTCAAATTCATGTATGGGTGACATTTGCATGTTGATTTCTTTGCCGTCCTAATGGTTAAATTTCAAAGCACATCTTTCCTTTTATCTTTAGCTGAATGAGACATCAAAATAAGGGCCAGATAAAGGCGGAAGTCCTTTGTCTGAAACTTCCCAGGCCTGGCCAGCTGTGATGAAAACTGTCTGAAGTTTCACAGGCTTCTTGTCTGGCCTCAAGCTGGTGTTTGCTTCTTTTATTTTGGAGATTTTAAAGGAATATTGCATTCTTGCATACAATGTCATAAGGGACCATGGGAGTTCTAATCCTGGTGGTGTCTGAATCTCTGTTAGATTAAATCATTTATTAGATAATAAACCACTAATTACACAAGGGATATGTGCTGGCTCTTACTGTAATCATGTTAATTTCAAAGGTCAACCTAGTATTTAGGTTATATCACAATTTGAGCCCCAATGAGATTGTTTGTCCCTCTTACTGATAAATCTAACTTAGTAAGGATGTTTAATGTTTGGATATCCCAATATAGGTGATGAGATCATGTATTTTGCTTTAGCTTGCTTATTTTAAAATATAGAATCTGTTAGTAGAACCATCAACAAACAAGATAATATCTGATGAGAGAGAAGAAGGGTAAGCATACTGATTATATCAAATTACATTTTGTCAATTTTGAATGAGAAATAATAGTAATTTGATCTAAGCAGCAAGTAAAAATATAGACAACTCGATTTTAAAAAGTCAGACAATTATGTCAGAGAATGTTATTGGTATAATTAAGGCTCTATAGCACTCCTTTAGTTTTGTCTTACTTGATGTAAATATATCCCTAGCTTGGGATAGAGCATAGGTATGCCCAGGAATAAAAATATCCTGTGGCTATCTGAACTGGTGGTATTATTTATATTGTTTAATGTTGTTTTAGAGAAAAACCATTTATTATTCCAGAATATTTGTTCTCTAAAACAGTATAAGGGCAAGGATGTGTAACACATCGTCAAGTGTCTTGATTCCAAACAGGTCAGGAAAATTTGATAATTATACATAGAGGGTCCTGAGCTATTATTTAATCTACCTCCTTGAAGTGCTATTGATTAAATCAGGTTGACTCACCTCCTCATACCCTTCTATGTTTTTTTTCATGCCTGAGGGTCTCATCTACTTAGCCTGACCTCAAGGCCTGGCACTCCGCCTCCAATCCAAGTTCCTACTCCTTCAAGCCTGCATCTTGTCCTGCACATCATACACCTGTCAACCTGGACTGTTCATTCTTCCCAGAACCTCCTCTGTGCTTTTTCAGCTCTGGGCCTTTGTTCAGGATGTCCCCACAGCTGGAATGCTCATCAGCGCCATCTTTGTTACAGCCTTGAATGTTCGTGAGTCCAATTCAATTGCCTGGTTCTTGATGAAGTTTCCCGTAAGAACTCTTTCCTTTTCTTTATGTTATCACAGACTTGTTTGTGATTCTTCTATAGCAATAATTTTATGCTGCTGTTAGCTAGATCTTCTTGATAAGATAGTAAATATCTTGTCTATAAAGACTGTGTTTTTAATAGAGGAATTGACAATATACTTAATCGAATGTCTGATAAATTCAGAGGACATCAGATGACTGTAGTGATTTCAGTCCAAAGATAATGCCAATTAGTTTGGGTTTTTGTAATGGCAGTAACCTGCTCTCATTTTTATTTCAGTTATTTGTCGCAATGTAACAGACCAGTTCAAAACTGAGTGCCTTGGAACAGTATTGTTGTTGTTGTTGTTGTTTATTCTGGGCTTTGGCAACATGGGGAGTGCTTCTGCTGATCTTTCCTAGGACCACTCATGTGACTCCCATCATTCATGGTTAGGCTAAGGCTGGGAGTTCCAGGATGGCATCACTCACAGATCTTGCTACTTTAACTGGCTTCCTTGGTTTTCCTCCAGTTGACCTCTCATCATCCATTAGACTTGACTTAATCTTTTCCCTTTATTGTGGGTTCAGGGTTCCAAGACAGAAAGGGCCAAAGTCACATACTCATGAAGACCTGGACTTCAGAATTCACACAACTTTATTTCTGCCACGTAATAACAGGGAAAACAATTCACAGAGCAAATTAAGGGGATGGTAAGATAAACTCCCTTTCTTGATGCAAGGAGCTGCTATATTCTCAAATTAACTTCTTATTCTTGAATCCCTTCCACCTTTTCTCCCTGACCCTCTTTGCCCAAACTTGTAGGAGTTAACATTCTTTTGCTCCAAGAGCTTCTCTTGCTAGCTCATTCAATTCTGCAACCATTACTACCACCACCAGTAATAATAGTAAGCCTTTGCTCTTTGCCTGATATACTCCAGTTCCTTTACATACACCATTGATATTAATTCCACAAAATATATATTATAATTAAACTAAAAAATGTGAGATTTAGACTCTTTAGGGAGCTAGGCTATAAATCTGGGCTCCTCTGTGTTCTCTTCACTCCCTCTGGGGGTTCTACAGAGGGATTTGGTCAAAAAACAAATATTTACTGAGCACTTGCAAGCACTAGGCCAAAGGCATACAAAGCTTTAGTAGAATGTCCAGTTTGGGTCCAGCCTTCCCACTCATTCCTTGCCTTCTCTTGGCTCCTCTGTATGTCAAAAATACAAACTCTTTCCTATAGTACCTACATAGCTGTCAATGAATGTTCATTTTATTTCTCACCTTGAAGCCAGAAAACTCAGAGTTTAATATCTGTATATTCTTTTTTATCCTCTTCATCTTTTTTTTTAATTAATTTTCTTTTTCTGACCATTTAATTCATTTAAATTTAGGATTGATGGCTATGACTACATGTAAGTAATATAGTTCAGTCTTCTGGGCCTTTGTTTTGTTGTTACTGTTGTTTTCTTGTTGTTTGATGGTCTTGAATCAGTGTTAATTAGGTGGTTGGATCATTTTCTAAGATGTCTTCAGGATCTAGGCTGTTACTTCCTGGACCAGCATTAGCGGATCTGTTTTTATGCATAGAAATGCAGAAGAGAACAGACAATCTATGCAACAGGCCTGTGGCATGTTAATGCACATGAGTAACAAAAGATGAAAGAAGAAGGGAAATAACTGGTCAAGGGCACATTTTTCTTCTCCTTCACCTCTCTCCTTTTTAGTAAAGACATGAATAAATCATTTAGGCAGCTTTGGTATCAGCACCTCAATCTCTTTGGATCTGTTGTTATATTCATTTGGATTTAGGCAAGTTTCACCTATCATTTTCTAAAAGGCACAGAAAAAGAAACATGGTAGAATGACAACCCTTCCAGGAAACCCACCTTAGACTCAAAATTTTAGATAAAGCAAAGTGGAGACACAGGCAATTTTCCAGTGGATTTTGATGTGAGTGAGAAGGCTCTTCAAAACTGGATTTTTTCAATAGTTGATTTGAGCACATGAAAAAGGAGAAGAGGAACAGTTTCCAAAATCTCTTTGTTTGACACTTTACACCACTGCAGGAAAGACTCATGCAAAAAGTAGTAGGAAATACCATGAATTCCATCTCCACCTCCATCTCCATGCAGTGTTTCCTGCTGTGGAGGTCTTACCTCTACTTGATGGGAAGAACACTCCAGAACACTGGGAGAAACAGAATAGGATCTGCACAGCAAGAGCCACTGGAAGGAGGGGGAGATGAAATTCCCATTATTTTGCAATATTCTTTGTGTCGTAGAAAGCCGATTTTTCTCAGCAAGTGTATCAATCCCCCCATTTTATTTTTCATGTGTAAACACACCCAACATCATAAAAATCAAAGAGGAAAAGACTAATTTTAAATTTTCTCCTGAAAGCCTATGTTTTTTACTGCCTTTTGTGACAGACAACTAGATAAAGGGGAGCAACCTGGTAATAAAAACTAGACAAGCATACCTTACAATAGTTCTACGTGGTTGCTGCTAAAAATTGATCTTGTCCTCTTTCAATAAATAAGAGTATTCCATCCTATGGAAATAGCCATTCCATCCTATTGAAAACCACAGAAATAATTAGAAATGAGATGTCCTGAGGAATGGGTAGGCTACCCTCACAGGCACACAAAATGGAAACATATTTCATAATGGAAAAAAAAAAGGAAACAAGGGTATAAACATCTAGGGGGCCCCAAGGAGAGGACACGCAGCATAAATAGTTTTTTCTATTTCTTTCTCTGGGGTCTTACTTGCTTTTTTTCACTACTTCATTTTGTGTATTGATTTTATTTTTGTCCTCCAAATGGCTTCCTCTCAGATGCTGATTAGCTCTTCAGAAGCTAATTTTAAATTCTCATAAGAGAGAATCTCATGGGTCTAGGGTGGTCCAGATTTCTACTCTAGGTCCAAAGTAGTTATGGAGGCCTAATGCCCCTTCAAAAGAGCTTGTGAGGGCAGATGATCAGAAAAAAAGTTTGGCGCATATATTTTTTTTTTTTCTAAGGGGAGCATAAAATAGGAAGGAGATAATTGGCAGAGACAGTAATTGATATTTCTGGCATTTTCTACCTTTATTTTTTCCCAGGTCCATATTTAGACTCCATAGTACATAGCTGTGGCTAAGTGATAAACTAATCCAAAGCATATAGGCTAGAACAGAAATAATGTATTTTGTGTGTGTGCATGAGTCAGCTGGGCAGTTCTGCTGCTCTGGGCCAGGCTTGGCTGATCTCACCTGGACTCAGCTGACAAGTTGGCTGGGGATTTGCCGGTCTAGGATGGGCTCACCCCTCACCTCCCTATGTAGCCCCTCATCCTCCAACAGAGTACCTGAACTTATGCTCAGGGCAGATTGAAAGATTGAGAGGCCCAATAGAGGGAGAAAAGGCACACAAAATCTCTTGAGGTCTAGTTTCAGAACCAGCATGATACTACTTCTGAGCATTCTATGAGTCAAAGCATGTTTCAAGGCCAACCCCATTTCTTGGCTAAGGAAATAGACTTCACCTCTTGGAAGAACTTCAGAGTCACATTCCGAAGGGAGGGACTAAAGGGAAGCCCTGGATTGGTGTCACCAATGCAATCATCTGTCACATTTACATCTTTATTGATCTCACCCACTTCTCATTTAACCCAACCAACTCTCTCTTTTTGCCTTTCTATTCCTTTTTCAGAAAGGCCATGTCTTCTTGGAACCTCTTCAGGATGTTAAACAGTTTCTTATTATCTTTCTATTATCATGGTTCCTTTAATAGATCGTTTTCAGACACATGGTCTTCCTAAAATCTTCAGGGTAATAATTCTCTTATTTCATGTTACAGTATTCATACTTAGGCTTTATTTTGAAAAAAAAAATATTTTCTACATTTTTATTTATTTAAAATCATAGTGAAGAGCGGAGACTTTACATCTAGGCTGCCTGGGTTTACCACCATATAATTGAACAAATGGCTTCAAAGTGAACTCTGTTTGCCTCAGTCTCCTCATCAGAAAAATGGGGATAATTGTACCTACTGCATAGAGTTTTATGAGGACTAGTGATTAAATATTTCTAAGAGGGAAGAATAGTATCTGGCCACATGGTAACTTTTTAGTAACTGTTATAATTATCATTACTTTTATCCCCCATCAAATGAATAAGAATGTATCCAGACTCCACATTCTGATTGAATGGATCGACCCTTTGCTTGTCATTTGTTTGCTGAGCAAAACTTAACCTCAGGTCTCTAGCTGAAGACCTAGATGATGTTCAGAGCTCCTAACATCTCTATGAACAATTGCAATCCACCTTGTGCTCTGCCTTGTGCTCTTCTCCTGAGCTTTATTTGTGGGTCTATACCGCCAGGGGTTTATCATGTCACTGCCAGCCTGTGCTTCCCTTGCTTCTCTCTTTCTTATTATACAGGTAATTTTGGGGTTTCCATTTCTAGAAGAGCATACGAGATGAGTGGGCTGAGGAGGGAGGAAAGAGAAAAGAGCATCAGCTATGATCATTCTTAGTCAGTGTAGACCCTGCTTCTCTGCCTGAACCCGGAGGTGTGTGGATCAGGTTTGCTCTCTCTCCGGCATCTCTGATTCTGTCAAGACTTGGTCTATTTCATGAGATGACACACACATAGGGGCACCAATTGGTTAATGCACTCAACTATGTCTGACTTCGAATTATTGAAAATTCCTTCCAGATTCAGGCCCTAGATTATCTGTCAATCTTAGTTTATAAGGTCGTAAATTTGCATCTTTTCTGTCTTTACATAGTTCTTTTCGTGGGAGTTTGGGAGAAGCTTTGTACGGGACTTCTAGACAGAGGCCATTTTTAAACCAGAAACTCTGTTCACCTAATTGCCAAGTTTATTTGGCTCTTGTTTTCATTCAACCTAAAAATTTTGATGTGAGCTTTATCCAAGAATAACTCCTCTTTAAGTAAATATAGTATGTTATTGAATAAGAAGCACATCGAATTTTAAACTAAGAATTCTAAGGTTTCCAGAAAACAGGTTCCTCTCTCATGGAGTTTTTTGGGGGAGAGGGTCGTAGGTGACTTGTGACCCCCTAAATGAAAACAAATTCTAAGATCTCAATGGTGATAGTTAGGCTTTATTTTTGTTTGAGAAGTTTGAATATTGTAGATATAAGACTCTTATAACACAAGGGATATTATTAAATATTTGCATGTCTCCGGATTATGTTTTTTTCTTCCCCTAACCTCCCCCTTTTTTGGAGGTAGCGTTTGAGTCAATAAGAGATGGAAAGATATTTCTTCCTGGCTGAAAAGTAAAATTTGAAAATAGGTATTTTGAACTTGTGCTGTTTTTTTCCCCAATCTGTCACTAATCAGGGAATCATTGTGTGTGTGTGTGTGTGTGTGTGTGTGTGTGTGTGTGTGGCTGTTATTTATGAAGAAGTTATAGTTTATGAAATTTTAATTTTGCAAAATAGTATTTGACATGTTTATTTGGAATGCTTTTGATGCTGACCCCATACTTATGAAGGGACAACTTTATACATAAAAAACACACTTGTAAACCATGTTCTTAAGTTGTTTAAAAGAAAGAAAGCTAACCCCCTAATAATTCCATCATGTACATTTAAATAAGTGATAGCGGCTGGATTCCTGCCTGTTGAGCAGGCTACTATGTGGTCCGGTTACCAGTATTTCTCCAGTGCCAAACTAATTGCCTGAGAAAATTGATATTATGAGAGGTATGAATTTGTTAAATCTTAGAAATGGGACCATTTGCAGGGAAGCAAACAGATGTCAATGAATTGAGTCTAGTCAAATTCAGTGGGTAATTTAGATGTATTTTTAAAAATTAACCACATATAAATTTGGCTAAAAAGAGCATTGTCATAAAAACAAAAACATAACAACCACCCTCACAATTTGACTTATTGGAAAATAAACTCCAACTCTTTAATGACTTGGTCCAGTTTTATGAAACACCCCTTCATTGTACATATTGTGACATATGCAGGTTTCTAGAACTCAGTCTCTGAAACTGAATTTGGACAATAACTAACAGATTTATTTCTGGAAGGATATAATTGTGTTTGTTTACTGGTAAAAGTGATTGAGACAGTGTTGGAGTTTTGAAAAGTCCATTAATGTGTTTCCCCATTTCATTAATATGTTTCTGTGTAAGGGCCATGCTCGTTATACTGTCTTGCATGAGCATCTTCAACAGATCCTCATTAGGTAGAGTTGATACGCTAATCTGCTCTCTCACTTATCCAAGAAAATTGCTGATCCATGTTTCTGTAGGTTCACACTTCAGATTCTCACTTGGAATTGTTTTTATCTGTCCCTTTGGTAATGCTCATATTTAAAGTTTGTCTCCTAGATGAACTTTTACTTTCATTAATCACTTTGTCTGCTCTGCTACTTTAATTCTCATGCTTTGGTGTTATTCTGGGAATTATCCTAATTTCCATGAGGTAGAGCACAGCTTTGGAGATTTTTTTAGAGAAGACTTTGGTATGCAAACTTTTTTTGGACACAATGGTCATATTTTCTATGACAATAAAGAAAAGCATGGGATCCCTGGGTGGCGCAGTGGTTTGGCGCCTGCCTTTGGCCCAGGACGCGATCCTGGAGACCCGGGATCGAATCCCACATCAGGCTCCCGGTGCATGGAGCCTGCTTCTCCCTCTGCCTGTGTCTCTGCCTCTCTCTCTCTCTCTCTCTCTGTGATTATCATAAATAAATTTAAAAAAATTTGAAAAAAATAAAACTTGAGCGATTTAAAGCATTTTTAACAAAGAAAAAAAAAGAAAAGAAAAGCATTTATACAGTCAGGAAACCATAAATGTATTTCTCAGAACAATAGGGGAGGATATCTGAAGTTGGAATGTGTTGGGAAATCTATACCCCGTACTCACCATAATTACAAGATTTGGTCACAGAGAACAAAGTGGTTGAGTGACCAATGGGCTTGTGAATTATCATTTTATTTTGCGTTAGTTTCTGCTTGGAATCGGTTGATAGAGGCTATAGTTCCTGGGTGAAATAATGTTTAATGTAGATTTGACATTAGAATAAAAAGTATTTTTATAAATAATTTTCAAGCTAGAGAAATAGCTCAAAATCTTATTCTTTCTCTCTTTTTTTTTCCTTTCAATTCATCAAATCACAGAGCTATCGAACACCTACCATGTTCTGTATGATTTGCTAAGTATTGGAGATTTGGTGCTGGATAAATGCAGACATCATTCTTTCCCTTAAACAAGGCATTAACTCACCCTGTGTCATTAAAAGTGTCTTGGAAAGTCTTAGTGGAAAAATGGACCAAAAATAATCTCTGAATTACATACTTACTGTAAAATTAGAAGTTGAAAAATGCATTTTTAAAAGATGATTGATTGGAAAGTGAGAGAATGAAAATATAGAAGGCAATAATAGTTGGGATGTCCCAATTGATATCAGAAATAATGCATATGTTAAAAAGAGAAATGATACATATATTAGAGAGTAGCATTCTGACAGATGCACAATTGTATCTGAAATATAATAATTAATAATAATAATAATAATAATAATAGCAATGCAATAAGAATTATATAAAACAATGAAAAATGCTGGATCAAATTCTTGGATAAGAAACCAGGCCAGCCATTGATTGCTCCTTGATATCCCTTCTCTAGTAATAGGAATCATCCTCCATTCTGTTGAGATTTGTAAGGATGACTTGAAATCACATAGGCTGATGAAGTGTATGGCTAGCATTCTCACTTCCTCTTTTCTTTTCCCTTAGATTTTCTCATTTGGCCCCAAACAAGTGGTTTGTCATTAACGCTTTCTTTGTATTTATTGTGATTGAAATAGTGGTATTAGGGGTAATATTTCTTGAATGAAATCATCTCTTTATTACCCTTGTTCTTTTCCCCACACAATCTAGAAACCATTAGCTACATGATGGAAGAGCTGAACACCATCCCTATGGCAAAAGTTATTCCAGGTCTTGCTACCAGTTGCTGCCTACAAACAGAATTTCTGACCACAATACTCATGAAGAGATAAGAATATTAACAACATATTTGGGGCACCTGGGCGGTTCAGTGAGTTAAGCATCTGCCTTTGGCTTGGGTCATGATCTTAGCATCCTGGGATAGAGCCTGGTATCAGGCTCCTTGCTCAATAGGGAGTCTGCTTCTCCCTTTCCTTGTCCTTTTGCCCTCCCTCCCACCCCTGTGCTTGTGCTAGAGCACTAACTCTCTCAAATAAATAAAAAATAAAAAAATAAATAAATAATCTTAAAAAATAGAATATTAACATATTTAATCAAAGGTATGCACTTTTCAATCTAAAATACTCAATGCAGGTTAGCTTGGAGAGAATAACATTTTTATACACACACAGACACACAAACACATACATACAGACACTGCAAAAACCTACTGTGACTTCTATTGGGGCCTCCTTAGAGTCTGTCATTTATGTCAATATAATTAAATCTTCAAATCATGGGGGAATGGTGTTATGGTGTTATTATGGTGGGCACTGACTGTGTAAAGCTAAGCTTCTTTAAGTTACAGAATAGCAAAAAACAAGTAATCCACAATAGGACAATGTCTCATTCTGGTCTGACAAAGTGGTTTCTCTTGGAAAATAGTGGGGACAAAAAAAATCTAATTCCAACATGGACCATAATAGTTTAGATGTATTGTTCTACAGAAAAGCAATACTAATTAGATAAATTAACACAATGATTTCATGTGAATCTCTCTATATTTTCATTTGTGTTTCTGGAATGGGGATGGCTCCATTTGATATTTTTGTTGTTGGGGATGGGGAATTAGCTTTTTTTTCTCATGGCTCTTTTATAGTCCTGGGGAGGAAGACATTTCATTTCCCTAAGCACCAAATTTCAAGTGAGTACAGCAAAGTACACACTATAAAATATGCAATGACTTAATTGATTAGTGAGGTGGTCTTTTCTATTCCTTTGCCAGAGTAAGCTCAGAATAATAAATCTTAGGTAACATAATGCATCAACAGCTCTATCCCATAATAACAAACCCAAACCTTTGTAACTTAGAAAGATGGTGTGAGAGAATAGAGAATATTTGTCTCTTACATTTTATCATCAATCTTTTCATCTTTATTAGAGCCGATGCTGCAGAGTGCATGGTTAAGTGGAAAGTACAGATTAACCACGGATCTCCCTGAAGTTAATGAGTTTAATCTACTTTCTGTCAAGCTTGAATCAAGTTGTTAATTAGAAGGCGAATTGGCCAATTTAATTTTCTCATTTTTTTTTTCAGTTTTCTGCTCTCTAGAATATAAATAATCATAGATTAGGCAAAAGGTCAAGAAGAAAAATAAGGAAAGGGGTTTGAATATTTCAGAGACTATATGCTAAGATGTCGAATGAGTAAAAAAGAAATGATCTTAATTTTTTCAGTGAACATGAAATTTCTCAGGAAGACAAGCCCTCTTAAAAGAGAAACAACAAAATCAAAGCTAAAAATCAGAAGGGTTGAGCTCTAATTTTCCAGAAATTAATTTTCATTATTTTTCATCTTTCATATAATGCCATATTAGATGCTTTACTTTTAGGTTAAATATATTTTTGCAATTTCCCACTTAATCTGTTCCAAATAGTTATAATGTGTAAGTCTGGGTAGCTAATTGCTTTTCTTGATTCCTGTTCAGCTTTTCAAACAATGTTTACAATTAATCATGTATTTTTTTTTTTTGCTGTCACTTGTTTGTTCTACTTCTTTGCTTTTAATGCCCTTTCCTTAGATGTCTCAGCCAAGAGCTGCATCATATTGACACCAACTTAACTCTCATGAATGCAAGCTGGTTTTCCAATCCATTAGTGCCCTCCAGTCACCAGTCAAGTGTTGGACCACTAGAAATGAAGAAGCAGAACTTTAGTTTACATATGTTGACATGAACAACTCAGTTGCACCCGTTTTGAGAGTAACTGCTTAGCTCATGATGAGTGAATAGGTCATCCAACAAGAAACAGAAAACATAGAAATGGGCCCTCTATGGGAGCAGGGTAGCAAGGTGCTGACAGCTTAATGAATGACTTGTCTGTTATGACAGTGGGACACCTTGCAATGCCAAGTGCAAATATTTGAAAGAATATGCAATGCAGGAAATGTATATATGTTCTATATATAGGACACTTAGATTGCTGTATCACTAACAGATGGGCAGAGTTTGAGAAATCTTATTTTATAATGTGCAACATCACCCTTGTCAGATACACTTTGAGATCTAAGGATAAATGGAGCATGACACTCAGAGTAAAATGGGAATTCCACTGTATGTAGTGAGGGACCAGGGGCCTTAGGGATAGATGAGATCAACATAGAATGTTGCCCATATTTTTCACAGCTCTAACTCTGATCTCATTTATAATTTAATCATATGCTAGCTCTATGGCACTATGTTAGATGAAATGGGTAAGGAGATAATTTTGAGAGATGCCTTTAGATAAAATTAAATGAGGAGCCAACTGATTAGAGTAATAAGAGGTTCACTTCCTCTTTCTGAGTGGGAGATTGCCTACATTAATGCTGAAGAATAATAAAATATCTGAGCTTGTAAAAAACGGCATTATTTTTAAATGGACTCATATTAGAGTTATAACTCAGATGATTTTTAGTTAAATCAGCATAGGTAGATGACTGATAGGTCTTCAAATAGATCTCAAGACACTCATCCACACTTGGCGTGCATTATGGCAAATATATTTGTTACCCATAATAAATAATCACAGAGACAAGGAATTAGATTCACCAGCTACAGAGATTTATGGTCATTTTAGAATCTGGTGGGTTGACAGTGTACGCACGGTAGACTAGCGTGTGTGATGTTTTCTATTTAAGAAGTAAAGAGGGGGGATGGGCAGCATTCAAGCACCTGAAACCTGTAGATACCCACACTATTGAAATTTCATTAATGTTAATTCATTAGCCAGATTAAGCCATAGAAAAATCTCCCTCTTGGCTCATCATTACGTGCATTCCCATTCATTATTCATCAGTTTTACTGGCAAATGGCTCAGTACCAGGTGCTTTGCTCCCTGTTCAAGCTAATGGCATACTGCCTTCAGAAATGTACTGTATCAAAGCCCTAAAAGCAAATCTATGGATTGCTGTTCTTAGCTTTTCACTCATTCTCTGGCAACTCTCCCAGCAACAGTGGCTTCTCAGAACCTTGCGAAGACGGCGTTTCTTCCTAGCCACAAAACAATTCTGTAGGAATAAAGGGCCCGAGCCAATAAGAACTCACATGAAGCTGGCAAAATATAGGTCCCCTACAGCTGGTCAGACTGCTTTGTCTGTGTAGCCAGGTCTCAACATCTGGTGTAAACTACTTGGCTAAGGCAGCAGAGCAATATCTGGCTTTCAAATCATCAGAGCACCATCATTTGGCCTAATGAATTGATCCAATTAGATAAAGGATCTCAATGCTATTGAAACACAACTATTATAACTTACTGCAAAATAATATGTCCCCATAGTGCAGGCTAAGTGGTCTGCTAAATGTTTATTTCTCTTAGCCAGTTTTACAATATTTTTTATATATGATTCAGCTGTTTAAAAAAACTGAATATATAACTAAGCGTATAAAAATTATACGTGAAAAATTTGCTCCTACACTTTCTCACTATCTGTGATCCTTCTCTTTCCACAGAAACAGCTCTACCACTACACTATATGTGCTCTCCCCACTGGAGCCATTCTGGATGCTTCACTCCTGTATCCTTGTGGGTTTACCTTATCAGTCTCTGAACACTGCCAGTTATTTATAACTATTGCCCCCTCAAATGCACCCTTCATTTCCATTCTATATGCTTTCATTCCAGGTCAGGTCTTCATAATCAATGAGTTATCAACATCATATATGGTAGCTTCATTGAATCATGTTTTGAAACCTTGGTTGGAGAAAAATGTGTTGGAAATCCCTTTCCTTTTGCAATTAAGCCAAATGAGAATATAAGCATTATAAATGTAAACTGTCTGAAAGGTGGTGGCATGATGGCACTTCCCTTGATGGAAGCGTGTTGAATCTCAAAATATGGCAGTACCTTGGCATTAGAAATGGAAGTGTGATGTGGAGATATGTTAGGGACACCTGGAAACAGATTTCCCTACTCAGCATCCTCATCTAGTAATAGTGGCTTGTCTTTGAAAACTTTAGAAAGACTTGTTAAATGTTTCAGCCCAAAAGGAAAGAAAAAAACAAAAAAGCATATGAACAAAGTCAAATGACAGGCAATGAATTTTGTAACATGTATGACAGCAAAAGAGCTAGTGTAAAATACTCAAGCAAGTTGGTCAGGGAAACCAAACATTCTAGTGAAAATGTTGGCAAGGAACAAGAACAGGTAGTTCCTAGAGTAAAGAGAAATTAAATTTAAATATGAAATGTTCAAAATTCAAAATAAAGCTATAATTTTTAAATAAATTAGTTTAGTAGAGACCAGAAAGTGTAATATCAAAGAGAATGAGGGGAACTGCACTGAAATACATATATGGAGGGGGTATAGCTCTTACCCAGTACAATTTGCCAAAAGGTATCAAATTCTACATATTCTGATATTCTGGTATTCTGATAAAGTATTCCATTCTTATGGTCTTGATTATAGATTAGTTGTGTGCAGATAATTAGGTGCAAGAAGGCATCTGTGTCATTACTTAAGAAGGTAAAGCACCCAGAAAGGATGTTTAAGTGCAGTGCAGTAAGAGGGGATTAGTGAACAAATAGTGGTGGTTCCATCCAATGGAGTAATAGGGAGCTACAGCTCGCAGAAAAGCATGAGGAAGGTCTGTATGTATCCATATGGACTGACTTCCAAGACAAAGTGAAAATGCAGAATGAAAGAGTAACTCAAACTGTGTGATAAAGGGAGGTTATACACATTGGTATATGCCATATTATCTATAGATTTTTTACCTAATGCCTTTATAGTAGTGACTCTGAGGTGGGGAAATAGGAGACAGAAAGTCATTGGCAGAAAGAAAACATGATTTGCACTGAAGACTTTTTCTTTTAGAGTTTTTCAATTTTGCATAATCTTTTAAAAATAAAAAAATAAAAGAATAAGTATGTTATGTATATATATTTATTTATATGTAATATTTTCTATATGATGAGTATATATTATATATAATATATCAACTCATATATATGAGTATTTATACTTATATATACATATCACATAAATAAAATATATACATTATACACAACTATCTGGAATAATTCATCTAGAGATTAGGAAGAAAAGAATCTGATCAGAAAAAGGTACAAGATGGTGATGACTAATTTTGGCTAATTTCCTACTCCCTCAAATCCAGTCAGTTGGAAATTTTCACTTAAAAACCAGTCTTTAACTGATAGAAATTTAAGCCAGAGGAGATGATTGGTTTCCTTGGTGGGATGGGAACTTCTCTGCTGGATAGATTTTGCTTCATCTCTGAAAACCCTAAAGTGAACAAGTAAGTGAGGTTTTGATTCTTTGTTTTTACTTTCTGTTATTGATTTTGATGTGTTTCTTCCCTCCAGCTCTTTTCCTGTTTGGAAGGAAGACTTATTTGTCCACTAACCTACTTCTGTTCTATTGGTTTCCTGCTTTGATTCAGTGAGCACGACAATATTGCTTCATTATAAAAAGGGGTCAGATAGAATTGCAAAAAGAGAGGGGTCGCCCCTCATAAATACTACTGTCATTTCATGGTGGCTGCATTCACACAGCATGAGTCAGTTCAGCAAGTTGCCCCTAGAACCTGGATGCCTTACTAGTATAAAATCATACTTTAGGGTGTACTCTTCTGACTTCAGAGCCTGAAGTGCTGTCCCAGAAAGCAATCGGTTCTCCTCTCTGTCTCTCATTCTCTTTCTCTCTTTCTCTCCTTCCTTTTCGCCCTCTTTTTCAAAACTAGTTTGGACCAAATGCACATGACAATTAGAGTCTCCATAGTATCTGGATGTTCAACCAAATGCCTTTCATGGCTCTTGCTATAACCCCTGAGCCCATTGTGCTCTGCCTTTATTTATCTCATCCCTCTCTTATACATTTCCTTATTCTGATATGGATAATTCCTGCCACCAGGCTCATTTTCACCTCATCTATCCAACCCACTGTAATTCATCTTCTGACCAATGAATCACACACGTTAGAGTCCCCATTCCATCAATCACCATGGACCTGCATTTTCAAGCTCTCAGAGAAAGAGTTCTCCACCTTTCTGGAACCAAAGTAAGCCAAAGCCTGGCAGGATGGCTTCCCGGTTAGGCTCATCTTCTTTCAGGCCCGGGAAGCACTCTGGCAAATGTCCTAGTCCTCATACCTGCTTCAGTATTTCTTCAGGTCATTATATCTGTAATTATCCCTCTCTCCCATCCTCCATAAACCATTGTTCCTTTCTTCAAGGCAGCTCTACTCACATCTCACTTGAGATCTTGCTCTTTGTTCACTAACTTCTTTAGCTTCCTGCTGAAGAGGTACCCACACAATGAATTGCATCTGGGCCCCTTCTTCTCTATCTTGGAAGGACTGGATTCCCTTCGACAAACCAGATACTTTTGTGTTCCATCCTATTTCTTTCTGAGTTCAAGAAGACCTCAGGGACCTGGTTCCATTACTAAAGTGTCCTATTCCCGATATCTCCTCTTCTGTGGTCCTTTTGTTTCTATTAGCTCGAATAAACAATGGAACAAACCAAACCAAACCAACAACAATAAAACACATGAGGGGAAAAACTTCTTTAACTTTTCAGTCTCCAATTATTTGAACCAGAAATCAAGGATTTTCACTGTTTCCTCTGCCTGTGTATGCACGCCATCAGTTCATTTCCCATTTCTATGAACCAGTACTTCTCAACGTTTAAAGCACTCCTGGGGATTCGGATTTGGCAGGTCTGAGGTGTGGCCACAGTGTCTGCATTTTTAAGAAGCTCCTGCTACTCTGCTGCTCCCTAGATCACTCATGGTATGGAAGACTAAAGAAGCTTCCAACACACTTGGTAAGATTTCAGGAACAAATTTTGAAAGAATACACACAATTATTTTCCATAATTTTTATCCAATTGCTTGGAGAGAACATTCTAATCCTAACACTGGTAATGCAATCACCATCATTTCACTGATCTAGGTGCTATATTAGGTTTATTTACCTACATTACATCATTGGTCTTTATAATACTCAAAGTAAAGATGAGGAAATTGGAGTTTAGTGATGCTTGGGTGGCTCAGTGGTTGAAAATCTGCCTTTGACTCAGGGTGTGATCCCGGGGTCCTGGGTTCAAGTTCCACATCAGGCTCCTCACAGCGAGCCTACTTCTCCCTCTGCTTATATAGCTGCCTCTCTGTGTGTGTGTGTCTCTCATGAATAAATAAATAGATTAATTAATTTTTAAAAAAGGAAACCGGAATTTAAAGAGGTTGAATGACTTGCTTGTGTGCCAAACTGACAAGAAAGAAAGAAATGATTCAAATCACCATTGTTAGAATAGTTAGCGTCCATGCCTCTTAAAATATTTTGAATTTATACTCCATTTTCCCTTTTATTTATTTCCTTATATCTTATCCTATTTTTAAAAAAGATTTATTTATTTACTTTAGGAGTAAATAGGGTCAGAGGGAGGGAGAGAGAAAGAAGCCCAAGCAGACTCTGAGAGTCTGAGTGTAGAGCCCAAACCTACAACCTTGAGATTGTGACCAGAGCCAAAAGCTTAACCAACTGAGCCACCCAGATGCCCCCTTTCTTATCCTATTTTGTCCCTCTTCACTAATGACTGGGTGTTAGAAAGTAATTTTTGTCTTTAGAGAAAAGTATTACCTATTTCTCTACAGAATAGAAACACAAGGGATAGAACATTTAACTTGGCAATCCACTTATAAAGAACAGTAAAATGTGGTTCTGAAATCAGACTGATTATGTTTAAAACAAGGCTTTGCCTCCTCATTTGTGACCAAATTATGTAACTTCTCTGTACCTCAATTTTCTTGAAAAGACAGGGAAAGAATAAAATTTTTCTCATAGGTTGTGAGAAAGATGAAATGAAATGAAGCCTCTTATAAAATAAGCTAGCACCTGGCAAATGACTAATGCATGTCAGGAGTTACTCTTCCTATTACCATTACAGTTATTATTACTATTCTTATTATTGTGGATTTTAAAAAAAATCTATTCCTGAGATGATGATGGTGATTACCCTACTGAGACTGAAGGAGGTAATTCAGCCAAATGATCTATCATTTTGGTCTGCTAGTTCTGTCCACAGACTGAGTCTGCAGAACTCCCCTGGTGCTTGAAATTCTGCAGACCAATTGCTCCTCCATCTCTTAATCCTCTCCAAGAAGATAGAGCAGTTAATGAATTAGCTTGATCTATCTCCTTAAGCTTTACTGTCATCAGCAAATTACCCTAAAGAATATTATAAATGAACTTTACAAATTGGAAACCATGACCTTAAATTACTTCCTTCCTCCCTCTATTCCCTCTTTTCAAAAATTTGCAAATCTACTACCCATCAACTTAGTTCTGTCGGACAAAATTTAATCAGGCATTTCTTATACAGAATTGTATGCAAAAACTCTTTAATAGGATTTGTAGTTTTGTTTGCTGGGATTACCCAACGACTTCAACTATAACAATTATTTAAAGAAAAAAATAAACCTTGATCAGAGAATTATTATAGGATTAGAGTCACTGATATCTTGAATCTCTGTGATTCTTGTTGATTTCATTTGGTAAATTGCCTGAATTGATATAATTGATGGACTAATCTTTATTTTTCCACCTAACTGTAAAAAGAGGATTTATATATGTCCAAGAAATATTTTAATACTTATATAAATATAAAATTTAGCAATGATTCTATTGGCAAGGCAGAAAGGTGATTCCTTTATACTGACACAATGAAGTAAGTTTATGTTTTCTTTTAACAGATGATAAACTTATAAAGCTGAGGTTGACCTTGAAGATAATGAAATAAAAGACTAGTTGAAAAAAAAAAAAAAAGACTAGTTGAGTTTTTTCTTCCACTCAATGAGCTTCAGAAAATTAAGTGTTTTGCCCACTTAGGGAGTGGCAAGGGACAGTCAGGACAAAAATAGCAGATCAATTTTCTTTTCATTGTAGTAACAGCACTTCTGGATGAATGAATACCGACATTTAATTTGACTTCATATTAGCTATCATCCACATTTGAGATAAAATTAAGCTAGCAAAGGAATTACTATATGTCATTTGATTTTAATAAAAACGTGGTTTATGTTATTGTTTTGCCAGGGTGTGTTTTGTTTACAGCTGTCCTAGTTCACTTAAGACTATCTATACAAATATCTGCCAAGAGATAGAGATATTGCTTTTCTGTCATGACCTAGTCTGCCCTCTGGTTCAGATTTCAAATGCTTCTGACTATGTAAGTTTCCTCTGCATGTTTCCACACCATTAAGAGTGGAGTTAAGAGCTGAGTCTGGTTAAAGATGGAAAGAAGATCACATGCACATACATTGTTCTGTCCTCCGGATGCCTCAGTATAATAATTTCAGGGAATAAAGGAGAGAAAAGCAAATCCCACAAGAATAAGGAGAAAGTGTTAAGACAAAATAATGTTCGAATGATAGCAATGTTCCTGCAGTTAACTGTTGTGCAGGTGCATTCTCTGGAGTGAGTAAACCAAATGGGATCTGGCCTGGGAGACATCAGTTGACAAGGAGGACTTCATGTGCAAAACAGACGTTGATTACAAGTTTATACGGTGAATGTTTAGATTCCCAGCTTTCCACCTCACTAGCTCCCAGAATGCTGGCAGCAAGTTTGTATTAACTCAGTTCTGCTGCCTAACAGAATAAAAACAAAACAAAACAAAGTGAACAATGTTAGCATTTTGATTAAAATATAGGTGGAGACCAATAAAATTTTTCTGTAAGTGGTCAGGTAGTAAATATGATAGAATTTGTGAGTCATGTATCATCTGTTGCATATTCTTCTTTGGTGGTTGCTTACTTTTAAAATCCTTTGCAAACTTGAAAAGCTGTTCTTAGCTAACTGTCTGTACAAAAATAGGCTGCAGGCCAGATGTGGCCCAGATTTGAACTATAGTTTGCCAACTCTTGGTATAGAGGATCACACATGCCGTTTATCTTGCCACTACAACAAATATTGTAAAGATATAAACAAGGGGTATATTTCTACCTGTAAAGTACAGGGAAAATAAACTACAGACACTCAACTGTAAACACACAGAATATGAAGGAACTATGTCCCATAGGAAGCTCACTCCTTGGGTGAGCAATGATCAAAAGCTGCTTCTCCCCTCAGGCCGTTGTCCATGACTGGGCACGTGGTGGTAAAACATAGTGTCTGCCAAAGGCAGAGGGTATCTGCTAGAGCAAAGAGAAATCTTTAGACATTTAAAAGCTGCACAGACTAGCAGGACCTAATTGAATCTAGAGAAATCCTAAAATTGAAACTGATCCTCTCTATTCATTGGTTCACAAACACAAGATTTTTCTAAATGTCCAATGGAGGGAGTGAAGGATAAGGCTTCTGTTTGGCTATAAAGGCATAGAGAAATCTTTAGCATGCAAAATAAAACCATGGGGAAAGAGAAAAAAAGCAAGGAAGAGAAGTCACTCTGCATTGACTAAGATATTGCAATCACTTAGCAGGACTTTGAAATAACTAATATAAGTGTATTAAAGAAGAGAGAAGAGTATGTGCACAGTGAAGGGAAAGATAGATAGAAATTTTCAATAGACAAAAGGAACTTTAACAAAAGACATCAAATGGAAACTAGAAATGGAAAATAGAATTGAAAAAAATCCTTAAATTAAGAGCTGATAAACTTAACAGACTAGACACTGCACAAGAAAAAGATCAGTGGGGCAGCCCTGGTGGCCCAGTGGTTTAGCACCGCCTTCCACCCAGGGTGTGATCCTGGTGACCCGGGATCGAGTCCCGGGTCAGACTCCCTGCATGGAGCCTGCTTCTCCCTCTGCCTGTGTCTCTGCCTCTTTCTCTCTCTCTGTCATGAATAAATAAATAAAATTATTTATTTATTTATTTATTTATTTATTTATTTATTTATTTATGATAGTCACACAGAGAGAGAGAGGCAGAGACACAGGCAGAGGGAGAAGCAGGCTCCATGCACCGGGAGCCCGATGTGGGACTCTATCCCGGGTCTCCAGGATCGCACCCTGGGCCAAAGGCAGGCGCTAAACCGCTGGACCGCCCAGGGATCCCTAAATAAATAAAATCTTAAAAAAAAAAGAAAAGAAAGAAAGAAAGTATCAGTGAATGGAAACACAGGTGAGTAGAAATGATCTAAACTGAAGAGCAGAGAGAGAAATATATGAACAACAACAACAACAACAAAACACCAAAAACCTAGAACCAATATGAGAGACATGGGATAATAATAAGCAGTATAATAGATGAAATTGAAGATACAAAGGAAATAAGAGAGAAGAGGAAGCAAGAGCTATTTTAAAGTTGACTTTGGTATACCATAAGATTTCACTCACATGTGGAATCTGAAACAAAACAAAGCAAAACAAATGAATAAACAACAACAAAAAACAGAATCAGACCTATAACAGAACAAACTCATGGTCGTCAGAGGGGAGGGTTGGGGGGAATGCACAAAATGGGTGAAAGGGAGTGGGAGATACAAGCAACCAGTTATAGGATGAATAAATCATGGGAATAAAAGGCACAGCATATGGAATATAGTCAAAGATGTTGTAAGAGTGTTGTATGGTGAAAGATGGTAGCTACACTTGTGGTGAACACAGCATAAGGCATAGAATTGTTGAATCACCATGTCGTACGCCTGAAACTAGTATAGCATCCTGTGCCAACCATACTCAAAGAAAACTAGAATAAAAAATAAAATGAATTGACTTTGGTATTTTCCAAAACTAATCACAGTCTTCAAATCAAATATCCAAGAAGCTTGGTGAACTCCAAGAATACAAAACAAAATAAAGGTACCTAGATATATCACTTTAAAATGGCTGAAAATAAATCTCAAAGGAATTCATAGAAGGGATGCCTGGCTGGTTCAGTCAGGGTAGTGTGCATCTCTTGCTCTCAGGGTTGTGAGTTCAAGCCCCACACTGGGTATAGAGATTACTTTAAAAAAACAAAATCTTTAAAAAAGAGTAGAAAAAAAAACAGTAAAATAAGCATAATGCATTCAAGGAAATAACCATTATAGTGCCCTATAACTCCTCAACACAAAGGAAGCAGAAAGACATGGAATAATATCTTTAAAGTGCTATAAAAACAAAAACAAAAACAAAAACAAACCAGGCCAACCCCCCCCCCCCGACCATTCTAGAGTCATATGCCAAAACAAACAAAAACCCTCAAAATGATCATAAAAATGAGGACTTTTTCAGAAAATAGAAACTTAGAGAAACAGAAGTATCCATAACATGATTCTGCTTTTCTTTTAGAAAAACTCATCCTTCATTCAAGTTTCTAAATTTATGGCATCAAAGATATTTGTTTGGGGGCACCTGGCTGGCTCAGTCAGTAGAAGGTGAGACTCACTATCACAGCGTTGTAAATTTCAGCCCCAAGTTGGGAGTAGAGATGACTTACAAATAAAATCTATAAAAAAGAAAAATTGTTCTAAAAAATATTTTGAAATGATGAATAAACTTGTTAGGAGGAGTAAATCTAATTTAATGTAATAAAATGTGAAAATCTGTAAAAGATGGAGTAGTAGCAAAGATTTAGAAGTAGTCACTTTCATGAAGCTGAATATGTATTCTTGTCAAAAATGGCATCATATTTTATCCATTATGCTAAATCAGGTTTATAATAAATTATCTCATTTGGTTGTGAATCCCACTGTGTAACTCTCTTCTTCCTCATTACATACTGAACACAAAGAACCAAAGAAGCATTTTGACCAGTCTGTATTCCGATTGACCTCATGCATCTAGAACCCCTGGGTTATTTGGGAAAACTTAGGTTCCAAGGGTAGAATTAACCAGGTTATTGGCTCTGGATCACAGCATGAGACAAGTTTAAATCTGGCCTCAGTCTTTGCACAGCCTTTCCTGGTGGTTTCTTTCCAAACTATCACTCACTACCTGGACTGTTTTAAGACACCTAAATGTTTTCCATCCTTTACCATCTCTACTCACCACACACTGGAGAAGCCATGTAACAGCAGCCCAATGAGAGACCCGACTGAGGTGGGGATCTGAGACTTTTGAGTACTTCTGAACTCCAGAGGAAGTTCAGGGGATCAAATGCTGGTGTCACTTCTTCTTTTACTCTGGTGGCTTTTCTGATGGAAGAGACACTGGCTTGGTCTCCTCCAGCAGAAGGCGAACATCTGGAGTTGATCTTTCTCAGTTTAGGAAAGAATTGTTGTCAGCAATTTGCAACCACTCATAAAAGTTTTATGCCAGATGAGCATTACCTCGAAAGCCCGACTAAAGCTCCTCATACCAACCTGCCAATGGGCTATTCCTCCCTAATGAGAACTCATTGACTGTTAGGTGCACCGGCCTGGCTTTTGATGCAGTTTATATGAATTCTTATGAGAAATTAAAGGCAGAGGGTCATTCTCTACTTGTACATGAAAGAGTGGCTGGTTTTGTAAGGAGATGACTCAGCAGCTATGTACCTCCACACACTACTACTCATGCTTTCATCAAACCTCACCTTTGGTGTGATGACACAGATATCATCTACCAAAGATCTACCAGAGATCATCTCCCACTCCCCAGGAGAGAAGAACCACGCTCTATTTGGGCATCCTCAGCTATAAGCTTGTCTAATCTTCGCACACCACCGTCTTGACCCTGTGGGACAAGGACTATCAATAGAGCTGGGCACTGGTAAGGCCAGCATCCCCTCTCGCACTGATAATGAGGAGACACATGAATTGGCCTTTTCAACCAACCTCATGGTGTCCAGCCAGAGCTTATCTTCAGTTTTAAGGAAGGAAAAGCTGAAGTTGGCTAAAAGCTTTTCTTTATTCTCTTTTCCCTTGATATCCTATAAGTCACCAGGGGAGCTGAATATTGCAAAATCCTGTCATGGAACAGCAGGCTGATAAACTGAAAAATAAAAACAGATGTGGAGCAGAGAAGGCTTCTGGACATTTGTTTCTCGCTTTGGACTGGTTCAAGCACTGAGACTCTTTAACCCTACTCCTACTCAGAAAAATCTAATATTTCCTCTGCCTCTGACTATCACAATCCTTGGATAATTCACATCTTTGGATAATCACCTCTCCCACATTGAAGTCAAAATAAAGTAAATGGGAAAATGCAAAATAAAAATACTAAGTGACATTTATTGCATGCGTATGTGCCAAACACTCTGCAGGCAATATTGCATTTAAAAACAGAGGGGGCAGAGAGAGCACACTCTAGAGCCCAATGACTCGGAGTCAAATCCTAGTTCTAGCTCTTAATAGCTGAATGGTCTGGAGCAAGTTGTTAGATGGTTTTTGTCTCAATTTTCTCACCCAGTGCAAGGGGAAGGAATAATAATACATGCATCTCCCTTATTAAGAGTTAACATTTGCACAGTGCCTGGTACCTGGTAAAACCTCAATATGTGTGAACTATTAATCTTAATCTTATTATAATGCAATTAAATAGTCTTATCAGTCCTCATATTTCATGTGAAGAACCGAATCTCAGTGCAATTAAGACATGTGTGCAATATGCAAAATTGAAATCCACCAAAGCCCTTGCCTGTTGGACTCTATACCCAAGTAGTGAACCAAAATGCCACATAGTAGGTTTCAAGGCAAAACCAAAATGGAGACCCCCACCAACCTAGGAACATCAGTGATTTAAATATGAAATAGAATTTAGGCTCCAGTCTCTGATGTTTTCCATTCACAGATTTGGATACAAATTCTTTTTTTTTTTTTTTAGAGATTTTATTTTTATTTTCATGAGAGACACAGAGAGAGAGAGGCAGAGACACAGGTAGAGCATGAAGCAGGCTTCCTGAGGGGAACCCAATGCAGAACTTGATCCCAGGACCCCAGGATCATGACCTGAGCCAATGGCAGACACTCAACCACTGAGCCACTCAGGTGCCCTGCATACGAATTCTATGGATTTCTTCAACTTTCAACTTGCTTCACGAAGGTACCACTGGTGTTATCGTTCTAGGATCAGAGATAGAAAAGACAACTTTCCAAAGGGACTGATCTCGATCCTAAGAATGAAAAAACACATGTTAGTTCATCACATGGATGGACTAACCAAAGAAACTGGATAAATATTTTCACCCTGTTTCACCTGAAATTTGTCACCTAGGAATCTATTGGCTGCAAGGGACAGAAGACCCAATTCATAATGAATGAGGTATAACATACTTATTATCTCACATGATAAGAGTCCCCAAGAGAGGGTGTTTCTGGGTTAGGGTAATTCAGTAGCTCAAGGATG
Source organism: Canis lupus familiaris (assembly GCF_011100685.1). Lineage (NCBI taxonomy): Eukaryota > Metazoa > Chordata > Mammalia > Carnivora > Canidae > Canis > Canis lupus. The sequence continues at coordinate 9,790,472 of NC_049230.1, forward strand.
TCGATTCAATGATTCAAGGATTCCCATCCTTTTAGCTGACCACCTTAGCATATTCCCTTTTAGGCCCAATCTTTATATGGTGGCATGATGGCTGTAGCATCAGCCTGATTTGCAACTGGGCCCATGACCCAAGCCAGCTTAGATATGTGACTTGTTTCTGAGTGGTAGATGAAATTGACCTTTCATTTACCCCCTCCATGCTTTTTTAGACCCATTACGGTTGATAGAATGAATATCTGGAAATAGCCTAGATTCAACACCAAAGGATCTGCCATATAAACACTAAATCGCCTACTATTACATAAAAGAAAATGATGCTCTCTCATTTAAGCAACCACTTCTTGATTCTCTTCTATTTGCATCTCAATCAGTATCCCAATGATAACGTCCCTGCTAGTTTCCCCAACAACCTACACTCAATATTGCAACTGGAATGATGGATGATTTAAGAATTAAATCAGTAAATTTCACTGTCCTATAGCCGCCATTGTGTTCACTGCACTAATGCATTACCTAGTCCCTGCTTACTTTTGATCCATATCATATACCCTTCTGCTCTATACAAATTGCATTCCAGCAATCTTGACCTTTTTGATCCTAAAGGGAGAAAACAAAACAGAACAACCACAAAAATCTTATCCTCACTCTAGGTCCTTATGCTTCCTATTATTTTTCTTTGTCCTCTCTTCAAGGAGCTTTACATGGCCAGCTTCTCATTCAGGATGGACCCCGGCTACCATCTCCTGAATGGGGTCTTTCTTGAGTATGCTTTCTAAAGGACCTTCATCATCACTTGTCACACTGCTTTGTTTGCTCACAGCAACAGTACCTGAAATTTTCGTAACAGTATCTGACATTTTCTTTTCTAATCATTGTTACTTATTGGTGTGCTATGCCTTCTATCACTAAAATATAAGCTTCTGGAAAACTAAGACCTCACATACCCAGACATGCCAGTTTTGGAAAAGTACAGCACTATGTAATTTGTATCAACCACTTTTAGCTTAATTTTCTGGCTCCATTTTCATGCTATTCCATCAGTCTTCAGATTGCTTGAGGGTACCTGTTAGCTGGAGCCTTGTTCCATAAATGATTTTGTGTTCCCCTCTACATGTGATGAAGATTTCCAATAGACCACACTTAAAGCCTCTAGTAATCAGAAACTAAGAGAATTCTTTAAAAAAATCATAAAGAAACTTAGAAGGATTAGGCAAAAGCAGCTAATTGGGAGAATAAACATCCAAAGTGATGTCTAATTTGGTTGAAAATAACCAGGTCTACTTCCTGACGCTGGGAAAGATTGCTGAAGTGTGTGATTTCTGGCTTACTTTGCAATCCGACCTAAGAAAGATTGTTAAAATCCTTGTAAATTGGATGGACACTTTCTAACAAATGCATTGAGAATCTCAAGGTACGACAATTTCAAGGCAAAGTTGGAGAACATTTCTGTGGTGTTTCCAGTTATCTTTAAAAACAGCTCCGCCTGTGGCACACTTGTCTTGTGGGTGGACGGAAACACTCTCAGCCAGTGCTCCTGTGAAGGCAAAACAATAGTTAGGAAGGCAGAATGAAAAATTAACTTTGTCTTTTTCTGCAGAATGACAATCCATTGGTTGTGTTGATTTTCAAAAATCGATTTTATGATTAAAGTAAATTTGAAATAGCATAACTTTGAGTGCTCTCTTCTTTATTCATCCATGTGGCAACTGTCTTTTGAGATTGGTGACATGGAGCTAAAGCTTCAATATTTGGATGATGAATAGATGAAGGGACGTTCAATATCGAATGAGATGTTTTCCTTGAAAATTTTACATACCTGCATTAAGTCACATAATTCTATAGGAGTTCTCTGCTGGCTTTCTAATGTTTCAAGCCTGTTTTCACTCTATTATTTTTCTCTCTAAGCAGACTTAACCCTAAAAACCAAATAATGACATCCTTCCTAGAAGAAAAAAAAAGTTTCCTCAAATTACTTGAGCGGACTTCCGTCGATGTTTTATTTTCAATAAACCTTGAGGCAAAGAGCCACTTTTGAACCTTGCACTTTGCCCTCTGAGTTTCACAACCTGGCAAAACATCAATACCAGAATCAAAAGTGTCAGCAAAAATGAAAATGATATGCAAAATTGTTATTTATACAAGTCCCCTGATTTTGTTTACTGAGTTTAATATAAACTTTGTCTTTTGATTAAAAGCAAATGTTCAAGTTCTCTGTAGGGACCTGCTGTTCTAGATGATTATATCTTTAAAAAAAAAAAAAAGAAGAAGAAGAAGAAGAAGAAGAAGAAGGAAAAGACTGCACAGAGCAAGGATTAACTGAAAAAGGCAGATCCCTAGCAGGAATTCCTTTGGTATTAAATAGCAGAAGATAATGACTAGGCCATGTGGGTATGTGGGCCAGAAAAAGGAAGAGAAGATCACAAAAGACATAATCTTTTACTTACAAAGGTCTTCCAAAATATATATCATTTAAAACAATTGGCGTAATAAGCCAAAATTAATAAAGATTGTCCTTTTGAATTAACTTTTCTACTCCTTGAAATTGACCAAAATAAAATAGTCAAAGATGCACACCAATATTGTCATTGGTGTTTATGGCACTTTGCTCCTTATAGAAATAACAAAATTAAAGGTAAAAAAATTAATAATAGGATAACAAAGAAATGGCCATATTCACTTATTATAGAAAATAAATCCACTTGAAATACTTTATAGACTATTTAATTTAATGAGAAAATGTATTCTTGTATATAAAAAAGTAAGATACTAAAACTACACATATAATGTAATTCACCATTTGTAAAATCTACAAATTATGGACACTAATGTATACAAATAATTGGCCTATCTCTCTGATGTTGGATCCACAGACAATTTTCATTTTCCTTATTAAATATTTTGATTTAAAAATTTTTTGGGGGGGTACTCCTGGATGGCTCAGTGGGTGAGCATCTGTCTGCAGCTCAGGGCATGATCCTGGAGTCCCAGGATCAAGTCCCACGTCGGGCTCCCTGCATGGGGCCTGCTTCTCTCTCTGCCTGTGCTTCTGCCTCTCTCTCTGTGTCATTCATGAATAAATAAATAAAATCTTTAAAAATTTTAAAAATAAAACTTTTTTGAAGAATATCTATTGCTTTTATAATTAAACAATAATTGTTAAAATGGGAACTATGCTATTTAAAGCACTATCTAGACACAAAAAGAAAACCTAATGAATTTGTCAAGACCCTATATGTTTTATAGAGCCTAAAGAAGCAGGTGGCAATAAATTCTAAACTAATTTGTCTCTTGCTCTTTTTTGGGGTTTCCTTTACCAAGAGAGTAAATTTCAATTCTTCAACCCAAAGTATTAATAAACACCCGTGACAAATTCAGTCCTGGCTCTAGATATTGCTAAGAATTTCAGTAGTCTATAATTCTTGTCCTCAAGGAGTTTACAATCTTGCTTGGGAAAACAGACTTACTATTTGAAGTATTTACAGAATAATTAATGGACAATTTGTGTGGTCCTTACAGATTGTGAAGTCAGTTTCCCAAGTTTATTCCTCTTCTCACATGATGTTAAAGCAAGAGAGTGGGAGGGATCTTGTGAATTATTTAACAAGAACAAATACAGTAAAGCCACAATTAAATTTTTTATATGGTATTCAGTACAGCTCAAATTAAGTCATTTAAAACATGGAAGTGAAATAGGTACATCGTCTATTTGATTTCAGTTTTTGGGAATTAAAATTAAAACATCCAGATTATATCACTTAGCACATGCTTAAGTATTTCAATGAAGACAAAATCAAATAAGGATTTAATCAGACTAGACACAATTTAAGCACAATCCACTGTCAAATGTTTGGTGATTTATTTGTATCCATGATAGCAATATTGTAAGCTGGTGAAAGCAATGTCTTTAATAAGTAACTCTTCTGAATCCTGCCCTCAGTCCTGTTGGTTGCATAGCATCTTCATGTGAGTTCTAACTTAAAAAGAAAATAACACAAAACAAACTGCATAATGAAAAAAAAATGGAGATAAACTAAAAATCAGTGGGAAAAAGGTCAATATCTGTAAGTAATTAAATATCACATTAGTTCCTTGGAATTTAGCAGGCAAGAGATCATGTTTCACTCCATTAATTTGTTCTTTTTTACTGCCCACTATAGGAAACAAAGAATGGAAACCAGTCCCCAGATTTCCATCTTAAACTCATAGCATCCTTCCCAGTGAGACAGTCTTCCATTATCAACTTTTTTGATCAAAGATCGCAACTGCTCAGGTAATGATGTCGAGAAGAGAAGTTTATATATAATATAAATAGTTATATAGTTATATAATATAATCACAATAAAATTTAACTTGCACCTGGAATAGAAACAACTGTGGGTTGACCAGTAGTATAACTTGAGTATAACACAAAAGGATTGCCTAGTGACAAGTTCAGAATAAGATAACCCACCCACGTGTTACTCTGCATAGGATTTCCAAGGAAATGCCAGCACATGTATTTAGCAACCTGTTAGAAGTACAGAAGTGCCTTTATTTACTTAGTTGTCATATTTTAATTTCAGTTTACATAGATGATGGGAAGATTTACTACTTGAATAACTTAATAGTTGAATATTTTTCTTTTAAAAATATTTTTATTTTTCCATGTGAAAAGCAGTAAGTGTAATTAACATGCACTAAAGCCTGTAACACTCATTTCACATGACCTTGAACTTACCTCTTCTCAAACAGAAGTCACCCCCTATACTAAACACTAAGTCAGTTGCTATACTAAAAGTACAGCTGAAAATTTGGTTCATTTATTTTATTTTTATTTATTTTTTTATAAATTTATTTTTTATTGGTGTTCAATTTGCCAACATAAATGGCCAACTGGATATTCCTAAGAGTGACATTAATGGATCACAAGCATTAGGTGGCTGGGCTGTCCAGAGAAAAGCTTTTCAGCTTCCTTTGTGAATCCCTCACTTTTATAAACCAGAATCCATTGTCCTTTCCTTACAGAAATGGGCCGAAGGCTCTGTCATAGTCTAAATAAGATTTCCAAATTTTATTTTATTCCACTTATCATTTGACCAATGCCAGAACAAGCTTTAGAATAAGAGGAAAAAATGGAGTTCTAGGGATTAACCTTATGCAAATAAGCTCGAAGAGGGGGCCATGTAATGTGCACTGCAAGGTACCTGCGAATACCTAATTTTTCAGTATTGCTTTGCCTTTTACTAGTAAGAAAGTTGCTTGTAAAATAAACCACACACACTGTCGGAACTCACAATTGGAACATTTAAATGATTATTTGCTTCTCTTTCTACCAGCTTGTAAAACATTATTTTCTTATTCTTCCTTAAATAGCCTGTGCTAATTACATACCATGACCCTTGCCCTCCAAGTGCCTTCATTTATGGTAGCACATTCCTTTCCAGGGCAACACATTGGCTAGGTTTATAGAATGTTGCTACCAGGCCTTCTACCCCTGACTTCTGCATCCCTAGGTCATAAGTCTAGCTCACCACATGCAACTCAGCAAAAGAATTCATTTCTTCGTGAGAAGTACGTAACTCACCTGACTCCCAAGGAATAAATGCAAAATAATGTAACTGATATCACATGTTGGAATGTCAAGCATATTAATTAAGCAACACTTTTGTGATTTGTTTCTTCCCCCAAAGAGAGAGAGAAAAATAACATTTTAACCTAGGGATGTGTAGCTGAATTACCAATGTGGAGCCCTTTTTAGAGGGATTATATAAAAAACTCTTGAGTTCACTTCCTCAACAGGCCACGGGTTGGAAGTTTAGACAGTGTTTTGAAACCTCCAATCTCAGTCTGGTATTATTCTAAGCAGGCAACCAGAAGAGAAGATGGGAGTTAGATCTCATGTCAATCTAAATGTATCCAAGTAAAATGTTTTTAAGTTGATGCTGTGCTTATCTTTCATTTTCTTCATATCTAATACAGATTTGGAACTCTTTTACTTATTATGCATTTGGCCAATTATTGAATTCTGCACCCCTCCATTTACAGTAAATATCTAAATAGTAGGATCCATTCGGACAAATAGAGATTATTATTAAAACCGAACTGTACAATTGAATTATTCAGGTACAAACTCAACATTGCTATGCAGAGGGAATATAATTTATTTTTGTGTGTGTATGTATTTATTTATTTTTTTAAAAAGATTGACCTTCGAGAGTGAGAGAGAGCAGGCTAGGAGAGAGGCAGAGGGAGAGGGAGAGAGAAAACCCCATAAGGAGACTCCCTGCTGAGTGTGAAGTCCAGTAGGAGAGCTCCTTCCTAGGACCCAGAGATCCTGACCTGAGCTGAAACCAAGAGTTGGAGCCACCCAAGTGCCTCCAGAGGGGCATATAATTTAAACCCTTATTTCTATCCCTCAAATTTTGAAAAATATATATCCTATTTGTTTACTTCCAATTAAGATATTTAAGGAAGTTTAACTGTTCAGGTAATTACTTATAGCCCTTAATACATTACCAGAAGCTGGATATATCTGTAGTATAAGCACACAGGAAAATTTAAGTTAATTGCTCAACAAATAACATTGGTATTTTCATGCGACTACGACTAAGACAGAAACATACAGCAAAATTGGAGAGATTTTTGGCATCCTGTTGTGTTAGTGTGTGCTAATAAATAAAACTATATGATGTTTGTCATTTTAATGTTTCTGTTACTGCTAATACCTCTATTAAGAGAACAAAGACATGAGAATTTACTTAAATTTAATGAAGCTGTTTTGTATAAGAAAGAATACAGTTCATATAAAAGTATTTTCACTTAAGTATGTTAAAATCCGGATTTATACAAATGATAAACAAATACTTAGTAATTCATTTACAAAAAGATCTCTTATATAAATGATTCATTTACAGAAGGAGCTACTGAGTGGCTTAGTCTGCTCAGCGTCCAATTTTTTTTTAAGATTTTATTTATTTATTCATGAAAGACAGAGAGAGAGAGAAAGAGAGAGAGGCAGAGACATAGGCAGAGGGAGAAGCAGGCTCCCTGCAGGGAGCCGGATGTGGGACTTGATCCCGGGATGCCAGGATCAGGCCCTGAGCCCAAGGCAGACTCCCAACCTCTGAGCCACCCAAGCGTCCCAGGCGTCCAACTCTTGATTTCCTCTGAGGTCATGATCTCAAGATCATGAAATGGAACCCCAGACTGGGCTACACACTTATGGGGAGTCTGCTTGAGATTCTTTCCTTCTACCTTTTCCTCTACACCCCTCTTCTCTCTCCCTGTCTCACACACACACCACACACACACACACACACACACTCTCTCTCTCAAATAAATAAGTTTTTTATAAAAAGTTATCTGGGTAGTTTCATTAAACAGTTAATGTTTAGGGATCCCTGGGTGACGCAGCGGTTTGGCGCCTGCCTTTGGCCCAGGGCGCAATCCTGGAGACCCAGGATCGAATCCCACGTCGGGCTCCTGGTGCATGGAGCCTGCTTCTCCCTCTGCCTATGTCTCTGCCTCTCTCTCTCTCTCTGTGTGACTATCATAAATCAATAAAAAAATAAACAGTTAATGTTTAATGTATGTTTATGTGTATTTATTTAAGTATATATAACAACAGAATATAACACAGCCTTAAAAAATGATGAGACTGGGTCATTTGCAACAGCATGGATGAACCTAGAGTGCATTGTCCTAATTGAAATAAGTCAGACTAGAAAAACAAATACCATATGTTTTCACTGATATATGGCACCCAAAACAAAACAGAACAAATGAATAAACAAACAAAATGATCTATAAATACAGAGAACAAACTCAAGGTCGCCAGAGAGGATGATGCGGGGGGATGGGCAAAATAGGTGAAGGGGAGTGGGAGATACAGGCTCTCAGTTATGGGATGAATAAGCCATGGGAATAAAAGGCCCAGCATAAGGAACATACTCAATGATATGGTAATGGCGTTGTATGGTGACAGGTGGTGGCTACACTTGTGAGCACGGCATACAGCACAGAAAAGTTGAATCACTAGGTTGTACACCTGAAACTAAAGTAACATTGTGTGTCAACTATATTCAGATAAAAAAAATAATTTAAAAAAGTATATATACATATGTGTGTGCATATCCTTATATACAATTCACCGCAATGTGATTTAGAAGCAAATTTTCCAAAAAGGGGTGGGAACTAGGTGCATGTTCAATGTCTTCCTTATGGTATGTGACTCTGCCCTAAAAGCTTTTTTCACCGATGGGATTGTAACGTAATGACGTCCTTGCATAGACAGAGGCATCTTTGCTCGCTGTTTCCTTGAGTATAGTAAGAAGGACAAGCGTTAACACTCTGGGATGCTGTTCTTCTCATGATGGCTTGCGATCCTTCTCCCCACCCAAGTACCAGCAATGTGGGCTCTCAGAAAGGAGACCATTTACTTGCCCTGTTGTCAGCGCATCTGGAAGCCTTGTCAAAACAATATAATTTTACTTTGTAACTTTTTGACATTGGTATTTATTGCACCTGTCTTTGGGCATGATTTATGACCTGTCTGGTGAATATTTCTCCTCAAGTTGGAGTTTACAATATGAGATAAGTGAACCATTTAAAGGTCTGCGTATGCTTCAAAATGGCAAATGGACATTTTGCATGCATCCCTCACCTTCTCTCCTCCCTCTCAGCTTCATCATCACCACCTAAACGGCCACTGTGATACACCTTTCACTCAGTTCTTCAGAGAAAAATAGAAGAGAAAGATTATGTAAGACTACATTTTCCACAATCTCTTTTGCAGGGGAATTATGTGTCAATAAATTCTAATGAGTGGCAAGAAAATTCACCATAGGGGAGGCATCCAATGGAAAACATGTGCTTGTTGTCAGGAGGGCCCAGTGACCTTTTGTCTTTGTAATGATATCCTGGCTGGGACTCATCAGTGTTTCTACCTATCACCAGAAAACTCATTTCCCATTGGCAAAATTGCACATATTTGTAAAGCAGCCCTTCTAATTAAATTGCTTAACTAGGCTGCAATCAAGAAAACTTTCTTTCCTTGACTATCCCCTCTGGGTCTTGGTATTAATTTACAATTGTTTAGCAATTCTCCTTAATCGCATAAAGTACATACTCCATATATGTTTTTGTGTTTTACGTTTTCATAATAAAACATTTTAAACCCTTCAATTTTTATTCTCCAAAGTTCATATGAACATGATTTACTGGGAAAAAATTTCCATAATTAAAATTTCCATAAGTTTATTTCCATAAAATCTAACTGTTTTCAAAAAAGTTTTAAAGACGGAAACAGAATCTGTTTGTTTCCTCGGACCTGCAAACTTTCTCTTTATAGAAACTTATGGAAAACTCTATCATCTTAAAATAATATTAAATGGGATTTGTGTCCTTGTACAGGTGTGAAACTTTTGCATTTAAAAATTAAGGAAAAAATTAAAATGGAAAGCCTTTATATGATAATTTATAGAGCTTCATCTCTATACATATACAATGTTCACATGCAATGTATATGTCTCATTGTAAATTAGTAACTCTTTTGTACACTTCTGAGGTGTACCTAAAAACTCACAATTGTCTACTGTGTCATTATATTATTTTAGACCAGTGACAGTTGGCATCAGCTTTTACAAGTTCCCCCTACATTATTTAATCAGATAACAAATATACACTTTAATGTATCTAGTCTGTTAATTAAATGTACTTCAAAAATTCATTAAGAAGTCACTAAATCTTATATAAGCTGACCTTCATTCACTGAAATAATATGATTTAACAATTGAGAACTCTGACACTGTTTTTTGTTTTTGTTTTTTAAGTAGGCTCCACATGCAGCATGGAGCCCAACATCGGGCTTGGACTCATTCCTGAGGTCGAGACCTGAGCTGAGATCAAGAGTCAGATGCTTAATGGACTGAGTCACTCGCGTGCCCTTCTGACACAGTTTTAAGTGGATAATCAATTCAATTTTTATACACCAGTAATTCGGACAAAAATGCTACCTTGAAAAAACATTATTTCTTTTCTCTGCTAAATCCTTAAAGCTGCAGCATTTTGTTGTTGTTGTTGTTGTTGTTGTTGCTATTGTTTTGGTATGTAGGCAATAGTTTCTTCAGCAAGGAATCCCATATGTCTGAGCTCCTCATGTTCCTTTACTGCTCCTCTCTTCAACAGTGTCCCAAATTTTTTAACATTTTAACCCAGAAGTGATAATCTAACCCTTTAATCATTTTTGTTGTACTCCTTTGAATTCTCTCAAACTTCTTAATATCACTTATTTGTCACTTCTGTTGTTGTGTGGGACCCCAAAAAAGGATAAATCTCTCAGGGTTGAGTGTAGATGGATGATTGTTATGGTTCCTGAATTCAACACTTAGGTAAAAATCAAACCTTAGAGTTCATAGATCGTTCATCTGTCATACAGTCCCATTCAGTTTGACTTCCAGATTTTCCTCTGGACAGCTGAGCAAAGACTACTCCTTACCATTTTATTTTGGTGCAACTATGTTTGACTTCTGAGAAAACTTCTGCAACATCTTGGTTTTCAGAAGACAAATGCAAATGAGACAGGGACATGTTTGTGAACTGTAGTACTTCTCTTAGTGCAGTGGAGTATATACCAGTTGTTCTACTCTCAACCCTTGCTGTTTCTCGTTAGTCCACCTCCAATCCAGAAAAAAATGAGAAGTCCTTCTCTGCTCAGTGATACAATTTCCTTCTTGAACCTACTCATCCTTAACAAATTGGAGTCTGCCAATGGGTTGCCAAGCCAGTGACATCAGCACTGGCAGGACATTAAATCGAGATTAGAAATGGCCCCATGACATCATCCTCTTGTTCCTATCGAACAGATGGTTTCTGTATATTGTGCAATTTTAGATCATTATTCATGGTTTGGGTCAGTATAATTCAGGAAGCCAAAAAACTGCCAAGAAAAATTGACCTGGAACCAGTTCAAAGACTCAAAATTATTTTATTGATTAGACGCCTGAGTTTTCATTTTCCAGAAGGACATCATGAATCATCAATACATGATAATACCTGAGTCATTTTAGCATTTGTGATGTTTAGAACTTCAAAACAAGATAATCTTTGAAGAGTTAACCTTAAAGAAGCATGATAATGAGATATCTAAGGAACTTTGTTGGGTACAACTGAACTGGGGCCAGAAACTATTGACTGAGGCAAGTGGTTTGTTTGAACTGGATGGTTATTTATTTTCACCTTATACTTGTTGACTTCATATCCTCCCTTAAGCTCAGCCCAGAGACAGTGAAGAGGTATGTTTTAAACAAGCCAGACAGGAAGCTGTTTTGAAAGGCCTTGTTCAGGCATCATACCAAAGCGAGAAGATAAAGCACAGATTTGGCTGGCTGAGGACTTGGAGAATAAAATCATGTTCAAAACAAAACAAAATCAAAATGTGTTCGCAGTAAGCTTTATAAGAGACCACAAACTCATATATGCTTTCCCTAGGAATCTGGAAGGAATTTCAGTAATAATGTGTTTTCTTTAGCATAAGTATTAGCTATTTTTGGAAGATATATCCCATTATATTATCACTGCCACAAGGCAAAACTCTTGTATGGGTCATCACAACTTTGTTCCTAAAAAAAAAAATCAGTGCTCTGCCCAAACCTCTATCGATTTGAGCTTCCATCAACCACACTTCCTGCCATTCCACAGTTTCTGATTATGTTACTATCTTAAAATTATTAAGATTCTTATTGCCATCCATTGATTTGGATCTACATTTTACATTAAGAAAATAAGATCTTTGACTTTTTCTGTGTAGGCTACTTATCTACTTCCAATTTCCTCCAAACTGATATTAGGGATAAATCACATGGTCTTTATGAAGGTGTTCAATCCTTTAATTTTATGTACTTCATATTCATAGTATATTTGTAACTAACCCATGTAATGTTATACCCATTTTGCAGATGCCTGTAATAATATAACAATGACTTGAAAAGGAAAAAAAAAGAATTCTATGCATTTATAATTTAATCATCACAATGCAAAACTTTGAGTCTTTCTCTCTTGCTGTTTTTTAAATTTCATTTCCGGCTCCTGTTGGATAGAAATACTGGTGGTTATAGGAATCCTCTGAAAGTAAGAAACAATTTCTTACAGGAATGGTGAAAATGTATTCTATGCACTTATGTGAATGAAACTTTAATCACAGATGATAACAGCAATGTCTATTTTTTGTTGCATCATAGCACATCATCCTGTATAGCTGCGAGGTACTCCAGACAAAACATGCTGGAAACTTTCCTTTGTCAAAGAAATGAACAATTTAATCATCTTGGTAATTCATCACCCATGCACCTGCCCCCCGCCCCCCAGGATGCTGTACCCAGTGATATAAACAATAACAGCTACATTGAATTAACTTAAGTTCCAGATGAGGCAAGTCTGAAAAAGAAGCAAATATTTAAAATGGTAGTGGTGATTGAGGAGGAGGAGTGTAGGAATTATCTAGTAGCTTCTTTAGGTGGGTGCTCTTTTTTTTCCAAAAGGCTGCCCTCGATCTGATGGGAATTGAGCATATGCTTATGAATAAATTTTCTTTTGCTCTTTTATTTTCCTTTGTTTTCATTTGTGGCAGAAAGGATAGTCTGGGCTGGCTTCATCTTTCAGCTCTGTCCCACTCAACACCACAGCTGTTGGAGTTCTTGCTAGAAATGATACCAAGATTTTTTTTTTCTCTAGGATGTTATGTTTGTCTCTCTGGAATATAGAGATCTTGTGTATTCATACATGTCCTTCCCAAACTTAAGACACTATGTTTGGATTGTATTTAGGTGGATATGGGCATATTTTTCCTTCCGCGTGGTCCTGTAGGAGCTGAGTCCTTGCTGTAGCTATCTGCTTTGTGACTACAGAAAGTCCCAGACTTATGATAATTCACTTTTACCATGATGCAAAAATGATACAGATTCAGTAGAAACCGTACTTTGAATTTGGAATTTGGATCTGTTTCTGGTGCTTGCTTTGGCAGCACATACACTAAAATTGGACCCATACAGAGAAGATTAGCATGGCCCCTGCTCATGGACCTGGATCTGTTTCTGGGATAGTGAAATGCACTATAATCCTGTCCCCTGATGCTGGGCATCACCAGCCACACCCAGTCAACCCAGTAATTACGAGGGTATACAGCCAGTGCACGGACAACCATTCTGTTTGTCACTCGCAGTCCAGCGCTCAATCAATTACATGAGATCCTCAACATTTTGTTATGAAATAGGCTTTGTGTTAGATGACTTTGTCCATCTGTAGGCTAATGTAAGTATTCAGAGCATGTTTAAGGTAGACAAGTCTCTGATGTTGAGTAGGTTACGCATATTAAGCGCATTTTGGACTCACAGTATTTTCAGCTTTGTTGGGCTTATTGGCACGTGATCCCTTTGTAAGTCAGTGAAGGTGGGCATTTATAAACTTGCGCAACTTGAAAGCTGCTGTTTCCTAATTTCCTTGTTTTCCACTCGCATGGCAGGTGCTTTTTAGTCCTCAAAACCTAAGGGGCACTGCACAGACAGACATCTTTCTTCCTTGTTTCTGCAGAAGTCAAATCCTACAGAATGCTGTAGTAGCCTGGGAGAAATGAAACATATTCCTTAGTTGGTAACATGTTTTGACACCTACACAGTGAGAATAGAAAAAGAAACACACCGAAGAAGAGGTGTACCTGTGAATGATTTCCTCAGAATGCTTTGCTAGAGAGGTTCTAAAGATGTAAAATTCTAGGTTCCAGGGAGGGTTGCTGTGTGTTTATGCCATTTTTCACCCTGAGTACATACTGATAAGCTCTCATAGATCCTGCTTGCTGCTAAGCTTCACAGTTTGGGGCTTTAAAAAAAAAAAGAAAGGTTAATAGAGAAGTGTTTTATGTCACTTCTTCCATAGATCATTGAATAAATAAATATAAACTGTAATACTTTCCTTCCAGGAGCCAAAGAAGGCCCTTATATTTTGGAAAAGCCATATTAACAGTCACGTGTCTGTGGAGATTGAAGTACTCTTTTGAATGGTCAAAGTAGATAAAAATTTCATTGCAGGAGGAATCTTCAAAGACATCCTACATTCTATCCTATTATCCAATCCATGTTCAACATATAAAGAGATCTGGCAGAAAAAAAAAAAAAAAAAAAAAAAGGAGAAAAAAGGAAAGATAGGAAGGAAAGGAAAGGAAAGGAAAGAGAAAGAGAGGAAGAAAGAAAGAAAGAAAGAAAGAAAGAAGGAAAGAAAGAAAGAAAGAAGAAAAGAAAAGAAAAAAGAAAAGAAAGAAAGAGGGAAGGGGAGGAGAGGAGAGGAGAGGAGAGGAGAGGAAAGGAAAGGAAAGGAAAGGAAAGGAAAGGAAAGGAAAGGAAAACGGAGAATGAAAACCAAAACACCACCCAAACCCACCTCTCCTCTTTCTTCAGGACCAACTGCAGCCAAAACATGTCTGCACTGAGGAAAATATCTGCTGCCTCCAGGAGTTTTGATACAATCAAGGCCAGTGAGATGTGCCAGACCCTTTCCCTTTTCCCCAGATGGTGGAGTTTGCTACTTTCACATTTGGCTTTTAATGGACAACCGAGGAAGCTTGCCAGTAAAGCAGCAGAGCAAGCTAAGAAAACAAACAAACAAAAGCAATCACGCCCTAGACATGGAGACCAATGACAGGTATGATTGATCAGGTGTCCAGCTGGAAGCTGTCACCACCAAGTTGAGAGAAACAGGCAGAGCTTGGCGTGTTTCACGGGCCAAAGATTATCATGGGGTATTAGGTAGGTAGCATTCTTCAGCAAACAAAGAAATTGAAAGGATGGAGTTTGCTTTGCCTGAGCCCCACGCCTCACAGAGATGCTTACCACATGACTCTCCTTGTATAAGGGATACTTGAAACTAAACATATTATATTTCCTTTTGGAAGCCCTTGTTAGACAAAACCATACCACACACCACCATATTCTTCTTTTGCGTGTTTGTTTTCAAACTAAATACTTTTTCATGTTAAAATAAATGTACATTTTGACATATGATAACTTTAGCAGTGTACAATCCATTGGGAGGCATACTGGAATCCAAAGACTTATGTTTTAATTACGGCATAATTTCCTTGTTGCTTAAATGAGGAAAATAGAAATCCTGTCAACTTTACAGTATTGTCTTTAGAATCAGCTACAATAATACCATATTTCCTTGATTGTAACGTGCCATGGATTATAATAAGGCTCGTAGAAAGCTTTTGACGAAAGAACACATTTAGCATGTTAAGTAAGCATATTGCTTTTTAAGATTCATCCAATTATTTGAGAAGTATTAAAATGTAAATAGAAGGTACACGTTGCAATCAAGGAAATGAGATATATGTGAAAACATTTTATAAGCCACAAAGTGCTGGAAACATGTAAGTATAGCTAACAATTAGGTCATAATGAAAACATGTTAATAATACGGAATTATTAATATCTTGCTTGTTATAAAGGTAGTAACTTGAAGGATGCAAAGTCTCCACATACTCAAATTGAACTTGAATTTGCATATACTAAAAAAGAAAATAGTGGAAAAGAAATCCCTGACAAATTTCAGTTCATCTGAACATAAGAAAGCATCAATTTAACAAATATCTCCTAAAAATTTCAATCTGATTTCAATTTCACCAAAACTTACACACACATTTTGTGCATAAATTATAGAATTTATGCTGTCATATTCATTCTCTGCCTCTGGCAAGCACACAGTTTGTATTTCTGGGCGCAGTATTTGTTTTCAAATACTCAGTATCAAAAGAAGGTCATTCAATGATACTATATGATTGACCATGATGTTGGTTATTATCTTGACAGAATTGTACAGTTTTTGCTTTTTAATTGTGGATTGAGTAAATTGTCTCCCCAAATTTGTATGAATTAGGATTCACACAAACGATGTAAATTCTGTAATAAACCTCAGAGAGATTTGTCAAAGTTTTGTACTGTTAGCCATGTTTCCAAGAATCAAAAAATGACACTGATATTGGACAACTGTTCATTTTGTTACTCCATAGCTTTAAAAATAAAATGGCTTTCTTATCAGTAGCTTGAGAATCAGCACAGGCTTTCTGTAATACTTAACACACCCTAGCAAGTAGACAGCATGGGTTTGGAGGAGGAAACCCTAGATAAGTATTTCCTTAAGTATCTCTCCAGGGTAAGAAGCAGGCTGAAAAATGCTTGTTTTATCTTAAGTCTTGTCTCTGTCATTTTATGGGATATAAGGAAATTATTGGAAGTGAAAGATGAAGAAACAGTTCATCAATATCTTTTCTGTGTGACCAAATTCTGGTCTCTTGCCAAAATATTTTGGTCAAATATTGGTAAATGGGAGGCTATGGGTATATACAAAAACTATTTCCATAGATCGGTGGTTTCCAAACTTGGCTCCTCCCCAGAATCACCTGAGACTGATAAAATCTATCCAGAGTTTCTGGTCTGCCCTGGGAGATTCAGAGTAGTAGGTCTGGGTGGGTCCCAGGAAAATGTGTTTTTAAAGTTTCTCAGGTGATTCTAATTAGAACTGGAGACTGCTGCCATACAATTCAAATGAACTTTCTAGACTCATTAATAATGTAACAATATGGAAAAATGTTATTTCTTCAGCAGGAGATTTTTTTTTTACTCTTTTATGTTACAAGAATATTTGATAAACCACTTGGCAGGGGTGGAATAAATGCACAAGGGAAATGTTTAAGGAACAAAAGATGGTCCTTGGCTACCTTCCAAGCTTTCGTCTTGCCAAATGGGGTACGTAAAAGTGAGGGTATGAGATGAATTATTATGGAGGAAAAAGGAGAATTTTAAAGGTTTTATCCAGGAGGAAAATAGAAGTAAAGGCAAAGTGTTCTTAGTTAAGCTAATTCAGCAGCTGGTACCTAAATATTTATTAAACTTAGTAGCTATTGGTGTTTTTACTATTATTACCTCTAACATTGTACATATATGGATAACCAAAGTCAGTAAAAAACTAGGGTCTAAAGATCTAGTTTGGAAGTTATCATTGGCGTTTACATTAGTTAAAACTATAGTCTTCAAGGGGATCAGACCTAACCATGAGCAATACCCAATGACCCTCATACCCAGTGACCATTGACCCTGCACATGTGAGGCAAAAAGAGAATAAAACAGAAGCATTTCCTCTAGGTAATTTGTTGGAACAATCAAATGTTTTTCTCAATTTGAAGTTGAATCACAACTACCCAGTGTATCCCAAAACAATAATGAATCTTTGAAAATGGCAGAAGACATTTTACAAGGAGTGATTTCATACTTGATTGTCTTCAGGAAGCTAGAGTTAATGGTAGTTTAATAATGATCACTTAAATGTCAAAGGATAGAACAACTGACCCCCTTCTGATAATGCTAATTTCCTTTCTTCCTTCTCCCTACAACTGAAAGGTATTTTATTTTTAACTATTTAATTATATTTGGAAAATAAGTTCTATACATCAGTTTTTAAACCTCCAATTTATAAACTGCTAACTAGAGCTTAGGTTCTGATGACTATAAACTAGTATATTGAAAATATAATCCTCATGGAACAAAGAATAATATAGATTTTCGCACTTTTACTGACCATTTATCAAGGCTCAGAGGTTCTTTGGGGGAAAAGGATGCTACCAAAATGGATCATCTTGTGACTCTTGTCATTCACATACTTCAGATTCTTGGAAATACGATTATGGTGTGTTATTTATAGACTGTGTGAGTGAACAGAACCTTTGTTTTTAAGACAAAGCAGGGAGCGAAATTATTGTCAAAATAGTGTTTTCTAAGGTGTATTTATTTTTATTTTTAATGGAACAAAATTATTCCCAGATGTGCAATGTTCTCACTATGCCCATTACTTTCTAATGAATCTTACAATAAGATGATTAATTCTATACACTTGGAGGCTTTTGGTGAATGTTGTTAATTAAGCAATTACGTTAATCCACTTCTGCTTATTTTTTTGGAAGCCCAGTGATGAAGGTAATTTTTCCCCCTTTGGAATAATCTCTCTAGAATTATTAGGCACGTGTGAAATGGGTTTTACACACATTTCCAAAGACTACATGTGTTATGATTAACCAATTTTAATCTGCAAACCACAATCAACCTGTTTTATTCCAACTGATAAAGTTCATGACATCACTTGGTTTCATTTTTCAGCCTCGGCATTGACATCATTCATTGGCATTAAAATATTATCATAATATTTGGTTCTGGACTAAATTAAATAAAAACACAATAGGAAATGAGCAACTCTTTGACTTAGATAGCAGAGCATGCACAGTTTTTGTTTCTAAAAATGATGAAGGGCTTACGGAAAATAATACAAATAAAGATTCCAGAGTGTGTAGTATAAAATGTTAGAAGAAGGCTATGGTTTAGAGTGAGGAGGTCTGTTTGGGTGTTGACTGGGGGCCTGTGTGGATTTACGGAACAACCAAGATGTTCTGAAAGGAAACAGTATGGAGGTTCCTCAAAAAGTTAAAAATAGAAATACCATATGACCCAGTAATTCCACCTCTGGGTTTTATACCTGAAGAAAACAAAAACGCTAATTCGAAAAGATATATGCACCCTTATGTTTATTGCAACATTTTTTGTAATAGCCAAGATACGGAAGCGACCTAAGTGTCCATGGGTAGATGGATGGATAAAGATGTGGTATATATATTTTTATAGCTATTGTATATACACATATATATGTGTTTCCAGATATATACTTACATATATAAATATATGTTTTTAAAAAAAGATTTTTTTTATTCAGAAGAGACACACAGAGAGAGGCAGAGACATAGGCAGAGGAAAAAGCAGGCTCCCCATAGAGAGCCTGATGTGGGACTTGATCCTAGGACCCCAGGATAAGTTGAAGGCAGATGCTCAACCACTGAGCCACCCAGGCGCCCCCACAAATATATATATATATATGAATGAAATATTATTAATATAATATATAATATGCTATTATATAATATATAATATATAATAAATATACTATATAATAATATAATATATTATATATATAAATGAAATCTTGCAACAACATGGGTGGGTCTAGAGGGTATAATGCTAAGTGAAATAAGTAGGCAGAAACAAATACCACATGACTCCACTTATACATGGAATCTAAAAACAAAACAAACAAACAAAACCAGAAACAGACTCATTAATAAAGAGAGCAAACTGGTGGTTGCCAGATGGGAGGGAGGGGGTAAGGGGATAGGCGTCACCTATTGGTGACGGAGATTAAGAGGTACATACTTCCCATTACAAAATCAATAAGTCATAGGAATGAAAAGTACAGCATAAGGAATATAATCAATAATATGGTAATAACGTTGTATGGTGACGGATGGCAACTGTACAACCTATCACGGTGAGCAGTACATAATGTATATAATTTTCGAATCACTATGTTGTACATCTGAAACTAAAACTTCAATTTACAAAAAGATGTTCTGAAAGGATATCTGGATAAGATCAGCAAAAAGAGAGGTCTCTGCCTTAAGTAGAGAGTCACTAGAACACTTGGGTGATAAGACATCACTTAATAATGGAGATAAATGACCTCAACATTTCTGGAAAAGCCCACATGTCGGCACTTGCAACAACAGAGAATTGTAGAGTAATAGAGGTAAGACAGGTGACTGGATTATTTGATGCTTATTTACCCACCAAGGATGTGAAGAGTTGATTTCTTTATGTACCTTATTATATTGGGCCAAATCATATGAAAGAGCCAATATTTGGTTATTTTTCGATGAACTGATATGGCAATTTGTGTGGTTTAAAATAGTAAGTATACATAGTAAACCCATAAGGTGGACTCAGTGCCTTCCTACTTGATTCTTCATGTTTCATTGTCACTGTTAGTATTACAGGATAAAATGTTTTCACCTTTGACAATTCCTAGATTTTTCTTTCCCCTTCTGATGACAGAGAACTGTCTAGATTGCTGTTTCATTTTGAGAAGTTTTTGGAATTAGGTGGGAGAGAGCCAGGAAGGAAACGAGAGGATGGAAATAGCAAAGTACCTCATGTGTAAAGATTAGAAATTTTATTTTAGTGAAGTGGAAGAGAGAAAAGTGGGGTCACAGCCATAGTGTGGAAGGGAATCAGGCTATTGAAGCAGGGATACATTTGATGCATCCTCAGTTCTCCTGAGGATATGCCCATTTCTTCAGCTTAAAAAACAGAAGTGAGGGATGTGAATTGTGCTGGCTTCAAAGAATGCACTTATTAAATTTGAAAGGAGTTAAGCTATACATGCATGGAATTATTTCCCCTCTGTCATATAATTTAAAATAATGCAAAATTAAATTTTCATTGCCTTATTTATAGTATATGCCTATGCCACTGTATGAATCGTGCATTCAAAAAATACATATCACAATGGAGGGCTTAAAACTCAAAATCATGTATGGTCCTAATTATGGGTGATTTAGGGGATTGTCATGAAAAATTTATATATTTTGAAATTACTTTTGGTTGCTTAGACTGAGTCCTTCTAACTGTGACACTGCTTTGGGACAAAGTTCCATGGGGGTATGCATGGCTTTACAGATGTTGTATTTTCCCTACTGGAATATATTAAACTTACTCAGTCATTATGTTCCTCCCATAATATCTTCTTAATTGTTCTACATCTATCAGGCTTCGAAAATCTACCTCGCTTAATCATAATCGTATAGGAATTTATGTAGCCATGGTGATTCCTTTAGATATTATTTATATATGTATGTTTTTTTCTTATTCTTCAATATGGCTTTTTAAATTTATTTATCTATCTAAGTATCTATCTAACAATTTATTTCTACTTATGAAACTGTCATGCTATGTTCGTAGGCAATAACAGCATGCTTATATATGGGAAGGAAAAGGGAGCTAATTTTAACTTGAAATGCAGACCAAACAAAGACGATACAACCGGGCTCCAGCCATGAGCCTTCCAATCCTTTGGCTGGTTTCATGAATGATAGATACTAAATATATTTGAATTTTGTTTTTTAACACACCCTTGTGCAGCCAAACCCAAAGCAAAATAACCAACATTTCATATCTGCACAGTGTTGCCTCATTCTCTAGATTATATTTAGGCGTGTGTATGTGTAACTATGTGCGTTTGTGCACATGTTTGTGCATGTATATACACTACATATTTCACTTCTTAAGTAAAGGCTTTGGGTTTTCTATTTCACATTAAATTCTCAAGTTTGTTTCCCACTTGCAATTTTAATACCGTCTCCTTTGGGTGGACACTGATGTTCTCTAATTTGAGAATAATAAAAATATTAATGTAATAAAGGGAGGGAGGCAGTTACGGAGATGCTGCGGGAGTGGACTGTCAGGGCACCTGGCGGGCATCGAATCACCATGTACCTGGATGTTTAAGGCCTCCTGTATAGCAGATGCTCTCTCGCGGGTGTTAACATGAAATACAAAAACAGTTAAACTTTTTGCTCTCTCCCGTTGGTCTTTCCATTTGCCTTTTCCCCAGATTTTCTTGTCCCCAGGCGTATTAGTTTCTCAGGGCCACTGTAACAAATCACCACCAACTGGAGGTCTTAAAACTAGAGAAATTTATTCTCACACAGTTCCAGAGGCCAGAGGTCTAAAATCGAGGTGTTGGCAGACTTGGCTTCTTTGGAAGGCTGTGTGGGAGGAACTGTTCCAGACCTTTCTCCTGGCTCCTGGTGGCTGCTGTCAAGGGTTGGTTTCCTTGGCCTGTAGATGCATCATCCCAATCTCTGACACTGTTGTGTTGTGGCTTCTTCCCTCTGTGTCTCTGTGTCATCTCAGAGACTTATTCCTTCTGTGTATCCATGTGTCCTCTCCTCTTCTTATAAGGACTCTTCATCATTAGAAAAGGACCTACCCTCATCCAGGATGACCTCATGTTAGCTAATTATATCTACAAAGACCCTATTTCCAAATAAAGTCACATCTTGTGGGTATGGGTGGACATGAATTTAGAGGGAATCCAGTGCATTAATTATTTACTACTTCTCTTTCCAAACTCATGATTAACCAGTTATGGTTAACCACCAGCTATGTGTTAGGTGACTTTTTTTTTTCTCTCTCGTGAAGTGGATGGCCAGGTTCATTGCCTGAAGTTCTACCACTGTTTCCTCTCATTGGTGTCTTACAGGGCCTTTCTCCGGGAGGGCTGAGGTGTGGCCACTGTGTATTTTTGTCATGTAATCTCATCTTGAGCTGACAAGCTTGTGAACGAAGTGCAGACTTTGTTCCTCTGGTCCAGGAAACTTTCCAATCCTTGCATGTCCACTCCAGTCAATACTATGCCAGTGAGTGGATCAATATAATTCTAAAGGAAGTCCAGAGAACTCAGTTCTCTTCAAACTCTGTTATAAAACAACTTCAGAGAGTTAACGTAGTTGGGAAGCAAGATTGAAAGTACTTACTTTTACCCATCCCGTGTTAATTGGAATTATTTCTGAGCTTTCTGCCTGAGAAGGATGCAAAAGAATATAGTTTGCCAAATGAAAGGCTGCAGCATGTACCTGAGTCCATTTTAATCTGCTCTAGCGTAGACATTATAAAACGAGCTATTACAACTGGAGCTGTTATTTGGTTAAGTGATTGGCATTTCGTTGTCACCTTGAGGGGCTGTCTGATGTTTTTAGACCTCTTTTGGTCATCAAAAGTAGTGCCAATATCTCTTCTCTTCCTTCTTGAGATGCAGAATTGTGTTGGACTTGCCATCTTGGGCAAGTTTCCCACTTGGCTTCTCCCACGGTAATACATCTTCCGATCCATGCCCACAAACCAATGTAGATAATTTGTCAAATATCAGGGATGCCTATTTAATTTATCCCTTTGGGAGCTGTGACCTGGTATCAGGCAGGTCCGCAGATATTTGGGACTCACTGTGAGGTGGACCTCTGTGAGAATTCCACGGGAGGCCACGATGAAGCTTCAGGTTACTGAGTGTTCACATGATCTTAGACCCTTTGCCCAAAAATCTCTGAAACCCTTGAAATGTCTGATAATACAGTTGACATAGTGTTGTAGTGTCCTTCATGAGAGCTCAGGTTCTTTTACTGTTGATGGATTCTGGATCTACAAAGTGACTCAGGTTCCAAAACTTGGCCAAATATTTCACTACTATGGCAGACTGCAGTTTCCTGGTCACCCATCCATCCTTTACTTTTTATTGCAAAGTCTGAACAATACTTTTTCTGGTTCCCCATCTTCATATTCTTAGTGGAGATAGAGACTCCCATCTGTACAACCCTCTGTAGAACAAGCTCCCTAGATATCACTTTCACTTTGTTCTCATTATAGTAATTGCACCCATCTTGTCTCTGGTGATTTAATGACCTTCCACCCCTATTATTTTGACATTCGACCAGTCCCATTTCCATCAACAGCCAAATTCTGTAACAATATCTCCTTTAATCAGAGGACAGCCACCTCTCTACAAAGGACAGTCATAATTAAGTTTCTCAAATAATGTTGGTGCTCCTATGTCTATGGAAAACTCAATGTGTTTCCTCTACTTTCACGCTACAACTCCCTTCTGACACCAGATGTGTGGGCTTGCCACCCATTGAGCACTTTTCTAACACTAGTCAGGTACACTAAATTCAATTCTACCCTGACTCTATCTCCCTGGAGTTTTTGTTAGATCCCAGCAGTTAAGGGCTCCAGTCCTACAGGACTGCCCAGCTCCCCACTTCAGATTACCGTCAGAGTTGGGACTATTTTTATCTGCTTTTAATTTCTGTTTTCTCCACATTTTTTTATTATTTATTTATTCATGAGAAAGAGAGAAAGAGACAAAGACAAAGGCAGAGGGAGAAGCAGGCTCCATGCAGGGAGCCCGATCTGGGACTCGACCCCGGGTCTCCAGGATCACGCCCTGGGCTGAAGGCAGTGCTAAACCACTGAGCCCCCCGGGCTGCCCTGTTTTCTCCACATTTATATGGTTGTGCACCATGGACTTTTAGGTTAGTGTTTTACCTATGTAAGTCAATATTGTTTGATGATCTGCTTCCCCGCTCTTGTTTCATTGTTGCTCACTGGACTTGGTAAATGTAGGGGTTAGCTCCATAGTGATTATTTTATTTAATTCACTAGGAGTAATATTTTAGCTTTTTGTCTGTATTCTTAGGAAGGAAAGGTGAATGCCTAGGAGAATTAGAAAGAGAATAGTATTCCCTTCCTGAACACAATTCAAAGGGCTTTGCTGAATCACTAAAGTAATCTTAGAACCTGTGAAAACCCCACTGGACATCTGAAGGTGTTGAAGGGATAGGAAAGGAGTAATGGATTTGAAAGCTTTCTTCCCATCTGGTGATTCCCCCAATGACCGTCCTAAAAGAGGACCAAGAAGAGAGAAGGCTCAAGTAATATTATGAGAGTCGTGTTTTCCACCTATGCTCAGGAAACCATTGAGACAAAAGGCACAGAGCAGCGGCCACATGGCTGGGAGGCTTTTAAAAACATGCTACTTCCTCCGTTGTTTCCTTACAAAATTAGTGCCCATCTCTCAATGTGTTTTTGTAAGGAAATAGTTAAAGATACAGTTTTAAAAAATATTGACCTGTCACTTTAAAAAAAAAACATATTTTAAAAGTCCATTCTGATGAAATTATTTCGAGTCTCTGTATCTTTCATGAGACAAAAATGTCAGTCTGGACCATAAAGAGGAGATTGGTTTACACCCTTGTAGAGGGAAATATTGAAGAAAGCCTTTGCCAGCTTATGCATGATTAGGAGATTTTTATATCATGTGGTTATGAGGTTCAAGGTCACTTTAAGTCAAACTATTCTTTCCTATACCAATCTTCAACTATTTTTTTTAAGTGCATTCCATACTTTGTTTCTTATCTCTGATCATCTTTTTTCTTTTCTTAACTGTTAATTTTTGTTAAGTGGTAACACAGTAAATGCTGAGAATATTGAAAAACAATATAATTTGCATCACATGTTTATTCATTAGGATCTCTCCTTATTGGGGCACCTGGGTGGCTCAATGGGTTAAACATCTGGCTCTTGTTTTTGGCTCAGGTTATGATCTTGGGGTCATGAGATTGAGCCCCATGTTGGGCTCTATGCCCAGTGCGGAATCTGCTTGGGATTCTCTCTATCTCTCTCCCTCTGCCTCTGTCACTCCCCGCTCTCTCTTTCTGGGGAAAAAAAACAAACAAACACATTTTTTTAAAGATAGGATCTCTCATTCTTTCTGTGATTTAGCAAATCTCTACAAACATGTATGTCTTAGCTAGAAACTATTATAGAATACAATTATATAGGAAAGTGTCTCTCTTCAATAATGTCACCACATTTAAGATAAAGATCCCATTAAAGGTTTGGTGGTCAGTGAGAATATTGCTATTATTTATATACAATACCCCTTCATGCAGTTTTAGACAGGAAAAATATAAGTCTACATATTTCATTCAAAGATAAGATTTTTACATTAAGTTGAAAAAACTAAAAGTTTCACATTATCTATGCTTCTTTCCATCTAAGTGCTGATCTCAAAGAAGAGTAAAAACTTAAGGATTCCTATCATACAGGGGATTTTTGTTTGGTTGCTTTACTTCTCAAAAAACTAACTTTCATCACCAAAATGTATTTTGATCCATCATTTTAGGAAATACGCATAAAATGAATTTTCTCTAGTTTTGTGTATGTTTATTTTTGTCTTCAGATGAGAAACCTGGAGTCTTTCAAATGGTGCTTCCTTACATGTAATTTTTCATTTCATTTTTTCCTTCTCTGGCTGCTGTCACATTTCACCCCCTGGCTTATAGTTTATAGCAGTTTGATTATGATGTGTCTGGGAGTGGATTTTTTTTTTTTTTTTTAGTTCATCCTATTTGAGATTCACTGAGCCTCGATACTGAAAATTTACATATTTTACAAAATTCGCAACGTTTTCAACCATTATTTCTTCAACTATTTTTCTGTACCACCCTCTTTTGTCTTTATTTTTGAAACTCTAATGGCAGGAATATTAGACTTTGAGAATTGTCTTGCAGGTACGTGAAGCTCTGTTGATTTTTTTTTTCAATTTTTTTCCAGAATGAGTAATTTCTATTGATCTATTTTCTCTGACTCCACTGTCATCTCATTTTGTTATTGATTTTTTAAAACTTTAGTTATTCTTTTAAAAAATAATAACTTTATTTTTAGGTTCTGAATGTTTCATTTCGTTCTTTTTCGTATATCTTATTTCTCTGCTAAGACGTTCTATCTTTCATTCATTTCAAGAGCATTTTATCTTACTTCCTGGAGCTTAATTATGATAGTTACTTTAAATTAGTCTGATCATTCCACATTAGTGTTATCTACTTCTCCCCCTACAAGTTGTTGAGATTTTCTTGATTTTTCATAATTACATCCAAGTAATTGTGGGTTGTATCCTTAACATTTTAATATTACTCTTTGAGATTCTGGGTCTTTTTTAAATCCCCTGGATTGTTTTAGCAATCATCTCAGTTTGGCTCATAACACAGTAATAACCTATCTTTTAATATCCATTCAGTTTTTAAAACCCGTATAGTAGTTTTCAGATGTTTTCCACATGTGTACTGACTCTTTATTAGTATTGTCCTACAGTTACCTTCTTTCATGCTTTTTAATTTCTTTCTTTTTTTTTTCTTCATATTAGATAATATCTACGGGCTCATCTGCAAGTTCGTAATCTCTTTACTCTCATCTTTATTCTGCCATTGAGCCCATACAGTGAATATTTTATTTTGACCATTTTGTTGGACCTGTTGCACCAAATAGTTTGAATTCTGAACAATCAGAATGGAAAAGAAACGGTACACAATTTTAGAGACTCACATCCTCAGTGACGTGTGGGAGTCCAAATGTCCGAGTCTACCAAGATGTCCCATCGAAGGTAAGAGAAAAGCGGTGACAGTGTTATGACCTAGCCCACAAAAAGGAGGTATAGTACATGGTGGATCATTTTGGAATGGGCAGGGGGGAACACGCATGGCACCTGAGTGTGCTCCTGTGATCTCTTCAGCTGATCCACCCCTAAATGCTACCTTTGATCTGCTTGCTGGGATCACTCAGTACCTAGACAGGATGCAGAGAATCACAGGAGTTACTTAAACAGAGGAAGTAAAGGACTGAAAATCAGATATTGAGGAACTCCCAGGACATGAAGATAGCATGAAGAAGTCGCTGCAATGTCACCACCGGTGACACCACCCCATGACTAGTGAACATTGGAAGTAATCACACTCCTAAGCCTGAGGAGTGCACTTGGCAGACTTATGAGGAAGGGTCACTGCTCAGCTGGTCCTGACAGTCTCTGAGCTCAGATCTGCAAGCTGGTGGCATTGAGGATTGGACCCTTGGGCAGGGGGCGCTGGATGGCTAATGACAGGTGGCACACTGGGGCTGGTCTACAAGCGCAGGGAAGCAGGACTGGCTTTCACAGCTGCTGTCAGAATGAAGCACCATGGCACAGGAGCAATACAACAGGAAACGTGACAGGAAGCCCAGGTGACAGAGCCAGGGGCCCCATCAGCCTCCCAAGGCCCAGTTCACCTTCACCATCACTGGCCACATGGCGCTGAAGAGCAGGCATGTGGATGGTAGACTCCTGGCCCCACATCATGCAACCAACCCAAAAAGAGCAGATTTGAAGCTGAAAGGTTATAGTGGAATAAATGGCACACTCTGTAATGACCGTTCAGTGGCTTCCAGCTTATGGGCGAATACTCAGCTTTGGGAATATTACGTGTACCCTGTTGGCGGTACAGCTTTAAAATGAATGCACCTTAAGTAAATAAAGACAATAAATCAGAAAAAAAGGTAGTGAATTTGGCCTATTTTTAATGCCATTTACCTCTTACTGTATTAGGTTTTGAACTCAGTGTAGCGGTATGCTTGGAACTGATTTTGAGCTGAACACCCTTGTAATTTCCTAGGGAAGGATATGCTCCTAGGAGCTGGAGCATGTCTGTCCCATGGCCTCATGTGTCCCCTCGCATGGTGCTACATGGCCCAAGAGTACTCAAGCAAGGCCTTAACATGCTGAACGTGAATTTTAAAGTGATGGTGGCACAAATTGCATGTTTGTATCCCTCTAAAATTCATACATTGAAACCCATCCTCATTGTCATGGTATGTGGGGTGGGCACTTAGGGGGGTGCTTAGGTCATGAATCTCATGAATGAGATGGCAACCTTATGAAAGAGCTTCCAGAGAAATCCCTTCCAATATGAGGACTCAGTGAAATAATGGTCATCTATGAACTAGGAAGCAGGCCCTTGCCAGGCATAGAATCTGCAGGCACCGTGATGGTGGACTTCCAGCCTCCAGAATGAGAGGAAATAAATTTCTGTTGTTTATAAGCCACATGGTTTATGGCAATTTATTATAGCAGCCCACATGAACTAGGATAGAAGTTTCACCTACTCATGAGATAAAGGATGCTTTGTTTGACTCCCATATCAACAAATAAACATTAAGAAAGAAGGGAGGAAATATGACCTCATTCTGGACCTACCTTACTTGGAGAGCACCTGTTAGCACAAATCTACCTCTCTGGTAAGACACATAAGAAAATGTAAGCTGTGAATACTTTTATTTATCCATTCATTTCCCTAATCTTTCACTTGTTTGTCATCTACGTATCTTCAACCTTGACCATCAGAATGAGTTTGGCTTTATCATCTAGTGACATCTCTTTTACCTCATTTCTAAATTATTATGCTTTTCTTTGTGTGTATTCTTCTGTATGTACAACAGGTCTTGTTTTCAGGAGTCCCAAAATGCCTCATGTTTCCTTCAAACTCTGGAGGTAGTTAAATAGCTATCTAAATTAGTCATGGTAATTATTTCTAAAAGTCTAATGCACAAAGTTAGGACTTGGTAGCTGTGCCTTGTGCCTTTCATTCTCTAAACACAGGATGGGTGTTCCATCTCTGAGGGCTGCTCCATCCCCACTGGCTTGTCCTCAACCTTCCGGTCTCTGCCCAGAGGTCACTTTTTATGATAGACCTCTCAGAACCTCCTTAAGTTGGCCACCTCCAGTTACTTTTGATTTTATCATCACCTCAGTCTCTTATGTTAACTGTGACATTAAGAAACAATTCTGATCACTTATCACTTGTTTACTTTTGGTCTTCCCTCACAGAAATGCAACAAGTTCCATAACACAACTACCTTGCTTGTGTTCTTTCATCAACGTAGCCTCACAAAATAAAGTTGGATGCATGAAAGGCACTCAATACCTGTTTTCTGGGTGAAATTTAGTGTAACATACTCTGCGGTGGAAAGCACCTGTCTTTGCTCAGCGAAGGTGTTTGTTAGGTAGAAACCCTCTCTGATTCTTTCTCTCCCCGGACTTCTCTGTAACCACATTGTTCCCGAAGATTTGTAACTGACACCAGCCCACCTCTTCTTAATTCTGGTTCTTGTTCTGTGTTGGGGACAAAGATGAGATGTGGGCAGGCTGAGTATAGAGGGGTTTTAGTCGGATCTCTTCTGGGTCGTTTCTTTGTAGGTGAAGAGTTATGCATTGCAGAATTCCCAGGAGGTGTCTCCTGTGGGTGTGATCCTCTCCCCTAGCGAAGCACCCTGTCTTCTCTATTTTTCTATGCTATTGGTTTCATCTTTGTGTATCTGAAAGGGGATATAGGCCTATATGTTGAGGCTATTCCCCTACAACTCATCTGGTGGGTGCACACTAGGCGTTCAATTGTCGCTTGTAAAATTCAAGTGAACAGAAATCCACAATTCTTACTTGAAACTTGCCCAAGACCTTTTCAGTAGCACCTGCTTGTTGAATGTTTTTTAGAGGAAGTTTTTTCCAAAATATTCGAAGTCAGCATAAAAATATCAAACTAAATTTTAGCACTAAATCTTGAGCTATGTGTTCTTTCAGGATTAAGCATCAGAAAGAATCGGGGTGATAATTAAATCTCCTACTTGTAAAATCTGTAAATTAAAAAAATTAGTTGCTTAATTCATTAAGATTTTATTTTTTAAAAAAGATTTTATTTATTTATTCATGAGAGACACAGAGAGGGAGAGGCAAGGACAGAGGTAGAGGCAGAGGGCGAAGTAGGCTCCATGCAGAGAGCCCAATGTGGGACTCAATTCTGGAACCCCGGGATCACACCCTGAGCTAAAGGCAGACGCTCAACCTCTGAGCCACCCAGGTGTCCCTGTTCAGATTTTCAATTGTGTGGTCATATTTTTTTTGGAGAAGGAGCAAAGTGGTGGTGGGATAAGAAACCAACAAGTAAAATAGTAGCTATTCTTTTCTATATCTTCCTCTACTACTCTCAAATCTGAAACCAATTAACAGCTTCTCATTGTTCAGAAAGGATTTATTTGTCAGCATTTCAGTTATATACAATAACCTATATATTCTTATGAAACAGCATGTAGTATTCTTATTCCTGTGATACATGCACCTGAATTAATACTATAACACTTGTCTATGAAAATGAAAGGCATAGTCTCTATTAAAGTATAAGAATATAACTCTGTGCGTGCACACACACGCAGACATACCTATTATTACTAAGATCAAGTTAGTTCTTAGGTAAATCTATATTTAACTTTTCCAGCAGGTCTCCACTATAATAAAATTGTCAAGCCATTTTTCCTTAACAATTACTGACTCCAGCTATAAATCCCTAAACTGGTCAATAACCTATAACCCAGCACCTCTCGAAATGGAATGTGGGATATTTATGTTCCCCCTGAGACCAGCTTGTATATAAAGTCCCAAACAGCAGTGTGCGCTGACCAGGACCACCTTTCTTGAGCAATAACACGAGCACAATGGTACTGGCTTCTTCCCTTCTGTCCTCCCTGCCCCCATCCATACTGTCAGAGACCACTTTTCTTTGGAAGGCTTGAATCACGCCCAACTTAACATATTAGGTGCTAGCTTAGCACACACAGCACTAAACCACACGACAGCTCATTAACCTTTAGACTATAAAAAAGAAGAAAAAAAACTTGCAAAAATGTCAGCTTAACTTTCCATTTCAATAACAGGGTCTAGGGTTAACAGAGAAGAAAAATACAAAACCTTAGATTGTGTGGTCATTATTGGGAATCGCTCATTTCATAATTATTTGTTTAAAGTCAGAAAGGAAAACATGCTAAGAAAATTAGCTTCCAATTGTATATTTTATTTCAAATTCATTGTGTCGTGTTTTTCAGAGATATGTCAGACAGACCCATACAGTGCGCGAAGGTAAGTAATTCTTTTACAATACACAGAAATGTTTTCCCAAAGAAATAAAGTTCTCCTAAGACTTTTTTCCCAGTGTGTTCTCCTGGAATTTAACAAATATTTGTTAGGTCTTAGGCATAGCTCAGGAACATTGGAGCTATGGCAGAGAGTAAACCAGATTCAAGATGTAGTTCCCATGGAGCTTGTATGCATTTCAGTATTTCCCATTGTTCTCTGCTCTACCCTAATACACGTGTGTGTCTCTTCTTCTAGGATGAAGGTCAATCTCACAAAGGCCAAAGTCCTAGAATGAGTGATTCCCATTGGGGTGTGTCTGACATACAATTCTTCTAAAATGAAATCAAAGTTTTGTGTATTACAAATTCAACCATTTATGTCATCCAAGAAACACAACGATAAGCAGCTAAGAATCAAGTATCCAATTATTTCTTCTGACCTGTTCTCTCATGCGCCATCACAGCCTGGAGGAGACACGTCTTCCAACAGAATGAGCGTGTCAGTTCCTCAGTTCCAAAAAGTCATCGGGAAACGATGGCATTATCCCACTGACTTACATCAGGGTGACACACGTTATGGTTCCAAGACCATCCCCTCCGGGTGGTCTGACCCCTGCTAGGGCTTCTTCACCTCCTCTGATGTCATGAGAAAACAGCCGCTCTGAGATACTGCTCAGGTATTGTACAGTGTGCAACCTGTTCAAACCCAGAGTCTGGACATTTAGAGAAGGAGCTGAGTTTAGGATTCCTGTCCCAAGTTCCTGCTCTGCTTTCCCCGGGGCACCTTTTAAAATAACCACGTGGAGTTGAGTCTGTGAAAAGTTAGTGGCCTCTGCCCAACTACCTTATCAGTAACCAGTGACGCAACCCTGCTCTTGGTCTGGTCTCCTGCTCCCTTGTGACCTGGCATGGGGAATGCCCTGGCTCACTGCCCTCTCCACTGCCAGCCCCCCCATATCAGGAATCTGTAAGTAACAAATCCTGTCACTTTACTTCATTCGTATGGGTGTCTTAAAACCGTTCCTTCCATGGAAATGGCCCTGGGGTTTTCATTTCCTCAAACTGGAGCTTGGATGCAGAGAAAGCTACCTGGCCACCCACATGAGTGGCTTGTGCCTCACTCAGCGTGCATCATCCGAATATTCTTCATTTGATACGGCAGCTACCTCTCATCCCAACACACCTGATGCCCCCACAATGATGAAAATAGTTTTTGTCGCTAACTTCAGATGGTTACAAAAAATAATTGAGGTGATGCGAGAATTATTCAAATACTTATCAGTGCCACATTTGTTGGGAAATGATACGGCAAAAGATCAAGATTTCTAGGGAGAAATTTCAATCTGGTTTGTGGAGAAGGATAAAACAAGACAACTCCCCAAACTCCAAAACGCATCCATATTTGTTGTGTGCTTCCTTGACCACTCAAAGTCTGGTAAGCATAAAATCTTGTACATAGAGTTTTCTTCCAGGATAAAGAAAAGAGCAGGTCCTTTAGAAAATTTACTACTCTCTGGGGATATTTTTTTGGTAATTGAGAGACAAAAAAATATATAACTTGTATATATAGAATATCCTTGGAAGGAAGTTAAAATAGGATGATTATACCAGTTCTTCTGGTAAGAAGTCGTGTACTAGATGCTATCTTATTTGAAACTCAATGGAATTTTTCTTATAACTTTATACATTTTTACTAAATTACACGAGGAAAAATAAGTAATTTGAAATATCCAAGTGGATCCTAAAAGGACAAATGATGAATGTGTGTTCATATACATAAGAAATTTTTAAAAAATGGCCAGTTGCCAACTATTTGTTAATAGCTGTCTAAGCTTTCAGATTGCCTTTGAAATAAATATATCCAAAAGGGGACTATTTTGTTTTAAAAACAACTTAAAACTTTGGTAAGAAAATATTAAAATCCCGAGGGAAAATCAAACAAGAGATCAAGGAAAAAGATATACAGAGCAAATTTTGTCTCATTTAACAATAATGGTAAATGGCATTAATAATGATGTGACACTCTACCCTCATTAAGGTGGCAAATTAAAAACGTAAATTCCAACCGAGCAAGGGTATACTTATGTGGTATGTTCTTATGTTATTCGAAGAGTGTAACTTGGTAGAGACTTTTGGAAAGTAATTTGCCAATATGTAGTAAGGATAACAATAATGATTACTGTGATTTGAACTTTCTGGGGATGTTTTCTGATGAAATAATCTAAAAGAAAAAAAAAAGTCATACCCATGAAAGCATTGATTACAACATTCCTTGGAAACAAATGAGACTCTAGTTTGCACAGGTAGGGGGCCACTAAGGTCAGGTGATGTAATTAAAGTACAGTGCAGTGTTTTTACTCAATGAATTTTTTTGTGAGCACTAATGGAATGATAATTAAAAGCTTTAGTCACATGGAGATGCGTGCATAATTTAAATGAAAAAGCAGAGGGGATCCCTGGGTGGCTCCGCGGTTTGGCGCCTGCCTTTGGCTCAGGGTGTGATCCTGGAGGCCCGAGATCGAGTCCCATGTCAGGCTCCTGGCATGGAGCCTGCTTCTCCCTCCTCCTGTGTCTCTGCCTCTCTCTCTCTCTCTCTATGTCTATCATAAATAAATAAATCTTTAAAAAAAAAAAAGAAAAAGCAGAAGGAAAACTAAACATACACTATGAATTAAGTAATATTATACAGGTGCGTGGGGCTCTGGGTGTGTGCCTATCTGTTGTTCTCTCTCACACACACCCACACACATCACACTACACACTGTGATTGAAGCAACACTGAATATGATTGCATGGTATGTATTCTCACATTTATATGAGGATAAGATATGATAAATTTTTAAATATAGCAATTATATTAGGGTCGCTAGTTTAATTTCTACTTTCTTCCTTCAAACAATCACTTTGTTTGTTTAGTATTCCACATACTTATGTGCTGTTTGGAAGCATATTCACATCCCCAGTTCAAGCGCAGAGGCCCTGATAATTCTAAGAATTCACGATAATAGGTATGATGTTTTCAATTTTTCCTGCATTTAATTGGCTTGGGCATGGACAAAAAAAACAAACAAACAAACAAAAAAAAACCTTTAGAGTTTTAGGGCACTTCTGTGATAAAATTTCTTAATTTAAAAATGACACCTATAGAGAGGGTCTGTGTATTGGTGGTGGTGCCTAGCCAGATGAGGTAGGTGGTATAAAACAGACAAACAAAAACCTCAAAAGACTGTGACTTAGAAACATAGCACTGTATCTCCTTTCCATAGCATGGCTTATGTTCACATCCCATTGCCCTGAACCTGGTCACTTAGTCATCCTCAGTTGCAAAGGTTAGGAAATGAGGTTGCTAGGTGGAGTCCATCCCTTCTGTGCTAAGAGGACATGCGTACTAGATGTAAAACCATTAGCTTCCTCCACCATCTATCTCTCTAACTCCTGGAAGTTGTCATGTCAGCTGTAATGCTTAGAGTGGTTGGGATTACCTAGCATCTCTCCTAAGCCTAAAGGAACTAGTTTTAGGATGGAGCCAGAAACTGGAAGACTGAGCAGTTAAAGAACATGAGTCCTTGGTGACATTATTGGGCTTTGGATGCCTGAAATACTGGGGGATTTGACATCCCTATTTTCATTTCAGTTATAGAAGATATTTCCTGTTTTCTAAAAGTCAGGTTAAGTTGGAGTTTCTTAACTGATTCAAACATAGATTGTTTGTTTGTTGCAAGAAAGTGATGCAACCTTACAAAATTTGTTCTCGATTTTGTCTAAAGTTCTTTGGACCATTTTTTGGCTATTGAACTCCCCCCAAAATGACTGTTTTATCCAGAAACTCTCACTTAAAAGCAAGCAGACTGTGGGAGAACATTTACACTTTTGTTATTTTTAATATTTAGAATTACAATATAAAGATTTTCATTTTCCTGGGGAGTAAAAGAACAGAAGACGTAACACATTTGAATAGAATATCACTAAAAAGTTGCACCCATTGTCTCCAAGAAAGTCTGTCTCTGAGGAGAAATGTTTGACTCAAGGTCTGAGCAGGAAATACATAAGATACGCTTAAGAAATATTTTGCCTAACAGAAACCAGGGATGCTATCCAAAACTACCGTGTTTTTTTTTTTTTTTTAAGACTCAGAAGTCGAATTGAAGAGGCCCCTGCAAACATAGGTGGGACACTTTGAATTTTATTCGCACCAGAGCTGCAAGTATTAGAAACATTTCACATATGTTTGTATCCTTGAGTTTACAGTGATGCTAAAAACATAAATCATCTTTGGAAAAAAGCTAGAGAAACAAAAACTGGCAAGTAAGGAGAAAGTCTCAAGCATTTGTCCTGACATTTCTATACTTGGGGTGATAGTTGACAAATTCTTACAGAGAGGTAATCCAGCTAACTAAAACAATGAAACCAGGAAATCACTTCAGTCACTTGTTCTGCGTTCAAGAACTCCGAGGTCGATATTAGTTAAAT
Organism: Canis lupus familiaris; assembly: GCF_011100685.1. Classification (NCBI taxonomy): domain Eukaryota; kingdom Metazoa; phylum Chordata; class Mammalia; order Carnivora; family Canidae; genus Canis; species Canis lupus. The sequence continues at coordinate 9,826,162 of NC_049230.1, forward strand.
TTGAGATCTGTATTGCTTTCAGTGGCTTTCTTAAGCAAAGAGAAATTGAGTAGACCAGGGGCTGACACAATTGATGTGAACAGTCTGGGAAACCATACCAGACAGAGGTGGCCAAGAAGGGAGAGGCCATACGTTGTAGGAGAGACATGTTGGCCAGGATGCTGTGGCTGTAGCACCCTGTCCCTGTCACTTCTGTGTATGAGTTATAACCTGCTCTTCATCTTTGTCTTACTTGCTCAGGATCCAAATCCTGACAAGGATCTGATTGGTTAAGCCTTGAGGTCACATGCCCATGTGTTCCCCACTCCCCCCACCCCCCTGGGGCTGGAGAAGAAAGCAGAGAGAGGCTCTGGTCCCTCCTGACTCTTTGGAGTGGGGAATGAAATTCCTTATGCCAAGACCGAAATGTTAACGTATGTATACTGTGCCATTTAATAGTGGAATATCTGTATGTTTCTACCCATAGTATATAGTATTAATAGGTTATTTATTTATAAATTAAAAAGGAACATGTGATATAACAGAAGGCAACAGTAGAAATAGAAGGAACTGTACACATACTACAGGCGAGATTGGTCATGTGCGTCCCATCTCTCAACGCTTTGTGGAAGACATTTTTAATACCTTCCAGATAGCCTCATAGTTCAGGGGGAATAAGTGAGGACAGTAACCTCAATTAGTAGGGCCAATGTTTAAGCTAACTCTTTATGACCACAAAATTTGGCTACTATGAGAATCCAGAAAGAAGAAATCATGTGCAATCAATAGATTGGCTAAACCAGATGGCATTTGCTTTAGACCTTGAATGCTGGGTACATTTCGACGTCTACTGTTGATGTCAAAGAGAATCCCAGAGAGAGGCAATAGGAGTAAGCAAGATTAGAGAAAAGAGTGCAGTTTGGCAATAATGGGAAAAGATATTGGACAGGCGTTAAGGTTAAGTAAATGAAATCCTGGAATGCTTTGAAGGTCGGTCTAGGAAAGGAATTCTATCTTTAGTCTAGGGAGCCATTAGACGATTTTTTTCCACCAGAATGAGTAATATTACCACAACTGCACTTCAGAGACATTAATTTGATGAAATTTCACTAAATGATGAGTTGATATGTGCTATTCTTATCAAAAGAATGTGGTCATGCTTTCCATTCTTTATACAAGGACACAGAACCGTGTCCTTCATTATTTTTGGTATTAAAATAATCCTTGGATAAAAGTATCCCAGTAGGTGATTTTAATACAGACAGCCACCTTTAAATTTGTATTAAGAATATCACACTTTCAGCAAAACTTGCCTTTTTTTCAATAGCTAATCTTTTATGTAAATTAAAATTGATACTTTGAACACACAAAAATCTCAAAAGGTGCTTTGTCTCTCATATGCATCCCAGTATTCATGGAGAGAATAATGAAAAAAAAAATGAAACCAAGGGAGACAAATGACTTTAACAATATCAAATCATGAATTTGTGTCAAAGCTAATCAAAGTCAAATTTAGCTCTCCTGACTCTGAATCTAACTCTGCCTTCCACATTCCACCACATAATTGCTATCTTCTCTCCTGACTGCTTTGGAACAAAAACAGTCTCACAGAAACTTCTGCAGGTAGCTGCGCCTTCTGTGTAGGAAACGTTTACAATTTTTAAAAAGTCCTTCAGATTTATCTGGCTTTTTTGTAAAAATGGACAAGGGCACCATTCCGAAGACATCAAAGCTGATTTGCCTCCAAAAGCCATATCTTGAAATGTGATTTCTAAGATGCAGAATTATCAACAGATCAGCAATTGACCGTTGAGATGTGTTATTCCAAGGAGAGATTGAAAAAAATAATACGAAATGACATGATTTTTTTATCTTCCTTTATATAGAAAGAGCAAAGGAAGATTTGGTTTTGAATCGCTAGTTTCTTTAAAAACAAACAAACAAACAACTGAAAATAAGTGTTAAGAGAGCATTTCAGGGCTTTTAGCAGAAATTATCAGTAAGATTGGTCATCATGACTTACTATGCTGCTCCACTTTGATCTTTCTTTAAAAACAAAAGGAGAAATCTAATCATGCTTATTTTTCTTTACTTCACTAAATGCATTGCATAGCTTTCTGAAAGGGTTAAATAATTTCCTCCTCTTTTGCACATTTTTTTCCCTTTTTTTGTGTGTGAGGTTCCCCACTAACCATAGCTCTGTCCAAAAGGAAATTAAAATGAAATACATCAGGCATGCTGGGACTTCACACTTCAGAGACTTACAAAGCAATATGGCCTGGTTAAATTGATTGTCACTTTAACTACCCACAGCTACTCTTCAGGAAGGGGGCTTACGGTTTTACTGTTCTTAACGGGACCATATCCCTTTTCCAATGGCTTAATTTAGGTTGTGCTGAAATTCCTATTAAAATCAGAGTCATTAATATTTCATTAAAAATACCCATGATGTCAGAAGCGGCCATTCCAGGCCTGCCAAGTTACAAAGAAAACTACCCTTTCCCCCTAGGGTTGTGCTAACATCCTGATATCCAAACCTACATTTACATTTTTCCATCAACCTGAACAAAAAACAAAAATGAGAGAGGGGATATATCAAGTGACTGCCGTCGTCTGGTGCCTTCTATGTTTTGATGTCTTCAGATGGTGAGATCATAAAACCTGACTTCAAGCATGTAAAATTATCAACAGATCAGCAGGCTGACCATGTAGATATCTGTTTGGCACCAGAAAGTAGAGAGTTTGACAAACGGATATTGGGTCTCCCTGTGTCAAGTGCACTGAAAAGATTTTATTTGAACAAAAGTACTATATAGCCAGGGCCACCCTATAATCACAGAGCTGCCAAATGAATGCGTATATAAAATTTCAGTTATAACTAAAACTCATTGTCATGTGCTCAGTCATTTAGAGAAAGCATCTTGCCAGAGTCTGGTTTGAAGCTTTGATTTTTAGTATTTTCTTGTAGAGAGAAAATGAGTGCCAGAGTAGTCAGATGAAATGTGACAGTTTTCTCACTCAACTGATTGAGTGAGATTAATTTGAGGATTTCCTATGTATGACACATTCTCCTAGCCCACCGGTGTGGCTTCTCTTCCTTCGTTTTCCTTGCAAATATCATAGATTTATCCTCAGAGTGCTCACGCATGCCTGTTCCACTGGTTCCTAAAACTCTTATAACTTTCAGAAACTGGAAAAGCAAATATGTTACCTGTCACTGCACATCAATATACACACAAAAAAAAAGCTCATTTAACTTATCAAAACCTATTTATTGCCAAAGTGTGTTTATGCTTTGTTGTATTAATTTCATTTACATTTACCGGGATGGGCAAGTCCCTATAATATATTCTTTTATGCTAAATTATGATCTTCATATTAGTATTAAAATTTGGGGGTGTGTCTTTTTTCCTTTCCCCCCACAAATTTAATATATTCTTCTTCAGTAAATTTTTTTGTAACTTAACACTTTCAGGGGTTATTTCAGTAAAAAAATAATTTTTAAAAATGCAAAAAAACTATTGAGTTATCTATTTTAAAAATCCTCCCCTCTCCCCACATTCTGTTGGGCTGCAAATGGAGGTTCTTTCTCTTTAGACTTTTCACAGATAGGACTGGGAAGATAAGTAAAAGTTCTGTGACAGTACAGAAGGAAAACAACTTTTAAAAAAGATTTATTTATTTGAGAGAGAGAGAGAGAGAGAGCAAGAGAGCTAGGGAGGGACAAAGGAGAGCAAAGAGAGAAGCAGACTCCCTCGAGGGGCTCCTTCTCACTACCCCTGAGATCATGACCTGAGCTGAAATCAAGAGTCAGATGCTTAACCAACTCAGTCAGCCAGGCAGCACCCAACCTTTTAAAAAAGATTTTATATCTTTATTTATTTAAAAGAAAGAGAGAGTGAGAGTGTGCATGAGGTGGAGGGAGGGGAAGGGCAGAGGGAAAGGGACCAGCAGGCCCCTCACTGAGCACAGAGCCCTGAGCAGAGCTCATCTCCATCCCAGGACCCTGGGATCATGACCTGAGCTGAAGGCAGACACTTCACCAACTAAGTCCCCTAGAAGCACCCCAGGAAAGCAACTTTTCTGTGTAGTTACTGAAAGGGACAAAAGAAAAAGAGACAGAAACCCTTTGACTTCCATATACTCATTTCAGCATATCCTTATCCCAGATCCCAAGTCTTGGAATTTCCAGCATCAGTGTAAACAGAACTGGCACACACACATTAAGATGAATATAGTTATTATCCCTCTTGCTGGTCACTACTGTCACTTTCTACTTGTCATGCCCTGTGTGAATTTATTTAAAAGAACCCCTTTTCAGCAACTATTTGCAGTTCAAAATAATCTATAAGCCATTCTTTTCAAGAAACAAACAAAAAACTCTATCTTAGTCTGCTCCTTGACTTTTAAATATCCCATTTTTCAACATGATAACTTTCTCTATAAAATTCTGTACAAGCAATTTCCTGTTCTGCAATACACTCCCTCCATCACCTCCAATGATCTCATAGCATATTGTGTTTCCCCCATAACGGCCTGTGATTGCTGTTGGAACACTGGGATGTCCCTAGCTTGTCTGCCACTATATCCTTAGCACTTGCCCTGGTACCCAGCACACACTAGGTCCTCATTGTAGTTGGTTGCTCTCAATAAACCTAATATAAGAGATTCAGAAAGTGAAAGGCATGGATGGCTTCCCATTCTGAGAAGTGAATGAGACAGGTGTATATTTCCAGGTAAAAGCTACGGAGTAGCCAGAAATTTGCTACAAACAGAAATGCAGGGAGAGTATTGACTCCTGGGATGACTTTACATAATTGAAGCCATGACAGATAAGGAAGATATCTAAGTAAGGATTGAGCTTGAATTCATCCAAAATATAAAGAAATCACTAATTTCTCCCAGGTCCCCACTCGTTGTCTTAATCTGATTTAAGTTTGATTTGTAACTTTGCCATTCTCTTGAAATTCCTTTTTCAAAGGTCAAAAACAATTAATAGGAGACAAAATTATGAATGGCCACTTCAAATTAGAGTACTGTTACCTGAGCAGAAGTTAGTCATACTCTTATCTATGGAATATTGCCCAAACTTATCAGCACAGCTCTACCATTGTCTCTATAAACTCTTGCTCAGTTCCCCCAACACAACCACCTCATGTCATTCTCGGTGAATATGTAGGAAATTAGAAATATCTATGCTTCCAAGTATTCCATAAGATTAACCTAAATTGGAAATTTGATTCAGAAATTTTCCACTGTACATAGAGAGCGAAATGTGCATGTTCACATATTCTGAAATATCAACCCAGAGAAGATAATTTCTAAAACTGAAAACTTGGATTTTTCCAGGAAGTATCTGAGTGAAGATGGGTCAAATCTTGCATTAGAACTTTCAGATTAGTTGAGTAGTACATCATGATTCCAGAAAAAAAAATTAATACTAATACTCTGAAAAACAGACCATCTTAAATAATTAGAAATCCCACTGCCTAGATACAACTACTGCTAATATTAATATAGAGCCTTCTTGAGCTTCTGAAGGGGTGTGTGTGTGCTCTAGTGTTAATGTACTTGTTTTCTCTTTCTGTTTTTAGTCTTTTTTTAAAGCAGTAAGAACAAACTATAAATACTGCTTTGAAATCAACAGTTTAAAAATGTTAACTATATGTTACTATTGCCCTTCAAAACAATTTAAAGATGCACCCACACAAATACACAAACCCACAAACACCCACACAAATACAAAGAAATAGTAATAGTTAAGAAGTATTCTGTTATATGAATTTTACTAGAATCTTATTTAATCACTCTACTTTCGTTACATATTGTGTTGCTTCTAGAGTCTTTTTTTTTTGCTTTTAAAGTCTTAATATGATAAAAAAAACTTTAATAAGCTATTTTGAGCTTTGTTTTTGTCCAAATGGGCAATTTCCTTTTTAATTTTAATTTTCTTCTTCTTCTTCTTCTTCTTCTTCTTCTTATTATTATTATTATTATTATTATTATTTTTAGAGAGAGAGAGAGAGAGAGAGAGAGAGCATGTGAACAGGAAGGTGGGAGTTGCAGACGGAAGGAAAGAGAATCTTAAACAGGCTTCATGCCCTGCACAGACCCGACATGGGGCTCGATCCCCCAACCCTGACATCATGACCTGAAACGAAATCAAGAGTCAGACACTGACTGAGCTACCCAGGTGCCCACAATTACTTTTTGACTGTTAGTTTTTAAAAATACTCCTGGATTAAATAATATCCATGTTAGATTTTTAAATTTCCATAAGCACTCTTAAACTGACCTTCTGAAGGATCTGAACAATTATGACATATTTTCCTGGTAATGCCTTCATAATTCAAATATAAATTGAAAGAGAAATGGTTCACATTGCTGTCTGTTTACTACTTATTTCTTTTTACCATTTCTCATTTATTTCTAAAATGTTAAACACTTGGATATTGTAAGATAGGGATTCATGTTTGACAATGTTTCCAAAATTTATACTGAAATGATCTAAGTAAATAGAAGTGAATAGAAATTGCGTATTTATCATTTGTAAAATATGAACACTACCAAAAAGTGTATTTGCAGACTTTATTATCTTTCCCTGATCTCATTTTCCAGAGCTAGTGGCAAAGCATATGTCTCAATGTAGCTTTATAACATATTTAGTAGTCTGAAATGTCCTTTTTAGTTTTTTTTTCTTTTTTTGGGGGGGGGGGGTGTTTGTTCTTCTAAAAAAGAAGTGAGTCATATAGGTAGATGAATGTGTAAGTAACATCTATATGGAGGGTATATGAATGAACCTTGGAAAAAATATCACTTTTATCAGATCCGAATGCTTCAATTATCTATACCAGTAACACTGTTGGAGTAGGTATTTTTATTTGAGGAGACTGAGGTTTAGAAAAGCTATGGTTCCCTATGAGCACAAAATTGATAAAATGTTAGAACAAGTTTTAAACTCAGGTCCTACTGAGTTAAATATCATACATTGGTTACCATGTCTCATGTTTCTCTGGCACTGGAAATATATCAATTTCTAGATACACATATCCAGAAAAAGAAGGCATTCTGGTTAAGATTCATTTAGAAAAACAGAATAGAGAATGCATTTAAAAAAAACAAAATGATAATATTGACCAGCTGAATTTTAAAGGAGAAGGGGGAAAAAAGAAGGAAAAGAAGAAGTAGCCAGCCCACATACTTTTCTGGTCCAAGCAGTGACTCGAAAGTAGACATGATGACTATCTGCAACTATTTGAATTATATAAACACTAGAGGAATAGAAAATATGTTAAGATAGAGGAAATTAATGTGATACAAAATAACATTTTAAAATGTGGTCAGAATAAAAAGAGGGGGATATTCTGATGATATGTTTTCTTGGTTTCTCTATTTTATAAATAAAAATTTGATAAAACTACAGTTTCATAATTTTTAGATTTGAACAAATGGTTATAGGGGAACATCTAAACCTGCCAAGTTGATGAACCAGCCAGCCAAACATCTCTTCGTTTCTAAAATGGCAGGGCAATAGTCCATGAAGATCCTAATTTGGGGTTGTTTTTCAACTGACAAAAGAGGAAATGCTCCTAAGTGTGCAAAGGACAATATATCAACAAATTCTCCATGTCATCTCCAGGCCAAAGACATGCCGATAAATTTAGATTCATCTGGGGAAGGATTTGCACAAGACTTGACTGAATTGGAACAAAGATACCAGGTCTAGACTCCTCTGCCTAATTTCTGGCGGTCAGTCCATTTTCATTGTACCTTAGCCAGGGCCTCTAATGAGTAGAACATCTGCTTAAGCATATTTTGTATTGTAACAAAATCAAAGAGGGTATGGTGGAGGCAGAAATCACATTCGATTATTTTCCAGCTTAGATACAACTCTCATTATATTTGCTAATAAAGAAAGTGAGAAAAAGGAGAGCAAAAGGGACATAAATTATATAACACAGTTAAAAATGTATTTTAGCTAAAATGATTTAGAACAACATGGAAATTACACTAAATACAGAATCTTTCATTCTTTCAACTTTACTGAGGTCCACTAGATATATAAAATTGTAAGCCATTTAACGTGTGCATCATGGTGATTTGATATAAGTGTACATCGTAAATCTAGTTAATCAACGCATCCATCATCTCACATATTTATCTTTGTGTGTGCACGTGCGTGCGTGTGTGTGTGTGTGTGTGTGCATTTCAGTCCTATTCTCTTGGCAAACTTCAATTATACAATACAGTGGAATCAACTATAGTCTCCATGTTTTACATTAGGCCCTCAGATCTTATTCATCTTATAGCTGAAAAAGTGTACCCTTTTACCATTTCCCCATTTCCCCTACCCCCCAGTCCCTGGCAACCACTTTTCCACTCTCAGTGTCTATGAATTTAACATTTCCTCTCTTCATTTTTATTACATAGAATCTTCATATTAACACTCTTAGATTAAAATCTTGCTTTCCTCATAGATTTCATGAGTGCATTGTCTTCTAGCGACTAATAAGTCACAATACAGTTTACTTCAGGAGTAGGGGTAGTTTTTCTATAGGGCCGTATGTTATTTTAGGATTTGCAGGACAGAAAATCTCTATCACAATGATTCAACTTTGCTGTTATGGGGTGAGGGTAGCGTGGACAACATGTAAAAAAAATGGGTATGCTTGTGTTCTGATAAAACTTTATTTACCAAATGATCCAGGCCAATTTTACCCACATAGGATACCTTGCCAACCATCTTAGTTTAGGGAGTTATCTTTAAGATGTGTTATTTAGAGATTTGGAATCCATTAACCTTTGGGATAAAAGGAGAAGGAAAAAACTAATATTCATTACATACTGACAAAACCAATTAGTCAAATGTCACAATTTCAAATTGAGACTCAAGGAAGTTGTGTGACATACACATGGCAAAAGGACTAGTGGATGTTTGAAGGATTCTAACATGACTTGTCAAACTCCAAAATCTATTATTTTATTTTATTTTTTAATCTATTCTTTTATAAGTTCATCCTGCTACTGCCTTCAAGTAATTGTCCCAAATCTATTTTAAAAAATATTTTATTTTTTTATTAATGAGAGACACAGAGCATGAGAGAGAGAGAGAGGCAGAGAACAGGCAGAGGGAGAAGCAGGCTCCATGCAAAGAGCCAGACATGGGACTTGATCCCGGGTCTCCAGGATCACACCCTGGGCCGAAGGCGGTGCTAAACCACTGAGCCACCCGGGCTGCCCTGCCCCAAATCTAATACATGAATCAAGAAGCAATTAAGCATGCCTACTCAAAAATTTTGCTCAGAACTCAGAACTGTTCATGGAATTCAGTTCCAATGTGCCATGTTAAGTGAAAATTTTCATGCATACAATAGAATACATATAAATCTTTTTTCTCTCCCAAATGCTACCCAGGTTTTTGCTCACCAGTTACTTTTGTTTATGATATCTTTTTTAAAATACCAAGTTTTTAAACTTTACATATTCAAAATGTTTTATCATTTCTACTATGATTCCTTTTCCTTCCCTTGCTTTTGTGTGGAAAGACTTCCCTCACCAGGATCAGATAAATATTCACCAATAGTTTATTCTAAATCTTAAAAAAAATTTGATCTATTCTTTTATCAAGTTGAAATTTATTTTGATATAAAATATGAAGGTTCAAACTGTTTCCTGTAAGTAAGGTGTGAATTGTGACTGCGGAATAAACTGTCTTTTTCTGAAGGATTTGAAAAGCCATTCTTATCCAAAACTAGTTTTGTATACGCTATCTGTAACTTTTTGTGGGAAACTCACTTTGCATTTTATTAATAAATATACCTTTTTCTATAGCAATAATCTTTTACTTACTCTAGCTCTATATTAACCATCCCTCTCTCAATGCTTGACTCTTTTCACCTGTTTACTTTTCAAACTGTGTTTTAGATTTGATTTGAATTATTTTCTCTTTTGTAATCCCTTTAACCTACATACAGATCAAATGCTTCCAATATGACATCAAGTTGAAGTATGAGTGTTAAGATTTATATGCTTAGTCAACTGAAGGGAAAACAAAATAGAGAAAGGCGAGCACACTGGGTGTGTGGGAGCCACAGCGTGTTCCTTGCCTTGAATTATACTCCGTGTCCTGTACTGAGGTCCACTCTGAACCCTTCCTTCGTCCAATCCCAGGGGGATGAGCCTTCAGCCTTCTTGCTTCAGAGGTTAGAAAACTTGGTGGATTGAAATTTGTCACTTGGAGTAGCTGAACAATTCTTTCTCTCTCTCTCTCTCTCTCTCTCTTTTTTTTTTTTTTTTTTTTTTTACAATTTTTTTTTCCTGCTAATGAGTTAGAGCTAGGAGATCATACACTGGTCTGTCCACGGTTACCATTTTTCCAGAGGGTAACAGGGTTAGAGCGGGGAGGTTAATGTTGACTCTCCTTCCAGCTTTCGTGAATGTGCTTTTATGTAGTTGATGGTTTTCCACAAGCAAAGAAAAGCTCAAAAGAGAATATTTTTCTCTTCTTTGTCCAAATGACTGCACATACATTTCACTGGCTCCACTAATTTCGAGGGATGGTAGTAAAAATTTTAAAAAATATCTCACTTTGCTCTCTTCTGCTCCTTCTTAAGTGGGACATCTTTCAATTGGTTCCAATTTGTCCTACACTTTTATATAGAGTACAGAAGATTGTATAAGGTGTTTTTTACTGTTTATGTTAGGCTAAAAGCCCTTAGTTGTCTCATCATTAACTGTACCTTCTTTGCTACCTTTACTTCATAAATCTTATTTTGTTATTTTTGGAGATGAGGTTTCACAAATCCAAATTTCCATACTGCCTCATTTCTTACAAATTTCTGGATTGTATTTTTGATGTATAAGAGTTTTCATATTTTAATTGAGGGGCTTTAATTCATTTATACTTATTGTTATCACTAATAATTTTGTGAGTTGCATACCAAGTTTCAATATTTTCATTCCTATGGTTTTGTTTTTTACTTTTTCAGCATAGGTATTTACCTCAGATTTTCAAATAATAACTTTTGCTTAACACTATGCATGCTCACCTTTTATTTTTTGGGGAAAAAAAAAACACTTGAGCTTGATATTTTCTCTTTACCAATGTCAGTGATTAAATGCTATTTGCTGACTCCACCCTATCTGAGATGAGCATAGTTAGCATATTTAGCAAATTAGCATATTTTTATGTCCTTCTATAAATCCCAGTCCCTCACTTTGGGGGATATGAACTGGATATTTAGAACTTGTTTATGATAATCATTTTACATTATGTATCTGTTCTTTTGATAATTAGTTGTTTTTTTTAAAATCGACTCCACACTCAGCATGGAGCCCAACATGGGGCTTGACCTCATGAGATCAAGACCTGAACTGAGATCAAGAGTCAAACGCTTAAACAACTGAGTCACCCAATAGTTGCCTTTTAAAAAATAATCATACTTTTAATACTTGATTTCTCATAACTAGTTTAAATGGATTTTGTGCTTTCTACTGATATCACTTTATAAACTGCTTACTTTTGAGGGCTTTTTTGGATTCATTTAGCTAAGGACTGCCTCCAAAGAGTGCTTTTAAAGAAAGAACATGAGTATGTCTTTCTTTTTGTGTTTGATTCATACCTTATGGTTAAAATACCTGTTTGGTAATAGAAATCATTAGAAATAATTCATTCCCTGCAGATCTCCCATTGCATTCCTGTGTTTAAGGCTGAGGAGGGACTAGAAGGCAGCCTGATTTCTTCTTCCTGGGCTGGTAACAAATTTTATTGTATTTATATTGTTTGCCAGATGCTTTTGAACTGCTTCCTTATTTTTATTTTTTTAAAGGTTAGGTAGCATAAGACCCATCATAGATTGGTCTATTTCAATTGGTTGTCCTTGCTGTATCATTCGCCTAAGAAAGATCCACTTTTTTCACTCAAGGGCTTTCTTCTATTTTGATCATTACTTGTGCTCCTTATTGCCCCGCATCTTCTGGAAATCTCTTCAGTTCTGATTCTCTCTCTCCTTCTCCACTTTCAGTAACTTTTATGCAGCACACCTCCTTTGGGCCGCACTTACTTGGATTTCCTGCCAGGCAGCCAAACCTAATATGAACCGATATAATAGATATGCATCCTCATTACCACTTCAGCAATACAAAGTGTGGACAAGTTAGCATTTCCAGCAGTGCTGTTTTATCTCTGTGTGCTTGGGGACGCTGCCGTGCTGGGGACCGCTATCAATAAGCCCTGTTTGCTCTGCTTGCCTTCAGTCCCTGAACACAATATGTCTCTGCCTGATACCCTTTCTGGTGCTGCTGCCTGAAATATCACTGACAAGCTCGCCTGATCAAGAAGAAACCTCACTGTCCACTGGACTTTCTGCCTGGTGTGTATCTCTTTCACAGATTGCTGCAAATGCTTCTGGTCCAGGACACAAAAGGAAACCCATTTGAAGCGCATTCACTATCACTCCCGAGTCATATCTTGGCCCTAAGTCTCAAACTCACTCTTCCTGACTTTTGTATGTTAGAAGGATTTTCACCAATGTTTCTTCAATTTAATTTCTCCTAACCTGCTTTATCAGAAGGAAGAGTTAGTATATTCCTTTAATCTCATCATGACTTAATAAAAATTATTGGAGGAGATTTTAAGCATATGGATAGAATTTATCTCTCACGATAAATCAGTTATCCCATATATAGTAATATAATGACATTATACATATATATGTGTATATATATATATACATTTATATTTCTTCCTTTCGATGTTTTGATCTAGGTTTTAAACCTGGAATTATTTAGATCCTTGTGCTTAAATTACTGACCCACTAAAAACTCTTGACTCTTTTTTTTAAGATTTTATTTATTTATTCATGAGAGACACACAGAGCAAGGCAGAGACACAGGCAGAGGGAGAAGCAGGCTCCTCACAGGGATCCTGATGTGGGACTCGATCCCAGGATCCCAGGATCACGCCCTGAACTGAAGACAGATGCCCAACCACTGAGCCACCCAGGCATCCAAAAAACTCTTAACTCTTAACAGTAATGAGCAATCATTGTTTTTCAATTAATAGTGTGTCTCAGATTTTTAAAAAGGTGTTAGTTGTAAACAAATGTGTGTTTTTAAAAGGCCTGCCTGCTGCATCTTTTTTTAACTTTTATTACATCTTACTTTTTATTTTACATCCTGTGGTGCCTGGCTCAGATCCTCCCTCCAGACTGGAGGACTTTAATGGTTCAGGGCTCTTCCCTGCCCAAAACTCACAGCAATGCCTCTCTTGGGCATCGCTTGCCCTCAGTGGAAGGAAGCTGCTGTATGCTTCCCTCCGGGGTGGTCCGTACACAAGGATTGGCTTAATGCAAGGCCTGACCTCTTGCTTCCATTTGGGAGATCTCTGGATCTCAGGACAGTTATAGATCAAGTGCTGAGCTGATTGAGTGGTGCTGTAAATGTAAAATATGTATCAGTCTTTGAAGACCGAATGTAAAATTTTCTCATTAAATAATTTTAAAAGATAAATTTAAAAGATAAATTTGAAACACATTAGGTTCAGTTAAATATATTAATAAATTAATTTCACCTAGTTTTCATTATTTTTAATTGGTTACTAAAAATTTAAAGCTACACATGTGGCATTCATCTGTGGCTCACTTTTTATTTCCATAAGACAAACACTATGTCAGAGAACTAGGAAAGCAGTTGGTGAGTCTAACACAGAATGAGAGCAAGAGAGAAAAGTCAGAAAGCAGAACAGAGGGCTAAAGATGTTCTAGTCCAAGAAGGACCCTGTTGGCTGCTATGAAGATGTTAACTCCTACTCTGAAATACAGAATACAAACCACTGCAAAGTCTGAGGCAAAGAATATTTATTCTGACAATTTTTAAAAGGTTGCTATGTTGAGCCTGGACTATAATGAAGCAAGAGCCAGGTCAAGAAAATTAATTGAGAAGGCATTATATTAATTAAGGCAAGAGATGTTGGTGACATCGGCCAGAGTAATACAGAGAATTTTGTCCAGAAAGCAAAATAAAGGAAGACGAAAAGTAGGAGAGAAAAGATAATGAAAATAAGGAATTCCAGAAGATTCAGAGATGGGATAAAATAAGTAAATAAATTGTAATAATAGTAGTAACAAAAGACAATTTCCCAAACTCAAAAATGAGTCTTCAGTATGAAAAAGTCACTAATTAGAACAGTAATCCGCAACAGATATGTTGTTGTGAAATTCAAACTTAAAAGAATAAAGTGGATACACTAAAAACTCGCGAGACAAAGAAACATGCTAAGAATCTGAAATTTGACTTTTCAACAGAAACTTTGAATACTAATAGAATATTGGTTACTTGAGTTAATAGTATCTCAAGTGGAGAAGTAAATAAAGAATGAGGGGTTTGCATGAGGAATAGATAATAGAGGGGCTCAGAGAGAAGGATGAAAAGTTCTGAGAGTTGGGGGGAGGCAGGGGGAGATGGTGTCTGAGGCACTTGCGTTGGAGGCAGGGGATGTAATTAATAGAGTGCTAGGATCTTTGCTTGAAGACCAGGAAAAATTAATGGCAGGGGTCCAAAGACCTGTCAATGTCTTTTGGAACATTGAAAAATAGAAATAGGTACAAAGGGATTTAAGCAGATTTAAAATTGTTAAGTATAGGAAATTTAAAAGGTATTATGTAAGCAGTGAATTACATCAATAACATAATGTAAACACTGGTAACAGATTAAACCCCCAAATTGTGATGAATTATATTGACATAATGGGAGGATGGAAAACATAGATGAGTGTGCAACAAAGCCAAACACTTATTAACTGTTACAGGAATAGGATAATGTTTAAAATTTATTAATATAAATACCGATTTATATTACATATAAACACAAAATTATTTACTGAATATATTGGATGGATGATAGATCGATAGATAGGGTAGATAGATAAAGGTAAACACTAAAGGCAATAGAAAATATTTGCCTCTTGGAAAGCAGAATTAGGTGCTCAGAAAGATTGCTATGGGGAAATACTGATTTTTCTCATAAGCGTTTGGTACAGTTGTTAACTTTATGTGATGGATTAAATTCTTATTGTCACTTCTTCTCTCCTTTATAATAACTACAGTCTTGTTATGACTTCAGGGCCTCCTGCTATGGACAGACACTTTCCTGACCCTCTGCTGTGGGGCTTGGGCCTATGACTATGTGACTTGCTTTTGGTGATAGAATAGTAGCAAACATCACACACACACACACACACACACACACACACAGAGGCTTAGAACACACTTTTGTGATTTGTTTTTCCCAAGCGTGCCTGAGATCCACCAGGAATAGAACAAGAAGGAAACCTGTAAGGTCAACTGGAATACAACTCAAGACGTGAAGCCAGGCCCAGATGCTCCTGGTCAAGTCCTGTGGACCCACAACCAACCCTTGAGCAAGGAAATAAGTAGTTATTTGTTATAAGCCACTAAAAAATGCAATTAGTGGTATAAGTCACCTTGAGCTTTGAGGTCGATTAGTTAATCAAAAGTTAACTAACTCGCAACATTAATAGTATATCCACTGAGTAAATTCTCAAAACAATAAATTTTAAGCTAGTTAAAAATAATACTAATAACAAAGAGGAACACAGTGGAAAAGTTAGGACACCATACCTTGGAATTCCTTTTCCTCTACTGAAGTCATCTTATCTCTACCTGTTTATTCCATGATGACACCCTAAAATCTATTTTTCTATCCCCAGGAGAAGCACAAATGACTTAGCATGAGGCATCTGTTGGATCATTGTCCTCCAGGTGCCTGGACTTATACATGAGAGGATCTTTTGCTGGAATCAGTCATTGTCCTGTTTCCAGAAAGCTACTCTAAATTTCTGAGCCTTTGGCAATGCTTAACCTTTAAGGCTTTCTCAATTCTCTCACTGGTGTGTGCCTCAGTTTCCCTGTTTTGGGAGCATTGCTATCTGCTTCTATCCTGTGTTCCCTGATTCCATTGTTGAAAGGAGAGTCGGTGTGGTTAGTTTAGAGCAGCATGAGATCACAAGTTGAAGAGGTCAGGGAAAGATTCATGGGCACAAATCATAAAGGGATTGAGTGGGTTTTCAAGAAAAGATAAGCTTTGGATGCATAAAGCAGAGTACACAGGGGTCTCCTTTCTAGCTTGTGAAATAGAAAATCACTTTTAAGACCCCCAAAGGGAAATCAGATGGCTTCCTCCCCCATGGAGAAACTTTCCTGTCTTAACGGGAACAACATAAATAACACTTCTATTATAAGAAAGGATCGGACTCTTATTAAGACCCATAAATCAACAGTTATTTTATTTTCACAAAGCAACCCCCAAATGTAATTTTAAAGTGAAAGCATATTTTAAAGGGCTTGTGGGTATGTATAATTTATATTTCTTCGTATAAATATGGGACTGAGATATCTACTTACATTTGAATAATTATTGGGACAATATACTGTTTTGCTGTGTATAAAAAGCTAAATACAATGGGCAAAATATGGGGCTTTAAATTACTATCACTTCATATGAGTATCATACTTGAGTGTTGAAAAGCTTTAGAGTCAGAAGGCCGGGATAAAATTCTAGCCTGTGTCTCTTAGGAACTGTAATTATGATGTTTTGTTGTTGTTTACCTCCATAAACTTTGTGTCATCACAGGTGTCTAGCACATAGTTCGCACTCAATATATGCTCATTAAAAAAAAAAAAAATGAGTCGGTGAGTAATACTGGGATAAGATGCCCGAGGTCCTGAGGGGAGGTGGCTTCCCCTCAGCTCACATGATCTGTGGCATACTCAGGGCTGGAGATCAGTCTGCTGTCTCCCATTGGATTTTTTTTTTCATGAGACTTTTACTTTTGTGTCCAAGTGGTGGAAACCAAATTCAAAATGCTAAAGAAGCTGACACATTGTGTTTCGGCGACAGACAGACAGACAGGCAGACGCAAAATGCTAAAGAAGAGAGGAGAGAAAGTGTCTATTTCTAGAAAGAGGTATTTTTTTTAAGTTATCTTATTTATTCATGAGAGACACAAAGAGAGAGAGGCAGAGACACAGGCAGAGGGAGAGGCAGGCCCCATGCAGGGAGCCCTACGTGGGACCTGATCCCTGGACTCCAGGATCACGCCCTGGGCTGAAGGCAGACGCTCAACTGCTGAGCCACCCAGGCATCCCTAGAAGGAGGAATTTGAAGACTCAGCCCTACAAATGTCTGCTACATGATGATATTACCTTTTGATTATCCAGAATATTATATGTGTACTATAGGTATTCATACCTTCCAGGAGGAACACTGTCTGTAGAATGCTCCTGGGAAAGATAAAATCGTTTTTGCTTATTTCTGCTTAAATTTCCCTCAAGATTTTAATGCATTACTTTCTCAAAATAAAAATGTCTATTCAAGTACCATTTAAAACTGATAAAAATAACATTTATTAACTATAACAGCGAGAAGACTTCAGTGAAAGTGTGTGAAATAGGATCAATCTGATATTTAGATATCAGGTTCTTCATTTCACATTTTTGCTCATCACTAACCTTGAAGTTTCCAATTATGAGGAAAGCCTTTCAATTAAGAATACTCCAAAATCTACTTCAAAATTATTTAATCGTTGTCTTTATATGTTCAAAT
The DNA here is from genome assembly GCF_011100685.1 of Canis lupus familiaris. Classification (NCBI taxonomy): domain Eukaryota; kingdom Metazoa; phylum Chordata; class Mammalia; order Carnivora; family Canidae; genus Canis; species Canis lupus. The sequence continues at coordinate 9,843,763 of NC_049230.1, forward strand.
AACTTGGGAGCTACACTCGAATGCTTTCCTATCTTCTACATCATTCCAGAATGTTACCAGAATGGCCATATCTTTTAAGAAGAAAATACCACATCTATTCGATCTAAGAATATATTTGTTATCTATTTATGTTCACATTGTCTAGAAGAATCTAAGAGCCAGCATTAAATATATCTTCATAAGACAAAACCAAAGATCACTTTAAACAAATGTATACGAGATAAAGTACGTGCCTCATAACTGTGGAGTCAGATAATTACCAGCCTAATTTCTGTAGACTAAAATAATGGCAGTAGGGATCACACAGTTAGAGCTGCAGGATTTAGAACATATTTTACTTTACGAATACTGTAGGGCGTCATAAAACAGCATCCATATAAATCAATTTCTTTAGAAAGAAAGACTACATTTTATGCAGGTATTTTTAAGCCTCTGAATGCAAAGCATTAGGGGAAAGTGCATCCATTTATACCTATACTTACACATATTCCAGCAGAAAACGTGTTATGTGTCCAGAATCAATCCCAGCAAATAAAGTTTATATTGCTACTCTGCCAATCTGATCTTGTGTGGCAAAGTCAATTGAAAGGGAAAGCTAAGGTTTTGGGGCTTTTTTTTTTTTTTTTGAAAGCTAAGGTTTTAAAGCTAATTAGTTTCCAGAAAATTCCCCATTCTCTCTCTCTCTCTTTCTCTCTCTGAGCCTCTGTTAAGTAAATCTCTCAGGGATCCAGCAAATAATTATGGCATTAAGTGTATTCTGCTAGTCAAATGTGGGGCGAAGTTCCAAAAGGAATCCCCAATGCTTGTTTCTGATTGGAGCAATGGAGACAAAGTGTTATCATCTAAATACAAGAGCCACTCCCTCCCGTGTGTGTGTGTGTGTGTGTGTGTGTGTGTGTTGTTTGGATTGTACTATAGATGCCCCTGATGAATGAATTGCATTGAGTCTTATACATAGTTTGCAAATACCAATTTTCATAGGGGCTATTCCAGCATGTGGTGTGAGAGATGGAGGGTGGGAAGCAAGAGGACATAGGAAACTGATCTCAATTGAAATTCAGAAACACAAAACTCTGTCTATGGAATTAGAATTACCCAAAGCTAAGGTAAATTTTTGGAAAAGGACAAATGGAATTTGTAGTTTAAAACATTCAAAAATTATAAAGAACTTATTAAACTCAACACCAAAGAAACAAACAATCCAATCATGAAATGGGCAAAAGACATGAACAGAAATCTCACAGAGGAAGACATAGACATGGCCAACATGCATATGAGAAAATGCTCTGCATCACTTGCCATCAGGGAAATACAAATCAAAACTACAATGAGATACCACCTCACACCAGTGAGAATGGGGAAAATTAACAAGGCAGGAAACAACAAATGTTGGAGAGGATGCGGAGAAAAGGGAACCCTCATACACTGTTGGTGGGAATGTGAACTGGTGCAGCCACTCTGGAAAACTGTGTGGAGGTTCCTCAAACAGTTAAAAATATACCTGCCCTACGACCCAGCAATTGCACTGTTGGGGATTTACCCCAAAGATACAAATGCAATGAAACGCCGGGACACCTGCACCCCGATGTTTCTAGCAGCAATGGCCACTATAGCCAAACTGTGGAAGGAGCCTCGGTGTCCAACGAAAGATGAATGGATAAAGAAGATGTGGTTTATGTATACAATGGAATATTACTCAGCTATTAGAAATGACAAATACCCACCGTTTGCTTCAACGTGGATGGAACTGGAGGGTATTATGCTGAGTGAAGTAAGTCAGTCGGAGAAGGACAAACATTATATGTTCTCATTCATTTGGGGAATATAAATAATAGTGAAAGGGAAAATAAGGGAAGGGAGAAGAAATGTGTGGGAAATATCAGAAAGGGAGACAGAACGTAAAGACTGCTAACTCTGGGAAATGAACTAGGGGTGGTAGAAGGGGAGGAGGGCGGGGGGTGGGAGTGAATGGGTGACAGGCACTGGGTGTTATTCTGTATGTTAGTAAATTGAACACCAATAAAAAAAAAGAAAAAAGAAAAAAAAATAAAATAAAATAAAACAGTAAAAAAAAAATAAATAAAAAAAAATAAAACATTCAAAAATTATATGTGTGTGTGTGTGTGTGTGTACACACACATATATATATGGAGAGAGAGAGGCATAGATGGGTTCCTTGATAAATTCTATAGAACCTTTAAGAAAGAAAGAATATAAATTGTACATGAAGATAAATAGAAGAGAGATCATACTTTACATTTTATGAGGCCTCAACACAATTTATGAGACCAGCGGTTATCCTGATACTCAAGCCAAACAAAGATAACTGTAAGAAAATAACAGATCAATATCTGTTATGGACCAAATTGTGTCACCCCCCCCCAATTCATACTGAAGTGCTACCCCTCAACGTGATGGCATTTGGAAATGGACCACTTGAGAAGTAATTAGATTTAGGGTCATTAAGTTATGAGTGTCGGACCCAGGTCTATTTGTTGTCCTTATTTAAAAAAAGGGAGAGATGCTGGAATTCTCTCCTAGTACATTAACAAATAAATGGTTATTGTTTTCAGCCACCAACATTTGGAGTTATTTGCGACTTAAAAATAGGTACCTGGAATAAAGGAAGAATATCATACTGTGAAGCTTCTAATACAAGCGGTCTCCAGGTAGGAGACAGTAATTACCCCAAAGTCTGTGTTTGACACCACCCTTTTCCTAAAAACTTGGAATTTAGGTGTTCCAAAGCCACACTACCATATCCTAAAGATTTTATTTTTCGGTACAACCTTTCTCTTCTTGTATTTATAGAAAGCAATTATTAGAGTGTCCTTTAACTCCAGTGCCATCAAGATGCTCTGTTAATATCATAAGAACGAGCCCCTCAGAATAATTCTCATTATCTTCTGAAATAATTCAAGAAGGCCCATTCACATCATTCTACCTAGATCAAATTCTTAAATCTTGAAAGTTGTTGTCAATGTAACTCAAAGGCCGTACATATATCTACTTGGCTCAGAGCACGTAGGTTTCAAGGTATTGCCATGTCCAAACTGACTTATTTAAGAGGCTTGGTGACACCTCTAAATTCTATCTTGTGTGTCCACAGGATGCAGAAACACACTTATAAATGGAATTCTTAGGAAAGACTTGAATTTCCTAGAGTAAGTATACAGATTTAACTCAATAATTATATTAACTAGGCCATATGGATTTGTACAGAGAAAAATTTTCCATAGCTAAATATTCTACCCCGAAGCCCTAGCCTGCCATCGCACAAACATGTAAACAGGTATAAGAAGAAACACGAGAAAGTGTGAAATGTGAACTTAATGAAAGCCTATCTTTTTTCCAAAACCCAAAGGAAAATTACTTCATTATTTATTTACTCCTAGTTTTTTTTTCTTTTTTCCAAAAGGTATTTGAAGCTGCTGAAGGTGAGGATTAAGGTAATGAAGGCCATCTTTTATCATAATTGTTTCACAGGCTATAATAAATCAAGTGTGTTCCTAATGGGTGTGTTTTTAGTTTACCCCAAAATAATAGGCATCAGACTGGTGATATTTAGTTCATTAAAGAAAGAATGTCAAAAATGAATAACATCAACAGATATGTAACTATGAAATTGGTGAAGGTGGAAGTAGAAACAAAGTTATCATGTAACCAAGGCATGTGAAAAAATAAGCCTCTGCAGCAGCGTTTTTATACTATCCTTTTTGTGTATCCATATTAATGGCTCAACCTCATAGAATCAGTCTGAAAAACCTTCAGCTGCCTCTCATTTATGCCATATCAATATTTATAGGGATGCTGGTAGCTCTTATTTAAGAGATGTCACATAGAAGCTGTGTTCCCATAACGAAAATGAAGTCAGTCTTAACCCCAAAGCTTACAATATTTATTGGCAAATATCCTTAACAATTCAACAAAGTATCTTTGACTGTAAAGTAATTTTTATTAGCAGGGACACTTCCAGACACTTAAAATGTTTCTATTAGTGATTCTTTATTCCTGGGATTTTTTTAAAAGATTTTATTTATTTATTCATGAAATACACACACAGAGAGAGACAGAGACAGATACATAAGCAGAGGGAGAAGCAGGCTCCCTGTGGGGATCCTGATGTGTGACTCAGTCCCAGGACCCCGGGATCACACCCTGAGCCGAAGGCAGACACTCAACCACTGAGCCACCCACATGCCCCCATATTCCTGAGATCTTAAAAAAAAATGGCATAGGGGGAGTAGAGAAGATACCCAAGCCTTGTTTTGTCTTAAAGCATTGAGGACATGGTTTCCTTACTGAATGATCATAGCTGTATATTTCTTCACAACCAACTTGACACCTCCAAGGAAAGAATTCATGAACTTGAAGATGGCTAAGTAGAATTTAAACAAAGAGAAACACAAAATGAAAAAGAAAAGTGGGAAAAGCAATGTAGGTCATTCAAGAACCGTGGGATACAATCAGATGGCCCAACCTATGCGCAGGCAAAGATCCAGAAGAGAGAGAAGGCAGAAATTGAAGAGATAACAACCAAGGATTATACAAAAATTGTGAATTAAGAGGCAGGGATTATTAAGTTGCATAAAAAAGTAAGACCCAACTATGTATTGCCCAGGATAAATCCACTGTAAGTATGAACCGTGGATTGCCTAAGATAAGAGGAATCCCACCATAATTAAAACAAATCTAGAAAGACTACTTATATCAGATAAATTAAATGTCATAAAAGGAACGTTACCAGAAATAATGAGGGAGCATTACAAAATGATAATGTTTCTTCCCCAAGGACATAATTTAAATATTTCAGAACAGGGCTTCAGAATACATGACTCGAAAACTGATAGTATGGAAGAAAGACATCCACAATCACAGTGGGAAACGTTAGCATTGTCTTTCAGGATTTAATAAGAAATTAGTCTGAGGACCTATGAAGACATAGAAGTCCTGAATAGCACCATCATCCAGCTTGACCTCGTTGACCTCTAGAGACCATTCTACCCAATACACAGAATACACGTTCAAATCCACATGGATAATTCACTGGGACAGGCCATATTTTTTGCCATTAAACCAACTCAATGACTTAAAAGTGTTAAAATCATGCAAAGCCTGTTTTCTGTCCACAGCATAACTAAATTAGACATCAACAATGGAAGGATATCTGGGAAATCCCAAATGTTTAGAAATTAAATAATATACATCTGAAGAACCAATGAATCAAAAACGAAATCAAAAGGTCAATACATTTTTAACTGAATGAAAATGAAAATGGCCAAATACAATTTCTGAGAGACAGCTGACGCAGTGCTTCATCTGCTCTTGTGGTTCACAGGCTGAGTCTGACAGCCCCTTGTCTCAGCCACACTGCATGACCTTCCCTTTCTGGTCTTTGATTTCTCTGCCATTTCTCTGCCAATGTCCCCCATTTGGGACATCTGTGGCAATTGATCAGAAATTCTTACAATGAGAGAATGTGAGGGAGCAAGGAAGCTGAGGCTCCGTAGAAAAACTCATGAATTTTGGAGGGGACAAATATCAGATTCCAACCCTCAGGAAATAATAGCAAGACAAACTATATATTTCTTTGGAGGGTCCCCTCCAGCAAGATCGATAGGCGATGACAAATTATTGCCCTCTGGAAATGCAGATCAATAACATGCCCTGCGATTGGTATTTCCCCTCCTTTTCTATCATATTACTCCTGTGTTTCCACTCCCATTGATTGGGATCGATTCCCCTAATACGCCTACAAGCTAGCCATCTCCAAGGCTGTGTTTCTCGGAAGAATTCAGGACAAGAAAGAATTACAAATGTTTTCCTTTTGTGAATCTTTTCCTACATTGCTGTTCTTTGCCATTACAAATAACATTTGGAGTATTGTGGTGAGCACCGTTATACACATATCTTTGCCATACATACGTATACAGATGGATTCCTGGAACTAGTGTGTTAGGTAAAAGGGGTCACACCTTAACTTCTAATAAGTAATGCAAACTTTGTTTTAATGATTGGGACTATCTTCTCACCAAAGTTCTGGGAGTTGCTTACTATTCTGTAGAAATGTGCTTTCTTTCCAGCACCACAGTGCATCGCACAGTAGCAGAGACTAAACTCACCAGGTCATACCCCAGTATTAGCATAGTATCTATTAGAATTATGTTCCTGAATTCAAAGGTTGTGCTGAAATAAATTCTTTTTCTATGGAGAGAACAGGTAGGATCCAATGTCCAAGCATTCTAACTTTTAGGATCCCCACCAAAACAGAGTAGGCCAGTCAGTAGAGGTTCACAGTCAGGTAATTGGCCAAAACATTTACGAACATTTTTAGTCTCCCAATATTCATGTAATTGAAATGCTCATTCGACAATTATGAACACAGCAAGTAATGCAGAAAACAATAAAATGGTTTTGGAATTAGGTACTTTCTTATGAGGTAGTCTCATAGTTTAATCACCCAAATTTTTAAAAAAATTATTTATATGGGAATATAGTAATACAGTAGTAGTATTTTCACAATATACTTGATGGGTGGGTAATTCTCTAAGAAAAATAAAGGCCATAAATAATGAAATTTATGAAGTCTCAATTGCTCCAAACTTTTCTATTGCAGAAAAGTAGTTAAAATCTTAGTTGCTGACTTTCCCCCGGGATAAAATTTTTACTGGAAAGGTGGTTGGACTATGGAAACATTTACCAGCTGCAGGTATAATACTGTGTCTGTTGTCAGACTCACAATTTCATTGGTTTATTTCTGGAGGATTATTTAGATGGCTGTGGTCTTATATCCAGGCCCCAAGGAAAGAAAAAAAAAAAAAAAAAAAGGAAAGAAAGAAACAGGAGCCTATGAGGTGTGCCTTTGCACTACAGAATAGTGATTTGTTATGCATTTGTCTGAGTTAAATATAGCAGCCAGTCATCTTGCACAGTCCTATATTATATTCTGCTCACTAAAAAAAGAAACACTTGTTTGGATAGTTGAAGTAGTCTCAATAAAAACCACAGCTCCCTTCTCCACTCTTACATTTATTTAAGGTAGATTTGCAGTGCTTATGATATACATTTCACCAATTAATCAATAAGAATTGAAACTTGTTTGACTCATTAATGCCACCATCATTTACTCAGATTTGTTATTATTTTAATGATGGTGATTTTGAATGTGACATTCCTACCAGCATAGCAATTATTTGGAAGGGGAGGTGGCTGACTGTTCACTCCCATGGGTTATTAATCAATTGGTGGGCTGAGGGCAAGAATTAATTAGGGATTACAAAAACCCTCCTTCATTATATTAAATGGCTCATTGAAAACAAATAACCTCACCTGCATTAACTCTATGAGTTCACAGATTAAAGAAATTGAATTGAATTCATTACAAGTGATTTTCAGTTCCCAAGCTGAGACCAATATAATGTTCAAAGGCTGTCTACGTCTCAAGGAAAGCCTAGGACGTCAAATTATTGTGCTATTTCTAGTTGCTCCAGACATTTTCTAGATCCCACGGTCTGTTATGGTTTGATTGAAATTAACATGTTTTCAGTTATTTGCAATTGCAGTGTGTATAATGATTAAAGTGGAGAGAATCAGGTCTTGATGTATGTTTACTACTATAAAGTATTTGGGAATCTAAATCCCTGGTAGCAAGATGAGTTGTTTGAGTTCTACAATAAGACTTCAGTGTCAGGTTATGTTTCATTCTTGCACGTGCATATTTCCTATGGTTTTCAAGAGAAAATGTGTAGTGGACTGATTTGTCACAATATTCCTTGGACATTGCAAATTTTATTAGTCTCACAAATTAAACGCTGCACAGAATGTGTTTATGTCTAACACCATACCTGTAATACTGGTAAGAAAAAAATGATCACTTCCCTTTGCATATCTTATTTTATGGAAGATCCGAGAAATCTTTAAAGGGGCCCTTCCTTTCTGTTTTCTTTTTTTTTTCTTTTTAATAAATGGTTATGTATTCTGTCTTTTTTAAAAGTAATTTATAAAATATACTGCCATCTCCATTATAGAAAATGCTAATAAGATGATTAGTTAAACGAGTAATTTAAGACTCTAGCATTCAAAGGCCACCACTGTATATAAAGATATATATATATATGAATTTATATTTTCCAAAATTTCATGTTGATTTAAAGATTGATTTCATGTAAAAATGTAAATATTGGCTAGTTTCCTTGAATCTTATATTATGAATATGTTATCATTACTTAGACATTTTCAAAAAAATTATTTTGTCATTAACTTAATTTTGAAATCCTCCCTTCTATGCCTTCTTCCTCTTACTTTCTTGAGGCCAAAGGAGCATGTTAATATGATAGATTTTGGTGTTCTTCGGACCTGAGCCAACTTGTATTAACTCTATGATCATTTTCAAGTTCTAAATCTTACTAAATTTTCCAGCCTCAGTTTTACATTTGTAGAATGGGGTAACCTCCTTTTTAAAAATGCTGTGAGGAGTACTTATAAAACTGCATACAAACATGGAACATCGTATCGCAATGCAGAGATCCCTCAATAAAATTAGTTGTCATTATTTGTATACTGTAACTTTTCAACAGAAACCACCCACCTGATTTCTAAGGTCTCAGCATTTGGTAACCAACTCCAGTGTCAAAGAAAACACGTTCATTCTTTCTTACAGGTTTGTAAAATCCGCAGGGCAGTTGGAACATCTCATGATTGGACTACACTGATGAGCATTTACTTTAATTTTTGTGTCTTCGAAAAATCATCCTGCAGATATTTTCTTTTAACAAAGTTTCATTTGGCCTTCAGCCAGCCCATGCTTTTTGCTGGTCTTCCAGTTACTGCCTGGATTTGTCCACCATGTTCACTACTAGAGCTGTCTCTGCCCAGGGCAAGGTAAGTCTTTCTCTGTAGAGATGAAATTACATGCCATACATTTTAAATGAAGGCTGTTTAAATAGATGGATCCCAGATATATTTACTTACCATCTCTTTAAATGAAGTATAAGTGTTTATTGTATAACTAACACACTTGACTCTGAACTTTCTATCTCCAAAAAAGTGATGGAGAAATTCTTTCAAAAAAAGTGGAATGGTCCCAAATATTATCTTTATATTATTGCCTTTATGTGATTTTAGGGCCCTGGCATCATCAATTATGGAAGTAAGTATTTAAAAATAGTCAGCCATTTTTTTTTGCCCTTGTCATTTTACTATAGTAAAATAACCACGAATGTGCACAGAGATTGACCTGACCTGTTAGAATGCTCAACAAACAATATTTATGAAATCAAAGGATTAAAAGCAACCTACATCTCCAATAACATCAGAGAAATTGTGTAATAATTTCTGACTTTGCGGAACTTAGTAAATGAATAATGCTATCAGAAAAGATTTCACAAGGGAGTAATAAAACAGGAGTTCTAAAACAGGCTGTGCATTGTGGTCCAGTTTTGTTAAAATAGAAACAAATATGTATATAAATTCAAGAGACTGTCATTTTCTTTGTCTTCGTTTCCTTTTATCTGTATTTTTAATGTTATGTTCAATCATCATGCATAACTTTTGTAATAACTAAAGCAGAGGTGGTTTTTTTTCTTTAAATACAATAGGTTGGAAATTCAACTTCATCTTGCCACAGAAGCTTGGTTTTCCTCACTAGCACATTGCATGGACTCTGTCATTGTCAAGGATAAATATTTATATAACTCTTGAAGTCTGTCTCTCCATCTTTAGCAAATGGGACAGGAATAATATTCTTTAGCTATGTGGATAAAGAATACTGTAGGTTAATATTGAAAACTTTCTCCCTTTTTATGATAGGCAAAATAATGCTTCCCCTTTCCCCCAGAGCCTGTAAATATGTTACCTTCCATGACAGAAGGGATTTCACACATGTGATTAAGTTAAGGATGTTGGGATAGGGAGGCTCTCTTGGATTATCTCGATGGGTGCAGTGGAATCACAGGAATCCTTGGAAGGGAGGCATTAGAGTCAGAGTCAAAGAAGGAGACACGATGATGGAGACAGAAGTCAGAATATCTGAACAAGGCCATAAACCAAGGAATGTAGGTGGTCTCCAGAAGCTAGAAAAGACAAGGAAATTGATTCTCCCCTGGACCCTCCAAAAGGAAGGCAACCTTACCAACTTTTGATTTTAGGACTTTTATTCTCTTATATTTCCGAAATAAATTTCGGGAAGAAATGTGAGAGAATAAATTTGTGTTGTTGTTGTAAGCCATTACATTTATGGTACTTTGTTATAACAGCAGCAGGAAACTCATACCCTTTGAAAGACAGAATTTGCTTCTGAATTGCTTGGCAATTCCAGGGTAGGCTCAGGTCAGACATTTAGAAAGTCCTGTCTGGCTTTTTTCTCTTTCACTCTCCAAGAGTGGCTCCAGATAGTTCCCAAAAAGTAAGCATTCACCATTTCAGTCATTTAAAAAAAAAAAAAGACATTTTCAATTATCAAATGGTGTAACAAGGAAGCCATGAGCATCTACATTTGCAACCAAAGCCAAGGAGATGTTGGACTCCCAGAAGGAATGTGAATGTGAAAGACCCCATGGCAGTGGTTGCTTTCAGCAAAGGATTCCCCACATTTCAGCCAGCTGTGTTCCAGCAGTTGAAAGTGCCTACCATAAGAGCAGGTGGAAATGTGGTTATAAGCCCTGTGCTGACAGTTTTTCCTACTTTATGAAGAGAGCAGAGCTGCTTCTGTACATCTGCTGCCTACCGGACAACGGTTTTTGCTTTATACATCGCTACACTAGAGCTGGGCACAATTTCTCAAGGCACCACAATAATATAAGAATATATTGCTTTTCTCTTTATTAACATAGTTGTTCTCCTTAATAACATAGTTCTAATCGCAAAACCAATACTATTCAATGAAGAAATCTTGGAAAATGCTAAAAAGTATGCAGCAAAAATAAATCGCCTGTAAAGCTATTAACATTTTGCCTTCTCTCTCTCTACCCCACCCCCCATTCCCTCTCTCCTTTCTTTCTTTTCTATTTATGCATACACTTACACAAACAAAAACAAAAATAAAATGATCTCTGCTGTGGGGCCATACTGTGTTACACACTATTTTTAGTTCTATTGTTATTTAGCCTTCCCATATTGGCGGCCAGGCCATTAGTTCTCCAACTTTGGCATGTACCACAACCACTTGGGAGCCTCTTTAGGGCACACAGTATTGAACCCCAAACCCAGCGTTGCAAATTTAGTGGGTCTGAGGCAGGACCCCTAGAATTTGCATTCTAACAGAGTCTCAGGTGGTGTGGATATGACTGATTTGGGGGCCACGTTTTGAGAATGACCGCTCTTTATAGAAGAATAGTAGCTGACATTGGGAGATATTTCACATTTCTGCTACCTCTTCTTTTTCCATTTATTATTTAACTGTTTACCATGCCTACTCAGCACTTTTTGAGGTTTACTGGGTTATACATGAGTGTCCCGTAGGTATGCAAGAATGGATGTTGTTCAGAAAATTCAAGAACAAAAAATTTTGCTTCAACTCTATGGATTTTTCCAGTATTCAAGACATAATAAATAATTGGCATAATTTGGCTCGAAATCCCAACTAACTTTGCATATATAAATAGAAATTTTATGTATGACAGTAATTGTTTTTCAAGGAATCCCATTTAAACACAATTCTCTAATGATACGTGTTTTCCAGGTAGTTGTTGAAACAGTTTTTTTTTTTTTTTAATTGAACTTCATTTTTTTTTTAATGGATTAACTGAAAGGCCTGGCTGGAAGCCTTGGAATGTAGGAAACCCAAGCTGTTCTGGTTGCACAATCCAAATGTAAACAGCCTTCCTTGTCATTTGTTGGCATAGTGTTTGGGACACCGAGTTATTTCACTTTATTGAAATTTCTCTCATGAAAAATGCATGGAACAGGCTTCATTTCTGCCAAACCCTCATGTATTTACCTCACTGGGTGCAGTGAAGATTTGTGTGTAAACATATGGAAAGCCCTTGTACTGTCTGAGTCAAGCATAGAACAAGAATTATTCTTACTGCCCATAGGAAAAAAGTGTAACATAGATAAACTTTGCACTGGCATCCACTTTTGCCCTAAACTCTTTCCAGAACATTTCTGCTTACCTGTGCTTCTGCCCAGTGTGACAAGGAACCCTCTTGTTGGCTTAAACCTGGACTGGAGAAATGGAGATTTTATGCTCCTAGGTACAGCGACCTATTCCCTAAGCCCAAAATGTAGAACAAGGTATTCACAGACTAATCTTCTATGAATTGTGAATTTATTGATAGGATCTGTCTTACAGAGTCATAAACGTGAAATCAAGTTTGGTTAGCTATATAAAAATGAATCACCTTTCCTGACTGACAAAATGAGGTGAAATTAAAACTGAATCATGAGACTCAAAGGGAATCCTATAGTAGTAGCATGTAGTACCTTTGAAATTTCACAGCTAAAATTCGGTTATCGTGAAAATGTGCAGCTATGGTTCTAGGGCTTGAACACAAAGCAGAACACAAAGTACCAGACAAAGTGCCAAATACATAATTTTTTAGAAAATTTTACTGGGGAGCCTGGGTGGCTCAGTGGTTGAGCATCTGCCTTTGGCTCAGGTCTTGATCCTGGGGTCGTGGGATCGAGTCCCACATTGGGCTCCCTGCAGAGAGCCTGCTTCTCCCTCTGCCTGTGTCTCTGCTGCCTCTATGTCTCAAATAAATAAATAAATAAATAAATAAATAAATAAATAAATAAATAAAATATTTTTAAGCATTTTTACCTAACACATCCCTCAAACAAATCATGTAAATTAGCTATGCAGTCCATCCCATGCTGCCCATCTTTAGTTAACATGGACAAGCCTCCAGGGGTTTATTCTGTGGCTTCTTGTAGCACACAGCTGAGAAGGGATATACCACAAATGCTGACAGTACCAGATCTGGATTCAGACAGCCCTAGGTCCAGACTGGAGCAGCTGCTGTAGTGCTCTGTGCACACCCCAGGGCTGCTGCACGGTTTACATCTGTGCCAGCAACCGTTGCTTCGCACCCAGGAGCCAGCATCTGCGTCTCTTGGCCGAAAGACTGTCCTCATGCTCTGTCAGCCTTTTACAAAGTGTGGTGCCCTTGGAACAGCAGCTTTGCTTGGGAACATGTTAAAAATAATAAAAATTATTGAGTCCCACCCGCACCTACTGAATGAGAGACTACAGTTGAACGAGCCTTCCAGGTGTTTCTGATGCTGCTGACATTTGAGAGCCACTGGACCACAGACACCCACTTACTTTGTGGACAACGAAAGCCTCCTTACTTAGGATTTCATGGACCCTCTTGTCCTCCTGACAACTCTTCTTTTTTTATGATCTTGAATTTTGTTTATTGATTTTACTCACTCCCTCACTTACTATTTATTGGTGACTTTTTTTGTGGGACTTTGCTGAATACCTGACTCTTAGCTTCCTTTCCTTCCCCATCTCCCTTCCTTAATTCCCTACTGGTGTTTCCTGGGAAATATTCTTTAAAAAAAAAGAAAGAAAGGAAAAAATATTAAACTTTGATTAGATTTTAATATTTGATTAGATTATGTTGATCATAATTCAATTAAAAATAATTTTATGTGAATCCTTTGCTTTTGGGGATACTAACCAAAGACACTCATTTATTGTAGAGTGCAACCCCCCCCAATTATTCCACGTTAGGCCCCTAGGGGTTCTGAGCTGAGAAATGCAGGTTACACCACCAGGGGATGCCTCAAATGGTCAGGTGTTTAGGAGAGAAGATAAGGCAGTTCTGGGGCTTGGTCAGCACTCACTGAGCTACTCTCCTCACTTCCTCCTCAGCTTTTATCTCAAACCTTCTCCTTTCCTTTGTTGGTCTTTTAGTATTATTGTCCCTCAATGACCATCACTATCATCATTAGAGTGAGAAACAGTACTTTGAAATGATTATCGGTGAAGAATCATTTCATTTCAACAATAAATAACTTTTTCTTGGGTACAGAAATGAAGCCACTACGGAATCCTAGTATAGTATAGGGAAAGAAAGAAAAAGAGCAAACTTCTTGACCCTCAGAAGCTGGCCTGGCATGCATAGGAGACCATGCCATTCTATCGAACATGACCGGTCTCACAGAATACCAGGCTTAGACAAGGCGTCCCGAGACCATGACAAAAGAGACAAAACAGGGCCATGTGACAACTCATATTTTTGTCTCAACACAGAGTGCCCCCCCTCAAAATTACCAAACACCACCCTCTCTTGGCTAAAATGATAGAGCGACGCCTCACCAACTAGGGCTTTATTTTTGTTCTTGTCTCCCCACTCTATAGGTAGATTTATTGAAATAATCATGGAGTTGTCCTGCCTTCTGGAAAGTTTTGCTTTCTTAGCCCTTCTCTGAAACCACCCAAATAAGTCCTATAAGAGGTTCTTTCTAATACCTTTTTTTTTGAAACACCCTCATGATTCCTTAAGCTTTGTCTTATCACTTCTTCTAATAACTAGTAACTACCTTCTTCTAGTAACTACCACTGTGCTTCTGGCTGTCTGTCTGAAGGGCATTGGTGCTAAGATGATGGAAGGACTCAGGGCCTTAACCCAGCAGTCTAGTTGTGGAGAATGCATAACAAGACACAGGGAATTAGTAGGGCTTTTAGCATTTGGGTTTTTTCCCCCCAATTGTTGTTTTATTTTTCTGTTTGCTGCGAGCTTAGTCTTATTTATTGCTCAGGCTCTTTTCTCCCAGAGCATCAACACATCTTTTGATCACCACTGGTTGTTGTAATAACAGAATTTTCAAGGATACACACAGTGCCCTTAATATTACATTCAGGATGCTGTTAAGACAACAGCTCTTCCCACCTTCTCTCTAGTGAAAACAATATTTATAAGTATATAATATGACACCAATTTCTAGGAAATTAGAACCTACATGGTGTGACAAAAATATGTGTGATAGATGAAGACTAATACAAAGAAGTATATTCTTGTTTCAAGATGAATGAGGTAGACAAGTCCTTCAGGGGGTCAGAGGAGGAAAGAGAAGGATTGAGAAGGTTTATGGCCACAAGCCCGGAATACTAGGTAAATAAAAGTTGGGGGAGAATGCTGACTATATTGTTATGTAACTGGAACCAGGGAGACTATTGTCATCCAAGCCACCACTGCTCTCACCACCTCCACCTCTTCACATGTGTCTCCAAATCCTCTCTCTCATCCTCACCTCCACTGTCACCACCACCACCCATTCCAGCATCAACACGTGCTTTTGTCTTCAACTCACGTGCGCCTCCACATGGCTCCTAAATAATTCCATAGCTTGCAAGTTGTTATTTTATAATCTGATTGAAAAGAAACTTAATATCAAGCTTCTCCGGTTACCTCTATTTTATAGCTTAAATATTAGAGAAAGAGAGTAAAATAAATATTTGGAGTATATACTCTCATAACTCATATTGTTTCACTTCTGAAAATCCTGATTGTTGAGGTGTTGACCCTAACTAGATAACTTAGATCCCGCCCCCCACACCCTAGTTCAGCTGTACATTAACTAGAAAAGCTAGGCATGAAGAATGTGGGGATTTCACCTGCTACATTCCAGGAACCTCCCCCAAGTCCCTGTGATAGAATTCATCTATTGCCCTGTAATGTTGCCTTGTCCATTTATATGCCACTCTCACCTAAGTTCTAATTATAATGATTAAACCTAGTATATGTGGAAAATGATAGTATGTAGATAAATGCAAACACAATCATGCTGACCATGTCATCTAAGCCTCTTTATCCACAGCATTGAGGACAGTTGTACTGAGCTGCTTCTTGCCCAATTGTCCTGGTAACCAAATGTGAGCATTTCTAATATTGTTGGCAGGGCTAATGGTGCAGTTGGTGGTCATGGAAATAAATGATGTTAACTGGATGGGTCTGGGATTATGCCCATGGTCTTATTCTCATAAACACAATGCGCTGACCAACTGTTGCTCAGTCAAAGCCAACTGTGGAGTGAAGCCTTCTCCAAATTTCCTTTGCCCACCACGACAGACTTGGCTGGAGACCTGCTTTCACGCTTGGTTAAGCCGGTGAAGGTTGGCCAAGGCAGTGTCTCACCACTGACCTTACCATTATGGCTTTACCCTGCCCATGGCGGTCATCCCCAGTAAAAATATTCAGAGACTCTTTTGTCATTTTCACGCTGTTGGTCTACCTCTTATGAGGTAGTGTCTCCAAGGTCAGAATTAAACACATATTAACTGAAAAGTACATCAGGTGGAATCCACATTGTGAAATCATCATCTGGGTTAATAAATGTCTTCTGAAAGATTAATTATGCTTTCTTTTGAGGCAAGGCAGAAACAGACACTTTGTCACTGTCACTGCTCTTTATACTATTTTAAAAAAAGTATAAACGACTGTGCTGGCTTTTTAAAGTATTAAATTTTTAATATAAACACGTCAAAAGTTATATATGTAAATAAATAAATACGTATATATTTTTTCCCCTCCACCTCATTCACAGCTTATAGAATTCCAACCACACTGACTACCAATCTTTGGTAAAAAATAGGCCACTATGAATGCAAATATTTGGTATATTAAATGTGCGTTGAAATTAGATTCACTTTTAATGGCTCCATACCCAGGAAGAAGTTTATACTTATAAGAAAATAAGCTTCAAAAAATGTCTATGGCTCTCCAAGGGAAATGGGACCATTTGCCCATAAATACACATATCATCCCTATTTAAAAATAAATACCCTAAATATTGCCTGCCACAACTCAAATCCTATCATTAGCAAGCAATTCTTGTAAAGAGGCATTTCATTAAATTAATACATGGGAGAAGGCAATTAGGCATGTACTATACTTTAGGGAAGAAAAAAAATACATAAATAAATGCGTGGGAAGGGATGTTTTGCATCAAATGTTGTATATTCCAAGATTTTCCCCAATATGAAAATAACTTTTACCACTTGGCTGATGAAAAACTGGACCTAAGTAAATACGGCTAGACCCTGAACAGTTGTGTTCAACACATGGGTGGCAAAACCAGAAGCAAAACTAAACAAAACAAATAGTGGCTACTTAAGTTTTAAAGAAAAGTGGCATGTTGACTAAGTCAGGAAAATGATTTAAAACAAAATGAAAATATAAATAATAATTAAACATAATTATGTAAGGAAATAGGTAATTTACTATAAATAGAAGGTTTACCATTTTGAAAAAAAATAAAAACTATCAGGTATCAATGAACTCTTTATCTGAGTTTCCTTTTGAAAGCATTTGTCAACCACCTTGACTTTTTATTGTACCTTTTGCCTCATTTTATGCTTGTCACTTGATGGTCACTTTTAATATAAAATTTCAAGTTCTGTTCTAGTAAACATTTTTTGGGGTAATATATCTTTGATAATTTACTTCCCTGAAATTGCTGGGTTTTTTTTTTTTTTCATGAGACTCATTAGCTAGACAGTGGATCTCATGTACCAACTCTCTAATTTTCTTATTTTTCCTCTGTTATTGCTGATCATTTTTAATTTTTGTTCTACTATCTGACACTTGACTCAGAATTATCTTCCCATCCAACTATGTTTTTTTAAAAAAGTGTAGCTCTCATCTTTTTAGTTGCAAAAACTCTGTTTTTATTTATTTCTTACATTCCATTCTTGTGTATAAATTCAATATTTTATATTCTCTTGTTGACTTAAGTTTATAAGGGGCATTTTCAAAGTTTTATTCTAATGCCCTTTAGTTTTTTGTCCAGTTATTTCTTTTCTTTTTTTTTAGATTTTATTTATTTATTCATGAGAGACAAAGAGATAAAGACAGAGAGGCAGAGACACAGGCAGAGGGAGAAGCAGGCTCCATGCAGGTATCCCGAAGTGGGACTCAATCCCAGGCCTCCAGGATCACACCCTGGGCCAAAGGCAGGCGCTAAACTGCTGAGCCATCCAGGGATCCCTTTTGTTTTTATTTTAATCCCAATTAGTTAACATACAGTGAAATACTAGTTTCAGGTGTACAATATAGTGATTCGACACTTCCACCCATCGCCCCGTGCATCACAGGTATACTCCTTAATCCCATCAAGTCCATTATTCCCCCTGACTCCTTCCTCCCCTCTTCTAGTTATTATTTTTTTAATCTTTCTGTTTCAGGTATTCAGGCTTTCTTCCAATGTCTGATGAAAAATGACTTCCCATTTATGTTTAAGGATGAAACATCAAAAAACTGATTGGAGTTTCAATGTTTGTGACGGGGACTTATATCAACTACGGGTTTTATTTTGTGGTAACTGGTAGAGTTCTGCTGTTTTGTTAGAGGACTCCAAACAATAGAATCTTTATGCATTTGTCTATCTCTCTTTCTCTATCTCTTTTTCTGTGTGTGTGTGTGTGTGTGTGTGTGTGTGTGTGTTTTCCTGAAAAGAATCAAAACTTGCCTGTATTTGCAAGTAGATTGCCCTGGATAACATATGCTTGAGTAGAAAGTCAGAAGGAGGCTGATGTCTCCTGAGCTTATGCATGAATTTTCACCTAAACCTCCTGTTTTCAGATCAGCATCCTCCACTAACCATCTATCAGGGCTGTTCCCACAGTCTGGAGCTCTCTTGGTTTGCTTTCTCCAAAGAACAGATATTCTTTCTCTTTTAGGGAGCAGATATAATATTGAGATATGATTGTTCCTTGTATATACTTGCACTTAATTCTTCTGTTTTTACTCCCTTGTCCTACTGTCACTTTCTTTGATGTTTTGTGACTCCAATTCCTGAGTCTTTACAAAGTTCTATGGTATGAGTTGGGTTGCTCTTCATTGGCATCTTCTCCTGCAAACATCCACATCCTTCTTCATTTCTTTACCAACTGGTGAATATACTCATGGTCTCTTTCTCATTGCAGATGTATACATTAGCTATTTAGTGCCATGTAACAAATTACCCAAAGCTCAACTGATGAAAATAACAAATATTTATTATATCTCAGAGATTCTGAGGCTTGGGTATCTGGGTGTGGCTTAGTTGGATAGTAGTAGCCTAGCGGTTTTCCTGAGATTACTATCAAGCTTTCTGCTGGGGCTGCCACCAGCTAAAGGCTCAAATGAGGATGGAAAACCCATTTCAAAATCACTCATATGGTTGGAGGCAGACCCCTTTCTCACTGTTGAGCAGAAGTTTCAGATTCCCCCCGTGTGGATATGGATCTCTCCACCAGGATGCTCACAATATAATAGTTTGTTTCCCCTGCAATGAGAGGTAAGAGAGAGAGAAAAAGAAACCTTATATTTTTATAACCTAATTTCAAAAGTAACACCTCTGCCCTATGATACTGGTCAAACAGACCAACCTTGGTAAAATATGCAGAGACTACAGAAGTTGTGAATACCAAGAGGCAGGGATCATCATAAGCTATGTAAGGTAGCCTCCACAGTTTATTTCTTTTTTATACATTTACTTTGATTTGTGTAGTTTGAGAAGAAGAAAATATAAATGTGTGTGTTCAATTCATCATATGTAACCAGAAATATACCATAGTTTTTATTTTTTTTTTTTTCTTTTTTTTTTTTTTTTTTATACTTTATTTTTTTTTTATTGGTGTTCAATTTACTAACATACAGAATAACACCCAGTGCCCGTCACCCATTCACTCCCACCCCCCGCCCTCCTCCCCTTCTACCACCCCTAGTTCGTTTCCCAGAGTTAGCAGTCTTTACGTTCTGTCTCCCTAATAAGGGAAGGGAGAAGAAATGTGTGGGAAATACCATAGTTTTTAAAAGCAGGAGTTGTTGAGGGAGACACGGGGCTTAGGTCATCAGTGGGAGAAAATTGCCACACTAAATGGTTCTTAGATTCAGGGCCATCTACACAATGGGAAGAAAAAAGAAGAAACTTTAAATACCAAGCAGTCAAAAATATAACCAAATTTATCCAATGCCAATTAAATTACTCATAGAAATTTGACAGTTAGATCCACATCCTACCTGCTATTCTAAAACCCTGACTAATACAGATGAAATTCTACCTGCAATTTCTGTTAAAGGAATGCTGAGCATTTAAACTGAATTTTCTGGGACTAGCTGTTTTCTGCATTTTTTACTTTTTATGTTGTTAAGAAGAAAGCTTTGGCCAGGGGCAATGTTCTGGAATGAGAACATGATATACAGATGCTTTTTTTCAATGGTATGAAGAGAATATGTTCTTAATAATGCAAAAATTGCAAATTGATTGGTTAAGTCAGCCTTTTTTAAGGTTGGGACAAGGGCTAACAGGAGGTATAATATTTGATGAAGCCCATTTGCAACCACTTCATTTTAGCAGTGGGATGGGTGACTAATGTAATAAATGCAAAATAGATGCATGGATTTTATATAATCTTACCACAGTGACAAACATTATGTTACCAAACTATCAACTCTTGAACCTTTAGTTTTTTATGCATCACATTTCCATTGGTTTCCAAGAATTCAAGTCACATTCAATGTGTACCTCTAGCTAGCAAACTATCTATAATAGTGTTTTACAGTGTTTATTTTATGCTGCAAATAGAAGAATACGTTTATAGAAAAACTGCCCAATTGACATAGTTTTTAGTGAAACTGATTTATATGGCTATCATTCGAAAATTTGTATTATTTAAAATATTGACATGCATCACTGCATGACTCTGCCAGGGTCTTCTAAGGCTGAAAACACAGATGTAATTGTATGGGGTATATTTCCACCAACAAGTTTATTATTATACTACTGTTCTTAATAGAACAAGTCTATTATTACACTACTGTTCTTAATAAGTTAGGAATCCATTCACTGGTCGTACACATACATAATTCATGCACATGTGGATGTTATGTTAACATAAATGTAGACATATGTGAAGTAGACATGGCCACAGACTTATGTAGGAATAGAGAGGATATCTTGATTAATAACTAATGCATTTGTTCCAGGTAATTCTCAATGGTTCTCAGTGGCTCATGATTCACTAATATGATGGCTTTAATAGCTTTAAGAAAAAAGGAAAATAATGCCTAGAATAAAAATTCTTCCTCAGCTTTAAATTTCAAAATATAATTTTAACAATGTCCATAAGGTAAAAAAGGAGACTGAGTTGTATGATCTTGACAGAGCAAAACGTCTTCTAGTTATTCTATACATTTTGAGAGCAAAAGCTAGTGTTGTACTTACCTTTAAAATTAAAAAAAAGAAAAGTATGACAACATGTCCCTACAAAAGAAAACTCTGATCATGCATTGAAGAGGATCTAAGAGAATATGGTTGGTTTCTATGCAGTGATGCTCTGAAAAGTGTCCCATCACCCTCAATCTCGTTCGATTGAAATTCAGATTAAAAATCTGTGGTTGAGAACAAATAAAATCATGGCCTTGCTTTCTAAGATCTTTCTGAAAAGACCTTTCACCCTGGAGCGAAGTTTGTAATCTGGCCAGAGTAGAATGGTGAGCACCTAGGTGGATGTGGTGAGGGAAACTCATAGCTAAAATTCCTACATATCAAAGGATCACAGACATATTTGAGAATGCCAACAGATATTAAAGGTGTGTGAGGCCAGCATGAGGAGGACATAGTAAACATATTGACAACCTGAGTTATAGGTAACCTGTAACATTAGGAGCAAATACCAGCTAATGACAAAGGAATCAGTTGATGCTCTGATGGGCAACAGCTGTCAATGGCTTAATTTTTGTAAGATTCAATTTGCTCATTTGTACTGTGAATCTAATAATAAATACTTGCTAGAGTTGAGAATAGGATTGCATACATTTACATAAATTACATAATGCTTAAGTGACTCATACAGTGGTTGTCATGTGGGAAACACTCAATAATTGTCAGTTCTTCCTTTTCATTCCTGCATGCATGTAATACTCAAAACATGATTATAGTGTTATGCTGCTACTTTTTGTGGCTCTTCCATTTTCAACAGATTTGCTAGAAATCGAGATGCTGAAACCTCGGTGAAAGCCTTCAAAATGTGCTCCAGTCTCCACCATCCTGTATGAAATAGTCCTACTAACACTGAACACAGTTTCCATTATTAACTAATTTCCCAAAAAAGCTTACCGGAACATTTCTTCTATCTATTTATTTATTTTACATTTAATCCTTAGTGATAAATTGTTTTTTGGGGGGTTTTAAATAGATTTCTTTTTTAAGAAAGAGTATGTGTGCATGAGTAGAGGGAAGGGGCAGAGGGAGAAGAAGAGAATCTTAAGCAAGCTCCACACTCAGTGCAGAACCCAATGTGAGACTTGATCCCATGATCCTGAGATCATGACCTGAGCCGAAACCAACAGTCTGACATTAACCAACTGGGCCAACCAGCGCCCCAGTGATAAATTGTTGAAAGCAAATTAGTTTTGTGTATGTTTGTCAATCTGCAGTAATATATCATCAAGGGGTGAAAAGTCTTTCAGGCAGATTCTCACAGGAAGCGAAAATCTCAATTAAGTGAAGAAATATTAAAGAAATATCTATTGCTGGATCATAGGGAATTTCTATTTTTTATTTTTTGAGGAATCACCATACTGTTTGCCATCATGGCTGTACCAATTCACATTCTTACCAATGGTACACAAGGATTATCTTTTCCCCACATCCTTGGCAACACTGCCATATGATCCAACAATCTCACTTTGGGTGTATACACAAAGGAAATGACATCAATATCTCAAAGAGACGTCTGCACTCACTCCCATATTCACTGCAGCATTATTCATAATAGCTAAGTATGGAAAAAAACCTAAGTGTCCATCAGTGGATGAAAAATGTGGCATATATACAAAATGGAATACTATTGAACTCCGAAAAAGAAGAAAATCCCACCATACATAACAATATGGATGAACCTGGAGGACATTATGCTAAGTGAAATAAACCAGAGACAGAAAGACAAATACTGTTATTATTTCATTTATCTGTGGAATCTAAAAATATCAAAGTCTCAGAGGCAGAGAATATTAACAGTGGCTGTAAGGGGTTGTAGGATGAGGGAAATGGAGAAATGTTGGTCAAAGGGTGCAAACTTTCAGTTATAAGATACATATGTTTTGGGCAGCCCTGGTGGCTCAGCGGTTTGGCCCCGCCTTTGGCCCAGGGCCTGATCCTGGAGACCCGGGATTGAGTCCCACATCCGGCTCCTGGCATGGAGCCTGCTTCTCCCTCTTCCTGTGTCTCTGCCCCTCTCTCTCTCTCTCTCTGTTTGTCTCTCATGAATAAATAAATAAAATATTAAAAAAAAAGATACATATGTTTTGAGGATCTAATGTAAACCATGGTAACTATAGGTAATAAGACTATCATAATTGAAATTTACTAAAACAGTAGATCTTAAGTGTTCTCACCATTTCAAAAAAAGGTAACTATCTAAGATGATAATGTTTTCATAAAATTGATGGTTTTACAATCATTTCACAATGTATACATATGTCACATCATCATGTTGCACATCTTAAATATGTGCAATTTTGTCAATTTTTTTTAAAGATTGTATTTATTTATTCATGAGAGACACAGAGAGAGAGAGAGAGGGAGAGAGGCAGAGGGAGAAGCAGACTCCATGCAGGGAGCCCAATATGGGACTCGATCCTGGGATTTCAGGATCATGCCCTGGGCCAAAGGCAGATGCTCAACTGCTGAGCCACCCAGGCATCCCAATTTTGTCAATTATACCTCAATAAATCTGGGAAGAAAAAGAAACACCTATTTACAGAGATGTGAGTAGACCCAGAGGAGTCTTCAAGGAATGGTGAAATGCTCATTGATGAGCAACACTATGTAGCCCTAGCAAGGGGCCGTCCCTTAGAAGCTGTGGCCATAAGTAAAGGGACGTACGCACCACCAATATGGCAGCCCAACTGTGAAGAGCCAGAGAAATAAATATCTCTGTCTCTTTCTTTCTGTCATCTTTCCTGTCAGTGCTTCCCCTTGACCAAGCTCAACCGGAAGCTAAAGATCCAAGGAGCCCAGGTAAAGCAGTATTTATTGCAAGAGAAGCATCCGATGCAGAAAGAAGGAAAAGACAGGGAATGAAATCTAGTCACAGAGAGAAGAACCAGCACGGTAACCAGGTTGTGGGTGTGGAAATTCACTCCCTATTTTAAGAGTCAGAGCATCTGAGACACAGAATAGCTCATTCACAAAACCAGAAATAGACGATTCATCTAATAATTTCTAGGACATGGCTGTATCCACTCTGACTGGGATGTGCTGCTTGGCATTTTGCTTTGTGGCCTTTTAATGGATGGGTGTATCTTAAAAGATTTGTATAAATGCCTTTGGTCTGGGTGGTCAATGAAACATTTAACCAAAGACTCACAAAACTCATCATATTTGTTTCTGGAAAATGGACATACTTTAAAATTGTGCTTATTCACACCAAGGTTTGAAAATTTTTGTTAGGTTTTCAAGTGTGTCTCCAAAGACACAAAAATGTTGACACAATCTCTTTTTCTATGACCCCACCTCACCCCCCCCAAAAAAACTGTTTATTTAGTACTTAAGAATGAATGGAAGCATCGTACTTAAATATAAGCATTTATTAGAGTATGCATTCTTATTTATTCACTTTTGCACTTTTATAGACTGACATGGAGTAATTTTAACATTATCAGAAAAATAAGAGAATTCAATTTCATATTATTAGTAACACCAAATTTAAAAAATAGAGGCCAGCCTTATTTGGTGTATCTTACCAATGCTTAAGATAGTTTTATTGCCTGAATATGTGAAGGAAAGAATTAATAGTTCAAGAAGACAATCTGAAAGTATATTATTTTTCTGCTCAATGTCTTGAGTGATACAATGTATCACTTTCAGTACAGTCCTCTTGTTAAAAAAAATCAACATTGGGGTAGCCAGGTTATATAAAGATAGTGATCATATAGCAGAAAGCAATTGTAGATATACCAACCCATTACCTTATACATATGATGCAGGATTTCTTTTACTTCTATCAGAGACAAGTTTGGTATCTTTTTAACAGACCAAGCCATGTTATATCAAATATTTATATTGTCTATAGATTGAGGAATGTGATTTGAGCCATACAAAGTTTTAATGTATGTGGAAACAAAATTGGTTATGTGACTAGGTATGATATAATTGTATCATTCCCCAAGAATTTTTCTGAGCTATGTAGTAGTTAAAATATTAGAAGATTGAACTACCTGCTGGCATTGATTAGTAAGAGTCTACGGGATTCTAGACCATGCTTTTCACTTTGATTTTAAGGATTTCCAGTCTATTTTAATTCCTCATCAAGAGTTCTAATTCATATCCACAGCTAGAGAGAAAGCATCCCAAATCCTCCTATCATTTAACCTTTCTGTACTGTGTTTCTGGTGAGAGATGATGACTGCATGAACTGCTTATATGTGTCTACTAGTGATTTTTCTCTCATGATTTCAATCAGTTTAACATCTTTTGTGGTGTGTGAAATAGCTAACTCAACACTGATTCTACCCTAAAATATACCTCCTATGACAGTTCTGAAAAATATTTGAATTCCACTGAGATTTGTTTAAAACCCTACAAAAATAATTACCTCTTATTAAAAACACTGGAGGAGTTGGGCTTTGGGGCAGAGATGAAGCGGGGACTGAAATTCTGTAATAGGGTGAGGATTCAATAAAATGTTATCTCAAACTAACAGGCTCTGGCAACTTTTCTTTTTTCTGCAAATTCTGTCTGTGGCATTACTGCAATTAGGCCAAATAGGTGTCCTCTGCAATAATGATCATGATGGTACAATGACAGATGGCACACCACTGGGACCCAGGGCACTGTCTGGAAAGGAGCATGAAATTTCAACTCAGTCTCCCTTTGTCTGCTATGGCCTCAGTAGTCTTGACTTTCCTCCTCCTCCACCTCCTCTTTTTTTTTTTTTTTTTTTTAAACATATGCCACAATCGTCTAGGTCAGAAGGTGGCAAACTTTTTCTGGATAGCACCAGACAGTAAATATTTTTGGCTCTGCAGCCAGTCTCTGTTGAAACTACTCAACTCTGCTGTTGCGCACTGAAAGCAGCCGTGGATGACTGCTAAATGAATGAGCCTAGCTGTTTTCCAATAAAACTTTATTTACAAAAGCAGACAAGGGGTCAATCTGGCCTGCAGTCTGCAGTTGCCAGCTCCTATACAATGTCATTCTTATCTAAAGTATTAAGAATGCAGAGAAAAAACTTTGTGTGTGTGTGTGTGTGTGTGTGTGAAGTTAAAACCTCTTTTATTTATCATTAAAAAGTAAAGTAATTGGATTATGAGTGCATAGAAGCATATAAGCTCCTGGAAAGAGACCTAAAAATGCTCTTCATGTAGCATCTGCATAGTGGAAGAAATTGTAGAGACCTTTCTGGGTGTATTCATTTGTGCTACCGCTAAGCTTTGCCACCACCTTACACATTTGAAAGATCCACTAGTAGATTCTGGGAGTCTTGGATTTTTATGTCCTCTGATAGTATTAGTTACCAATATCTTTGGATCGAGTCCCAAATCCCACACCTGTTTCCATCATAGCAAAATCTGAAGCCATTTTAATTTGGGAGTTATTTAGGATTTTGTATTTGACCTTCATGGAGATGAATGAAAAGAGTTTGTAACAATGGAATCTGTTTGTTGTTTTATGTTGAGAAATAATTAACTCCTGTACTAGCTTTACTTTTTCCTGATGTGTCTGTTTTTCACGCATTGGAAAAGAGAATGGAAATCCTAGCCCAACCCATGACAAATTTCACTGTCTTGTGCTATTTACTTATTGTCCTTGAACCTTAGTCTTCTCAGCTGGCATGCGAGGATAATAAATTATTTTACAACGTGTAAATGAAGTTTATATATGTAAAATGCTTGGAAGAGTTCCTTGCATGCAGTGTGTTAACTAAACAGCTGCTAATATGTTTAATTGGCTAGAAAAAAAATGATCTATCACTGGATGACATTATCATGGGATAGCATCCTGTTTCATGATTAGAAGATTTAAAAGTAAGAAATTTGTGGCATCATGCCCCCTGAAGAATATAATTAAACAGTAATCCTTTCCCTATCAATGATGAGCAAGATTAGAGACACAAATTAGGTGTGGGATTTTTGACTTCTGGTATTTAGGTGTTCATGATCTCTCTATGTTGATGGTGACTTTGACTGTAATATTGGGGAAGGTGTTCTAAGCCCTGCTGTGAGTCACTTATCAATTAACTCACAAAGTCACCTGAAAGTAAAGCTTTGCCTATGGAGGCAAAGTGCTTTCACAGTAAACAGTCACTTATGCGTACATTCTCATGGGCTTGTTCCAGATCTCCTCGCCACCACCACCCACAGAAATAAACAGACGCAGGTGACTCCAGTGTATCTCGCAGCAGCGTGTGGGAATCATTACTTCTTCTCTTCCCCAGAGTAGACGAGGGACACCGACAGTTTGTATTAAAGGCAGGGCAATGGCTGCCTATGCCACGAAGTGTCCCATTCACAATTTTGACAAGGAATTTCCTCAAGGGTTACTGGTTGTTTTGTCCATAATGCATTGCAGTTTACCTTTTTTTGGCATTTATGTTTTGTAGGTAATTTTGAGCTGGAGAGTCTTGAAACCATTTGACTTGTGGAAGAAAATTGCTTGGAGCACTATGAAAATATCATTGAGACCATGTGGTTTTTAAACTCTTTTGCACTGGACTCTGTTTCCCAATTATTTCCAGCTGTGTCTAGCCACTAAGCATACCTTCACAGTCTGACTTTTTTTTTTTAAATAGTTGTGAAGTGCCATTATTCGTTTATTTGTTCAAGTGAATGTCTAACGTCGGGTAGAGGTGGATTCAGTTCTATGCAGAGCTATCACCACTCTTTCTCCTGGAGCTTCATGCCTCTCTGTTTTCCCTGATTTTCTATTTCTGACAAGAGTAGGAAGTAAAAATAGAAAGAAGTCTCATTAATTCTTACTCCACTTGTTTTACTCTTTGGAAATATTGATGGCGATAAAATGTCTCTTACACTACCTATGGAAAGGAAGGATGCATTTTACAAAGGAAAGGTCATAGCTAAATAAGTATATTAACCTCCTGTTGGGATCATTAGTTTTCTAAGTCATTAACAGCATCACCTTGCCCATGAGTCATATGCATGGATTCTTCACCTGACCTACTTATAAAATTGCTAATCAGTAATTTCTGTGGCTTGCCATTCTATTTTTCCTTAAAAGTATTCTGAAACGTATACCCCTCACCTATTTTGCAGTGCTTTGAACCATTCCCCACCCCACCCCCATCCTTGAATTGACTAGACATACCTTCACTCATTCAAATTCCGACAAAGATAAACTTCTTCGGTACATGAGCCAAATGTACAAGTATCAAGAGTACAGCTCGGTTACCTATTCCCAGGGCTGATGTTGAAGATACATAATGACCGGGAGAGCATGGGCAACAACCAATCAGAAACAGATGCCCTGTCCAATCAAAAGGAACACCAGCCATAACCACCAGCACAACCCAACAGGTGCTTACCAGCTGCCAGTCAGCATTGCCTGTTCCCAGGGGAGGTCCACAGCTGCTTTCAGACCAAGGAGATTAGCAAGGGACAGAGAATACAAGTAATAATGTGCCTTCTCTACGACTCGATTTTGTCAACATCTCTTTATACTTCACTTGGTCCTGTTTTAACTAACTATGGCATTCCCATAAAACCAAGACCTTTTTCTATTAACTTCCTAATCCTAAAAAGAATTTGAGTCATTATTTGATGCTGTGTAATATTTCCAAGGGAAAAAGATTCTCCCCATTCCCAACTTAGAGCATGCTGAGATATTTAGAGGCAGGGTGCAGGGAGTTTTATATGTATTAGCCTTACCTGGATGGAATGATGTCCTCAGTGTGACTTCAGCACTCTGTTTAAAATTGGTTTCAGAAGTAACACAAACATATAAAAACAAAGGCTTAAAAATGCATTCCAAAGAACATCATGGATTGTTTTTTTTTAATATTATTTATTTATTTATTCATGAGAGACACAGAGAGAGAGGCAGAGACACAGGCAGAGGGAGAAGCAGGCTCCGTGTGGGGAGCCCGACGTGGGACTCAATGCCAGGACCCCAGGATCACGATCTGGGATGAACAGATGCTCAACCACTGAGCCACCCAGGGATCCCCTCATGGATCGTTTTTAAATTATCTCCGCTTCTGCTCCATTAGTGAAAATAATAGAAGTCTATCCACATAAAAAAAAATCTGATATTAAGTACGTGACTATATGCACACATGATATTTATTTTTATACCCATATGAGTGAAGCCTACGCATAATCTGTATGTTATTTGTCTAAATTTAGTTTCAGTTCTCACAGAAAATTCTATATGGTGCAGAAAATAACATTTATCCCTTATGATAAATTTAGTAACCAAAAGTTGGCAGACTATTAATAGATGCTAGAGGTCATTGCTCTCTTGCAACCACTAAAAACATGTTCTCTGTTATAAACATTTGAACAAGGTTTAAATTTGGTAGATTATTTATAAAATGAGAGCTTTACAGACATTCCTCTCCGACATCCTAGGAGAACGGTCATCTCTTCCATCTTCTGTATTCTAAGAGATGTACGATGTGCTAGAGGCATGTCTCTCAAATGCCACATATGCTGGGAAAGCATAAGCAAATCTCGTTCCTAGTCAGGCATTCTGCAAGCCCATGCATTCCACAAATCACAGTGAAATGACCCATTTATTCATTCTTTTGCTTATTCCTTCCACATAATTTTATTGGGTGTCTTCCCAAATAAAATTTGGGATCCTGATGCTGTTTTGATGAATACAACCTCACCTCTGTCTTCTAGCATATACTCTAGATGCAAAGGCAAGACACATGTAAGTAGAAATTAATCTACATGGAAATGTATGCTAGGATCGCAATAAGGACTAGATGCTATTCAAGGACAAAGAAAGAAAAGTTAAATGTTTTAGGGAGATGGGGAGGACTGCAGTTGTCTGCTGAGGACTCCTGAACAGGTCATTCTGAAATAATAAAAAATAGCCAGGAGTGCCCAGGGGGCTTCAATTGGTTAAGCCTCTGATTCTTGGTTTCGGTCGTGAGGTCGTGATCTCAGGGTCATGGGATGGAACTCCACATCCAGCTCCCTGCTGAGTGGGGAGTCTGCTTGAGATCTTCTCTCTTCCTCTCCCTCTGCCCCTCCCCTCTCAAATAAATAAATAAATCTCTGATAAAGTGGCCAAGCCATTGGATGAGTGAGAGCCTGCAATGCACCTCAAACTGACATAATTTCATATTTTGTTATCCTTTAAGGTGAAAATAAAGCTTCTCTGAAGTGATTATGTACGTGAAGAAAAAGAGGATTTAATTCACAAAAAAATGTTAGCTTCAGGTCCAGGGATACATTATGTCCTGATACAGGATGCCATCAGTCACTTAGGTGGGACCAGCGCCCGCCAACATGTGCAGTCCATGGAGATTGTCCCTGGCTTTTGTGCCCTACCTTACCCACCCTTTGGTCCCTTTCTCCTTCCTAACCTTCTCCTTCCTCTTCTTCAGCTTCCATTTTAGTCTTAGACGTGAAGATGCAAATTTAATCCATGGAGTTTTCTTCGTTTATATTTAGTTTGCATGAAAATATGCTCCAGGGAAAGCTTCACGTTTATCATTTCAATATTTTAATAAGAATCTGATGGCCTAGGAGTGCCTGGGTGGCTCAGTGGTTGAGCATCTGCCTTTGGCTCAGGTCATGATCCCAGGGTCCTGGGATCGAATCTCACCTCGGGTCCCTTGCAGGAAGCCTGCTTCTCCCTCTGCCTGTGTCTCTGCCTCTCTCTCTTTGTCTCTCGTGAATAAATACATAAAATCTTAAAAAAAAAAAAAAGAATCTGATGGACAGAAAATGTATTCCCAATCCTGGGATTCCAGGTGCTAATAGCATGGCTTTTAAGGAAAGAAGTAAGAGAATAAATTATGATAGTTTAGTTATTATCAATGAACGTGTTTGTGCTCAGGCACGTAATATGTTTATAAGGTACATATAAGGTGTATATAAGGCATAGAACACACCCATGTATATGATCGACTAATAGAAGGCTGCTGTTTTAATTATTACACCCCTCAGAACTTAACATCATGCAAAATGACTTGCAAGTGATTGTTTTTCACATAGAAAAAGTCCATTTCTTCCATTTTGTTTCAGAGCTCCCCACTGTTTAAAAGAAAATTAAACACAGCAAAAATTTCTGTCAAATACTCCAGAGGGGCCTCCAATTCTTTTCTCTTCTGGCTATGCTGCACAATTTCAGCGAGCACTTTTTGGAAAATGGTGTGTGTGTTGGGGGGGCGGGTGGGAGCGGAAACTTTGAACTCAGTGGAAGACAGACACAAAATGTCTCAAGCACTCTAATTGTTTTTCTGGGAAATTTAGTAATTATAGAGAAGTTCTGTTTATTTTAATGGCTTCTTATCACCACATGCAACTCACTTAATGACCACATTTTCTCAAGGGACCTCCATGACATCATCGAGTAGCTCCCGAGCTTTCTGATTCTTTAAAATACTGTCACAGCCAATTTTCAGCTTTGCAGAGGATTGTGGGATTCCTGGAAAGGCTCACAAAGCTCCCTTACAGACATACATGTGCATGCATGTCCATACCTGCACCATGCATGGTATTTCATCACACCCCATACAACCGGTAAAAATAAAGCATTTAATTGGTTCACAATTCACAGGGCAGGGAGATGAAGACTGGGATCCCTTTAAATCACTGCTGTATCTGGAGGGCCTGAGGGGGTGGCTGCAGACCAGGCCCTGAATGAGAACATTGCGCAGAGAAATGATACCAGCCACGTGCTTTGTCCTGTGCATGGCACAAGTTTGGCACACGAGAGTGAGTACGTGAATGGAGGCCTGATTGAGTGAGGGTTGATTTATCAGAGGATGGGGATTGGGGAAGATGTACAAAGAGCATCCCAATCTCTGGGGCTGCCCTGCTTGAGGACTGCTCTTCATAATGGTTCATCATATTTCTCTGGAGGTGGTTCCATTTTTCACCAATCATCTCTGCCATTCAAAGTTTTATGCCAAGAGCATGGCATCTCTCACGATGGCCTTCTAGCACTGGGACACCATGGCTTGGAGAGATTAGATGGTTTGGGGGAAGGAATAAAAAACATTTCACCACATTTAAATCACATAACACCTTTGGCCTCTTATTTCTCAGCTTTGAAAGAATAACCCCAGATTCTCTCTAAGTAGATGACAATTACTCTGTGCAAAACAAATCAATTCCCTTTCCCACGGAGATCTCAGTCTCCCTGTGGCTCTTCATTGGCTCTCCCTGGGCTCATGCCCGCAAGTGTGTGCTTCTCATAAAACGAGGAGATAAGGGACCCAGCCAGAGGCAGCCTGGGGCAGGGTTGGGGGGGAGGCTGTTGGGCTGAGGGGTCAGTGAAGGTTGTGGCTTTGGAACCCTGACCCCCCGCACAATGTACAGCATAGCGTTAGTGATTTTCTCATTTCCACTGAAAGCACTGGCCCGCTTGCGACGGGAATATCAAGTGTTACCACGGGTTGCTGCAGCTGTGAGCCATTATTTCCAGTGGCAGTGGAAATCCATTGAGAGATCTCCTGGGAGATTGTGCAAAATGGTGTGGTGGGTTTAATATTAACCCTTGCCACCGCTGTAGCTAAGACTTCCGGCAAAGCCCAAATTTTACTGGTCAGCTGCTGCCAAGTTTTAGAAAAAACAGACTTCATCACATGCACGCTTGAGTTTGAGATGGAAAGCAAGTGCCTTCTAATGCAACACTAGCCCCTTGGAAGCCTTTTGTCTCCGTTTGACAGTTTCACACCCCACAATGTCTGTTTCAGAGAGGTCTAGAAAGCTCTCGAGGAGGGGAGAGCCTGTGATGAGGAATACAGCACAATTCGGACGAACCCAATGCCTTTTTCTTTTATAGTTCAATATGTGCCTTACAAAAATACAACACTTTATTACATTACCAGGCACACTTACTTTTTATTTCTACAGCTTTTTCTCTTGTTTTTTTTTTTTTTTCCTCCTCCCTTACTTAATTTGAAAGGTCTCTATTATTTTGTTTCATTTATTGTTTAGGGCCATTTGCATTCTAGACCCTCTAGATGACAGTTTTCTCTTTGAGGCGCACATTTTAAGTGAATAATAAAATCGTGAAAACCACACGAATATGACCAACGCAGGAATCGGTGTGCCAGTACAGCATGTTGATTGGAGGCCACATAGTTCCATTTAGACGTAATTTTTAAGATCGATTAGCTGCATTTCATTAGTAGACACGGTCCTATGATCTGATGTCAAAAGACATCAGTCCTGTGATCTACAGCAGGATTTCTCAACTTTGGTACAGTGACATCTGGGGTGGGATAATTCTTTGTTACGAAGGGCTGTCCCGTTCATTGCAGGCTGCTTTGGAGCAATCCTTTTGGCCTCCACCCTCTAGATACCAGGAGCATCCTTTCTCCTGGATGTGACAACCAAAACGTCTCCCAACATTTCCAGCTGTCACTTGGGAGCAAACTCACCCCGGTTTGAGAACCACTGCTTTAGAACCAACGCTCAGAAGGAAAGAACATAACACATTTGTTTAAACTATGAACAACATCCTCATAGTGTAGGATATTTTATACCAGGGATCTAAATCCCTGATCACAAATCCTTAATTGTTCTGATTCCTATCCAGTCTTCACGCTCTTTTTCGTCTCCCTTTGGTGGACTTCAAAGAAAAATATCCTGAGCTCTTTCCTTACCCATGGACTGTTGAAATCTTCAGGTGGTTCCCAGCTTAGCTTTTCATTTTCACTTAGAATTAAAGCCTTCAACACTGGAACTTAGCTCCCAGCTGCGGGCTGACTCTATCTCAGCCCGGGACTCTATCTTACTCGCTGCTATCCAGGGAAGCACCAGGTGGGGGCAGATGGAGAGCCCAGGCTACCCAGAAGTCACCAGAAAGTTTTGCTACCCCTTCCTCAGCATGGAAAGGGGTCCTGAGCATCAGCTGGTGTACCCCGCGATCAGCAGCAGGAGACCTGGTCCCTGTCACTGTCCACCAGTAAAGCATTTCCATACACCAATTCTTATTCTTGAGAGATCTTCATTCCAGTGTATCCTTGTGTCTTTAAACATCGATGGCCCTTCAAGTTGGAGGTCCTGCCACCAGCTACCATTGCTTACACCCAGGTTGAGATTTAGATTGCTCTGGGACTAGAGTTCCTCAACACTGTTTTTTGTAAGATCCTGTATTCCCACAAGGACATAACATTGTTAAACAGCAATTTCAGCTGAAAGTTAACAAGGTTTTAAGGTAGTTAAAAAACTGTGAAAGCCTGACTCCCAGTGTGAAATACAAAACCTGCGAAATTCAAACATGCAGGAACGCTTTCATTTACTCAGAGTATGATTAAGGCTGAAAATGTTTCTTTGTTTAAAAAAATAAAAATTAAAAAAAAAATCCATAGGCCGGAGTGTAAAGAAATGTAGGATTCTTCAACTTGCTATTTCTTTTTTCCTTTTCAAATTATGAGCTGAAAATAGTTCAGTGCATATATAATCAGGTGTTTTTATTTGTATACACTCTCTGTATACTCTCCTTGTACTCTAAATTTCTCTCTAAATGTATGTATATGTATATATTATACTTTTATATTAAGCATAGTTATGCAATTGCACATATGAGAAGACCTCAGCAGGTTAAAGGAACACATTATTATTTTTAAGAGAACATATGATTATGTTCTGATGGAATGGACATTCGAATTTGCATCAAAAAACAATATTCGGTTCTCAGCTTGCTCTGGAATAGAATAACTACATTATTTTATCAGCATTTCAGCTAATTCTAAGTTTTCTCATACCTAATGCTAGAATCCAAATTCCCTCAACATTCTCTGCATGCTCCCCAAATCATAAAAGGCCTCTTAAAACTGCAAGGTATAGAAAACATACAGAAAATAGATCTTTATATAGATATACACCTCCATGAACTAAGTATTCTAAAAATTTGTAACGGCAACTACTACATGAAATGAATTCTGTATTCATTCTGCAGAGGGTGAAGTATACAGTTATTTTACAAGCAGTACAAAAGTTTTTATATTATTGTGATAAAGTGATTCAGCACACAGTTTTTGAAAACTAGGATTTCTGGAAAGTGAGGTGGGGGGGAAACAGCTCTTTTCACCAACAACACTTTCTCTTAATATGAGCTTCCCCCAACTTCGTTAAGATTTTAAGTATTATGTACATAGCATTCAAATTTAGTTATTAGGAGTATGATTTTGAATAACATAATGAAATATCTGATCTCTCACTTGAGCTTTGTACCGTCACAGAAATAGTATTTCAGGATAGTTGCGGGTAATGAATATTGATAAAAATGGCATGTATTCTATCTTTCCTTAACAAAAAGGGTCAAAATAATTTCATTATGCACAAAAATGCATTCATCTGTAGCAAATATTTATATGAAGGGAAAGATACAAACTTCACTTTTCTTTATTCGTGTTTTTAAAATAGTCTTTAAAGTATTTATTTCATCCCTAAAAACATGCAAAATTTTCCTTATCTTTTAGTTTTTTATTGCAGTCACTATTTATTTGGACTTGTAATGAATCTAATTTAAAAGATACAGAACTAAAAAAAAAAGATACAGAACTTTCAATTCAAAAGACTTGGAATTGTAAAATCTTTTTTGACTTTGGAATCAATATACTGAAGTGTCAGATAAATCAATGATCTACAAAGAAAAGGAGGTAAATAAGCTAAGTCCATATGATGTGATAGTAGTTATTTAAAATCACAGCCAGAAAGTAAAGATCTGGGGAAGTCTTCGAAGCATATTAGGTGAAGTAGGAAACTTAAAAAATTCTATAGTTGGTATAATCCAATGTTATTAAATATATTTCCACAGATGATAGTTCTAAACGTAAAAGCACATGTATGTGTGTATATATGCACAAACGTATGTGAAATATATATTGATATATATGTGAAAAATACACATCACATCATGTGAAATGTGTATTTTAGGTCCACGTGTGTGAAAAAAATGGGATAGGAAAACATTATCACTCTGATGGCATATCCCTGGGAGATAGAAGTATGGGCAATTTTAATTTGATTTTATATTGGTGTCTATATTCTCTAAATGCTCTGCAATTATTGTTGACTATTTTATAATCAGAACTTAATGGATGTTTTAGGTAAAATGCTATAATCTTAAAAATTATGAAGAAAAAAACCCCAATCTATTTATAACAGAATTAAAACCTGGAAAAATCTAGATTTGAGATGTTAATTCAGGAACAAATTGATATGTTAAAGTAATATGTGCTTCTACATCTAAGCGTGTGTGCTATGAAGAGTATAAAGTAAAAACTCAATTTGATCACAAGAAAAGTGATCTGACGAAGAGACTAGAGAAGAGGAAGTCTTAAAAACGCTTTGAAAATCGGATGCTTTGGTATATTCTCTGTTTTCAAAGAGTTTAGGTTGGATTAATTTTTTAATTGGTGTCCAAGTCATAACAAAAAGGTTTCATTTTCAACAGGAATGACTGTATTCTCCTCAAAGATCAAGGAATTTCAGGTATACGGAGAATCAGACAGGTAAAATGGTTATGTCTATTTCTATTTACATGGAGTAGAATATTCAAATTTTTATATTCAGTATATGGGCAAAAATACTGGGAGCTTTTCTGTGTTTTGAAATTAATATATTACAGAAGAACATACAAATGGTCATTAAAAGAACAATATTTTAAAAGCAGCCCAGTGAAGTTTCTCCGAGTTACAGAGATAATGAACATAAATTGTCTCATCTGAAAGGCTTCTGTTTGCTAACTAGCTTTTTGTTTAAGCCTAATTTTTATAGGATTAATGTTTTAGGGGTTAAGTCACAGACGCTGCAGGAATACTGGCCTTACTAGGGTCTGATTTTTTTTTTTTTTAATCATTAATGAATCCAAAAAGTAGAGGTGGAGAGGTGGGGCCACATATGGTGTCAATACACTTTAATTAAGTGCAATAATTCCCCTTTTCCTGAGGTAGCTGTGTTAAAACAGATTTCTCTTCAGAGATTTACATTCTGGGGATCTATTTTTCAGCACAGGGCCATCAGATTCTTCTGTGGAATTCCACTGCCCTCTGTTGGATCACTGTGAAACTTCAAATGCCTTCCCATCCTGAGAATCAGAAAATTTGGGGTTCAGTTTCTTCGTTTTTGGTATTTTCAGCTCTTGCTATAAATCCTCTGAGGACAACATAGTGTGAAGAATCTTGAGGTTCAAGGAAGACCGCCTCACCTCCTAAAAGGCAAATTTCATTCAGAAACACAGCTTTATGTCTTGAAAATAAGCTTAGACTTGTATCACCATCTATTTATATGTAAATAAAATTGATAACATTTATCAAAAGCTTTTGCTTGCTGGGACAGAATGAAAGACTGTTAGACAAATGCCGTTGAAGTGTGGCAACATCACTTTCTTTTTTCCTCTCTGAGGAACCAGATAGAAAATATGGTAATCTAGGCTGATTGATTATAATCTCAGGGTATTACTGTATTTTCCTTTCTTTAGCTAACTATCCTAGAGACCAGATTCTTTTAAGAATTAAAACTCATCAGTGTCTGCAATTCATTTTTTGAGTGGTTTTCAGGGAATGAAGTTTCGCAACATTGACCCTTGTTTCGATGAGGAACTTTGGAGATGGATGCCTTTGATCTGCGGAGCAGACGGTGGTCTGCACGCTTCTAGCACAAATCCTCCACAAATATACAAGAAGAAGTGACCTGGAAAAGTCACCTCACTGAGGAGAAAAGAAGTGACCAGAGGTGGACTCTGAAGGCTCAATGCTATCTGGCTGGAGGCATTGTTACCGATTGGCTGTCAGTTTTTAATTCTTTGGATGGTGCTTTTCGGCTAGAATTTGAAAATCTCTCCTCCCTG
Organism: Canis lupus familiaris; assembly: GCF_011100685.1. NCBI lineage: Eukaryota > Metazoa > Chordata > Mammalia > Carnivora > Canidae > Canis > Canis lupus. The sequence continues at coordinate 9,881,701 of NC_049230.1, forward strand.
CTCAACATCTGGTTTAGCAATTCTTTGAGAGACAAAACAGCCCTTTCTCTCTCATCCCATCTATTAAAATGTACCTAGGTCCTGAGACAGGAATGAATGACCATGTCAGAACTGAATAGTTCTCCTCCAGCATTCTGCTAGAAATAAGTCCTAATGCCCTAAAACCAAAATATTACAGTAGGACAATCTTCGACAGTGCAATTGATGGGAAATTAGCTTGGTTTCCTGCTTGATCCCATGAAGTCATTTGTTACATCAAAACACATGAAATATTATAATCAGTTCAATTTATTTCTTTATTTAAAGAACAGCATGATCATGTAAGTCCCTATATTGGATCCCTTAGTGGCTGTTAATATTTTAATTTATAATCAACTCTTCGAAACAGTTTTTTTATAAAGTGTTTCTTAATGGTACTTAACGTATTAAATATGCAGGAAGACCTGAACCTGGATGTATTCGTCATGCTTCAATGTTACAACACAGGGGTGGCCATTTATGAGGACACTTGTATTTTAACAGTAAAGAATTTTAAAAGTTAGTTATAATGTGCCTCTTGCATCAGTGCAAAATTTCTTAAACTAATCCAAACTCTTTCAGTAATACGAAATCTTGGGCTGAGGGACTAATTTTTACATCTCTTTTTATTTTTTGATCCCCCCACTTAACTGACATGCAACGAAACAGAACAAACTGAGAATAACAAAAATCTATTTATGTCTGTAAGTTGTTTATCTGCCATATGATCAATGTTTACTCATGTTTCTTTCATTTACCAAGACAGATATGCTTGAAGCTATACCTAATTACCATATCATATATAAGTATCATCATTGTTAGAGGAAAGAGATACTGATATATTTAGGGTTTTTATTTTAAGACTAAAAAATCAGTTGCGAATTACGATGTAGATTATTTCTTGGGTCTCCACAAGCATAAGTCAAAAATGTGGATTGAGATGTTGTCAATAGTCTTATATAAGTCATAAAAATTTAAATCCTATGTGCAATTTTAAATAAAGTTATTATTATTATAGAGATTAATCATTACTGTAAAGGTGATCAAATTGTTTTAAATACAAAAGTGTTATTGTTGAAAAACGCGTGAGATCAGAATTCATGAATATTCTAAAAAAATTTTTATGCAGACCCTGAAATTTATCTAAATCTTCTTTGTTTAAAATCAAACTTACTGCCATCTGTAGTTGAAGCATATTATTTGGTGATCTATGAAGCCGAGTAGGAAAAATGCATTCATACAAGGTTTATAAGATCTCTTACAGTTATTGAGAAGAGAAGAATAATCATATATTTCTTTAATCTAAAGGTTGTCTTACTAAATTGTCTTGGCAAGGGGTATTCTCTATATAAAAAATAATATTCTCTTACAACTGTATAGTCAAGATTTATGGGACCAGAGTGGAGCAGAGATGCCTGTCTTTCTAACTGTTCACCACCTTTTAAGACATATGCTTCATGTAACAATTCATTCAATGTATCAATTCATTTTTTTAAAGATTTTATTTATTTATTCATGGGAGACACACACACACACACACACACACAAGGGGGTGGGCAGAGAGAGAAGCAGGCTCCATGCAGGGAACCTGACACGGGACTCGATCACTGGTCTCCAGGATCACGCCCTGGGTTGAAGGTGGCTTCAACCGCTGAGCCACCTGGGATGCCCTCATTCATGGAAAGTTTTGATCAATGTTAAATGCAGAAAGCTAGATCCCGTTCTAAGAGTTTTACCTATGTCCCCACCCTCTCGTTCTTCTGTTCTAAAGAACTGTCTAAACATCTTCCTATTGCTATGACCTCCATCCTATGTACTGAAGGCACTGGATAATAACTCATCGACTAGAGTGCTTATTTGTTCCTTTGACTGGATTTACAGATACAGAGTGCCACCAGTTCTTGCAAACTCTGGGAATTTCCAATGGCAGGAAGATTGTTTTCTCTCTAGAGCTGATCTGGGCCATTTTCTGTTTCCCCTTCTTTGTTCTTCTTAGTCTTTTGAGCACAGAATTCCTGATATCACAACTACATTACCGCCACCTAAGTCCATGCTGTTTCCTACTTAAATTTTAACCAAAATAGACAGTGAGAAAGTAATGCAAAAATTCCTCTTCCTTCATTTTATTCCAGACATATGGGGAGTTTTCTGAAGGAACTTTATGGAACAAATTTTTCAGTTTACTGTGCTCCAGACATTGCATTTGGCCCTTTAGAGACATTATCTCCTATGATCCTGTCAATAGTTCTATGAGTCATTATCATTCCTTCCATCTCATACATGAGATGCAATTCGCATAGAGGAAGTGATATGCCAAAAAAAATCATGTAGCAGTCTTCAGACATAGAGTTTCCACAGAAACTTCTCACTGCATTGTCTTCTACTTTCCATACCTTCCTAGCAAAATCTCTTCTCCCCTCCAAATCAGAAACACTTAACGTTTGTTAGGCAAACTTTTGAAGGAAGGAATATATTCCTTATATTCCTTAGAAGGGATATATTTCCTTAGTAGGAAACTAGTTTTTATAAGTAGAATTTCAAGAAAGAATTTCTGTCTAGCCAGGTTGAACATGGCGCCTTCCAACTTTACGTCTTACCTCAGGTCTGTATATTGACACCAGTGTCTCTGGACTATAAAGAAGTTATCCTGAGTCTTGGTATCTTTCCTACCTTGTGACTAGTCTACTCCTCTGTTTCAAAAGATCTTACAAGTCACCATATTCACCTTTATAGCTCTGGCATCCTTAGAAATCTTAACATTGCCCGGAATCATATCTGGTAGAGCATGTAGATGAGTTACATTACTACTCCATTTTGTATGAGCTACATTTAACCACTAGTGAATTCATGACTCATTCTGCTAGCTTTTACTAGAACCCTGGGTAGAGTGAGGCTGTGGACACAGAAATCTGATGAAAGGCATCCTCTTGAACCGGTTGGTTTGGAAACAATTCTGCTTTCTGTTTCTAAGACAACCTCTCTTGTTCTTTTATGCTACCTGATAAATTTCTGTTTCCTGTTGGAGAGATAATGCTAATAGTTCAACGGAAGAACAGCCATGACTTGGTTCACTAAGCAATTAAATGCCTTCATTCCAATCCTAACTACTTCCCTCAGTTCTTTGATACCTTCTCCTGAGGCAGAGATGAAGGATGACGCTTTTCCCCAGGTTCATTCATGACACACTCTATTTAAACAATTAAAATATGCATAACATGTAATTACCCACAGTAGCAGAATATTATTTTACAGACTTTAAGGTAATTTCATAGTTGGTTGGTGTCAGAAGGGACAAACACCTATGTTTACGGGGGCTGATTTCAAACAACAAATTTACTCCAATTTTCAAGAGTTGGATATAGCTACTCCTAATATTCTCACCTCCATTTTTTTACATTGGATAATATTAGAGGCCTTTTAAAAACTTTTTAACTTAAAAATTGTTACAAAATATCTCCTTACTTGGTAATATATCAAAGGTGCTTATAATTTAATAATGCATTGTGCAATTGTAAAGCCTTAACTCGTATAGCCAGCCCTCTGAGTGTCACATGAGGGGTTCGAAGCTACCTTTTCTGATTCCCGATAGCCTTTTTTAAATTGTCCTATTGCTTATAAACACTATGAATCCATATAAAGAAAAGATAAAAATGAAGCTGAAAACACAGTTTTCAGGCTCATAATTGAGGCAAAAAAATAACTATTCTAACGTTACTATAAATGCTAATGAAACACATATGTGTATTGCTAATAGATTTTTCAGGCAAATATATCTTATGCCTAATATTACTGAGTCCGATTCAGTAGACAAATTCCCATGATGGCAGACTCTACCCTTTGCCGAGGAGATTTCCTATTAATTTATATCATTGGTCATACATAGGATAAAGAAATGAGCAGAGAGAGAAGGATATGGTATCAGTCCTTACAAACAGGAGAGGTTGTTACTTGTTAAAAAGCTCTCCTATTGTACTGACAACTTATTTTACATATTCTAACATTGGCAGCTCAGTAGCAGCACATTTGTGGGCAAGATATAGTCAATTATAGTAAATACAAAAAATATTGAGGTGATTTTATGAACTCTCAGGGAAATCAGGAGTAGCATGCTTAATAAAAGATAGCTGTTTATTTCCTCACGATTGCCAAGCGTGCATTAGTACTTACAAGAGAGATTTTTTTTTAAAGGTGGGGGGATCTCATTTTCTAAATGGTTTCCATGGTTGTATTTTGTTTGTTTTATATTTTCTTGGTACATAAAGGAAATTATCTGAGAGTAGAGAAAATGAAGATGTAACAATACAATAATCCTCTTCCAGCAAAGAGTATTTTAAATTCAGAAACCATCTAAGTTTAATTTGTCTCTCATTAGAACCAGGAGAGCAGAGAGATGGGGCAAGGGGAGCTGATTTAGGAACGTTGCAGCTCATTCTTAAACATCGTGGTATTTTTCTTGAAACAGAAGGTAGTAATCAATGAGAAGTTTTTCAATGTGGTTCAGCTCATATAATACTTTCCTGGTGTTAGTCTAACCACTATTGCTTTGCACCTTTTTTTTTTAAAAACCTTAGTAGACTCTTCAAGGTCACATCTGTTAGGGCACATAATGGTTTTTAATCACACTTTTCTAAATGACTAGAACACAAGTATGTGAGGGGAGCAGCACTTAAACCGAAGCCTGATCCCTGTTGTAGGATATTTGGGTGGTGATTTTCTGGAGGATTGAATGCAGAATGGCAGAGACCCCTGCTGAACCCACGCCAGTTGATATACAGCTGAACAATCAAATGCAGGCAAACTCCCACTCTGAATAAGTCTCCTTTCCCTAAGGAGGATCATGGAGAATGCACTTTCAATTTTCGGGAAGCAATGAAGGCTAGAATAATATATTATCTTTACAGACTCTTGTCTTCGATTCCAAACACCTCTAATGCACCTTAAGTCCACATCAGATCAGTTTCAACCAAATTATAATAAGTATTCACAGTGCAGTGCTTTTTTTCTTAAATTTGAATTAGGTGCTAAAAACAAATTTTTCCTCTTTTTCAACCTATATTTAAACAGATCATTAATGATGTGCTACTGACTTCTGCAGTCTGACTTGGAACAAAATCATGTACTATATTACACATCGTATACTATAGACATACGTAATACCTGAGTGTACCACATACATTCTCAGTAGTCACTTATATCCTGGAGGCATAGACAAAAAGAGCTGACACTTATTTCAAAATCCATTTCATTCAATAAATTAACACTGTTTCAGGCAGTGAGAAAACCACAGCTGCAAGGAATAAGGACCCTGTTCTCAAAGACCCTCTTATCTATCTATCTATCGCCTATCTATCATCTATCTATCTATCTATCTATCTATCTATCTATCTATCTATCATCTATTCCATTGGACCAGAAAACAAAAACAAACTAGATAATTTTTTGGATGGTAAATGTGATGAGACAAGTAACACTGAGTGATGGAATAGAGCAAGACAGAAGGAAGCTACTTATGTTTATCATTAGGGAAGATATTTTGAAGACACATTCACACTGGGAGTTGGATGACAGGAAACCAAATCAGCTTTGAGAAGGTTTGACAGCAAAAGTAAGAACAAAAACTTTAGGGCAGAAACAACCATGCTAGAGAAACTATGCAAAAGGCTACTGGGGCTGCACCCTGATGAATAAGAGAAAGGATATTAACTGGTGAACTATAATATTTTGCAGAGTCTTGAAGGCCAGAGTGAGTTTTTCACATGGGCCGCTAGCACAGTTAAACAGGGCTTTACTTACTATTCAATATTCTAGATTGTAATAGTAGTTTCTGTTTTAACCAAGACAACTTGACGTCCCTATAGCCAAACCCATTCTTAGTTGACAGTATATCACATATCTAAATAATCCAGTCCCCAGGAGCACCAGACCCACCAACTATGGGGTGGCTCAGTGGTGGAGCATCTGCCTTTGGCTCAGATCATTGTGATCCCGGGGTCCTGTGATTGAGACCTGCATCAGGCTCCCTATAGGGAGCCTGCTTCTCCTTCTGCCTATGTCTCTGCCTCTCTCTCTCTGTTTCTCATGAATAAATAAATAAAATAAAATAAATAATAATCCAGATCCCAGTTTCAAAGAGGCAGGAAGATCTGCTTCTAATGAAGAAATACATCACTAGTGACAGTAGTAATCTTGAAAAGTCATGCTACTTGCTTATTAATTCAATACGGATTTCAATCACAGTAACAGTGCACTGCCACTAGAATACAGAAACGAAGAAAATATTTTCAGTCCTTAACGGAGTTTATAATAAACATATGTTATTTTCACTATGTAATGTCAAGGTCAAAAGAATATAAAACTTGGTTTGATCTTTTTATTTCCTCATTCTCAAGATGAGGCCTTTGAATTACTGACTGGACAAATGACCACAATTATAACATGTGACATTTGAAGCTCTGAGAAGGAAACACTGATTTCCTGGCTGCATGTGTCTATGGCAACTACACCAAGAGTATCCATAGGCCAACCTAGCCATGCCAAGGAAAGAAAGCCTGGATTACTATAGCCATAAACTCAGATTTAAATTTTGAAAGATTGTCCAAATGATTGGGTGCCAATTCAATGCAATGAGTATTTATTTATGATCTATCATATGAAAGTCAGATAGTATTCTGGGTGGAATGATTCTAAGATAAAAACTATTCTTAAGAACTTTCTCAGGGGAGAAAGACAAGTTAGCTGTTAGAAGGCAGTGTTAAAAAATGCTTTAGTAAAATAAGAGTATATGAGGCTAAATAAATTAACAGAAAAAGGAGAAGAAATTTATTTTTCTTTTTTTTTTTTCGAAGATTTTACTTATCTATTTGAGAGAGAGAGCAGACAGAGAGGGAGCAGAAGGAGAGGGAGAAGCAGACTTCCTGCCAAGCAGGGAACCCCTCCAGGGGCTCAATCTCAGGACCCCAGGATCGTGACCTGAGCTGAAGGCAGACGCTTAACCCACTGAGCCACCCAGGCACCCCTCAGAAAAGGAATTTCTAACATCCTGGCAGGAGGTGGAAAGAATGCAGGAAGGCCTCCCTGGAAGGAATTGACTTGAGCCTTAGACCAGAGAACTGTGAGTCAGAAAGGCAGGCTTGGTGAGAACAGAGTGAACATGGGTAGCAAAAAAGTATCACAGGCAGAGGGAACAGCAGATGCAGTCATAAAGATAAGATGGTAGAGCATTCAAGGGAATGTATATAGATTAATATGAGTTTAGATATTTCCATTTTTACCTATTGAAGCAACAAATGGGACAATTTGTTATTCTCTTTGAATGCACATACTCAAAATCAATCATTTTTCAAGATTTTTTACATATGTAGTATATACGTAGACGTTTGTTTATTTATTTATTTTAGAGAGACAGAGTGCTTGAGTGAACACGTGAGCAGAGGGAGAATGAGAGAATCTCAAGCAGACTCCTTGTTGAGTGTGGAGCCCCACCAGGGGCTCGATCTCACAACCCCAAGATCATGACCAGAGCTGAAAACAAGAGTTGGATGCTTAACCGACTGAGCCACCCAGACGCTCCCAAGATAATGTATTTTCCCACTTGGGTCAGCTTTTTCCACAGTGCCAAGATGTATGGCTACGGCAAGATTCTCTTACCATTATTTACTTCAATGTCCATTTGCACTTGCAGCAAACGTTAAACAGGAGAAACAAAGGAAATGAAACTTAGATCCATTTTCCTGATTCCTAGTTAATAGATTGACCTGGTAGGGATTTTGATCAACAGTTTAAATCCCATTATAAAGTAGCATGATAGATATTCAAATCCTCTAAAATACTAAAGGTCCTAAACAATCTTTTAAAAAATTCTCTAAAGAGTAGTTTTGTTTTTGAGAAATAATAAGTTATCCAGCCAGAAAATGCAAAAACTCATATTCATTACCACAAAAGAACTTATTTTTGAAAGCTTAATATTTTACTAGTTGTGTAAAGTCTCATCCTTAGTTTTAATACTTCTTGTCTTCAAGGCCAATGCCTACTAGTTTTGGCGCCAAACTAATTCAATTGATCTGAAATACACTAATCCAGATTGTTTTATATAAATCGACTGCAAAAGTCCTTCCCTTGAGGGGTATCTTCAGTAACTAGCTGGCAGATCCTGGACCACCTATACAATGGGAACTTTACAATATATATATTTTTTAACTTTGAAGATAAAAATCACTAATAAAAGGAAGAGCCTGATCTCGACCATCAGTCAGTAAGGGGTTCTGTTTCTCATAAGATATGCAGCCTATTTGATTTGGCACTATAGACTAGTCTGGGCATATTCAAAATAATCGTGCATTTCACTTAATACATGGAAATATGTGCAAGAATCTAATTTATAAAAATCTAAAAAGGGAGAAATGGGATATATTTGTTTAAAAACTTGATTTGATTTTTGAGATGAAGCCACATAATTTGTATGAAGGAAGCAGAAAAGAAGACATGGTGCTTCTTACCCAGGAAATCAAAAGGTAGGTCCACTTGAATGGAGTTGCTTCAAGGGAAGGCAAGTGACAGATTAATGATGCTAGGAGCTGCCCTGGGAGCAGGATTTATTTCCAAAATCTTATGGGTGCCTTTTTCAACTGATACCCTTTAAATAACCTTTAATTTTTCTGTGTTAAAATCTCTATTATAACAGGGAAAATTGAGGAAGACACTTATTAAAAAGAAGCAGCAACACATGTGGTATTATTTTTACAGCCATTTGGTGTGTTGATATAAAGTAATGCATTTGAGTCAAACATCATCTGTGTGAGTAGTTAAAGTGAAAACCGATCTGACTTTGCACTGTGGCTCAACTGGCTGTCCAATTAGCAAAATGATTAGCCAGGCTAATATCAACAGACCCGTTCCTGTGTCGATGTGACAGTTATATCACCACACAGATTTCAGCTTTCCCTGGGGTCTCCGACCATGATCCATATATCCTTCAAAGAAGCACCATTCATTGGATTTCTATCAGAGGCACGAGTGTTTTCTCTACAACTCAAAAATACTTCAACATTTCCCCCCAAAAATTGCAACGTTTTGCTTTTAAAATATATCATTAATTCAGCCCATTTCCAAATTATCCTAGAAGAGTTTGTAATAGAAGAGTTGGTTGTATAACAAATGACTTTGAACATGAAGTATGTCTAACTTGCAGCTATAGTGAATTAGAATAGTTTAAATATAAACCGTTTAAATACTGCTGTTTGAATATACACCCTCACTTAAAACTCTTAAATCCCATAAATGTATTTTAAAATAAATACTTGCAAATCATTTCCATATTGATGTGATTGCCAAGGGTGAATTTCTTGACAAGAGTATTCTCTTGATTGTCCGTATGTTTTCCAGACAATTGATTGGCTCAGAGGCCACAAAGTTAGATAAAAACCCTCCTTTATTTTGCCAAAGAAAGTAGAATTAAAATATTCACGTGAGAAAAAAAATAAGATCCCTAAACGTTGTTAATATACAGTAGACATTCTTAACCTGGATCTTTGGATAGGCTCAAGCAGTTTCCTAAGGCTTGCTAAAAGTGCAAACCCCATTGTGGTATCTTTGTGTGTGTGTGTGTGTGTGCACATGTGCATGTGTATGTGTGTGCATGTTCATCTGTGTTTACAGGTATATTTGAGGGTATTGAGAGATTATAGTCTTCCTCAAGTTCTCAAAATTATCTGAGGCTCACAGAAATTTAAACAATTGCTTTAGAGTGTTTAGCAGACAAAAGTCAAACCTCAAAGGAGAGAGTGCTGGACATCATCCATTTGGTCCTACAGATCCTTTATCTGCTCTCCCCCTGCACTACCCCTGTGCTGGGGAAGCTGGCCTTTAGGGACTGTGTTAGCTGGCTTTCTTTCAGACTTATGTTATATTATATTAGAGGAAGAGAGGAGAGTGTATCCAGGTACAGGTCTAACATCCACTTGCTTACGGTAAGTGTGCCATCTCTTCCTTTCCATAATTGCAGCTGATAAATAGATGATAATTACAATCCCCTGCTTTTTTTATTGTGAGGTGGCTGGAGTGAGCAAGGAGAAAAGCAATGTGATAGGAGAGAAAAGATTATCATGTTGGAGGAATAGATGACTGTTACCTGAGGTGAAACACAGAAGTAGGTCTCAATGGACAGAACTTACTCTCTAAATTTAAAAGAGAAAAAAATATAGACCAATTTTCTCATGGCACAGAAGGACATAAACAAAATAATATTAATAAAGTGAAAATGATTATTAACTCCAAATAACCCCCCAAAAAGAATTTGCATGTCCTACAAAATTGTGTTGATTTAACATTTTTTTTACAATATTGAGACCTTGAATAATAATTATGAATGGGAAAATGTACTTTACAATGGATCCATCTGGCTGTCCAACTCTAACCAAGTTTCCTCAATTGTAGGCAACTTAACATTATATGGATCCTAATTGGATGTGATAAGAGATATACAAAAAAACATGTTTTGTTAGCCATAAGCCTGCTTCCAAGTATACCATCAGTATGTCTATATTTAATATTAAATATTTAAAAAACAGAAAAATGAAAGGAAAAAATAAATATTTCCTAATAGCATGCTATTTACAAATAAACACTTTTAATTCTATATCTATATACGTACACATATGCATATATACACAACCATATAAATATGTGAATGCATAAATTTGGAAAATAATTGTTTTTTAACACACAAATTGCTATATCTAACTCTTGTTAAATCAATGTGTGTATGAATTACATTTGATATTTAGTGGAGTTTTTCTAAATAATATGAAACTCACTAGAGTATTTCAAAATCATATTTTAATATAGAACCTGCTCTTAAAATGTTCTTTTTTATATCCTTAAAGAATCCTTTTATTAGGAATCTTCATTGAGTTGTATTGGCAAAACTTATTCTGGATTTTAGGGTTCTGAGGTATATACAGGTGAAAATGACAATGTTTCAATCTGTACATAATTTTTTAAAGATTTTATTCTTAAGGGGTACCTAGGTGGCTCAGTTACTTAAACTTCTGCCTTCGGCTCAGGTCATGATCCCAGAGTCACTGGATTGAGCCCCATGTAGGGCTCGCTGCTCAGCGGGGAGTCTGCTTCTACCTCTCCTTTTCTATTCCTTCCACTCATGCTCTCTCTTGCTCGCTTGCTTGCTCTCTTAAATAAATAAATAAATAAATAAATAAATAAATAAATAAATAAATAAATAATATTTTTGAAAAAGATTTTATTTTTAAATAATCTCTATACCCAAAGTGGGTCTCAAACTCAACCCTGAGATCAAGAGTCACATGTTCTACCAACTGAGCTAGCCAGGCATCCCCAACCCATATATTCTTTCTTGCATTGGTTCCTCATTGAGCCTGATAAATTAAACAGATTATATTTGGGGGGCTGGGGGGCTTAAAAGAACACATATTTATGATTTCACAGTTCTACGGATCAGGAGTCCAGTAAGGATCTCACCCTACTAAAATTGAGACGTCACCAGGGCTACCTTCCCTTCTGTGGAGTTTGAGAAACAAAATAGGGTCTTTAATAAGGATTTCTGCAAAGTGATTTATAAAATGTCTTCTAAGAAGAGTTTAAATCATAAGGATTTGGATATGTGAAGCAATTACTTTGAAAAATTGACCTTGTTCAATGGGAATTTATTATTATGGATCCATCAAGCCTATTTTTAGTGTCAGTTACTATTTTTTTCTTCCTAAGATTTTCTTAAGATGGAGATATATAGTTAACCACTTTGGTATCTGCATAATATTGATCCCAGCCAGCTTTTATTTCTAGAATTGCTTTTATGTCCTTGTTTTGTAATTGCTATTTGTTTTTCATAATGAACATCCCACGAGATAGGTACTGTGAAGTATTTTTGCCCTTTGAGTTGATATATTACCTTTTCATGTTACTTTAAGAAACATCAAGAGTACATTTCTATAGCATTTTGTCCCGACATTACACTTGATTGTTCCGTTCTACAAAATTTGCTGCCAAGTATATCTAAATTCAAGCTAAATAAGTAAGATGCTCCCTTGTTAAGCAAATAGAAAGGACAAGAGTTGTGATCTGTTCTGGTACAAATTCTATTTGTAATATCAGCCACTGGGTGGTCAGTAGCTGATTTTCTGTTAACGATCTGTGTGCAAACACATGGGCTCCTGTAAAGTTAGATATCCTATTAGATGCATATCAGTCCTTTTTAAATAATGTTTCCCCCTAAAGTAGTCCTTCTTGGGCTAGGTCAGCAAAGGTGATTCCTTATGCCTTGGCTTCCTAAGACAGGAATCAAAATGTACTCGAAGACAATGCACAGGATAGAAATTGTCCATAATTCACAGCCTTGGTCTTATTTAGAAAGCAGCACAATATAATTCATTGTTGGGTAACAAAAACCTGTATTGCTTAAAATGTCTGTGATTTGAGTCCCCTCCCCCCACCGCCCCCACCCACCCAACAAAGTGACATTGACTGAATCTCTCCATAAAGAGAATTAGGCTGTTGCTTCTAGCTCAAATGCATACCCCGTCATTTCCTCTAATTTTATACAATGTAAATAAATACTCTGTGGTATTCAGAGGCTACTGGAAAACTCTGAATGCCTATCATGTGTTCTAAATAAGGCCCTCTTGAATAAAGAATTACCTTTGAGCTAAGGAAAGTAATAGTTGCTAAGCAGAAAGGTCAACAAGAGCAAGTGGGCTTTTTCCTGTATTTGTCTGTGAGAATAAACATATGGAGGGAAATGTCCTTCTATAAAAGAATTCAAACAAAGCAAAAGTCTTCAGAAAATAGATTGCCATGGAAAGTTTATTTAAACTTAAGACTCCCGCATGGAATTAGCCATGTTAGACTGCATTGAAGTGAATGAGTAATTCCATTCCAATATGGTCTACCTTCCTTTAATTTCGGTGAGTAATGTTTGGAATATTTGTGCCCAGTAGAATATGAGACATTTCAACATCAGCAAATCGAGCACAAGAAATAAGACCCCAGAGGAATGGCCTCACAACTTCAGTGCTGGTACCTTCAGACAGGTACAAACTCCCATCAGTACAGAAGGTGAGTGATATCTGAGGTTAGGAAACAATCACAACAGCTAGATTTCAAATGTATAGCATCCATTAGAATCAAATGAATTCTATAATTTAAATTCACAGTTCAAGATTTGTTTCTGTAGGGAAACATTTTACCCAATTCCCACAGTATTTCACAGATACGTGGAAAATAACACAGAATAGCTACGTTATTAATCGATTGGGAATATCTAGATGTTTACCTCCAGGAGAGAATAGACAATTTCATTCCCGAAAGAGCAAGCTTTACCCTTCCTTCTATTGATACATTCTCAACCATCTGTCTTACATCTTTGTTCCTAACATATGATATGGTCCTTTGTGAGTTTTGACCAATCATTATAAAAAGCCAGGCAGGGCTCTCTGGGTAAATTTTCTCAATTTACCCCTAACAAATTAACCATAATTTACAAATGTTGAAAACTTCAAGTACTACTAAAAATTAAAACCAAAAGGTAACCTATTGCCAGAATCTGTATTGATTTTCATGTTTTTAGAAGAGTTGAGTTTTTTAAAGTGATATGCAGACACCATACCTAATGAGAAACATTGGGAAGGAAAGAAGGCAATTTAATTTTTTCCCTTCTCTTTTTCCAATCCTCTCTTTTCTTTAAAGACTGGGAATCTGGACTAGCTAGGATATGGGGAGCCATCACTCACTTCTGTGGCCATGAAGAATCTTCTGGGAAGTAGGGGTGACAAACCAATAACAGCACATCTAAAAAGTGTAGTGATCACAGTTACAAAGGGAGAGAGACCTATCAGAGGAGATATTAAAGCATCTTATTAAACTATATTAATTTTAAATGGGTGCTCCTCACACCAGAATATATAGACTGATCAATCATGCAGAAGAGAGATCTCATAAATAATTCATGTGGACACTTGAATTTACTTAATTTTTGGAGGTAGAGTAACAAAATCTGTAGTAAAAGAAAGGGTTAACCATAATTGTATTAGATTTGTAATATTTTGAACATGCTGTCAGAGCATCACCAGGTGCCATTTACCAAAATAAATTCTGCATTGATTCCACAATCAAATATATGAAAGAAGAGGAAGAACAACCAAAAAGAACCTCAAAAATATATAGCTAAATATCTACTTGCTGTTAGAATGAAGGAAGCTTTTGTCAGCATTAAAACAAAAGGAAAAACATAGTGAAGATATTTGCACACATGAAAGTTAAGGGTAGATGGTATAACTATCTTTTTTATTTAAAGATTTTATTTATTTATTCCTGAGAGACACACACACACACAGAGAGAGAGAGAGGCAGAGACACAGGCAGAGGGAGAAGCAGGCTCCATCCAGGAAGCCCGATGTGGAACTTGATCCCAGGACCCTGGGATCCTGACCTGAACCAAAGGCAGATGCTCAACCGCTCACTGGGCCACCTAGGCGTCGCGAGATGGTATAACTATCTTAATTAAATCAGAGGGTCAAACTATAGACTGGGGAAATATGTGCAATCTATAAAGCTTGCTAATAACTAAATAAGGGGAAATTACACCTCGAAGGAATGAATAATGCGAAAAAGACATACACAGATATTTACAGATAAAAATTCTCATTTGGAAAAAAGAAAGCATGAGGCACTAATGCCTCACACAATGCATTTCTTATCAATAAAATTGACAAATATTGAAAATAATTGAGATGAGAGGTACATTCTCCTATAATTTTGGAAATACACATTTAGGTTATCATTTTTTAAGTAATCAGGTAAATATTCAGATTTAAAGTTGACTAATCAACTCTCTTCTTAGGAAGCCATCCTAAAAAAATGAACAAAGATGTTGTCAAATACAAAGGGATGCTAGTAACACAACCTTCTTTGTGACAGTAATTTGTGAAAATAAAAATTAAAAACCTGGTTAAGCTTCAAAGAAACATTCGGTGAAAAATTATGTAGCTATTGTAATGAAATATCGGAGAATATTTGAATGCAAAGATTCAGGGGAGCGTTACTTTTTTACAATCTATATTAAGCATCAGGCATTTTGAATATGATCAAGGCATCTTCTGTCCTCCCCTCCCTTGCATTTGGAATTATTGGCTTATTACAACAAGGCAAAAGGTGAACTTCCCAGGGACAGGGTCTTGCCTTATTTATTTCTGTCGTTATTTTTGTTTGTTTTGTTCTCTACTGTCCTCTCACCCTTCCCCCACCATCCTCCACACAGAAACACAATATATTAACTCCAGCACCAGGGACTGGCATGTGGTAGGCACTTGATAATATCTGAGGATGAATGAAAAAAATATATTCAGCAGTAGAGGCAACATTTTGAACTTTAGTGGTGACATCAGATGATTTCAGTGTGCAAGATCAGACTTATGAGTGCTTGTATTTGACAGTTAAAAAAGAAAAACATCTTTCCAGGAAAATGCTTTTTAGATAAATAATGATAGGCTTTTATGTGCATGTTTGTTTATGGAACTGGGTTTATCTAATGAAATATATTTTCTACTGTCGTCTTATAAAACATCTTTTTTCTTTTAGCATAAAAAATGGAGACACACTTAAAAGTATGCTATTCCTATTACTTTCCTCACCTCTAGTGCTTCACTTTTTTAAAAATAAGAGACCACAATACATTTTATTTCTCTGTTTTATCTAATTCTAAAATATTTAAGAGGATGTAGTGGCCTCCTTTCCCAGATACTTATTCTGTGCAAATTCTGGCCTTTTCTTTTTTTCTTTTTAAAGTTTTATCCATTTATTTTAGAGAGGAGGGAACGGCAGGGGAAGAGGGAAAGAGAAGTGAATCCTCAAAGAGACTCCCTGGTGAGCATGGAGCCTGACACAGGGCTTGATCCCAGAACCCTGAGATCATGACCTCAGCTGAAATCAAGAGTCAACTGCCCAACCAAATGAGCCACCCAAGTGCCACTCTGGCCTTCTCTCAGTACAATCTTTTGTCAATAAACTGTGGAGAATGATTTTTAATCTTAAACAAGCAAGCAAACAAAGAAACAAAAAGGTCACCTTAGTATACAGTTGCATGGATTAATCTAGCCAAAAGATCCCGGTTCATTTTAGTCTAATAAATATGACTCATCAACTATGAATATGAATTTTATAAGACATTATACAGCAAAATAAAATAAATAAAAACACACTACTTCTGCCCACTAGGATTTTCAAGTCTAATAATAGTTCAACATTATTCATCATCAGGGAAATATAAATCAAAACCACAATGAGATACTACCTCACACTTGTCAGAATGGCTAAAATTAACAACACAGGAAACAACAGGTGTTGGTGAGAAGATGGAGAAAGGTGAACCCTTTTACACTGTTGGTGGGAATGCCAACAGGTGCAGTGCTGTGGAAAACAAGATGGAGATTCCTCAAAAAGTTAAAAATATAACAACTGAATGATCCGGCAATGACACTACTAGGTATTTACTCAAAGAATACAAGAATATTAATTCAAGGATCCCTGTGTGGCTCAGCAGTTTGGCACCTGCCTTCAGCCCAGGGCATGATCCTGGAGTCCCGGGATCGAGTCCTGCATTGGGCTCCCTGCATGGAGCCTGCTTTTCCTTTTCCTGTGTCTCTGCCCCTCTCCCTATGTGTGTGTGTGTGTGTGTGTGTGTGTGTGTCTTTCATGAATAAATAAAATATTTAAAACAGAATATTAATTCAAAGAAATATATGCACCCTGACATTCATAGCAGCATTATCAACAATAGCCAAATTATGGAAAGAGCCCAAATGTCCATCAACTGATGAATGAATAAAGAAAATGTGGTATATATTGCAATGGAAGATTACTCGGCCATCAAAAAGAATGAAATCTTGCTATTTGCAATGACATGGGTGGGGCTAGAGTGTATTATGGGGCTAAGTGGGGCCAAGTGAAATAAGTGGGGTGGGGCTAAGTGAAATAAGTCAATCAGGGAAAGAAAAATACCATATGATTTAACTTATGTATAGAATTCTTTAAAAGATTTTATTTATTTTTTCATGAGAGATACAGAGAGGCAGAGACATAGGCAGAAGGAGAAGCAGGCTCCTTGTGGGGTGTCCAATGCAGGCCTCGATCCCAGGACCCTGGGATCATGCCTTGAGCCGGAGGCAGATGCTCAACCACTGAGCCACCCAGGCATCCCTCCATATATAGAATTTAAGAAACAAAACAAATAAACCTCGGAAGGAAAAAAAAAAAAAAAGACTCTTAACTATGGAAACAAACTAATGGTTACCAGAGGGGAGGTGAGTGGGGAAATGGATAAAATAGGTGATGGGGATTAAGGAAGACACTTGTGATGAGCACTGGCTGCATGTAAGTGACAAATCATAAAATTCTAACACCTGAAACTAACATTACACTGTATATTAACTAAGTAGAATTTAAATAAAAACTAGAAAGAAAAAGAATTAACAGTAGAACTCAAACCTGAAAATGTACTACAATAACGAAAACAGTGAAGGATAAATGAATACAATAATAAAGTGCAGTTGGGATCCCTGGGTGGTGCAGCGGTTTGGCGCCTGCCTTTGGCCCAGGGCGCGATCCTGGAGACCCGGGATCGAGTCCCACGTCGGGCTCCTGGTGCATGGGGCCTGCTTCTCCCTCTGCCTGTGTCTCTGCCTCTCCCTCTGTGTGTGTGACTATCATAAATAAATAAAAATTAAAAAAAAATAAAGTGCAGTTAAGGTGCCAAAGTATTCTGAGGAGAGAGTAAAATAGAATGAGACAAATGGGGAGTGTCATGAAATCATGTATGTGGCCAGCTGTCTTACTCTTGAACCATATCTGTTACCCAAACATACAAAGGGGGCAGGTTGTTGAGGCAGGGGAACATAATTATTCTTAACCCAGGTGGGAAGAGTCAGCAGCGAAGACAAGTAGGTATTACATGAGCTTGTTGTCTGTAAGCGACCACAAGCAGTTTGGTGTTGTGAGATCATGGCATGCAGTGATCCAGGGAAGGTAAGTAGTACATGATAAAATTGGAAATCAGCAAAGCCATGTCGGTAAAGCCAAGATCTTAGATCAGACTTTATACTCCATGGGCTAGGAGGATCTATTAAGTTTTCAGCTGAGGACTGACATGTTCACATCTGACTTGTTTAAAGATATTAGTGGTAGGAATGTAGCTGAAGTTCTTTTCAGAGGTGCTACTAGGGGCAGGGGATGAGTTAGGAGGCAGTTGTCTGTAGGAGTGGATCCCTACAATCTGGACTAAGGATGCAAATAGAATGAAGGAAGTGGCCATCTCTAGGATAAGAGATGTGCTCATGAAATTTTTTGATCCTTGGTTTATATCCATCATACACTTTAGAGCTTACACAACCCTCAAATATGATTTTATATTACAAAGCAATTTACCACATCCTTAAGGCATTAAATTTTTTCTAGAGCTCCTCTTGTTGAATGGAAAAGTCAGTATCATTGAATAACTTTCTCTTTAAAGTGAAAATGACTTCAAGTTTTATACAAAGCATATTCGTTTGCACCTAGTGTGTTTTACCTTGTTTCCTAGGAGGGTGCATCTTTTTGACACATCTACACACTTTCGGTTATAAAAGTAAAAGCATTTGAAGCATCATTTATCATGGCTGAGTCTTTGGAGAGAGTTTTGCCCTGCTTATTAAGTTAGATATAAATCTATGGTGTGGATTATTTCTCTGTGACTTCCTTATGTGGTTTTGCCTATTAGTGTAAAACCAGGCTCAGCGTTGGTTATCTTAAATCCCTTCTTAATTTTTTCATGGTGTTGGATACCAGAGAGATTCCTATTGGCTTGAAGTATTGATGTTCCAAGTTGAAAATCAGAATCTTCAGAATCTTCAATAAATTTATCATTTCTCAATTTGATTGGGAGGTGATAGCCCTAATCTCTCCAGTGAAAATGAAAAACACTGAAATAATGTGGGTAACAGAGATAGGGCCCAAGAGTATTTGGCATTTATCTAAACTAAAACAGGATCTCTGTGTAGCTGGTAGAGGCTTCAGTAGCAATAGTTTTTTCTAAATTCTGTTTCTGTCCTAGGGCACCAGCCATGCAGCACTCCAACGATTGAAATAGAAAAGGCAATTAACTTAAGGTAGTTGCTTTTATAATAAGGAAAGAGTGAGTGCTCCAGAATTTTGCAGACATGTCACTTACAATGACCTGCATGGTAATTGGATGTGCATCGAAAGATATTTATAGTTAGTTTTGATAAAATACACAGTTGTCTGAACGTTTGCCCAGACCTAGAAACCAAATAGGACGTATGCCTTCCTTTGGAGAGCTCATTTATGCATTTCTGAATTTGAACTTTCCCCCATACTAATGGAACATTAAGGACTGTGGTTAACTCGAGATGAAAATTTGGAGGGGCTACTGCTTGGATAAAATGATTTTCTTGTGTTTTCATATAATCACTTAATGAGCTGTATCCCATGAGATCATATGTAAACCAAACATAAATAGCCACTTGAAGCCTATGCTTTTATCAAGAACATTATTATTATTATTATTATTATTATTATTATTATTATTATTTTAAAATGCTGCATTTGCTCGGTTTGCTTTCCCACCCACCCCAACTTGTTAGGCTAACATATTTGGCTCTAGGTTTAAAACCAGAAATGGAAAGTTGTTTTGGTTTTCCTTAATAAAATCTTCACAAATTTGATTTTTAACATACAGAACAGAGTTTTCCATTAAGCTCTTTTTCCATTTAAGGAAGGCAGTGAAGTTGGCTACGCAGAAATCTATAATTGAAAACAAAGCTTCTCTAGTTTCCCACTTGCTCATATACATGTTATGCTTCTTGATTCTTGTATTTTAAAGCTTTTCTCGATGAGTTGTACTTGTTGTAACGTGATACAATTAGGGGGATTGGCATGAAGGGGAAGTGCCTTCTGAAAAGTGGAGGCAGAGACATTTAAATGTGATGTGAGGTGTCTGCTAATTTATAGAATTATGAGTCTTGGACTTGGAAGTAAAACATCACATCTTTAATAAATTTTTCCTCCATTGTTGTTCTGTTTTCCTTCATCTATCTATAGAGGCAGATTTTGATGAGGAGTGAGTGGGATTTAGGAGAAAGCACTGGATTTGGGTTCAGAAATTATATGCCACAGCTAGCTGAAGACTTCTATACAAATTTGAGCTCCTTTAATATATTATTTCATTTAATCATTGACAAATATCCTCTATGGCACTTAATATTACCTCCATTTTATGAGTAGGAAAATTGAGGTGTAGAGAAGTAACCTACTGCAAGACCTTAGAACTTGCCAGTGGAGGACCAGCCAACCTAAGTGTGACCTCAGAGTCCATGCTCTTTTCCACTTACATAGAGTGGGGAAACTCCAACTGGCCTTGTCCAACTCTGCACACTTGGTTGATTTTTTTTTTAATTTCTCCGAGCCCTCTATTTATTCTTATATGCAAACTGGCAACAATGATCTTCCTTTCTCAGGTTGCTTTGCACATTGAATGACTTGACATGTGTGAAAATACTGCTATGGACTGAATGCTTACCCCCTCCCACCCCCACCAAGTTTCTGTGTTGACACCTAATCCCGGATATGATGATATTTGGAGATGGGGCCTTTGGAGGTGGTAGGATCATGAAGGCTGAGGGATTCATGCCCTGTAAGAGGCCCCAGCAATGCCTCTTGCTTCTTCAGCCATGTGAGGTTATAGTAAGACCACCATCGACAAGGAAGCTCTCATCACACCCTGAGTCTATGCCATGATCTCACACTTCCCAGCCTCCAGGACTGTGAGAATCCGCCTTTGCTATTTATGAGCTGCCCTTTTTACAGTATTTTTGTCATAGCAACCTGAGAAGATTAAGACAAGCGTGTAACAAAATGTTTTATAACACATGTAGGAAGTTAAGAAATGTTTGTTTAAGTTAAAGAAATATGTAACGTATCTATGACTTGAAAAGATTAAAACTTGCTGAAGGGAGACTATGAGTTTTACTGAATAGCTTAGGCAATTAATGGTGGGTCAATAAATAAAGGTACTTTGGGCCAGAAAATCTGAGAAATAAGAAGAATGTGTATTCTCTTTCCTTTTGGCCCAAGAAAGTGTTGATGTACCCTGCAGAGACGGGAAAAAGAAAAAAAAGAGGTCAACTGTTTTTCACAATATTCATTGATTTACTGGATGAGAAGGTGTCTTTCAACATACAAAATGAATAGTGTCAGCCTTTAAAATGTATTAGTGGCCCAGGAATTCAACAACTCGACACTATTTCATTCTGAAGAAGAAAATTAGAAATTCCCATTAATATACTCTTTGCAGACAGAAGAATATATAAAGAATACACACAGTAGAGTTTCATAATGAATTTATGATGTTTTCCTTTGCTGTGCATTTTGGCCCTCTCTGAAAGCCACAAATGTGAATGTGGGGTATAATGGAGCTTAGAAAAAGATGAAGCAGAAGGAACAGGGGAGGAGTGGAGAAAAATGATGCCAGCAAAATATGATACCATTGTAAAAGTAGATCATTTTAATGGCCAGACAGGGAAAATATAATCCAATAGCAAACTTTTTTTTTAAGATTTTATTTATTTATTCATGAGAGATACAGAGACAGAGAGGCAGAGACACAGGCAGAGGGAGAAGCAGGCTCCATGCAGGGAGCCCGATGTGGGACTCCATCCCGGGACTCCAGGATCACGCCCTGAGCTGAAGGCAGATGCTCAACCCCTGAGCCACCCAGGGATCCCAATAGCAAACTATTATACAAAACATCTAAAAACAAGTTAAGGAAGTTAAAAACATTAAAAAATAACTATGGAAATTGGTATTTGCACAACAAGAATGATTTTTTGTTAGGAATAAATTTTATATCACAATACTGGCAGAAGGAGGACTCTGTGTGTACATATATATGTGTATATATAAGGTTGTGTAATTATTAATTCTCATTAATTTTTATGCTAGAAAGGAACATCTTTTTTATTTTATTATTTTATTTTATTTTATTTTATTTTATTTTATTTTATTTTATTTTATTTTATTCAGATTTGTCTTTAAATTCTGGTTAGTTAATGCAGAGTGTAATATTAGTTCCAGGAGTAGAATTTAGTGATTCATCACTTAAATACAATGCCCAATGCTCATCATAACCAGGGCCCTCCTTAATGTCCATCCCCCACCCACCTCCAGCCATCAACCCTCAGTTTGTTCTCTATTCTTAAGAGTCTCATGGTTAGCTTCTCTCTCTCTCTCTCTCTTCTCTCCCTGTCTCTCTCTCTTTCTCTATTCTTTCTTCCCCAAAAGGAACATCTTTCTAAATAATTGAATGACTCATCTAAGCTATTATTTCTATTTGCTCTTATGCCTTGAGAATGTACTTGGGTTTCTTTTGTACCCTAAACTTAATATTGGAATCATTATCTCCTAACGCTTGGATATTATTAGATTGCTCATTTTCATGCCATTATTTGGGTTTAAAGTGTATTGCATTACCTCTTTCAAGATTTAAAATAAATAGCTGTATTACTTTTCACTGTGTAGTACAAAAGTTAAAGTAATATGTAAAATTTAGGTTACTTCCCAGCATCTTTTGGAATATAGAGAGCAAAATCTCTTCATTTCCCCCTAGAACTACCTTTTAGTCCATATTTTATGAAGCACATCACTGATTACTGCTTAACACAAATTATTAGGTGGGAATTGAGTCTCCGCTGGAGGGGAGTATGAGCTTAGGAACACTAACCTTTCACCGGGGGGCACAGCAGCCAGATTCTAGGCCAAGGTGAGGGGATCACAATTGGGCATCTAGCTAAGCTAAAGTGTTAAAGAAGATTCTGCACACCTTAGCAAGTCACAGAATTCACCTCAGCCAAGAGGAGACGTGGAGGAAGAGGTAAGTTCTAGTCAGGCAGAGAGAGAGAGGGGACCCAGGACAGCTGCCACCTGCCTTGTTTCTTATCTCTGTGTTGTAGATGATTCTGTGTCTACAAATGTGAATGATTGTACTAGGGTGCTAGATGACTCTATGTAAGCTTTTGGTCCAATTTGTGCAAATGCCACACAATTATAAATTTATAAAGTGTCTTACAAACAGACACAGATTTAGGTTTTGTAAAGCCTGAAGCTCACACACTTTTGCAGACTCTTTGTAAAAATATAATAAAAAAGACGAGTATAAAACGAGATGTGAATATTAATGTGTAGCTAGAATGACAGGATCCACAAATGACAGATTTTAAAAGGCTCAGAAATATTACAAAAACACGAAAAAATGAACATAAATATAGTTCTAAAATATTTTCACATACATTTTCAGCTACCTACTCTTTGATAACCTGTTCATAACACACCAAAATCTTTAAAAATATTTTCTGTATGGAGAATAAAAAGATAATTCAGTCAACTATCTAGTATGGCTGATTTATTTTTCTGACAAGTGATAAAAGTTTCTTTAAGTGTTATAACTTTTTGGTGACATCCTGTAATTTTTAGGAATGCTGTCAAATTGTGGAAATGAGGCTTCTTTCATATAAGGACCACACACTGTAGAAGAATTTTCCATAAAAAAAAAAGAATTTTCCATATATTAGCTTCTGTGGAAATAAGAAATATCATTTCTCTTCTATAAACATTGTTCTCCCATTGCTGGGCACCATAGGATGCATGCATATCTTCATAGACTGCTGGCTCTGTACTTTGTCACTGCCCCTGATGAGGTGGCACAATGGGTAATAGATACATTTGTGGAGGATTTTCAGACCCCAGCACCTAGAAACTTGTAAAAATGCATAAAAGTTATGTGCACTACAGAAATATATCCAATACACTAAAATTAAATGCATATGCATCTCAAATTCCCCTTCCCTTTAGCCAGGTCTCTGAAATGCTCTCTTGGTCACTCCAATGCTACTCATTAGGGGATCAGAATCTGTAATGGAAGGGATGTCAGAGTAGAGACAGATGATTGTCAAAAGCAAGTGCAGTTCAAGTAACTTATTTCTTCAAACTTTATAAATGCATATGACCATGCAAGGCACCATGTAAATAAGACCTAAACCCAAGCTTTAGCTTTAGCTCCAGGGTAAACCACCCATGGCACCAACAATGTTGAATAGCAACGATGGGAAGGTGAATGAGAAAATGTTTGGGGAGGGCAGGCACTGGGGTAGCTCAGTGGTTGAGTGTCTGTCTTTGGCTCAGGTTGTGATTCTGGGGTCCTGGGTCCTGCATTGGGCTCCCTGCATGGAGCCTGCTTCTCCCTCTGCCTGTGTCTCTGCCTCCCTCTCTCTCTGTGTGTTTCTCGTGAATGAAAAAATAAATAAAAATCTAAAAAAAGAAAAGAAAAGAAAATGTTTGGGGATAATATATTCACAATGACACCTACATTGTTATAAGGAATGAAAATTTTATTCTGATTATTTTATTGGGCAACAATTGAAAGGTGTTACTTTGAGAAGTGACATGACTGGAAAAGACAGATTATGGACCCATTTACCAATAGTCCTCTATTCCTTCTTATTGTTATATAAAAATGTAATTTTTTTAAAAATGTTCACTTCCTATTTTACATATTATCATTCATTAATCCTAACTTAAAAATATTCTTGATTTTATTTTTTATCTATTTATTTGAAAGTAGGCTCCATGCCCAGTGTGGAGCCCAATGTTGGGCTTGAACTCATGACCCTGAGATCAATACCTAAGCTGAGATCAAGAGTCAGTCACTCAATCAACTGAGCTGCCCAGGTGCCCCAAAATATCCTTAGTTTTAAAATTATGACTTGAACCGTAGGGGTTCCATCAGTCTGCTACTGTATCTACTGATAAATTGTATTTTCACGTTTTGGTGACATATATAGAAATTTTTTATAGAAATTAACAGAAAAAGGAGCTCTGGGTTGAATGAATAACCAAATAAACTTTCATTCACATTGGGTGATTTCCAAGAAGTGCCTCTGCCATAACAGTCTCAGTAATTTTTTTGAGGTCATAATAATTTAGATATCAAAAGATGAGAGAAGAGCAAGTGACCTAGAGATATCCTCTTCTTCTTCGTCTTCTTTTTTTTTTTTTTGGTAAAACTGTCCACGAAAGAGAAACATTAATTTTCTTGTATTCCATGTTCAAAGAGCTTTTGTTACCATTGTAAGTCTTCGGTAAACTTTCTTTTTTGGAGTAATTTTAGATTTACGGTATATTTGCAAGGATGATACAGAGTTCCAGTATACCCATGGCCTGTTTCAGACTCTCCTAATGTTAGCATCCGAGGCTGCCATTGCATATTTACCCAAATTCAGAAACCAACACTGGTATGTTGCTATTCACTAAGCCCCAGACTTTATTTGGAATTCACTCCTGCTTCCATAAGCATCATTTTTCTGTTCCAGAATCCAATTCACGGTATCACATGCATTTAGTTGCTGTCTCTCTCTTGTTTCCTTTGACGCTTGCTCAGTCTTTCTTCATTTTCCATGACATTGATATTTCAAGGAGTACTGATGAGAATTTATTTAGGTTGCCCAAAGACTTTGTTTTTAACCAGATCAAAAATTAGGGTCTAAGAAAATGGCTGCTGAGAAAACGGCCTCTGATCTATACATTCACCTACTTGAGACATTTGTGCAAAATAAATTCAGTGGATACAAGGCTGGGTGAAAATCCTCAAGCCAATTTAGGACCCTCTGGAGGGAGAGTTATTTGCAATGTTAAATGCTCCATAGAATCAGGGGATTTTGGATGATATTTATAACCAGAATACCAGGTACCTTGATGAAGGTAAAATTTTACATTTGAATTCCCTATTTTAGTTTCTTATATAATTTGTTTCTAAGCTGTAAGCTCTTGAATCTTTTCCAGTAGATTTCCCATTGTCTTGACACTGAGAGGCCTAAGTGTGAACACAAAAACACAATGAGCCCGGTAGAAAACTGAAAGTGTACGACTTGGAGTTGCATTGCTTGCAAAACTTCAGGAGTCCATGCTTGCCAAGAAAAGAATTTGAAGCATTGCACTTCCATTTCTAAAGAGAAGGGAAGCCAATACCTATAAGATATGTCTTTATTTACTCAAACATAAATCAAATGCTTCAGGAACTTGTGCAAGTAAATCGGATTCCATTTGTATGTTTTTCCTGACACATAAATCTAGCTGCATGCAGAATGGCATGAATAATGCAGGAACTGAGGTCCCAGAGTGAATAATCTTTCATTGAAAACCTGAGAGTGATGGCTTACCTTACAGAAATGGACCTGGCACCATGGAGATAAATGCAAGAAAATGCATAAGCAATCTGTGTGCATCTATTTTTCTCCGATTGGATTTTAATGTTCATGAAAGAAGTGGTATTATTACTGACTATTTTGTGCTGGGCACAGTCCTCACAATAATCTAGAGAGATGGACATTATTATTATTGCCATATTAAGATGAAGAAGAAGAAGAAGAAGAAGAAGAAGAAGAAGAAGAAGAAGAAGAAGAAGAAGAAGAAGAAGAAGAAGAAGGGATTTTTGTAACTTATCCCAGATCATACTCTTGGTCAAGTGCAGAGTCAGCTTTAGTGGGTCTGACTCCGGAGGCATGACCATTACTAAACACCATTCCTATCTTAAACTCAGGATAGTCTTTGATTGCTTATGGTGGTAAGATGAAATACTCTCACAGAAGGAAAAAAGAATAAAGAAAAAAAAAGTTACCACAAAACCCTGAGTATAATAAAAAGAACATATCTTGTGCTCAGGCTACAAAGCCTAAAGTACACCATGGGATCATTATTCCAGAAGCCTGAAGAACAAATCTACGTAAACCAATATTCAGATACCATTTATCACTTACTTGTTTGAACAGTTCAGGGGAGGGAGAGACTTGACTTGAAACCATAACTGAAGTTATGAAAGCCTTCATTCATTTATTAAAAATCTACCCACTAATTAGCTCAGAACTAGGCAAATAGTAGGTTCTCAGCAGACTGTATTGAAGACAAGCATCCATACATACGGCCAAAAATAGTTGGGGGCCATTTGGTATGTATATTGTGCACCAATTGATGGAGATTGATTATTACCAAACCTTCTCTCTTCTGGAACTTAATGCAAGTTCAGAGAGAAAAACCTAACTTAATTTTTTATTGATGAGATTCATATTCTATCAGAGAGCCAAATGAGAGTTTGAAATAACAATCAGAATGACTGACAGATAAATACATTTTATTATCTATTAGTTGTAAACAGTTCTGTGAAACTTATACCTGCATATAAATTTTATGTTCTGATATCACAGATCAGATATGAATAAGCTCCTAAACTCAAGGAATTCATTTTCTACCAAAGAATTACCATACACTTGGATTAGAGGGTTAGACAAAAGTAGTGGGAATTATCTAGAAAATTATGCAGAGCCAAATAATTGAGACTAGCTGAAAAAAAAAATCGGTGATCTACATCAAGTAATCACCTGGCCTCCTTTCACTAAAAATCAGAGATACTTTTGAAAAATCTATGTCTTGGATAAAAGTGAACAGTAGAGATTTAATCTGGAAAAGGTGAATAGGATTTCTCACCAGGAGATGTAAGCAAAGCACCAGGAACAGTTTGGGTGATGGGATTAATCCTCCTGAATGGTACTGAGAGTCTGACACTGGCTGGTAAGGGGTAGGAGTGGGGTGGGAGGAAGATAAGGAGATGCGGTGCATATAACCCACAGTGTGTGTAATGTGATGTAAGCTTGAAGCATCTTAGCACTGTGTCAGTTCCTGGGAAAAATGCAGAGAGAAAATGGGATACACACACACATATACACGTAATGGAGTATAATGCAGCCCTAAAAAAGAAGGAAATCTTGTCACTTGTGACAACATGGATGTGCCCTGAGACATTATGTCAAGTGAAATAAGTCAGAGAGGGAAGAAACCATTTGCTTTCACTTACAAGTGGAATCTAAAAAAAAAAAAAAAAAATACATGTGGTATTTGTCTTTTTATTTCCGTTTATATGTTCGTATTAATGGAGTAATATAGAAATATATGCACATAAATTATGAATAAATAAATATCATCAGGTATGTGTGGTGTGTACTCATTTTTTAAAATCTGATACGGTTATAACAGCAAAGATGGGTGACACTAATTTGCACCATCCGGTAGTCACGATACTTATCAGTGACCACCTACTTTCATTTGGGTTTTATTTTTTTTTCTTTTAAGATTTTATTTATTTATTCATGAGAGACACAGAGAGAGGCAGAAACACAGGCAGAGGGAGAAGCAGGCTCCTTGTAGGGAGCCCAATGCAGGACTCGAGCCCAGGGCCCTGGGGTCACAAACTGAGCCGAACGCAGATGCTTAATCACGGAGCCTCCCAGGTGCCCCTACTTCGATGACTTTAAAAACGATCACTTGTCATTGTGTCTCTAAAGTATCTTTTGCTCCCTCAGAATCTTTGTTATTATGCCAACCAGACCGTTACTTGTGGTGCTTTTTGCAAGACACTACAAAATAAATGTGTAATCAATAAATGCAAAACTGTGCGGAGAAACGTTGAGGTATCCTTTGGCTGCAACCTCTTTGTAGGAGCAGAAATGCACAGAGATAACCTATTTTAATATTTCAACATCTGGTTGGTTATCTCTGTAAACCAAGTTAAATTAGCGCAGCAAGGGAATAAAATTAGTGTGCTAAAACCATCCTGGGATGATGTCACACTAAAAAGCCAATTCTCTTTATAGAGTTTAAGAGGTAATTAAAAGGTTATTTTGGGAGGCTTTAGTAACATTTTATCTAATGTGAAGCCAATGTGCTCCAGGTCATAGGCAGGCCAGGCTCGAATGAAGTCACAGAGACGAAAATGAAGATGGAGGTGAAGATTAAGTTAATTAGGATTTCTTAAGATAATATTTAATTTAATGAAGGATTTTAAGGCTGTAAGATTGTTTCCTCACATCACAAGCTACATCAAACATGCACATTTTCAGATTCGGCACAGGCGCTGTTGGCCAACAGGATCTTAGAGAATTCACAATATCCCAAAGACAGAATTAAGACCAGTTACAATAAGAATCTAGAGAATATTAGTGGCATGCAAATGGATTTGATTAATGATGAAATGCGGGGTGGTATTTCTGTAAGTATACAAGCCAATGATTTTTGGAAAGTCTCTGGTCTTGATCTCATTTTGCCTGGAAATTGTGATTTGGTGCCGAACTGCATTTGATAAGAAACTAATACTTAAGGCGTAGAAGAAAAGAAGCGTGTGTCTTGGTGTGTGGGCATGTGAGAACTTGGAGGAAGAAAAATAAGGATTAGGGAACCAATCTCTGAAACAATATAGGCCACAGTGCACATAAAAGTAGGATTTATTTATGACTTTGAAATATTGAAAAAAAGAAAAGTGAACGTTCTGGAAGCTGGTAGCTTACTGCGCGAGATCTGGGGATTTTCTTTCAGGCTGTTATAAATATTTTGAAATGCAATGTTACATTTTTAAAGGGTAGTTGTGAGCGGCAGGGATAGTTCTAGCATGGAAGGAACCAGGTTTTAGATGTGAAGGGTCCTTGTGAACCTCTTTCAGAATTTATTGTTGTTCCATTCACACAATGGTAAAACTGAGACACAGGGCAGGCTACCTGCCTGTTACACAGCTATCCGTGGCAGAAACAGAATTCAAATCCCATTTAATCGAATTCCAGGATCAACACCAGACTATTTCCCAATTTCAGGCCTCAGTACACTTTTTATTGTACCCTGCCCTGAATTTGTTGCTTATTGGAGGCTGAGCAAGTGAAGAGAGCAGTAGTGTGCATTGCCCTTGGGTAAAACTGTATCCCCACCCCTCCACTGTCCCTGCACACACATGCACCCTGTTTCTCTGCCCTGTCCTATGGCCTGGGAGGCTTGTGCCCTAGGTGATGAATCCCCAGCACCTCCTCGCCTTCTGGCTTCTGATTTGGTGGGTCTAGAATTACCTGAGCATTTCTTCCCTGCTGCATCTGTACATCAGCACCCATGACTCTGTTTCCCTAAACGCTGGTTTTTGTTGGCTGGCTTCTCTTTCACCTCTCCTTCCCACTATTTTCACTAGATCCTGCTGAACCCCTTTACCCTATGGTCCTTGAGACCCCCAGGAGTTGTAAACCAACCCAATGTCGCTAGTTCTGGAAGTCTCAGCATCACTCAAGAGTTAACTTATCCCTACCCACACTTCTGGAAATAACTCTTTCATTAAAATTCCCCGGAAAATCCCCATTGTGTGCACCTGCCCATTCCTTTTGGAACCCTGAATGATATAAGAACTACCAGAAGATTTAAAATCTCCATAAATACTGGCCCTTATATGTGATCCTTTGTTTTGGTCATTGATTAAATTAGTACAAGCAGACACCTATGCATATCGAATTTTCTTAAATCTGAGGATCTGCTGAGTGGTTCTTTGAGTCTGGGCTGGTTTGCCTGGGGCTGCTCGGGGAGGCCCTCCCTAATACTCAGATGCTTAGCTCAAGGCCAAGTGATGTGATGAGTGACTAGGTCACATATCTCTCATCTTCTAGCAGGATGGCCAAGACTCTGTCACATGATAGTGGTCATAGGCTTCCTGGATCTGAAGGTACAAACGCTTTTCATGTCTCAAGTACATCAAGTTTATTATTGTTCCTTTGTCTAAATTCAGAGTCATTGTGAGAGGGAACAAACCCATGGTGCGAACATAGGGAGAACCATGATCTTGGCCACTTTTGCAAACAATCTACCATGGATATCTAGATTTGCAATCATTGCCTATTTTAAAAACCATTTCATTTTCAATTTTCTTTCAGGCTTTGACTATAGGTTCTGTCTCCCTGTGTGAGTCTGTGAAACTTCCCTGCTGTATAATGCTCTTAGAAGTCTCAGAT
Organism: Canis lupus familiaris; assembly: GCF_011100685.1. NCBI lineage: Eukaryota > Metazoa > Chordata > Mammalia > Carnivora > Canidae > Canis > Canis lupus. The sequence goes on from NC_049230.1 coordinate 9,912,648, forward strand.
GAAAGGTGAGGTATTTATTTATTATTTTTTTCTTAACTCTAATTAATAGCATATTTTACCAATGTAGAAATATTAGATTTTGGAATCTGAAACCTTTTCACAACAGGAAAGGATGTTATTTTTCTTTCCTTCTTTCTTGAGAAGAAATATTTTAAATTAGTAAGAATGTTCTGTGAGGAGAAATTCTCAGCCCCCAAACTTCAGAGCCAGTCTAGGAAATTTGCAATCTGTTTCTGTAGTCTTCTAAGAGGCCTGACAAGAGTTAACATTTAATAAAACTTTTAAAAAAGAAAGATTCTTCCCAAATCGGGGATCTCGGAAAACCTAGATTGGGAACCAGCAGCACAAAATGTCTCCAGTAGGAAAATCCTTTATGTTTTACTTACAAGTGGTGACAAACATCTTGAAAACAAATATCTTTCCAAGAAATCTGATGAAACAAAAAGTATTTTGTTTCAACTATATAGAATAAATCTTACACATTTTAAGTGGTTTCCTGAACAAGAAGAGTATGCAAAATGCCAAAGATGGTTTTTCTAGGCATTTCCTTCAAGAGCAAAATTTTAAAGACTTGAAAGATTTTGTTCTGATTTTATTTTACTTTTTAAACTACTAGCTCAAATATTGATGACAGGTATTTTTTTCTTAGAGTCACCTTGAGGTGTATTGAGGATGCATTATGTTAGCATCCCTGGCTACATTTACAGATACAGTACATAGGAAGATGATTATTCAGTGCAAGCATGCACACGCGAATGCACACCCACAGATTCTTTGCTCCAAGATAGCTAGAATTGTGAATATTTTTTTCTTTCAGAACCGTCTTTAATCTTAAGTCCATTTTGTGCTTTATATGAGGATTTCTGAATGATAGGACTACAAAACCAAGGCTGCTGTCTGATAGAAGAATGATAATACATTCATGGATTATAATCATTAACAAGTACAACATTTTTAAAAAATGATTTCTTCTTATTGGTTGTGAGTGAGTGGTTTAATCGTGAGCCTCCCATTCCTTAAGGAGCAGTAGCCTGGTACCATTAATTGGTGACAAATGCCTGAACTTGAATACTGGCCCCATCATTTCCAGGAGAATAGCTCTAGGGAAATCTGGTTTTTGTTTTTGTTTTTGTTTTTGTTTTTGTTTTTGTGTGAGTTTATGTTTCCTAATCTGTTCAATAGGAATAAACAATATTTATCTCTGTTTTCCAGGTTGGAATTTTGAATACTAGAGCTCAGTTAGTTTTTTTTTAATATTAAAAGGAAATACATTTTTATCTGTTTATTCATTTGTAATTTTACACTACATATGAAAATGTGTAAAAAAATTGTATGGATATTCAAGTGAGACCATTGTAGACATCAGAAACCTTTAGTTGGATAGAAATCCAGAAAAAAGGGATTGAGCCCAATCTTTATGGTTAAATCTAAAATTGATAAATTAACTGCTGGATATATCATTTTAGCATTCAATTCAGCTCTACAAATCAATTAATTACTAACCAAAGGAGTTTTAACTAATTGGTATATGAGTTAGATGCTCTGCTGTAGGCATTCACAGAAGGTAAATATTGAGTTTGCAGATGAATTCACGACACGCATATCCACGTTTTTCCATTGCTACTGGACAGTGCCACTTCTTTCCACAGTTTAACTAGTCTTTTTTTTTTTTTAACTAGTCTTTGTTTCATGGTTGCACCAATTAATCCAGTCATTGGCTTTCCACAATACAGGCAGACTTATTATTTTGATTTTAAACCTAAACCAGGTCTTACCAATTCCCAGTTAAAACCCTTCAATGTCTTTGTATTGCTCTTAGAATAAAGAAAAAAAAAAAAAACAGATCCCTGGGTGGTCTGATCCATATTAAACTCTTAACCTCTACACTGTTGAGAGGTTTAAACCCTCAGCTCCAGCAGTGGAACCCCCCCCCCTACTCTGCCAGTTACTAGCTGAGAGTAGACCCTGTGTAAGTTAATCTTTCTGAACCTGGATAGCCTCATCTATAAAACTGCATTATGGATGGTATCTACCTCACAGGAATCTTTGAGGAACAACATGAAGTGGCATATTTAGAATGTGGAAACCAAACAGTTATGTACTGTGGAAATGATTACCTCTTCCTATGTGCTCCTTCTCCCTCTACCCTCTGGTCCCATGACCTTCATTCAGTTTCCAGCTTTGTTCATGCCACATGCTCCACTTGCAGGAGCCATGAGTGCTGTTACCTATCTGTGATGCACTATCCCCACCTCTGAACCCTGATTCCATCTGCAGCACCCAGTCCACACATTCCCACAGAAACTTTTATACCTGACATCGCTTACCTGTGCTCCATGTCAGTCACCAAAACAGCCCATTTTCAATCATGTGTGTAGTTTGTACTACCATGTGAATGGCATCTGGTTCCCCTTGTAGACCTCAGGCTTCTTGAGAGCAGAGACTAAATGCTATTGGTTGTCTTTGTATTTCTAGTAGCCAGCACTGTGCTCAAAAATATTTGTTGAATGAATAGATAAAAGAATTAATAGGGGCCCCTGGGTGGTGCAGTTGACTAAGCCTCAGACTCGTGGTCTAGGCTGGCGTTGTCATCTCGGGGTGGTGGGATAGAGCCCCTCCTTGGACTCCTGCTGAGCATGGAGACTGCTTGGGATTCCCTCTCTCCCTCTGCTCATCCACTGTCTCTAAAATAAAATAAATAAATCTTTAAAAAAGTAATGAAATGGGACACCTGGGTTGCTCAGTGGTTGAGTGTCTGCCTTTGGCTTAGATCATGATCCCGGGGTCCTAGGACCAAGTCCCATATCAGGGTCTCCTCAGGGAGCCTGCTTCTCCCTCTGCCTCTCTGCCTCTCTTTCTGTCTCTCATGGATAAATAAAATCTTTAAAAATAATAAAAATTTTAAAAAATCCTTCAGTCAAGTGATTTTAAATGGGTAAATTTGGAGATTTTAAAAAAAAATGTATCTCTATGCCTTGGTTAATATTTCAAATATATATGTTTTTCAAACATATAAATATAAATATAAATATATATAAATATGAAAACCTTTGTGTTGCAGGTATTATCCTCATTTTAAAAATGAGACTAAGGTAAAAAAAAAAAAAAACAAAGCAAAACAAAAACAAAAACGTGGTCAAGATCAGAGTTAATCATGACATAGTTGGTGGGCTATCGGTCAAGATCTTCACTCTGGAAGTCCAGAGATATTGCCCTTTTGTCTCAACTAAGGAGAAACTTAAGGAAATGAAGAGAGAGAAATAAGGAGAAGAAAATTGCAACGTAATCCTTTTACGGGGATCCCAGTACCTCTATATAGCCTTTTTCTTTTGAGGGGACACCTAGGTTCTATATAGTCTTTAACTCAGCAGAGTACATCTTAGCCTGGTTAGAAAATTATCTTTACAATCTAGTCAAGGAAATTAGACAGAATTGTTCTTCAGTCTCTAGGTTTTCAAGGCTACAATGGTGGAATGTGAAGAAAAATGTGAGCACAGTAATCTGAATACCTTGGCATTTGTTTGCTTGCTGTTAAGCAGAAACATTTTTAAATGTGAAGTATTTCAACCAGATGATTGACTACTTAGGAGAATTATGTGGATCTTCAATTAGGTATTTTCATTCTTTGTATTTGTTATCTGTTGCATTGGAAAGCTGAGGATATATATGTGTGTGTGTGTTATATATATATATATTATATATATATGTATTTGTATTTAAGAATATATGTATGTATGTAAGTATATGTATACACACACACACACACACACACACACACATATATATATATATATATATATATATATTCCCAAGCCAAAATGTTCAAAAAGAACTAAGTGAGCTCACAGTTTCTACAAGCTAAATTAAAACAGTATTTCTTGAATCATGGCATTTATAATTGTGCCCTAAATTTCTATATGTAATATATTGTAATTATATTTAATGAATGTGATCTAAAACATATGAAAACTTAAAAGCATATCAGAAAACTGTTTTTCTGAAATAAAAAGTTCGTTGTGATAAGTTGAATTGAATATAATTAAACCCAAGCTATAATTTCATTTGAATTGATCTTATGGGAATGGGAATCCATTTTTGTCATCAGGTCATTTGAGGGGAAGAGCTTGAGAATGTTTTCAAGATTTCTCTGTCTCGATCTTGTTATTTTAGGCGATATTATTTATTGTTGTGAGGTCTGTCTTGTGCATTGTAGAATATTTAGCAATATCCATGGATTCTGTCCACTTGATGCCAGTGGCACCTGCGCTCCCTTTCCCTTTGTGATAACCAAAAATGTCTCCAGACATTGCCAAATATCTCCTGAAAAGCTAAGTACCCCTCAGTAGGGAACTGAGGATTGCCGTATTCATTTGTTTGTTCTGTGACAATTCGTAATAGACTTCAGACTTTTTTAGCCCCAATATAAACAATGTGGCATAGCATTAGAATGATAACATTAGAATTTTTGGTTGGAGGAAGAATAAAATACATCATAATTTTATATTTTCTTTTTTTTTTTTTTTGAGGGGAAATACACTGTACCATTTTATTCCCGTAGTGCCTCATACATATTTAATGTTCAGGGATTTCTTATAGTCTGTAAAATCATTTTCAAGCTTTCCTTAAACTACACCTGAAGAGTAATCTATGTGTTCTCTTAATGCTTTCTGCTAAAATAGGTTTTTGTGATTATTTCTACAAAATCACTTTTTCTTTTTTTTTTACTCCTACTCTGCCACTGGCTTTCTTTTTTTTTTTTTTTTTAATTTATTTTTTATTGGTGTTCAATTTACTAACATACAGAATAACACCCAGTGCCCGTCACCCATTCACTCCCACCCCCCGCCCTCCTCCCCTTCTACCACCCCTAGTTCGTTTCCCAGAGTTAGCAGTCTTTACGTTCTGTCTCCCTTTCTGATATTTCCCACACATTTCTTCTCCCTTCCCTTATTTTCCCTTTCACTATTATTTATATTCCCCAAATGAATGAGAACATATAATGTTTGTCCTTCTCCGACTGACTTACTTCACTCAGCATAATACCCTGCAGTTCCATCCACGTTGAAGCAAATGGTGGGTATTTGTCATTTCTAATAGCTGAGTAATATTCCATTGTATACATAAACCACATCTTCTTTATCCATTCATCTTTCGTTGGACACCGAGGCTCCTTCCACAGTTTGGCTATCGTGGCCATTGCTGTTAGAAACATCGGGGTGCAGGTGTCCCGGCGTTTCATTGCATTTGTATCTTTGGGGTAAATCCCCAACAGTGCAATTGCTGGGTCGTAGGGCAGGTCTATTTTTAACTGTTTGAGGAACCTCCACACAGTTTTCCAGAGTGGCTGCACCACTTCACATTCCCACCAACAGTGTAAGAGGGTTCCCTTTTCTCCGCATCCTCTCCAACATTTGTTGTTTCCTGCCTTGTTAATTTTCCCCATTCTCACTGGTGTGAGGTGGTATCTCATTGTAGTTTTGATTTGTATTTCCCTGATGGCCAGTGATGCAGAACATTTTCTCATATGCATGTTGGCCATGTCTATGTCTTCCTCTGTGAGATTTCTGTTCATGTCTTTTGCCCATTTCATGATTGGATTGTTTGTTTCTTTGGTGTTGAGTTTAATAAGTTCTTTATAGATCTTGGAAACTAGCCCTTTATCTGATATGTCATTTGCAAATATAATCTCCCATTCTGTAGGTTGTCTTTGAGTTTTGTTGACTGTATCCTTTGCTGTGCAAAAGCTTCTTATCTTGATGAAGTCCCAATAGTTCATTTTTGCTTTTGTTTCTTTTGCCTTCGTGGATGTATCTTGCAAGAAGTTACTATGGCCGAGTTCAAAAAGGGTGTTGCCTGTGTTCTTCTCTAGGATTTTGATGGAATCTTGTCTCACATTTAGATCTTTCATCCATTTTGAGTTTATCTTTCTGTATGGTGAAAGAGAGTGGTCTAGTTTCATTCTTCTGCATGTGGATGTCCAATTTTCCCAGCACCATTTATTGAAGAGACTGTCTTTCTTCCAATGGATAGTCTTTCCTCCTTTATCGAATATTAGTTGCCCATAAAGTTCAGGGTCCACTTCTGGATTCTCTATTCTGTTCCACTGATCTATGTGTCTGTTTTTGTGCCAGTACCACACTGTCTTGATGACCACAGCTTTATAGTACAACCTGAAATCTGGCATTGTGATGCCCCCAGATATGGTTTTCTTTTTTAAAATTCCCCTGGCTATTCGGGGTCTTTTCTGATTCCACACAAATCTTAAAATAATTTGTTCTAACTCTCTGAAGAAAGTCCATGGTATTTTGATAGGGATTGCATTAAACGTGTATATTGCCCTGGGTAACATTGACATTTTCACAATATTAATTCTGCCAATCCATGAGCATGGAATATTTTTCCATCTCTTTGTGTCTTCCTCAATTTCTTTCAGAAGTGTTCTATAGTTTTGAGGGTATAGATCCTTTACATCTTTGGTGAGGTTTATTCCTAGGTATCTTATGCTTTTGGGTACAATTGTAAATGGGATTGACTCCTTAATTTCTCTTTCTTCAGTCTCATTGTTAGTGTATAGAAATGCCACTGACTTCTGGGCATTGATTTTGTATCCTGCCATGCTACCGAATTGCTGTATGAGTTCTAGCAATCTTGGGGTGGAGACTTTTGGGTTTTCTATGTAGAGTATCATGTCATCGACGAAGAGGGAGAGTTTGACTTCTTCTTTGCCAATTTGAATGCCTTTAATGTCTTTTTGTTGTCTGATTGCTGAGGCTAGGACTTCCAGTACTATGTTGAACAGCAGTGGTGAGAGTGGACATCCCTGTCTTGTTCCTGATCTTAGGGGAAAGGCTCCTAGTGCTTCCCCATTGAGAATGATATTTGCTGTGGGCTTTTCATAGATGGCTTTTAAGATGTCGAGGAATGTTCCCTCGATCCCTACACTCTGAAGAGTTTTGATCAGGAATGGATGCTGTATTTTGTCAAATGCTTTCTCTGCATCTAATGAGAGGATCATATGGTTCTTGGTTTTTCTCTTGCTGATATGATGAATCACATTGATTGTTTTACGGGTGTTGAACCAGCCTTGTGTCCCAGGGATAAATCCTCCTTGGTCATGGTGGATAATTTTCTTAATGTACTGTTGGATCCTATTGGCCAGTATCTTGTTGAGAATTTTTGCATCCATGTTCATCAGGGATATTGGTCTGTAATTCTCCTTTTTGGTGGGGTCTTTGTCTGGCTTTGGAATTAAGGTGATGCTGGCTTCATAGAACGAATTTGGAAGTACTCCATCTCTTTCTATCTTTCCAAACAGCTTTAGGAGCATAGGTATGATTTCTTCTTTAAACGTTTGATAAAATTCCCCTGGGAAGCCATCTGGCCCTGGACTCTTGTGTCTTGGGAGGTTTTTGATGACTGCTTCAATTTCCTCCCTGGTTATTGGCCTGTTCCGGTTTTCTATTTCTTCCTGTTCCAGTTTTGGTAGTTTGTGGCTTTCCAGGAATGCGTCCATTTCTTCTAGATTGCCTAATTTATTGGCGTATAGCTGTTCATAATATGTTTTTAAAATCGTTTGTATTTCCTTGGTGTTGGTAGTGATCTCTCCTTTCTCATTCATGATTTTATTAATTTGAGTCTTCTCTCTCTTCTTTTTAATAAGGCTGGCTAATGGTTTATCTATCTTATTAATTCTTTCAAAGAACCAACTCCTGGTTCTGTTGATCTGTTCCACAGTTCTTCTGGTCTCGATTTCGTTGAGTTCTGCTCGAATCTTTATTAACTCCCTTCTTCTCTAAGGTGTAGGATCTATTTGCTGTTTTTTCTCTAGCTCCTTTATGTGTAAGGTTAGCTTTTGTATTTGAGTTCTTTCCAGTTTTTGAATGGATGCTTGTATTGCGATGTATTTTCCCCTTAGGACTGCTTTTGCTGCATCCCAAAGATTTTGAACGGTTGTATCTTCATTCTCATTAGTTTCCATGAATCTTTTTAATTCTTCCTTAATTTCCTGGTTGACCCTTTTATCTTTTAGCAGGATGGTCCTTAACCTCCACGTGTTTGAGGTCCTTCCAAAATTCTTGTTGTGATTTAGTTCTAATTTCAAGGCATTATGGTCTGAGAATATGCAGGGGACAATCCCAATCCTTTGGTATCGGTTCAGACCCGATTTGTGTCCCAATATGTGGTCTATTCTGGAGAAAGTTCCATGTGCGCTTGAGAAGAATGTGTATTCAGTTGAGTTTGGATGTAAAGTTCTGTAGATATCTGTGAAATCCATCTGGTCCAGTGTATCATTTAAAGCTCTCGTTTCTTTGGAGATGTTGTGCTTAGAAGACCTATCGAGTATAGAAAGAGCTAGATTGAAGTCACCAAGTATAAGTGTATTATTATCTAAGTATTTCTTCACTTTGGTTAATAATTGATTTATATATTTGGCAGCTCCCACATTCGGAGCATATATATTGAGGATTGTTAAGTCCTCTTGTTGAATAGATCCTTTAAGTATGATATAGTGTCCCTCTTCATCTCTCACTACAGTCTTTGGGGTAAATTTTAGTTTATCTGATATAAGGATGGCTACCCCTGCTTTCTTTTGAGGACCATTCGAATGGTAAATGGTTCTCCAACCTTTTATTTTCAGGCTGTAGGTGTCCTTCTGTCTAAAATGAGTCTCTTGTAGACAGCAAATAGATGGGTCCTGCTTTTTTATCCAGTCTGAAACCCTGCGCCTTTTGATGGGGTCATTAAGCCCGTTCACATTCAGAGTTACTATTGAGAGATATGAGTTTAGTGTCATCATGATATCTATTCAGTCTTTGTTTTTGTGGACCGTTCCACTGAACTTCTTCTTAAAGGGGAATTTTAAGAGTCCCCCTTAAAATTTCTTGCAGAGCTGGTTTGGAGGTCACATATTCTTTTAGTTGCTGCCTGTCTTGGAAGCTCTTTATCTCTCCTTCCATTTTGAATGAGAGCCTTGCTGGATAAAGTATTCTTGGTTGCATGTTCTTCTCATTTAGGACCCTGAATATATCCTGCCAGCCCTTTCTGGCCTGCCAGGTCTCTGTGGAGAGGTCTGCTGTTACCCTAATACTCCTCCCCATAAAAGTCAGGGATTTCTTGTCTCTTGCTGCTTTACGGATCTTCTCCTTATCTTTGGAATTTGCAAGCTTCACAATTAAATGTCGAGGTGTTGAACGGTTTTTATTGATTTTAGGGGGGGATCTCTCTATTTCCTGGATCTGAATGCCTGTTTCCCTTCCCAGATTAGGAAAGTTTTCAGCTAGAATTTGTTCAAATACATATTCTGGCCCTCTGTTCCTTTCGGCGCCCTCGGGAACCCCAATTAAACGTAGGTTTTTCTTCCTCAGGCTGTCGTTTATTTCCCTTAATCTATCTTCATGGTCTTTTAATTGTTTGTCTCTTTTTTCCTCAGTTTCCCTCTTTGCTATCAACTTGTCTTCTACGTCACTCACTCGTTCTTCTACCTCGTTAACCCTTGTCGTTAGGACTTCTAGTTTGGATTGCATCTCATTCAATTGATTTTTAATTTCTGCCTGATTAGCTCTAAATTCTGCAGTCATGAAGTCTCTTGAGTCCTTTATACTTTTTTCTAGAGCCACCAGTAGCTGTATAATAGTGCTTCTGAATTGGCTTTCTGACATTGAATTGTAATCCAGATTTTGTAACTCTGTGGGAGAGAGGACTGTTTCTGATTCTTTCTTTTGAGGTGAGGTTTTCCTTCTAGTCATTTTGCTCAGTGCAGAGTGGCCAAAAGCAAGTTGTATTGGGAAAAAGAGAAAAAGAGAGGAGAGAAAGAAGGAAAGAAAAGAGAAAGAGAAAAAAAAGGGAAGAGAAAAAAAAAACGAAAGAAAAAAAAAGAAGAAAAAGAGAAAGAAAAAGAAAGGAGAAAAAAAAAGGGGGGGGAAGGAAACAAATCAAAAAGCAAAAAAAAAAAAAACAAAAAACAAAAAACAAAACAAAAAAAAGGAACCACAGGGGAGTATCTTCTGATTCTGTATACTTTAAGTCCCTTGGCTTCTCCTGGAAGTTGTCAGTCTAGCTGGTGTTCTGGGGGAGGGGCCTGTTGTGCTGATTTTCAGGTGTTAGCAGTTGGGGGAGCTGCTGTGCCCCTGCCTGGTGCAGGGCTCAGTGGGGGTTGTTTACCCCGTGAGGCCGCAGGAGGAACAGCCCCAGTGGCGGGGCAGCTCTGGAAACCTGGATTCAGCTCCGGCAGGAACTCGGTCTGCAGGGCCTGGAGGCTCCGGGGCGGGGCCGCTGATCTGCTCAGCTGGGGCAGGAGCGTCCTCGCTGTCCTGGGCCCTCCCGGCCTCTGCCTGTCCCGGGGGAGGCGGGATCCTGGGCTGTGTCCCGGCGCCCTGTGCTCCGGAGCCTGCGCTGTTGGATTCGCGCTCCCGGGCCGCGCAACCCCCTCCGCGGAGCTGCCGCCCGAGCCCCTCCGAGCTGCTCCTGGAACCGCGCAGCCCCCTCTGCACGGAGCCTCTTCCTCTGCCCGAGCCCCTCCGAGCTGCTCCCGGGGCCGCGCAGCCCCCTCCGCGGAGCCGCCGCCCGAACCCCTTCAGCTGCTCCGGGTCCCGCCGGGTCCCGCCGTGCGCGCTGCAGCCCTTAGGGAGCTCGGCGCACTCTCCTGGGCGCGCAGTTGCTGTTACTGTCCCGGGGAGCCCGAGGGCATCCCCTCCCTCCTGGGTCCTGCTCCACCTCCCTGGAGCCCCTTTCTGCCCGGGAAGGTCGGTGCAGCTCCTGCGTCTCCGGGACGGGGCTCTCCTGTCCTGGGGACACTCGCCCCGGCCTCAGCCCGGCTCCTCGCGGGGCCCCTCCCCCTTGGAGGCCTTTGTTTCTTTATTTCTTTTTCCCCGTCTTCCTACCTTGATAGAAGCGCGAACTCTTCTCACTGTAGCATTCCAGCTGGTCTCTCTTTAAATCTCAGGCCGAATTCATAGATTTTCAGGATAATTTGAAGGTTTTCTAGGTAGTTTGGTGGAGACAGGTGATTTGGGGACCCTGCTCTTCCGCCGTCTTGCTCCTCCCCCCTCTATATTTTCTATAACTATATATATACATATATATATGTATATATATATATACACACACACACACACTCACGTACTGCATGTTTACCATATGGCAGGAACTTTACTGTTATTACATTATTTAATAATTAGACTGTTGCTACTCCATTTTACAAGAGGGTAAATAAAGCATAGCTAGCCCCAAGTCACAAAGCTCGTCAAATGATATTTGACTTGAGTTCTTTCTGACTCTGAAACCCTGGTCTCCAACTATACTAGCTAGAAGAATAAGGATCTTTGGGGTATGAATACAGCTGATTATTTTCCTTTACTCCTTTATAAGTCTATCAGCTTTAAATTAAATGACGCTATCTCTGCTGAGCTCTTGAGGAGGACTCAAGATGCCTTGTCCTAACCAGTTCTATTCCTCACTAGCTAGGTGAACAGAGACAATTCACTTAGACTACATTACTTGCAAAGTCTCAATGATCTCAAAAGAGATAAATCAGAGCCATTACCTATTCTATAAAACAAAAAATCATGATGATACCTTGATATATAAGTAAATAAATATACATTTTGATAGTCCAACAGCATAGTTTAGTTTACGGAGAATAAAAGACATAAACAGACGCCCCACAAATGTAAGCAACATCCGAATCCAAACTGAATATGGGTGGGAGACTTAGTAGCAATCACCAAGCTGTCCTTAAAAGGCAATATCCTTAATTTTGCAAAAATATTTTCAGAGTAAATTTTGGGCCAGCACGGCATTGTCTGTATATTTCCAAAACCAATAAAATTATAACCATAGGAACATTTTTAAAGATTTATTTATTAATTTTAGAGAAAGAAAGAGGCAGAGAGAGAGGGAGAGAGAAACTGAAGCAGACTCTGTACTGAGCTCAAGCCTAATGTTGGACTCGATTCCATGACCCTAAGATCATGACCTGAGCTCACCACCTGAGTTAAAACCAAGAGTCAAATGCTCAACCTACTGGGCCACCAGGTGCCCCTAACAAAAAGAATGTTAAATGTCTATAACAACTTAGTGGTTTGGGAAATAAAACTATGTAATTAAAAATTCCAAAGAAAGTAGTTTTTTTCCTAATTAAAAAATATATTGGAGTTGAGCAATATGTGTTTTCCCCCAAATACTATATCTATTTACAAAAAGAAAAAAAGTAGGCTTGAGGATAGAGTGTGAAACTCATATTAAAAATAACAGGCCAGAGAGGTGAGTCTGTTTACAGATATACTTCACTGATTTGGAATAGAACGTAGACAGCTCTACAACTTTAGAAACTTTTTACTTCTACTTGAAAGTATAAAATAATCTACCATCACCATAAAAGGCTTATTATGGAGATATTAAAAGTGAAAAACAAAATACCTGCCTCTTTGTTCATTAATCAACAAATCAGGTAGAGGCAAGAACATCCTGATTCCATAATTCTCTACATAATTCCAGAAGAATTCCTTCATTTCTCCATATTCCTCAGAGTAAGTGATGGTCGTGATTGAGCTCACACACTTTTGGCTTTGTTGTAAAGGCACTCATAAAAGCCATAGGATGTGTTTGTTAGTTCTGAACATAAAACATAGAACATTGGCTTGTTTGAGATTCTGTTGTGATCATCCAACCAGTACCACTTAGAAACATGCTTGGCTTTGAAGGCAAGGAAAAAAAAATGAATTCAAAAGATGGATTTGGAGCCAAATCATCAAGAATAAATGTGAGGAAGTCATCTGAGGGCTATATGTAAACCTATAAACAATGTGCATGTGTACAGTCTTATGTTCCTTGGGTTTAAATAAAATAATAAACAGATGTTGGTAAAACATTCTGATCCTGGGTTGGCATTCAATGGAAAGATAAAAGAAAAGAAACAAACAACAAAAAAAGAATATTAAGAATTGAACAATGCTATCTTTAGTCTAAAATGGGGCTAGGCTAAAAGAACATTGTGCAGCCTATTCCAATTTCCCACTAAACACTTAAGAAAATAGTCAAACCAACAACAACAAAAAAGTAAATAAAAGTGCCTATCATTAAAAATTAAGACTGACAGCAAGACTATTATGAGGATTTAAGAGGAATTTCCACGAAATTCAAAATCTGTGTTGCTACATGGAGAATTACAACCAAGTCTAACAAAACAGTGCAAATCTGTAGGCTTGAAAGGATGGAATCGACTTTGTCCCCCCACACTGTTCTTTTTGATTCAGATATCTTCAATTCATGAATAAGTAATTACACTAATATTTTTTAACAAAGTTTTACGTAGAGATGTCATCATTACTAAAGAGTTTGTTATTTCAAGCAAAAGAAAATGTTATAGAGAAAGTATTTTTTCTTAGATTTGTTGTTAATATTTGGAGTAGAAATCCAAATGTTTTGCAAGGATTTGTGTGATAGAGAAGGATATGTGTATGTCGCTATTATAGCTGGTGGCCAAGTATTCACTGAGGGTTTACAAAAACATTTATCTGAGTATACTCATGGAGTCCTTCAGTTTTGTCATGCCCAACTGTACTCAATTAGAAGATGGTGGATGAAAAAAAAAAGGTAATAAGCTATCCTGAGTTGGAATACCTTCAGTGTAGCCTGTAATGTATTAAAAGATCCATGGGAAAAAAAAAAAAAAAGATCCATGGGAAAGTTTCAAGATCATTTTGTACAACACTGTCTTCTACCCCTGCCAGGTGAGCAGGAAAATCATCACTTGCAGCAGAGTGGGAATAATCAGACAGCACCATCAGAAAAGAGTTTGAGCATTCTCAACTTCTACCCCTTTATCCCTCCATAAAAAATTAATAATATTAATAATAATAATAATTAATAATTAATAACAAAGCAAAGAAAGAGGAAATCTGGCATTCCATTGGAGTTGTCAGCATGAATGAGCTAGACAAAGAAGGGAGACTCCAAATAAGAAAGAGAGAAGAAGCAACATTAACAACTATGTTGCACACAGGCACGCGTGCACATGCACATGAGAACACACACACCTACACTCACACCCACATCCCCAGAAGAACACATTTCGCAGGAAGTACAATGGAGACATAGAGAACTTCAGAGCATAGGAGTTGTTCCTGGAGTGAGTAAGTGTGAAAGAGATTTTAAGCCTAGACAGACAAAAAAATTTCCTTGCTCCTTTGACTTATCTTTATCTCTTTTATCTCTTTGACAAAACTTTATCTCGATGACAAACATAGCTTCTGAAAACTAGAGACAGCTAATTAGGCTTCACCGTTAGAATTTACTGTTGGCAATTGGAAACATTTGACTACTTACTCCCTTCTCCTTCCCACTTTCTACTTTGAACATAGCTTTTGCAATTCTATTTAGTTCTTTCCTTCTGATTATCTCTTCTCCATTCACAGGTCTCTTAATAGAAAATGTAGATTTTCTTCTATAAAATGAAGACTCCCAGTTCTTGGTATTTCTCTGCTGTGTTTACAATGGCTTGGTAATTTGAGTCACTACTTCCTAATGTAATATTAGATCTTTCAATAGTAGTTTAAAAATCCTCAGAAACTTTTTTATGAGCTTCCTTTCTGGATTGTAATATTCTTGGAACTGTGCTTTATATGAAATTATATCTGTATTGGAAGCTTCTCCACAGTAGAATTTACACTCCATTGATTTCAGTTGTCTATGTTTCTTACCAAACACAACAGTTCTCATTGATTGTGATTAAAACACAATCTAAGTACTTTTGGCTTCTTTTTCCAACTTTTTCAGATAGTTGGAATGTTTGTTCTTGTTAAGAATCATTTCAGGTTGTGACTCTGTGGTACAGCTGGTAATTTTCAGCAGAGATGCTTCTTTTTGTTTGTTTTTTTGTTGAACGTAGAGAAATCCTTCCTGCTATTAGAATACACATGGAAGTAACAGCTCTTTTCTTTCTCAAATTCAGTGTTATGTTTCCAATTTTCTCTAAACATAGAGTTACTTAATTTGGTGCACAGTAATCTGATACAAATAACTGGTATACTAAAATCTTCTTCAGAAAAGCTAGTTGTTCTATCAAGTCAACACAACTCAAGTTGCTATGGATACTTGAAGTTATGTGGAGGAGAATATGCTGGTATTCCTTGAGATGAGGTACGTTACTGACTTTCTGATTGAAATTCTCCACATGAACTAGGCAGTTATCCAGAAAGTTGTTCTATTTATGGTCCTGCTTTACATTAAAATACCACATATCTATTTGTATACCCATATTATCCATATTAAACACAATAATTTCCATAGCTCAGAATTCTTTAAGGAGCTATAAGACATGCCGTGAAGAAACGTGTTTAACACCTTAGAATCATAGTGTCCCAAAGGAAATCCACCTTGATGTCACTCTCAGTGGTTTAGGCAGCACACGGTTTCCCTTAAAATTGGGTCAACACCATATTAAACATATGGGTATGGAATTGCACTAAGGACTCTTCATATGAATGTTGTTGAGATATTGCTGTTGCATTCAAGATGCTACCCCACATTAAACTACCTTTTCAATTTTCTTTGCCACTCTCCTTCTTCACACAGCCTTTTCTCGGACTCACCACATTGTCCTATTTTTATGTTTCTGCTGAGCTATCCTGGCTACCTAAAATATCTTCATTCATTCAAAAAATATTTACTGAGGTCCCAGTGTGGGCTGGGCAGTGTTCTAGTTTGAGAACAAACTGTGAAGAAGATAATCAATGTTCCTGCTCTTAAGGATTTTTCTTTTGAGGAAAGGATATCAAAGAGCTATATGCACTGCCATGATTATTAAAACATTATTCATAGTAGCCAAGATATGAAAACAACCTAAGTGCCATCAACAGATGAATGGATAAAGGAGATATTATATCTATCTATCTATCTATCTATCTATCTATCTATCTATCTCTATCCATTCATACGCATAGACAGATAGATGTGGAAATACATGTATAATATATATATATATGACTTCTATATATAGATACCATGTAAGCATATAAATAGATAGATATGGATATACATATATAATATATATAACTATACACACACAATGGAGTATTACTCAGCCATGAGAAAGAAGGAAAACCTCCCAGTTGTAACAACATGGATGGACTTCAAGGACATTGTGCTAAGTGAGATAGGTCAGAGAAAGACAAATATTGTTTGATATCACTGATATGTGGAATATTAAAAAAACCAAACTCATAAAAAAGGAGAGTAAAATGGTGCTTCCCAGGGCTGGTGGGGTGGGGGATAAGAGAGATGTTGTTTAAGGGTACAAATTTGCCACTGGAGATGTAATGGAGATGTAATGCACAGTAGAGAAAATACAGACAACACTGTATTATGTCTTCAAACTTGCTAAGAGACTAGATCTTAATTATTCCTGAGACAAAAGAAAATGGTAATTAGGTGATATGATGGAGGTGCCAACTATGGCTACAATTACAATCATATTATAAATACATAAATGTGTCAATCAACGTGTTGTATGATTTAAATTTATACAACGTTATATGTCAAATATATTTCAATTAAAAAGAAATCGGTTTCATCATGGTCTTGGAGAGTTCCTAAAAGGAAAATTCTGGACCCCAAAGCACGAAGGTATTCATATACATCACAAATTTGCATCCTGCTCCTGCTCCCCTCTCCCTTCTCTCTTGAATTCCTAGGTTTCTTTTGTGGCAGCTGAAGAGAGGAAAGTGTAAATTTGCATAAGTGTGGTTTTCTTCTTGATTTGATGATTCCCAGAACTGTCTGTCTCTTCACTGACATTCTCTTGCCATCCTAATCCATTTTACCCCAACATGATGTGTTTTTTGTTTTGTTCTTGAAATGTATGCAAATCTTAAACCAATTTAAAACATCTTTCCTGTCATTTAGTGAAGAACATTTAGCATTTTAGTGTTCTACAGCTTACCAAGTCATTTTTTATGTGATCTAATTTAAGCCTCCTAAGCAGGCTTTACAAGAAGATTAAGATGGTAATTGTTCACATCTTCACAAGGCAAAGAAGAGAGATAGGTTCAAATCCTTCCTTCTGGTTCTGAAACCGATACATAACACAATTTATAATTTGGATCTCTACCTTTTGTCTTCATTTTCTCTCTCTGTCTCTCTCACTCTCTGCAATTGCAAGACACAGTAGTTCATGGAAAATCAAGTTGTTTAGCTTCTGTAATAAAATGCAACTCTGGTCCTTGCATTCAAAAGAAATACTGACATTACATCAGAAGGCATGTTTTAAATGTAATAAAATTTGCTTGACTTGTAAGGCAGGAGCAATGTGGTATATTTTCTACTGGCTTTCTGCTTCTAAAAGCTAACCTACACTAGCTTCTTCTTGCACTGTGTCTGTGATTCCCGAGGAAAATTTGGAATCAGCATCCCCCCGCCGCCACTGCTGAGTGCTCTTTTCTTCATGTTCTAGAGATTTTCTTTTAAATTGTGAAAAGAAAATCCTTTTAACATAACTATAAACAAAACTTGCTTTTGTCACTAGCACCCCGTAGAAACCAAAGATGAACATTAAATTACTCTAGGCACATGGCTACTTGCCAGTAATTATTCACTATGAGGTTTAACCAAGTTTATCTAGAAGACGAGGACCATGTATACACAGCTAAAGGGAAAGATATGGTTAAAGTAATTATCTGGCCTATTCCCACAGTGTAGACAGTCAGTCTGGCTCATTTGGACCAAAGAGTAATAACCCAGCACACTCTTTTTGCCAAAAAGAGTTATTTGGCAGGTCACCTCAATGTGCCTCAATGGATGAACGTGAAATCTACAAGATGCCAAAAGAGAAAGAAAACAGAACCACCCTTGGGTATCAGAAAACCTACAGACAGGAAGGCACAAGGGAAGCTTCGAAGAGGATGGGCTGGGAATGGAGACAAATGCCTCAAAATTCTATGACCCTTCCTGGGGCTTGTGAGGTACTGAGTCTAGAATTTCTTCATCTTCATTATCCATGCACAATGATTGCTTCATTAGTTCTTCCCATGAAACTTCTTATCTTTTCTTAGATGTCTTTTCTTTTCCCCCCTAGGATATGAATATCAGACTTCTTCCTATAATCCAAGCCCTATGGTTTATTTGGTGATTAATCCAATGCACCAGTTAATCTCACTCTGAACTTTTCCTCTGTGTTGAATATTGGGTTAGGAAGAAAAAGAGACATTGGTTGAGAAGCACCAGCCTTGTTCCCTTGTTAAGCATAGTTGAGATCTCACTCTCCTATGCAGATAGTCGATGCCCTTTTTTGTTTTCCCCTTTGCTTTAATTTCTTTGTGGTGGTTTCTTAAATGAAATGACCTTGACCCACTACCACATTGAGGTCCCCTGTATAGAGAATATAGAATTATTCATTCTAAACATTTGAGTTTTTAATTTCTAATACCGAAGTAGAAGTGATGAATATTCTTTTCTTTTTTTTGCCTTACTGATGTAGACAAAATTTCTGAAAAATTCAATTAGGTTTTCTTATGCTGTTTATTCTGGTGTAGCAGATTGAGCAAGGTCACAGAGTCTGGAAGCAGTTTGACCAAGTTCAAATATCTCCTTCGCTTCTTACTAGCTGTGTGACCTCACTTAACTGTCTTGGCCTCAATATCCTCATTTTCACAGAGAGGCAATAACACCCTTTACTATCTAGGATTCCCATGAGGAATAAATAGGATGATGTACACAAAAGCGAATTGAGCCTGATTGCATGGAAATCTGTCAATATTTATTAACCATTAGAGACAGTGGCATGCGGTGGTCAAATATGCATATCCCTTGGACTTAGATTTATTGTGAAGCCTTAGGCAAATTACTTACTTACTTGAGATGTAGTACTGACCTCATAGGTAGTTAGGTGTCATAAAGATTGAATGAGTTGATTCACGTAAGGTGTGATTAGAACATTGTGTGGCCTAGGATATGCACTCAATAAAATTAACTATTAAACATATTACTTATCCACACAGGATGAAAGGATTAAGATGTAAGGAACATGAAATTCTACATTTGAAAGAGTTGTTTAATTATAGATGATTTAAAACCAGTAGTGCACTTGAGTGTATAGTAAAATAAAACATAAATATAAACATTTCAACAAGGAAAACATTATCAGCAAACATATTGTGGGGCTCCTCTCTGGAGTGAAATGTAGAAGGCTATAGATGCTGATTAGCCACAGTCTGCACATTCTACTCCCAGAAGCCAATTTTCTCTTGGGGATGTAGAAATACACAAATGTAGAAATGCGCCAAAGCCCATTTTTCTCATTTACATTAACAGTGAAGTACGTGCCAACCCATATCCTGAAACATAGGGTTTGTGTTTGTATCAGATGAATTGGAACCCAGGAACCCAAAATTGCTTGGTTCAAAACCTAAACTATTGCCGAGCATGCATTCTTTTTTCTTCAAAATAATTGTTTTCTGAATTTCCTTAACTGTCTACTCATCTTTGTTTATTAACCATAGATATTGTTGGAGCCTGGAACACACATAACATAAAAAATTAAAATGGACTATTGAGAAAATTCAAGCAGAAAGATCATCTAGCAATGTTTGTTACACAGTAAGCACTTAATAAATGTTGAACAAAAGAATGAATGCAAGCAGGCTTTCAACTGTTCTTGAGAAAGTAGGGAAACATGGCAGGTTGGATGAATAAAACTGGGTTGATGTGATTAATTTGCTGATAAACAAGATCTCCAATTTCCTCTTTTGCTATAGACCAAGCTACAGAATGAATGCTATTAGCATTTCACAAACCAGGGCAAAGAAGAGCAACAGCTAATTTCAGTTTCTGAGTTAAGGAAGCAAAGAGCCTTTAATTAAAGTTACCAAAAGTGTATGGGGAATAAACATGCATGTCTTTTTTTTTTTTAATTTTTTTTTTATTTATTTATGATAGTCACAGAGAGAGAGAGAGAGAGGCAGAGACATAGGCAGAGGGAGAAGCAGGCTCCATGCACTGGGAGCCCAACATGGGATTCGATCCCGGGTCTCCAGGATCGCGCCCTGGGCCAAAGGCAGGCGCCAAACCGCTGCGCCACCCAGGGATCCCCATGCATGTCTTAAATAAAACAAACATTTAAGAATGTATTAACACATATATTACCTCTTTTGGAGGGATTACAATGTCTAACAAAAATGTGTGTCTCCAGTTGGGTCAATACATTTGGGTATGGGTGAATGTTGACTAGAAAATATTCTGTTAGGGGTGGCTGGGTGGCTCAGTGGTTAAGTGTCTGCTTTTGGCTCAGGCCATGATCTCAGAGTCCTGGGATGGAGCCCCACATGGGGCTCCCTGCTTCTCCTTCTCCTGTTGCCCCCCACTCATGCTTGCTCTGTCTCTCTCTCTCACATGTAAACAAACAAAATCTTTAAAAAAGAAAAGATAAGAAAAGAAAATGTTCTGTCCCTTCAACTCTGTACTAACTTTCACAAGTATAAGGATCATCCTGCATGGATGGGCAAGCATCTATCCAATTATTTGACATATGAGCTTCACATTTTTAATATTATTTTAGTTTTCTTTTAAAATTTGTCTTAGAAGATTTCTTTCTGCTGCTTTGTAGCCACCACGAAAGGTTAGTTAGCACTGTATAAACAAAAGTCAACCAACTTACCCTGTTGAAATTCTGCTGATTCCCTTAGCTGTACCTTTGGTCAGTGGTGTGGGCATGAGGACATCCAGTGGCAGCCTGCCATAGCCACACACCCAGAACCCTCAGTTCTTTTTAAGCACATGGGTAGAACTAGTCAGTTTTATATTCTTGGCATCACTATGATATGACTATCTACCTAAATGCTTAAGCAAGCCTACTATACACAAAGTCCTTTAAAAAAAAAAAAAAGGAATTACTCTAGCTTTAAAAAAAAAAAAAATATTGTGTGCAGGGTGCCTGAGTGGCTCAGTTGGTTGGTTGAGCACTGTCCTTTCCTCTGTAGTTTGATTCCCAGTGCCAGGTCCCCTCTGCCATTTGAAAACATTTGATGATTTTTCCCCCTTTTTTTCTCCTCTTGCCCACGATGCCCCAACATTCTCCTCAGCTTGACTGAACTTTAGACAACTTTCTTCCTGACCACAGATCTCTGACCTTCTTTTTTCTTAGAACATTAACTTTGGAAAACTTGTGATTACAAATTCTTTGTTCTGCCCCTCTGAGATGGAATTCTTCTCCAGATCTTTTGCCAATTTTGCAACTCAGGAATGTCTTTCTCAAGGACCTGGGATCCATCCTTGGTGATGTAACCAACAAGGATGTAACCAACAAGGAAGTTAGTCCCTCTCAGTCTCTGTCTCTGTTGGAGGCTGGGAGACTAACCTGGGTTAAGTGACAATTTAGCAAACATGGATGGCCTGATGACATTGACCAATGTCCAGCACTCTTCCCTAGCTGACTCTAGCACTTAGAAACTCTCCCACCTTTTGACTGCTGTGGAGCTGTGCTCAATTCTGACCCAAAGCCTCTCTCCAGCAATCCGAATTAAATCTGCCTCGCCAATTTTAACAAGTGTCTGGTGTGATTTTACTTCCACCACATTTTCTCATACTGTTACCGCAATGCTCCCCATTTTCCCTTTTGAGCTCCCAATCCCTCTTAATCTATTCCTTCTATTAAACCCTCCCATTGGAATAATCAATTTTCCTGATTGTAACCTGTTTGACCCACTGTGCCATCCCTTTCTGTGTGACCAAAAAACACTCAGTACTTTTCACTTATTTCTACAGAAGTCAAAGGACCCCTCTCCCCCCCCCCAGAAATAGAAAACCAAATTGATACCGAAAAGCATTTATTATTTATGTTATATTATATTACATTATATTAAATTGGCTTTTGAAATAATTGGGTAAAGAGATTTATATCATAGTGATGCTAAGAATATAAAATTCAGTGGTTCTGCCTCTGTGCTTTCAAAATCCCATGACCATTTCAACAAACCTGAGCTCCAGAATCTAATGAGGATGCCCAGCTTGTTCCTCCTCTCCTCTTAGGAGGACAACTGAACATACAGATCATATTGCAGTTCAACTCTTGGATTTGTTTGTCCCTCACTTTCTATGTTTCCACACCAAAATGACTAACCACTCTATTTGACTAAAGGAAGACGGATGCCTTAGAGGAACTTGGGTACCAGCTTTTAAGACTATGAACCCACACAATAAATTCTCACTAACAAATTCACAGAACTGTTTATTTTATTTTATTTTATTTCATTTTATTTCATTTTATTTTACTTCATTTCATTTCATTTGCTTCATTGTGATTTCACTATCTTTACTTTCCAGCCATCTGTAACAGGAGTGATGGACCAACCATTGTAGTTGTAAGGGGAGATGTGGGGGAGGATGTTCAGCTGATTCATATAGATAGATAGATAGATAGATAGATAGATAGATAGATAGATGATACCTAGCATTATATTTCTAAATTTTGCCACAGTAGAGTTTTGAAACGGTTGGTGTACAACAAAGATTTAAATGTTAAAAAAACAACCAGTAATCTTTTTTTAATGTAATTTATGTATTTTTTAGCTCCTCTGATTCTTTGCTGTGATTTGAAACCTCTATAATTGATTTGGAATCATCCTGGTGCACTTGAAAAGCAACACTCTGCAGTTACAGAATACAAAAAGAAAGAAAGAGGGATTGAAAAGGAGTGTATTTCTAACCTTGGTCATAGGTATCTTCAGAGTGTTTCTGTTTTAATAATTAATTAGCTTATCAGTTCAGAAATGTTGAAATGACTTTTGGAATCCCGTGCTCTAAGGCTGTTGGCACCATACGTGTTTCCTGAGTGCAGTTTCCTTAACTTTCCATTTAAATTTTTTTCCCCCTTGAAACTAAAATCATTTAATGAAATCAGACACTTCAAGGCCACTGACTGATCTTCTGAGCAGAAGGTATGCAAAGGTGGCCAATTCCATTAAATTACAGCCCCCGCCCAGGTGGTAAGACATCACTTTAAGACAGAGAAGGGTAATGAAGTCAGGAATGCTAAGAGACATAACTAATAACAAGAGAAAAAAAAGAATAATATGAAAAAATCTGAAGGAAAAATAAGTTCAATGCGCAGAAGAGAGAAGATTAGGAGTTAGGGGAAGGGAAATGGCACATGTGCAATTTTTTTCCCACTTATTCTATTTCCTTTATGTTCTCTAGTTCAGGGCCGCTAGTAGAAGATTGATACATTTATTAATTCTCCATGCAGAAAGACAAACAGTGGACTCAGTCCAGTGGGATACAAACGTCTGGCCCCAGGTGTCCCTATGGAATCTTCCAAAGTTGCCTAATGGTCTTTGACCACACAGATCCAGTTAAGGAATACGGTATCCATTCTCTAAAATCTCATTTAGACTCATACATAAAATAAAATCATCCTGTCATCTTGCACTGGTTTTCTCTGGTTCTTCTTTTAATTTCTCTTGGTTAATTTAAAATGCAGGGCTAAAGGGGAAAAAAAAAACAATTTAAAGGATGTTCAAGATAGTCTCTGTAATATGAATTTTCTTTTTAAATTGCAAGAGCATAGTAAAATAAACCATTTCTTTCTGCATACAGTGGTATTTAGAAACTACTTAAGCAAATATCCATGGAGAGACATTTTCGTCTAATTTACATGTTTATTGACTTAAGATTTGACTTTGAGGAAATGACAGATTATGAGATCTATTTTATTAGGGTTGATACTGCATTTTTTTAAAAGCAGAGTTCAAATTATTGTTTATTGGTATAATCTGTTCTTTCTCTTTTTTCTCTCCTTTATTTTGGAGTAGAGCCTTGCTGTTTTCCATTTTTAGGATACATGCTGGATCTTAGATGCTTAACAAATATGAACAACTTTCTACATATTAGGTTAAGTATAAGTGGAATCATATTCATGTAGCAGAATTTCTCTTCTCTCTCCATCCTAGTATGCTACAAACAGCAGCAGCTAAAAAAGAGAAAAATCATATGATCTAAGGTTGTTTCGATTTTAATTTTGGTTTTCAAGGTAAGTAAACTTGGGTCGATTTGAGGCTCCTTTACATGCATTTCTGAAATTTTCTCAGCACAAGATGAAATTAACTGTCATCTTTGTATTAAAGAGCACCCAGAAAAAAAAATTTAAAAAAAAGAGCACCCAGGTTTTTTGAAAGTATATATATTAGGAAATTATTAGAAATGAAAAAAAAAAGCCACCACTTGAAAATCAATTTACTTATAAACTGACTCAAGTTTGTGTTCTGGATAATGAACTGGAAAGGGTATTATTTTACAAAAGTCTTCAGTCATGTCTGTTTATGTTATTAAGTAGGATGAGATAAAGTATATATTCAAATTTTTTTAAAGGACAGAATACATCATTTTAAGTAATTAGGTCCATTTATCTTAAGTTTATATTTCTTAGGGTTGCTTCCTGAAAAGACCGTAAAAGCAGCCTATTTGAAAGATTTGTTAAAAAAAAAAATTTTTCAGAATTTGCTGAACTCAGAATATCTAACATAAGTTTTCAGTGAACTACATTAAATACAAAATTATAAAACTCTAATTTAATGTGTAAATTTATTTTACTGTTTGTAATATTCTAAGATTCGTATTTTGGTAAAAAAAAACAGTTCAAAACAAATTAAAATATTTGGTGTACAGATAAGATTATTTTTACATATATACATAATCCTAATATTAAATATAATTATGTGTATGCTCATACATATATACTTTTATATGTATAGTTTTATGTGTATATACACTTACCTACATAGTTATATTTGCTAGATGTGAAATACTTATTCATAAAAATGCTTCGTGATGTTATCCACCCTAAAATACAGCTCTGTGAGAGACTACTGTACCGGTTGTAAGCCCTTAGACTTTAAGGATAACTATTTTTAAAGTAAATAAATACAAAAATGTTTTAAAGTTTGAATTCCAACCTTGCTCTATGTACCAAGTAGTTAAATGTAAATATAGAGATTTTAATGGAATAAAAGCAAATATAGGTAATGTTTTAAAATAAACTGTAAGTGGAAAGTTCTTTTTAAGGATATCATTAAGTCAAATAACAGAAAAAAGAATATTTGTTATTCTAATTGAATTAAAACGTAACATTTTGTGTAACAAAAAACAAGCAAATAAACAAAGACCAAAAGTCAGGATGACTCTTGAAAGAGAACCCAGCAAAAATATTTCCAACAGATGTGGTAATAAATTAATGCCTGTAAGTGTATAAAAATCAACCAGAAAGACATTTAGAAATCAGTCTGCATTCCAATAATAAAATTACATTAAGATATGAATGGGCAATTCACAGAAAAATACAAATTTCTAATACAGTCTTTCAAAAGAATCAAACTTGCAGTAAGGGATATATTTGCATTTAACAATGAGATGCTTTCTTTATCCAAATGGAAAGATCAAAAAGAGTCATACCCCAGTTGGACAATTAAAAAAAAAAAAAAACAGTCATTTACTTTTAACTATCAGTAGAAATTTAAAGTATCACAATTTTGGTGAACAACCAACCTATATCTAATTATATAATGTACCTACAAAGCAGTCCTTTCTAACTCTAATAACATTTAGAAATATAAAAACAAAAAGATATGTATACAAATGTTTATTCCACCTTTTTTTAGAAACAGTAAACTTGAAATGTTGCAGTGATAACTAAATAATACAGTACAAGGTAGTCATTAAAAAGAATGAGCTAGTTCCATCTACGATAAAATAGAAAGTTGTATACAGTATGTTATAACATGCAATATGGTAAGCCGAAATGTATTATATATGTTATATTTTTCAAATGTAGGATTTAAAATTTTGGTAAAACATGTGTTAACTTGTTTACATATGTTACTTATTATTAATGGGCTTATGGATGGAAATTCTGTATATTTTTTTAAATATTTATTTTAAAATATTTATTTTACAGAGAGAGACAGAGACAGAGACAGGGGCAGGGACAGAGCATGTGCTGGGGGAGGGGCAGAGTCAGAGAAAGAGAGAAAATCTCCATCAGAAACTTCCCACTCAGCTGGGACCCCGACAATGTGGGGCTGGATCCCAGGGCCCTGAGATCATGACCAGAGCTCTAAGAGTCCTATGTTTAACCAACTGAGGCACTCAGGGGTCCCTAGAATGTCTGTATATTTTTAATAGTATACAATTAGCATGTTTTGCATTTATAATGATATTCATAAATGAAAACAAATTTTGCATAGAGATTTTCACGTATATTCTCTTCTTGGTAATATGGGATGGCCACAAATGCTGAGAAGGTGCCCTGTGTGAACCAATCCGTCTGCCAGTGTCCCCAGAGTCTTGAAGAAGTCCCTGGACTTCTCAGTTCAATTGTTATTCACAGTTCAACCCTGTTCAAAGGGCAGGGGATGGGATTGAGGTCTATGAGTGACACTGAATATCTAATTCACTTTTTTATTTTTGTTTTTTTCTGTGTGTATCTCTTTAAGTCTGCATGCTCATAAAATGGGGATACTTCTGTAAATAATTTGATACATTCTGCTCTTACCTTTACTGCAGGTGGTAATTAGGTTCTGTGGTGTTAGATGCTGAGATGCTCCAACTATACTGCTTAAGAATGCCAACCTGGGCGCTGGATGGTTCATCTGCCTTCTGCTCAGGTCATGATCCCAGGGTCCTGGGATAGAGCTCCAGGACAGCCTCCTTGCTCAGTGGGGAGCCTGCTTCTCCCTCTCCCTCTGCTGTTCCCCCTGTTTGAGCTCTCCTTTCTCTCTTAAATAAATAAATAAATAAATAAATAAATAAATAAATAAGATCTTAAATAAAAAAGACACCCAGGGTTCCCAGCCATATTCAAAAAGAATATGCTCTGCTATCAGAGAGCTTTGTCTGTTGCAATTAATAACATTACAAATATCAAACTTTTTGGAAAAGTGGGAGAATCTAGACAGAAAAATAATGTAAGAAAGACAGTAACAGTGAAAAAATAGATTTCAAAGACTTGGAGGACATATGGACAGCTGTCCAATCTCAGCTCTGCTAGTTATCAGCTCTAACACAACTAAATGAAGAGATGTTATTACCTCTTGTCCTCAAAAATAATTTATGAAGATCACCATGTTATTTAATATGCAAGTTTGTAAAGGTGACCTAGTATGGTGGATATAAGGTCCCTAGCATAGCCTACATCTGAGTGGGAGGAATTGAACCCATCTCAGTGTCCCACTGTTCCTCGCCTCGGGTTTTTGCTTTGTGCTAAACACGCAGAGAAGGTTTTTAATTTGGAATATCACAGAGGTAGTGGTGTATATGTAAGGAAAGAATCAGACAAAACCCTCATTAATCCATCCGCCAACATAGAGTTAACTCAGCTTTGAGAGCATGGATGTATTGTAGGGGAAACAGCACGAATTTTCAAATCAGCTCAATCTGATTATGTATGATAAGCAATGTGGTCTTGACTTGCTTCAAAGTCATTCTCTTCATTTGTAAAAGAACTTGCCTCCAAGAGCAGTGATGAATGATAACTAAGGTAGTGTTGCTTTATTTTTGAAGCAGCAGAATCTTCGAAATACTTGTTTCTATCCTCTCTTTTTATGCATGATGTGTGATCAAGGGGACAAGCGTTGGTACACTTTTTGGCCCATCAGATTGGTATGGATATGCTAACAGACAAAAACAAACGAACAAAAAAACTCCGGACAAAACAAAAAGCAAGTTTCTAGGTCAAGTCAGTCTATAGTCTGCCAAAATCTTATCAGGCAAGACAGGATCGAGATGGATCATGGACTTCTAAAACTAAGGAAAAAAAGAAAAACTAACGGATGCTGCCAATTTGGCAAAGTGTTCATTCTCAACAGAGAGCTTTTGTCCAGAGCTGCTGAGAGAAGCTTAGACAAGATGGGTTTGGTCGTAGTGTGGAACTCGGTGCCTCCAAGAACTTTCCTTAGGTATGGCATAAACCTGCAATTAATTCAATAGACATTTATGGACATCGGCTGTGAAGGACGGATGAGACTGTGACACAACCTCTCTCTTGGCCAAGGGAAAGTGTTGCTACCGAATTAAGATAGTGTGATTTGCTCCCTTTTAGTATCTGATTCCGAACTGAACTGTTATATGGAACATTTATTTTCTCCAGTTCTGAGGGCCACCAGGGCTCTCTGTCTCTGACATTTCCTTGAAGCCTTTTTGTTCTGCCAAGATGCTAACCTTGCTACCACTCACAACTTCAAATCTATCTCATTTCGGTCATGTACAGTAAACCAGCACCTTCCCTCCTTGTGCTTCAGACTATGAATATTCAAACGATGATGAAGACCTGAAAAAACATATTTTCCATCTGTTCTTAACCTGGCATCTTTGCATATATGAGCTTGCTTTAGATTAATTCATTAAATGTTTATTAAGCTCTCCTGTATTCATGGCACCCTTCCATCCACATGGATGGCACGGCTTGAGGGTCCCTTTTTGCTGTGACTCCCCTTTCTCTGCTGAGTGAAACACATAAAGCACCTTACCATGCTCCTTGCATGGCTTAATGAAATGGCTTAATGCCATTTTCTGAGCACATTGACTATCTTTCAGGTACGTTCAGCATCAGCATGGTCACCTACCTGCTGTGCCCACGTGGCTGCCGCACTAGTCCCTTCATACTCCTCAGACACTGTGGTCTTTTCACGGGCTATTCAAATGCTATTTCTACAGGTGATTTCCCCCGACCAGAGAGTTCTTTCCCCAGATGTCACAGCCATCATCGCTCACATTCTTCAAGTCCATGTGTTAAAGTCATGTTGGAAGTAAGACCTTCATAACCACCTCATTTAAAGTTACAAACCCATTTCCCTCCTTCTTGTGTGTTTTCCCCCACCTCAGTTATCGTATTGTAACCGGCTCTCTACTTTGGTTGTTTTATTAATTTTCTGCCTCTCCTACTGGAATGGAAGCTGTGGGCAGGCAGGATTTTTGTCTTTATTGTACAATTGTGTTTCCAATGCCTAGAGGTGTGCTCGGTACACAGGTAGTCCATTAAGTATCCGTTGACTAATGACTAAACTATCATCAACCTCAGCTCAGAAACATCATAATCCTCTGGATATGTAAGCTGGGTCCTGTAGTTCTAATATAAGTTGAAATAATATTTATGAGGTTTGACAGTAACTATCAAAGTTATCAAAAAATCTGAAGATACTTTTCTAATTTTTGGCATCAGGATGAAATCTCCATTTGAAAAGAATAGGTAAATCCTAGAGATAAAATTCTCTGGGATTGGTCATTGATATTCAGAAGAACAGTCATAAAGCAACAGCAAAATTATCTAAATAAAGAAAAAAATAGAGGGATAGTATCTTGACATCTTTAGACCTCAAGATTTAGCAAAGGGATAAAAATAATATTTTGAAAAGTTGAAAATCATGGCCATTTTAAATTTCCAAAAATGTTGAGAAGCAGAAATCAATGAAGACCCTCAAACACTGTGTGCTGTCTCAAGCATGCTAATGCAAGTTTCCATGTTTTAGAACTTGGCAGGGAAATCCTTATAAAAATAAAAGTGACTCACTGTATGTTCACTGCAACTGGAGCCTCTATAAGTTATGTTCTTGTCTCTAGGCCAGATCAGGGTGGCAATGAAAATATTTGGAGCTAGTCCTGGCACACAACTTTTGACATTTAGGTAAAATTCACTGGGAAAAGAGTCATTTTAGGTTAACCTGAATCTGAAGCCTCATTATACTAGAGACATAAGCATTCATTTTCGCAGTCCTGCGTTTGGTCTTCCAGCCAAATGTAGTGGTGACTGTGGTCCTCCATTGGAGTGGTAGGATGTGCTGAAGAGAAAATGAGAGGTCTCGTGCTGACTTTAAGCATCATTCCTAGAATGATGGTCTTCTTTTGCTGCTCTAAACCCTTGACTCAAGAAAAAAATATATATACATGTATAATTTATATAGTCCAATGCTTTTCTATTTTTTCTACCAAAGGGCTTCAATTCACACGGCATTTAAAAACGTGAGGATGTGTATGTACCTTTGTGTGTGTGTTTTTCTGGAATGGACAATTGTTCTGTCACATTTTTCAAACTACAGATATCCCATCAAGGGGGAGGCAGAGCGGATACATGGCTGTATCCTTTTGGCAGCCAAGAGGTGGGCAAATGTCCTTAGCTCAGCCAGTTGGAGGTCCCTACCATGGACTTTGCACATTTGGTGGTTCTCTTGAGATGGAGATGCAGTTTTAGGCAAAGCTTATTCCCAAGGGTGGCAGGGTAATTAAGACCCCACAGCTGGTCATGGCATGAAGAGCAGTGGTGCCAACCACGTTGGCAAGGGCGCTGGGATGATGGTTCTGGTAAAAGCATACAAATCATGTTCTCATTCAGGATTCTGGTTGTGATTTGCCTTCCTCTGTCTCTGCCTGAACCTCTTTCTTCAAACTCCCTGTCCATTACGAGAGAGCTGCCTAAAGCCCTTGCCATGAATCCCTTGTCTACTTAAGTTCATCAGAGCTGGATTTTGTTTGTAAGCAAATATTCAGGTGAGTACCATAGAATATGAGTGTAGTTTCTCTGTGCTTGATGCGGATAAAGCCACTAATATTGTCTCTATTATGAAAAAAATATGAATTTTTGTAAGCCCTTACTTTCTCTTTCTTCCTGACAACCTTCCAATTTTCATATTCTTTGACTAACTACTTGTACATTTTCTTGGTGTCCCAATGACTTTAACAATTACTAATCCTCTTATATTTTAGTGGTTTCACTGTTCATCATCATTTTTCTTCTACCTTATCTTTCCCGGTATTGAATTAATTATTTTTATTTATGTTCCATTGGCCAGAGTTTTTCTCTGGGTAAATGGGTGTTCTACGTTCTGAGCCCTTGCATTTCTAAAAGTGTTTAAAGTTTTCTATGATACCTAAGCAATGGTTTAACCAACATACCTGTATGTTTATAGGATTTTCCCCATCTGTTTCTGAATTTTATAAATACATATATTTGTTTTATAAATGTACTATATACATATATTTATATATATATGTAGCTTTTTATTATCTTTTTTTCTTAGAATTTTTGTAACCTCTTGATGTGAAGGATCCCATTCGTTTTTAGCTTGGAGATTAGGTTTTACATCTTCTTGATTTGGGTATTGTTTTCACTTTGCAGATTCTCTATTTCATTCTCTGCAATTTCTGTTATTAGATCTTGTTATCTTTGTCTCTCATTTTTATTTTCTGGACTTCATCTCTTCATTCTTTTTCAAACTTTAAGAGGGGATGTTCTTAGCTTCTTTTGGTTTTATTTCTCTGCGGAGTCTATCCTTGATAGGTTAACTGAACTATTAGTTTCTCTTCTGTTTCTTAGAAGCCTACTTTCAGCTTGTTATTTCTTACCCTGACTGCTCTCTCTAGTCTGGGAGATACAATATCATCCTGAAGTTCTGGGAAAAGGTGAATTTCACATTTTATGAAGTTTACTTTTATTTTTCAGATGAGTCCTTTTTTTTTTCTTTTTCTTTTCTCCATGGAAACATCTTTTCTCATGTAAATGGTTTTCCATATTGGGTGATGAGATGATGTCATAAATCATCTTGAAATTCTGCCCATAATGTTCAACCCAGGTAAAGGAGGAAAGGGGGAAAAAAAAACATTAATTATGGCCTCGCTTTGTTTTGCCAAATTGCAAGGAGAATTGAGAGGGAACGAGGCAGGGGGGACATCCAAATGAGTAAGCTGCTTTTTGTAGTAAAAAGATTTGTTTTCATTACGAGGCGAACAACCTGGAGTTAGCTAGGGAAGGACTCCCCTTCTCTAATTGACCTTTCATTAGGTGTCAGGTGCAGCAGAACCTGCAAATGATTTCCAAGCACATCTGTGGGACAGAGGTCAGTTGAGAATTAATTATAAAATTAGGAAATCCCATGGATTATAGCCTCACTTCAGTAGCCAGAGCTTTCCTTTGGGTGATGAATATATTGAATATATTAGCACTGATCAATCTCCACATGGGGATATCTTTAGATGCATAAGAAAAGAGATTAACTGTTCAAATGATTCTAACTCTGTTCAACCTAGTTTCTTTTTTTTTTTAATAAACAAGAAAATAGAAATTTTTTTTTTTTTGCATTCAATCTAAATAAAAGTGTTCCTTCCCCCCTCACTTATTTGGCAGGTACAGTTGCTGTTAGAAGGTTACCGAATATTAGAAGGTTACCGAATAGACCATTAGCATAAGGGACATGTGAAACTGAAGGCTTCCAAACTCAATCTTTTTGAGTCAGAGCTGTATAAAATACAACCTAGGAGAATGTTAACGTGGGCTCCAGGGTATAATCTTTTCGCGATGAGATTAGTGATGAAGTGAAACAAAGGCATTTCAGAAAAAGTGGGCAATGTAGCAAAGTCTGGATGGAGCTTGAAATCTCCAATGACTAACAAACATGGAGAAAAGACAACCACAGCCTCTGACATACCTCATAATTGGGGATGTGACAAAATAAATATTCTGACAAAGCCCCAACATTCAGTAAGGCATGGGAAAGGTCAGCTTTGGAGAATGTTGTTCAAGAAACAAAATATCTACCAAAGAGAAATTTAACTAGAAGGAGATTATGGAAATTTGGGAAAGATACCACCACTGCTCCAGTGTTTAGATGCCTGTGTAATGCATTGTTTTGATCTGGAATTTGTAAAGGTGGACCCCAGGTACATGGGTGAATATCTGCATTCTGTTGTGTTCATCTCCAGAAGCATCACTGTCAGCTCCCTCACTTCTTCTATTCCTCATAGACACACCAGGCTCCTGCAAATCCAGACTCAAGGACTAAGTACCCAGGATCATGGCACCTAAAATTGGGACCATGTTTTCGAAGCATACAGCGTTAATGGTCCTTAAATTTTATTTCAGCTCAAAACTATTTTAAGTGAAGGTAGCCCAATATTTCTTTCTTAAAAAATAAAATTATTGTAATAAAAAAGAATACAGTAACTGAATTTATTAAAAACAACAACTAATTCATACCAATAAAGGATTAAGGGCTTTTCTGCTGCTTTAAGCCTGAGTTGGTTAAGAGTGTTAGGAACCACAACACCTTTAGAAATTCCAAGGCTCCGGGGATCCCTGAGGGCTCAGTGGTTTGGTGCCTGCCTTCGGCTCAGGGCGTAGTCCTGGAGTCCTGGGATCGAGTCCCACATCGGGCTCCCTGCATGGAGCCTGCTTCTCCCTCTGTCTGTGTCTCTGCCTCTCTCTCTCTCTTAATCTGTCTCTCATGAGTAAATAAATAAAATATATTTAAAAAAAAGAAAATCCAAGGCTCCAACTTTAACTAAAGGTGACTAAGTTCTTAGCCTCCAAACATCAGAACCCTATATCTTATCAGCTGTGAACTTTTCCCTGTTCCTCATCCTGACCCAGGGACTTAGAAAACTATTTGTTTTGCATGGTCCTTGTAAATGCTTCGCATCTGTGTCACTGATTGCAAAATTAACTTCCATAATAAATGGTTGCCTGTGTTCTAATGTATTAATATAAATGAGGAAATAAATCCGTTAAAAATCTCAGTTTTAAGATTAGCTATTCAATTATTTCTTTTAAACTGGAACTCCAAGGCTATTTTGTTAAATTATCTAAAATACTAAATTGTCTAAAATTGGCAAATACTGCATGATCTCTCTTATATGTGGAATCTAAAACAAAAACAAAAACCAAGCTCATATATACAGACCATAGACTGGTGGCCAGAGGTAGGGGAGGGGGCAGGAAGAAATGGGTAAAAGGGAATCAAAATTTGGTAGAAGTTAAATAGTGATCGATCACTCATAAAAACAACTCTATGGTTTCAGGAATGTTGGAGATGGTGCCTCAGTCCTCTGAAGCTCCATAACTGACAGGAGAGTTGCAATGCACAAGGTAATTATTCACCTGACACTCCCTGGAAACTTAAGATCATTATTAGTCATCATGGAGATTTAAATCCCCAGCGTCTGTCCCCCAGGTGAGTTGATCTTGTGATACAAAGTCCCAGAATCAAAGTGAAAACACTAACCAACTTCATTTCATTTTTTTATTTGCAACTACACAATGTATTTAATTGCTTGTTTAAATGCTAAATTCTATTTGCTGCTAGATTCTGTCTGAATTATTTTCTTAGCCTTCTTGACATCGGGCCCATGCTCTTGTCAATACCGAACTGTTGAGATTTGCTTGTCTTTGTGCTTGTCTTTGTCTGGCTTTACGAACCTTACTAATGACATTTGTTTAAGAGCCTCCTAAATCACCACCACGTTTTATTTCCTTGAAAAATATGGTCAGAATAGACTGCTTTCAAAATGAGACTTACAGAAAAATATCCATAGGAGATATGCTATAAATGAATGATTAGCAAGTGAACCCCAAAGCAACAGAATCCAGTGTTCAGCTTTGAGCTACTTAAATTCCTTTTAACCTAAATTACTTGTATGGAAAGTGATGTTGTATCCAACCTCCAAACCACCAAACCACAGGTGTTTAAGTAAGTCATGAACTTCTATTATTTTTCTATTCAAATAGATTCTTTGGGGTCCTAGGAAAATACTAGGAAAAGCATATAGCATGTCACCAGTATTTAGGTGGGACATTTTAGCATTGGCAGCTCTTCTTCTACATAAATCATTTTAAATTATTGCTGGGAATTTACGTGCTAAATGTTCTTCAGCACAGAGACCTTGACTCATTCATGCATGCTAAGTACATGTTCCTCTTTCTCTGGCCTTCCCACCTGTGCACCCATCTGAATATTCTAATCATGTAATTAGAATAGTGGATCCAGGACATTTTCATGATTGTTCTGTTTCTCTCACCCCAACACACTTCTACAAGTTCACAGGAGGGTTTTCTTATCCCACCTCTCTCTCCTTTAGAGCCATGAGACTTGATCAGTGTTGAGTTCAGACTGGCAAGTCAGATGCACACAATAGATTCAGCCAGTGCCAGGTTTATTTAGTTTTAAGCAAAGGTAGAGACAAGCACGATAGAGCATGTGCAGAGACAGCACGGCAGTGGCTGTGTGTGGCTCCCAGGCACAATTTCCATTGTCTCCACCACCCTACACCAAGGATAGGTGTGATTGAAGGGGGCGTACTGGGGGACGTGGATCCCCTTTGTTCAGGGAAGCCATAGGCTCTAGGGCCCTTCAACTTTCAATAGTTTTTAAGTCCTGCAGCTCCCTCAGGCTCAGGGGTATCTAGCGAGTCCCATTCTCCATGCAGCTGCATGTCATCAATATCTGCCACTTGTTACTTGATAAACAACCTTGACAAGGAAAGAGAAGAGCTTCATCTGGAACATAGTAATTGTGGCTCCTTAATCTTGGAAACTTGAGTCAATATGGCAAGGAGGATTTAATCAAGGGTCAAATTCTCAGGAATCGACTGATTAATCCTTTTCTTCCAGAAACATTCCTCAGGGGACTCTTTATCCCAATTCCTAAAAATGGATACAATTGGTAGATGAATCTGTCTTCTGTTCTCTCTCTTTGTTGTGCTTTTCTCCTTAATCCCCTCAAGTACCATGTGTTTCCACATTTGCCCCCAAAATTTGTTTGTCCACTTGTTTGTTTTTTAATCTCTTTAATCCTTTTTAAGGACCATAGGCACGTGGATTTTTACAAAGGAGTCTCAAGAGGGAGTTTATCAATCATCTCTGTTTTCACTCCCCCTATCATTTCACCTCATATGGGGGTTTGGGCGACCACTCATGGGTTTTTGTCTCTGTGCTCTCTTTTCTGAAGGACACAAGCCTGCACGTACTGCCCCCATTCCCAGAGGGTAGCAAGCTGCTTCACCTGAAATTCCCCCATGGCCTCATTGTCCTGGCTTCTCTTTCACAGTGAATTCACCAATACAGGTGTTCAGTAGTATGTGTCCATGGCATTGAACCACCTGGACACACTTATCCAAACATGGTCAAGTTACTGCCACACATCCCTGGAGATAGCTCACCCTCACCAGGCTATCCTGACGTTTCAGTGATCCACGTACATACATGAGTCACTTCTAAGTTAGGCCATGTGACCCTCTGATACTTACAGGGATGTTTCTCTCACTTTGGGAATAGGTGATACCTTGGGCTGCTTCCTAAAGGCTGTGGTCCCAAGAGAACTGATGTTTACCTTGCTTATTTTTCCCCTGTCACACAAAGGGAAAGAATAAATCCTCCCAATGTACGATGAAGCTCAAAGCAGAAGTTGACAGGCACAGGGCAAGTAGGCTGAATGCATCTAGCCTCATCAAGGGTTGTTCGGTTGAGTGACATCACTAAATCCCTGCCTCCTTGCCTGTGTTTATAGGATTTGGAAAGAGACAAGGACTATCTGATGGATTTGGAAGAGCTCAAGTTTATGTCTTCAGATGTGCTAGAATGAGAACCATGATGTTCTTGGATGCCAAATGTGAAAGAATTTGTATATTAGCACCCTTGCAACCTTCCGGGGTGAGCTAGCTCATTGCTGGGCTGCGTAGATGAGGGCTGTTCAAGGCAACACTATGAAGTGCTCATCGTGGAAAATGTGCTTCACTCTCCAGGCACTCTACCACCATCATAAAGACCCATAATCCTGGTCCCTGATAAGTGCTGCCTTCTACATACCCTGGCAGCCAAACCAAATATAATTTAACCTGTTTGCTCTGTGAGCATGAAGTGAAGAAAGCCACAATGACTCTCCAGAAACTTTATTAGTTGTTGAACAATTGAGGGCTTTCATGGTTGCATTTTCAGGGTGATACAAATTAGTGGCAAAATACTTTTGCAGGTAAGGAAGATTTGGTCCTCAATCAAGTCATATCTCATGGTAAGGTAGAAATTTGAAATGTAATTATAGCAACAGCCACCCAGAATTGCTACTTGCCATTAAAAATTAAGTATTTCTGTCCCAATTAAGGAATATTCCAGGAAACACTGGAATAGACTTTGCTAACATTTGCCATAAGACTTATTGGTCTGATTCCTTTCCTATTCAGTTCATTTTATTTTTTTTAAAGATTTACTTATTTATTTGAGAGAGAGAGAGAGAAGCAGAGGGAGAAGCAGAGGGAGAGGGAGAGAAATCTTCAAGCAGACACCTTACCAACACCACCAAGCAGGATCGTCATGCTGGGCTTGATCCCAGGACCCTGAGCAAAAATCAAGAGTCAGCTGCTCAACAGGCTGAGCCTCCCAGGTACCCCCTATTCAGCACATTTTCAAATTTCCAAGCTGCTTCTATATAGATCATATTTTTGTGACTTCCCAAGTACCTTAAGAGTCAAAGCAAGGCAACCACCTTTGCAAGTGAGAGAAGTAACATCCTGAAGTGATAGACCCAGGGGTCAGAGCCACATAGTCCCAAGTGCCAGGATCAAGACCCCATCCAGATCCACACATGCTCTATCCGGTAGAGCTTTCATACAGAGCACTGCTTCCTCCTGGAAAGAAAATGAGGAAAGACAAATGACCGGAATTTCAAATTTCCAAAGAGAAACACCAGTGATTAGAAGAATTCCAGCAAATACGAGGGATGGCAAAGAAACCCAGACCTGGTCTCAGAAACAGGAAAAAGAGAAAGGGAGCTCTGCAGGGCAGTAAGGTTTACTCTGTGCTGCACTTCGGTTTTGCCATTGTTTAATTGTTTTAGGCAAAGCCATTCATCTTTCACGGGCATCAAATAAGCTGGGTGGTAAAAACAAGGCCTGTGTGATTCATGGGGAACAGGGGAACAGCGTTCGGGGGTGCAGGGGGGAGAACCGGGAAAATCAGACTTGTGAGACTTGCTGCCTGGATCTTAGCATGGGACTCGGGGGAAATTATTGTTTTTCATACAAAGTGAAAGAGGGGAACACAGGCTTCCCCTTAAGCAGCGCTGTGCACTAGGGATTCCACGTAAGGAAACTGATCCCGCTTTTACCCCAAGACCCATATCGGTTTCAAAGCCAGATATTTTTCTTCTCCTCCCAAGATAACAGATAACATAGGTATAGTGAATTATCAATATCTGCTTCTAGAAGCGTAAATTCACAGCCACTGCTGGCATAACCAGTTAGAAGTGGAGTTCGAAGTAAAAAAAAAAAAAAAAAAATTGCAGAAAATTTATTTCACTTTTTCCCCCATCCCATGCACATAAACACTTCTGTGTGTTATTAAAATGACTACAAAGCTCCGAGTTCTAACAAATGCAGATTTCCTCTCTGAAGACTAAAAAATAACCAGTATTATTGTTGGAAAAATGGAAATTGAAAAACTTTCTAATTTCTTTCCTTATCAGAAATGAGGCAGAGCAAATAAGTTACATGATCTATTCCTCTGGCTGTGCACACCACCACCCCCGCAACATCTCCTAAGATTATAAAAATGGTATTAGGTTTTCTTTGGGTGCTCATTAGCTGAGCCCCTTTCTCTAATCTTAGGTCAGGGAAACAATCTCCTACTCTAGTGGGAACACCTAGACACAATGTGAAGAAGAAGGAGGAGGAAATATGAAATCTAATTTTTTTTCTGCCAGAGACTGAATTACCTGGAAAAGACTATGTTTTTTTTTATTTTTTTTATTTTTTGTTTTTTGTTTTTAATTTATTTTAATATTTTTTTTAGAGAGGTGGGGAATGGTAGTAGGAGAGACAGAGAGAATTTTAAGCAGGCTCTATGCTCAATGCAGAGCCCAACATGGGGCTCATGAAGCTGAGATTGTGACCTGAACTGAAATCAGGAGTCTGACACTTAGCAACTGAGCCACCCAGGCGCCCTGGAAAATGCTATTTTTAAACCAGAGGAGACGAAGATATTATTAAGTGGCAAGTTATAATCCCCTTCCCGTGGTGAAAGTAGAAATTCAGAATCTGATGCAGGATCTCATAGTACAACACATCTTGTGGATATTTTAATATCTGACAACCTCCAAGAAACTTTCTGAAAAAAAATGTTGGCAAAGTGGACAGGGATTGCTGCAAGTCTTAAAATGGATAGGATATTTGGAGACCAATTTGTAAAGTGTCAATAAAAATGTGAATTTATAAGCAAATTTATTTCACATAAATTCCTAATCCTTTATTTCCCTATATAATTGTGGAAATTCTGGTAAAGAGTATTTGGAAATGGAAATGTACTGTATTGGGTTGGAATAGAAAGTAATTTATTACAAGCTTCCACCCAACTAAAACATTCAAGCATCTGAAACCTTAAGCCATGTTCGATTATTCTTATTAGGGCTGTTGTTTATTCCACTCATAAAAACGGAAATGGATGAAATTTCTTAAACTAGGATTCACTGGTTAGATAGATCACTTATGCAAGGGCTTTTCTTTTCTTTTCTTTTCATCTTTTCTTTTCTTTTCTTTTTTTTTTCTTCAGTGAATGAGTGAAAATCCTCTTATAGCCACTGCCTGTTAAATCTTTACTACTCATTCCAATCCTGAGACTGCCATTGACGTCAGTAGAAATCCTTGATATGAAATAAAAATATTAAAAAAACAATAAGCATAAAGGACTCTGTGTGTTCGTGTTTATAGTAGGTTACAGATGTACGTACAGGGCTCTCTGCAAATTGGTCTACTTAAATAAAATGTGTGCTTTTGCTTGTACAAATAGAGTTTACTTATAAGATGAATTAAGTACGATTAAGAAAAGAAACTTGCAGTAGCTATAAGTACCTCCCGTTTTCCTTATTTTTTTTTTTTACCAGAGTATCTTCTCTACCCATGGAAACATTTTCCTCATGAAACTGCACTCAAATATTTATTTTAAGGTGGCCAAGGACTTCCACCTAACGATACAATGAAGTGTTTATACTGACAAATCTAAAACGAAGTGAGATGTTAGAATGTGGCTCAGTTGTTAACCTATGATTTTTAGAGGAGAAATGTTCTAAAAAAAGATTTTGAAATAGTATATGATTTGCTTCCGTTAAGATGAGACAGAACTATCTGCTTCTTTTTTTTTTAAGATTTTATTTATTCACTCATGAGAGACACAGAAAGAGGCAGATACACAGGCAAGAGGGAGAAGCAGGCTCCCCGTGGGGAGCCCAATGCAAGACTCGATCCCAGGACCCCAGGATCATGACCTGAGCCAAAGGTAGACGCTCAACCCCTGAGCCACCCAGGTGCCCTGAGAACTATCCATTTTAGAGACAAATTATCCTTTCATGAAGTTGGTTAACTGGAAGGGTAACGTGAGGGAGACATGCAGACATA
The DNA here is from genome assembly GCF_011100685.1 of Canis lupus familiaris. Classification (NCBI taxonomy): domain Eukaryota; kingdom Metazoa; phylum Chordata; class Mammalia; order Carnivora; family Canidae; genus Canis; species Canis lupus. The sequence continues at coordinate 9,952,827 of NC_049230.1, forward strand.
AACTGGTGGAAATCTGACACTGGTGAGAATAGAACATTTTATTTATTGCTGGAAGGGTATGAAGGATATCTCATCGTGTCAGATGTCAAACTTTCCAATGGTTGTCTAAAGAGTTTTCTAGAGTCTTAAGGAACTTTAGGTTTCATTCTGTATTCTTTCTGATATTAAGTTAAGCCTCTTTCCCCATCTGTGTGATCTTGGGAGTGCCTCAACCTCTCTGGACCTCAGGGGCCTTCACTATGTAGATATCACTCTCTACCTCATGCTGATGAAACGTGCAACAAGGTCCATGAGTTAGCATATAATACGTTTGCATTAATTAATGAGTCACATGTCTAGACGTTGGCATAAAGTATATTTCCACATCTCTCTGAGGAGTAATCTGAAAAATGTTCGGAGACCCTCCAGCGATAGATTCTCACAATCGTTTTGTCTCCGTAATCTGGACGTTTCCAGGAAAAGTCATTTTTCTTTCAATAAAATGCCCAGATAATTGTCTCCATTTCCTATCAGTGAAATGTACTTGATTTAAGCAAAAGTGAGTGTCTGTAAACCAGAGTCCGGCGAACAAGAGAAGTTGGTAGCTAACCTGTTTCACATGTGGCAACCACAATTACATTTCATACTGGAGCTTGTTTGCTTTCTTTGCCTTCCCCAAATGGATTCCACGGTAGCTGGGAACTTGCAAAATTATTGCCAGTTATAACTAGAGGAAAAAAATATATTGAGTTTAACTTCATTAGAGCGACAGCACTTGTATCAACAGAGCCTGGCATAAAATGGGAAAGTTGCCGAAATCCATCAAGTGACGTCACTGTTTAGAATAGGTGGTGGCGACTGTTGCCACTCCCAATTCCAGATCTTCTTATTGATTCTGCTGTTGTGGTCTTCTGGCTCGATGGGCTGTCGACTTGGAAGACTGAGGCCTAGCAGGCGTAGGCCATGGGCAGGATGAAGCCGATAGACCTAGGTTGGAGCTGAGGTAGGGCAGGAAGAAATAGGAAGGTACAGGAGTCCAGGCAGCCAGGCAAGATCCAGGGCCAAACAGATTAATAAGGGAGCAGCAATGAGCACAAATGAACATGGATTCTAGTTCAGAAACCTTGATTTATTCATGTCTTTATTCCTCGAGCATTTATTGAGTGCCCAATATCCGTAAAGCACTGAGCTGAATTTTGACATAGACCAGACCTGTGTGCCTCAGCCTCAGCCATTATTGACATTTTGAGCCAGAAATTTCTTTGTTTGGAGGCAGAAGGGTTCCTCTGCATTGTAGGATGCTGGGCAGCCTCCCTGGCCAGTGGTGATTGAATGTCAGGAGCAACCCTTCTCCCCAGCTGTGTCAACCAAAAATGTCTCTGGACCTTGTTAAATGTCCCCCGGTGGGCAAGATCTTCCCCATCAAAGATTTTAGGCTAGAGGGATAGAAAACACAATCCCCATACCAGAGCCTTCACTTTCTCGGAGAACATTACCTCTGGAACTCTTGAACATTGCCGCTTGTGTGTGATTTGGGGCTTTGCATTATACCTAGAAAGTTGTCTGATAGACAAGAAAATCCTTTTATTTTCGGTAAATTTTGGGTAGTCACTCCCAAAATTTTATCAGATAAGGAGGTATAAAGTTTAGAGGTTCTCCTTTTCTTAAGCTAACTTTCCACAAGGAGATTTCTGAACTTACGACTCTCCATATATTGTTCGACTGGTAAGAAGAAAGTAATATGCTTGAAATAATCAGGGAGCTTGTAATGCTGAACTTTTAGAGTTGACTTTATATGAAGCAGGCTTCCAGAACAGTGAGAAATCACTTAGGTAATTGGAAATGAAAAGTGTTTGTAAAGAATCTGATTCAAGAAGAGCCGTGTGATCCCATTCATGGTGATAAGAGGCAGAGACCAGGGAGACAGAGAGAGAGAGAGAGAGAGAGAGAGAGAGAGAGAGAGACATATGTGGGAGAACAAGGAGAAATCACTTTAGAAAGAAACTCTCTTTGGGGCCCCTGGGTGGCTCAGTGGTTGAGCGTCTGCCTTTGGCTCAGGTCATGATCCCGGGGTCCTGGGATCAAGTTGCACATGAGGTTCTCCGCAGGGAGCCTGCTTCTCCCCTGTCTGTGTCTCTGCCTCTCTCTGTGTGTCTCTCATGAATAAATAAATAAAATTTAAGGAAAAAAAGAAAGAAGGAAGCCCAAGGAATTGAGCATGCAACTTAATCAAAATACCTCTGCAGCACTTTGTTCATGTGATTTTGACTCAAAAGATCCCCAAGGGCAACACTTCGTTTAGGACATTGACCACTTGAATCAAATTTCATCCATTTTTTAAATCTCTAGGCCTAAGCAGCAAGCCATTCAGCCAAAACCCACCATCTCAGGGCTCAGAGCTCCGATGTCACCTCCATCCTGAGACTGACACGGCTGGGCTTCATAGTTCACACACCAGGCCCCCAGTTCAAAGCTAACAGTGTCTGACATATGAAGCAAACACATTCTGCAGGCTGTTTGTTGCAGCAAGAAGGCCCACAAGCTTCTGGGCCCAGCCCGTGTGCTGGGATCCCTGGCCATGATGATTAATGAGAACGTGGAATCACCATGACCCAACTCCCAGGATGGTGGCTGTTGAAAGAATTCAGTAAGAAAAACAGTAAAACAGAACATTAAGGTAAGCACTGGGCTCAAAAATACCTCTGGGAGGCAGGGAGGGGGCTGGTGGTGGGGTGGGTTAATTTGTTTTTATTTGCAGGTTTCATTCTAAAAGGTGATGTTTGCTGTTACCTCCAGAACTGGTCCAGGGGAGGAGATAGGCCCCCATGAAGCGGAGGTGGGCTTCCCAGGCAGAACCCTGAGGAGATGTTTGTCAGAGTTCCAGACGCAGGTAAACAGCCCCCTGGATTCCCTGAGCTTGTTGTTATTAAAAGTGGGTTGAAGGCTGATGAAAGCTCCCAGGTCAGTAGCCTCTGAAAACTGTAGTTTAACAGCAGGGAAGATACAGCAAGGACATCCTCCAGTGCAAAGATAACCGCCCCCCCTTCCTTCCAAGCACTGCCTCCAGCCGAGCCAGAGTCTTTGGCAATGGACCTCAACTTTGATTTGCAGGATCCTAGGGGAAGAGAAAGTTATTCAAACTCCAGGACACCTTCATGCCAGACCCTCATTTCTATAAAAAGACCACTGCTTGTCAGTGACCCTTACGGTGTCTAATGAGGAGCAGGGAAATGGGGAGCAGGAGTTCTCATACATGGAGAAATGAGCAAAACGGGAGCAGAGAGGGCCCCGCAAGAATGAACGTGTGTCACAGTGTTTCCAGAAAGACAAAGAGGTCCTTCGTCATCTTAAATGCTGACAAGGTCCTCTTGCATTAATCCAACAGATCATTTCTTATATGATCTCCTGAGTAGATGTAATCCTTCAGAAAAATTAATGATGAACATCATCTTTCCTCAAACACAGTTTAGTACTTCAATGGCTTCCAAAAATGGTTACAGAGTCACTTGATTAAAAAGGCTTTATCTCTGTTTTTTTTTAAGATTTTATTTATTTATTTATGTGAGGCAGAGACAGGCAGAGACATAGACAGAAGGAGAAGCAGGCTCCCTGCGGGCAGCACGATGTGAGACTCGATCCTGGACCCTGGGATCATACCCTGAGCCAAAGGCAGACACTCAACCACTGAGCCACCCAGGTGTCCCTTTATCTCCATTTCTATTGCTCTTTTCTCAACTGGAACTGGGTTTCAACAACATTTCCTGAATTTTGGAGTATCTTCCTTTTAGTGCTTTCTTTTTAAAGTGTCTTTTCTTCAGGCTTAACAGGCTGGGTCTAGCAATCTTATGTGCTGGGTAACTGCTCTGTTCATATTACTTGACTCCCAATGTGAGACACATTAGAATTGATTTCAAAAATCCTGACTCCTTTTCCAGAAGGCTGTGGTTGATATTATTTCTATTAGTTACTATACACCTGATTAATTTCATGAGTAATGATGGATTGCAACCACAGAAGGAGCGTGTGGGACCTGTATTCTGGAAGTCCTCAACCCAGTAATGAACGATCTATAACACATGTGACTGCCTGTCCTTTGCTCCAACATGCTTTTGCACAGACACGCCACTCCCCAGCACACATGCACACAAGCCTCGGCTATCATTGCTGTTGTCTTCTTCATACTCCCCCTGTCTTCGCGAGACCAAGGCAGTACATATCCAACCACTGGAATGATATGTGGCTTGCTGGTTCCAAGTGGAATGGGAGAGCTTATGTAAAATGTGACCTCTGTAGAGAAAGAGACATTTGAGGGATTCAAGTACAGAAGGCATTTTGTAAATGATGTCGGCTGAAGCAATTCCTAGGAACTGACTCCTTAAAAGTATTAGCCTGTTATAGAATATTTCTAGAAGGAGTCTATTTTGTGTTTAATGGAACTTTTTTTTTTGGAAAACCTTGAAAAAGATCCAACATGTAGATATATATCTGAGTTAGCACAATTGTAAAAATGCAGTGTCTTCAAGGAAACATGGCCCAGACACCTATGCTTTAGCGAAAATGGGTTAAATCAGTTCTTCCAGCCATCAGATGAAATCAACTGAACTTGGAGGGCTGGAATTTTGATGACAGCAATAGAGATAATGTTCATGAAATCAGGTAAGCTGAAGCCCTGGGTATGAGTAGTGAGAGCAGGGTATCTGTACCAAGGATCTCCAGTCACTATAGCAAGAGATGAGTGCAGGAAGAAGCATGAATTGTCTCTTCTAATCCCCTTAAATCCTTATTTTTTTAATACACCCCATCACTTTGAGGATTTAGTCTTTCCAGCACCGTCAGTGATGTACTCAATTTATTGAAGGCCATAGACTATAAAGGAGACCAAGAAAACAGAGAAACCAGTGCTCAACCTAGAAAGAACTTCACCCACTAACTTAAGTAATCAACTGCTGAGTAAACAAGATGGATTTAACTGCTTTGGAAATATCATGAATTTTCTAATGTGCTCAAAATGCTAATCCCCTTAGCAAAAGTGAAATGTTGGCCAACTTAAGGTGCAAATACATTGATACACAGAGAAAGCTTTTTTCATTTTTTCATTTTTCTCTGATTTTCAATGTATTTAAATATATGAACACATTCATTGTCTCGAGGCAAGCAAGGTTAAGTTATCTCTGGTCATGAATCTAGATGAGTCCCTATGTCAGAATACAGGTAGCCATTCCGTTAATATTCCTCTGTTTATCTGTCAGAAACATTGCCTTTTACACTTAGTTTTATCTGGATTCTTTCACTTACTTGTTCATTCTTTTGATTCATTCAAAATTATTTGTTGACCATCAACTAGGTACAACATACTATGTATTAGGCTACATACCCTGGAAAACAGTAGGATGGTTAAGGCTTTCATTTCCATGGCACTCACAATCTAGTGGGAAGCTTATAGTCTATACTTGTCATCTGTCATTCATTTCCCAGAACTTAATGCAGTAATATTTGTAGATACGGACAGTTTAACGGCATTTTTTTCTCCAGGCACGTGAGATTTTTTTTCTTGGTACTCTAAATCAAAGAAAATGTAAATGATGTTCTACTATTCCTTTTGTTAGTATCACAAGCATTATGATTTGCAAATATTTGTAAAAAAAAACACTACTTCTATGAACAAGAAGTGATTCCTATTTATTTTGAAAAGTGTTCCTCCTTCCTTGAGAGGTTATCATCAAGTTACAGAGACTAGATAATCTCACCAAATGATGATGAATCATAAACCAAGAAACCAAGATGAATCATAAACCAAGAAACCAGTCACTGAGTGCTAAGTATATGACTCAAACAAGGAGTCATATTAAAATGAAGGAAAGTGAATAAACTCTGGAGAAATCAAGGAAAAGTCTGTGGATAGGATGGTTCTGATTGAAGATGGAGCCTGGGAATCACTTAGGATGCAGCAAATAGCAAGGAGTAGAGCATAGCCGGTCAGAGAAATGATTGAAGCAAGGGCAAAATGTAGAATAACACTGTATTGACAAATAAAATAAATGGGTCACCTTAATGGAGGCAGGGTTTCTGGGAGGGGAGAATTGAGAGAAAGTAAGTGTGATAAAAGTAATGATAGAGATATACAAATATGCACTTGAATTTGTCCAATATTGGTGGAGGAGCTCAGGCAGGAGGGATGATGCTTACAGAATATAACTGTTAACATTTCCTAAGAAACACTTAGCTCTGAAAATCTGTGTTAGTATAGGGCTAATAAATATTGTCGTAAGAGAATAAAATGAATATGTGAATCTGAAAGCAAGTTGATCATAGTAATTCAAGAAGTCACAAATGGAAAATTTACCTCTCTCGTTTAGTTAAATTAAAATTCTCAGAGGCATACGCGAGCATTACAATAAGCTTTGCGCCCTCTCACTTTCTTTCCTGCCACTTCCTGCAATTAGATTCTACAAAAGGAAATGAGTTACATGCTTGTTAGGAAAATTTCTGTTTGATTTATGTATGTTGATTAATACTTTATTTTTATTTACGTGTCTCTGATCTTAACACTGTGGGTCTCATAGGTCAATGCTATCACAATAATCTATCAGAAAAATAGAAGTCTCTTGAAATTCAACAAATATGTGCACATTACTCGTGTGCCAACTTTTCTTTCGTGGGAGTTTCTCAGTTCACAAGAATATTCAGTTAGCAAGGAAGGGGTTAGATGAAGAATCTCCCTTTTAATGAAATGTATCAATAAAGGGAAGGCTGTAAGAATCCCCAAACATGGGTTCTTGTAAAAATGTCTAATGATCTTTTACCTTTCCATGTTATCAAGATAATGATGATTTGTGATAATTATTCTCCATCTCCAATTCAAGAATCTTTAACCAGGATGGCAAAAATTAAATTGAGGAGGAGGGTTAATCCCTGTGGCACAGAGGTGGACAGTGAAGACTCTTGATGGTAGAGCTGAAATAATTTTCTGTGCATTGAACACAAGTCAAGAGGAAGGAAGCAGAATGTGTTCTTATTCATCCAACGGACTCTTTGGGTGAAAGAGGTTAAACTCATGCTCCAGAAATGACAAAAGCTATGACCGGATCTTACCTTAAAGAACCTACGTACGCTCTCCTAGAACAGAAGGCACAATGAAGAGAGTGCCGTGGGAGAAAAACAGTGAGGTGGAGTTATTTTGGCCACTGGGTAAGGAGGAATGAATTCATTTGTACAATTTAAATGTGAGGAAAGGGATTGCTAAATCTTGGTGGTCTGGGTGGGCTCAATGTATCTGGTATCCATTAAGATCCAAAATTTACTCGAACCTACGGATTAATTCTCCTGCAGGAACTGAGGCAAACCAAGAGCAGCTGAAAGTTAATCAAGCACTGATCTCCCCCAATCCTCCTAATCACCGCCAGCTGTGGTTTCAAACCTCTGCTCTGAGGTTCCCTGGGGCAGTTCTGCACGAGCCCTGGAGTGAGCACCCTTGACTTTTGAAGGGCAAGAAAGAAGTTAATAAAATAAAACTTAATGCCTTCAATCAAGGAACTGAAGAATAGGACTGGGACAGTCCACAGCTTTCTGTGTATTAACCTCTTTCCTTTTTCCCAGCTGCCTATCCCTGGAAGGCGTAGGATTTCTTCCGAACATTTGCTGGGAATCCTTTATTGAAGAGAGTAAAACAATTGGGAACAGTTGGTTGTTGGTCCATTGGGGAATCTCTATCTGTGTCATGAGAAGTGATTTTTTTTTATAATGCCTAACTAAGCTTTGAAAATTTTATTGATATGATAACAGAACTTTTGAGTTTTTATAATAAATGTCACCCAGGTTGATAGGAACATCACTGGCCCAAGCTTAAGGAAGTCAAAACATATTTTGAGTACACGTATCTGAGCCCAGGCAGTTAGTAAATTCTAATACTTTAACTGCAAAGCCATAAAATTTGCAAAGGTGCTTTCCATAAGGCCGGTAGTTTTGCAATTTTACTTTTAGTTCAGCAGGATGAATAAAAGATAGTGTGACAGATAAAATGCTATAATTATCTAGCTCTTCCTCCGGTCTCCTATCCGCCTCCAAAGTTTTGGTACCTAAACTTCCTTTCTGAGCCAGTTCTCTTCCCCTGGGATTTACCTTTCTCTTTGCTATCATAGTTCAGCTCAGAAACTTGGGCCTTCCCTCTCTGTTGACAGAATCATGAAACCACTTGTCTATCTTCTTTTCCAAGTGTCTGTAATATTTCTGGACGTCTATCTCCTTCAGGGTTATGCTTTGTCATTTTTGGCATACTTCTATGCTGGGGCTCTCTGGTGTAGACAGCAAAGTACAAATGTCATTCATTGTTGGCCTTAAGTGTTAGAAACCATATTTTGTCTACTAGGTTAGGCTTTCTTCTATTGTTAAAATACCACAGAATTCACAAAAGCATCACGCAAGCATGCACTGAGCCACCTGCAATTTAGGATTAAATTATAAAATGAAGCCATAATGGATAAACTGATGTCTAAGTTAACTTCTCATAAAAACATAGAATAGATGTCATAAGCATATTGGTTACGTTAACATACCAGAACTGCTCTGTGACATGGTGATTTGGGCACAAATGTTTAATCTCCATCTTTAACTCACGCACAAAGGAATGTATTGAGAGGAGAGTACGGAATCCGATTTAGAAATAAGGGAATGCTTCCATCCATCTATAGAAATTTCAAAGAATGACTCGATCATGTAAAAATATTAAAGGATGGATCAATTGACCCATAATACACTGAATGCAAGGTGGCTGATTAAATTGAAATTGCATGGAAGGTATGACTCCTGGAGAGCCACACAACGATCTCCTATGAGATCCTTTGAGATAAGCTGCAAAATGTGTGGGGGTCATGACAGGATGTGGGACCATTGGTCAGCCACAAATCCAGATCCTTGCCAATATTTTGGAAAGTTCTCCGGCACAAGAGTGTTGAGAAGGAGGGCAAGATCCCACAGAAAACTTACTCCTGCTTTTCATTTGATGCAGACAGAAGTGGTAGGCAAAGTAAAGGTTTGGCTGCACCTGTTTTCAATCATAGACACCAGGCCTAACAGATAATGAGGGCACTGCCCCCAAGAATCTTTGATCACTGCAACAAACAAAAAAAAAATCCCCTATGTAATCTCCCAGTACTTTGCAAGTAGAGACACATGGGGATGAGTAGAACAAAAAGGAACCAAACACGTAGCAGAAGGGCACTATAAAACAGAACTTTCCAAGTCAGGATGACAGACCAAACACATGTATTTGCCTAATTTTCTTCACCAAATCCCACTGAACTAGCAATAAAGCTATTGAAAAATAATGAAGCCACGGTAGCAGTAAGAACAAAGGATAAAAGGTGCTGTCAGTGATTTAAAATACTAGAAATCTTTCTTTCTTTCTTTCTTTCTTTCTTTCTTTCTTTCTTTTTTCTTCTTCTTTCTTTGGTGCTTCATGTCGGTCTTTATGTTGCGTTTTCTGTTCTTCTTTCGTTTGATTTCTTCTTTTCTTCTTTTTCTTTTTTTTTGTTTTTCTTTCTCTTGCTTTCTTTCTTTCTTTCTTTCTTTCTTTCTTTCTTTCTTTCTTTCTTTCTTTCTTTCTCCTTCCTTCCTTCCTTCCTATTTAGAGAGAGTGAGAGAGAACATGCAAAAGCAGGGCAGGGGGAGTGGCAGAGAGAGAGAGAATCTTAAACAGGCTCCATGCCTGATGAGGAGCCTGATGTGGGGCTTGATCTCAACCCTGAGATCATGATCTGAGCTGAAATCAAGAGTCGAATGCTTAACCAACTGAACCACTCAAGTGACCCCCCAAATCAAAACCTTTCTTAAAGAACAAACTTGTCATGTAATTGACATTATAGAAAAAGCAAACCTAAAGCTGAAGTAATGTTGGAGCAGCTGACTGCAAGGTAAGATCCGGTCAACATAGAGACAATGGCTAGGCTGTGCAGCCCTAGGGATTGGAGCTCACTGGAGGACAGCTGCACGGACGAATCCCTTCCTCTCTTCCAGGAAAATGAAGCAGGTACCTGCTGCCTTTTTTCCCAGCAGAAGCCCTAGCAGCTGCTCTCTAGGTTATACAGAGCAATTTTTGGAGATGGCATTGAGCCTGGAAGAAATTCAGAACAGAGACATATCTAGTTCTCTACCTTCCAATAGATCAGTAGGGAAAATTCTCCATCTGGCAGGGAATGACACCAAAGAAGCTTCATGCAGTCTGCATTAGCTTCCTGTTGCAATTGTAGTGAATTACCATATATCTAGTGGCTTAAAACAATATATATTTACTATCTTACAGTTCTTTTTCAGAGATTTTTTTGAAGGTCTTTACAGAGTGAAATCCAAACTCTAGATCCAGCTGCCGAGGAGACCCTGTTATGCTGTGGGTACTGGCTGTGGCTTGGCAGGTGGCTCTGGCTTCCCACCCTTCTGTTCCATGATGTGGGTGGTGGGCAGTACCTCAATTTGGGTTCCACATGCTCATATGATCAGGGAGGGGCTTCTTAGGGCCAATCTTACATCTTGAGTCCCAGGGAAGCATGATTTTCACTTTGACACCCAGCATACGAAGAGGCTGCCGCAGTTAGAATCTGGCTGTGGTTGTACCGCTTTCATAATAGGATAGAGCGGAAGGAAGAGAATAGTAGGTTTCTCAATACTACCTCACAGTTCTGAAGATCAGAGGTCTTAAATGGGTTTTCTTGAGCTAAAATCAAGGTGTCAGCAGGCTCTGCTCCCTCTGGAGGCTCTAGAGGAGATTGCTCCCTTGCCTTTTCCAGTTTATGGAGGCTGACTGCATTTTTTGGCTCGTGGCCCCTTCCTCCTTCTTCAAAGCCAGGAGGGTAACATCTTTGAATTTCTCTCTGATGCTAACTTTTCAGACTTATAAGAACTCTTGTGATTATATTGGTTTGTACCCAGATCATCTAGGAAAATCTCCCTCTCTCAAGACTTTTAACATAATCATAACTTCAAAGTCCATTTTGCCTTGCAAGGTGATATATTTATGGTTTTCAAGGATTAGAAAACAGGCCTCTTTGAGAGGGCTTGTCCCACCACTCACAACTGAGCAAAGTGATCCTTAATCTGGGGGGACTAATGCCTTAGTTCTCTCTGTTCATATGATATAAATGGAAATCTGACTGTGAATTCATAAGAATCATGATCTTTGAGATAAACAGGATCTATGCATCAGTAGAAGAAACTCAGTCAAGTTGCCTATGCCGATATCATAGCTCATCATTCACATATGATTAACCTCAAAGCAGAAACAGTAAATTTAAATTTAAATTTAAATTTAAGATTAATTTATTAATATATTGGAGTCCTATTGTATGCCAGGAATGGGAGATAAATGGGGAGAAATATAAATATCAGGTCTCAGTATCATGTAAGTTATAGAAGAGGAAATTGATTTATTCATTTGCTCCTTTGACAAAAGTTCTCTGTGGCAAGGACTGCCATAGCCACTAATATTTAACAGTGAGCTAAACAGAAAAGCTCCTGCCTTCATAAGTTCACATTCTAGTATGAGGAGATAGACATGTATCTTAATATATAGGCATATATTATATATAATGTAGTAAATATATTTCTGTATTTGTATGGACACAAACTCTACTGTAGCAGGTGATGATCAGTGATGGGAAGGAAAATAGAGCAACATAAGAGGTGTTTTAAACATTAAGATATAATTACCCGTCCAATCTAGACAATTTTGAGAAGACTGGAAGATATTATTAATCATTATGCCATGACAAGGGGCATAATCTGAGACTAGCCCAGGCAAATTGGAAAATAGGATCATTGTAGATGTGTGTACATATGTATGTGTGTGTGTGTTTGTGTGTGTGTGTGTAGGAAGATAACAGAGTGTGTTATATACACAGAAGATCTTATTGACTCAGTCACTTAACTTCAGAGATTTGAAGAAAGAGTAAGGAAAACATAGGCTGTGGATAGTGCTATGCATGGTCTTAAAATAGAATTGTTTTGTTTTGTTTTGTTTTAGAGAGAAAGAGTGTGCTACACGCACTCAGTGTAGAGCCCAATGCGGGGCTCGATCTCATGCCCTGAGAACATGACCTGAGCTGAAATCAAGATTTGGATGCCTAACCAACTGAGCCACCCACACACCCTCAAATAGGCTGCTTTTTTTATACAAAGAGGTTAAAAGCTACTTTAAATTACAGTCAGAGAAAAACCTTAAAGAGATGACATTTAGGCTGAATCTGAGCAACAAAAGGAAGCAGCCATACTTCCATCAAGGAAAAAAACTTCTATGAGTTTCTACTTCCAGTTTTGATCGATAAGCTTTTATTGGACAAAGTGTCCTAGAGATAACAACTAAAAGCTCTGGACAAAATACAGAAACAATTACCCAAAGATGCTGGAGAATAACTGCAACGTGGCAGAAATTAGTTGGGGATTGACGCTTGAAAGAAGGAAATGGGATTGAAAGTTTTCTAGTCATTGGTTCCAGACTGAGGACATGTACCATTCTGGGTCTCAAGTGGAAGCTGTGGGGGCAGCAGGGAGGGCTAACACTTCTATAGAAAACCCATAGTGATTCTGGTTTGAAGAACCAAATGATGAAGTTGGTGTGTTTTCTAAGATACACAGAATTCCAAGCGTAAATTAAACGTGCCGTGACTTAGAGTGACAGGTGGAAGGCAAAGAAAGAGAACTTGCTCTTAGCATTTGGGACGTGGTTGCTTCCTTCCCTCCTCCTTCTTGGGAATGGAAACTACAGGTCATCCAGATAAAGATCGCCATTCCAGATTCCCTGCAATCATACGTGGTCATGTAATTTATTTCTGATTAATGGGGTGTAAATAGCAGCAGTATGACAATGCCAAAAAGGGCCCTGAAAGGGTAAGAGCCATATATCTCTCCTAACACCTGTCCCATCTTGCTGGGTGAAAAGTGAGTAGGATAATCAGTTGGATTTGAACATGAACTGACCTATCTCTGGATTTTGTTTATGTAAGAAATACATTTCCGTTTGTAATGACACTATTATCAGGGGTTCTCTACTACTCACACAACCTCCGATAACCTTCACTTTTTAAAGATTTTATTTATTTATTCATGAGAGACACAGAGAGAGAGACAGAGAGAGAGGCAGAGACACAGGCAGAGGGAGAAGCAGGCTCCATGCAGGGAGCCTGACGTGGGGCTCGATCCCGGGTCTCAAGGATCACACCCTGGGCTGAAGGCAGGTGCTAAACCACTGAGCAACCCGGGCTGCCCCGATAACCTTCATTCTTAAATTTTTCCCACGTGTGCTTTTATTAAATCAATTCTAAATGCCAAGGACAAAATTATTATTCATATTATGGTAACTATTAATATTTTTCTCCAATGACCATTGTGGTTTTGAAAATGCTGGGTTCCAGAGAACCTTCCGGTTCTACACAAGTTGTTGTAGTGATTCTGCACACATGGCATTCCGCATTTTTGATATGCATGATTTATATGCTTTCTTTGACACCGTTACAAACACAATATTTATCTGCAAAGTGTTTGCATTTTAGGAACATGTTCCTTTGTGCTGTAAATTGAACAGATCATGGTGAAAATTTCACAATGAGATATCGCTATTATGATACTTTTCCTGAAACTTGAGGGTAGAGCTTTAAATCGGTCACCATGTATTATTTGGTTTAACAAATCAAGGTTTTCTGAGTATTGTGCAACCAAATAAAAATACAGGAGCAAATAGTAATTGAAATGTAAGTAAAATTGCCATTAACACTTCGAAGCTATTATTTCAAGGATGTCCGTGTTGAACAAGGTGATCTTGTGGTTTCTGTACAATGCCTCAGCCATCATTGGAAGTTAATCATTTAATAAACATTAAATTTATAAAATAAATATAGTAATAAGATAATTATTTACCTGTTTTCACATATTAGGATTTCAAGTAAGATTACATGGAAAATCTGCTTACTTATGAAGAATTTGAAAATCATGGAGCTAGCATAGATAGAAAAATAAATATCTTTAAATATTTAATGGTTGCTTGCTTGCTAAAAAAAATTCTAATGTGGAATGACTCTAACAGATTACTTTTTAAAATAAAATGTTTTTTTCTCTAATGCACAGTACTCACGTGTTTATATATTAAACTTCAAAATTTAGCTTCCTTGAAACCCACTCGAAATGAATAGAAAAGTTGAGTATACATGTGAATGTAAGTATATTAAATCATGTTGATTATGCCAAATCTATAAAATATAGAGTAGTTATATTACATTACTTGTAACACGAATAAAAAGAGTAATTTGGATGATTTAGTTAACCTACTAAACATACAATATCTGTCTGCAAATTTTTCTAAAAAGTTGCCAAAACCTAGTTATGTCATTTATGGAATCCTATAATTATCTTCCAGATTCCCTTTCAAATAGCCTCTGGCTACATGCTTCACAATGACTGTTTCTATTTTGCACAGATGCTTATTAATAGTAGCCAAATCATCTTTTTTTCTCTACACATCAAAATCTCAAAGAAATCAGGGTTATCAACAGTGAGTCATCATCTCATTGGAATTGAGGGGCTTGTCTTGATGGTAACAAAGTCCCTTTTAAATTGTTGGCAGCTAGCAACATTTTTAGTAAAGGGGAGTTAAAGCCATTACCCTAAATTACTTCCTCTTGGAAATGCTACAGTGTTATATTTTATATCATTTAAATCATACTATGCAGCTGTAAGCATATTATATTTAACAATTTGAAGTCATAGCTAGGCTATGCACTTGATTTTCTCATTAATGCTCTATCTGAGCTTTTGGTTGAGAAGGGGGTGACAGTGCTTCCATGTAAATTCACTCCAGGCCAATCCAGTTTCTCGAGTTGTACTATTTGCTTCCTTCTGGCCTAACCAATGCTGACCTTTTCTAATCAAATATTCCCTAAGCTAGAAAGAATGGTACAAAAGAATGAATTAAACTCCGATTTCACAAAAAGTTCTTATTAAAATTGTGATCAGACTGTGATGATCTAAGATTTGATCTCCTGATTCTGTCCATTGGAAAAAGTGATCAGTTTCTGTTCATTTTAAGGTTCGTGCCTGCCTGGTCATTCTTTAGTTTTTTAATTTTTTTTAAAGATTTTATTTATTTATCCATGAGAGACACACACAGAGAGAGAGAGAGAGGCACAGACACAGGCAGAGGGGGAAGCAGGCTCCATGCAGGGAGCCCGACATGGGACTTGATCCTGGGTCCTCAGTATCACACCCTAGGCCAAAGGCGGCGCTAAACAGATGAGCCACCCGGGCTGCCCTGGTCATTGTCTTAAAATGTAAGAAAGCTATAGAGTAAGCAGAGTACAAAACTGACAATTGGATGAAAAGTGTGACATTTAGAAAGTATAAGATTTTGGTGGGTCCTACTAGGCCCCACTTGTAATGAAATTAAAATAAAAAATTTGAATGGCAAATGTTCGTTTTTGAGATTCCAGTCACATCTCAATTTTCGTCCTTCTGATGATTCATAACAAGATGTGGAAAATGGAGCAAAATCAAGTATTGTACTAACATGGGTGTGTGTTCTTTGTTTACCAAAGAGCCCCTCGTTAAAACTTAAGGTCAACACAATGCTTGGTTTTACATGACAATCAATAGCAAGCATCCAGATCTGTTTACTCAGATGTATTCGAATATCAGTTCACTTGACTTTTGGCACTTTACAAAAAAGAAAAATACTATTTTTTGTTTGCTTAATTGAAGTCAGAGATATTAAAATCCAAAATGGTT
Organism: Canis lupus familiaris; assembly: GCF_011100685.1. NCBI lineage: Eukaryota > Metazoa > Chordata > Mammalia > Carnivora > Canidae > Canis > Canis lupus. The sequence continues at coordinate 9,968,565 of NC_049230.1, forward strand.
TTCATTTTTCAGATCCTCAGGTGTTTTAGGCTAAAACGTGAATCGGTCTGCAATGTCGAATGGGTTAATACAATGTTTTTCTGAAATGTAGATACTTTGATTACTTATAGGGCATGCACACAAAATTCAAATCTAATAAAACATTCTTATATAATCTTAGTGCACATCAGCCAAATATCTTACCATCACGTTATTTGCTCTATGGGAAAAGCAATCTAAAATGAAAAGTGGTTGATGTTAATGCAATTGCATTACATTACATTTAGCAATACAATACTATGTTAAATTTGGGTGAGAAATGGAAAATCTTTGAAGGTGAAAGAACCTGATTATGACTCTTTATCTTATAAACACATTGTATTTATTAAATTCCCATGGTTCTTTTAAGCATAGCTAAAAGAGGATTATAAGGGTTTTCCCCCCCATGTAGCAAAGTAATTTATATTCTATACCAGAATGCGTTACTGTAGGTGATGATATTCATTTGTGAATAAAAGGGAGTTCATAGAGAGTTAGACCTGCCCAGAGGTCTGATAGAAGTAAATACGGTCTTATTAAAGAATCATCCTAGTTATAGTATAAATGTTTTAAGTAGGTAGTCTAGGTTCCAACGTTGCCAAAATATGCCTTTAATTTAAAAGAACTTATTTTCCTTCAGAATGAGAAAGTCTGCTTCCATTTATTTCAGGCGACCGAAAGACAACGGGGCAGAAGGAAAAGTTTAACACTGGCACTGCAGTGTCTTGGAGCTAATCGTTTTTCACCAAACACACACATGTAGCAGCAAAACATCCTTAAAATGTAAAACATCTTGCTTTTTTTAATAACCCCTCATGGTATGTTTTTGCTTTAGCAATAATTGTATTTTCTTTTTTGCACATTTTATTTAACAACATTGCAGTGCCAGATAATCGGTTCCATGTGTTCAGGGTACTAGCAAAGTGCCTAACGGAGAAACAATTAACTTTATTGGGCTCCTGTTATTGGCAGACACAGCCTGACACCCTTACTTTTTCATGGTGCTGAGCCACATATGAGCTGCAAAGAATTTGATGTCCTAAGTAATCACACAGCAACCTGAATTGAGAGCCAAGTTGTCGTTAAAAAACATCATGATCATGAACTAGAAACAGAAGTTAAAGTCCATGACAAGATCAGAAGATAAAGTTCACTTTGGTTACAAAAAGCACCATGATTAGCGTAGGGCGTGTAGCCAATGGTTGATGAGCAAGTCTGGACTTTTGCAGAAGAACGTACAGCATGGTTGGAAGCCAATCCGAGCTCTGTGATTGGAATGCAAGCCCAGCTCCTAGAGTTATAGGCATTGAAACAATGGTTAAATGCAGTTAAGTGCAAGGAGTAACATAGTTAGGTTTTATCAAACATTAACACTTGTGCTGGAGAGTCCATAAAATTCTAATTGCCCTCTTCTGCAGAAAGCAGCCCCAAGAGGTTCTTTATGTACAAAACAGCTCTGACTTACCCCAGGAGTACCATGAGAAATAAACCCTGCTAGCCTAGCAGCTATTGATTGGTCAAGGAAATGATGCCAAAGCTGCAGCCACGATAAATAAGTTAGGCGTGAGATGGAACAACCAGCCCTGCTGTGACCCAACCCAAAACTCTGCATTTCTTTGGACAAATGGAACAGAATGAATCCTCTCTTACAAAGCGGTGAGAAGGGGAGGTATACTCAGGGAGGGAATATCATCTGGTGGAGGATGATGTCCTAAAGAAACCTGAGCTATGGGTCTGCTTCCCCATGCAACACACGATACATCCCAGACTTAGAAGTGCTGGCACCCAGGGTACATGTTACCCTGCCACTCCCTGTGCTCCTGTAATAAACCCCCATCGTTGGACAGAAGCTAGACAGCTCTTTTGGATTAGGTCTACTCAACTCACACTATGTGTTCAACCCATCCATCTGGATCTTAGAAAACGGCTGTTAATGAATGAAACATAAGATGAGACTATGGAATCTGACAGGGAAAGTCTCATTGATAACATGTTGCTCTAGTGAATCCTTAGTGGAAGGAAGCAGCACAAAATTAAAAAAGCAACTCCAGGGAATTTGAACCACTGAAAGAAGATGAGCATGTGAGAGAGGAAGAAAGCGGTGGTGAGGACATATTTCTATTTATTTTTGTTCTAGATGGTTCCTCTTGAAGGGGCACAATCAGCAGGGCACCATTGGCACATCATATATGTATCAACTCTTAAATTCATGAATTTAATTTTTTTTAAATGACACACATAAGCTATCCCACTACTTATGAAAATATGGCCCCACTGAATTCTGAAATGCTTGGAGATGATCCAAGGATTATTGCTGCTAATGCTGAATTTAACATTATTTTCCTATGTTAAGAAAAACAAACAACTGAATAAAACTACTTCAATTTTAGATTTTTTTTTTCTTGAGTTAGCCTTGTATAGTTAGTACCTGTCTTATCTACGTTAGCATCCAATATGTTGGAATCACTCTCGTGATATGATTACACAGGTAATTTCTTTTCACGTTTACCATTTCGATATTTCACAAATGAGATTCCTAAATTGTGGCAACCAGGGGATATAGGGCTCAGATTGTGCCTCAGGAGAGAATCCATTGAGACAAATATGGATGGTGGATAGCCTCCAGCTGCCACCTTTTGGGAAGGCAGGCTACGCTCCTTCCAGCCTTATCCCAGATAATGCCTGAGCACAGCTGGGATATTAGAGCTCAGCGTCTCCTTCTGAATGAAGGATTCTTCTTACAAATGATCTTTCTTGCTCCCCATCAGCCTGGCTAAGATTTTGTCAGAGCAGTCCTACAGGGTGAGGCCCATCCTCCTTCATTTCCTTCCTTCCCTCTCTTCTTTCAAAGATGTCAGACCTCTATCTGCTGTCTTCAAGCCTCTTCCCCTTTTTAATCCTTCAAAGATGTTTCTTCAATTAATGTGCTTATATCTAATTCCATTTTTATGTCTGTTTCTTAGAGAACTCAGATTGATACTCTGAAATTCAGGTACTCTGTTTCATAATGTTAAAAATTATCTTTCTAGGGGCACCTGGGTGGTTCAGTGGATTAAGCATCCGATTCTTGATTTTGGCTCAGGTCGTGATCTCAGAGTTGTGAGACCAAGCTCTGCGTCAGGCTCTGTGCTGGTCGTGGAACCTGCTTAAGATTCTCTTCCTCAAAAAAAAAAAAAAAAAAAAAAAAAAGATTCTCTTCCTCTTTCTGCCCCTCCCACCACTTCCTCTCATTAAAAAAAAAAAAAAAAAAAAAGATTTATCCTTCTACAGGATACGTAAAAAGTGGATGATATTACCTATATGGCTGAATCAACTATCACTTGAAAAAAAACTAATGTCACAAATAAGCTCGGATGGACTAGTACAGACTAATTTACAACTTGTAAGGAACCTGTTTGGGAAGAAATGTAAAGGAATATATATATTTGTAATAGCAGGGCTTGAGTCACATTATGGAAAGATCTAGAGTGCACAGTTTAAGTATAATGTTTCCTATCATATACTAAAAAGAGACATAACTTTTATACCGCAGCAGTCTCTGAACAAGAAGTCTTCTTTATTTCTATGGTATATTCTATTAATGAAATGAATAAAATGTTTTATATGCCATCCATGTTTTCAAACATTACCGTGGTTATAGTTACATGGAAATATAACCACGTCCTCAGGCATAGCATGGTGTATGAGCAATTAAATGCAGTTCAGTGTGTTTGCCACCCATCTCTGCTGGGCGACAGAGTCATCTAAGCAGTTACGTTACCATGTTCAAAAATCATTCTAAGTGGTTAAAGTTGGTGCTGGAACATAGTTTGGCATTCCCTTTCTTTAGCCACTGATACATTTTTTTTCCCCTGAAAGTCGATCTCATGAAGCATAACCTCTCTCTCAAACTACTTCACCCTATATCTGGAAAAACGATCTCACTCAGACTTCTGTGATCCCGAAACTAACTGATGAAACATGCACTCAATCTGTCTCAAAATGAAGTGCCTAAACTAATTAAGCTAAAAATATTCTTAAACTGTCTGGGTCTTCTGTTCCAACCACCCAGAAGACATTTGGATTTTTAGCAGCCCCAGGAAAACAAGAATCTTTTTTTTTATTCTCAGGGTCGTGTGAGAAGGGAAATTGATTTCATATTATATTTTGCACTTCATTGCTTCTGCCTCCCCTGTTGAGAGACCCTGTTAGATCTAAACAAAAGACATCACTTTTATGAACTGCCTATAACTCTAGGTCTTTGTTGGGTTATGGAAAAGTCTGCCAGTGGAGAAAGCTCGAATTCAGAGTGCTCAGTGAGGCTTGCCCAATGGAGGCCAGCTCCGTAAATCATATCTGACAGCCTTTTGTTAAAGGACTTTCTCAACTCACGCTGTGGTGCTCTATATGGTCCGAGGATACAACCCCCACCCCTACCCCGCACCATACCCATCGCTATTGGAACCCACGATTTTTATATGTGAAGATTTTATGGTGCCTGCCAGCACCGACCAATCTAATTCTCGACTAGTCTAGTTACAGACTCTACTTTTTGAAAATAATTGAGAGAGCCTCAAAGGTCTTCTCTCTCTTTCTCTCTCTTTCTCTGTAGATGATGATACTATTGTAATTTACCTTTGCATCTTGCTGATAAGAGTTCAATAAATGGAGTTAAACTTCAAATGGCACTGTTTTGCAGGGGCTATTTCTAACTTTTGATAGACAGAAAATGATGTCAAAAATAACGTATAACCTTTTAAAACCCAGGAAGCCACTTACTTGCACCTCGGCCCCTTTCGTGAATCTCAATAGCTGAGATTGTCAGGGGCTCAAGTGAAGGTACCACCACCATCGATTCTTAAATAGATCGAGAAGTAAACATCGCTTCCTTGAATGGCATCACTCTTTATAGCCAAGAAGAGAGTGACTCTGCCTCTTTATGAAATTTGTTTTTTTCTTTTTTTTTCTTCTTTTTTTTCTTTATAAAATTTGAAGGGAACACAGTCACTGTCAGATTTCTACCCTTACCTCAGCTCTCCCTCTCCCACTTGACATTACTTTGTACAGCAAAACAGATGCTTGCATCTGTCAGATTGTCTTTTCATTTTACACTTTGGCGATACCATCTTTGTTGTGTGAAGAGCTGTGCCTCCAACTGCTCATACTTCCCGCAGACAAGTCATTTTCACCTAACTTTATATTAATGAGGAGCTTTAATCTTAATATTTATGTTGTTTTAGCATCAGCAAAGCCTTCATAAATGGCTGACATTCTCAGATGTCATATATATGTACAACTGTGAAAAAGTTTAACTTGGTTTTCTCTAAAAGCACCATTTAAGAAAAAAAAATTAAGAATGGAAATTGTAAACCCTGTGATCTCAGGCCAATGTGGTAAAGATATTCAGACAGTTTCTCCAAAACATTTTGCTCTTATTGGAGAAAAACCATCAATATAGATGAAAGTTAGAAGGTAATATTATAAGGTGACTCGTTCTTAGACAGACAAGAGAGCTACGGACATAATCCATGAGTGCAGTTTCTGCGCTGATGGCTCAATGTCTATATCAAAAATCCTAAAGCAGTGGTTTATCTCTTCTTTGAGCTTTTCATGTAATAAAAGTTGTAACAGTAAAATTGTACAGAAGCCAAAAGTGTACATAACAGCTCCTCCGAGTGGCAGTTGGCTCGGAGCAAATCATTTTAGAGTCTCTTTTTGAAATGATGGAGTCCTGCATAAAAGGCTATTTAAGGTGTTGTCTCCACAGGGAAGCCAAGGGGATCACTGAGGCAATTACCTTCATAACACAGGCAGAGAAATGCTGTTATTAAGGGGAAAATCAGTATTTGAGGCTGGTTTCTATTTTTCCCTAAATTATTCATTCTTGCTAACTTCATTAATCGAATAATGTAGAAAATATTTACTTTCTTTTTCACTTCCAACAGTAATTGTGCATCAAGAGCTGCATTCGGACCACTTCTACGCAAATCAAAAATTACCACCAAAAATCAAGTCCCCAAGTGGCTTGCTGCCCCAAATAAAAGTTTTGGTACCCAAACAGAAGGTTTAAAATCCCGATTCTACATGTAGCATTTCTGACCCTGGGTGAGTCATTTAACTTCTTTAAGCTTTATGGGGCTTAAGAATCATACCTGTTCTTTGTAACTCACAAGGTTGTTACCGGAATCCAATGAGATAAATTGCATGGAGGTCATTTGTCGCACACCACGTAAATATCACCTGCTATATCTATATAAAATACATTTTGGATTGTTCGAGATCATAAATAACTGCCAAATTTTTATTTTTACTCTTTCCTCATCTCTGGTAACACTTTGTAATTTTAATAGTCAGAAAGGGAATAAGAACTTAAAATGGTGCGTACCGTGCTATAAATAAAATACGTTGAATGATGGCTTAAAGCAGCCCATGGACCAAATCCTCCTTGCTGCCTGTTTTTGTAAATACAGTTTTATCAGATTGGAGCTATGCCTGTTCATGAATGTATTGTCTCTGGCTGCTTTCACACTGTAAGGGCAGAGTTGACTAGTTGGGCCAGAGACCATATGGTTTATAAGCCAAAAATTCTATCTAGCCTTTCACTGAAAATTTTGGCCAGCCCTCGGCTTAAAGGGACAACATGGGAACAAAGCTGTTTCATAAGACATACTTTTTGTGTCTATCAAATATTTCGTAGCCCTTTACTTTACAAATCTCACTAAAGCTACTGGGATTTGGCGAGCAAGTGTATTATGTTACACACGCGCACACACAAGAATGTGTGTTTGCCTGAAAATGTGCACCTTGTCTGACTACAAATTTGGTTACATTCAATGGCTTAAATATTCTGACACCCAGCCAGAATGATTCCATGGTGATAGTGAAAGCAGTGCTTGCTTCACAAATGAAACCAATTGCAGCTGTCATCCACTGTCACTTCGACTTAATTATTAATATAAAGACAATTGGTTTGGAGCACACAGAACATTGGAGATTTGAAGATAATTGTTATGAAATAATTCTGCCTAGAAAACCAGTAACAGTACATGATTTTTATTGTGCGCCTGTCAGTGCAAAAATCTGACTGTCAAGCCCACTTTAAACATGGATACAAATATAATAGGAGGTTTGCCTATGCCTTTGGATTGGTAAACCGAAGCGAGAAACAAACACACACCTGCGGACTAGTGGGCAGACAAGCTTTAAGTGCAGATACAAAGAGATGCTACTTCTTTAAGCGAAAAATTCAGAGCAAAAAAGAGGGAGCTTTTACAGGGGGAGAACTCTGCACAGTTATTTCAATGTTGAAGAATATCACCCTTGGCTTTCTTTTCTCGGCACAGATGTTCATCTGCATCCCATCTGATCCGAATATTCGGCTCTCTTGGCACACATCTCTTTATCTCAACTGTGTGTTCTTCCTCTGGGCCAAACTCCAGTGTCACAGATGTGCAAAGAGAGAGAAAGGAAAGAGAATATAAGGGATGGAAAAGCCTGAGCTCAAATTTATCAACAGGTCCTTATGGGTGCTGTTTATTTCCCTAAACTCCCACCTGTGCTCGTGCAAGTCTGATAGACCAATCTGGCCACAAATCTCCTCTCTGTGAAAGAATTCTTTTTCAAGAACTAATGCCTTACGGAAATAAGTCTTAAAAAAAAAAAAAAAGTTGAACACAGGATAAACCAACCGCAAGTCCTTTATTTATTTACTTAGTTTGTGTAGAAAGGGGGAACATAATTCAAAATACCCTTTGCCTTGAAGTAAACTTAAAAACTGATAAAACCAACAGAATCTTACTTTTTATACCACATCTTGTCTCTAACTCTGGGCAGCATCAAAGAACCATTGGCTATTCTTCTGTCCTAGCGGATGCATAGACTCTGGGGAGAAGCCTTTTAGTTAAGGTTCATACATTTTTCACTTTTTCAATCTCTCAATTCCCCAGTGAAAATCTCCAAATAGCCTAATTTTTTTTTAAACCCTGGGTTTCCTCAATGCATTAATTTGTGCTGTAGTATATTGTATTTTGTCCATGGACAAACATTTTATCATGGTTTCCACTTCTTATTCTCTATGATAAGACTTGGCAATTTTTTTCCCCTGTAAAGTGCCAGATACCATCTCTCACAATTCAGCTCTGCAATTGCAACACAAAAGCCACCATAGACAGTATGCAAATGAATAGGTGTGGCTCCGTTCCAATAAAACTACACAAACCGTTGGCAGGCCGGATTTGGCTCACAGGCCATAGTCTGATGATCCTTGCTGTACCCCATTGTGGGTTTCTCAGGAGAGTGTATTTCCCTTGTGACTGTTTCCACCAAATGACATTTTTCTTCAATCTGAAGAAATCCTTTTCACATCTGTAAAAAGTTGAAAGCAATTAATTCTCCTCTATTGTTTGGCTGGGATTCTCTTAATTTCATCATCATTTTTTGAAGGATATTTTCACTGAATACACAATTCCAGGTCAACATCTTCCCTCACCACTTGAAAGACACAATTTGATTGTTTTCTAGCATCTGTTGACATCAATGAGCAATCAGTCGATTTCACATAATAATATCAAATTTCCCCAGCTGTAATCTTTCTTTTCCTTTGGCAGAGTTTAAATTTCTCCTTTTCTTAGCTTTGAGCAGTACGATTGTGATACACCATGGTATGGTTTTTTTGGTATTTATTCTAGTTGGTTTACCTTGAACTCCTTGGATATGTAACTTGATTTTTCCCCCTGAGAATAGGTAATGTCTTCAAAAAATATTTTCTTTTTCTTAAGATTTTTTAAAAATATATTTTTATTCATGAGAGACACATAGAGAGAGGCAGAGACATAGGCAGAGGGAGAAGCAGGCTCCCTGTAGGGAGCCTGATGTGGGACTTGATCCCAGGACCCCAGGATCATGCCCTGAGCTGAAGGCAGAACCTCAACCACTGAGCCACCCAGGTTCCCCTCCAAAAATATTTTCTGCCCTCCCTTTTTCCCCTTCCTATATTGGTCTCCAATCACCTATATTAAACCAGTTTCTATTTTTGCACAGGCCACTGAGTCTCTGTTCATTTTTTTTCAACCTTGGTTTTTTCAAATGTTTTTAAACTTTCCCTCTTTTTGTTTTTTGGAGGTTGTCTTTTTATTTTATTTTATTTTATTTTAAATTCAATTTGCCAACATGCAGTATAACACCCAGTGCTCATCCCATCAAGTGCCCTCTTCAGTGCCTGTCACCTAACTACCCCCTACCCCCACTCACCTCCCCTTCCACAACCCTTTATTTGTTTCCCAGAGTTAGGAGTCTCTCATGGTTTGTTTTCCTCCCTAATTTTTTCCCAAAAAGAAATAAAAGGCATTCAAATGCAAAGAAGAAGTCAAACTCTCCATCTTCGCAGATGACATGATACTGTATATAGAAAACCCAAAAGACTCCACCCCAAGATTGCTAGAACTCATACAGCAATTCAGCAATGTGGCAGGATACAGAATCAATGCAAAGAAATCAGTGGCATTTCTATACACTAACAATGAGACTGAAGAAAGAGAAATTAAGGAATCAATTCCATTTACAATTACACCCAAAACCATAAGATACGTAGGAATAAACCTAATCAAAGAGGTAAAGGATCTGTACCCTAAAAACTACAGAACACTTCTGAAAGAAATGAGGAAGATGTAAAAATATGGGAAAACATTCCATGCTCACGTAATGGAAGAATAAATATTGTGAAAATGTCTATGCTACCCAGGGCAATTTACATGTTCAATGCAATCCCTATCAAAATACCATGGACTTTCCTCACAGAGTTGAAATAAATAATCTTAAGATTTGTGTGGAATCAGAAAAGACCCCGAATAGCCAGAAGAATATTGAAAAAGAAAACCAGAGCTGGGGGCATCACAAGGCCAGATTTCAGGTTGTACTACAAAGCTGTGGTCATCAAGACAGTGTGATACTGGCACAAGAAGGACACATGGATCAATGGAACAGAATAGAGAATCCAGAAATGGGCCCTCAACTCTTTGGTCCACTTATACTTGACAAAGCAGGAAAGAATATCCAATATTTTTTTAAGATGTATTTATTTATTTGAAAGAGAGAGTGAGACAGCAAGCAGGAACAGGAGGGGCAGAGGGAGATGGAGAGAGAATCTCAAGCAGCCTCCAAGCTGAGCATGGAGCCCGACTTAGGGTTCGATATCACGATACTGAGATCATGACCTGAGCTGAAACCAAGAACCTGATGCTTCACCGCCTGTGCCACCCAGGTGCCCCACAGTTCTAGTAGTTTTTATTATAGTCTGCACATTATGGCGATATGTTATAAAGCGTCTGTATTATGCCATCTTTCTTAAAATAATGGGGTGTTTTTTGGTTTTGTTTTTATTTTTGTTTTCAGTTTTGTTTTTTTCCTGACAGGCAGTTAAGCTACTGGCAGATCCTATTATTCCTGTGAGGCTTGATTGTTTTATTATTTCTGAGAACACCGAGATTTCAGTTTTCAATTGAGCCCTAGGGCATGGCCTTTATTCTAAAAGACAGTCTTTATCACTAAGCTGTGACTTTTCTAGGCTCTTACCTGAATGCTTGAGCTTCGCAGAGACATTTCTCCAGTTTTCCTGGGCCAAAATTCCATTTCCACTGTTGAAAAACCTTTGGTGTCACCGTTTCTCTCTCATCTCTGCAGGAAGCAATTTCTGCTGTACCTCACAGTTACTTGCCCTGCATCAGCACAAATTCTCTCAGTGGAGCTCCCTTGATAAATCCTCGTGTAGATCTGGACCTGCCTCTCGATGCAACTCCTTAATTTCCAGGATCTGTTCTGCAAATTCACATTGCTGCAGCAGCCTGAAACTCCCTGTCTTTATCTCTCAACTCAAAGACATTTCTCCTCTCCCTGGCCTCCACTTTGCTCTGCCATGAAGTCTGAACATATGTCCCCAGGCAAAACACCAGGGAATGTGTTTACCTTCTCTTGGGGTAGTTCCCTGAACTACCGATTGCCCAATGCTGGACCACATTGCGTTTCTTTAGAATACTTGTTTGCATCAGGAGGACAAATCACAGACAAACATGGATGGGAATTTAGTATCCAATTTTAAACTAATATTTATCATAGGACAGCTGCCACTATGCAAAATAAGTGCCCAGATATTTTAAAGAGCAAATATAAATTACAAAGCAGTTATGGTGAAGTGAGAAAGCTTACCAGTTGTTTAATCAATCAATCAATAAATCAATCTTTCCTAAGAGTTTGATGACTGTTCATGAGCAAGTTGAGTGATGAGAACTTGTAGTAAGTGCATTGTTTTCATGTCTGCAAAAGGAGCCTCATATCTACCTGCCCCATCTGCTAAGTATGTTTTTAGGACATGAGCTGGCATAGTTCAGATAGACATGAGTTTAATTCCCCATGTGATTGATCTCTTACAGTTGTGAGAACTTAAATGAGTTACTTATCCTCTGTGAATCTGAAATTGGGATGGTAGTAACTGCCTCATACCAGTTTTAAAGAATTGAATAAGATAATTTATATAAATTCCCTTAGCATATTAATTGACATATGGTAAATACTCAAGAAAATTTTTTTCAAGAATATGTTAACTAATAATTATATTGGTAATGGTTGTTAATAGTAACACATAGCAGTGTATAACCAGACAAAGTGAAAAATTGAAGGTTATTAACATTGCATTACATAATCATGAGACTAGTCTCTTGTGTTTGAAAAGATGGCTGGAGATAAATTTTTTAATGACCCTGCTTTGATTCAATTCTGGTTAACTGAATATATACAATTACACAATAAGCTATCCAAAAAAAAAAAAAAATGCTTTTTGGATACTATTTACACAGGCAAAATGAAGAGGGAAAAAGTCAATGAGTGGAATCACCATAAACAATCAATATGAACCAGCCAGGAAAAGAAAGATTTTATCAAAATATTCTATTTCAAAAATAGTTTTTCTTACGTTTTGTCATTTTTTAAGTTTGTTTGTTTATTTTATCTGCTCTAAAGAGGTAATGCTTCAGCTTAAACCATTCTCTTTAGCTTTCATGTGGAAACACAGAAATTGAAGAAAAAATAAAAACATTTGGGATCCATTAATATGTCCTATCAGTCCATTTGAAATTTTTCCAGCTGTCATGTTGTTATTCTAATAACTTCCTGTGCTTAGTCTCTTTCTTTACAAATCTCAATTCTAATTAAAGCGGAACTTTATCACTGAGAATTCCTGAATTACAGGGGAATGCTGAATTTTATCATAAGAGGGAAACACTGAAGGTTGCATAAACAAGTAAAAAATCACCATGTAATGGAATATGTATGAGGCATTATGAATATATGAATATATACTTTGGTGATCCCTTTTAAAATGTGATTTCTGTTTAGGTCTTATTGAGGACACATTTAGTGCTACATAATAGTTAACTGAGACATGTTCTACATTTTTGAGGATTAAATATTAAGAAAAAACCAATTAAGATTCACTGTGAAAATGCTAAGTTACATATTAAATAAGCAGAATAAATATTAAAACTCACAGGATTTGTACAAATTTCTCTAGAGAAGTACTCAGGTCACAAAATGGTCAGTCTGGAGATTTTGCCAACATCAAGCTAATACTGTACAAAAATGAAAGACTGTGAAAGTATGTCTTTCAAAGTATGTCTGGAAGTATATGGTAGTTCCTTGGGCTTCAGTAATCAATCTAAGTGTTAAGACTTTAAAATCAAATAATGCACTTTTTATTAATTTACTTTTTTAATGTCTCGGTGCTCTCTTTGTAGACAAACCATTTCTTTTTAAAATAATCTCATCAAGAATGCTGTTTTTGTTTTGTTTTGTTTTTGTTTTTGTTTTTTTCCCAAGCAATGTCCTTGTTTTTGTCAGAGATCCAATTCAGTAAAAAGCATTATCAAGGTTTCCGGAAAGTATGAATATATATCATGTATTAAGTCAGGATGGAATCTCATTGCCAGCTTTTATTTACAAGTTTGCTGAGAGAAGAACGAGTTGAAGTTTTACATCATTAATAAGAACTGAAGATGCTTTATGCTGCATTCACTGAATTGTAAATGTATTGCCATGCTAAATTACGGCAACGGTATTACTATTTCTTATCATCTGACCTCATATTGTGAAAGCACTAATTTTGGAAATTCTCAAAATAGTTTTGTGGGGCAGACATTAAGTTCAATTTCCTCATTTGCAACATGCAGAATAAAAGAATTTATTCATGCCACTAGAGACAACATATGCAGCAAATCACTCTGTCTTTGGATTCCAGATCTTCGTTCTCCTCCTCTATGTTTGTGTTTAGCGTGGCCATTATTTCTTTTGTATGATACCCAGCACTTAGCAAAGGGCTAATTATACAGTAGATTCTTAGGAAATATGTGTTCCTTGATACACTTCTTTTGATACAAATAGAAAGGTTTTGAAACATAGATTTAATTAACTGAGAGTGAACACGTATTATTCATCAGGTTTCAATAACAAAAACAAATTGAATGTGGAGTTTTGTGTACAGGTGAAGAGATAAACACATAAGAAATGTACAATGTGTGAGAAATGTGCTTGGATAGACAAGCAAAGGGTACTTTGACACTGCAGAGTAGGGATGCTTAATTAGCAAAGCCTCCCATTATATATTATTAATGAGTTTTGTTTATATACACATAAATGAATTATACTTAGCAAAAGAGAGAGAGAGAGAGAGAGAGAAATACACAGTCATGTTTATAAAGACCATCAATGGACAGTGAGACTAGGAGTGATTTTTATTTTGTCAACATATCTGAGGGTCTCTATTTGTGAAAGTCTGTATAGACTGTTTAAAAACCCAGGAGCAGGTGAAGCAAAACAAGGTTAATCAGAAGAAAAAGATGTGATGATGAAGTTGCAGAACTAAAGTGATCAAAAATAGTAAAATAAAAAAAGAAAAGAAGACAGAAAACTGAAGGGATTCAGTACACACCACCCTCAAATATGCTGCATGAGTCCAACTACACGACATTTGGAAAAGGAGAAACGATGGAGATGGTAAAAAGATCAGTGGTTGTCGAGGCTTCAGATGGGGGAATAAATAGAGCACAAGGACTTTTAGGGCAGTGAAAATATTCTGTATGACATCATAGTGATGGATGCATGTCACTATGCATTTGTCCAAATCCACAAAATGTACAACAACAAGAGTGGACTGTAATGTAAGCTATGGACTCTGGGGGATGTTGATGGGTCACCATAGGTTCATCAACTGTAACAAATGTACTACTCTAGCAGGGGAGGTTGATAACAGGAGATGCTATTCACAGGTGGGGACAAGGGCTTCTGTCAGATTTCTGGGGAAATCTTCATACCTTCCCCTCAATCTGGCTGTGAACCTAAAGCTGCTCTAAAAATAAATAAATAAAATAAACATCAAACAAACGAAAACACACCATATAACATTTAGCATAAGAGTTTGTAAAGAAATATCTTCTCAAAAGAGCTTGCTTAGTCTTCCCAAAGGCTTTTCTCGTATTTCCTTTAAAAAGAGAAACATTTCCAATCGGACTCTGCTTTTGTAATGATTACGTCATTCAAGTTGTCTACAGAAATGGGAAGCCTTCCTAAAACTCTCAGACTACAAATGCCAAACTTGGATTTCAAATTCATAAATCCTCAGGTGTTTGGGAAATCATCAAAGAACAAAACTAACCCTGGAGTTTCAGGATTAGACAAAGTAGTTAGTGAATAAATTGAATAATAAGAAAATTTTCTTATACCTCATAGAAATCCCTATTAAAAATTCCTCAGAGATACCTACTATTTAATCATGTCATATTCTTTAATGGATTTATGCAATCAGGTGACCAATAGAAGCCATGAAAACTTAATATCCATTTGCGTATTTATTCATTGATTCAACAAACATATACTAAGCTTATTTGTTTTTAAGGGAAAAGGAAAAACTGATGGAGAAAAGAGATAATATTAAAATAAAGAAAGGGATAAGCACTAGTAGAAAATTATTACAAAACTGAAGTGAACATATGTCTCTGGAAAAATTAGAATGGAATGAAACCAGAGGAGTTAACGAAGGATTTACACCAGAGAAATAGATCATTCTCTACTAAAATACAAAATCATTTTTGTTTAAAAATGAAAGAAAACAAGAAGGTAAATATGCATATTCGCATGTTTTTATCAGACTTATTGGTACTTCAAAAAATCCGTAACACAAAAGTCTACTATATAGAAACTTATTAAGAAGTAGAAGACCCAGGCAAACAAAGAGGCAGAACAGTATTTTGTCATAAGGTCAAAGGGGTGTTGAGAAGTCAGGTGTAATTTTATGATGATCAAATTACAGCATTTGAGGGGAAATGGGCAAGTGAATCTTGTGGCCTAATTTAGAATCTAACTTAAAATGAGTTAACTGTTCAAAAAATGTTAATAAGGAACCTAGATGAATTTTTTTAAAAAGTCAATGAAAACAAAAACTTCAAGTAAGTCCCAAGGGAGGAGGCAAAGATCAAACAACATAACAGGTAAACCAGTGACCAGAAGAATGCAAAGAATGAAATTAAAAGAGTAAGACAAGAAGGAAGCCATTTTGTACAATAGAAAATATTAAAAGATGATAGATGTTCATTGGGTTATATGAGGAAGAGGCTGGTTAAGGTTGGAATATATTATCTTGAAATTATTGAAAATAATCTTCATAAATGTCAAAGCTGATATCAATAAATATCAAGGGATAATAATATATATATATATTTCTGTCAACTCCATTTTTGCCCAATCTTCACATCAGTCTTATATTGTAGACACTGACATTATTAAGGTTACCTGCATTTCAGAGATGAGGGGACCTGAGCACAGAGTGTTAATGGTTAATTGCTGAAATTTCTAAAGTTATTAAGTGACACAGCTAGGACTTTCAACTCCAAAACCTCCAAAACTTACGCTATCCTCTCAGCAAACACTTCCTACTCCATCTGTCCCAAGGAAAAATTCTATTATCTTCCATCCCAGTGACAATCACAACTAAAATTGTATGCACGCCCTTTCTCTCTTGTATTGTACATTACTTAATTACATTACATGCATCATATAAAGTGTCCTGCTTTGTAGGTATAGCTCCGTATTAGCAAGGTATTCCTAACATTTCCCGATATCAGTGTTCTTCATCAAAAGGGACCTCTATACTACTAATTGTAGAAAATGTATTGCAAGCAAGTATGTTACTGGCTAGGACAGGTTAATTTGATCGTAGAGAAATCTCCAAGAAATTATTTACCTCCGCGGAATTTAACTATTACATAGATGAAAAGCAGAAAGAAGCATTCAGCACTGAAATAGAAATGTCTAAGTCACAGTTAAATACATAAGAACTTTCATAGAACAAATCAAATAGATGCTAGCTCCCATCCCTATGACAAATTTCTCAACTATTCCGTTGCCCTGGGTCCCATTATTGCTGTATCTCTCAGCATGATCAATAGTAGAATGAGTTTAAACGGAATTGGGTAAACTGTATGCAATTATATTGGAAAATTAGTTCCAAACCATTTGATGAAAACTCCCATTTTAGTAACAAACAAAATCATAGGTTAAAATTCCTAACTATAGAACATAGGAGGGCAATATGTTGTTTCCTGCTGTGTGCTGAAAAGAACCACTTTTTTGTACTAAAAAAAAAAAAAAAAAAAATAGAAGTAGCTAAGCTCTAGGTTCACACATGTGGGGATCCATCCTTACCAGGTCTATGATTTAAATTAGTAATAGCCCTGTAATAATAATAATAATTGTATCTGTCTAATGTTTATTTTGTGTACTGACTGTGAGTCAGGCCCTGAACTCCGCTCTCCAAACGCCCGGTCCCTTGGTATGCATGGTTTTCGATTTTCATAATAGTTGAAAGAAACACATATTATTTTCGTTTTTTTTAATTAATTAATTTATTTATTCATGAGAGACACAGGCAAAGACATAGAGGGAGAAGCAGGCTCCCTGTGGGGAGACTGATATGGGATTCTATCCCAGGACCCCAGGATCATGCCTTGAGCCGAAGGTAGATGCTCAACCACTGAGCCACCAGGTGCCCCACTACTTTCAGTTTTAAAGCAAAGAAACACAAAAATAGAACCTACAAAATGAATCAGACTTAAATTGAGTAAGTTAGTTGCGCTGACAGTCAAATCCACCAAGACTTAAATTTTGGACTTTCATCATCCATTTTATTTTCTCCTCACCTATTATGGAGTTTAGAATACTGACATATTAGAAATAGCCCCTCCAAGAAATGTGGCCAGGGATGGTCCATCCACCTTGCCATCATTCTTCCAAATTCAATCTAGTCAAAAAATCTTAAAAGCCCTAGGGAGAAGCACTACATAAGAGGGGTCACGATTCAAATGAAAGAATACTGGTTTCATCCTGTGCTCAGCAGCTTGAGATTTGATAATTTGGTGTACAATAAGCCAGTTGCATATATCCTTGCAAAATTAATGGTGCATGCATGTCATATGTGGATGCATTTGTATGTGTGTGTGTCGAGCAGGGCAAGGGTCTTCTTTTTCTTCTTCCTCTTCTTTTCCTCCCCTCCTTTCTTTTCCTCTTTATTTTCTCCAGGCAGGAGTTTGATGCCAAGCCTATTTACAAAGTTCAACGTTGGGGTCATGAGAATTTTGCTGCACACAACTGAGAGTTTTATGTTCCTGAGACTCAACAGAGCTTTTATGCTCTTCCTTCTCTTTCTTTGCTGTCGTGTATCTTAACCTCTTCTTCTTGACCTGCCCCAACTGTTATTCAGAATCAGATAGTGAAGTGTGGACGCGGACAGCTAGACATTCAGCTTATTACCTGAGAGTTACTGCGGAAACGCATTTGACAATATTTTGGTGAGTTTTTGCCGCAATGGGATCTATCCAGCTGGTTAGACCACAGTCTTCCTTTGAGCAAGCTTGATC
This sequence comes from Canis lupus familiaris, assembly GCF_011100685.1. NCBI lineage: Eukaryota > Metazoa > Chordata > Mammalia > Carnivora > Canidae > Canis > Canis lupus. The sequence continues at coordinate 9,986,513 of NC_049230.1, forward strand.
TCCAGAAAGAAATAAGATTAGGGATTTTGGAGTGGCATAGTTCATATATATACACCAGTAAGTTTGTGATTTCAATCGATGACCTTAAAAATAAATTTATAAAGAAAGCCCCCTGAAGGGAATGCTCTTTATAGGACCAGAATCTAGAAAAAGGCTTTCTTCACTGGAGATCAAAAATAGTCCATGTCACAATTTCTAGCTGTGGGTGCACTGTACCCTCAGGAATTAATGACTTCAGAGCCAACTTGCTTTCAGTTGTAAAAACAAGAAAAAAGAGCACCCGGGTGGTTCAGTCTAGTTAAGCTTCTGCCTTCTGCTCTGGTCATGATCCCAGGACACTGGGGTGGAGCCCTGCATTGGGTTCCCTGCTCCACAGGGAATGTGTTTCTCCCTCTCCCTTTGCTGCTCCTCCTGCTTGTGCTCTCTTGCTCTCTCTGTCAGATAAAATCTTAAAAACAAATAAATAAAAACATCAAAAAAGATTTCAAAAATATTTTTAAAAAGAAGAAAAAATATAAGCAATTTTCAATGTACAAAGAAGCTGTGTTGAATTTGTTTTTATGTCAGCTTTTTGGAAACTGAAACACATTTTTCTCCATGGAACCAATGATATATATTGTAGTTAGGTTCTTTAAAAAAAAAAAAAAAAGATTTTATTTATTTATTCATGAGAGACACACACACACAGAGAGAGAGAGAGAGAGAGAGGAGAGACAAAGACACAGGCAGAGGGAGAAGCAGGCTCCATGAAGGGAGCCTGATGCAGGACTCTATCCTGGGTCTCCAGGACCACACCCTGGGCTGAAGGGGGTGTTAAACTGTGGAGCCACTGGGGCTGCCCTGTGGTTAGGTTCTTAAGTTGGTCAACAAAAAGTCTATTTAAGTAATAATATATTTGAAATATAGTGTTAATGGCACTCACCTTAGGTCCAGGTGTTGGTGGCCAAGGGCCAGAGAGAACTGGATGGAGGAACATAGGAAAATAGATTCCCCCCTCCCTTTAAAGATCTGATATCAAATCATCTGTAGATATTGCAAAAAGGCATTTAGTGGTAGCTTTTTCTTTTAAAAACAGAACACGTTTGTGTGTTTTGGAGTTTTGAAAAAGAATAAAACTTAGCATCACCATAAAATCACACACAAGAAGTAACCACTACTAGGATGCATTGAATAAGTGCAGAGGCTGGTTGCAAACAAAATACATGGTATGAATTATTTGTCTGTCTACCTATGAAAATCTCTAAAAATACATAAATACGATTTTTATTTGTGCAGACTATTTTCTGCTAAAATAGTCGTTCGGAATACCTAAATGCTTTTGTTGGGATAAATGCTTCAAATTGTTCTTGCTGGGCCAGAGTATCTGCAATGCAAGCCCTTGATGGGTATTGCCATTGACCCTTGAGAAAGGTGGCTCTATTTTATGTTTTCATCAGAAGTATGTGCAAGTAGCTGTGCTAAAATTTTGAAATAAGTTTTTGTCTTTGGCGTCATTTCATTTTCCTTCCTGTGCTCTTTCTAAACCCATCCCTGTTGGTTGCTCTTTCTGGGTTTCTTCCACACCAAAGACGGTGGTACCTTGTGCACTGTAAACTTCTCTAGAAACACAGAATTACTCATCCTATTGCATTATTACTTGGAAAGCGTTCTTATCCTATTGCATTATTACACAGAAAGTGCTCTTTATCCAAATTGCCACCAGGTCTCCAAAAATTGCATGGATGCATCCGTGAAAAGCTTCCCAGTGAGTGCATCTGCAGAACTGGAAAAGGTTGGTTTTAGGAATGAACGGCACATCCTAAGGAGCAAGTATTTTCTACGGCGTGCCATCATTCAAGGTATATGAAAAGCCCAGTGTCAAAAGAAACACTAAAATACTGGATTTCTGAATACATGGAGGCTGGAGATGATGAATTACACTTATTAAATCATTAACAAGAGCCTAAGAAATAGCTACATATTTTGACTTAGATGAGCCCATTTCTAAGATGTAATCAAAGGTCTGATGATAGATTTAAGTAAAAGGAGTTCATCTAGGGTTGTTTAAATACAGAAAAATAGGGACACCTGGGTGGCTCAGTTGGGTAAGTGTTTACCTTTGGCTCAGGTCATGATCCCTGGGTCCCTGGAGCTAGCTGTGCTGGGCTCCCTGCTCAGTGGGGAGTGTGCTTCTCTCTCTCTCCCTCTGCCCCTCCTCCTGCTTGTGCTCTCTCTCACTATCTCTCTTTCTCTCTCTCAAACAAATAAAATCTTTTTAAAAAAAAATAAAATAAACAGAAAAATATTAGATACAAATGTCAATCATAACACATTCATGTGAAGGAATGAATAAACACTCTTAACATACCACATGTGAGAGATGTTAATGGTATACAGGATGATGGTAATACAGTTAGATTATAAAAGTTAAAATCCTGGGGTGCCTGGGGGGCTCAGTTGGTGGAGCATCTGCCTTCAGCTCAGGTCAGGATCTCAGGGTCCTGGGATCCCGTGTCTAGCCTGCTTCTCCTTCTCCCTCTGCCCCTATCCCTGTGCGTTCTTGAGCTCTCTCTCTCTCTCTCTCAATCAAATAAAAAAATAAAATCTTTTCAAAAAAGTTTGAATCCTCATAAATTTGTTAAAATTGGATTCCTGGGTCGATCAATCAATCAAGCTGCAGATACTAGTCATTTTGATATTGATCATAAATGGCAATTTCAACTTTCTTTTCCATACCTTGCTGCAGGATGAATTTGCACAGCTCTCAGAGCCTGAGTTGGGAAGTTTGTTTTAATAATGAGCTCTTACAGTCAAAAGTCAATAATAAACTCTCTGAGCCTGTATTTATGAATTTTTGTCAGTGGCAAACAAGCTGCGGAAAAACACACATGCAAATTAGAGTCCCCAGATCCTTAAAGAAACAACGGCCCTATTTTTGCCCCTGCCACTTCTCATCTTCAATAGTACAGGTGCTGGGTTCTTTTTCCCATCTCTATGGCCCAGAATAAAAAATAAATAAATAAAGACACACAGTCTCCTTGTCATTGCCATGCTCAGCAACAAGCATTTCAACTGGGGTTTATGAGGCAATAAATTATTGTTCCCTGTCCTGGCAAGTAGCTTTTCTGAAAGGCCACATCCGGTCTTTGGGGCACTAGCTTTTATTATGCATTTCATATTGAAACAAAGGTCAAATTAATTGACCTTATCTATGTGAAAAACCAGCTGGTTGCCTAGAGAAATAAAATCTTTTACAGAGACTTTGGGAACAAGTAAACAACAGGAAAACCCAATCCAATGGCAGCTGGAATCTGCAATTAGAAATAGAATAAATTTGGAGGAATTTAATTTTTAAACGATCAGTTAAGAATCAACAATTACATTTTCTCCAAGGAACAATAGAGCCAATGAGACTCCAAATGTTATCTGCACCTACACAAAATGTTTCCCAAATTTCTTCACGAATATTCACGTTGAGGGAGGGACACAGAAAAGTTGCAAGCCTTCCATTCTGTGGACAAATGTTGCAACCCTTTCTACATGGTTAACTAAATCATTCAACATTCCAAAGAAATCACTTTTCCATCTGAAAGAATCAAAGTCGGAATATAGTTTTATTTTCCCAAAAGAAATACAAAATAGATACTTTATGCCCTCTGAATCTCCCGTAATTATATGTACCCACCCAAAGACTGAAAATTTTAATGCAGAGACCAAATAGAATAGAAGAGGAGGCTGAGTTATTTTTCTAAAGCATCTGTTCTTCCATTTTTTCATCTGGTAAATGGGATGATAATTCTTCCATCTCATCACGTTAGGGAAAAATCAAAACAGAAAATGTAAATAAATATCTCAGCACTTAGTGTCTGGCAATGCACAATAAACATGTTAACCTTCAGTGTTGCTTTTAAAAAAGTCCAATAATGATTCAGAACCACAAAATGCAATTGTCCCCACTTGTAATACACACACAAAAAAAATAAGCTTAGGTCTCCAATTTCTTAGTTTATTGCTTTTCTCCTTTCTTTCTTAGTTTAGATATGCAAACACAGCCCTTGACACGGTTTTGTGTGAAAAATGATTTAGAGTGCTGTGCTAGTGGACAGGCATTATGAGACCATAGATAGTTGTGACTCTCCTATGTGAATTTGACTCACATGTGAATTTAACAAGTGTGCAAAGAAATAAGGGATTGGTGAGACCTGAGAGACGTACGTTCCCCATGTCTCCAATTTTAATTGCCAGCAAACTTATGACTCTTTGCCATGCAAAATAAGTATTTTGAATTTATCATATGCAAACAAAATGGGGACATTGGATTTGATGGATGAGATTTTCCTGCTGTCACAAAGCCCACATCGGGTGGAGGCCTGCTGTATCATCCAGTATGGAAAAGATTAAGCCAGAGAAGGCACATCTGCATGGTGGGACGCTGAAAAAGTTAATGGCTGTGAAAAAGGGTTTGAACTTCTAGCTGAGGTCAGAAGCAGGGTGATTTAGTGACTTTAGTAAACAGACTCGCAATGAGGTAAAATGAAATTTGGTTTCATTTTGGTCAGTACCTAGAGAAAGAACATCAATAAAGTTTTCAGTGCTCAAAGGTAAGTTCAAGGCCTGTTTGGAAAGGGAATGACTTGCAAAAATCAGTTCATTGTTCTAGTCGATCGTAATTGTATCTTTTTTATTTCACCCAACTCAGGATGTAATTTTAGAAATGAGACACAGAGATAATGTGAATCAGTCAAATTACAAAGAATTCCAAAAAAAAAAAAAAAAGAAAGAAAGAAAGAACAAAAGAAACAAAAGAAAAAAAGAAAAAGAAAGAAGAAAGGAGAGATAAGTGACCCTGGACATTTGAACATAAAGGTTGGACTGAATCTTCCGGAACCAGAAGAACTGACTCTTACCTCTTCCTTAAATTCATAGGTAAGGCAAATGCTAATCAATATGCGAGGCTGATTTAACATAACAACACCATGTTCCTGAATATGCTTTTTAAAATTCCTGGTGTTTGCTTGTGAGGTGATATCTGAGGTTAGAGGGAAATAAATTCAAAATGAAAGAACAGGTCAGAAGTCAGTAGAACAAAGCTACTGATTTTGGAGCTGGGTGTGGAGAAAAGAGGGACAGAGACAATGAGATGCCTCTGCAAAGAATTTTCTTTCCATTTCTCTAAAGATGTAATAACCAAAAATGATCTCTACTTAGTAGAAAGGACTGATGGCACGTCTCCAGAAATCCGTGTACAGACAAGGGCATGGACACAACCTCACAGGAAATATATTACTGGATCTTGGGCCATCAGGTAGATCCATTGGCTTATCAGATTTTTGGAGGGATGTGAGATTCAGACACAGTTGCTGGTATTTCACAGGCATTCATAGGAGTCTTGGAGGAGTGATCCTATGTCCTTTGCTGCATAAGAAGGCCAGTTTGGGGACGGAAGGCTGATCAGATTCCTGTAGCCTCCACGTCTCCAAGCTTCCTGGTGGAAAGCAAGAACGTGCGTGAGCTGCTTTGACTCCAAGTACCCCAGGAACCGCCAGTGAACCTGAAAGCCCCCACATCTGGCTACAGCTTGCCCTTGTTTGCTTTACATTCTGCACACAGACGACCACCCTGGCTGTGAATTCAGGGATGGCCCAGCCTTCTTGACGCATGGCCAGGGGAGGTGGGGAATCTGTAAACTCACCTGGTCCGAGGGTGAGGCCCACCACATTTTTTTTTAACCCGCCTTTGTTTTTGTTAGTGTTAGTCCTTTGGAAAAGGGTTTCTGCAGCAGCGAGCACACATTCATCATCCTTTCTCCTTTGCTTATTCCTTCTCCATCAGGTATAAACTGTGTCCTGGCCAAGAACTGGTCAGTGCATTACAGGGACGTTCCCAAACACATAACCCTACAGAACAGAAACTTCTGGGTAAGATGCCTCCAGTAACAACCCACTTTCTGCAGATTTTGTTTAGCTGTGTGGCCGTTCAGATGGTTTCTTTTCCAAAATTATCTTCTATCTAGAAGAAAAAATTAAATACAAGAGCAAACTCTCAAGGAGCATAGACGTGATGAAGTCCAACGTGTTGCACTTAAAAATCAATGTTTGGGAATAAGACAAGCAGAGATTGTATAAGAGAACGGCAACCTGAATGCTCTGGGAGTTAATAGACAACAGAACAAGCTGCTCTTTTGTATTTTCAGAAATTCATTAGTTTTTTTTTTTTAATGGTGTATATACAAAACTGAAAAGGAATCAGTCAAGAAACAGTTCTTAAAAAAAATCAAACAATGCAATCTTTAACCTTTGTTTCTTTTCTTTCAAAACAAAAATAGGACTGTTTTTGTGGGAATTCAGATTCCAGGGACACAGCATCAGGGAAAGTAGTTGAACAGTGAAAAATTATATTGAAACATTTGTCTGTCCCCACACTGGACATATTTCTGGGCACAAATGACAGGATGAAATGCTATTTTCTCATTTATTTGTTTGTTATAGGTGCCTTTAAGTATATCGTCAAGTAACTAAAATTTTCTGCTATATTAAGAAAACCCAAACAAAAACAGTACAACAAAAACAATCTAGATTCACACTTTTTTCCTTTTATATGTTAAATATGTAAAATATAATGTGTGCAGGAAAAATCTAGATTATGTCTAGGAATCACACACCACTGCATCTGTTGCCACCCTCCTGGCCTCTCATTCATTCTTCTCCTCGCTGAAGGGTCAGTAGGATTGTCTCCTCTCCCTTGTTGGGGAGGTTGCCCCATAGAAGCCCATTGATCTGCCTCCTACCCACAGAGTAAGGCTTCGCAGAATTTTTCCAGAGCATATATTACATCTTATCTTTCTCAATCATAAGTGTCCAGAAGTCATTGTCTAGGTTTTTTATTTTTTTTTTTTAAGATTTTATTATTCATTCATAAGAGACCCAGAGAGAGAGGCAGAGACACAGGCAGAGGGAGAAGCAGGCTCTGTGCAGGGAGCCTGATGCAGGACTCGATCTCAGGACCCCAGGATCACAACCTGAGCCGAAGACAGATGCTCAACCACTGAGCCACCCAGGTGTCCTTATCCAAGTGTTTTTCTTTTCTTTTCTTTTCTTTTCTTTTCTTTTCTTTTCTTTTCTTTTCTTTTCTTTTCTTTTCTTTTTTCTTTTCTTTTCTTTCTTTTTCTTTTCTTTTTTTTCTTTTCTTTCTTTTTTCTTTCTTTTTTTTTTTTTTTTTACCAAAAATGCTGTCTTATAATTGTCTAACGGTTGGGAGAACTTGATTCACAGAGTTGTCTACATTTCTGAGGAACAGCTTTCTAACTACACACTTAAGTCTGCAGATATTATAGGACTGGCTCTATTAAGCCTAATCCCTGAAAATTCCACTTATGGGAACTGCTGCTCCAAATAACCTGGATAAAGATTAAATAGATGGATATGGACATAAAGCAAAGGAGAGTATAATGGGGGAATGTGGTGGTTGGACATCACTAACAAGGAAACGAAATGCATCTTTTTGAAATGCGCACCATTGCCATGGCTGTGGTTGGCAGTGTATGTGGGAAGTGTTGCTCAGACATTGTCTAAATTTCAACTGCAGAAAATATATGTGCAAATAAAGAAAAGTAATTAGACCCTATTGCTAGAGACAAATAGTGTTGTATGTTTAGCACTAAATGTTCAATGTTTCAACTGTGGATGGTAGATTTTCTCTATTTAAAAGAGGCAAATTGGGATCCCTGGGTGGCGCAGCGGTTTGGCGCCTGCCTTTGGCCCAGGGCGCCATCCTGGAGACCCGGGATCGAATCCCACGTCAGGCTCCCGGTGCATGGAGCCTGCTTCTCCCTCTGCCTGTGTCTCTGCCTCTCTCTCACTGTGTGCCTATCATAAATAAATAAAAAATTAAAAAAAATAAAAAATAAAAAATAAAAGAGGCAAATTGAACACCAATAAAAAATAAATTTATTATTGAAAAAAAAAAAGAGCCAGTAGAGGGCACCTGGGTGGCTCAGTGGTTGAGCTTCTGGCTTCGGCTCAGGTCGTGATTCCGGGGTCCTGGGATCGAGTCCTGCATCAGGTTCTCCTGCAGGGAGCCTGCTTCTCCCTCTGCCTATGTCTCTGCCTTTCTCTCTGTGTCTCTCATGAATGAATAAATAAAATCCTTAAAAGAAAAATAAAAGAGCCAGTATCGATATGGATTTTCCTGACAACTGGGACAGGAATAAATTCTCAGATTTCTAGCATCTTTTAATTTGAAAAGCAGGTAAAGATGTATTTTACACACGACACATATCTAAAGAGCTTTATAACTTTTGTGATAACTCCAGAAAATGGACAGCTCATTATTTGTGTATTTCAGTACCATCAGCATCTAACATAATGTGGTCCGTGGCAGTGAGTCCATAAATATTAATTTGTCAAATTATGGCTGAATCACTAGGTTTCCCTTTGTGCCGACTTATGTCTCATATAATCTTTCTGAAAACAGTCCTGGTTGCCTCTCCTACCTGTATCAATCTTTAGGGAGAAAGTTTACACAGAGAACAGAGAATTTGATTGGCCCAGTATCCAAGTCATAACAAATATCTGATTGCTCAAACTAACAAATGAAATTAATGAATTGGAAACCTCAAAGTCAGCTTTTTTTTTTTTCCTCTTGGAGATAGGAATCTATTCTTAATTCCTCTTTTTGGGTTTTAGAGATCGCCTTCCTAGTGACACCTTGCATTGGCCAATAGCAGAAAGTGCTTTTATTTCCTGAACGATTCAAGGTGTAAAAAGAAAGTGGCAGGAAGAATGCAGATTGGTCCTGTAAATGGTAGCATCCAGTCTAAATGGTTTGTCTGTACTTAAACACATCACCCATACTGAGGCACTGAAGCATCGTGCTGATGGTTTTAGACTTCCGTGCCTTGGTAGGTTCAGACATTGCATGCTACACTTACGTCTGGGGAAAGATAGATGTCTGTTAATTCTCCAGATGTGCTATCGGTCCAACTACACTTAGATTCATGTCTGGAAATGTTTAAAATAAATGGCTGGATTTTTTTTTCCACTTTATTTCTGGATATCTTAGTATCCTGGATTCCTGTCCACAGCCAGTTTGTATCTTTCTTGATCTTCATCACCATACTAGGAATTCTCCCTCCGACTATCTATATAATAATGACATATCATAGCATTTTTCAAAGGTCGTTTGTTTTCAAAGGGTTGGGTTGGATTTTTTTTTTTTTTTTTTTTTAACTTCGGATGGAAGAGTGGATTTTTACTGATGTGCTGATACTTCCACCTAGTGGCCACAGTGGAGGGTACAACTGTCTTCTGTTGGACAACTACAAATACATTCCAGGATCTTCTATAATTCAATCAGTTGGGAAATATTTCTGGAGTTCTTTCCATTCACTACACGAAACAAACAGAACATAATGAATAAAACTGTCTCGCTTTAGAAGTAAAGATAAGATAATGAATTTAAAAATACTCCAATATGCTTACTGAAATGCATGGTTACCTATTGAATTTTTAATAAGCATATTTTTAGAACGATTGTATATTTACAGCACAGCTGCAAAGATAATACAAGGGTTCCTGTATCCACTTCATTCAGCTCCTCCTTATGCTAACATCTTACTTTTTTCATGGTGCTTCTGTCAAAACCAAGAAATTGACTTTGGTACCTTATTATTAACGATTAGTAGTGTCTTCAGACCTCATTTGGATTCCACCCGGTTTTCTACTTATGTTCCTTTTCTGTTCCAGAGTCCAATTCAGGATACTACATCACATTTCATTTTATGTATCCTTGATCTCTTCTGGTTGGTTCTTTTTAATATATCAAATTATTGTACTCTACTGCAATTATTTGGGTAGCAATAAAAAGAACAAAAAGAGAGTACAATATGTGTATCTGTGAGTGAATTAACTATTATATTCCAAAGAGATTATCTTCAAGGTTTGAAAGATGTTAAGAATTGGGGAAATGACAATGTTTGGAAGAACAGAATGAGAATGTGCTGACTCCTTTTCAAAATAAGAATCTGGGAACAACATTTTCTTTGTTCGTTTCTGGTTGGCCTTTGAGCTCTTCTCACAAGGGACCAGTGCTACCCTGAGCTGGTAGGTGACCAAGCTGCTACTTAATGGAAAAAAAAACAATAATTGGAAGAAGCAGCAACAAATACCACATTTAAGAAGATCAGAAGAGGGAGCTTCATGGTTAAAAAAATATCAATTTCCTTTCAGAACCCAGATGTACATCTGTATCTAGCGAGTGTAGACTGCCTTAGCCCACAGTGACTTACAACTCTCCAGGTCATCACAGTCTACACCACTTGATTGGCAAATAATAACTTCTAATCTGAAGTTATACTGATGCTATAGTATAACTTTTATATTTAACTCACAAATACTATTTGTGGGACTCTCCACCCAACCACTTTGTAATCACTCATAATAAAGAATAATGTATTTTACTTTGATCCTGTTATGTGCTTCACGTAAATATAAACTGGAAGACAAAAATCATCTACTCACCCATTCACTCATTCATTCGTCCCACAAATATTCAATGTCTATCACAGGCAAGTCATCCCTCTAGTTGCTAGATAGGCAGAGAAAAATAACAACATCCCTGATTTTATGAAACATCACAGACTCTGAGTTGGAAATAAAAATTTCCTGATTGGCCATGAGAGTAAGCATCTCTCTACTTTTCTCTTCTGCATTACTTTTTCTCTTTTGCAATCCACTTGTTCTGTTGCTACTTTCTACGACCAAGCTCAAGAGTCTTATAAAAGGCTGCTACAGGATCAAATGGAAGAGCCAAAAGCATGCAGCTATAAGATAAATAAGCTGAGTGCCTCTGGTTGTATCAGAGCTCAATTTCTAAATTATGTGAGACTTTTTAAGAAAGACTCCAGTGGTAAGGGGATGGCAGTTTGGTAGCAAATGAGCACCTGCTTTTCCAGAAAAAAAAAAAAAAACTTATTTTAAATGCAAAGAAAACCATTATTAAGTGCTTCAGGTAGAGTCAAGAATATATAAAAATTTAGTTTATGATAAAGATAGCTAAATAAGTAGGGAAAGAAAGAAAAATTTAGTTTATGATAAAGATAGTTAAATAAGTAGGGAAAGAAAGACTCGTTCACAAACATTGAGGAAGAAATTTTCTTTCTTTGAGGAAAGAAAAAACAGATTTCTCCTAAATCACAAAACATACTGAAAAAAATTAGATAAATTAAATGGTGTGGAAGGAAGAGGACGCCGTCCAACATTTGAAAAAAAAAAAAAACTGAATTCACTCCTTACATTGTAAGATTTTTTTAAAGTAATTTCTACACCCAACATGGGGCTTGAACTCAAGCCCTGAGATCAAGAGTTGAATGTCCCACTGACTGAGCCAGCCAGGCTCCCTGAATTTGTTATTTACTTAAGGAGGCAAAGCTGTGCTTTTTTTAGGCATGGTTTCCCTGATTGCAAGGCAGGAAGCTTATCTTAATAGGGATTTGGAAAGGGTAGAGTTCAAGGCTTTTATAGTCAGGAGGGGATCTATGTCAGCTATGGAAGTATGGGAATGTGCTTCTCCAGGTGGGCTTATTGTTGATTGACTGACTAGCTTTCAGAAATGGTTGTGGTGGCCGTAATGCACCATCTGAGTTTCAAAAATGTGTGGCTTTACCAACTGTCTGGCTTTCAGAAGCATAACCATGGACTAGAATTGTCACCAGTCTTTAAACAGACTCTGCAGATAACATAATGAAGAATGGGCAAAAGATTTGATCAGGCATAGTGTATATATATAGTAAATATATATAGTAAATATATATAGTAAATACATATATATAGTAAATATAGTGTGTGTGTGTGTATATATATATATATAACAAATAAGCATAGGTAGGTAAAAAAGAAAGATGTTTGGTACCATTAGTCCTTAGAGATATGCAGTCTAAAACCACAATGAGAAACCATTACTTGAATTAGGCTACAGTGAAAAAGATTGATCATAGTAAGTGCCGGAAGGCACTGGAATATACTCTTGGTGGGAACGTAACATGGTACCATCTGTTTGGGAAAAAAATTTGATGGTTTATTTAGGAAGTTAAATATACATCTGCCATTCATTCGTGCCATTCTAGTTCTACATTTTTAACAGAGAGAAATGAAAGCATGCGTCCGTACAAAGACTCATATACACAAATGGTCATCGCAGCTTTATTCGTAATAGTCAAAAAATGGAAACAACACACACAATGTTTACCAAGAGAGGATGGATTAAAAAAAAATAAGCTATCTCCATAAGATTAAATACTAGTCAATGAAAACGAATGAGCTATTGATACACCTAGCAACGTGGATGAATCTTAATAACTTAGGCATGCTGAGTGGAAGACATCAAAAAGGTATATACTTCAACCTTCTATTTTTATCAATTTCTAGAAATACAAACTAATTTTTAGTGACAGAAAGTGGTTGATGTTTACCACATGAGTGGGGGTGGTGGTGGTGGTAGAAATTACCAAAGGGTCTGTCTAGGAATGAGATTCGTGAGTAATATGGTAAATCCATGTTTAACTTTATAATAAGCTGACAAACATTTTGTATTCCCACCAACAATGAATGAAAATATGCCTTAAAATTTTATATAATATATCCTTGTTGGATTTCAGTATTTTCATTTTTCTTTTTTTTTTCTTTCTTAACTGTAGCCATTCTAATAATTGTATAGCAGTATTTGTTGTGGTTTAAATTTACATTTATTTTAAGGCTAATAATGTTGAGCATCTTCTCATATGGTCATTTGCCATCTGTATATTTCCTTTGCTGAGGTGTCTGACTATATTGCTCTCTCTTTTTAACTTAAATTATTTTTATGTTGTTATTTTGTAAGAGACCTTTATATATTTTGGACACAAGTCTTTTATCAGACATGTATAACAGAAAAATATTTCTTCCCATTTTATGGCTCGTTTTCCCATTCCCTTAGCAATTTTCTTTCACAGAGCAAATATTAATGGAGTCTTTAATTTGAATGGAGTCTCATTTACTTTTATAGATTGTGATTTTGGTTTTATATCTTAAGATCTCTTTGCCTAACCAAATGCCACAAACATTTTCTCCAGTGTTTTGTTTGAATTTTTCTATATTTTTGTGTATTAATTAGGTGCATGATCTGTTTTGAATTAATTTTGTATAGGGCATGAAGTATATAGTATATCTCTTAGTCTCTCTCTCTCTCTCTCTCTCTCATAGAGGTCTAAACATTACCATCACTATTTCAACGTGCTGACTAGGATTGGTGGTGGTGGACTGTGTTGCCATATTTGTGATCTGGGGATAAAAATAACCATTAAGTCTATGCCAGTTGTAGTTTCTTATTATTGTCAATGCTTTCCAGGAACTTAAAGAAACTTCTAGTGAACTAGACGTTGTTATGATAGATAAATGTTGAATTTTGAGTGTCATCTGTTGATTAATTAGGTTGTTTTGGTTGTCACATCTCCTATATACTTGCTGACTTTCTGTCTACTCCTATCATTTGATGGGAGAAGAATGTTAAAGTCTCTGAGGAAATTGATAAGCTTGTCTGGTTTTCTTTTCAGTTCTATTATTTTCCTTTATGCATTCTTGAATACTTTTGTTGGGTAAACATTTAGGATGCCCATGTTTTATTGATGAATTGACCATTTAATCATTATGAAATGTTCTTTTTTTTTCCCTCTGTCATTTTGTTTCTGAATTTGTTTCATATTAATATAGCCACTGCATCTTTATTTTGATTAGCATTTACATGTTATATTGTTGCCATTGTGTTTTGCTCTTAATCCATCCATGTCATTATATTTCAAGTGTGTTTGACAACTCATTGGAAATAATGGTAATGTTTCTCAAATAATGGGGAACAATCCCAAAAATTGGGTTTTGTTAATGTTATTCGGTCTGACAATTTCTGACTTTGAGTCCTTGTCTTTAGGCCATTGGTATTTAATGGGACATTGATATGATTAGACTGGGTCTCACACTTTAAAAAAGTTTCTGTTTATATGTTCTTTTTGTTCTTCTGTATACCCTTTTATTATAGACTATTTAAATATGTTTAGTATTCTATTTTAATCAGTCTATGTATTGGTTTAGGCTCTCTCTACTTGTATTATTAGAAGTAACTCTAGGGGTGATAATACACACATCTATCTAATTTTTCAGTCTGACATTATTATTTTACCAAATCAATTGAAGTTTGGAAATATTACAATCATAGAATGACTTTTACTTTATACAACCCTTATGTCATAGTTGTCATACATATATTACATTTGCAAAACATTGAACATTGTCAAAATTTTTGCTTTCAGTACTCTTCATACTTTGAAAAATATAGGAAGAAAAAAACATAGTGTTTCCTTAGATATTTTTCCTTTCCATGGCTTTTCCTTTATTCTTTTTTTTCTTTTTTTAATTTTTTTTTTTACGTTTTTATTTATTTATGATAGTCACAGAGAGAGAGAGAGAGAGGCAGAGACACAGGCAGAGGGAGAAGCAGGCTCCATGTACCGGGAGCCCGACGTGGGACTCGATCCCGGATCCCCAGGATCGCGCCCTGGGCCAAAGGCAGGCGCCAAACCGCTGCGCCACCCAGGGATCCCGGCTTTTCCTTTATTCTTAAATCTCCAACTCTCTCTATGGTATAGTTTTCTTCTAGACTAAATAATAATATTAGCATTTCTTTTGGAGCAACTAATTCTATTATAACTCCTACAACTCAGAATGTTTTAATTCTCCTTCATTCCTGAAGGATATTTTCATTAGATATAAAGTTCTGAGTTGATAGCTACTTTTGCTATTACATTGAAGATGTTTTCTACTGTCACCTGGACTCCACGTCTTCTGCTGAGTCATCTCTAGTCTTTAAATCATGGCCACCAAATATATATGACACTTTCACATTTTTCTCATCTTTGGTTTTAGATGGTTTGTCATAATATGCCAAGCATGGTTTTCTTTGACTTTTGGTTTCATTTTATTTTTCTGTTGTTATCCAATACCAAGGTTTCTTTGAAGCAAGTTCAAGTAACATGAAGACAGAAAAACAAAGCAAGAAAGCAATGTAGTTTACCCAGAATTTTCTTTCAATTTTTCCCTACCAACTATAATCATTTCATCCCTTCCACTCATTCCATAACTGACTCAAATTATGATTCTTCTCTTCTACTCCATAAATAATACTTTTGCCAATATCTCACATAGTATCTATTTCAATAAATGTAATGGAAACATTTTGGTCCTTATGTTTATGGATCTCTCTGCTGCAGCTTGTAACACATTTGACCACTCCATGCTTCAAGAGAATTATAGGCTTATGGAGCACTACACATTTGATTTCCGGTGCCCCTTCCCCTTTTCTAAACCAGTTTCTCTTCATCTTTTAGTTCCATAAATGCTGCGAGGCCTCATAGTTCTCTCTCAGTCCTTATTTTAATACCATTCACAAGCAATGTAATCAATGTCATGGTTCATCTTTATCCCATAAATGCAACTCACAAATATACATATGTCCAACATGTATTTTTTGCTGAACAACAAACCAGTCTAACCCAACCATCTATTGGCCTTCTCTACTTGGATAGCTCTCAAATATCTTGAAGTCAGCATTGCCAAATTTGAATTTGCATTTCCCACCAAGTATGCTCTTCTGCCATTATTTAAAGCACTTTCCAATAAATAATAATATACTGTGCCCAATCAGAAACCAGAAATCTTAGCATGGGTATAAATCTTCGTCTTAACGTGCTCATCTATCGGGTAGCACACCTTGTCAATTCTCCCGCCTAGATACCTCTTAGGTGAGTGGATATGACTCTTTTCTCACAGCTGCCATGTGCTCTAATCCAAATCACCATTGCATATTAGTGCAATGCAATAGTCCCTCTCACATGTTTCCTTGTGTCCACTATTGCTCCCACTCACCAATTCTCAGTGAGGCCAGTTGGCGTGATCTTTGAATATGCCAACTGGACGATGTCATCTTCTTTCCTGAAATAGACAATAGCTCCCTGTTGGCCACAAAAAATAAAATCCAAAACACAGCCTAGAGAGCTGCCCTAATCTCCCCACTGACAACACATCTAATGTGTTAATTTTCTGTTGCTGCCTAAGCAAATTCTCACAAGCTCAGGGACCTACAACAGCCAAAATGTATTCTGCGCATTCTCATATACTTCTTTAAGTCAGAAATCCAACACAGATCTCACTGAGCTAAAATCAAAAAGTGGAGCTGGGTGTGTTCCTGTCTATAGGCTCTACAGGAGAAGCCATTTCCTTGCGTTTTCTAGCTGCTTGATGCCACCCAAATTCCTTGGCTCATGGCCTCCTTCATCCATCATCAGAGGCAACAGTGATGCGTCAATTCCTCATAATTTCTTAGACTTTTCCTCCTTCTTTTATCTCGTCTGTCTACCTTACTCTTTTCCTCCCTCCCCTACATTTAAGAGCTCACATAATTAGATTGGGATCATTTCTGTATTTGAAGGTCAGTGGATTAACGATCTTAATTCCATCTGCAACCTTAATTAGCTTTCACCAGATAAGTGTTCACAAGTTCCAGGATTAGTATATAAATCTCTTGGAGAGTGGACATTATTCTGCCCATCACATCATTACATTACTGTTGCATTTCCTGGTCTACTCACGTCCAATTTCCTTCTGTTTCTTGGGGAAAAGGCTAATTAATGGTGAACGTACGTAGTTCCAAGGTTCACATTGTCCCCAGTGCCTAGTTCATCCTCTTACCCATCCTTCCCCTGCTCCCTTGTGTCCCTGATTAACTGTCTTTTTTACTTCATTCTTTAAATTAAATTTTAGTTTGTCATCTTGGTCTTCTCTGACCTTCAAAATCAGAGCAAATCCCTTTGTTTCAGGACAATCTACTCCCCCTTTTTTCTCACTCATCTCCCATATGTGACCTCCCTTATAAGATACTATTTGCATGTGTGCCTTGTCTCCTCTGACACCCTGGCACCTGGTGGGATACCTGGCAAATCAATCATAAAGACATTAGAAATCTGACTAAAATTTTTACTCCTCCTCTCTACCCATGATATTCCCTCTGCTTTGATTCCACTTCTTCCCGTACCTTATTTCTTCCCAGTTTTCCTCTGGTTGGGGGGTTTCTAGACAGATTAATCTAGGCGAATCTAGATTATTTTCTAATTGTCAATATTCAGTTCTCATGTTTTCTTTTTTTCAAGACCCTCCCTACCCCCACCCCACCCCCTCCATGGTGCCCACCCCCGAGGGCACCATTCTGAGCCCGGTGGCTGACCTTGGAATTTCTGTAAATCGTTTGATCATCACCCTTACATTGTAACAATATTTACCTTCAGTTAGATCTTGAGCTGTTTGAGGACAGGCACATATTCTTGTTAAACCACGTATCTCAGGTCTAGCACAGTGCCTAATATATAGAAAGCACTTAATCAATGATGTTAAAGAATCAATAAACGGGTTTAATCTTAAGAAAAAAATTACATTCATCCTTTTCCAAAAAAGAAAAGCATCAAAGTTGCTAAATAAGTATACACCAAATGATGTGTATGCTGATAAAAACCCTTCTGTTTTTCTTTCTATCATCTATCTATCTATCTATCTATCTATCTATCTATCTATCTATCATCTATCATCATCTACCTCTTTTGCTTTCCTTATTTTGGGGAAAGGTGCCCTGGAGCCATGGCATTAAGATAAAACCCACTACATCAGGGGAAATAATATGGCTGTTAAATGTCACGCTACCACAAGATGGCAGGATCGTATTATGCTTACCACTTACTTATAAGTATTTTATACATTTATAAATACTTTATATGGTATATATATATACCATATATATACATACATATACATACATATATGTGTATATATATATACACCAATATATAAAATAATTTGTGTTTTTTCTGAATAATTAACATATTATTATAGAATAAGTAAATAATAAGTTGATCCTGTTCAAAATAAATTATACAGAGGCAAATTCTGCCTAAACTTTCATTCTTATTCCTTCAGCTAAAATCCATGATCCAGCCACTAGCCTCATAATTTCATTTTCCTTCCTAGCACTAGTAGCTATAATTTGACACATGGCTGTATGAGCAAGTGGTCAGTCTATAGGTGCATAACATCTCTATTTTTATAAGGAGAAACTGAAGCGAGGAAATGTTGACTACCTCATGTAAAAATATCTGGTACAATTGTGAGCTAAAATGTAAACTCAGGCCTTTAGACCTTTTAAATTCAAAATTACCAAATTTTCTACTAGACTCTTCCACCTCCATAGCTTTGTGTGCATGCATGTGCGTCTAAGTCTGTGTGTATGTGTGTATGCATGTGTTTTCTCCCATGTGGGCCTCTATTCCTAATACTGCTTGGTTTTGAAAGATAGGATTATAGCCTAATCAATAGATTCTTCTCCAAACAAAACGTTAAATTAGACGTCCCCCTCTGTGCATTCCTGATGCTCCTAGGTTCCCTAGCCATTCTGGGGTAGGCTGAGCCAGGGGTCTCCCTATGGTTCCTCTGAGATGATCATAGTACTTGAACTGATCAGATAAGAACCTTGAAGTCAAAGAGTTTGTAATTAGCAAAGACAAAACAAAATTATCACTTTGAAAAGCAATTCTACTTAAACATGTTGAAATTGGGAAAAGGTCTCTAATAAACAGATATAATTAATACATTTGGTACCCAGGCATTCCCTGCAATAGTTATAGGATTTTTTAAAAAATTTTAAAGATTTTATTTCATTTATTCATGAGAGACACACAGAGAGAGAGACAGAGAGACAGGCAGAGGGAGAAGCAGGCTGCACACGGGACGCCTGACATGGGACTCGATCCCGAGACTCCAGGATAATGCCCTGGGTCAAAGACAGGCACCAAGCTGCTGAGCCACACAGGGATCCCGTTATAGGATTTTTAAAGTAAGAGTTGGGTGAATGGTACATTGGAACCATGCAAGTTTGGGACATATTCAGTTAAGTCTGCTTTAGAAACTCAAGGGCACCATTTAACAGAGATGCTGAATGCTGCCTCCTTACTTTTTAATTTTTATTTATTTTTAAAGATTTATTTATTTATTTTAGAGGAGGAGGAGAGAGAGAGATTGAGTGTGCAAGTTAGGAGAGGGGCAAAGGGAGAGAAAGCATTTTAAGCAGACTTCATGCCCAGCACAGAGCCCAATGTGGGGCTTGATCTGAGCCGAAATCAAGAGTTGAACACTTCACCAACTGAGCCACCCAGGTGTCCCATCTACCTTATTTTTAGTATACTTGACTCAAAGTCTCTAGGATTTGAATAACTGGAAGAAATAATTCATATATTAGGCAGTGTCAATAAGCCTGAGAACTGCAATTTTGTGATTCTAGATAAAAAGATTGAACATGTGAATAGCAGGTGGCTGTAAAAGAAACCCCAGGCTGGTGCAAGTACAGCAATTATCCTTAAAACAAGGGCAAAAGATGTCAGTAATGCTGCACCATGTATAAGAAGCAGTCAGAAGGGTCCTTGCTCCAAAGGTTAAGTCAGATACATTGACACAACCAGATGAAGCCCTAGTTTACTCATCTTCCTATAACTGGTTGAAGTTATCGTCAGGGCGTTCTAACCAACTCTGATGACAGACACACAAGTAAATCCATGGTTGATTAGAGAGTAATAATTTCAGTAATGTGTTATCGACTAATAACAATTAAATGAATGTATAATGTTGCTTCATCAGTAGGGAGGAGAAAGAAAAAAACCTCCTCACTAAGAAATTTACTTACTGAATAATGGAAACTTGCATTTAAAAATTTTAAAGAGTATCTAATAACATTTCTTTAATTTAAATATGTAAATCATGGATCTAATAATAAGTGTGGTGACCAAGACAATAATTATAATTAAAATAGAATGTTGAGGGCAGCCCCGGTGGCGCAGCGGTTTAGCACCGCCCGCAGCCCAGGGTGTGATCCTGGAGTTCTGGGATCAAGTCCCACGTCAGGCTCCTTGCGTGGAGCCTGCTTCTCCCTCTGCCTGTGTCTCTGCCTCTCTCTCTCTCTCTGTGTATGTCTCTCATGAATAAATAAATAAAATCTTTAAAAAAATAAAATAAAAAATAAAATAGAATGTTGAGTATTCTAGAAGTTGTGTGTTTTTTCCCAAGGAAAATAATCATAATAGACCAAATTTTAATCTCAAAAAAAGTTTAATTGGCCCTCAAATCCCCCAAACCCTACAATGATCTAATAAATTTTCCAAGTGGCAAATGAAGCTATATTCATTTCTCCTTAAATAGGGAAGAAAGCAGGTGGTTTCACAAGCAGCTAACTTTCTATAATATGGAATTCTCCGTTGCATGCTCAATGATAGCCTGGTGGATGAATTTGAACCTCCAGCTGTCCAACATTGGGCCAGAATCATTCAAGGTGTGTTGTGGAGATGGGGCAGGTGCGAGGTGGGCCACCATGCTCCATCACCTCTTCAAAAAATGATGACACAGACCATATGTTTCTAGTAGTCTAGCTTTTTCACTTTCTTGACAGCTGTGCAACCGGCATGCAGGCTGACTGAAGCTTTATCACTCTCCCCTTAGCAGGAGACACATTAGCAGAACCTCAAGGGAAATGGCTCAAAGGAATTGAAATTGTCTTTGTGGAAGCCGGAAGTTCCCTGAGCACCCTCCAGTATCAGAAAAAGTTTCTGGCTGACACAGTGCAACTTGAGATAACTCAGTGAAGGGAGTATCCAAAGAAACCTGGCACAACTTTTAAAATTTAAATTCATCACTTAAAAAAAAAAAAAAAGTACAGCTAGAAATGGGATGCTAATCATTTTCAGAAGCAAGACTCCTCTGCATTGGTTATTAATTTTAATGACTTCTGTTTAGTGCCACTAGCTAATGGGCCTCTTCCAAAACACGAGGACCTCTGCTGCAGTGATTACTTAAATAATATCATACTGTTGAAGGAGGAAAATAATGAAACACCGTTTTTTTCCCCAGATCATTAGCATTGGAGGGAATAAACAAAACAAGGCAAGACAAAATCCTAAATATCCTCTGATGATGTCTCTTTATCTTTTGTCTGAGATTAATAAAACTAGCTACTTATTAATAGTAATGAAAACATTGCTCCTGGGAAAACACATCTGATTTGTAGCCATTTTAGACACAAAGGTGAATGCGATCACTGGTGAAAAGAATCACTTTGGGACTTCCTCATTGTGATTACAATAAATAAGTAATGATAAGTAATTTTGATAGCTTTCTAGTGAAAGAACAACTTAGATTGACCCAGAAATATTTCAGGCAAAACTTGCCACTAATGACTTTGAGTTGTCATATTAGTGATCATATTAAAATGATCCAGAAGGAGTTAACTTTGGGACACAGCCATGTTTTCTGGTCAACTCCGTTACATACGCACACTACAGTTTGTTGATGAGCTTGCCCAGTTGCACTGTTGCTCAGAACTGCATGTTCTAAACTGTACCTGAGTCTTTTTGCAGTAAAAATACTACCATTTAGCATTATCCCTACTTGTGCTTAAAACTGTTAGCCTTAGGAAGTCATGTTTCCAGCGGTGAAAATAATTCACAGAATGACTGTACAAATGGGCCCCCCTCCCAGGCTAGAATATTGGTCCTGATTTTCTCCTCCTCTCCTACTTTCCATTTATTTCTAACTCATCCGTACTGAGATCAGTATGCTTTTGTACTTTGAATTTTTTAGTTTCTGAGAATTTCTTTTCCCCTAATCCAGAGCAATAACTGTTAAAGTCTTAGTAGGTACTTTTAAAAAATTCAACCCTCAAATTTTTCTTTTTTTTTTTAAATTTTTTTTAATTTTTATTTATTTATGATAGTCACACACAGAGAGAGAGAGAGAGAGAGAGGCAGAGACACAGGCAGAGGGAGAAGCAGGCTCCATGCACCGGGAGCCCGATGTGGGATTCGATCCCGGGTCTCCAGGATCGCGCCCTGGGCCAAAGGCAGGCGCCAAACCGCTGCGCCACCCAGGGATCCCAAATTTTTCTTTTTTTAAAGATTTATTTATTTATTTAAGAGAGAGAGAGAACATGAGCAGGAGGGGAAGAGGGAGACTGAATCTCAAGCAGACTCTGCAATGAACACAGAGCCTGATGTGGGGCTTGATCTCATGACCCTGAAATCACAATCTGAGCCAAAAGTAAGAGTCAGATGCTTAACTGTACCACCTAAGTGCCCCAACCCTCAAAATTTTTTAGTCAGGGTAAAACCAGAAAACTACTGGATTTATTTCAAATTCTTTTTTTTCAGATAAGAAATACAATACATTATGCACAATTTTATATAGTTTTGTTAGAGGCCACAGTAAGGATAAAAACAAAACCCTCCACTCTAAATTGTATTGTATATTACTAAAATTAATGGAAGTGTTTCCTACTTAAGAATTAGAATTAAAGAGTATTCTTTACATACCTTACAATTTATGGAGATTTTCTGGCGCTAATTACTCTCTGAAACCAGCCAGGGTTGGACTGCCTTCAGGGCGTGTGAGAAAACTAATTCTCAGTCTGAGAGGACAGAAAGATAGGCAACCAACAGTAAGACTGGCCAACGTACAGTGGGGAATGGGAGTTCATACCACTGTGGTTATTTCCAACTGCAATGCCAATTGAAAACGGGTTCATGTGATTGTGACACAGACCACTCTGGAGGAACTGCCAAAGTAGGTATGAGAGTCTATTCCATTCCTATTATACCTCTAACCCCCTTTCTAGGTATAAAATGTGGGGATTTGTCAGAATTCTTTGGAGAGAACTAATGTCATGACTGTGAGGGACTGCTCATTTGTCCCCAGCCTAGGGAGGATTAGGCTTCAACAAGACTACTTGGAAAGTCTAATATATGTCTTGGCTTTTGAAGACATGGTAGTCTGGGGTCTAACTTCCACCCAAGGAAATGTGAAGGGCATGAAGAAAGTTTGGGAAGGTGATTTGGCTGGTAAAATGGGAAAACTGCTTCTTGGTGTCAGAAGTAACTACACTTCCATTCCATAGCAGGCCAAAGAATACACGACTAAGACCAGATATGGGCTTGGGTAGGATAGAGAGCTGGCCTAGGGGCTGCTTAAGTCCTACCCAGGGGGCAAAGGAGATCCAACCTTTGAGAGAGGAGACGAGGTATAAAGTAAACCTCCCAAAGATAGGGTCTTAAGGGGGGGGAGCACCTGATGAAGAGGCAACCTTGCACACATCCAGAGTTTGAAATGGGGAGGGAAAATTAAATTTCCCCCAAAGAACCTGGGAAAGTACCTATACTGGGCACTCCAGTGTATCATAACAGATGCATTCAATCTCATTGTTCTCTGATTTTTGGCCACCACTTCAGTGATGAGTTTTGCACAGGCTCTAAATAGCTTCCTGCAGGTGCATCCTGGCACCACCTCACTTTAAGCCCATGCTGCATTCCTCTTACCTGCCCCTGGGCCTTTTTGTGACATGGTAGCAGAAGCTCACTTGGCACTCATGCATGTTCACCCTTGAACTTTAGGAGAGATAATGTCCTATGAAATTGACCTTTAAACAAAAGTGGATAGAAGCCAATGAATAAAAGCTTCTCCTCCCTCTGCTGAATGATTGTTTCAAAGGCTTATGCCATACAGCTTCTCAGAAGGTCCCACTGGATCGAACAACCAGTTATCCTGGCTGACCTGACAAAAAAAACATCTTTATTTTGGTTCTCTCTCCTGCCTTGTTTCATTATCCCTGTCCATCACTTTTGCTCTAAGGTCATAGTCCCTAATAAATTGTGCAGGTCCAACTTTCTGAGGAACCACGGTTAAAAAAAAAGAAAAAAAAAATCCTTGAGATAAAGAGAATTCTAAGCCAACACAGAACTCATTTAAATACATTTCCCATTCTTGTTTACCTTTCATACACTCTCTCATGCTCCACTTTTCAGCTCTTACCTAATAACCATTCCCATTCCAGCTAATAACTGGAAGAAAAGGTGAGCAAGAAAGGAAATGTACCATGGCCCTCCCTTCTTCCAGGGCTGTGGCCAATTCCTACAGCTCAGCTGTAGGAGGGGAGAAAATGGAACATTAGATCCATTCAGGCACATGAATATTACATAAACCTGAATATTTCAGCTTTCAAGTTAAAACTGAGTTTGCAATCTATACTGAGTGAAAAACTCCCTGATATCAAGGCCTCCTCAGGTTTTCATCCAGAGTTATGGAAAGGCTACACAACAGAACAAGTTGTAAAGGGACAGTATGGAACAAAAATAAAGTCCTATATGTTCATATCTCATTGATATTTCTGACTCAACATATAGGTTATGTATCTTTGATTCACTTGGTTAATATCTCTAGGTTTTTTATTATCCATACTTCAGAATGAGTTAAATACACCCTATCTTATTAGAATAAGGATAAATGAGATCATGTAAGTAAAAGTACCTAGTGAAATACCATGCAAATGGCAGGCACTCAGTCACTGTTGGCATCTTTCCTTCTCCAAACATTTGTGTCCTGTCATTCTTTGATCTAAGAGTAACATTGAAGAATCATTAGATAGGTCAGTTTATTAAGTAAAGGAAGAGTGGATAGAAATCAATGCTTAGAAATCAGCTGTGGTTGGAAGGCATTACTGTTTGATTATTAGGCAAACCATTTAACATCATTCTGGGCCATGGTCGTGGCTGGATTCATGGGTGTGAAACCTGTGCAGTGACACACAGCCTCACTCTCTGAAGGGCTCTAGTGCTTGGTTTAATGCTCTACTTTCACCTGAAATTTTTAATAATGCAATCTTCGAACTGGTGTTTTGTGAGTGAAGTCCAAGGGGACGACAAATCCTATGTGTAAATGAAGGAGATCTGCATAATGTCTATGTCCACCGTGTCTTCTTACTGCACTCTTTACCTGCAGCATCTGCAATGCTCCATGACACAAAATTCTAGAGGACCCTCAAGGCATGGAAATTCAAGTGTTGGGGAGTGTTACCAAAAAGACACGACCACCAATTGGCCAATGAGCTACACCTCTACATTCACAGGTTCCTCTTCCCTTCCACTGTCTTTAGAATGTGAGTTCCACTTGGCTTTCCCACTCCCAGAGGCTGCTCCAAGGACATGGCCTTGAGATAGTAACGTGGTGCAGAACACACCTGCATGGCATATGTTACTGCACCTAGTGAGGGCCCTATAAGCTTTTCAGATTTGGTGGGCAGGTGTGGGGATCCATTCATCTCGCTGCCATCCAAGATAAGCCTCTTGTGCAAGTTGCCCTTGCTTATTAAAACTGCCACCTACCAGCTTGGAGTGGCCTGTCTTTTTTTTTTTTTTTTTCAGTCTTTCTGTGTACTCTGAGGACAGGGGTCAGTTTCAGATTATACCAGGGAAGTTCCTGAGAAGGGTGTAAAGAAACAATGGGATTACAAAGTGAGCGTGTTTCATCTCCAAGTGAGTAAGGAAAGGCTCTGATATACTGAGTGGCCACGTTTTCTATTCAAATCGGAAGTTGCTTTCCAATGCAGAAAGAAGGTAGTGACATTCTTGGAAACATAAATGACCAAGGAACCTATCATGTCTTGTGTTACTTCTTGCTTGTGTTATTTCTCGGTACCAGCCAAACATTTATGCTGAAAAGGTGTCCACCAAGGTGAAAAGATAGTAGCATCCACAGTTCCCTTCCTTTCACCCCATCTTTACTCATTAGTAAGCCACAGTGTTGACAAAACGTGTGTCAAGAAGTGACAAAACAAGGGCTCCTGGGTGGCTCTGTTGGTTAAACATCTACCTTCGGTTCTGGTCATGATCCTGGAGTCCCGGGATCTAGCCCTGCATTGGGCTCCCTACCCAGCAGGGAATCTGCTTCTCCTTCTGCCTCTCACCCTGCTCAAGCTCTCCCTTGCTCTCTCTCTCAAATAAATAAATAAAATCTATCTTTTTTAAAAGAAATGACAAAACAGCGGAAGTAGTTTTCTATGACATTTCCACTGTTGTGAAGGAAACACATATGCATATATGACCTACAGAACACAAATTGTATAATTTAGGTGAGTCTGCATACCAGTGAAATGCTCTTCTACTTGTATTTAAAACTGGCATTGGAGAATATAAAGATGAAGTAGAAATTCATGCTAATAAACACATTTTAAAATTTTCTTGCTGAGGACAGCAATCAAGAAATGACACCAAGCAAATTAAAAATACTATGACAAGCTGAGAGAGCTCTCAAAATAAAGTAATTTTAGTACTTTTAACAGTACCCTTTCCTGTTTTCTGAACCAGGGGTTCCCATTTTCATTCTGTACATGGCTGCGCAAATTGTGTAGCTGTCCCTGGTATTCATTTATTCCCTTGTTTATAAAATCAGTATTTCTACAAGAAGACCTTCTAGGGCCCCTGGGTTCTAACATTCTATCTGGAGTTTCTGATAGAAAAATGGGCTCTCCCTCTGGCTGACCACAAGTCCACCAAATAAAGTAGCCCCCCTATGGGTTTGGCCAACAGATGGCGCCTTTGTGTTGACAAGCAGTGGCTTGGGTCCTGGGTGCTCAGGATATAGCAGCTTGAGAAGAATTTAAAGCTTTTATTTGCCCCCCTGGCTGGGTGCCTTTATGCAGAACAAACTACACGGCAGTCTTGATTTCATCTGCTCAAATGTTTTCCTCTTCCCACTTGCAAATTTGAGTTTGCCTTCTCTTCTTCTAGCCCATAGTTAATGAATCGTGGTTCAAAGAAATGCTGCTACTAATAGGGAACTTGTTTCTGCGCTAAAAGCAGAATAGACCAGTTTGGAACGAAGCTTCTCGCATTGTTATCTGGGTTTTGGCAATTCTAAGCAAGTGGTGGTTGAGCGAAACGTTATGAACTTTTGGAAAAAATAGTAGGAATTGTACAAAAACATAACCCAGTTGACTTTTATTCTTTGCTGTTGGTGTTCTTTTGTCATCTTGTTTTGACATAAAAGTCATCAAATTAAAAAAAAAATTGCTCCTTTGGTAGTATGTTCAAAACAGAAGGACTCTTTAAACGATAGCATTTAAATGTGTATCATTGCCTTTCAAGAAGAAGATGAAACCAAAGACCTGTTATGGTGATTTCATTAAAAATTCAGTCAGTGCCTTCCCCTTTGGAGTAGATCCGTTGACTAATTAGATGTCCTCGATTCTCAATGATTGTCTTTTGCCCGGGTCCCTTACCCTCCCCAGGGCAGTTTAATTTAAGTGCATTGCTCTTCCCTGTTTTCCTCCCACACTGTTGTGAAGTGTTGCTATGAGGCAGCTGAACAGCTGCTCCGCCTTTCCCCAGAAGTGGCTGCGTTCCAACAGTGGGCAAAGCAAGTTATGTAAAGATCATCCTTTTCAGGGTTTCCTAGGAAACTAGTGATACTGGTCCAGTTCTGATTTGACATGGAAACAAGAAACTAAAGTCTAACTTTGAGGGGCCTGGGGGCTGGCAGGGGGGCAGGAAACTCTAGAGACTACTTCCATACTAGTCTGCTTCCTTTTTCACTTTGAAAGTCTATAAATTCAGCTTAAAGGGGCTTCAATAGTCCCAATAATAAAAATAGCAACACAGGCTTGCAGTTCATGGCCTCGTCCACACATCCACAGTGACCTAAATTGACTTCATCCATTAAAAATGGGGAAGAAATAAAATCCAGAATGTTTCCCCTTCTGAACTAATAAAAGCTGAACCGAGTAGAGGTTCCAACGACCATCTGATTATTTCGATATATGAAAAGCCAAACTGGGACAATTCAGCCCTAACTTTCCTGTAATGTATTCATTACATTTAACTGGTATAGAGAGAGAATTTACTTTGCACTCAGTGCTGTGTTAGACCTTGAGAAAACAGAAGGATTGAAGATCAGAGTCCTTGGGAAATCTGGGTGACTTGGTCAGTTAAGTGTTGGACTCTTGGTTTCAGCTCAGGTGATGATCTCAGAGTCCTGGGATTGAGCCCTGAGTTGGACTCCACACTCTCTCCCTCTGCCCCTCACCCCTGCACATATTCTCTCTTAATCTTTCTCAAATAAATAAATAAATAAATAAATAAATAAATAAATAAACTGTTTAAAATCAGAGCCCTTGAAGCACCTGGGTGGCTCAGTCAGTTAAATGTCTGCCTTCAGCTCATGTCATGATCTCGGGGTCCTGGGATCCTCTGCTCCTTGCTCGACAGGGCGCCTGCTTCCCCCTCTCCTACCTCAATCCCCTGATGGTGCTCTCTCTCTATCTCTCTCAAATAAACAAAATCTTTCAACTCCAAATAATGGCTGCATTTCCTTAACTAAAACAAAACAAAACAAAAAACCCGAAAAACAACTACAAAAATTAAAATCAGAGCTAATAGGAAAGGGAATAAGAGATGCTGAAATCCTACTGTAATGTAATAAACACCTCAGGAGCATATGAGGACCAATGACTGTATAATAAAGGCTTGCTGATTCTCCCTGGATATTTCTGGAATGCCTATTATAGCATGATTCTTGCTAAATATTTGAGAAAAGTTATTTAGAGTTGGTTCTAAAAATGACGACCCACATGATACCAAACAAAAAAATGTCAAACAGCTAGTTGCTTTGCTACATTATGCCAAATAACTCATTGTCCAAAATATATTTCACTGAAGCAACTGACCTCAGATAGGCTAGACTAGATGTCTTGGAAGTGTACACAACTTATAAGGCAGTTTTGATTCTTTGAGAAACTCTCATCTAAAGAAATGGACCTTACCTACAAACACTGACTTTAAAAAAAAAAAAAAAAAGGAAATTCAAAAGATTATAGAAATGCACAAAAATTGAATTTTTATAAAGCTGTGATACTTTATAAATTTCTTGTTATGGGATATTATTGTTATGATATTTCAACTCTTTTGACAGTGTTTAAAGATTTTATTTTGATGTGTGTTTTCAGTGACCACAAATTTGCTTTTATATACAACTTCTGTTTTCTTTAATAATTTCCATCATTAAAAAATTAACTTTTTATATTTTTGGTAGATTGGATTTGTTATTTCTCGCCTAAAACAAAAAGAATTAGACATTTACAAAAAATCAATCTTGAGGGATGCCTAGGTAGCTCAGTCAGTTAAGCAACTGACTCTTGATTTCAGTTCAAGTCATGATCTCAGGGTTCAGGGATGGAGCCTTATATCAAGCTCTGCACTCTGTGTAGGGTCTGCTTGAATATTTTCTCTCTCCCTCTGCCCTTCACCCTGCTCATGCTCTCTGTTTCTCTAAAAATAAATACATGAGTCCTTAAAAATAAGTCTTTTAATAAGAAGAATTAGAGTTTAAAGGTCTTGACTGAGGAAGGCCTGAGTTGCTCAGTGGTTAGGTGCCTGCCTTCAGCCCAGGGTGTGATCCTGGAGTCCCAGGATTGAGTCCCATATCGGGCTCCCTGCATGGAGCCTGCTTCTCTCTCTACCTGTGTCTTTACCTCTCTCTCTGTCTCTCATGAATAAATAAATAAAATCTTTAAAAAAATAAAGGTCTTGACTGATAGATTTTGTAAACATATTGATTTTTTTCTATGATCCTATGTTTTAGTTTTTAATAAAAAAAAAGGTTACCATTCAAATCTATCACATGATATTGTGGGGTGAGTCATATCTCCTTTGTCATTTCTAAGAATTGGTCAAGACCATTTGTTTTTCTCCTCTTTCTTTTTTCCTCTTCCTGCTTGTGGACCTCACAACAATCCTGTAGGTATTGTCTTCATCCTCACAAATAATTTAGCCAGAGAGTTGAGTAACTTTGTGAGGATGTTATGGCTCTCCTAACAAGGGCCCACAGAGTTCTCTCCCCTATTATATATTTCTTTTGGCCAACACCCATGGCCTAAATCCAAGGGCTGTAGCCATTGCACTTGGGAGATCATATTCTCATAAATTATACCGTTTCAAAGCAGGCCAGGCGATGTGTGGCTTCTGGTTTGTAAATACGCACTGTCAGTTCTCCTTGTCTTGAAAATGTGAATTTGTTCCAATGTGATTGGTACTTTAAGGACCAGTTTGAGGAGAACACACATTTTGTATGTGCTGATGTGCTTTTCATGAATGGGGTGCACTGGGTAAACACCGAAAACTTCACTCTTACGAACAGAGCCATCTAGGAATATACAAAGCACACAAACACACAGACCTCACCAGACCGCGAGCCACACCCATCCACATCTGGTGTGATGACTTTCTGGTGTTCCTTCTACCACTTCACAATAACTCCCAGCTGCTGAACCATCCCCACTTCCACCAGCAAACTTCCCCACGTGCCATATTTATGATAGTAGTTCAGTAGTTCTTAGCCATTTAGCAAGTGCTACCATTTTTATGAGGTTCTTATCAGGTTTTTTTAAGTATTACTGGTTAAGTTTCTGGATTCTGTACCCCCTAACTCAATGTATCCCAAACTCTGTGGTTTTTATTGTGTGATTTTTTTGCATGAAGTAGTGATTTTGAGGAACGTGTGTGTCGTACTGTAGCAGAAATGATCATACGTGCAAGCTGAATGGTGAAGAGTAGGGAGGGTATGTGTAATAAACAGTTGGAAAGATTGTCATTAAGTCACTCACCTACATGTGCCATTAGTTATGCCAGTATTGATCATAGACAGTAAGAACACTGTGCTAACCCTTTCACTTCCATGACCAAGTCAATCCTCATGGCAAACCTATTAAATGGGCATTTGCTAAGTAGGGAGAGTATCTTTTGTTCACTCTTGATACTACCATCCACATGAAGGAAATGATAGGAGTGGGAAAATTCTAGTTGATCACCACACAGGGTATTAATGCTTGTACTCTTCTTCAGCCCTGAGGAGTTCACCTCCAGCTTTTCCCCCACCCATCTTTCCCTTTTTGTCATCCCCATTGGGTGTGCTCTATTGGACTAGACAGTTCTCATCAGCTCTCCCATGTACCCGTATCAGGTCCATGAGAAGTAGTGATGCTTTATTGTTCTTGGAAATAACTGGAAGAGCAGGGCAATCACCATGGAGCAGCATCTCCTGTGTCTCCTAATATGCAGACTATTTGGAAGATTGCTCATGCTCTAGGTTTCTCAGGTGCGAGGCAGATCCCGACCCACTCTGCCCCTGACCTGCTGGAATCATAGAATAAACTGTCCAGATAGCCTCTTGGAAGCCCTTTGGAAGTCTAGAATAGAGATAGATGGCCAGACCTCTCATAATTGGGATAGAATGGGATGAAATCCATGCACTATTTTCTCAAAATGCATTTTCATGAAATTTCTTCCTCCCTACTCTCTCGGTCCTTTTTTATTCTCAAAGTAGGCAAACAGAATCAATTGTCCTGGAGCATGTTTGACATTTCTATTGAAAATTTGCACACAGTGATTTGGGACTTCCTGATGTCCCCTGTGTATATGAAGAATATGGAAGAACTATAGAAGCTAGATATATCCACTAATTGGGTTTTGTTCTGGCTAAGATATATGTTTTGGGGCTGTGAGCACAGTGTATGTGAAGAACATTCTTATCTCAGTGGCTAATAAAGGCTTATGTTAACCCAGGCAAATTTTTACCCTCATGTATTTGGCTCTTTGCTGCTGTGGAAAGGCCATTCAGCTTTTAATTGGCTGTGCTAAGTGCCTGGTGCTGTGTGTGCTGCCTTAGTCCATAGCAAACTATTTCCATAGATTCATGGACACACATACAGGTAGCTTCAAGTGAAAGTTGCTTGGGCTCTATCTGCCTCAGTCAAAGGGGTATCTCTATCTGCCTCAGTCAAAGGGGTATAACCTTCAGCTGAGGTCCTGGTTTTGGGCCATGGAGCAAGAAGGCTTCCAAGGATGTTCAGGTCACTCAGACCTCAGGCAGGGTATACGGGCTATTGAATAGCTTCAGTAAAATCATGGCAGCCACACAACATGGTCTCCAAAGACAATGGCCATCCAGTGGTCACCCCCAACAAAGATGCAGGTTGTGCGAGGGCCTCATCTAAGCCACCAACTTGCAGTTAACAGGTGTAGAAAGCCTCAGCATCAACTCCTATAGCTTATCTCAGAAGTATACCTTCTCCTTAGCAAAAATCAGACATAGGAAAAGAATCATTCTGTGCACAAGTCTTTTAGGTATTAGGGGATCAAACCACATTTCTGGTACTAGACTGAGTTGTGTGTACATTGGTTAAGATTCAGTCTTTAGCATAAATGTTAGGTCTAGATCAGCCAAAAGAAAGAAGAAAGAAAGAAAGAAAGAAAGAAAGAAAGAAAGAAAGAAAGAAAGAAAGAAAGAAAGAAAAAAAGGAAAGAAAAGAAAAGAAAAGAAAAAAGAAAAGGAAAGGAAAGAAAAGGTGAAAGGATAAATCTTGCATCATGTGTCCACTGACTCCATCACCTCCTCATGTTGGGGTTTAAGTTGGGTCTTAATTGGGGAAGAAATTTTCCCTAGAAGGCAGGTGTCTTGGACTTCAGCAACTCAACAACAGAAGTGGGTCAGGTCACTTTGATACAGAATAGAAAATGCAATGCCTCCACTCAGAAGTATGGGTGCAGAAGTGGACTCAATTTAGAACGAGGGTGGCAGAAACATGAGTCTCAAGGGACAGATGGAAATTAATAGTTTTCGAATATGTAGATATGAAGAGAAAAAGAATACCAAAAGAGCTGAAGGTTCAGACTGTGCCATTGCAAAATTTTCATTTGGCAAGAAAGCAGTGATGTCTAAGAGAGTAACCAGTAAATTTTTCCTCCCAGGTGGAATAAGTGAGTAGTGCCAAAAGTAACCATCTGCAAGAAGCTTACTCTCCACCAAGCAAGTTTACAGATTGTAGATTCTAGATAACTGGCACAGACTGAGAGATATTCCAATAAAGACAAAACTAAGGTGTTCATCTTTTGTTCAGATAACATTGTTTTCTTCTCTAGCTTTTGGCAATACCAAGTGCTAGGTTCTGAGACCATGCTCTTTCCTAGGAAAAAGCTCTCATAGCGGAGGACGATCTCATTTTCTAAATTTGTTGGCGATAATTCTGTGGGTTTATTTCTATTGGAATCTGTAAAGAAAGAACATGGGCATCAGAGTCTCAGTGTTAAGCCAATTTAACTTCCAAAATCCTGAAGGAACTACCCAGATTCTTGAGAGAAACAGCCCAGGCTACAGCTACTGAATAAAAAGTAACTCTATGTTGACATCAAGTGCCCCTTAGCTAAATCTAAGCAGAACAAGAAGCAGGGTTGGCTGCATCTTACTGTGTGTGTGTGTGTATAATATAAATTAAATAAATATAAAATAAATAATAATGAAAAGAATAAAATAATGTAAATAAAATATTGAAATAATATAAATAATATAAATAAATGACAAAATATTAAATATATATGCATATCTTTGATTTGAAAAGGGAAGAGAATTTAGGTGAAGGTTAGTTCTTTTGGACACTGATATATTATACTTAAGATACAATCTTTGACTTACATGGGGAGATACTGCTTGAATTCGTTCCCTCTTGGAATCTCTAGTTTGAAGCAATTTTATTACTGAATATAAGACTGTCATTTAATCTTTTTACAGTGTCCTGATATGCTCCAGTGGATTATATGGCTGGACACAGTTCAAGACAGAAATAAAGAAATGGGCAGGGTGTGAATTTTCAGCCTTGGGTAAAAATATAGCCTAAGAGTCCATTTATTTTACATTCTATTCTGATCCATTTCAGAGCCTCCTGGGAGCAAAATGTGGACCCCCTCCTTCCACTTGTGGGTCTAGCAGGAGATCCCAAAGAAGTGTAGCTGGTATTGCAGGAGCCCATGAAACTGAACATAAGACCATCCTGAAAATCACTGCTCTCCTCTCCTGAGGTGGTGGCTGCTTCTCTGATTGATGCTTGGCATCTGAGCACAATGGGTTAAGACTACAGAAACCTGGAGGGATAATGTGAGGGAATGGTTCTTTCCAGCTTCAGAAGTTTTCCTCAATATGGACACTTCTGACCCTTTGTCACCCTTAATCACTATTCCAGCAGAAGAAATGAAATGATTTATTGGACCAATAACTTTGAGAAGAATAAATTAGTCATACTGACTTCAGCTCTTCTTCTTCTCATGCATTCTTTCTCTTCCCTCCCTCCCAGGACGTGAAGCCCCTCCATGCCCAAGGTGTGACCCTGGTGGTCTTGGCACATACAGGGTGGTTATCTGTTTCATTCTGAGATTCACATTGGCTCGGATACGAACTTTATCATTAGGCCGGGTGATAATTTGGACTCTATCTGTCACTTCTTTATAACATTTTCTCAATTTTCTCAGAACTTGGGTAAGGAAGAGGGGTGCTATGTATGAAGCCTGTCAAATCTTCAGACAACTAGCATGGATCCCAATATGCAGATGAGAAGACTGAATCTTTGTAAGAGGAACAGACTAACCAAGTTCATATCATTAACAAGGGAACATGCCAGTATTCTGTAGTCTCAGCTTTCACCCCTTGCTGAGTTTTTGTTGTTTGTTCCTGGCTTGAATGCATACTTTATTTTCTGTGCAAAAAGACATCAGTCTCTTTCAACTAATTAAACAATTATTTAGTAACAAGCAGAATGAGTAGAAGTCTCAGACTCCTTTGTCCTTTTGAAGTAGTGTTAACCCAAAGAAGAGAATGTAGAGGGAAAGGAGGAGAAAAAGAGGAGAGCAGAAGAAAAGGTGGTGGGGAGAGAGAACATCTGGGAGAGAGTGGTCTTACTGCAAATGTCTTTCCGTGCTCCTGACTCTCCATGGCAAGAAAAGGATCACGAGAAACGACAAGAATTTGTTCCCAAATAATTTTCATGGTGAGGTGGGGAAAATAAGGTACTTGGTTAAGTATTTACATATGTTAGTAATTATTATTTTTATATATTTATAAGAAATGATGTATAATACATGATATTTCTGGCATGGATATACATTTTAAAGAGGATTCCTTTATGGTATATGTTCACCTTCATGCATTGAATGAACTGGGCAAAAGTGTTCAAACTCAATACAAGATTGACCTAAATCCAACAAAAGGAGACACATTTTCAGCCTCATGGAGCTGCTGGTGCCAGATACCTCATTAGAAGTCGATTAACTAGAAACCACCAAGAATTTAGAGTAAGAATTTTTCTTTACTCTCGACACAGAAGAATGATTTAAGTAGTTGGAGAGAAGAGCCAATAACCATTTTTTCCCCAGTAAAATCTGTATAGTTGCTAAGTTTTTTTGCTGCTTGAGCATTGGCAGGGAAGCCAGGATTATAATCCCCTTTCAGTGAGGGCTTGTAGAACCTCCTTAGAAAGGAGGCTTCAAGAAAAGAGAAACAGTATAATGGGATTGCCCTGAAAATACCTGGTTCATCCTACATGTGCTTATTTTCTAAGGTTCTAGATCTCTCTAGTTTAATTAGATGGAGGTTGGGTTTCTAAGGAACATTTATTTTTTTTAAGTTTTTTTTTTTTAATTTTTATTTATTTATGATAGTTACAGAGAGAGAGAGAGAGAGAGAGAGAGAGAGGGAGAGGCAGAGACATAGGCAGAGGGAGAAGCAGGCTCCATGCACCGGGAGCCTGACATGGGATTCGATCCCGGGTCTCCAGGATTGCGCCCTGGGCCAAAGGCAGACACCAAACCGCTGCGCCACCCAGGGATCCCTCTAAGGAACATTTAGAGAGAGGACAAGAAAGCTTCAGTGATGGTCTATTTTAAAATTTCTCAAAAGTTTTTGAATGTCCACAGCCAATGAGTTTTGAAGCAGTCCAAAGAAGTATATAATAAGAAGAATCCAAACAAGTAACAATATCCATCCATTACTTTTGCCTACAATACATTGATTGAAAAAAATAAAATTTAACCAAAAGCCCCTCCGAGTTGTCTTGGTTAATACATCATAACCATATATCTACTTGATGTACAGATATATAAAAGTAAATATGTACTTATATAAATATAGATAGATATACTAAAAAACAATACACCAAGAGTAAATAAAATCCTTGATATATCTATAGATATATAGAATAATCATTGATAGATATATCAAGATACGTATACATCTATCAAGGATTTTTTTAAAGATGTTATTTATTTATTTATAAGAGACACACACACAGAAGCAGAGACACAGGCAGAGGGAAAAGCAGGCTCCCTGCAGGGAGCCCGATGTGGGACTCAATTCCAGAACTCTGGCATCACGCCCTCAGCCAAAGTAGATAGATTCTCAACCACTGAAACATCCAGGTCTCGCTCTACAAGGATTTTATTTATTTTAGTGTCTTTGTCTCAGTTCTTAGGAAATGACCCATTTTCATATATAGCAGATCTCTTTTATACTAGAGAGTTATTCTAGCACTAATTGTCATTTGAATTATTTGAGCTTCTCATAGGGAAAATGTGACAAAATATATTTCAATTGTGTCCACAGGTGCCTACTAGAAGAGCACAATGTTTAAATTGTAAGATGTTGCTGGCCCTGATTCCAGGAAAGGGAACTCTGACAGCAAGAAAATTCTTGCACTGTCGTCTTGTTTCTTCTTGTTTTTACAAGGACATTCCACCAACATTTGAAGAACGAAGTTACCTTGATAAACATAGTCCTACAGTCCCTTCCTTCTAGCTTAATCCTGTTTAGAAAGAAAAGATTCTTGCCTAATTACACCAATACTTTTGTAAAAGAAAAGGAGTCTTTCAGGTAACTGGATTTGGCCAAAAGAGAGCAAGTAGCAGCATTGGAAATAACAAACACATCTTAATTGCTAAATGTGTGGGTTCTAATACCAGTTACTAATTTCTAATCCCACACTTATCCCTACCTCAGCCAAGGGATCCTGGATAAGTCATTTTAGCCTGTCCATGTTTTGTTTTTCCATTTAAAAATATCTTAATAGCAATAATACTTACTCATATGGTTGATATGAGAATTACATGAGAATTATGTAAGATGCATTCAAAAAGTGCCCCAATGAAACATGTGCTCAGTGTTACCTGTTTTTGCTAAGAAAATAAGTATTCATTTGCCAATATACACAATGAAGAAAATAAATATAAGATTTTTTTTCAATATAATATGGACTTTAAAATTCAACATTTGAATGTTTGGAGAAATTTTGTTTCGTTGGATATTTTCAAAGAAGTAGAAAATGATTTGTTTTAAGTCAATTTTTATATTCATCATTTATGCTGAGTAATATGTAATAGTTCCAAACTCTGTTCTTAGGCAAGCCTGGTTCTTGCCCTGGCACCTAGTGCTAATCAACCAGCTGATTGAAGCACAAATAAAATCCCAGGCACAGAGATAAAATAGATTTTGAAACAGTATCCCATTGAGGAGCACATTATCATTCATCTATTCATTACAAAACAGAGTGCTTTATATTCCTTTCTTAACAAAAAAGACAAAGTACAATACAGTATTGTTCTCAGTTGTTGGTTTTTTTTTAATGAATCGAGAAATATTTGTCAGGCTATCCTCGCAAAAGAGTAAACAGCTAAATTTATCATAATATTTTGCAGGCTCAGGAAGACTGAAATATAAAATGGGATCACAATAAGAAATGCATAAACATGCTGACTGGAGAAGTTAAGGAAACAAAAAGTCTGAGGGGATTTTTATTTTATATTTTTTTCATGTTTGCATTGTTATTGCAGATCCAGTTAGGCTACCAAGTGCATTAATTAACTCATTTCAAGTGCCTTGCACCATCTTCTTAGTTGTCATTTTTAATGGTTTTGGCCCTATTTTCTTGTCAAGCATCCTGCTATGTTCAGTTTAATTTTCATAAGTGACCATGAACAATAAGAACTCAGGCTGAGTCTCTCAGCCTCTTTTCCTTATGGTACTAGTGGCTCCAATAATGACAATGAGTTTCTTCAAAAGATAGCATGAGGCTTTCATAGTGTGAGTCAAAGGACTTCCAGGTGCTGATAGAAAGATCAAGTTACAGTGACTAACCAGGCTCCAAAGGAGCTGACTCCTAAGAAAGGGTATTATATGGGAAATGGTGGGGTGGGGGTGGGATAGTGGGGGGAGCTCAGGAAACTGGAGAGGCAATCTTATATTCCATGGGACCTCATTTTTCTTCTCTGTGAAAGAACAGAGACTATTTCAAGTATTCTTTGAAGAATTGCAATCCCGGAGATCTTAAAGTGTGCTTTAAAAGAATAAG
The DNA here is from genome assembly GCF_011100685.1 of Canis lupus familiaris. Lineage (NCBI taxonomy): Eukaryota > Metazoa > Chordata > Mammalia > Carnivora > Canidae > Canis > Canis lupus. The sequence goes on from NC_049230.1 coordinate 10,024,640, forward strand.
AAATTTGCACACTTTAAAGCATGGGATAGGGTGAAAAATATACAGTGTTTTAAACAAGACAAGTTTGAGTTCACTCACGTCCAAGCCTACTATTTATTGGCTCAGTGACCTGTCCTAGGCTTTTTGCTCATCTGCAAAATGGAGACATTTTCAGGTTTGTCCCAGGACTTAAAAGGTACATGAAGTACCTAAAAGAGTGCTAATACAAATTAGCTACTTAATAAATACTAGTCTCCATCTTCTTCTGCCATTATCATGTAAGGGAAACAAACAAACAAAAATCTTTACAAATAAAAGATGTGCTTAGTCATACACCCTTCTTATTGCTAGAGCCCTCAGAAATATCTTGCACATTTTCCCTGACCTCAGAAAAAGAGGTGAGGAAGAGAAGTCTAAGGCTCAGAAAAAACTCTTGAGTGAGCAAGTATTTTAGAGAAATGAAAGAAATATTGTGTGACTGTAGTTAATAAAGAAGCAATTTTAAAAGCTTCTATCTGTAAAGCATCTTCCAATTCATGCTCGCTGACTGGCATGGAGGAAGGTTACTCAGACTCAGGGTTATGCAGAGTTTGTAAATGCTTCTGCAAGTAGATAGAAAGATTTTTAATTAGGATATTAAGTACTCACAAAAGAACTAAAAAAAATGGCATTCACTGAGCTGCTGTCGCCTCCATGATTTTAATTTGCTTTACATATTCTTTTTTTTTTCACAGATATTACAAAAGTTAGTTTAACCAGACTCCTTTAGCATGTTGAACTATTCAGAATTTAGCATTATTATACTTTTTTTTTGAGGTACAAGAGAATATATTTTGCTTTATAAGCTTTCAAATTAAATAATTTTTCACAGATAGATTTTTCTCAAGTATTATTTGTATAGTTATACATTTTAATAGTTTGATCATTTTTCTAAGATTATCATAAACTGCTTTATTAAAATGCTATTTTAGCTGTTATATAGTATTCTACTATTTGTCCATTTCACTAGCTAGATTACTCCCACGTTTTCTTTTTTTTTTTAATTTATTTTTTATTGGTGTTCAATTTACTAACATACAGAATAACACCCAGTGCCCGTCACCCATTCACTCCCACCCCCCGCCCTCCTCCCCTTCTACCACCCCTAGTTCGTTTCCCAGAGTTAGCAGTCTTTACGTTCTGTCTCCCTTTCTGATATTTCCCACACATTTCTTCTCCCTTCCCTTATATTCCCTTTCACTATTATTTATATTCCCCAAATGAATGAGAACATATAATGTTTGTCCTTCTCCAACTGACTTACTTCACTCAGCATAATACCCTCCAGTTCCATCCACGTTGAAGCAAATGGTGGGTATTTGTCATTTCTAATAGCTGAGTAATATTCCATTGTATACATAAACCACATCTTCTTTATCCATTCATCTTTCGTTGGACACCGAGGCTCCTTCCACAGTTTGGCTATCGTGGCCATTGCTGCTATAAACATTGGGGTGCAGGTGTCCCGGCGTTTCATTGCATTTGTATCTTTGGGGTAAATCCCCAACAGTGCAATTGCTGGGTCGTAGGGCAGGTATATTTTTAACTGTTTGAGGAACCTCCACACAGTTTTCCAGAGTGGCTGCACCAGTTCACATTCCCACCAACAGTGTAAGAGGGTTCCCTTTTCTCCGCATCCTCTCCAACATTTGTTGTTTCCTGCCTTGTTAATAATCCCCATTCTCACTGGTGTGAGGTGGTATCTCATTGTAGTTTTGATTTGTATTTCCCTGATGGCAAGTGATGCAGAACATTTTCTCATATGCATGTTGGCCATGTCTATGTCTTCCTCTGTGAGATTTCTCTTCATGTCTTTTGCCCATTTCATGATTGGATTGTTTGTTTCTTTGGTGTTGAGTTTAATAAGTTCTTTATAGATCTTGGAAACTAGCCCTTTATCTGATATGTCATTTGCAAATATCTTCTCCCATTCTGTAGGTTGTCTTTGAGTTTTGTTGACTGTATCCTTTGCTGTGCAAAAGCTTCTTATCTTGATGAAGTCCCAATAGTTCATTTTTGCTTTTGTTTCTTTTGCCTTCGTGGATGTATCTTGCAAGAAGTTACTATGGCCGAGTTCAAAAAGGGTGTTGCCTGTGTTCTTCTCTAGGATTTTGATGGAATCTTGTCTCACATTTAGATCTTTCATCCATTTTGAGTTTATCTTTGTGTATGGTGAAAGAGAGTGGTCTAGTTTCATTCTTCTGCATGTGGATGTCCAATTTCCCCAGCACCATTTATTGAAGAGACTGTCTTTCTTCCAATGGATAGTCTTTCCTCCTTTATCGAATATTAGTTGCCCATAAAGTTCAGGGTCCACTTCTGGATTCTCTATTCTGTTCCACTGATCTATGTGTCTGTTTTTGTGCCAGTACCACACGGTCTTGATGACCACAGCTTTGTAGTACAACCTGAAATCTGGCATTGTGATGCCCCCAGATATGGTTTTCTTTTTTAAAATTCCCCTGGCTATTCGGGGTCTTTTCTGATTCCACACAAATCTTAAAATAATTTGTTCTAACTCTCTGAAGAAAGTCCATGGTATTTTGATAGGGATTGCATTAAACGTGTATATTGCCCTGGGTAACATTGACATTTTCACAATATTAATTCTGCCAATCCATGAGCATGGAATATTTTTCCATCTCTTTGTGTCCTCCTCAATTTCTTTCAGAAGTGTTCTATAGTTTTGAGGGTATAGATCCTTTACATCTTTGGTTAGGTTTATTCCTAGGTATCTTATGCTTTTGGGTGCAATTGTAAATGGGATTGACTCCTTAATTTCTCTTTCTTCAGTCTCATTGTTAGTGTATAGAAATGCCACTGACTTCTGGGCATTGATTTTGTATCCTGCCACGCTACCGAAATGCTGTATGAGTTCTAGCAATCTTGGGGTGGAGACTTTCGGGTTTTCTATGTAGAGTATCATGTCATCGGCGAAGAGGGAGAGTTTGACTTCTTCTTTGCCAATTTGAATGCCTTTAATGTCTTTTTGTTGTCTGATTGCTGAGGCTAGGACTTCCAGTACTATGTTGAACAGCAGTGGTGAGAGTGGACATCCCTGTCTTGTTCCTGATCTTAGGGGAAAGGCTCCTAGTGCTTCCCCATTGAGAATGATATTTGCTGTGGGCTTTTCATAGATGGCTTTTAAGATGTCGAGGAATGTTCCCTCTATCCCTACACTCTGAAGAGTTTTGATCAGGAATGGATGCTGTATTTTGTCAAATGCTTTCTCTGCATCCAATGAGAGGATCATATGGTTCTTGGTTTTTCTCTTGCTGATATGATGAATCACATTGATTGTTTTACGGGTGTTGAACCAGCCTTGTGTCCCAGGGATAAATCCTACTTGGTCATGGTGAATAATTTTCTTAATGTACTGTTGGATCCTATTGGCCAGTATCTTGTTGAGAATTTTTGCATCCATGTTCATCAGGGATATTGGTCTGTAATTCTCCTTTTTGGTGGGGTCTTTGTCTGGCTTTGGAATTAAGGTGATGCTGGCTTCATAGAACGAATTTGGAAGTACTCCATCTCTTTCTATCTTTCCAAACAGCTTTAGGAGAATAGGTATGATTTCTTCTTTAAACGTTTGATAAAATTCCCCTGGGAAGCCATCTGGCCCTGGACTCTTGTGTCTTGGGAGGTTTTTGATGACTGCTTCAGTTTCCTCCCTGGTTATTGGCCTGTTCAGGTTTTCTATTTCTTCCTGTTCCAGTTTTGGTAGTTTGTGGCTTTCCAGGAATGCATCCATTTCTTCTAGATTGCCTAATTTATTGGCGTATAGCTGTTCATAATATGTTTTTAAAATCGTTTGTATTTCACTCAGCATAATACCCTCCAGTTCCATCCACGTTGAAGCAAATGGTGGGTATTTGTCATTTCTAATAGCTGAGTAATATTCCATTGTATACATAAACCACATCTTCTTTATCCATTCATCTTTCGTTGGACACCGAGGCTCCTTCCACAGTTTGGCTATCGTGGCCATTGCTGCTAGAAACATCGGGGTGTAGGTGTCCCAGCGTTTCATTGCATTTGTATCTTTGGGGTAAATCCCCAACAGTGCAATTGCTGGGTCGTAGGCCTGAGTGAAGTAAGTCAGTCAGAGAAGGACAAACATTATATGTTCTCATTCATTTGGGGAATATAAATAATAGTGAAAGGGAAAATAAGGGAAGGGAGAAGAAATGTGTGGGAAATATCAGAAAGGGAGACAGAACATAAAGACTGCTAACTCTGGGAAACGAACTAGGGGTGGTAGAAGGGGAGGAGGGCGGGGGGTGGGAGTGAATGGGTGACGGGCACTGGGTGTTATTCTGTATGTTAGTAAATTGAACACCAATAAAAAAAAAAAAAAAAAAAAAAAAAAAAAAAAAAAAATCGTTTGTATTTCCTTGGTGTTGGTAGTGATCTCTCCTTTCTCATTCATGATTTTATTAATTTGAGTCTTCTCTCTCTTCTTTTTAATAAGGCTGGCTAATGGTTTATCTATCTTATTAATTCTTTCAAAGAACCAACTCCTGGTTCTGTTGATCTGTTCCACAGTTCTTCTGGTCTCGATTTCGTTGAGTTCTGCTCGAATCTTTATTAACTCCCTTCTTCTCTTGGGTGTAGGATCTATTTGCTGTTTTTTCTCTCGCTCCTTTATGTGTAAGGTTAGCTTTTGTATTTGAGTTCTTTCCAGTTTTTGAATGGATGCTTGTATTGCGATGTATTTCCCCCTAGGACTGCTTTTGCTGCATCCCAAAGATTTTGAACGGTTGTATCTTCATTCTCATTAGTTTCCATGAATCTTTTTAATTCTTCCTTAATTTCCTGGTTGACCCTTTTATCTTTTAGCAGGATGGTCCTTAACCTCCACGTGTTTGAGGTCCTTCCAAACTTCTTGTTGTGATTTAGTTCTAATTTCAAGTCATTATGGTCCGAGAATATGCAGGGGACAATCCCAATTTTTTGGTATCGGTTCAGACCCGATTTGTGTCCCAATATGTGGTCTATTCTGGAGAAAGTTCCATGTGCGCTTGAGAAGAATGTGTATTCAGTTGAGTTTGGATGTAAAGTTATGTAAATATCTGTGAAATCCATCTGGTCCAGTGTATCATTTAAAGCTCTCGTTTCTTTGGAGATGTTGTGCTTAGAAGACCTATCGAGTATAGAAAGAGCTAGATTGAAGTCACCAAGTATAAGTGTATTATTATCTAAGTATTTCTTCACTTTGGTTAATAATTGATTGATATATTTGGCAGCTCCCACATTCGGAGCATATATATTGAAGATTGTTAAGTCCTCTTGTTGAATAGATCCTTTAAGTATGATATAGTGTCCCTCTTCATCTCTCACTACAGTCTTTGGGGTAAATTTTAGTTTATCTGATATAAGGATGGCTACCCCTGCTTTCTTTTGAGGACCATTCGAGTGGTAAATGGCTCTCCAACCTTTTATTTTCAGGCTGTAGGTGTCCTTCTGTCTAAAATGAGTCTCTTGTAGACAGCAAATAGATGGGTCCTGCTTTTTTATCCAATCTGAAACCCTGCGCCTTTTGATGGGGTCATTAAGCCCGTTCACATTCAGAGTTACTATTGAGAGATATGAGTTTAGTGTCATCATGATATCTATTCAGTCTTTGTTTTTGTGGACTGTTCCACTGAATTTCTTCTTAAAGGGGAATTTTAAGAGTCCCCCTTAAAATTTCTTGCAGAGCTGGTTTGGAGGTCACATATTCTTTTAGTTGCTGCCTGTCTTGGAAGCTCTTTATCTCTCCTTCCATTTTGAATGAGAGCCTTGCTGGATAAAGTATTCTTGGTTGCATGTTCTTCTCATTTAGGACCCTGAATATATCCTGCCAGCCCTTTCTGGCCTGCCAGGTATCTGTGGAGAGGTCTGCTGTTACCCTAATACTCCTCCCCATAAAAGTCAGGGATTTCTTGTCTCTTGCTGCTTTAAGGATCTTCTCCTTATCTTTGGAATTTGCAAGCTTCACAATTAAATGTCGAGGTGTTGAACGGTTTTTATTGATTTTAGGGGGGGATCTCTCTATTTCCTGGATCTGAATGCCTGTTTCCCTTCCCAGATTAGGAAAGTTTTCAGCTAGAATTTGTTCAAATACATATTCTGGCCCTCTGGCCCTTTCGGCGCCCTCGGGAACCCCAATTAAACGTAGGTTTTTCTTCCTCAGGCTGTCGTTTATTTCCCTTAATCTATCTTCATGGTCTTTTAATTGTTTGTCTCTTTTTTCCTCAGTTTCCCTCTTTGCTATCAACTTGTCTTCTATGTCACTCACTCGTTCTTCCACCTCGTTAACCCTCGTCGTTAGGACTTCTAGTTTGGATTGCATCTCATTCAATTGATTTTTAATTTCTGCCTGATTAGCTCTAAATTCTGCAGTCATGAAGTCTCTTGAGTCCTTTATACTTTTTTCTAGAGCCACCAGTAGCTGTATAATAGTGCTTCTGAATTGGCTTTCTGACATTGAATTGTAATCCAGATTTTGTAACTCTGTGGGAGAGAGGACTGTTTCTGATTCTTTCTTTTGAGATGAGGTTTTCCTTCTAGTCATTTTGCTCAGTGCAGAGTGGCCAAAAGCAAGTTGTATTGGGAAAAAGAGAAAAAGAGAGGAGAGAGAGAAGGAAAGAAAAGAGAAAGAGAAAAAAAAGGGAAGAGAAAAAAAAAACGAAAGAAAAAAAAAGAAGAAAAAGAGAAAAAGAAAGGAGAAAAAAAAGGGGGGGTGGGGGAAGGAAACAAATCAAAAAGCAAAAAAAAACAAAAAACAAAAAACAAAACAACAAAAAAAAAAAGGAACCACAGGGGAGTATCTTCTGATTCTGTGTACTTTAAGTCCCTTGGCTTCTCCTGGAAGTTGTCCGTCTAGCTGGTGTTCTGGGGGAGGGGCCTGTTGTGCTGGTTTTCAGGTGTTAGCAGTTGGGGGAGCTGCTGTGCCCCTGCCTGGTGCAGGGCTCAGTGGGGGTTGTTCACCCCGTGAGGCCGCAGGAGCAACAGCCCCAGTGGCGGGGCAGCTCTGGAAACCTGGATTCAGCTCCGGCAGGAACTCCGTCTGCAGGGCCTGGAGGCTCCGGGCGGGGCCGCTGATCTGCTCAGCTCGGGGCAGGAGCGTCCTCGCTGTCCTGGGCCCTCCCGGTCTCTGCCTGTCCCGGGGGAGGCGGGATCCTGGGCTGTGTCCCGGCGCCCTGTGCTCCGGAGCCTGCGCTGTTGGATTCGCGCTCCCGGGCCGCAGCCCCCTCCGCGGAGCCGCCGCCCGAGCCCCTCCGAGCTGCTCCTGGAACCGCGCAGGCCCCTCTGCACGGAGCCTCTTCCTCTGCCCGAGCCCGGCCGAGCTGCTCCCGGGGCCGCGCAGCCCCCTCCGCGGAGCCGCCCCCGAGCCCCCCCGAGCTGCTCCGGGTCCCGCGGTGCGCGCTGCAGCCCTTAGGGAGCTCGGCGCACTCTCCTGGGCGCGGAATTGCTGTTACTGTCCCGGGGAGCCCGAGGGCATCCCCGCCCTCCTGGGTCCTGCTCCACCTCCCCGCGAGCCCCTTTCCCCCGGGAAGGTCGTGCAGCTCCTGCGTCTCCGGGACGGGGCTCTCCTGTCCTGGGGACACTCGCCCCGGCCTCAGCCCGGCTCCTCGCGGGGCCCCTCCCCCTTGGAGGCCTTTGTTCCTTTACTTCTTTTTCCCCGTCTTCCTACCTTGATAGAAGCGCGAACTCTTCTCACTGTAGCATTCCAGCTGGTCTCTCTTTAAATCTCAGGCCGAATTCATAGATTTTCAGGATAATTTGAAGGTTTTCTAGGTAGTTTGGTGGAGACAGGTGATTTGGAGACCCTGCTCTTCCGCCGTTTTGCTCCTCCCCCCGCATTATTATACTTCAAGTAAATGAAGTTTTGGTATATTGCATTTATTATCAAGGTTTTTTTTTTTTGCACATATCAAAATTGGCAATTGCAAATTTAAAACTTTACTTTTATGTCATGACTTGTCTCTGTATCTTACTTTAATTTAACTTACACTGAAAAAGTCAGAAATAAAACATTTGTGCCTGAAAAAAATATATATATGACAGTGTGTTTACTTTTAAGTTTAATTATTATTTATATGAATAGTTGATCATGTCTTTTCATCTCACAGAGATAGTTTTACATTATTCATTAGGATAAGAAATATTTTCATATAAAGTGTAAAAAACTTGTGTTCAGTAAATCTTTATTGTCACAAACTAATAAGCTCTTAATTTGATAAACATTTCTAAAACTGCTCATTTATAAAAGGCAAGAATTTTCCTAAGTGTGTTAATGGTTTCCTAAGCTGTTAATGAATGTTTGGTAAGGAAGAGTTTCTGTGGTCTGATAAATTTGGGAAATACTTGACTTAAGAAGATGAATAAATGTATTTTGGGGATTTATATGAATCTTTAATCTGCTAACATATATTGTGATAGAAAGTCAGTTACAGTATGTGATGTTTCCCAACTTCTTTGATGATGGAAGTACTTTTGAGCATTCTGTAGAGTTAGTGGTCTTTAGAACACACTTTGAAAATACTGCTCTGGGCAGTATTCTAAAAAAATCATTCAAAATAGGGGCACCTGGGTGGTGTAGACTCTTGATTTCAGCTCAGGTTGTAATCCCAGGTCATGGGACAGAGCCCCCAGTTGGGCTCTGTGCTCAGCGTGGAGTCTGCTTTAGTTTCTCTCTCCATCTCCCTCCACTCCTCCCCCAAGCTTGCTCTCTTCTCTCTCAAATGAATTAAAATATCTTAAAAAAAAATCATTCAAAATAGTAACATTAGATAATAATAGTCATTTGCATTGGGCATTTCTCTAAGAAAAAAGTCATGCGTCATTTGATCAGAACCATCTGTGGACTTAGAAATTAATCAATGAGGGGGGATCCCTGGGTGGCTCAGTGGTTTAGCGCCTGCCTTTGGCCCAGAGCGCGACCCTGGAGTCCCGGGATCAAGTCCCACGTCAGACTCCGGGCATGGAGCCTGCTTCTCCCTCTGCCTGTGTCTCTGCCTCAGTCTCTCTCTCTCTCTGTGTGTCTATCATGAATAAATAAATAAATAAATCTTAAAAAAAAGAAATTAATCAATGTAATTTTCCATGCTAAAATGTAAAGAAAAATGTTTAAACATAGGAATAGATGCAGAAAATTTATTTGGTAAATTCAACACTGACTCACATAAAAATCTCAGCAATCAGGAAAATATGAAATCATTATACTATAAAATATATTCGTATCTATAATTTATATGTACAAATACATTTTTAAAAACCATCATGAAGGCTAAGATTACCTGGTGAAAGTTTTAAGAGAACGAAGATATAGGTATAGTCTCAAGGTATTTCTCCCAAGGTGTTATTTACAACAAAGAGAAAAATAATAACTTGACTGTGGAGAAATACATCAAGTACCATCTTAACCAAGCAATCCCGTAATGCCACATTGACATCATGTGCCCTGAGAGAAGCACAATGCCCTTTCTGTGGTAGTCTTGTCAAAAATTTATGACCTCAATCCAAACATTAAAAAAAAAAAAAGTATTGGGCAAACCCAAACTGGGTTTTACATAAATTTTAAAATTTTTAAATTTTACAAAATAACTGACTGGTACTCGTCAACCATGTCGAGATTGTGAAAAAACAAGGAAGCTTGAGGATCTAGCTGTCACAGATTGCAGAAGACCAAGGAGCCATGGTCTAGATGGGATTCTGGAGGGGATCCTCGAAGAGAAACAGGATATCTGTGGAAAACCAATAAAGCTTAAATAAGGTCTGTAGTTCAGTTAATGGTATTGTGTCAAAGTTAACTTCCCGGTGTTGATCACAGTAGTATTTAAGTTATCAAAATTAGGGGAACTTGGATGAAGGGTTCTGCACCATTTTTGCGAATAGAGAGTTTTTAAAATAAATGAGACTTTTAAAGCATTATTTGGATGATTTCCTGATTTCCTCCTGTGCTTTTACATAGATAGACTCAACCTTGATCTGGATATATTAATATGAGATTTTGGACATAATTCAAGACAGCAATGAGTTCAGTTCCATGGCTTGGGTTTATTTTGTATTTTAATGTTTATAAAACATATTTTATTTACAAGCTCATAAAAGTATAAAAATTCAGGTCATTTATCCAAAAGTTATCTCTCCTACCTTACATTTACTTGAAAGTGTTTGTACATTAGCATAAGTTTTGCTTTGACTATTTTTTATTTGTTTTTGTTGTTTTGTTTTCTGTTGACTTGGATAGTTTTCTAGGAAAAACCTAGAGTATTCGTGGGGAAACTTTTAACAGAAGAGTTATTTCCAGTCATTTTTAACACTGAGTCCTTTTTTTCCAAGTACAATGTCAGACACAACTACAAGGTACAACTCAGAGGCTAAGCTACTTTGTTTCTAGGAGGGCCATGGAGCTAGAGCCCTACTCACTTGGCTTACCTCTTAGTGTCTGCAGGGAGTGAGCTTTAAGAAGCTTCTGCAAGTTGCAAGGTTATGGCTCACAAGGTTTGAAAACCATTTGTGCAGAGAAAGTTTTAGAACATGAAAATGGGCGGAGGGAGCTCAGGAGAGAATTGCTTGGCTCAGAGAGTCTTCATTTCCTTAATGGAATAATAATACGTGCTCTATTCCCTTGGGGATGATGGGAATGAGCAAATTTATGATTATAAAATATCCTGCAGTTTGGGAGTATTTTGTTTTCAAAGTCTTATTGGCAAATACAGTTCTAAAGTTGAATCAGTTGAGTTGCTTTATTTCTTCTCAAGATGTGTGTGGGAAAAGGAGATAAAAGGAATATAGGAAATGTGCAAATGAGAAAACGGAGAGAGAGAGTGAAATTTTAAACTGGAACTCTATTTGCTCAAGCACAAAAATGCTTATGCTGCTTTTGGGGACAAACATTCAGCTTGAAAATCAGAAGCCAACTGTGTTAGCATACGTTGGGCGCAGACAGGAAAATGGCAGAAGGTTGGATTGGGGTGGAAATGGAATTTGCATGTAAATTAGCTGAGATATAAAAACATATTTATATCCAAGGCAAACATTTAGAAAGGGTAAGGGGGAAGCTCGGGAGGCATATCCAACCCGTGTAGCTCCACAGTTTTTAAGGGAAATGAAGATTCATTTAGAGCTTTCAGAATTAACTTTAGTCACAACTACAGCTACTTCCACATTATAATCCATTGTAATTTAAATGCGTTGAAATTTTATATTAGATTTTGCTATCTTCATTTTGAAAGTTAAAAAGGAAAATCTTTGAGAAATAAAACCATCTTATTAGAAAGTAAACACACATCCAGAATGGAAACAACATGACTAATGTGAGAGAGAAGAATGAACTAGGTTGGAAAAATGTATGATAAGCTGAAGAAATAACTATTAAGCTTCAGAAATTATTATTAAAAAAATACCAGAGGGAGCCAAATGGACTGTGAGTTGATCAAAAGACCTAAGGAATTGAGAAATGCTTTGATGTTCTGAAGGGCATTCACTTCAGTTCAGTTCTGTGGGGATTTTCAATTAACTTCCTGCAAGTTGAAGCTAGTTCTCTTGCTAAAGGAAGTGAGATCTCTTGAGAAATATTTTTTATACCTTTGCTTGTCAGGGACCATTGTTTTTAGATATTGCATTAGGGTTATTTGAATCGCATCTGTTAGTATTCCTAACCCAAACTAGCTTTAAAAATAAAAGGAAGCTCTACCCACACCTGAAAATTCTAAAGATAGAGCAGCCTTCAAGACTGATTTGATCCAAAGTTTACCAGGACTTGCAAATCCATTTTGCTGCCCTGCCTTTGAAGTCTGGTTTTTCCTCTAGCAAGATCGTTGCTAACAGCAATGGAACCATCTACATATTTCCGTGTTTAATTTGACAGGAGAAGAGTGAGTGCTTTCATTCCAGGGACATTACAAAGTATCCAACCGCATGGAAGAAAATAAATGCAGTGTATTTCTTTTTAAATTAGCCTGTTTTTCCAGATAGTGGAAAGATGCAACCTTCCATTATTTATGGTACAGTAAAGAAAGATCAAGCATTTAACTATTTAACCAGTGGGGACAAGTCTATTGCTACTGATGGAAAAAAAAAAAAAGAAGAAGAAGAAGAAGAAGAAGAAGAAGAAGAAGAAGAAGAAGAAGAAGAAGAAGAGAAGAAGAGGAGGAGGAGGAGAGGAGGAGGAGGAGGAGGAGGTAGGGAGGAGTTCTCGTATGTCATCCGACCACTGACTCCTCCTCCCTCTCCTCCTCCTAGCTTCCATTCTTCTTCTTCCCCTCCCGCGGAATCGAACAGAAAAAGAAAAAGAAAAGTTTCCACAAAGTGCAGGATAGATTAGGACATACATATTCAAGACTAAGAGGCAAACATCTCAAGAATTTTCAAAATTGTTAAAGGTGATCCAGTTTTGCTGATTCACTTGAGAATATGTTGTTATCAGAAGATCTCAGTAATGCATGGCACTAAAGTTTTGAATAAGAAATGGAATACCAAAAGACAGCAAGCCCAATTCTATTTTCCCTTAATTCTGTATTATTTGATACTTAAGGTACTCTATGCAATGTATATGGATATTGTGAAGCAAAATAATACAGTGAACACTTGCAAATCTGCCAGTCAATTTAATAACCAGAAAATTACCAATGGTATCAATACCATTGGGCTGTCTGATCCAATTTCCCCACCTTCTTCCCACAATTCTTAATCATGGCTTTTCTCTCTTACACATGTGCACACATACACAGACACATACCTACAGTGGAATAAACAATAAACAATCTACAACTGCACACACACTAATTTTGAATCTCATAACCAAAATGTTTAGCAAGCTAAAACAAACCAGAAATAAAAGCATGCATACTGTACAATTCCATTTAAAGAATCAAATAAATAAAAAGAAGCAAAACTAATCTGTGCTGTTAGAAGTTAGGACCTTAGTTGGATGGGGGATATGAAATCAAAAGAGAGCAGGTGAGCTTGTTTAGGATACTGACACTCTTTTGTTCCTTGGATGTTGTCTGTGTGACATGCATGGTTAGTAGTAAAACCTCATCAAGTTATAATCTTACGATGGATGTACTTTATTATATGTATGTTAGCCTTAATAAGAAGCTCCGAAAGTAAAGTGGAACAAAAATTTCAGAGAATGACTTGAGAAGTAGAACATTAAGAACAACAGCGACAGGCTAAGAAATGGCAATGTGATAGAAAACAGAAGCTTATTAAAGGAAAATGACGGAATGTCAGTATGCCCGACATAAATATAAGATATTAAAGATGAAAGTAAAAGTGTAGAGCACATACACAAGGCCTGAAAGAATAATAACTTTGGGTCTTTCAACAGTAATACTGACATTTTCAAAAGACAAAGGATAAATGCCTTGAAAATTGTGAGAGGGAATGATGTCCATCCCAGAATTCTATATTCAACTGAACTGGGTAAAATAAAGGTTTCAAACAAGCAAACTCTCAAAAACGGTCCTGGGGTAGGAAATGGCTAGATAATATGATCTCCTGAAACAAAGAAACAAATCAAGGAAAATGAAGAAAATGGGAACCAGGAAACAGAAGATTGCAGTTAGGAGTGAGGCAAAGGGTACCCCAAAATGAAGACCAGACAAGAATGGTGCAGCAGATGTGGGGGGCAACCAACCCAAACTGCATGAGGAAGACAAGAGAGCTCCAGATGGACATCTTTGGGGAAAATAATTAACCAGATGGGTTATCTTCCAGGATAGAAAAATGATTTTCAGAATTGTTGAAGGAGGTGTGAGCACTTAATGAGAAAATCAATGAAATACATATATTATTACCTCCACAAGAAAGATAATGTGCAATAAATGACCGATGACTATAATATATAAAAGGCTCAGTAGTGGATAATTTTCATGTAGTTGAAATAACAGAAACACTGCATGGTTTTAAGGAGATTGAATTGTTTGGAAACATGGCTAAGACCTCATGTATGAAAGATGCAGCGTATACTTATTTTTGTTCAGGACATGTTGAAGCAGATGACAAAGGGATAGTTAAACTGTGAAAATGGTTGCCTGGTGACCAGTTTTGGGAGTGGGGTCAGGGAGGGGACCACTAACTTTTGCATATGCTTCTTAACAATATTTCAATTTCAAGCATAAACAAGACTTGCTCTGATAAAAAAAAATTATTTAAGGGTAATAACCATAAATCAATAAAAAAATAAATTGAATGGATGATGTCAGGCTTTGGCAAAGCTATGTTAGCAAGTTCTGACATTAAACTCTCCAACTTTCGATGGAGAGCAGACCAATAGAAAACCAGGTATCTTTGGGCTGCTAGAACTAGTTCATACATAGTCTGCCTTAAAGAAGAGGGGTGGGGGGGAAGATGAAAAAAAAAAAAAAAGATATCAATTCTCCTGTCTTCTGGTCACATCTTGTCCGGAGAGCCTCATGCCAGTCTGAGCCTCCTCTTTGTCAAGCTGAACTTTGATACATTACCAAAGGACCCAGGATCTTCAGGGGTTCTGGACAATTTACTCTCTGAAGAATGGGTGTGAAAGATGGTGATGTTTGGCTCGCAGGAGATATAGTCATACACATTTTTTATTGTGCCAGATGCCAGAACCAGGAAAAAATGGATAAAAAATGAAGAAGGCAGCTATGAAACAATTCAATTAAAAACCCCAAACAGGAAAGTATACTTTCCCATGAAAAAGTCTGCCTCCCAGCACTTCCACAATGCCCTCCACCAAAATGTGCTGAAAGCTGAGCCCGCACTTCCTCCCCAGGCTGTATCCCCACAAAACAACACCTGTTGGACAGGTCACAAACCTCGCGGTTACTTATGACCTCATGCATGTGACCACATGCAGTTTGTCACAACACTTTGAGAGCTCCTCCTTCAAAACATTTCCAGACTGTGACCTCTTCTGACCACCTTGCTGTTCCCACCCTGGTCTAACCACTATGATCTGTCACCTGGATCATGCCCAAGGTCCCCCTACAGATTTCCCTGTATCTGCTCAGTCAATTCTCAATGCAACAGCCATTGGGGGGGGGGGGGGGTCCTTTCAAAATATAAGCCAGACAGCATTTCCAGATTCACCTTCAAGATGAAAAGGGTTAAAAAAAAGGGGGGTGGGAGGTTGTATTCAATAACTAAATAAACATAAAATTTAAGAGTTTATTCCACTTCTAGATTCACTTTTGTTAAAAATGCAGATAGTGAGTAAGGATGGGGGAATGGCTCTGAGACCTCCTCTGATTTAAATAATTTGTTTCTGTCCTGCTTGGATGTACCTTCTTCAAAATGTCAGCCAGGTCCTCAAATCCTGGTCTTGAGGATTCAAGGCAGGAAAGGTTACTTGAATCTGTACTCTGCTAGGGTACAGGTACCCTCTCCTAGGGAAGGGTAGTCCCTACACAACTAGCTCCAATTTGGTTTTACTCCTAAATCTTGTGTTTATACCCATTCTTGCCTATAATTAACAGTATACAACAACTTTTTCCTTACCTATACCTATAGTTTCACCCTCTTCCAGCAAGTAGGGAAGTTGTTCACCAAATAGAAGCAAGAAGAGCATACAGAGAGAGTTGCTTCTACTGTTTCCTATTTGAGCATCACAGAAAGCTTGGAGATGGCTTGGATTTGACAAGGGAAAAAAAAAAGTCAACGTAAGGAATATAGATGAGCCTTCCAATTGGCCAAAAAATGTCATATGTACTAATGGAGAACAAGAATGTAAGTGGTCTTGAAGAAGGATGATGCCAATGACAGTGGAATTCCTTAATTTAAGCAACTGTTTCTTATCACCCCAGACTTCCGACACCCCAGCTGGAGTTAATATTCCTGGTTTGCAAAGCCTCTCCTCATCAGAGTTCAAAGACATCTATGAGCTTTCAATCAGTTGTTAAAAGAAGGCAATGTGGTGATTTGTCATGAAAATCACGATCTTATGCTTATGTTACAAATGGGGAATATTACCCCGAAGAGCATGCTTTGATTGATCACCACATCCATACCAGTTCCCCAGACTACAGAGACACGACACGGAGCTTTGCAGTCAGCAAACATATTACTTGTCTTGGTCTTCTTTTATCTCTTGCTTGGTTCCTCATGGATATTTTATAACTCCATCACACACACCACAGCTTGAGTTTCTTCTTGTCATACAATTTCAATTTTGTAAGAGCAGTGTATTTCTATGCAGTGAACAACTTTAGTCAAGTTTGGGTTGTTAGGATTTCTGTAATTGTGTTCTATCTGCAGGTGGGGACACAGATGTCTTTGACATAATGATGTCTTGACACAAAAAGCCTTGACGCAAAGTTGTCAGAACCGCACAGAACTATCCTTTCTTCCAAAAAATTTTTTTTTATTTTTTCATTGTGCTTGTTAGTTTTGCTTTCCAATTTATCTGGCACTTATCAAAAGGCACCAACAGTGAAAATAAGTTTATGAGGAGAAATCCTCAAAGATGAGACATCCAAAATGGGAGGCTTTAGATATCAGTAAGTCTCCATTCCATAGAATGGATTACTCTTGGGCAAGCTAACTGAAGGGGGTGTAACTAGAAAGAAATGATAGAACTTGATTAAAATTTATCCTGGAATTTTGTCCTTGAGAGCTTAAAAAGCCTATTCCTGTGACATACTGGACTTCCTTATACCATATAAACTTCCAGAAGATCTAACAAGCTAAATTGATCTCTGTTTTAATTTGCCAGTCTTAGCTGTGGGTATAAGCAGCGTATATGTGTGTAATTGAGGAGAGAGGAGCTCTTCGTACCCCTAAGGGTGCTTTGCGTTCTGTATGTGTCCCCTCTCAAGAGCATATTAGTTTTGGAGACTGATAGAAGTTGAACTGTGGGTAAGGGGCTTTAACTCTGAGAAGCAGGTAAGAAGAGAAACGAGTAATCAACCAGATTATTGCAAAGACTCCTCCCCTCTGTCAAACCCCTTTCTGTTTGCTCTTTCTCGTATGGGCGAGTTCTTTCTTTATGCTGATTCTGTCTTAGGTAGGCAAACATGCAAGCCCTCTTCTTGAGAAAAAAAAATACTACTTTTCATTCTGGGACTGTCTGGAACAAACATTTTATTTTTATTTTTATTTTTATTTTTTTATTTTATAGCCCGATTTCTCCACCGTATTTACTCAAATAGTGTCTGTCTCCTTTTCATATGTTCAAACTCTAGTTTGTCACTAAGGTTTTCACTCCTGTTATTTTAACAAAATGACTATGAGTAAGATTGCCAATGGTGTCCTAACCATCAGACACAGAGTCATTTGTTCACATCTCTATGATCATGTCAGTAGTTATAAGCAATTTCTTCTTAAAATTGTTTTTTGTTTGTTTGTTTTTTTTTTTTTTTTTTTTTTTTTTTTTTTTTTGCTGTTGTTTTGTTTGGTTTGGTTTTGTTTTGGGAGGGGGTATTTTATGTCATCGTGACCTGGCCATATCTACCATTTTGCTTTCTCTTCTCTCTTCCTCCAAATTCTTTCCTCTCCTAGGTCTGTTAGTGTGTAATTGACACATGCAAATTGTATATGCTTAAAGTATACAATGTGGTGATTCAATATATGTACACACTGTGAGGTTCTTACCATAATCAAGCTAGTTAACAAATGTATCACCTCACATAGTTGAGTGTGTGTGTAAGTGTGTGTGTGTGTGGGGGTGTGCCGAGAACACCTAAAATGTACTCTTAGCAAATTTAAGTATTCAACACAACTTTTTTTTTTTTTTTTTACCATACAACTTTATTAACTAAAGTCACCATGCTGTACAGGAGATTCCCCAGAGCTTATTCATCTCATAACTGAGAGTCTGTATCCTTTGACCAACATCTCCACATTTTGCTCACCCCCAACCCCAGGCAACCACTGTTCTACTTTCTTCTTCTATGAGTATGACTTCTCTAGATTCCACATATAAGTGGGCTTAGGTAGCATTTGTCTTTCTGTGTCTGGCTTACTTCACATACTGTAATATCCTCCAGGTTTGTCCATGGTGCTACAAATGGAAGGATTTCCTTCTTTTACTGGGTGAATAATATTCCATTGCATATATCACATTTTCTTCGTCTATTCATCTGTCAACAGACATTTAGGGTATTTCAATATTTTGTCTATTGGGTTAATATCCTTCTTTCAAATTCCAAAGTTCAGACTTGCACTCTTTTTTTCTCCACTGAATCTGAATTTATCTGGAGAGCTCCATAATTCTCAAAACATTGACCATCCTTTATTTGGATAATATTAAATATATTTTCTTCCATACACAGTAGGAATGAGAGATTCTTTGATTTCTTACTTTTTTTTAAAAGATTTATTTATTTATTCATGAGAGACACACACACAAACACAGAGAGAGAGAGAGGCAGAGACACAGGCAGAGGGAGAAGCAGGCTCCAAGCAGGGAGCCCGACGTGGGACTCGATCCCGGACCTCCAGGATCGTGCCCTGGGCCAAAGGCAGGCGCTAAACCGCTGCGCCACCCAGGGATCCCTGATTTCTTACTTTTATCCATCATTCCACTTTGAGTTAATCACCGAGTTCTGATTTTTACTATATATTATTTCTCATAGCTGTTTTTTTAAGTGTTATTGCTTATTTCTTGGTCTGTGTTATTATATCATAGAGCAATATAACATCTGTCATAACTTCTATGCTCCCTTTTATGCTGATATATTATGTCAGAATCATTATAGATGTCTATAGTTATTTAAATTCCTTCTCATCTAGACAGATTTCCTTATTATGCAATAGAAATTACTTAATTGCTGTTCAATAAACAATTATTTATTGAGTATGTACAAAATGTCCTTCCTGAGTGAAATGGTTACTCATGTATAATAATTACAACCTTGAGTTTGGATCTAAAAACTAAGACATGCTCCCTTAGCATGTAAATACAGATGTCTAATGACTCATTTTGGCACTTATTGTTGGTGTTAACTATTACAACAATAAACCCTTCTGATGGTTTCATATTGGTTATGATCCAACATTTCATGGGAACAATTTTAAGAGGCTGCTTCCAGGAATAGCATGAGGAAGAAACCACGGATTTATGAAGTTCTTTGGTTAGACAAGCTTTGTCCAGTCATCATCTCCTAACTAATCCTTCCTTTATATATAATATTAGTTCCAAGTAGAAAGAAACATACTTCTCTTTCTCTGTGGTTTTTTTTTTTTTTTGCCATAGACAGCAACTGCTTATGCCTTTTATATTGGTAAAAACGAAGTCCACTCTCAGTAGCTCAAAGTAGCCTACATAATTTTCAATAAACCCTTCAATCATTAACCCCAATGTGAAATCTATTTGTTCCAGCTGTGCAAAATTACAACTCTCTAGTTACAAAATAATATACCAGAAATTTGTTTTCACCCACAGAAAAAGAATTGTACCAGCAAATTGGGCTTTCTGCAAAAATGCTCTTTTAATGTAAAATCCATTAAAATTTGCATGTATCTAATGAATTTCTTGAATGGCGATTAAATTTACAAATAAGAATTTAAGAGAAATAATAAACTCTGGATTTTGTATTGGTTGGTAAAAGAGCTAATTTATAGCAATAATTAACATTCACCCTTATGTCAGGCAATATTCTAAGTCAGGGCAGCAAACTGTTTCTGTAAAGGTCCAAATATTAAGTATTTCTTATTTTGTGGATTACACAGTCTCAGTTACAACTGTAGCTACCTTTGCAGTAGGAAAGCAGACATATTTTACATGTAAACACATGGATATGGCTATGCCAATAAACTTTACTTAGAAGAATAGATAGCAGATGACTGGATTTGGCCCATGGGTTATATATATTTGCTGTTCTCTGGTCTAAGTGGTTTACTTCTATAATTTTTGGATTTCACTGCCTTTAACACCTGCCTTAGATAGGAACTATTTATTTATTCACAAATTGTATTTTTTGTTGACTAAATGGTACATTTGAGAAACACAGAATCATACAAGTAAGGCAAAATTTAATTAAGTAGGGGCTATTTATTATTCTTAGTTCACACATGAAGAAACTGAGGCTCTGAGGGATTAGCTAATTTACCCACATTGAATGGCTTGTACAGGATGGAGCTAGGATGTGCATTCTGACTTTACAAAGAGATGACAAGTGACAATGCAATATCAGATAGATGCTTGAGTGTCTAAGACTGTGACTTAACACATAAACAGGATGAGAAATGAGGTGGGAAATTCAACAGGATCAGGAAAGTTGATATGACAGTGGATATCTAACAGCACAAGAGCAAAGCTGCAGATTCCAAAGGCCAACTAATATATTGTAAAATTTCCATTTTTAATTTAATTTTTATTTTCAATCAATTTAGATAAACCAAGTCAACTGGAAATCTGTTTGCCAAAGTATTCTCTTTCTTATTTTAGTGCACAGCTGAATACTCTACAGAGTGAAAAAGAAAGTATTCAGTTCTTCCCCCCAACTAATTGGGTCATGTTGGTTAGCAGACCCATTGATGGTGTGCCTGTGAATAGAATGTAATGGAAAACTAAAGCATTATCTGATAGAAAACCACCCGGGTAAGTCTTTTAATCCCTTCAGAACTCATAAATAAAATGAAGGAGACTGGGATAAATCATCCTTGTGATCCTGTTCAGCTTAAACTTTTTCTGATTATAAATTTTGAAGGGATTGAACTCAGGTTTACTGCACATTTCAAATAATTATGGCAATATTTCAGATAACAATCATTTTAATGTTACCTGAACAATGGCATCATTTAATATTTCAAACTATGTGGTCATTGAGCCTGAAGAAGCAATATAATTACATTATTCCCCCCATCTCCTAAGTGTATTTATGATTTTTTTCCTTCAGTTCTTCTCTCTTTCAGGTTGTATATTTTATACAGACCTGATCTCCAGTTCAGAAATCCTGTCATCTTCTCTGTCCAATCCATTGTTAGCCTATCTTTTGTGTTCTTCATTTCATAGGTCTTATTTTTTCGTTTTAGAATGCTGCTCTAATCTAATTTATAGATTCAAATTTTCTGTGGAGTTTCTCCATTTTTTTTTCTCTTGCTTTTCTCTATTCTCTTGAGTAGATTAATTACAGGTATCACAAAGTCCTTTTTCTTGGTTTTTGACCTTGGCCATATGCTTCTATTGCACAAACCTAATTATTTCTTACTGTATGTTGTTCATTTACTACAAAAAAAGTGGAGGCATGGGATGATGGAATTTCCATCAGTCTCCCCCATAGACTGGGAAGCCCATCACTTTAACCCAATGAGAGACTGAGTTCAGCAAGCTGGGTACAGTACTTAGGACTCCTTCTGCCTCTGGTTTACCCTTACTCCCTAAGACATGGCCCTTTGGGGGTTTTAACTGAGAGTTTGGGAAGGTTTCTTTGTATCTCCAACACTAAGAAATGGTAAGAATCTTTACTGTTTCAGAATTTTTTGGTTTAGTTAATTAGCCTCCTGCCTCTGTGTTTTCAGCCCCACAAATGTCTTATTTTATCACTCTAGTCCCACACAACCACTAATAGTTCTGCTGACTTCATATTCCCTGAGGGGAGTCTTTCTGGACCTGGCCAGTATTCTCAACTGTTACCAGTTCTGAATGTCAAATGCCACCTGCAAGAGACAGCCACAGGTCTCTTTCTTTTCCACCTCTGGAAAGGTTTATTTCCTCTAAAATGTTAGTTCTTGTATTCCTCATTGTTTCTCTTGTCCTCTGATTCTTCTAGAAATACATTTTTTTTGTCATTTACTCAGCTGTTGTTATTTTAATTCACTGGGAGTGTTGACAATCTTAGAAACAAACAGAAGTCAAGTTTTTGTTTGCTTTTTTTGTTTGTATTTCTTAGTTTGGTGAAGGTTACCTACAAAAACCTATAAGCATGCATCATGCTTAGTGCCATGTTCTTAGAAATTCATCTCCTGAAATCAAAAACTAGACAAGGATGTCTTTTGTTACCACACCTGTTCAATATTATCTTAAAGGTCTTTGAAAGCACAGTAAAGCAATGCATGCATACATAGATATATATGTGTAAACATATAAGAATGGGAGAGCAAAAATAAATCCTTATTTTCAGGAGAAAGAAAGTTCAAACTAACCTTCAGGTAAATTACACAGATTAATACATGAATTTTGAAACTTCTTGGAACCAAAATTCAACATAAAACAACTATATTCCCATATAGTACTAATGGTTAGAAAATGAAATGTCAAAAAATGCAACAATATTTATGATATATTAAAAACCATCAAAGAATTTGGGGGGTGTCTGGGTGGCATGGTTAATAAGATCTGATTCTTGGTTTTGGCTCTGGTCCTGATCTTAGGTGCAGAGCCTGCTTGAGGCACTCTCTCCCTCTCTCTCTCTGCCCCTCCCCCTGTGCTCTCTCTCTTTCTAAAACAAATAAATAAATCTTTAAAAAAATCATCAAAGAATTAAAAAATCTCTCCTGATAGAGGTGAAAGAGCTCTATACAGAAAACTGTAAACCTCAGAGAAATTAAAGAAGACCCAAGTAAATGGAAGGATGACTTGTCCCTACATTGGGAAATTAAATATTGTAAAGATGTATTTTACCTCACAGGGATCTATAGATTTAATACAATCCCAATCACAGTCCTGGCAGGGTTTTCTTTGCATGTCTATACAGAAATTGACAAGTTGAGCCTAAAACTTACAAAGAAATTCAGCAGGCCAAGAACTTGGTAGAACAGAGTTGAATGAGTCATCTCACAAGATACCAAGACATATTAAGAGTTAACACCATGTAGTATTGGTACAAAGAAAGGAAAAGTAGACCAATGGAACAGAATAAAGAATCCCCAAACCCACAAATGGCAACTGATTTACTGCAAGGTGCAGCACTAAGTAGCAGGGGGGAAATGGTCTTTCCAATAAACTGCACTGGATCAACTTATGTTCTATATTCACATAGGACAACAAACTCTGACCCCTCCATATCTCACAGTTCAAAAAAGTCATCAAAAATACTTCTAGAAGATAACATTTTCTTCATCATCTTGACGATGTGCAACTATTTCATAAAAAGGACAGGAAAAGCACTAACCATAAAGGAAAAGATTGTGAAATGAAACTCTATTGAAATTAAGTACTTTGTTAATAAAAAATATAGTATTAAAAGTAAAATGCAAGGTATAGACTAAGGCAATACATATCTAAATATATATATAAAGAGATGTTTAATATATGAATAATATAGAAATACTTCCTACAAATCATTTCAAAAGTAACAACTCAATTTTATTTATTTATTTTTTTTAGAAAGAGTTAAAATGTTGAGAGCATATTTCACAAAAAAATGGACAGGACACGTAAAAAATGCCAATGAGTACATGAATACTCATACTATCAGTTATCCTAAAAATAATGAGAAAAATAGAAATTAAATATAACTCAACCATAATTGCTAAAATTAAATAAAAATTGACAAAAAATGACAATTGTCAGTTTCATGTACTGCTGGTGGGATTGTAAATTGGTACAGCTACGTGGGGAAATTATTTGATAGTAGCTAAGTAATTTGAACATGTTCCTACTCTAAAGACCCAGTAATTCCATATATGTATGTGTATACCATATATACCACAAAAAGATGCCTAAAAATATTTGTAGCAACATTATTTATAACAGTCCCAAACTAGAAACACACAAATGTTCATCTGGTATAAAATGAATATACTGCTATACAGAGACGATGAATTATGACTCTATACACAGCAACATGGACTAATCTCAGAGACATAATGCTAAGCTAAAGAAACCAGACGCAAAAATGTACACACTGTTAGATTCCATTTATATATAGTTTAAAAACAGAACAATCTAATCTCTGATGACAGAAGTCAAAATAATGGTTACTTTCCCTTGGTGAGGGAGGGGCTTGAGGAAGTGCTCTGGGGGTATTGGCAGTGATTACGATATTTTGATTTTGGGGCTTACTCAGTGTGTTCACCTGGTACAATACACCAAGCTGTAATTTAAAATCTGTACATTTTATTTATGTATGTCATAATTCAATCATGAGGATCTCCTACAAAATGAGCCAGAAAAAGAGTTTTACCTATATGTCACAGACTCAGTGTGTAATGAAGTAGAATTCATGGGCTCAGCCCTCATTTTGACATTAACAGAAGTGACTCAGAGTCACCTAAAATCAACTCAAGAATAGATGCATATTAAAGGAATCACATGAATGATTACAAAAATGTTACTTGACAGCAACTACTGTCTAAATTTCTTTGTACCCTTTTCCCATAAATGCAGCCTAAAGATGTCAAATAAAAGTCTATTTAGTTTTGAAACCTGAAATTAATAGTCATTTAATAAGTGGAAAGAGTTAAGAGGATTTAGCAAAATCTTAAAAGGACTGAGTAATTTTCTTAAACACGTGAGTATCTGTGCGTGCATGTGTGAGAGAGAAAGCGAGAGAAAGAGAGAAAGAGAGAAACTGAAACATTACTCAACAGATTTTTCTTGGTGACAAATACTAATCAAATCAAAGACGAGTACAAATATGTGAATATGTAGTTTGAATGATCTGCAATACAAATCTTTTTATTGAGCATTAGAAAACTAAGCATTCTTAAATTAATGCGAAAGAAATTGATGGTACATGACATTAGTAGGACTCTTCATATTCTTTTTTTTTTCCTACAGAAATCAAGCAGCTGTGCAATGTTGCCATCATTCTATATTCACTGGGGGTCTAACTGATAAAAGTTCACTCATTCCAAAATGCCACTTAGTGATTTCAGTTCACTTTTACAATAAAATGTTTTTTTCTTAGTAAAGACAAACATCAAATTTGATTTTACCATACTTTTTAACGTCTAGCTTTAAAAAAAAAAATCTGGTTTTAAAGCCATGAATAAAACATTCTAGGAGGTCAAGTTTTCTGGCACTGCCAATTTCAAAATTTCATTTTAATTAGAAAACAAAGAAGTCTCATTCTCTCGTCTCTTTGTGCCTAATTAAAAGCTAAGTAATGGATTTTAAATGAGCCTAATTAGTTGCAAACCTTTTACTGTTCTTACAAAGTCCTTACCCTAATTTAGCTAACAAATACATGTTTAATACTTTCCCATTTATCTGTAGGTAAAAAGAACATTTCTCATCTTTTGGAGTGGCGTCCACCCTTTTAGGTTTTCAAATAGCATTTATGGGTTCCATGGAAACCCAGGGAGACTCAAAAAGCAAATAGATCTTTTTAAATGGACTATTTCTTGCTCTTCATAATATATCCTACAGCTTTTGCTGCAGATGTGTTCTATGTTAATTCTGCTCTATCAGAAACTCATGAAAATTCAGGAAGAGGCATGAAAAGATGTTTACGACTCGCTCTTTGTAATAATGTTAGTTAACATTTACATTTCCCTTATGCTACATTTATGCCTTTCTAAACATTCCACACATATTCACACAATTGTTTCTCTCGATAACTGAATGAGAAAGGTATATTTTATAAGTGAAAAAAATGGAGGCATAACTAAGTTAATTTGTCCAAGATGAGAGAGCTAGGAGTCAGCAAAGTTTGGAATTTGAAGCTATGATCGATTCCAGATACCATCAGGTATAACAACATCATGTGAAGAAGTGGCGAAGGGGATTCCATGCAAGCAGAAATCAAAAGGAAAAAAAAAAAAAGAAATCAAAAGAAAGCAAGAACAGCTCGTTTGGGATCAGACGAAAACAGACTTTATGCCAAAGACTATACATATCTTACTTAAAGCCATATATATACATACATATACATACATACATGTATATATACACATATGCAACTGTACACATATCTATATACATATAATTAGCCTTCTACAAATTATCTTTCTTCTGGTGAAAATTTCCCTCACCCCAGTTGTTGAGTTTAGCCTTTCCCTCATGCTATTTGCATCCTGCAACTGTTTAGTGATTTTGGATTGTGCTCTAACCCTTCCAGATAGCCGAGCCTCATTCCCTCTGCTCTGTACTCTTCCTGTGAAAGGACTCAAAGCAGCTGCGGACACTGGAGTTTCTTTTAGTTTTTAGTCAATGCATGGGCCATGCAGACAGTGCTGTGGGTGGGGATCTAGGGAGAATAATCCATCCATGTGGGAACTTTCTATTTCTCAGGTTCACCAAGTACCCTATTTCTCTCAACCAAGCTTCTGTAATCACTGACTGCATTCATGTGCACAAATCCAACCACTACTGCCTGGTCCATAATGCTAATGGGGCAGGGGGAATGGGATAGCCAGTAAGCAAGGTGGATTCTTAGCTGAACCCTCTTATTTGATGCTGGACCTCCTGTTCCTCGTGCCTTCTCTCAGCATCTTTGCCCATTAAAGTTCATCCTGTTCTGTGCCTCTCCTTCTCCAAACTTCTTTACCCTAGAGAATTTTAGTGTTCCAGACATTTCTCACAAATCTTTCCTTCCTTATTTCAAAATGTGTAGCACATACTCTGTCTGCCATTTGAAACCAAAACAACACCCCTTTCTATATTTAACATATGTTATGCAAATAGAACTCTGTGTAATGAATCACATTATCTCCCTCAGCTACCTTCCTTTTATATCTCAGAACATCTGACTTGACACTTCAATTCCCATCTCCTTCCCACCCTGTGCTCTTGGAAATGGACTTGTGTTTTCTGCTACTAGTAATAACTTATAAAATACCCATGCTAGTTGTCTCATGATGAAACCCGAAAACAGGCTTTTAGAGTCAGAGTCAGGCTAAGATATACCTTTGCAACACATAATTTAAACATATTTTCTTGCATCCTTATTCATGTGCATATGTGTGTCTTAACAAATACATTATGCAGTTTTTGGGGACAGAAACAATGCCTTCTCTGTTTTGGGGTTTTTTTTGTGAATCTTTTCCTAATTTTTTTCTATGCCTAACATGCCTTGGACATAGGAATCTCTCAGTATATCTTACCTGCTTTACTGGTAGCTCTCTGTTTTGGGAGCCAATAATATCATAATGACTTAAAAGCAAAATCCCCCAACACATTTTGTTACTAAATTTCAGCAAAGGAAAAATTAAATAAAATACATGTAAAATGATTACAGTGGATTCTTGTTTTAATGTCAATGCCAGTTGCATGAATTTTATTTTAAACAATATTTTAGATATTTTGTTCTGGGAAAGCTTGGACTCTGCCTGTCTCCCTTTGTTTTATGGTAAATCTAATATCAAAGCAAATAAAATGTTGTGGAAATTATTTTTCTTTTTGTTTTACTGTGACAAGTAAATGGAAATCTGAGACAATTGGAAAATAAATATTTGACTATAAATATATATTCCAGTATCAAGAATTTAGAATATAGATTTATTAGATACCTCTATGATTTAGACATTCTCTTATTTTCTCCTTAAATTATTTGTATTTCATATGTATATATATATATATATATATATATTTACCTATTTTTGATCCATGTAACTGGAGAATAGAGGATTTGAGGCTTTAGGACCTTTTTCCTTGAAAAATCACAGACTTGTGTAATCCTGAAAATTTGCCAAAAGTTAGAAGAGTGTTTGCTAGAAGATGTAGAATGTAGAATTTAGGTTGTAGAATGTTAGGGGACTGGATTTATATATATATAAAATCTGGAAGGCTTACTTGGCCTTCTCATAGCCTTTGATTTTGAAAAAAAAAGTATCTTATTGACAGTACATATTATTTCTCACTTATTTCTCAGATAACGTATATAAAATAGTATGCTTCAGCCTGTTGTTTTAAGGAGCAAATTTAGCCTTACAAGCCTTATAAAAAGCAGTTTGTCCTTTGGGTTTAATGAGACACAGGGTTGTATTTGAAAGTGGAGATCAGAAAAGAACATAGCTCCGAGAGAAGCTTGGCTATTATCACAAAATTCACATTTCTTGGACTAATCCATCATCTCCAAATAAAAAGTACAGACATAATAAACAAAAAGGCTTGCTAGCCATTGCCAAGTTCAAGTTCATATTACCTGACTGAAATGGAGTGGGAAGTATTGTTTCTCCAGATTATAAAGGAAGAAAAAGCGATTATGATTATGATCTGGATTTTTCAAGCAGCAGCTGGATGAACAGGAGGCAATAAAAATAGTTTTCCAATTTTTTAAAATTTAAATTTATCCTGGCATGGAACAAGATTATTTATTACTATATTGCTATGTATTTAAAATAGTTATATTCATATTGGGAAAGCACAAAAGGAGAGCCTTGTGTTGAAAATTTTATCACAAGCAAAAGATTGTCAAAATAAGAGATTTTTTTTTTTTTTTAAGAAATAAAGTGTATGAGTGGTGGGGAGAGGGACAGAGGGAGAGAGAGAGAGAGACTCTTAAACAGGCTCCATGCATTGCCATGGACACAGAGGGGCTCAACCTCACCACCCTGAGATCCTGACCTGAGCTGAAATCAAGTCAGAGGCTTAATGAAGCGAGCTACCCATGTGCCCCAAAATAAGAGATGAGTTTGAGATACTTTCTCAGTTTTAATGTGTTTGAAGTCTCAACACCTTTTGTTGATAAAATGAATTTTATATAATATTACAAAAGTCATCTAAATGATATAATTGGTATGTGAAATCTGAGAAATATTTTAATCTCTAAAGTTTATGTTATTACCTATACAGAGAGAAAGTCTCAATGTGGAATTCTTCCAAAACTGTTATTTGATTAAGGTTTTCCTAAAATGGAAAAAAAAAATGTATCGTGAGCACCTGTTAAACCTCATCTATGTGCTTAGCACTATTATCTCAAGATCCACACTTTTATGAATGCTGGACTTAGTGAATATTTGGAATGAGACTTGACTCTGGAGATTAATACCTGTTTACCTACCCATCTACCCATTGCTGGCTCCTTGTGCTCATCACCATGGAGCAGGCAACAAGCTCATTCCTCAGACCAGTGCTTGTTTGGAGAGTCTTCATAGTCATACTTAATTCTCACCATAAACACTTGAAACAGAGAAATAGAGAAAGAGAGAGAGAAGCTGGAGGAAAAGAAGCAAGGGAGAGAAAGAGAGGGAAAGAGAAAGAGAGGACATGTAAATTTGGTAAGGTTTATTAACTCTTCTCTTTCCTTGAATTACGCTAATATTGTTTCATTAAAATTCCCAGTGACATTCATGGACAAGTTGTCCTCTAGTCAAATTCTAAATTGAGGGGTTCCTGGGTGGCTCATTCACTTAAGCATCCAACTCCCTTCAGGTAATAGTCTTGGGGTGGTGAAATCGAGCCCCACATTGGGCTCTGTGCTCAACCTGGAGTCTGCTTGAGATTCTCTCTCTCCCTTTCCCTCTGCCCCTCACCCTGCCCATGTTTGCATGCACTCTCTCACTCTCTCTCTCTTTCTCTCTCTCTCTCAATAAATAAATAAGTAACATCTTTAAAAAATTTTAAATTGAATAAATGTTTATGGAAACAAATGGAGAACTTTGATTTGAAAGTTCCATCCACATAACTACTGCATATGACACCCAGACATTAACCTGGATGGGGACTTCTAATAGCACCCACAGTTAATATTATATATGTTAGTATTTTTCCCTTGTTCTTATAGATTTAACCTCTTTTATAAGAGACAACAGAAGAAAGAGGAATTATCACCAGCATAGATGAACATTAAAGCATTTACTAACTATAACGCCAGATTCAAGGTCTGTATACTGACTCTAACTTCATCTCAGATTGTATTTTTACTCTATCTCTACCCAAATAGACATTGATGTGCAAGCACACAGCACACATTTGTTTGTTGCTGTTGAGATATTGACAGTATTAGGTGGAAAGTATAAAGGAGAGATTTTGAGATTCAAGGAAGTTTCTACAAATTGTTAGATTATCTCGTTAAGTAGAGTTCCTGATGGTTCATATGTATACTGACTAGCAAACATCCCATGAGTCCTCATCTGGAATTCAAAATGATGGTCAATGGTATCACTATGATATATTTGTCCACTTGTCCCTTTTCGGGCCCATGGCATTTTTGCAGATACGTTGTTTTTGCAAAGGGAGCAGAAATACAACAGCATGTCACCTTTAACTATGTATATTGATTGACTGGTTGATGGTTTCTTCCATTTTTCAATAAGCAACTAGGCTCTGGGAATTCAAATTTAAGTAAAGAATGACACTTTACTGGAAAATCTTGGTCCCATAGGAAAGAAAACATATCAACCAATATTTAGTATAAAGTAATTCTGAACATCAAGAAAAAGACAGATACTAGAATTAATGAATATAAATAATGACAACATACAAGCTAAAAATGAAAGTATGTCTAGGCTAATGAGAGTGATAGGGGAACGTAGAGTGGATTCCCTGATGGAGAAGAGGGATGCTCAGAATAGAAAATTTTCCAAAGTATTCTACAGAGGACATGGTGTTTGCCTGGTTGTTAAGCTGGGGAAGATTTTCAACAGAAGGCTACCTTGACCTATTTAAAACATATTCTTAAGCTGCACATTTTTGGGGAAGGGCTATATATTACTCATTGTTTTACATTATTTATGTGTTCAGCACATTCCCTTATATCAATAGGTACTTGACAAATTCCTATTAAGTATACTCATAAGTAAATTAAATCTATATTTTAAAACATACTTATTAAATAATTTACATTAAAAATAAATATAAATGCTCCTTGCTCAGTGGAGAGTCTGCTTCACCCTCTCTCTCTACTCCTCCCCGCCCGTGCTCTTTGCTGTTTCTCAAATAAATAAAATTTAAAATATACATATATAAATGCTATTATCATTAGTGGAACAACTCAGCCATCTATCACTTATATTAGTAAATGTCCTTTGGGCTATAAACGGGTAGGTTTAAAAACCTTGCATTGGTTAAAGGATCATTAGTAAAGCCTTCCCTTGCTTTGGGGAGGGGGCACTGATTTGTTACATGGCATGGGCACTTCAGTGGTCAAAGTATCAGGGTGCTGAAGAATAAATTCTCTATTTAAATGCATTTAATTCTTTATCAGTCACTTAAATTCCAGATAAGAGAGCAATTTCTTTCAGTCAAATTTATCACTGAGGTAATTATCGTCAGGTGGCTTGAGGAGATAATGTGAATTAGCGTCGCGGCTGATTATTCAACTTTCAGGAAGATACACTTAGTTGTAACTTGACACTTCTTTTAGTGCAAGAAAGTGCAACAGTATTTGTAAAATCTCTTTTATAAACTTAACAATGAAAGTATCTTGCTCTTCAACATATTTTAAAATTTAATATTTATTTTTGATGACAAGGATTCACAAGGGATTCACCTACTTATTTATTCTTTCAGCCAGCACTACTTATTGGGTGCTTATTCTATACCAGGCTCTGTGCTAAGTAAGCAGAAACATATATATTCCTTGCCTAAATTGAGCTTACAGGATGGAGGAAGTTCACATCTAGTGAGTGCAAGGAGCTTGGATAAGATGGTCAGAGAATTAGAAACTTAAATACAATAAGCACAAATCAACAGGCAGCATGGCCTTAGATGAATGCTTCCTTGACTATTTAGAAAGAAAGTGATAACAAAAATCAGTGAGCTCCTTTCTTTCCCAGCAAGGACATTTGGAACATTTTGAAAATGAAGAGTGTATCATGAAAATCAACCATT
Organism: Canis lupus familiaris; assembly: GCF_011100685.1. NCBI lineage: Eukaryota > Metazoa > Chordata > Mammalia > Carnivora > Canidae > Canis > Canis lupus. The sequence goes on from NC_049230.1 coordinate 10,056,231, forward strand.
GAAGATGGTGGGGTGTAGCAGGCTCCAAGACCCAGTGAAATGGATTGAAGGCGCTAAAAGACGGATAAGGAGAACACCAAAATGCCAGCAGCCAATAAGGATATGCACATGATTAGGCGAATCTTGTAAAATGAAGGGGAGGGGTCAAAGAAAGCTATAGAAGAGTCTGATAACTTCTTACAGCAGCTTCCTAAATTCCAGACCCAGTACAGAGGAAAGATATTTCTTAAAAAACAAATAAATAAAAATAATGTTTTTATTTATTTATTCATAAGAGACACAGAGAGAGGCAGAGACACAGGCAGAGGGAGAAGCAGGTTCCCTGCCGAAAGCCCGATGTGGGACCCAATCCCAGGACTCTGGGGTACCACCTGAGCCAAAGGCAGACATTCAACCACTGAGCCACCCAGGTGCCCTGAGATGTTTCATTTAGAGTTTTGGTTCATAGAAAGGAGAATAGTTGAAAGAGAGAGAGAGAGAAAGGCACAGATAGGCAGCCTTAGAGGAAAGCCAAGAGAAGCTTTCTAAGTAGATTCACTCTACTTTCTATCACTAGGCTACAACAGTGACTGGAATGGCTGTCAGGAGTGACCATGTTACATGGCACTGCCCTGCCCTGAGAGACTGAACCATAGCTGAAGAGAATGGAATGCAGTCCTGACTGTCTGCCATGAGCTGTGGCACAGGATGTTCAGACTTCAGAAAAAAAACTAGAACAAGTGTCCCTGAACAAAAACTCAAGCAGTTTTGAAGGATTTCCCTCTACACCCACCCCCATGTCTTACGAAAATGGAATGAAGGTAAAACAAAACAAAACAGACCAAAACCCTAACGTCCATGTTGCAAATGTAGTGCAGAATGGACACAAGTGGTCCAGTGTAAAAATGCTTGGCATCCTCAATAGAAAGCATCCAAAAAATGCAGCTGAAGAAACTGAGTATTGAAAATAGGTGATTGTCTTTTTAACCAAGGAGAAAAATGAATCCTCAGCTAGGAATGGTACGTTTCATTCTATGTGTAAGGAAAAGAAAAAAAAAAAAAACATGAGATAGTTGGCATTAGAACATATTCTGGTTAAGTTTTTGAATATCAGTGATAAAGAATAGGTTTCAACACAAATAGAGAAAGCCCAAGAATCAGTTTACTAATTTTTTTTCTAAGATTTTATTTAATTATTGATGAGAGACAGATAGAGAGAGAGAGAGAGGCAGAGACACAGGCAGAGGGAGAAGCAGGCTCCACGCAGGGAGCCTGACGTGGGACTCGATCCCAGGTCTCCAGCATCATGCCCTGGGCTGAAGGCGGCGCTAAACTGCTGAGCCACCCAGGCTGCCCATTAGTATACTGAGTTTTTGATGCCCCCACAACTTTCAGTGCCAGAGGTCATTAGATCACTGTCTACAAAGTTCAAGAGAGAACGAGGTGTGACCAAGAATATTTTAACCGGCAAAGAGTCATTTAATAAAGAAGACAAAATGAAATAGTCATCTATCTATCATCTACTTATCTATCTATCCATCCATCTTGATGTTAATATCCACCTATCCAAGAGATTAAGATAAAGAAATTAGGGACACCTGGGTGGCTCAGTGGGTTCAGTAACCGACTCTTGATTTCAGCTCAGGTCATGATCTCAGGGTCATGAGATCAAACCCCAAGCAGGGCTCCATGCTGGCCATGGAGTCTGCTTCAGATTTTCTCTCTCCTTCTCCCTCTGCCTCTCCCTGCTAAAAAAAAGAATAAAGAAATTATTATCAGAGAAAAATTAGGTGAAAAATCTCCTGGTAAGCACTAATTCCATTTAACTATAGAACTTAGGGTAAAAACTGAGGCATTATGGCTAAGGAATAAAGGTAACATTAAAAAAAAAACTCTTGATGAATTAAAATGATTACAACAATTGAAATGGGAGAGATCAGACAAAGAAACTGTACAAGTTATCCCATTGTCTTCTAGCAGGGAATCGATTGATGATGCTCAGAAACAGACAGATGGAGATAAAGCTGTAGATAAATATTTAACATCATGGTAGGCAGAATTTTCAAATGGCTCCGAATATTCCCTCCCAAACTATCCTCTCCTCCTGAGTGTAGGTATGATGGGATTTCACTCATGGGACGAGGTTATGGTATATGGAAAAGGTGAAAGGATGCTGTAGATGTAATCCTAGTTCTCTGTTGAGATATTTATCTGCTCTGTGTCTTCCTCACACTGCCAAAAGTAAAATGATACATATTGGTATAGTTGTTAGTAGTGGGTAAAACAATACTCAAATCTGGACCAAAATCAAATGTCATTTGTAAAAGCTTTATCCTTTCTGTGTCATTATACATCTAAGCAGCCAATATTCTATGAGAAGAGTAAAGTTTGAAGATTAATACGTTCTTTAGTATATATTGACCTGGAGACAAATAGATGAGTATGAGGATCTTAGGGCCTTCTGGGGATGACGTCACCAAGTTTTCAATTTTGACTTCCTAAATTTTCTGGGTACGGGAGCCTGATGGGATGGCCCTGATTGAGAGAACTGCTGGTGGAGAAACAAATACCAAGATTTAATGAGGCACTCACAGGAGAGAGGGATTCATAGCTGGTTCTCCAAGACTTACCTGCTTGGAGTTCTCCTCATTGCTGAAGGGGATTAAGAGGTAAAAAATCTCCAGTTTTTTTTCCAAGACTTACACTAAAGTTTAAGCTTGGTGGCTAGTCTTGGCATAGTATGTAGCTGTGTTTGGAAGCATTGGTTTCAGCAGTTTATAGCTGAGACTGAAAGCTCCTCTGAAACCCTCCCTTCTGGCTAACAGACTGACAAGGAAACCAGAAGGATGAGCATCAAAATGTGAACCAAAAACTGTCATTTTGGAACACTGTGTGAGCGTTATTACTATTCTCACAAGGGTATAGATCAGCAAGGGCGAGCCTGGGTTAATAACTAAAGCAAAAGCACCACAAATAGATTTGACTTTGCAGATCTCTCTCTCTTTGACCTTTATTCGGGATTTGGAAGTAGAAGTAATTCCTTTTAGATAAAGAAAGGCCTGGGGCTCTTAAACAACTTGAATGACAAAAACACTGTAAAAGAAGAAACACAGAGATTTGCACGAACATATGTGTATACACATGATCATTTTTAAATTTATTTATTATGTTTTGCACTGAAGTATAGTTGATATCAATGTTATACTAGTTTCAGGTGTACAACATAGTAATTTGACAATTTTATACATTAGGCTATGCTCACCATGATAAGTGTGGGGACCATTTGTCACTGTACAATGTTATTACAATATTATTGACTATATTCCCCATGCTGTGCTTTTCATCCCTGTGACTTATTTATTTCATAACTGGAGATTTTTTTTTTACCTCTTAATCCCCTTCAACAATGAGGAGAACTCCAAGTGGGCAAGTCTAAACTTTCTATAAAATGGGAGTTCCACTGAGCAATACAATATGTGACAGTATTTGTACCTTAAGCTCACAAATTAGTTCCTATTGGTTACCTTAAAAAAGTCAGAATAACTGTCACTCTGTTTAATTCAAATCTGCACTATCTCCACTGATATGCAGAAGATTTGCCACTGTCCTGCCTCCTCCATACATCTCAAACTTCTTTTAACCTTGAATTTCCCTTTAAGGAATTGTATTTGCTAGCTCCTTTGCAAGTAAGGCACTGCTAACAGCTCCAGTCTCCTTGCCAATCTTTCCTGATATTTTAAGCTTTAGCAACACAAAATTTTTTACATTTCTTTGAAAGCAATTTGACTTATCTGGGTGCAATTTCTTGGGCTGTCCACCATGCCAGGAGAAGGAGGAGTAATCTCCCCTTACTGTGAGGCTGGACAGCTCCCAGCACATTCTGTGATGCACTCAAGACAGACCCTCTGTTAAGTGTGTCCCGAACTGATTGCCCCTTCCCACCAGGGCTAGATTTCATGCCTTTTTTGCTAGTTATTCCCTAGTGCATAGGATCTCTACCACTGCATAGAATCATGTTTTATTTGTGTTTGCATCTTATACACAGAAAACACTTAAGCTTCATATTGGCTGAATGAACAAATAAATAAATGGCTCATGACATTAGCTTTTCCGGGCAAATTATTTCACTACCTTTATACCTGTCATACAGCTTACTTACTGTGTCACTGACAGAAATACGCAATTCAAAATATTGGCAGTTCTATCTTTTTTGGAAGCCTTTTTCATATGCAATTACATTTAGTCTCAATAGGAAGAAAATTAAAAACAAACTGAAATGGAAGAAAATTAAAAACAAATTAAACAACTCTTTGTGATTTTTTACTATTAGAACATGTGGAATGAAACCACATAACTCATTTGTTTGTTTGTTAAAAACAACTACTTTTTAATTTCCATCCATTTTTCACTTTGGGTAGTTCTACTTGACTGTGACACTCAGTATGTCATTTTATAAATTCAAGAATTACTGGGACAGCCACTAACATGATAAATGCATTGTCACATAATTGAGGTTGTCTGCACTTTGGTGATAATGGTAGTTATTAACTTTTCTAAAAATGCTGAAAATATTGTAAGAAAGCACTTGTGTGTGCATTATCATTTTAGATTTTTATGATTTTATGTTTTCAATGTATAAGCCAGTAGTAGGAAAAACCAACCTATCACCTTGCAAGATCAATATGCAAGAAATAAATGCATGATTCCAAGATTTAGCAAGTTTAATCTTTAGACTTGCTTCTCTAATTACTTTGAAATATTAGACAAATTAGGATAGCTTTCAGGCCAAAGTAACCATATAACGACCATGGCAAATCTAACTTTTGTTAGCGGGGGAAAAACACACTGTTTTACAAGGAAACAAAGTCTAGGCAAATTGAATCAGGTTTAGGATATCTTCAATTTTGAAAGAAAAGAAAATCATAGTTATCTAAGCCTTCAACAATATGATCTTTCTGGAGGTGGCTGATCAATACTTTACAATCCTGAAGGAATAATTAAAGCTCACTAAATGATATTAGTGTGTGGGTTAAGGAGGGCTGTAGGGAAGCAGGAGTTCATAAAAGAGAAAAATAACTATTTTTTCTTTAAAAAAAAAGATTTTATTTATTCATGAGAGACACACACACAGAGAGAGAGAGAGAGAGAGGCAGAGACACAGGCAGAGGGAGAAGCAGGCTCCATGCAGGGAACCCTATGTGGGACTCGATCCTGGGACTCCAGGACCAAGCCCTGGGCCGAAGGCAGGCGCTAAACCGCTGTGCCACCCAGGGATCCCAGAACTATTCTTTCATGTTCAAAAATTAAGAATTATAATTTTGTTACTTCCAAGGCATATGATAGCTAAAAAAACTATATAACAGTCTCAGGTAAATCTTTATGGGATTTATTTCGATTATTACAAATATTTTTATTTGTATCATTATACATAGCATCATACTGTTGAAGTCTTAAAAATATTATTACTCAAAACGTGACCCATAGAACCTCTGGTTCGGAATTGCCTGGCATTATTAATTACAATGGAGAGTCACAGAACTTGTCCCAGATCTACAGATCTACAGAATCTCTGGAATTAATTGGAAATATGATGTTTAATAAGTTCCTCCTGCACACTGAAGTTTAAGAATTCTCTTAATTCTTAATTCTCTTTTCAAAGAATTTACAAGAATTTGTAAAGAGAAAAGAGAGCTTATCATCTTACCTTAACCCCCACAAGCACATAAGAATACATGTACATATATCACATCTCATCTATGTTACTGTAATGTCATTCAAATAATTAATTTTTAAAAATAAATCAGAATGCCTGGATTTGAATTGTGGCTTTGCTACTAAATAACATAATTTAAGGTAACGTAACTTGATATAGTGGAAAAAGGACTTTGTTGGCATCGATTCAATTCTCACATAATGTGTCTAACTGCAAATATTTATATCAGAAAGACAGACATCTATAGTCAACAAGATTAGATATAAATCTTTAGGATACCTTCAGCACCCTCCACAGTTGGCATGCCCTGCCTAGTTACAAGCTTATTCCCTATTATTTGACTCGTATCAAACTATCTTGTATTCCATGAACATACCATGGCATTTCAAGCTCTTCCTTCTCTTAAAATGTCTGCTAATGTATTTTGGATTATTTTGGATCCTCATTCACGCTATCTGATTCCATTCATGTATCCCTTCTCCTGAGGCTTTCCCTAATACTCCTGCTAAGTATTAGTTGCATATTATTCATCTTTCAAGGCATTTTTGCTTTTATAACTATAATATGACATATATTGCATCATGATTGACAGTATATGTTTCCAGTCTCCACTGGCCTGTGTATTCCTAGAAGTCAGGAATTATAGAGTTATATGAGAACATATTCTCACCAGTGAGCTGTCCATTAGATTCTCATTCAATGATGATGAAATTGAATTGGAAATCATTTTGAGTAAGCCACATCATTGTAATATGCTATTTTCCAACAAAGCTTTGCAAGTGGAGTATTGAATGTGTTGTGAAATCTAAGACAAATAAATCACTTTCTTTACCGTAAATCTAAGAGACCACTGAAATAGCACTAACGGAAAATGTAGACTTATTTTATGAAGCTAGATTTTGCAGGCCTGAACTACATGTTTTTCTTCTTTATGGAGTAAAACTCTTAGAGAGTTTAGAGCAGCTTAGAGCAGTTTTAGATCAGAAATGGTATCACATCACACTTAAAATAGATGCCAGACACAGAGGTCTAAATATCTTCCTTCCTATTCGCTGCCATACACTCTTGCCCACCAGTTCCTTTTTAAATTTGTCTGCTGAAACTAAGATATGTTGTGTAAGGGAAAAGGAGACATGGGAACATCATCTCTTGCAGAGTCTTATCTTTGCCAACTGCCATCCTCTGAATTACCATTTTGTTCAAAATGATTTTATAATATTTGTCTTAATATCATAATAACAATGCATTATTCTGATACAGCAGGCCATGCTCAGTGCACGTTAGATCACACAAAAAAATTTGGAATGAAAAATCATGTGGACGATGGCATTGTTCTTTGCATTTTCTTTTGGAGTCAGATACATGTCTGTGTAGTTGGGGAAGATGCAAGATATAAATATTATAATTTCTACGGTGAACTTCGAGAGCAACAGGATCCATTCCATTCTTCAAAGGTCAAGGAGAGTTGTCATGGAGAATAAAGATCGAATAAAATCATTAAGAAATTCAGAAAAGTTCATGCATGGCCAGGGGGGAAGCTTTAGTTTGAGAAAAAAATAAAGAAAAATCCTCTTCTAAGCCATTGGGCAGGGCATTAAAAGTGATGTATCTTAGATTTTTTCAATATATGAAAAAAATTAGTAATAAGCACTCTATTCTTAGACATGCATGGTAGCAGTTGGATTTTTAGTAACAGCCCAGACATTTGTACATGTTTGTCCAAAAAACCATGAGATTTTTTAACACATTTGTTATCAGGACCAAGGTCCACTACTAAAATCTCAGGGAACATTGTTTTTCCCAATCATGTCATTTAACAGGACTTTAATATTTCATCACAGGAAATGAGTTCAAAAAGAATATTACAATATTTTGCTTTCCTTCCCTTTTTATAAATTAAGCCTGAAGTGTTAACTGTTAATCATTTACCAAGAGGAGGTACACTTGGTACTCGTCTGAGTCATAGGATAGGGACGGTGGTGGTTCAAAAAGTTCGTAAAACTAAAATAATATCAGTGTAGATGAGTAAATCAGAAAATACACATCCATTTTAAGTGGGAAAATTACTATTTGCTTAATAAAGTGAGTAGTTCCTGTCTTTTGTATAAAATTATCTTGATAATGCTACCCAGTAAAGTGCTGTTAATATGAGGGTAGTTCCATCAACTGTCTCTCTTTCTCCATGGACCAAATACACTCCCTATCTTTAAAATGCCAGTTACTTAAATTTATAATAATTGAAAGACCTTTCCCAGAAATTTGATATTTAATCAACTGTGCATTCATTTAACTGGGTGCACATAGACATCTGAGAAAAGTGGTTCCATTGAAAAGAAAACTCTGCTGTGTTTATCTTTTCACAGACTGAGTCTACAATATATTTTCTTCCACTGACATGTGAACTATGTGAGAATGTCTATGTGAACATAGGGTAAGGATGGCTGAAAGGTAGCACCTGTGGAAGCAATTAATTCACCCTACAATATTCAGTCGATCAATAGGGCATAAGGACAGTTTTTGAACAGCATTACAGTGTCTTTGATTTATGGTGTTTACAGCAGAATCTGATTTGCTGTCCTGGAAAATGTTTCCTCTATAAAGTATGACTAATAATATATATCAATCTCACTCTTTTGCACCATTCATGCTTGTACACTATTTAAGTAGACAAAGTGCCTTAATGTGAAATAGTGAAAGATCTCTGAAAAAATATGTATCAGATTTCACCAGCCAATTTCACTGCGTTTGTTAGTTTCTCAATTTGTTGACTTGGTTTCTTATTAAAACATAGACTACAAAGATGGGTTTAGCGGTGATTAATGAGATGGGAATCACAGATGCTTTTTGTCTGTTTTTTTCCACATCATTTCAAGCCCAAACCCTTTAAACATGTTTTCTACTTTAATGGACTGGATATTTTACTCAAGGTAAGGTACACATAGTTTTTTAAATTATTCTTCCTCTGATTCTTAACATGATAATTTTTCCCAGTGGAAAGGTAGAGATAAAGTAAAAGAAACCAATTATTGTCATCTTTTGATGGGGTCCAAGTTAGCATCAACACACACACACACACACACACACACACACACACACTGGTACATTGATATAGGAGAATTATCTCAACAAAAAAAGCAATTTAGTTATATTTAAATATAGTCTATTAGTTGTTACCACTGAGTTTTTTTCCTCTAACACCCAGAACACGTCTCCAAATGATCATGAATCAGTTATCTGAAGACATCTCGAAAGTGTATTAATTAGATCATGTGTTTTTACATCTTTATTTCTTAAATGGGAAAAATAAGACAGAAAATTTAAGTGACTTGCCCTTAGATGTTCAGCATAAAAAGATCGTAAATCAAGATCCCCTGATTATTTCTGCTTATGCAATGACTCTGTCATCGTTCAAACAATTTTTATAATTCCTCCTCTGGATTAGTCTCTAGAGCCTTTTTAGAAGACAAGAAAGAATTCTGGTTTCATAGGTATGATCTATAGACTGTTTTGTTTTGTTCTTCTGCCACAATTGTACTACTTAACTTTATCCCCTGACTAGTCATCAAACTTGGCTGTGCTGTGACCTCCTTGGAGGCAAGTATCATACCATATTCCCACAGTACTAGGATTATCGCCCAGGATAATACCTGTTCCATTGTTGAATTGATTATATATTTATTGATAAAATATATGCAAAATGTATGTAATTTTTTAATATAATCATAACCAAAAGCATAGTCTCTGAAATAGACTCTGACTAAACTATTTTGAAGTCTCCTTTTGCCAAAACCTTGAAATTTGATCTATATATTTTTGTCTTTAGGAAGTCCTTACTATTATTATTGTTATTCATAGATTAATTTTGAGACTCTAAAAACAGCATATGCTAATGGTATGCTAATCCAACTGTCTAAACAATTAAAAATGTTAATGATTGGATTATAGTAATTTTTTTCTATTATTGTTATTTCATGCCTGAAATATTCCGTGCTTGGGTTTGTGTTTCTATAAATGGCACAAAAAAGAGTCTTTATAGCAGATCCTAAAATGACTGTGTGGATTTCAAAGAATGTTTTCCAATGGAAAGAAAGTGTAAATCTTTTATGTAGTTGAGTGCTAAAACAGCTTATTGATCAATGTCAACAGGTGGAGCCAAGACAAATGGTCCTAATCTGTGCCTTTGTAAATATGCTAACCACGAGGAGACAATTTTTCCAATGAATCAAGAAAATGAATATGAATTTTTGTTCAACCATTCAGAGTCTCAGCTTGTAAACCAGGAAGTCTAAGGGGATCTTCTATGGTATATTTGAAAAGTCTAGGTTATATATTTTGCCTGGAACTACTCATAGAGAACTATGATAGCCATTTTTAGAAAATCACTGTGGTTACTTGGGCCAGTGTCAAGGTAACACTTTCCAAAATACTACGACCAGGAAGATTTACACGTCTCAAAGATATTTGAAGTTGATGGAGTCGGTGGTTACTTAAAGATCAGCTGCTCTTATTGGATTAAGTAGAATTGGGTTATGATCTGGACACTGATTGTGAATGTTCTGAACATACTCCTTCCTTACACATGATCTAATGTGCCGTGATTTCTGACTCCCCCCGCCCCAATCCTAGTAATTCTTTCTTGGGAAATACGTTGTTCAGCCTTTTAAAACTGTTACTTACTATTGTATATTATTCTCTGGAGGTTGACTAACAAGCACAAGATATACTGACAATATTACTATCTATTCTTAAATGGGTAATACATTAAATTAATATAGAATATGTCAAGCCCTCATTAAAATGTCAGTGTTAGTCATTATTACGTACTCTTCAAATCTTTTGCTTAGCTATTGAATTAGCCTTTTAAATATACTGTTTATTGTCAACTAAAATCTTTACTGAGTTTTTAGCTTAATTTTTGTGTGCTGGTTTTGCTTTGTTTTCTTTCTTTGGTGGTGGGAGGGCAGGATTCTTTGCCTTCTTGAACTATTTTGAATTCAGTCCTCTCCTTAATCTGCATTTCAGGAGATGATTCTTGGGACATAAAATGCAGAAATTTTCATTTATCATTCCTAACTTGTAAATAAAGACCAAGCAATACAAGTTTTTAAAATTATTTATCATCTTGATTTTCTAAAGTAGGCTTTACAGTAGAGATTTATGATGTCTTCCTAAATAGGCTTTTTTGTGTGTTTTCTTATGGATTCCTCTATAATACTTACAAGGTAAGTTATATAATGCACTTTTATGAACATGTAAGTGTTGGGTAGAAAATAAAAGGACAGTGAAAACATGAACCAAGAGAGCAAAGAGAATTCCCTATAAGAAGTCGTTCAGATGAGTAACAGATTGTCAGAATCCTAAGTAAAATTTTCCTGAGCAGAGATTTATCATACAAGAAACTGATATGGCCACACTGTTTTAAGATACAGGGAAATTTTTCAGTTCTATTAAAATCAGAGCAAAAGTGTTCAAGACATTCTCCCCTTTGATTTCCCTATGTGCCTTCAAAATTCTTTTCTTCTTGTCTTTTTCATGTATTTATTATTGAATGCTTTCTCTGGGGTAAACTGGATTATTAAGAAATGTTTTCTCCCTATAACAGAGAATGGAGTACAGTTAGAGCAAATATAAATGCTGATCCTCACAAGCAGAAAAATAAATGAAACATGTTTCAGAGAGTTCAAGACAAGAGGTCTTGTGCTGTCTGTCAGAAATCACTTTCAGCTGATAGAAAGCTGAAAAACAGTGGCTTATGTAAGTTGGGAGTTTATTTTTCTCTCACACAGAAATCTAGAATAGGCTGCCCAGCAATGGTATGGAAAATACGTAATGCCATTAAAAATTCAGGATCTTTCTAGCTTCTGCTGTATTAGCTCTTATCTTTTCAAATTGGAGTCCATACCCCAAAAAGCAAAGGGAAAAAGCCAAAAGAATTTGTCATGGAGTCAGTCCTGTTACAGAGCTTGCTGGAAGCCCTCATTCAAGGGCCTTCCACTTACAGTCAATGGCTAAATCTTAATCACATGGATACCTCCATCTGCAAATGAGGCTGAGAAATGTAGTTTCTAAGGTAGGTCACTATCACCTCCAACAAAACAAGGGAATGTTAATTAAAATGTCAGAGGAAAATGGGAGAAAATGTGTCTCTCACATTATCTGTCTTTAATATTTATATTAATCCTTCCCCCCCTCCCTTTATTTTTCCTGGGAACTGCAATTTTTTTCAACAAGAAAGCTATTAGGGAATCTGCTTGCCAACCTACTTAGTCCTATGCAGCCGTACAGGTTAACCTGCTGCTGAGTACCAAGCTTTTGTAGGAGTGTCAAACATTTTCTTTTCTTTTTTAAAATTTTTAAATTTTTTAGATTCTATTTACTTATTTTAGAGAAGGAGAGAGTGAGCACATATGTGCCAGCAGGGGGAGGGGCAGAGGGGAAGGGACAGAGGGGGAGGGAAAGGCACAAGCAGACTTGCCCCCAGCAAGAAGCCCATGGAAGGGTTCGATCTCAGGACCCCAAGATCATGACCTGAGTTGAAACCAAGAATTGGATGCTTAACGTACTGAGCCACTCACGTGCCCCAAACATCCTTCTCTTAAATTATGCTCTTGTTTAAATTACTCCTCATTTCACAAACAAATAAATCACAAAATAAAAAACAAACATCACAAGCACTATGAGATTATTTCATAACATGTTGTCCAACTTTTTCAATCTCTTTCCTTCTGTCCCCAATTTATTTGTTAAATTGTCAACTCCATAGGACCACATTTTTTTTTCAACTAAAAAATAAGCAGGGAGTAAATTAAAAATTAGATTTTCTCAGTTACAAATAGAAAATGGAAATTCTGTTTGGCTTTCATGAACCTATTTCGCTCACATACCACAAATGTCCACAGTTAAATAATTTTGAGTTATGATTTGTTCAACACTTTGGAATCACAAAGGCCAGCCAGTCAAATTCCATACCCAAAGTACATATTTCATTCAGAGAGTCCCAGGTTCCTTTTCTAATACTTCCAGTTTAGATTTGATTTGCTTGCTACTTGAAGAAACAGAAAATCCCATTTGGGGATGTTTCATAATTGGAAATTTTTCTTATATTACAATCCACTGTTGCTCTATAACTTTTAACCCCTCACCTTGCTTTTATTTTTCTACTGGATGTTTGACTGAACTAACTCACATATTTCCTTAATATGAGATCACATTAAAAAAATTACCGTGTCTGAATAAGGCCTATAACCTATAATATCTATATTCTTTACATAGAGTATAAGGGTTGCGTATCCTGCACAGAGTTTTAACTTCTCCTCTACTAGCCTTAAACAAAACCAGAAGTCTTTGTTCTCGTGGTCGAATTTCTTGAAACGACATTAAAAGTACTTCATTGTTCGTAATGTTTCAAGCCAAAAATACAGTGGAAAATAATAATTAAATTCTATGTGAGTATTTTCACTTAATAAAAACATCTTCACATCCACTCTCTCAATATTTCAGGCCTACCCTACTTCGTGACATTTATTATGTGTAAATTGTTCCCTTTATCTGACCTTTTAGGTGTAAGATGCCTCCACAATGGAAAATATGTCTCAAGAAAGAGAGGAATGAAGCTACTTGGCTTTCCTCATCCACTGTATCTCATTTCTATAAAAAATTTAACATGAGTTTGTAAACTTGGAAACAAGTTTATTCATGTGTTATCTATGTATTTGGAGAAATGTCTTATTTTTTCCAAAAACATTCACCATTTCTAAACAACACAACAACAAAAATAGTCCCTCCAGAGTCTCTGAATTCTGTTTTTCTGTGACACAGCGTCCTTACATGTCCCCTGATGGAACTCACCCTCTTTTACTAAGTGAACCACAGTCACTTAGGTAATCTTCTTAGAGACTGAATATGAGAACAGATGGTCCAGGCAAGTATGAAGTTCAGCTGCCCATTCCATAACAACTGTACTGCTTTAAATGATTAGGGGAATCACAGCAGCCAGGAAATGTTTATTGTTTTGGAAAGAGGGTGGGTCAGGATGGGATTTCACTTTCACTCTTTCCTGGAGGAAAATATTCATCCAACAGATCTTATGTGACATATCAGACCTACAGTCTCCATTTGCCAACTGTCAAGACATCCGATGGTTAAGGCAACTGGGAAGGGTAGCAAGAAAATAAACGGACTCTCAGCCAAGCAAATGCCAATTATAGTTTGTTTAAAGTGTGCTAGAAAGGATGGCAGGAGGCCAACAGCATGGTGGATGGACAGGGGTTGCTTAAAGGGCACATAGCAAAGGCTATAGCCTGTGGAATTCCAAAAAGACATGACTGGCATGGTGACAGATGGAAGAGGGGTGGCCAAGCTCTTTCAAAGATGACTTATAGTCTGTGCCAATCAAATTATTCTTTCACATAGCGTTCAAAGCCTCTATGTATGATGGCAATTTTGAAACAAAGAGAATAATTTACTGAAAATTTTGGCATGATTAATATGATTTTAATCAGGAGAGTCCCCATGTTCCGGTGACTGGTGAGGCTTTGTCAATAGGCAACCTAAACCCATTTGGAGAGACAAAGAAAAGGGGGATTTTCTTCAGAGTGATCAATTTTCTGGATCAGAGTTTAGATGGGGTGCAGGGGTGAAAGAGCACCTGGATCTGAGGATCCAAACCGATGAGGTTTGGCCACTCTTCCCTGACAAAATCCAAAGACAGAGAGGTGAGTAGTGGTAAAATAGAAATTTATTTCATTGAGGCCAACACTGGTAGGAAGACAACAGACTAACATCTCAACGATTGTCTCCAAAGTCCTGAAAATACTTCCAGGTTTATGAGAAAAAATGTGGAGCAAAGTAAGGGGTACATGCAGGTGGGCAGTTAAGGTCAAATTGATCATTGTCATGGAGTCAATCATTGAGGTGGGGGGTCTTGCTGGCTCAGGGCAGTTCTTATGCTTGAGGGGGTAGTTTCAGTTCCCATGGGGGATGCTTTGCCCTCAGAGTCTTCCACTTGAACCTTGAGACTAGCTGGAGAGAAGAACCCAACTAGAAAGCTTGAGGTCAAAATGAAGTCAGCCAAGGCCCTCTTTCAAGAATAAAATGAAGTTACTTCTTACTTCAAATAGAACTTTGTATCTGGTTGCTTAAGTCATTAAACTTAAGTAGTAAAGACCCAAAGGTTCTTACCTGGATATTCAAAACCTTTTCTTCACTAAAGTGAAAGTAAGTTTATTTGGTGTTGTAGGGGAGAAAAAGATAAGTTTTCCTCTATCCTTCTAGTTTCTTGGCTGAGACCCCTTTGTAATAAAAGAGAGCTTAACAGAGGAAAAACAGATGTTTAACACCATATATACCTCCTGTATACATCGGAGGTACCCAGAAAAAAATGACTAACACAAGAAATGGCCCAAGCCATCACCTGAAATAACCATCTCCAGGTAAAGACAAAAATAGATATTGGTGTGGGAGGTGGTGGGGAGAGCCAGGTTTTCAGGCAAAGCACAGTCAACAAAGATATGGGTCTTATTCAGATTTAAATCCTCATCTTCCATATTGATAACAGTCTCTACAGATTTAAGTCATTCTCCTTTTCCCTGTACCTAGAAGGAGGCCCCCTTACAAATGGAAATTTTCCACATCAATGTAAATTGCTTTTACAAAAGAATAAGTTCTGTTTGGTTTCAGAGCTTCTCTGGTGTTTACTGTTTTCTAAAAAAATAATCAGTCTAAATAATCCTTATGCCAAAAAGGCATATTTTAAGGTGACAACTTCTGCCCCCTATCAGTTAGCATGCTGGAATTCCGTGGCTTCAGTTGACTCATGCAATTGTCTGGATACACTCCACCAAATTATTTCATTGGAGAATAAAATCCACTTCCTTGGGGGACAGCAGTTATATGTGAGCACGACAGGCACAGAAAGTTGCATTTAGAAATACAAAATAGAAACAGTCTTTAAGCTGCTGTTTAGGTGAATTATTATATGGTCGAGTCGATGTTAGCAAATTTAAAAAGTGGAAGGTTAGCATTAAAGTAGAAATCCAATTACGTGTAGCCGAAATGCACTTTATCAGGTACGTTTTATCGAAGTAAATTTACTGAATAATTTACTGAAAATTTTGGAGCAAAGGGCAAGTTCACAGAACAAAGGAGGGGAACTCTATTTTATAAATGAAAAGGGGGAAAGTGGCTTTTCTTAACGTTCCTAATGGAATATCCTAGGAAGTTTTCCCCCAAAAGTGCATTTCACTTCCTTGAAATATATGCATTCCTGAAATTTGAGTATATAATACACTTCCACTAATTAAGCCACTGCACGGTAGTGCATTAAGAAAGTTCATCATTTATTCACTTTATTATTTATTTATTTATTTATTTATTTATTTATTTATTTATTTTTGGAAAAAGTCATCATTTTAAGGTTTTTATAATGTTTTCAGGAAAGCTGAAATGGCATGCCCTTAAGCTGCTTGCAAGGAAAGAGGTCTTTATGCGGCACATACTTCAGATTCTAATTCTTTGGCTTAACAACAACATTCGTGTTGATGCATGGATAAAATTAGGACGTGAGATGATATGAAAATTAATAAAGGGATGTCTCACAAAAATGGGGTCGGGAGGCCAGCAGGGGGAGCTCTCATGCCCTACCTCTCGACCTCAATCGCAGACTCCACAGGAAGAGCTGGACCTTGGCAGGTGCATAGGACTTTTTTCTGTCCTGGCCAGAGAAGAAAGGCTTTCCTCCTTCCCTGACAACGACTCTGCCAATGAGAGACAGTCACACCTGAGTCCATGAAAAGCCACTATGCTTTGAACTCCCGGCTTATACTGTAAACTTTTTGTTTATAACAGCCTTCTCAGCTTCCCCCTTTTCATTTATAAAATAGAGTTCCCCTCCTCTGTTCTGTGAACTTGCCCTTTGCTGTAGCTTGCTTGTCCTGGCCTGCGATCCTGGGCTGCTCCTGAATAAGCCCACTTTTGCTGGTGAAATTTTCAAGGTTAACAAGGACCACCTAGAGGACTTGTTAAAAGATAAACTGGGGAATATTTAAAATCCAAAGTGTTCATTTGAGCAAAAATCAATTCAAATCAGACAGCATCCCATCTAGCAGATAGAAAGAAGCTCCAAGGAGCTGTACGAAATGAAAGATTTGTATAGCCAGAAGGAAAAAGGAACGAGGAAGTCATACTAGACAAAAAGGGGGCTGGTTAGGCGATAGTAGGTAGGGGCCCTTCAGGCAGGTGACCTAGCTAGAGCTGATCAGATGATTCCTGACTGACAGGCGTAAGATCCCATTTCTGGGAGAACTAAAATGAGAACTAAGTTAAAACTCAGTTTGTTGACTTGAGGCTTCACATTAGAAACTGCTTTAGGTTTTTGTTTTTTTTTTAAGATTTTATTTATTTATTCATGAGACTCACACACACACAGAGAGAGAGAGAGAGAGAGAGAGAGAGAGGCAGACACAGGCAGAGGGAGAAGCAGGCTCCATGCAGGGAGCTCAATATGGGACTCGATCCCAGGACCCCAGGATCACGACCTGAGCCAAAGGCAGATGCTCAACCACTGAGCCACCCAGGTGCCCCCCTCCTTTTTTAAAGGGGTCTATTGTCTTCTTTTTAACAACTTACATAGTATTTACTTTTGCCATTTAAAGCATAGATTAACTTCTAAAGATCTGTGATTTTTCACAATGAAATAAGATTAGGGCGAACAAGTATAACAACTCCCCTGAAGAGTTATGCCCACTCAACGTTTCTACCTGAATCCTCTCCAGTTATCTTTAGGATGATGCAGATGTACAACAGGCCAGAGGTGCAGGTAGTAGGGCCCTCAACTGGGCTAAACATGGCACAGAATAGATCAGGAGTTCTCAACCCTGACTCACCAGAACCATCTGGAGAGTTTTAAAGAATATGGATGCCTGGTGCCTATGCCCAGAGATTTTGACTTAGTTGGTCTTAGATGTGTGGTGGGTTTACTGATTTTGAAAACTCTCCCTGAAATTCTGATGTGCAGAGTTGGGTATCTCTGCTCTGGACTGATCCAGTGGTTCTTAAATTTCTCCAGTCATAAGGGTCCCCAAGATGCTTGTTAAAAAGTGTATCTAATTGGGACACCTGGGGGGGCTCAGCGATTGAGCTTCTGCCTTTGGCTCAGGTTGTGATCCCTGGGTCCTGGGATTGAGTCCTACATCGGGTTCCCTGTGGGGAGCCTGCTTCTCCCTCTGCCTATGTCTCTACCTCTCTCTCTGTGTCTCTCATGAATAAATAGATAAATAAATCTTCAAAAAAATAAGTGTGTCTAATCAGCTACTCAGGTGATTTGATTCAGGTGGTCCTTGAGCCACACTCTGGAAAAAAAAAAAAAGAAATCAAAAAACAAAAAGCAAAACTCTTGTTTTACCTTATTTGTTTAAGCCCTGGGCTCATCACCTGGCGACACCAACTTCAGCTATGTGAGAGTTCACTCAGAGTACATAATTCTTAATTTTGGCAGTTCTCAACATTCATGGAAACAAAAACTTTCACAAAGCTTCTATACAATTGTGTTACCACACGCAATGCCAGGGGCAATTCCAAATTCCCATAAGTCAGACAAATCTCCAGCCAAGAAAAAAAAAAGAAATCTAAATAATGCAGTAGATGACACTCAGAAATAGACTAAAGCTTGGGCAGCTCAAGAAGGATCTTCTCTTTTTTTTCGATTTTTTTTTGCCTTAACATACAGAATTTTATTTTAAAGATTTGTCTATGACCCCACAATTCTATTTTCAGGTGTTTATCTAGAGAAATGAAAACATGTGTTCCTAAAAAAGACTTGGGCAAGAATGTTTACAGCAGTTTTATTTACAATAACCAAAAGCTGGCAATCATCTAAATACCTATCGACAGGTGAGTGACCAAATAACAACACAGGAGGGCACGTGGAGGCCTCAGAAGGCTACACTGCTTATCCACCTTGCAAGTTTGTTTAGGGAGATTGAGTTAGTACCTGAAATATTGCTTTAAGCACTTTGACATGTAATATCTCCTGCCTTCATGACATGTACTGATAGACAAATAGGTAATGCGTACCCACACATATTGCGTGTGAGAAGATAAATATTATGTCAGTGATTCTCCCTTGTATATTGTATACCTTCTGTCATAAGTCATAATTTCTCACCAAATAGATGTCCTGAGTGAACCATGATGAAAAACCTTATAAATAGCAAAGACAAAAGAGAAAGAAATAACAGTAAGAATTTCAAACACCTCACTCATGATATAAATTAATTCAATGAGCGGTACAACAAACACATATCCAGAGCTTGTGATAGTCCAGGCCCAAGCTCTGACAACGCGCATAAACAAGGTCCTTGTCCTCAGGCTTTGGGTTCGGATGGGAGATACATAGAAGTTGACAAGCATTGACAGAGTAATGTGGTAACTGGTAGATTAAAAGAAATATATGGTACTTTGAGAGGTCCCTAACCAGGTTGGGGAGAGATCAGACGTCTAAGGAGGAGACCAAATGAAGAATTGAATTAAAAAAAAATGAAATCATAGAGGTCCTGAGGCATCAAAGTCAGCCGAGTATACACGAATATAGAGGAGGTTGGGAAAGGAAAGAAGGGGAGGTCTTAAGAGAAGAGGAAGATGAGGCAAGAGACTTCAGGAGAGTCAACAATGAAAGGGCGGGTGAGCCATGTTAAGCATCTTGGCGGGGGGCATCTTGTCAAAAACAGGAAGCTGTCAGGTACAAGACTTTTAAACTTGATATTTTTATGATTGTGCTTCTGTTTAAGAAAGAGCACTCTGGATGCTGCCTTTCAGACAAGGTCAAGTCAAGAAACGTAACTAGCAGCAAAGAAGCTTCTCACGATCCCTGCCACACACTCTTGTCTTGCTCACGGGAGAAGAGTGGTTTTGCACGATGGTGGGCTTCGTACAAGGAGTTTCATGCAGCATGTACGCTCTTGGGTCTGGCTTTTTTCACTCAAAGATGTGTTTTGAGATTCATCCGTATTGTTGCATGTACTTGAGAATCATTCGGTTCTGTTTCTGTATATTCTTCTAATGTCTGTATAGACCACAACTTATCCATTCTATTGTCCGTGAACATTTGAGTCATTTCATTTCTCATTTCATAGTTGATGTTCAGAGCTATTCATTTTAGTTCTTGAAATAAAAATCAACCTTGTATCTCATAATGTACATAAATTCAAAAGTTTCCTAAAAATATCATGTTAGATTTAGAATAAGTCAAGTGTATAATTCTATTTAATCTGAATGAGCTATCATAATATTTCTGGCTACAAGTGACCCATAAAACGTGATTAAAATTAGTAAATTAACTTGGACATTCTTTGGTGTTCATATGCAATAAAAATGACATTGAAATACATCTTAGGTGCTTAGTAAAGCAACCGTGATTAATAATACTCATCATAATCATATCAAATAATACTTTCTTCACCATAATCAATGCGGATAGGGTAAATTCTAAATGAGTTATCTATGATCTTAAACAGAATGATTCATAGATATAATATGTGTCTGAGTGTGTGTGACAGAGGGAGATTATTGATAATTACTTATGGTCACGAATAAGGTGGTGAAATTTCAGTTTTTAAGTTTCCATAGACTTGTACTGATAGCTCAGTTCTGATGCTCAAAATACCAACTCCAGTGTGTAAACCCGGTGAGGCTTTTGTTTTTATTTCATGGGCATATTTATTTTCTGCACTGGGAACAGGAGTTCAATTGAGAATTATTTAATGTGAACCTGTTGTATGCCAAGATCTGTGGATCTGTGCTTGCCAAATGTGTGAGAATAAGGTGTATATTTTGTTTTTTAAACACATATCCTCTGATCTTCTTTTTTTTTTTAATTTTTATTTATTTATGATAGTCACAGAGAGAGAGAGAGAGAGAGAGAGAGAGAGAGAGAGAGGCAGAGACACAGGCAGAGGGAGAAGCAGGCTCCATGCACCGGGAGCCCGACATGGGATTCGATCCCCGGTCTCCAGGATCGTGCCCTGGGCCAAAGGCAGGCGCCAAACCGCTGCGCCACCCAGGCATCCCCTCTGATCTTCTAATCTCCCTTCCTCCTTCCCCCTCCCCTTCTTCCTTTCGGAGGGCGGAGGGAGGGAGGGGGGAGGGAGGTAGGAGGGGGATGAGGAGGGGAGGAGGGGAGGGCGGGTGGCGGGGTGAGGGAGGGGGAGGGGGTGGGGAGGGGGAGGCTATTTGGCGTTCGGCAGGGAGGCGGGCCGGATGGGGAGTTCTGGAAAGTGAGGGGACGTTACATCCACTCCCTGAAGACATCGTTACACCTCTGTCTGTTGCCGGTCTTTCTTTTGATGTTCGTTTGTCGTTCTCTGTTTTCTTTTCTTTCTTTTTTCTTTTCTTTTCTTTCTTTTTTCTTTTCTTTTCTTTCTTTTCTCTTCTCTTCTATTTTCTCTTCTCTTCTCTCTTTTTCTCTCTCTCTCTTTTTAAATTTGAGGAAAAGATTGATGCCCCTGTGAGTGTATGTGGAGTTGTTAGGGGCTGAAGTTGTTTCAAAAGCCATCATTATCATTTTAAACCTAGAGATTCTTTTGTTCCTGAAAGCCAAGTAGAATGGGCAAGTTACATTGAAGTCTAATGCAAATCAAATATTACTAACCCCAAAAGATTGCGACCAAAGGTTTTCCTGGTAACTGGGAAATCATTGGCACATCCCTTCCTGCAATAGTCAGTTGCTGAGTAAATAAAAAGGCCTCCCAAAAACGTAGAAAATTACACTCACAGGAAGGACAATTTGATTTAAAGTTTGAATTTAGAGTCATCCACTTTAAACTGCAAAATGGCAGGGTTTTCAAGTCATACTTCATAGTCGTTTTAGAATATTGAAGTAGGTCCAGGAAGGTTCCACTACCTGTATTTTGTAGGAGCATTGACCTGTGCAGTGGCTGTTAAAATGAGCACAATCCCCAGGATTTGCACAATATAAACTTTTTAATTAAAAGGTTTGAAAATAACTTTTATTTTACTCTGAATCTAAATGTGGTCCAATTGAACAATATTGTAGAGTTTGTCAAGAAGTTTCTTTTTGAAAAAAAATCCAGGTGCAAGTTATAAAACTTTTTCAGATTCTTCATTCCTTGGTTCATTCATAAATACTTATGAAACACATGATTGTTTATATTATATGGAAATATATAGCTATACATATAATAATATACTCGTGTAAAACATATCCCTGTAATATGGAGGCTGGTTTTCTTGAACAAATCCCTCACATATCAGGGCTAAATATGTTAATTTTAATATTTTTTTGCAAAAGAGAAATATATTAGCCAATGTCTTCTTAGTAATATATACTCTTTGGTTATATATATATATAATATATATATAAAATATATATAATATATATTTATATATGTGTGTATATATTAGAATTGTGACAAAATTTTACACATATAGTAGAAATATATATAAATATATGTATATACATTAGAGATACATATATTATATATATTACATTATATACATTATTTTCTATATATTTGTATATATGTCAAATTGTAATTGTATGGAATCTAGAAAATCTCTTGCTGGAAGAACACTGATCTTCATTAAAGTGCTGTTTTATTCCTGGACTCCCATTCTTTGTTTGCTGGTGTTAGTCACAACTATTTGCATTTGATGTAATTTAATGACAGTTTGCCCTGATAATGGTCAGGCTCTTTTTCTGTCTCCCAGAAACAGCACAGAGGGAAAGAGACAAGTTGGTTAAATCCTGGTCAAGCATCATTGAATGTATTACTGTATAATCACCCGGTGAAAGTCATCTGCTTAAAGTTTCTTTTAGAAATGCCCCCTTCATGTCACAAAAATGTTTTCTTTCTTTCTTTCTTTCTTTCTTTCTTTCTTTCTTTCTTTCTTTCTTTCTTTCCTTTCTTTCTTTTCTTTTCTTTCTTTCTCTTTCTTTTTCTTTCTTTCTTCTTTCTTCTCTTTTAAAGACTTCATTTATTTATTTGAGAAAGAGAGCCCAAGTTGGCTGGGGGGCGGGAAGGTGAAGGAGAGGGAGAAGTAGACTCCCTGCTGAGCAGAGAGCTCCACTCAGGGGCTCAATCCATCCCAGGACCCAGGGATCATGACCTGAGCAGAAAGCAGACACTTAACCTACTGAACCCCACCCCAGGCACCCCATAAAAAGGCTTTTCTATCGAAATATTGAGAAGCAGCAGGACGTCAGAGCCATCTCAAGGGAAGTCAGAATTTGAGGAATCTCTGAAGTATTCCCATGTTGGAAGCATGAGGGAAACATTCCAGAAGAATGGGAGGGAAAAAGTTGGGAGAAAGCAGACTTCCTAGCCCATCTGCAAAACTGATGTGTGTTTTCCTTTCTTGTTCAAGGGCTAGCACTCTTAATGAGGGAGTTGAGCATCATCAGTGCAGCTCAAGCAAGTGAACCTTGTGATACCCTTTAGTGCTGTTTTCCCCAAGCTGTGGGGAAAACATTCCATTTTCCTACTTAAACTTGAAAAAAAAAATGTAACCACCAGAGGGCAGAAGACATTACATTTCAAAGTACCTAAAGTAATATTTCAGCCACTAACTCCATCTCCCTAAGCAAACTTGCAAGGTGGATACACGAGGTGGCCTTTCGTGTTCATCCATGTCGATCATAGATCCTTCATCTAATCTCTGAGCCTCCATCAGCAGTTATTGCTCTGCCCCTCGCCAACTAAATTACACCATTTTTAACCTACTTTCATCAAATTAAGCCATCCCTTGTCCCTTTGGGTCCCTTGGAGTTCAGGGAAATAGTGAATTACTCAGAAGAACTTTAGGTGATATCTTGACTCCTCAGGCCATTTTTCTACCAGAAACATGGAAATAAACTGTGGAAAAGATATTTGCAACATGCTTACTAGCCAAGTGAATTCCTCTGTGCCTCCCTTTTCTGTTTCCATTCTTTATGAATATTCTCACCTTAGCTCCTGTGACTTCACTTTTTTTTTTTTTTTTTTTACATCAGCTCACCATTGCTATATTAATCTTTTGGACTTACTGATCTAGTTCAGGCTTACCAGCCGGCATTGTGACCAGATAAAGATAAATCCTTATCTGCCCTGATGCTCAAAAGTGACTCACTTCCCACTTCCACATGACCTCCTCTAGAGTCTTCAGCACCTGTATCTGAAGGAGATCCATGGCATATAGAAGGTGACGCCATCCTTACTAGCGTTAAACTTTGAAAACTTGATTGTAGCATGCAGGGTGCTATTGGTGGCCTATCTTGCAACCCTTTGAGTAATGTGTTATGGCAACTGTGTTTAGATGAATGACAAGCCTGAGTGAACTGAAGGCTTCTTGCTGTCTTATTTTGAGGATACTACCCTCCTCTCCACGACATTTCATGTCACATGCTCATGATACCAGCCAGGTGATTGTAGACAGCATCTCTTACATCTCCTGTCACCATCGTTAAGACTGCTTTCACACTCACCTTTAAGGTGGTTTCTGCCTCCAATACTTTATTTATTTATTTATTTATTTATTTATTTATTTATTTATTTTAAAGATTTTATTTATTTATTCATGAGAGATGCAGAGAGAGAGAGAGGCAGAGACATGGGCAGAGGGAGAAGCAGGCTCCACGCAGGGAGCCCGACGTGGGACTCGATCCTGGATATCCAGGATCATGCCCTGGGTTTGCTAAACTGCTGAGCCACCAGGGCTGCCCTCCAATACCTTCTTTAATGTCTAACACATCAGTGCTCTGGAGGAGCATAGTAAATTAAGGATCTATAGGCTGCTGCTTTATGATACTTTGCAGAAAAGTTACTCCAAAATTTGGGATCATTAGAATCATTTGGAGTGCTGTTAAAGAGTAGACACTTGAGCCTAATTCAGTAATCCCGGGAAAGTATTCAGGGCTTCATATTTTCAATAGGTAGCCCCAAACTGCTCATTTGGGGTGATAGACATATTCTATTGCTATTATAATATCTATGCCTGCTTATTCCCCCCTAATGGAGGCTCAATTAATGAATTAGAAGCAGGGAGACACCTACGACTCAAAGGAATAGTCTCTTACGCTCTCCACTTAGATGAGTCATGACAGGCCTAAACCAATGTATCAGTTAGGGTAGGACTAGCTCTGTAACAAGTTGACCAGGAAAACTTCATAAATCAACAAAATGAAAATTCATTTCTCATTCATATAGGAGTCAAAGTGGGTGTATATCAGTTGGTGTTCTATGTGGTAATTCACGGACATCTTACAGCTTGACCATGTCTCCTGGCCTTAGAGTACTTAGCCTCCATCTAGGAGGGACACACACACACACACACACACACACACACACACACACACAGGGAATGCAGAGGGAAGGGACACCTCCTTCCCATTTCCTTATGGAAGAGACATGATTACTACCATGTACATTCTATTGTCAGGATCTGGCCACATGGCTCCATCTACATTTTAGAGAGACTTGGAAATGCAGCTTGCTCTTATGGAGGAAGGGCTTTCTCAGCAACCATTCTCAACTATGAAAGGGAAGCAACACTCTTTGATAGGCAGCTGGTCACCTTGGCCATGACTGGTCACCATAATCTTATTCACCTTTGCCAAATATGAATTGACGGTAGCCATGTGATGAATCCTGCTTAGTGACATGTAAGAGGACAGCTTCTGGAAATAATTTTGTTTTTTTCATAAAGGTTAATATGACCTTTAACCTCTTCTTACTTCTTCTTTTCTCCTCTCTGGAAGGAAGGTGGAATGACAGAGGCACAGTGTCAACTAGTAACCACAAAAGAATATGGACAAAAGTCAACCATGTAAAGGATGTTTAGTAGAAAAAAATGGAAAGAGCCTCATCCTTCACTGTTCTTCAACCACTTATTCAGTCTTAAATGTTTTGTTCTAGATGTACTATTACTTAAAGCATATAACCCCAGGGCACCTGGGTGGCTCAGTGGTTGAGCACCTGCCTTTGGCTCAAGTCATGGTCCCAGGGTTCTGGGATCGAGTTCCACATCGGGATCCTCACAGGGAGCCTGCTTCCCCCTCTGCCTATGTCTCTGTCTCTGTGTGTGTGTGTGTCTCTCATGAACAAATAAAATATATTTTTAAAAAGCATATAACCCCAATATCTTCAAGCTATTTTAGTTTCCTAATCCTGGTTGATAGTGATGTACAGATCACAATCTGAGAAACACTGATCTAAAGAATGCCCACCCCGTCCCCCCTGAGCCTTACACAGGAGACACGGTGTGGAAAATGCTACCTGCCTGTTCTTCTAATAAACATGCAGCACTATGTAGATATGTAGATACGTAGATATGCAGATAGCTCACATGACCTAAAAGAACCATCATAATGACAACAGTCATAAACATCAGTTCTGGTTTCTATGCTCTGACATCCTCAACTAACTTGTCCTGTATGCTGCCCTTTATTATAACAATCTACTCTGAAAACCTCAGATGGGGAGGTTGAATGCATTGTCAAGAAATGGCGGGGCTCATGAAAACATATTAAGTACTTGGTTTGTTGGGAAGGATCAGGCACAAACTGTTAGCAGTCATGGGAAAAAAATATTTTCATCACAGAAAATACTTGCTGGTGTTTCTGTCCATTGAAATAACTCTTTCAGGGAGGGGAGTTTTGAAGGGAACGTTAATGCCCAGCTAATGTGCACTGAATGTGTACTCCAGTTTTTCCAGGATGGACCAGACTTGTATGTATTTCTTAGCTTTGCTAAATGCACCCAAAATACAGTCACCCCATTTGTAACCTAACAGTATGTCATACGTATGCAAGGAAGACTCTATCTGTATTTACAGAAACTATTTTCAAAGATATCACAATCACATGTTCTTCAGCTCAGGGAATTCTCCTGGCCTCTCTCTCTCTTGGTTTTTGCAGTTCCAGGTGCTTTAGGCTAGGGCTTCCCATAATGTCAAAGGGCACGAAGCAAATGACCCTAAGTGCATGGTACTCTATACATTGGGGGGAAAAAAAGGAGACTCTACAGATCCCTGGGCTACTCAAGCTCCAGCCAAAAGGCAAAGTATTTTAGAACCTCAGCACATCTGAAACCTAATATGTGTCAACCAGTGCACCACACATGGTGCATGAGAAGCACATCTTGGCTTCCCTCCCTTCATGTTTTCAGCCAGTAGTCTTACTCCTGAAAGCCTAATACACGGTTAGAAATCCCTTAGGATTCCATTACTAGGATAATACAGAGACCTCAAACCACTCAGAGTACCATATCATCCGTAATCCACATGGGGCCTCCAGCTCTGAAGATAACACTTTGAAAGAAGGATCCACTCAAAGGTAGTTATTTTGGTTGCCTTCCTTAGGAAAACTGGAAGTGGCTAGCATCATTTACATAAAGCTAAATAAAGAGTTGTTTTCCTTCCCATCTATCAGGACAGTTTTACAGTTGAACTTCCCGGAAGGCCAGGATCCCATTGGTTGGCTCTAATGAACTTCCCTGTTTCTTGTTTATTTCACCAGGCCCCAGGTCTCAGTTCCTCATCTATAGACCTTAGGTTTGAGTTCAGCTTTGCCCTTTACTCAGAAGCTATGCAACCATGGAAAGTCACTGAAATTTAAGCCTCAATTTTCTCTCTGGTAAAACTGGGATCACCCAAGTACTTATCCCATGAGTGTGTAAGGATCATGCAGATTTAGTAAATTGGCTGAAATCGGTAGAACACAATTGGGAAAGACCCTTTTAATTAATACTGTGCAGTAGATTTTTCTTATTTCTTTCTTGTATTTATCATTACATGTATCTCGAAGAACAATATTATATTTTTAGTTGTTAGAAATTCCCATCCTGTGTAGAAAAAAAAGTGAGTGAATATATAAATACCCCCCCCTCAAAAAAACCACACATACATGCTAACTCAGGCCTCGCCTGTGATGTGTAGTTATTAAGCAAAACTGTAACCATTCCAACCCTGTTTAACCCAGAGTAACTCCATTTTTAGCTGTTTTACATTTAAACTCCTAGGAAAAATGTCATTTCCATAAATGTTTTTGCAGCTAGAAATATTTGGAATCGAGAGGATTATGTAGCATCACCATAAAACACGCCATCTAAGCCAGATATTTTTGAGATTGATGAGCCATTGTAGGGATATTACAGTGAAGCCTCACTGTAATCCAGGACTGTCCTAGGTAAACTGAAAATGTGCAACTTCTAATTTAAATGAAGGTATCAGAATAATATTCAGTGGTAAAGGTTAAAAACCCAGCCAACAGTGGTTTAAAAAAAAAGAAAAAGAAAAAAAAAAAGGAAATTTCTCTGCTTTTCTTTATCAGTTTTTCATACCCCCTTCCTTACATATAGGTTATATGTCCATGGCTGATAATGTGAATGCATGATAGTATGTCCCCAGGCTCCTTCCTGGTCCAAAATGGTTACTCGTGCTTCAGCTGTCAGGTTGCTATTAGAAAGAGTAGAGAGGTTCTGGCCTTCTCCCTTTAAAGACTTATCACAGGAATTGTACATAGCACTTCTGCTCATTTCCCATTAGCCAGGTCTAGTTATGTTACCACATCTAGCTACGTGGAAGTGGTTCTCTGGCTATAAAAGAAAGACAATAAAGTGGAAACCAGCATTTCTGCCATTGCAACTTTTACTCTCAGGTATGTGAATGGGCCAGATGTCTATTCGACATAACACCACAATGGTTATACAAGAAACTTCAATTTGATTCTTTCATCACTTGCTTTGCAATGTTTGCACCAACATATTTTGCTACTTTTGTGTAATGAGCACTCAGTGGGTAGTAACTACTATTGAAATATGGTCCTTTTTGTTGAAGAAGCTTGAAATACTTGTGATGGAGAAACCAAAACAACAAGTGGAAAGAAGAAGCGCACACACACACACACACACACACACAACGTACAGAGTGCATGGTGTGTCCTAATGCTTCAGGGGCGAGACGACACGTATCCAGACAAGGAAGGCTATGGGAAGAACTTGGTCTTTATTTGGAACTTACAGATGGTATGCTTTGGTTGGAAGGAAAAGATAGGAGCAGGCAGTCCAATTGGGGGCAACGACTTGAGCAGAGGTATAAAAGCAAAGTGAGAGCAACGAGAGAAAATAACCGACGGAGAGCACAGTACTTGTTAAAGAGGAGCAGAGGGGGAGGTGCAAGGAATATGTGGAGACAGCAGATTTTGATTCTCCCACACGTACCTGTTGGCAGAGCTTTTGCATATATCTACATAAATCATGCAACCATTTGTGCTCATTCTGGGCACCGAGATGGAGAAAAATAATTTATCGAACATTGAAATGTATGAGAAGATTCTTAATGTTTTTGACTGATGGGACTCTGCCAATTAATTTTTTTAAGGATTTATTTATTTACTTATTTTAGAGAGAGAGAGAGAGAGAGCACGAGCACATGCAAGAGGGGGAGGGGCAGGGGAGAGTGAGAGAGAGAATCCTCATGTAGACTCCGTGCTGAGCGTGGAGCCCCACACAGGAGCTCAATCCCAGGGCCCTGAGATCATGACCTGAGCCCAGATCCTGACTGCTTAACCAATTGAGCCACTCAGGCACCCCTGCACCCACTATTATACAAATAACCTTGTGTGCAGTAATCTTACCCAAATTCTTCAAATTAAACATTCCTATCTCTTATTTTGGGAGATTTCTTAAGTGTCTTCAAAGGAGTGTCTGAGGTGAAGGAAGAGATTGATAGTGTTTCTGAGATCAAGCTCAGATTCTTTTGTCTTTTCCCAGCAGTTTGTCAGATTAAACATGTTTTGTAAAGAAGAACTCAGAATGTGGTTGGAGCTACTGGTTTTGTAGAGGAAGCAAAGAGGAATAACTCCCACATTGAATGATAAGAATAGTTACTTCAATTCTCTCGGTCTTCTTCTTGATCATCTTGCCAAAATCAGGAAGCTCCAAGAAATAAAAGACATTTAAAAAACACAAATAGAGATCTCTTTCTCTAACCCCCACTTTGCTTCTTTACATTCAAAGTGTATTTGCATCTTTTCCTTCACCAAGTAATTGAACTGTAACATACACGGATAAATCTAGGCCGATACTTTTGGTCACTAAAATCCAAAATAGGAGAATTGAATACAAATGCTTACTAATTTTGAGATCATGCTTATGTCCTCTCTGAATATTTGTCTACATTTGCTCTCGATTTCTTCAATTCACAAAAGCTGGTCAAGTTCTTTCCTCAATGGATCATATACTTTCCTAATTATTTGCCACCAACAAATACAAAAATGAAATGTCAAGGAATCTCAAATAAGAAATTATAATTCTCTGCTGTAGATCAAATGAAAGTAGGTTATTTGACACATTGCATTCTTCCTGCCATTTACTCAGTAGGGATTATGGCCCATAGTCTCCTCATTCCCTGGCCCAGTGAGACTTTTATAAGGAATATTACAATATTTTCATTCTTATGTATATATTTGTTGTATAAGGGGAAATTATAGAGTTTGCTTCTAAATGCAAATGGGTAATGTACAGAAGAGCTAAGCATATTACCCCTCAGTTTCAAAATGAAGACATTATCCTCTATCCTCTATCCTCTATCCAAAGACAACTATTTTTCCCAAAAAAGTCCTTAATGGGGAGGGATTTAGTAACAAAAATATTATGCACATAGAAGCGGTAAACCCTCAGCATTTTCTTTTAGGTATTAGGTCAAGATATTTCACTTCCTCCTATTGAATTGTCACCTAAACCAGCAGTGCAATTTTTCTGTTTTAGAAACTAAAAATACATATGTTTCAAAATATGTATCTAGATTCTGTTTTACACAAGGAATTCTGAGGCCTTAAGGTCAAAGAAGTAAACCAAAATGAAAATAATTAATGAATATTAGGCTGCTTTCAAGCACAATACATATGAAATACCGGGTCATAATGACCTCCCTAAAGGAGGCTGACTACCTTCTCAAACTGCCATGTCATACGGTATAGTTGACTGAAATGGCAACACACACTGGCTTTGTGTAGAATTTTGGATTACCCCTCCACCACAAAGCAGCTTCCACATAATCCTCTGGGGTAATTGAACCATGCAGCATAAAACTGACATTTTCAATGGATTCAAAAGCATTTGCATTTTTGATTGAGAGACAGATACAAAAAGCAGAGCTTGCAAAAGAAAGAGAGATACAGCATGGAAAGAAATCAGGAGGGACCACCTGTGTCTTTGGCTTCTAAGAGAGAAGTTGGATCTGGGAAGGACTGCTGCCAACAAAAGGGATGCCAACAAGAATCTTGAGGCTATTACTACCTAAATACATCTACATCGGCCACCACTATGGTGAGATAGTAAATATTCCAGCTGATTCCAAACTCCAGGGTTCTGGCTTCCCTTTGGCTCTGTCTTCATGTCTTTGTGACTTTATAATTGTTGAGGGGAAAAAAAAATGATGATTTACCTGGCCTTGACTGTTCAGGAAATGAAGACTCTGATAAAGACAGAAGTAGAAGAGACCCTTCTTGGATGACATCGGCAGCCAAGTCCTCAAAAGAGGAAAAAAGAGGCTTATGAGCTTAACATTTTTTTCTTGAGTATAATTCCCAGAACACGTTCTTGACCATGGCCATTTGCCAGTTCAACAGTTATGTTTGCCACCCAGCTTCTTTTGAATTTACCATAATGGGTTCTGTCAAAGCCAATACATAAGCTCATTTTTCCCCAATTCTCTTTTGTTTCACAGGAAACTACTATCAAATACAAATACACTCGCAGGATATTAAACATCACTCTTACTTAGCCCAAGATTTCAGAGTCTGAGAGAACATGGAAAAGGTTGTTTGACTCATTGAATCTACTGTAGTCAAAGAACCCTGTGATAAAGGCTGACAAACACGATGCACATTCAGGATTCTGTTTTTATTTTTTGTCTAGCTGAGAATGTATCAATCTGCTGAGGCATTTTAAGGATTTGAATTGCTTTGCCAATATTTATTTGAGATGTGACTAGAAGCTACAAGTTGATTATGAAGCCAGGAAGAGTATAACAGGAACATTTATTGAGCTAAAGACATTGGCAGCAACTCAACCCACAAGAGGCAGATAAAAATAAGTGAAAATAAACAATTAGTAATGTGTCATTTAGCTCACAACACAGTATATGTTTTCTTGGATATGAAACATTCTATACCTGACTATGCACATATCAGCTTATAAAGGCAATAGGGCTGAATAGTAGGCACACTTAAAATAATTGTATAGTGGAAAAAAAATGGCCTTTCAAGTATTCTTTGGGTATGAAGGAACCTGAGATGTTTCCTAGGCATGAGGTTCTATTCTTTCAAAAATGATGAGACTGGTATTTAGACATCTTTTTTGTCTTATGATTTTATTTCTTTTTATTTTTTAATTTTTTATTTCAAGTTTTTATTTATTTTTAATACTTTCTTTTTAAAGATTTATTTATTTATTCATGAGAGACACACACAGAGAGATAGAGAGAGAGGCAGAGACATAGGCAGAAGGAGAAGCAGGCTCCCCACAGGAAGCCAGATGCAGGACTCGATCCTAGATCCGGGATCATGTCCTGAGCCAAAGCTAGACATTCACTGCTGAGCCACCCAGGCGTCCACAATATTTTTATTTATTTCTTCATGAGAGACACACACACACAGAGAGAGAGGGAGAGATATAGGCAGAGATATAGGTTGAGGGAGAAGCAGGATCCCTGTGGGGAGCCTGATGAGAGACTCAACCCCAGGACCCTGGGATTATAACCTGAGCCAAAGGCAGGCACTCAACCACTGAGCCACCCAGGTGTCTTCAAGTTTTTATTTAAATTCTATTTAGTTAACATATAGTGTAATCTTGGTTTCAGGAGTAGAATTTAGCAACTCGTCACTTATATGTAACACCCAGTGTTCATCACAGTAAGTCCCCTCTTTAATGACCATCACCCATTTAATCCCATCCCATGCCCCCTCCCTCCATCAATCCTGTTTATTCTCTATAGTTAAGAGTCTTTTATGGTTTGCCTCCCTATTTTTCCCCTTTTCCTTATGTTGATCTGTTTTGTTTCTTAAATTGCACATATGAGTGAAATCATATGGTATTTGTCATTCTTTAACTGACTTGTTTTGCTTAATATTAATACATTCTAGCTCCAACCACATCATTGCAAATTGCAAGATTTCATTCTTTTTGATGGCTGAATAATATTCCATTGTGTATATGTGCCACATCTTTTTTTTTTTTTTTTTTGGAGTTCAATTTGCCAACATTTAGCATAACACCCAGTGCTCATCCTGCCAAGTGCCTCCCTCAGTGCCCATCACCCAGTCACCCCAACCCCCTGCTTACCTCCCTTTCCACTATGCCTTGTTCATTTCCCAGAGTTAGGTGTCTCTCATGTTTTATCACCCTCACTGATATTTTCACTCATTTTCTCTCCTTTCCCTTTATTCCCTTTCACTAATTTTTATATTCCCCAAATGAATGAGACCATATAATGTTTGTCCTTTTCAGATTGACTTATTTTACTCAGCATAATACCCTCCAGTTCCATCCACATCGAAGCAAATGGTCTGTATTTGTCATTTCTAATGGCTGAGTAATATTCCATTGTATACATAGACCACATCTTCTTTATCCACTCATCTTTCGATGGACACCGAGGCTCCTTCCATAGTTTGGCTATTGCACATCTTCTTTATCCATTCATCTCAATGGACATTTGCGCTCTTTCCATAATTTGGCTATTGTGGATACTACAACTTTAGACATCTTGAAAACAACAAGCATAAAAGACTCTTTTTCCACTGTTGAGGTATGCTCATGTTTTATATTACTTTAATAGAAGAGCAATTTAACAGTAGACCCCCAAAGCACCATGGGAATCTAACTTTGCTGAAAGAAATAGAAAGTGCCCTGAGGAAGGAAAAAGAGGTAAACAGTGATTGGCTGAGGCAAACCTTGTGCCTTCTGGGAAAATAGGAGATCATTATTTTTCTATGTCTGAAATTGGAATTTGCAGGAAAAAAATGACTCTACAAGAAATAGCTTCTGCCTTAACCTGATATGTAGATGTAGTTACCCTGATTAATATCCAGGATGAGGTTTTCATCCAGTTAGGCAGGACAGAAAAAAATGAAGCTAGACCACCAGGTGAAGTTCAGCAAAGCAGTATTTCCTGAAGAGCCCATGGTGCCCAACAAGAGAAAATAACTGATTTAGAGGATGGCATCCTTATTAATGAGAAATGGAGAGAGCTTCAAGGAATGGGTAGAGATGAAAAGAAAGCAGACTTTGATTCTACATGCAGAACAAATAAGTGTGGACACACACCTTACATCCTTCACAAAAATGAACTCAAAATGGGTCATAGACCTAAAGCTGAAACAAGCAAACAAACAAACCCTATAAATCTCCCAGAAGATAACAGAGGAGAAAACCTAGTTGAGTTGGGGGATGGTGATGTCCTTTTAGATACAATACCAAAGATACAATCCACGAAATAAATAATCGATAACCTGGAATCTACTAAAATTAAAAACTTCTGCTCTGCAAATGGCACCATCAGGAGATTAGAAGATAAGCCACAGAGGAAATATTTTCAAAAGACACATGGGATAAAGGACTTTTATCCAAAATATACAAATAATTCTTAAAACTCAACAGTAAGAAAATAAAAAACCTGATTAAGAAATGAGCCAAAGACCTTAACAGACATCTCACCAAAGAAGACATACAGATGGCAAAGAGGCATATGAGAATATGTTCCACATCCTATGTCATCTGAGAAATGCTGATTAAAACAATAATGACATATGGCTACACACCTATTGGAATGGTCAAAACCCAGAATGCTGATAGTATCAAATGCTATGAGGATGTGAAGCAACAGGAACTCTCATGCTTTGCTGGTAAAAGTAGAAAAACAGTTCAGACACTTTGAAAACACTTCAGAGATTTCTTACAAAACAATCATGCTCTTACCATATGATCCAACAATCCCACTTCCTGGTATTTACCCAAAGGAGTTGAAAACTTATGTGCACAAAAACCTTTTACATGGATATCTGTAGTAGCTTTATTCATAGTTGCCCAAACTTGGAAGCAATAAATGCATTCTTCAATAGGTGAGCGAATACATCAACAGTGATACATTCAGAGAATAGAATATTATTCAGTGCTAAAAGCAAATGAGCTATGAAGCCATGAAAAGATACGGAAAAACTTTAAATACATAAGTGAATGGAGCCAATCTGAGAAGGCTGCATGCTGTATGATTTTAACTGTAGGATGCTCTGGAAAAGACAAAACTGTAGAGAGAACAAGAAAACCCATGGTTGGGGCACCTGGGTGGCTCAGTGATTGAGCATCTGCCTTTGGCTCAGGTTGTGATTGCAGGGTCCTGGGATCAAGCTCCACATCAGGCTCCCGGCAGGGAGCCTGTTTTTCCCTCTGCCTGTGTCTCTGCCTCTCTCTCTGGGTCTCTCATGAATGAATAAATAAAATCTTGAAATTAAAGAAAATAAAACCATGGTTGCTGGGGTGAGAGTGGAGGGAGGGATGAAAAGACAGAGCACAAGGAATTTCTAGAGCAGTGAAAATACTCTGTATAGTATTATAATGATGGATAGATGTTATTTTTCCCAAACCCATAAAACGTACACCACCACGAGTGACCCCTAAGTTAAACTACAGACTTTGGGTAATTGTAATGTGTCAAGTGTAGGTTTGTCCTTGGTGAAAAAAAATGTCCTATTTTGGTAAGTGATGTTCATAATGGGGAAGGCTGTGTGGGGGCAAAGGATATTTGTAATCTTTGTGTCTTTCTCTCTGTTTTGTCGTAAATCTAAAACTCCCTAAAAAATCAAGTCTTTGAAAAAAAATAATAGCATTAGTAATTCTTATCTTAGATCTACCAAGATAACAATTATTTGAGGTCACTAGCACAGTACATATTTATACATAAATATATAAATTAACTGCCTCACTCGCTGCCAGCCTAAAAATCTGTTTGAAAAACAATAGTCAGGGAATTATGCTATAAGGATTCCAAACTGTGGATTACAAATGTTTTTCCTAGTTGGATATCCTTTTAAAAAGACAAGTGATAAAACTTCTATTTTCAGACAGGTTCCAAGGGGTAGTTCTGAGATGACTCCTGAGTTGGTTTATGTTAAAATTGACTGTTTTAAACAATCCTTCCTTTATAGAGAAAGCAAGTAATAAATATAGTCCCAGGGGCTTCTTCTTCTTTTTTTTTTTTCTGTTTACTTAATGCACAATCTTTTTTTTTATTAAACATTTTAAATCCCCAAAATGGACAATCCAACAATTGTATTTTCTCCTTAAATAATATAATTAGAAGATAGATTTGAACCAAAGATTATCATAACACTTTCTTTTTCTTCAAGCTGATATTGGCACTTATGCATTAATACATTTTCACAGAAATACAGAGCTCCTCTATGTCTGAGTTTTCATCAGATAAAAAATTTCCTGAATTCATCTTTTCTTTAATCAATTCATGAGATCTGATATCTTTTTTTAAAGATCTACTTATTTATTTTGGGGAGAGCAAGAGAGAGAGAGTGAGAGAGAGAGTGAGAGAGAGAGAGGAGGGACAAAGAGAGAGGAAGAGAAATCTTCACACAGACTCTGGGCTCAGCATGGAGCCCAACGCGGGGCTAACTGAGATCATGACCTGAGCCGAAACCAAGAGTCAGACCCTCAACTGACTGAGCCACCCAGGAGCCCCAAGACGTCTGATATCTTAACTACTAAGTATCCTCAAGAAAAGCAATGGATGGAGTATAAAAGGTGTTTCTTTTTTTTAATAAATTTATTTTTTATTGGTGTTCAATTTGCCAACATATAGAATAACACCCAGTGCTCATCCCGTCAAGTGCCCCCCTAAGGTGTTTCAATCACCAAAGGACTTTCAGAAAACTTCATCATCTATAACAGCTTGTTTCTCTGAATGTGTCTATTTTATTCTGATTTACCAGTTATCCTTATCACATATATCTCCTCTCCTCTGGTGATATCCTCTTCCAAATGAGTTAATACCATATGTAGCAAAATTACACAAAAATGTCGAGAAAAATAATTCCTATTACATACCCACAAAGCAAGCATATTACATATGTTATATAAGCCTTACAAAAAAAGGAAAAAAGAGAAATAAGAAAAAGAAAAAGAAAGAAAGAAAGAAAGAAAGAAGAAGAAAAAAAGAAAGAAAGAAAGAAAGAAAGAAAGAAAGAAAGAAAGAAAGAAAGAAAGAAAGAAAAAATCTTTTTGCATGGTAAGTTGTATATACACTGTTAACTTTTAAGGAAATTGAAGCAAAGTTTTAAGAGATTAAGTGATTTTCCCAAAAAATATTCAACAAAAGAGTGATGAAACCAGAATTTGAATCTATGTTTGCTGACCTACAAAGACTAAACTTTTCAATAATCTTAAATGGTCTTCCACATTTGTAAAATAAGTATAATATTTCCCTTGGATAGTTGTTGAGATAATTAATTAAGATGTTTACGGAGTGCCTGGAAGATGGTAGCCATGATTCAACAAATGCTATGTCAGTGACCTGGAAGTGGGGTGAGGCTGTATGTAAGAAATACCTAAAAATGTAGAAATCACTTTCAGATTGGGTAAGAGGCGACAGCTGGAAGAATAGGGAAGAGCATAGTAGGAAAATACAAAAAAAAACAAACTTCTGTTATTTTAGAAAATTCTAAGATCAACATAAACAGATCATTGGCAAAAATATGGGCATTCAAGATACTGCTGGTGAACACTCAGAAGGAAATTAGAAGAGCAATAGAGAAAACCTATCTCTTTCTAGACAATAACTACCCCATCACAGGAATAATTTTAGTAGAAATACATGTGTTAAATCATTGCTATTCAGGTTCAGAAGGCAATGAGGACAAAATTTTTGGAAACTGGAGGGAAGAAGACCCCTGTTATCTGGTAACAGAAGACTTAGCTGGATTTTGTCCTGAGATGAGGTAGAAAGCAAGATTTGCAAAGAATGAATTTGTATATTTATCTGAGGAAATTTCCAAGCAAAGCGTTGAAGGTGCAACCTGATTTCTTCTTGCTGCTTATAGTAAAATATGAGAGGAAAGAAAAAAGTTGAAAAAAGAACCATAAAGCCCAAAGGAACCAGAACTTACTGGCTTGGGAAATTCTTAGCTTATCCAGATTTCAGAATATGTTAAAATTAAGAGATTCATGGCCAGCATAGTGCTCTGGAAAGAAAGCCAAGGATGTGGCTGGATGACGTTCTGTTGGTGCCTGGCAGGGACCAAAAGGTCAGAATGTTCAATCACATAGAAGGCTCTTAGAAGATATTAGGTGTACGAATGATGAATTTCATCAGACAGCTCAGTAGAGGCCAGGAATAGAGATATGTTTATCCAGGGAAGATTTGTGAAGGAGCCTCATGTGTAATGAAGTAAATTCCCCAGACACAAATGGGAGACCCACAAGGCTTTTAGAATGTTATATCAATGGAAACACCATAAGTTTGGACTCAAAAGCACAATGACAAGTTAAAATAAAGGAAGGCTATCTTATCCCCCAAATCCTACAGTCAGGAAACAGGCTGATGAAACCACTTACCTCTTAGAAGATATTAGGTGTACGAATGATGAATTTCATCTTACCACTATCCTTCAAGAAACAGGAGGGACAAGTCTGAGGGCAGAGCCACAGGTCCAGAGGATAGATACTCAATTCATGAGCCTTGAATTCTAATTTGCCCTGCTGAATTTGTGAAATTCCTTGGGACCTGTGATTATGTCTTTCCTTCTGTTTTATCCCTTTGGATCAGGGATTTCTATCACTATCAACTCTTGTCCTATACCAGTCTCACCAGTGTATCTTGGGAGCAGATGACTTATTTTTTACTTTCACAGGCCCAACAGATGGAGAGGGATTTTGCTCCATGATGGATTAGACCCAGAGCCTCATCTATGCCTAATTTAGATGATTTAGATGATGAGATTTGGGACTTTGGAGCTGATAAGACTTAGATGAGATTTGGGATTTGAGCTGATGCTCTAATGGGTTGACAGTTGGGGGGATCCTGTGGTGAGATGAATATATTGTGCGTGTGAAATGGACGTGAATCTTTGGGAACCAGGTGGCAAACTGTGCAGCTGAATAGGGCTTCCTGAGGATGCCATACCCTATTCTCTGGAACTGGCGAATATATTACCTTACAAGGAAAAGGAACTTTGCAGATGGGATTAAGTCAGGATCTTGAGACAGGATGATTATCCTAGATTATCCAGATGACCTGGATGTAAGAGGCAGGTTCTAGAGTCAGAGTAAGAGAAGGTGATATGGTGACAGAAGCAGATTGAAGTGATTTCCTTTGGCTATGGATCATGAACCAGGAAATGCAGGGGACTTCTAGAAGCTGGAAGAGTTAAGGAAACATATTCTCCCCTAGAGTCTCTAGAAGGAATGCAGCTTGCAGCTACCTTGATGTTAGCCTATAAAGCCCATTTAGGACTTCTGATCTCCAGAAACATAAGATTATCAAATTTATACTGTTTTGAACCACTAAATTTTTGGTGATCTGTTACACCAGTAATGGAAAACTATTACAGTATCATAATAAAAACTATTAATATTGTGCCTTTTCATTTATATATTTAGCCATGGTGATAGATAGCTTTCTTATATGCATTGTTCAAATCAATTCCTTAAACAGAAAATACTAAGCAAAGGAGGACATTTCATTACAAAGAAGTCTTCTCATTTTGCCTAATGCCTGATGTATCATGTTATAATGAAGAGAAATAAATATTAACTGGACCCAAATGGACTATTTTAAAGATTTAATATTTGCTATTTATAACGGGTTTTTACAGTATCTTGATCTGTATCAGTTCAAATGTCTAGACAATATTATTTTGCCTCCAGAAGTCCCTTTTCCCTTATAAATTGCAACCCTACCCTACAATTCGCAATCTATAATCTACGGTCTTGAGCTACTACAATAGCAGATTTTCTAACAATTTTTCTAGAGTGTGCAATAGAATTGAATTTCACTTGGAGATTTTTATTTGGCTTAACAAAATTGATAAAAATGTGCTGAAAGAAATTTTTGAAAGAAATTTATATATATATATTTTTTGGTTGGTCTGAATCTGGGGACCATATGGCTTAATAGTTTGAGCATTCTTTTCCAAACTTTTTAGATTGCACATTCCTATCATTACATATTTTAAGCACAACCCACAGTATATGTAAATTTTCGTATTTATATACTATATAAGCTTACTATATTATTCATATTGTATATCCTATACAAAAACAATTTTTAAAGAACAAAACACAAAAATTGAAATGAACCTCTTTCAGATTTTCTGCTTATACCCCAGCAGGTCATTTTATATGTCCACAGAGATGTGCACAGCCAGTTTGGAAACTGCTGATGGCAAAGCTTGAGTGGTAGAGGCAACCCGACTTTGTTGGAGGACCAGCTCCTCTTCAGGCATTGTAATCTCTGACAAATTAAATTGGTTTGTTGAGTGAACTAATTCACTTAAGCACATCGGATAGGTAGCCTTTTTCCTGGAAATTAGAAAGAGCTTAACCAAAAATTGTGGTTATTATTAGTATCTGATAGTATTATTATATTATATACCTTCTATATATTATTATATTATAGTATTATTATATTATAGTATTCTTATAGTGTTTATAATACTTGCTGAAATATCGTATCAGACTTTTTGCTTGTGTTTCTTCTGGGTTTCAGGTTTGCTTGGGGGAAAAAAAAGTGACTTTTTGATAAGCAAAGAGTTGTCCTTCTTGAGAAATGAACTTGTTTTTAACTTCCACGGTCTCTCTCTACCTACGGTGCTTATCTCAGTGGCATTGTGTTCTGATCGCTCTGCTTTGCACCAGCCTTTGAGCCTTTACTGGACTGGTTGGCCCTTGTCGATTTGGTAATGCATGTTTTATGTTTACATGTGTTCTGATATGACAGACTTCTGTAGAACAGAAAAACATTTTCTAGTCTATGTACCTTTAGTCCCATGCCTTATATTAGCTGGAAAATAAATGCTTTCTTAATCACAATTTTTATTATAAAGAGCATTCCTTAAGGTGATAGGATACCTTCGGTTCGGTGAGGGGCACAGCCTCTCATTTAGAGGAAACAGGCTTTATAGGGAAAAGGCAGTCTCATGTTTTCTTCTCCATGTCTCGCCTCCTAGGTTCTTCTCAGCAAGCAGGATGAATGAGTCTTGTACTTATTGATGAATATTACATTCCCTTATTTTTAATTAACCAACCCTTCTATAACAGTTTGCGATCTATTAAGTGCTTTTCTAATTGTGGAGAGAGTCCCGTAAGTTGGTTTAATTGCAGCAGAATGATTTCGTGGGAAGAGAAACGTTGGCTTTTTATACTTGAGTCTAAGAGATTTGTATTCCTTTGTGTTTTTAAACTACCATTTCCTCCTCTGACCCCCTCCCCATCCTGCACACACCCCTACTCAGGGCAGTCAGGTGTAAAATTAGAAGGGAAAGAAATAATGCAAGCATGGAAAATATGAGATAACATTTCTAAAAATAATTCTGGTAACAGAAGCCGTCCACTTTGAAACCAATAAGAGGGTGTTAAGTCCTCTCCAGACTATATTTCTCAATCGTTCTTCATTGGTGCTGCCTTCCGCAGCAGGCTAGGACCTCACATTTCTCAATCGTTTGCCTGGGTCACTTACCTATGATTTTAGAAGATTGCCCAACGTTTGATGCCAAGTTTCTTTTTATAACCCAGAGAAGTGCGTGTTCCCACCACACTTCCTCCATCGCTTATTTCCTCCTCTTACTGTCTTGTTTACTTCTGCCCACTATGGGGGGCCAGCCTTTGGTTAAGTTGTGAAATTTGTAGAATGTTCTATAGGCTTCTCCAACACCTCTCTGCAGCAAGCTGATGAGATGTCTTGGAGAATTATTAAGCCCAGTCTCTTTACCTCCTAACAATTAAAACTAGGACAGGTTGGAGAGAAGTTATAAGAAAATATTTCAAACTACAATGAGGAAAACTTGCTTAAGAACAAAAGCTGTTGAAGAATAAGATGACTGACTTGGGATAGGATACAAAATCTTATATATATAATATATATATATAACATATATATATATAACATATATGTTATATATATATATAAAACAAAAGTAATACATTCTCATAAGAAGTAAAATAAATCAATCAGAGATGTAGAAAGAAGGAAAAAAACATGAATTTACCTTTTTCGGTACCCTTAAGTCCTACTGTAAAGAATTTAGCATGTATTATCCCATCCTTTTTCTTTTTTTCCTTTTTAAGATTTTATTTATTTATTCATGAGAGACACAGAGAGGCAGAGACATAGGCAGAGGGAGAAGCAGGCTCCCTGTGGGGAACCTGATGTGGAACTCGATCCCAGGACCTTGGGATCAAGACCTGAGCCAAAAGCAGATGCTCAACCACTGAGCAACCCAGGTACTCCCATCCCATCCTTTTTCTATGTCCTTTTTCTTAGCTTTTTTGGGAAGAGTTCCTACGAATATGTCTTATTATGGCAGAGGGAGGGAGCTATTAAACATAGTTCACCACTCCAGTGCTTAAAACCTTCCAATGAATCTTCACATCATGCAGAGTAGAAGGTGAAATCCTGGATGAGTGACCTCCCCACCTCAGCTTTGACTTCCTCTCCTGCCACTCCTGATTTCCTCTGCACTAGCCACCCTGTTCCTGTTCCCCGAGCTCGTCCTTGAACACACAAGGCTCCCTCCAGCCATAGAGCCTCCTGGAAGTGTCTTTTCTCTGCCTGGATTACACTTTTCTCTGATACTCATGTAACTAATTCCTTCATGTTCTTTATGTTTTTGCTCAGATATCATTTTCTCAATAACTTAGTAGTCTTGCTACCATTGCTGCTCTGCTTATTTATAGAAAGGGATTCAGGCCTGGTTAGTACTTGGATTGGAGAAAGAGATTCAAGGAGATGAAAACCCTACATCACTACTGTAGCATTCTTCCGGAAACCTACTGCATGTTTGCTTTTAATTCAACAAATAGAAGTTATGCTTGTATAATTTCTGTTCTTTTTTTAAGATTTTATTTATTTATTCATAAGAGACACAGAGAGAGAGAGAGAGACAGAGACCCAGGCAGAGGGAGAAGCAGGCTCCATGCAGGAAGCCTGACGTGGGACTCGATCTCAGGACTCCAGGATCACATGCTGGGCTGAAGGTGGTGCTAAACCTCTGAGCCACCTGGGCTGCCCATAATTTCTGTTCTTAAGTCCTCTCTCACAGTATACCCTTTTAAAATTATTTTTAACCTTGAGATTTTATCACTGACTCTTTCACTTAAGAGATCTCTTCTTTCCCCTTTGTTACTGGGATTCTTAAGTTGTCATTTTTGCTACCCAGAAACCTCGAACTGTGTGTCCCTCTCTAGCCTGGCTCATTCAGGATTATGCCTTACTCTCCTCTCATGTCTTAGCAAAATCTATTTGGTTTTGTGGAAACTTCTCCTAAAAGGCACATTCACTGAGGGGAGGAGGGGAAGAAGCTGGAAAATCCATGTATTTCCTTAATAACCCAAAGGCGTGCATTTCAAATGGTGGGATCCAGACATTAAACATAAGCAGGTCTCTTGCTTTCTGTAAGATATGTCCTGTACCTAACCGCCAAGGATTAGAAATCTTCGGTCTTGGAGAATATTTCTGTTTTTCATGACAGTCCAGGGGAATTAAAAAGAATTTAGAATCTATCATGATAAAACAAATTTTATCACTTATAGTACATGTTGCATCTAGATAGGGAAGATCGACAAGAAAGATGGCTTTCCAGCCCTTGGCTCTTTTGGAGTACTGACTTTTTCATCCAGTTCCTGAAAGCAAGAAACTAGAGAGTAAAAAACAGTATGCGCTCCTGACAGCTGCAATGCCAAGATAACTGCCATTTCCCAGGAAGGGAAATGTCATAAGAACTGGGACACTGATTGGAATTAAATGAGATAATCTTGATATTGATGATATCTACTTAGAGTTACATATTGCTGAATTCCTTGTCTGTTCTCTCTGTTTTTAACTAATTGAGTTAGTACTTTTTCTTTGCCTTTGCTAGCTCAAAAATAAGGAGGGCAGAGTTTTCTTTGACTCCTAGCATCTTTTTCATTGTTCTTTCTGTTAATGTTTGTGTTGGCCTCCATCACACACCTATAAATGGACAAGTGAAATAAAAGATCTAATAATATTGGATTAATATCGGTGATATTGCTAAAGAGAAGCAGTATTATGGGTGGAGAGTAGTTAAAAATTATGCAATTTATAACTTTTTTTAAATTAAGCAATAACATTTAAGATTACTTTTCCAATAAAAACATAAAGCTAATAGCCTGATTTCCTATTATCAAATCCACTGTTTTTTTAAATGCATCTAAATGTTCCTGATGTGTTAGTTCAAAGTGAATATTCACTTGTTTCATTGTCACGGGATTCTCTAAACATTCTCTCACTATTTGTTT
This sequence comes from Canis lupus familiaris, assembly GCF_011100685.1. Lineage (NCBI taxonomy): Eukaryota > Metazoa > Chordata > Mammalia > Carnivora > Canidae > Canis > Canis lupus. Next base: position 10,100,451 of record NC_049230.1, read on the forward strand.
CACTAATATAATAAGTGTTGACGTCAATACTCTTTCCTTGCTTCCAACTTTATTCACTCCATGATGGTATCAAATAGTTTCCTGGATGAAAGAGAGTATCATAAATATTTTATTATGATACAATCATTATGTCAAATACTTCCTGATCTTCTCTTTGAACTGTTTATTTTTTGCTTTTAATGGGACATGGTTTGAATGACAGTTTTGGATGTTGACGTTATACATGTTATTTGGAATATTTGACATGTGAATTTAACCATACTTTGACTTTGACATACTTAACCACTATAGATATGTATGCATGGTTAGAAGTATATTACTTCTATTACAAAGCAAATATTTACTAGTATTAATAGTTGTGAATTTCACTTTTATTCTACATCTACCCTAAAGTCCACTGAGCTGACAATTATTTTAGAAGTACTATATGCAGAGGTCTGTGCTACCTAAAAAGATCCCGTCCTCCAGATGTTTATCATTCAGACATGCTATCTCATTCCAAGAAATTTTGGAGCAAAAAAGGCTTCCAATATCTTGGAATCTTCTTAATGAGTTGTTCAGTGTAATGAATATACTAGCTTTAACATTTTAAGTCAGTTTGCAATAATTTATAATGATTCAGGAAGAGACAACTTAAAATGCAAATGTTAAACACTAGTCAGCATTTATCCCAAATTAATTCTACCGTTAGACTCCAACGTGAAAGTCCAAGCAGCCAAAGTGGATTAAAAATGCTTGCACAAAAAAAAAAAAAATGCTTGCACAATATTCATCATACAGTTAGTAGCAAAACCTCCAAATTTATTTTGTAATCCCCCCTTTATTTTCAAATAACACAATAAGCAGAATTGAGAGCTTTGTTTGAAAGGGGGTACAGTCTTGGAATCATAGTAGTGGCTTATTCTACGGGAACCACAGTTCAAACAATGTCCACATGTCCAAGAAATAAATTGGATTTATGTATTTTATCTGGTTTTCACTTTATTGATATAAACTTTCAAATTTGATAATTTAATTAAATTAACCTATTGACAGAAACTCTGCTTGTTAGGAACTATATCTAAATTAGTGATGTCCTGTTTGACAGAAAACTGGGCTTTTTACTGTTTAAAAGCAGAATCTAAGTATTTCAAGGTTATGCTCCCAGGGATTCTGAGATATCAGTATTACGATATAGCTGTAAGTCAAAGATCCAAGCTCCAATCCACAAAGCTCCAGGGCCCCACAAAGCAACTTTAGAGGTTCTTTAAATAACAAGTGCTAAATCCTACTTTCATAATACTGGCAAGAATCGAAGTTCATGAAAAATAAATTGTAAATCTGGTGTTCTGGTCCACTAGCATTACTCTCTGCCCTTCCAGATTTATTCTCAGGCTTGCTTTCCATCAAGGGAGCTTCACTGTAGGAACTACAAAGCCTAGGATCTTTCTTCTGGCCTCTGGCTGTGCTCTTCCAGTGAGAGTTATCATCAGAGGCACAGAAAGTGGGCATGTAGCCTTCTGTCACTTTCTTGTGGGGCTGTCACTTTTCCACTATGGCTTTTGCAGGGTGACTCCTCGTCAACATCTGCAACTCTCTCTGGGTTCTAGTAACCCAATTTTCTCCTTCTCTCTTCCAGGTTTAGAGGATTTATGTCTGGACTGGTGAGCCTCAGAAGGTAGTTCTGGGCACGGTGCCATCCCTTTATGATTCTGTTAATCCTGCCCTACCTCAGCAAATATTCCCTTCATTGAACTCTCTCCAATTAACCATTTGAATTAATTGTGTTTTCAGTTCCCTGCCAGAGCGCTGCTGATACGCGTGGTTTCATCTTCCTCCTTGCCATGAACCTATCAACAGGTCTCTCCACTCAGCACCACTCTTTCTCATCAGGAGTATGGTAACCACTGCCACCACAGACAAATATTAGTAGCTTACTACATGCCAGAGTGAATGCTCAACGCATGCTGGAAACCCTAGCAGGTATTTTATCTGTATCATTACCTCAATTGTAGACTCACAATAGTCCATGAAGTAGCTGCAATTATTTCTATTTTACAGATGAAGTTAAGGAACCTGGCTGAAATCTGTCAGCCACAAAGTTGTGAAGCAGACCAATGCAGGAACATTCGCTATGGAAACCCTACTTTCAACCACTTGAGTTTATTTCCTTTCTGTAGATAGCTGCCTAATTCGTTGGCATGAGTGCCCAAACAAGGAGCTTTTTATCTTAAAAAACCTAAATGCTTCCTTTACTTTATCTGAGTCTGAGATACCTACCTTGAAAATCTAAACCTCAAAGACTATATATTATATCCAAAATACTAACACTGAAAGAAGCAGCATGTGTACCATGCATGAGATGTGTTGCCTATGGGTGGTTTGCAACTGGGAAGCACAGAGTGACCGGCATAAAGTCTGAAGATTTACATGCCGTTGGACAAATGGGATGCCTTAGGAAATGGGTATCTCTCACCTCAACACTGGTGGCAGCAAGAGGACTCAGACTAGGCAATGTAACTAACAGACCCCAAACTGGGTTAGGAGTTTAGTGGGAAGAGGGAGGACAGACCAAGAGAGGACCCACCAGCAGTAAATCTTCAGCATTTGCTAGCTGGGTTCTGAAGAGACACATCACCTGTTTCACATGCTTGACTAAGGCCTGGCTTTCTCCTTTAAGCTTCCATTTCATCTCCCCAAATTCGATTCACAACAGTATTTTAAGCTTAATGAAATGCCAAAGCACCTCACCCCACCCCCGCCCCCAGAGTAATGGTCCTGTGAGATTTGGATTATTATCTTCAAAAATAACTCTCTGCCTAAGAGTTTTAGAAGATACAATCAAAATAACCAATCCACTCCTTGGGTTATCTTACTATCCTCTTTTTAATGGGCACTGCACAATTCTCTAGTTTGAATGTAAACTTTCCTTATTCATTTTATTCTTTCAATTTCCATTTCTTTTTCTTTCTTTTTTTTTTTCTTTTCCTAACTCACTTATCCTTTCCTTTGTAGGATTTTCTTTCTCTGAACTTCATCTATTATTACTTTTAGGAATCAGGGCCCCTACCAGTTGAACTCTTCACCTGGAATAAGAATAATCAGGCAGCGAGCACCTGGAAGGCAGGTACTCCAAGGTGAGTCATGCTATCTCCTCATTGTGTTCTGAGGCTTTCATGCCCTCCTCTCAGGAAACAATGTCTCTCATTCAATTTTAAAAGTCAACAGATTAGAATGGAGTCAGACAAAAGCAAAGCTGTGCAATTGTCCAGTTCTAACCAAGGTTTTATGATGAAGCCTTTGTACCCCTAGACAAGAGTGTATCTCGTGTTTGAGAAACACACAGTGCCTGTACTAATACCATCTCCGACTGATGTAAACAGGCATCGTTCCCCAAAACAGCACTTTCCTTTAAAATAAATATTAGCCTGATATATGTAAGGATTTTTTTCTACCTTTACTATTTAGAACACAAAACAAAGAGTTGCCTCGATAGTCAGAAAACAGTGAAGCATCTGTTCTTACCAGTGAAACCATCTATTTTCCTCCTAGTGCATATAAAACAAAATTAAAGACTTTTTGATCCCTTTTCATTTCAACCTGATAAGGTTTAAGGCTTGGAAAGAAAAATGCCCAGGACAATTTTTAGGACACATTGTCACAAATGTTCAAATGAATAAAAACAAACCTCAGAGTACTGTGTTGAGGAAAGTCGAATGAGATTATAGACCAGAATGAGGGGAATCACAATCACGCCTTTAACGTCATGTTTTGTTGAAAATATGTTGATGGAATCCTGATGGAAGGAAAGAACTGGCAGCTAATGGAGAGGAGAGGAAAACTATTTGTCCTGAATAGTTCCAAGGGCCACCCCATTCTCACTTACCACCATGGGGGAAAATGCAGACTAATAGACACTCATCTAAGCTGCTTTAGCTGGAACTCGATGATGGAAATTTCATAGAAGTGTTCTTTTATGAATATTACCTGTCTTTTCATTTACGGAAGAGGCCAGACATTCTGCTAAATAGTCTCTCCCTGGAATTTTAGAGTTTGGATGCTTGTCCTGGAAGCAGGAAACATCAAGCCTGATTAAAGTGAAAAAAAAAAAATCTGAACATATATTAACCAAATTTTGACTTTTATGTCTTACCCAGATAGTTCCATTTTAATCCATCCCATTCAAAAGCTAAAGAATCCTAAAAGATTTTATTTTATTTATTGGCCTGAGGGGAGTCCAATTTTCATTGTCTATTTTAGATGACATGAGAAATAGTCCCAAGAAGTAAAATGTGTTTAAATTTATTTTTAAAAGGTACTTACACTTCCAGAATTACTTCCAAAAATGCATCAGGCTTCTTTCATTTAGCATTTTAAAAGATAGTATGATATTTTAATTTGTGATCTGTGACTACCAGAGCTTTTTAGAAAAACAAACACAAGTCATGCCAGCATTTTTATCAACATGGCTCTTCATTTCAACAATCATTGATTTTTCAAACTTTAAAATTTCCCAACACATCCATAAAATACACTCTCTCTGGCATGAATCATGTTATTACTGTGATTCAGGAAGTTCTTTGCAGGACTAGCTAATGACACCCAACTTATAAAATGAAATGATATGCTACCTTCAACAATTGGTGTTAGGAAAAGAGAACACGATAAGTTTGTCATATGTAAACAGTAGTCTCAAAACATAGGTGACCATTATTTGGAGAGAGTAATCATTCCAAGAACTATAAAGATGGATGAGAACTAAAACCTTTCTGTCCATCCTTGGACAATCATTTTCCTAAATCCTTGAGAAAATTAGATGTTGAATGCTAAGAGGAGATTAATGTTTTAAAGGAATACCTAACTTTGGATCCGAAAGTGATCTTAGAATTTTTTCACATGAGTCTGTAACTGTCCTGTACTTTTAAAAATTCAGCTACTAAAAGCTGGAGCGCCGGGGATCCCTGGGTGGCGCAGCGGTTTGGCGCCTGCCTTTGGCCCAGGGCGCAATCCTGGAGACCCGGGATCGAATCCCACGTTGGGCTCCCGGTGCATGGAGCCTGCTTCTCCCTCAGCCTGTGTCTCTGCTTCTCTCTCTCTCTCTCTCTGTGACTATCATAAATAAACAAAAATAAAAAAAAAAAAGAAAATCTTTAAAAAAAATAAATAAAAAATAAAATAAAAGCTGGAGCACCTGGGTGGCTCAGTAGGTTAAGTATGCGCCTTTGGCTGAGGTCACACTCACAGGATCCTGGGATCAAGTCCCACATTGGGCTTCTATTCCTAGTTTGAGATCATAATTTAAAAAAATGTATTTTCTAAAAGAAAAAACAAAACAAAATAAACAAACAAAAAAGTAAACAAACAAAAATGTATTTTCTAATGCAAATCATCCACTTATTCTTGGGATAAACCCCAGTTGGTTTGATGTATACCTTTTTCTTTTCTTTTCTTTTCTTTTCTTTTCTTTTCTTTTCTTTTCTTTTCTTTCTTTTCTTTTCTTTTCCTTTTCTTTTTTAAGATTTTATTATTTATCCATGAGAGACACACAGAGAGAGAGGCAGAGACACAGGCAGAGAGAGAAGCAGGCTCCATGCAGGGAGCCTGACGTGGGACTCGATCCCAGGACTCCAGGATCACGCCCTGGGCTGAAGGCGGCACTAAACAGCTGAGCCACCAGGGCTGCCCAGATGTATACCTTTTTCATCTAATGTTACATTATAAGTTAATTTTTTTTAAATTTTGAATTTGTGTTTATGTATATGAATAACCTTTCTGCCAGATACATGTTTCTTTTCTCATTTTGCTTGTGTACTATTTAATGCAAAATAGTTTACATGTTATGATTATAAATCTATTAATATGATTCTTTTTGAGATTTGTTTTCAATGTAATGCTTATAATAAAGTCCTCAAATCCAGGGTTATGCATCCTAATATGTTATTTTTAAATACTTTGATGGTTTCATATTTCTTCTCAAGATTCACATCTGTGTTATGTATATTCGTTTTTAATAAGATATGATTATTGGATAGCCTCTCTATTCCCATCAAAGTGCAAGCCATATGATAATTTATCCTTATATATCTGGGTGTATTAGTTACCTATTACTTTATAATAAATTACTTCAAAACTTAATGGCTCAAAACAATGATAAATCTTTGCTGTCCCAGAGTTTCTATTGTTCAAGAATTTGAGTGCAGCTAACCTGAGTGATTCTGGCTTGGAGTCTTTAAAGAGGTTTACAGAGGTTACAGTCAACATGTTACCAGAGCTATCATCATCTCCAGGCTTGAACTGAGGTTGGAAGATTTACTTCCAAGATGGTTCATACAAATTGCTTGTAAGTAGCTTCTGACTGTTTCAAGAAGCCTCAGTTCTTTGTAATATGGACTTTTCCTTTGGGGTTTCTTGTATACCCTCAGAACATAGTAGTTGACTTCTCCCAAAGCAGGTGATGCAAAAGGGAATAAGACAAAAGGCACACTGCCTTTCATCAAAAGCCAAGTATATTTATTTCTACAATATCCTATTGTAGGGTAGGTCAGCACTATTCAATGTTTGAAGGGAAGAATAAGGACATGAATGAATATCAGGAGACAAGAAGTATCTAGGGGCTATCTTGGAGGCTGGCTACAATGTTGGATCTATTAATGAACTACCCATTCTTTACCATTAAATCGAATATCCCTTTGGGTTCCAAATGTACAGTAGTTTCTTATTTATTTATTTATTTATTTAAAATATCTTATTTATTTATTCATGAGAAATACAGAGAGAGCAAGGCAGAGACACAGGTAGAGGGAGAAGCAGGCTCCACGCAGGGAGCCCGACGTGGGACTCGATCCGGGCTCTCCAGGATCACGCCCTGGGCTGAAGGCGGCGCTAAACCACTACGCCACTAAGGCTGCCCTGCAATTTCTTATTTAATAGGATAATGCATCTCAATTTATTCCTCTGTTGTATTTTTTCAAATATTTATTTTCATAGGTGAATTTCAGAATTATTCTATCAATTTGAAAACAGATGAGGAGAATTTTTTATGAAGGCATAATTTATATATAATAAAATTCACATATCTTAAATAGATAGGGTTATTTAGTGGTATGACTGATGTATATTAAAATATAGAGAACTGTTTTCCAATCTATAATCAGAGTATGCCTTTCTATCTTTTTTCATTGTGTTCTGTCTTGTTCCTCAGTAGATATTTTTTCATTTGTTAAATTGAAATTTGTTACATTTATTCCTATTTTATACCTTGCTCCCATTGTGAGTGAGATTTTGTTCCCATTATTTTTCCAAATAATAATATTTATTATTATTCTGCAGAAAAGCTATGATAACTTTTAAAAAATGTGTTAGTGTTTATGATCGTTGAAGATTTGTGCCTCTTAGGTTTTCAAAATAGACAACTCTATCATTTGCAAATTATGATAATCTCATTACCAGTGTTTTATTTTTAACTTTTGAGTAAATGTTAAGTTCTAATAAATTGATTAGTATGTTAGGAACAGTATTAAATACAAATGTTTACCATCAGCAACTACCTTGAGTTGTTTAATTAAGAGGGGACGATAATAATAGCAAACACTTATAGAGCACTTACTTTCCCATCAGGCATTTCTGTAAGTACTTTGCATATGTTAACACATTATTCCTGAGCCTAGCTTTATGAGATGATCACTCCCACCCCTACAGTGGAGATTCCGAGAAATGCAGTAATTTACCAAGGGTATGGATAGCCGAAACAGGAATTCAACCTTCATAATCTCATTCCTTTCTTGATTCCCTTAGCTCCTAGCTATGTCACCTTTAAAGAGTCTATCTCTGAAATCTTTAGAAAGGAACACAATTCTGGAATTAGAACTGAGTAGATGTGGTGTAAAGAAGCGAGAACTTACCCCAGCTTCATTACAGAGTTGATCCTCATCTCTAAGACAGCATCTTAGATCAAAAACTAAAGCTGGAGAGGACCACTGAGGCCAACCAGTCCCACCCTCTGTAGGTTACAGAGGAGGGAAAACAAGAAATCTACAGAAAACTCCTCTTCTGATGTTACCCAGGTACCTAATAGAAGCTACCAACCTATTAAAAACCGAGTAAAAGAAGATGGAATTATATAATTCATGCCTTTCTGCTGACATGTCATTAGATACTCCTCCCTTCTATTCACAGTGATAAATGACCAACAGGAATAGGTTGCAGAAGGAGAAATGTTTGAATCAATGTTCCTTGGATTCTTAGACTGGGCAGCACTGATACTCTTTGATGTTAAAATGGTGGCATACTCCATTTGTGTGAAAAGTAGGGGTGTTTTTCAAAGTTTGTCAATGTTTATTGTATTGTAAGCAACAGATACAAATGGAAACAAAACAAAACAAACAAACAAAAACCAGATCAACAAACACAAAACCTTAAATGCATCTGAAAAAAGGGCCTGGATTCGTTTAGATTTTTCAAACAGAACTAAGCCTGGTATTCCAGTTTTCAGGGGGTTCGGTGTCGGTTGTTTTCCTTTTAAACATATTTTCAAAAATTTTTCCTCTTTTTAAAAAGTGTTGTTGTTATCCTTTTATTTTATTTAATATTTTTGAGGAGGGGGACTTTTACCAGTCCTACTGGCAAGAACATGTTGTTCTTTCATAGACACATGGAAATTCTTATTTTCACTAACTTACTTTTTCTTTCCATGGAAGACTCTTTGGAAACGTAGCATCTCATTTGGAATAGCAGCAAGTGGTGAAAATCCGTTTTTAGCATTTTGCCCATCATTTCTGCAAGGCCAATATTCTACTCTGGAAAGATGGCACTAGCTATGTCCTCAAAAAGCAGTCCATATTCCTTAAAATAGTTCTAGGTTACCAGTCTCAAGTTACTCTTTATTCTTACAAGATGGAAAGGGTTAATGATTTGTCTCTGTTTTCCTGGAGAGTCTTTCCAATTCCATTTCCAGGTGTCCATAACTGGCCCTTCACAAACAAAATACTGCAACAGCTACTGGTCTTCCATAATCTGTTTCTCTCTTTACTTGTAATATGGATTATAAATTCAGTAAGAAATCTATCACTAATCTCATTAGCAACAAATGGAAAATGGTCAGATGACGCACAGTTTTGAGAGCTTCAGTGCATAAATTAGATCTAGTACGTCAATTGATTGGAATATTCTGACCTTTTCCCCTTTAAAAAAGTATATTAGGGAAAAATAGGTTTGGATGACATTCTATGTTTAAAATATTCTGCATTAACAATTTAGGCAACTTCTTTGGTAAAAAGAATGGAAAGTTGGCAGCGAACACCAATGCATATACTACAAACCATGGCAAAATACCCAAGGTCTATTTTACACATTGTCTACATATGGACATGCAGTATGTTACCGAGATGGTTTCACGAAATGCCCAACAGGAGAGGAAATGTATGTTTTTTTAAGTGACAAGTAATAAGTCATTCTCTGCATATATTATGAAAAAGAACCTTAGAAGCTGGATACTGTTGTTTTTGTGTGTGTAAAAGTCTGTTTGATCCATATAGAACTGCGGTACATACTCATGCATTTTTTTTGTTGTTGTTAAAAGTTTACTTCCAAATGAACAAAAGTAAACCACAGAATTGAAAATTAACGGGAAAATTAGAATTATGTAGGCAATTGATCCCGTCTTTCAAGTGTAAAAATCTTTTGAACCACATCGTTTAGTCTTTTAAAAATACGCACATAGTGTCTGCATGTGTGTGTAGATTTTAGCTAACATCTTCATATTTTCAAAAGTAGGGACTTATCTTTGACTTGGAAAGAATCTGTTAAGCAACAAATACAATTAGACAATGCGTCGTCTTAAATCCGTTATAAATGCACAATTATAAATGCGCGTGTATTTAATCTATTTGAGACTTTGTTGGTATGTCAAACCCTTAATAATATTCACTTTGTTTCAATTACTTGTTAGGAGTCCTATATTTTCTGAAAAAGATAGCCCTTTGTTAATATTCAGTTGAAGATGTGATGAAGAGTCTCTCTATGGGCCAATTGCAGACCCTTCGTATAATGATCCCTTTTGCTAGGCAGTGTGACACAGCAAAACAAATACTTCCAGTGTTACATATAAATGTATATTTCATTTTCCATTGAAGTTAATATGCATGTAGCTGTTATCCCTAGTCTGAAATAATCTGTAACACACCCTCATACAGAGTACATACAGAAGTACAGAGTGCAAAAGAAATATGGAGACACATGAATGGAGGTACAGTGAAAATAATGCCCTTTTCCTATGCTTTGGAGGATGGCTGACAAACAAACAAAATGCTATCAGTGTCCCTAATTCTATAAACATAACTGGCAAGATGCAAGTGCTAACCTCAGAAGTGGCATCCAGTTTATAGGGGATGGGAATAGTGAAAAAGTTCTTAACTTCCTAACATAGCATCAATAAATTAGAAAAATCAAGTAAATCAAGTAGCAAATTCAATCTTCTACCTATACAAAATTTTATTTTATATTCCAAGATGCTTTTACATATGTTGGTTATTTTGTATCTGCTTTCTTAGATAGGTAATATGGGTATGATCAACATCCCAGGTATGAGGTAGTGTAAGGGATAGAGACATAAAGTAGAAAAATGTAACAATAGCAAGCTGACTATTCTAACAACCCTGTGGCATTGACAGGGCAGGTAATATTTCTGGTCTTAGGAGAAGAAAATGGAGGTGGTGTGTACATCCACGTTTCATGGCAATAGGTGGCCAGGCTACGATGTAGTCTTCTTGGGGCCAACTGAATTTCCATTCTTCCAGGGCTTACCCAAATTCCATTCCATGTTTTTCTAAAAGTGTGGAATTTATGTTAACCAGAGATAAATTGGTTTTTCCTCAGGATCTTTCAGAATCTCAATGTGCTTAAGAATCTCCAAGAGGGGCGCCTGGGTGGCTCAGTCAGTTAAGTGTCTGCCTTCAGCTGAGGTTATGATCTTAGGGTCCTGGGATGAAGCCCAGGCTCAGTGGGCAGTCTGCCTCTCCCTTTCCCACTGCTCTCCCCCCACCACCCCACCCATGCTTTATCTTTCTCTCCCAAATAAATAAATACAATATTTTCAAAGTTTTGGGATCCTGAAATTTTTCCCTTTCCATTTTCACCTTCCTATTAAAATCTTCTGGAACCATTGTTTAGCAAAATATGGTTTGAGAAACATACATAGCACTCTACTTTTGTAAGTAAAAATAGAATATTTTTCCTTTAAAGTATTTGGTTAAGGTTTAGGAAAAGTAGTACCTGATGTGCTGAAAGCAAAGAATGATACCCCAATGGCACTGTTCCCACTTGTTCCTGGGCAGTGGTTCCCTGGGGAATCATGAGGGTCCTTTGGAGTTACCCAAGGCTTAGCAGACCAACTCTAAAGTCCAGAGAAACTCCTCTCTTGTCGAGATGATGATATGATGATGGTCGCAGTTCTGTATTAGTTTCCTAGCACGGCCAAGACAAAGAACCATAAACATGGTGATTTAAAACAACAGCAGTTTATTCACTCAACTTCCAGCGTCTAGAGGTCTGAAATCAAGGTGTAGGCAGTCCATGGCTCTAGAAAGGAATCCTCCTTGCCTTTTCCTAGCTTATGGTAGCTCCTGGGAATTCTTGGCATTCCTTGGTGTGTAGCTATATCCCTCCGCTCTCTGCCTATATCTTCACATGGTCTTCTTTCTCTCTGTATCCTCTCTTCTTCTTCTAAAAACATTAGTCACTGGATTGAGGACCAGTTCTAATCAAGTACAAGTCATCTGAACCTAATCACACCTGCCAAGACCCTGTTTTCAAACGAGGTTACATTCTGAAGTTCTGAGCAGACATACATCTCGAGGGGACACTGCTTAACCCATCACGCCTGCCAAAGCTTTTAATTGGAAGGAAAGTTTCATCTACTAAAAAATAAAGCTTAAAAATTTTAGGTTTGAAAAAAAAAGTAAAAAAAAATAAATAAAAAATAAAAAAATTTTAGGTTTGGAAAGAGGAGCAGTAGTAACCTCTTACATTATCATGCAGCAGAATGAAAACAAAGATTCAAAGAACCAGATAAAGAAATAGAAGAGACATCATTGATTATAATTTGATCCCTATTTTGCATAAAAGTGCACAGAGAAATGTAAATGCATATGCTTTTTGTTTTTATATAGTTGGATTATTATAACATACATACCTCTATTTTTACCTTGAATTTCTCACTCAAATATTATGACAACTTTACCGTGACAATTGATATAAATCTACAAAATTTGCTTAGCTTCATTTTTAAATTTATTTATTTCAAAATGTTCTTAAGGTTTTTTTTGAGGGTAAAAGGAGCAGGGGGAGAGGGAGAGAGAGAATATTAAGCAGGCTCCAAGCCCACTGTGGGGTCCATTGTGGGGCTGGATCTCACCCCCCTTGACTTCATGACCTGAGCCAAAATTGAGAGTTAGACGCTTCACCAACTAAGTCAACACAGGTGTCCCAAAGTATTCTTAATTTAATAGAAGTGCCATGATCTTTATTTTTATGTAGCTATTATTCACCTCATTTTTACTAGTGTTGTATAGAAGCAATCTGTATCCAAGTGAGGGCTTGCAAAAAACGAAGGATGTCTCCCTTCTCTCTCACCTCCTTCCTGACCATTTGCTTCAGTCTCTCATCCTCTGTAGAAGCAACCACAGTGAAAGATTCTTTTTCTTTTTCTCTTTTTAAAAATATCTTGGTGATTATCCCGACTTTAGGTGGTATACCTTTATTTCATGATTTTGTGGAATTTTAGCCAGCCAATGTTGGCTTCATTTAATAATCTCTTCTGAATGGCAAGATAAAGGTCATCTTAGTCCACTGGAGAAAAGTTGCTAATTCCAAACAAAATAAGCTGCATACATCACCATGTCAAATGAGACAAAATCCTTTTTTTTTTTTTTTTTTTGAGACAAAATCCTCTTTGAAAGGTACATTTCTAATGTAGAAAGAAACAAATCAACCTTACTTTTAACCACCCAAGCAGTTAAAAGGAAGGATAAGCTGTGAATTATACATTAAATGTTGTTGATAAACTTTCTAGATGGGTTTATGCACAGGACTCGTGTGAATGAGAGGAAACAGAATCAAGCTTTTAAAAAACACGATACAAGTGCCATTCTCAGATTGTGTTTGGCTTCCAGAACCTGGATAACAATTACACTGTGGCAGACTATAAGTGCTATCAATCTCAACTCTATTTCAAGTTTAAACTTTCAGCCAAACATGGCAAAGCATAAATGTAATTGCTTTCCAAGCCTTAAACCTTATCGGGTTGAAATGAGAAAGGGGACAAAAAGTCTTTAATTTTGTTTTATATACACTAGGAGGAAAATAGAAATCTTTCATCTGAAATCATTCTGACATTTTGACAATGTATAAAGTGAGGTCTTCAGATGCATGATTGGAGTCCTTTTCAGTAAATTGAAGGTTTACACATGTTCAAATGGCCGAGAGTCTCAGCAATTCTCTTGGTCACTTGGATTTTCATTGTACTCTGATGACCAGAAACCAAGCTTTCCACTATGCTTAAAGAACTTAGGCAGCTGAATTTCCTTGAAATTTCTAGATGGCCTTTTCTTTTTTTCTCTTTTATTTTATTTTCTTTCTTTTTTTTGCTTTTAGGGGGGGGGGCTTCTTGTCGTTTCGTTTTGCTGAGGTTCTTTTTTGTTGTTGGGGGGGGGGGTTTCCTTCTTTTCTTTCTGTTCCTTTTTTTTTTTGTTTCTTTTTTCTTTTTCTTTTTTTCTTTTCTTTTCTTTTTTCTTTTTTAACACCAACTACAACAGAAGCTTTCTCACAGCCATTCTAACCTATTTATGTTTGGACCTGCCCTGGGGGGAAGCTTTACATCTTGATGGAATGTTCTTAGTCCTGGGTTGGAGCGAAGAGAGGAAGAAAAAAGATAAAATCAGAAAACAGGATGCTACCCATTACTTAGGTTGAAGAAGACTCTCAGATTTAAAAAATAACAACCAGCAATAACAACTTAATATTGCAGACCATGGGGCAATCTGGGTGGCTCAGTGGTTGAGCATCTGCCTCTAGCTCAGGTCCTGGGATCGAGTCCTGCATTGGGCTCCTCACAGGGAGCCCACTCCCCCTTCTGCCTATGTCTCTGCTTCTCTCTCTGTGTGTCTCTCATGAATAAATAAATAGCATCTTCAAAAAAAATTTGCAGAACACAATAGTTTAAAGCCAATATTTTAAATAAATCTTTTTCATTATATTTATTTTCCTGCCCTACAACATTGTATAGCTGTTGTATAGCCATGTTTTTTGTTTTCATTTTGTTTCTTCCTATGATTTCTTCCTCTACTTTAATTGTTAAGAATTTCCATGTCAGGGAAAACCACCCAGGCCTTGGAAATAGGTGAGTAGTTTTCACTGATTTGCCATTGAATTTGGCTATATCACAACTTTGAACTTTGAATGTAAATGTTTCCTGTTCGCTGCAATGTAAATTATTTTTGTTTATTTGAGAATATACATTTCTGTGGGTCAAATTCTCATTGGAACTACTTGTAACATCTTACTGGATTCCTCATTAATTAATAAGTTGAATAAAATATTTGATATGTGTTTACTGAATGTAAGTCACAGTTCTGAGTTTTGGAAAACATTTGTACTTTGACAGTTGTCACTCATGGAAGCTCCGTATGTCTCGAAGATTAGAAGTTATTTTATAAGCAGTCCATTCCAAGACATATAAATCATACAAAATTGAACTTCTTACTCATAGTTGGGACTCAGAAATTCTAGTCCTTCAAGAAAATAGTAGTCTAACAGAGGTTATATTTGGAAGCCATGCAAATCTCAATTTCACGTCTCTAGGGAAAATGCAAAAGGGAAGGGAATGCCTTCCTAATGCACAGCTAGACTTAAATACCATCTATTTTTCTTTTTTTTTTTAAGATTTTTTCTCACCCATTCATTTGAGAGAGAGAGAAAAAAACACAAGTGGGGGGTGGGGAGAGGCAAAGGGAAAGGGAAAAACAGACTCCCTGCTGAGCAGGGAGCCTGATGCAAGGCTCTATCCCAGGACCCCAGGATCATGATCTGAGCCAAAGGCAGACACTTAAATGACTGAGCCACCCAGGTGCCCCTCTTCTATTTTTCTATGTCTGCTACAAGAGTAAGATATCTGCCCCGTATTCCAGAATGGGGACCCCTGCTAATATACTCAATACTAAGAATGTATGGAAGTTGCAAGAAACCACCACTGATTCCTCCTCACCATGGATCAATATGCATGCTGCCGAGAACACCAAGTCCCATCATACCTGCGAAAGGCATTGTGTCCTGGAATTTGCATTGAGACTTCCCACTGGGAATGGTGAGTTACTTTGTACCTCTAGATGAGAGGGAACTACTCAATCTCCACTGGGACCCCATTGTCCTGCCACAAGCTGGACCTATTGAAATGCACTATATCAGGAATAGAACATGCACCATTGAAAGAGAAGAGAAGGTAGAAGGGTTCTGGACTGAATATCTGGCTCCAAGTCCATCTCCTCACATCTGACATTGCTGCTTCCTGCAGCCAACATGCAACATGTATGGTATTTACAACCCAGTCAAGTTCCTAGAGTTGCCAACCACCCTCTCCTTGAGACTAGATGGGCATATTCTCTTTTCTTCTGCTAAGGTTGCTGCTGTCTTTATTCCTTCCATTGACTTGGTGGACATTATAGCACACATAGAAGCCATTACCAAATTCACCCAACAAGTCTTAAATAATAGTTGACAAAGTCTGTCCTTACTGAACTCTGAAATATCTCTAATGGGAAAAGTTGTCCTTCAAAATAGAAGAGCCTTGGACATTATTGCTTCTCAAAAAGTTACCTGTGCCAGTATCCAATGGTGTATATTCATACCTGATAAGTTCACTACTGTATCATCTTTAGTAAATCACATGAGGTTGCGAGTGAATGCCCTGAGGGATCTGACCCCCAGCCTAGGGGGCTTAATAAATCAGTGGTTTGGATTATGGAGCTCTTGGAGGAAAAAAAAATTGGTACTTATTTTGAATCATTACGAGAATCATTCTCGTAAGCCGTGTTTTCTTTTGCATGTGTCTCTAATGTTACTGTGGCGTCTGCCGCAATGCAGCCAGACGGCCACCAAATGAGCCACCTCCATGCTGACAAAACTGCTTGCTGATTGCTCAGGGCACATTGTGGAAATGGGATGCTGCATAAGAGATTCTAGGAGCCAGTCACCAGGAGTGTTGAAGGAGGTCATGGAGAGGACATGACCACATGTGACCCAGGAGCTGGGCTTGGGCCACTGGAGGTTCCTCACCCCTCCCTGTCCTTGAAATGTACAATGTATATTCCACCCTCTGGGATGACAGTGGGAACCGGTTCCAAGGACACAGCCTTGAGAAAGATGGTATACATGATGGAGCCTCTTTAAGGCCTTTGTAGAAACACTGAAGATTATGGTGTTGGGTGTGGAGATCTACTCCTTTGGCAGCACCAGAGACAAGTCTCATAAGTTAACTCCCCTTTGCTTCTTGAACCCACCACCTGCCCACCTGGAGTGGCCTGTCTGTGTTTCCCATCTCTCCTGGCTCTCCGTGTGTGGGGCCAGTTTGTGAATCAACACTATGTCTTCTTGCCTCTTCCTCTTTCTTCTTCTCCTCTTCCTCCTCCTCCTCCTTCTCTGGGTTCAAGCCTGAGGAATGGTAGCAGGACAGTTTAGAATTCAAGAACCAGATCCAGGATCCCACGTTCTAGGCCCAACTCGCAAACTTAGAAGCTGTGAGCCTTTAAAAAAGCTGCTTCATCATCCTCTGCCTCAGTTTCCTCTTTGGTAAAAAGGGGATTGTCATCATCATCATAATCGTTGTCCTGTCAGGAGGATTTAATCAGCTGATAAACCTAAGTGCACTTTGATTGTGCACTTGATCTATTGAATTTTGAGGGGGAGCTATGGCTTAAGGCCCTTCTACTAATAAGAACAGATGGGAATATATTTTTTTAGAGATTTTTATTTATTTATTTGGCAGAGAGAAAGGGAGAGAAGCACAAGCTGAGGGAGTGGCAGGCAGAGGAAGAGGGAGAAGCTGATGTGGGGCTTGATCCCAAGACCCCAGGATCATGACCCAAGCCAAAGGCAGATGCTTCACCCACTGAGCCACACAGACACCCCTGGACAGGAATATATTTATTTAAATTACCTTCTAATGTTAAATCTCTGAATATCTGACTTTATGAGGCATCTTCCACATTCATCAATATTATTACTGACTCCAGAATAAAATTTTGGAAGATTTTCTCCTTATCTTTGGCTCTTCTTGAGTCTTGCACTCTGGCTTTGGTTCTTTAATTTATATTTAAAATAAAGTTTTAGTCATGTTAGTCCCTCTCATTTCAAATGTTCACTATTAACTTCTCTGGGAGTACTTTGCTATTTTTCCACTCTTTTCACTGTGCTCCCAGAAACCTTTGCACTTTCTTGACTCAAGCAGATATCACCTTTGTTACCATTGTTTTGCTGCATCCTCAATACATTTTATCCTTGTTTGCTAGGGTGGGGACTTTGGTTGCTCATCTTTTTGTCCTTGTGAGGCCTTAACAAAAATATCTGGCATGTTGCGTGTACTAAATACACGTTAGCAGATTGGATACATAGAGGAAAAAGTGGATAAAAGTGTTGTTGAATCAGTATGATTTCTGTTCTTTATCGCTTATGAAAATTCCAACCTGGATTACCTGAGTGGCTCAGTGGTTTAGCACCACCTTCAGCCCAGGGCATGATCCTGGACACCTGGGATCAAGTCCCACATCCGGCTTCCTAAGTGGAGCCTGCTTCTCTCTCTGCCTATGTCTCTGCCTCTCTCTCTGTATTTTTTCATGAATGAATAAATAAGATCTGAAAGAAGAAAGAAAGAAAGAAAGAAAGAAAGAAAGAAAGAAAGAAAGAAAGAAAGAAAGAAAGAAAGAAAGAAAAAGAAAAGAAAAGGAAGTTCCACTCTTTCTATCCTCTCTTTGATGTCTTGTTAGAGTTTCACCTGGTGAATGAAGCCCTCCTTGATTATCCCAGACTTGGGAATATTTTTTTTTTCCCTAAAAATTGCTCCAGGATTAGAATCCTACTACTACTACTGCTGCTGCTACTACTACTACTACTACTACTACTACTACCACTACTACTTATTCCCCTTCTCCTCCTTCTTCCTCTCTTCATCTTTTATTATTGTTATTATAATTATTATTTAATAATTATCTTTTTTGAATTGCTACAAAGTCTTGGGGTAAGGACAATGTAATACAATCTGGTATCACCTTCAGGTCCTCACACAGCATTAGATTCATGTTAGATGCCTAGTACATTCAAGATTAGTGAAGGCTGCTATGCTTTTCCCAAAAATTCACTGGGGGCAAGGAGCCCCCCTGAAACTGAGAAGGCAAGAACCCAAAGACCCTCCAGGGAGTCTGTGGTTGAATGAACCTGTTTGGGCTTCAGAACAGACAAATGAGCGGCTGGCCAGCTCTACTCCCATTCTGAGTTTCCAAGTTGTATGCAACAAGGACTATAAATAAATTCTTAGAAAAGACAGAGGAAGAGGGACAGGAAAACACTGCCGAAGCAGGGGAAGCAGGGACATACAGGCGCTGAGAGCAGCTCAAAACAGAGCCTTGAGACATAACGCAGGTGCCTTGAAACAAGTGACTGTGGATGGAAACAGATGTGTACCAAGCCTCGCTGAGTAAGAAAGAGAAAGTGCCCTTGGGCTGTAGTAACTCTCGTTTTGCAGGATTGTCGCACTTTTGAAAAGCCTTTGAACAAGTATACCTAAATGGCGTAAAAACAAAATGACACCCAGGGATAAAGGTTGGGAAGCATCTGGCAGCAGCTTCAAGTTCTGCTAGCCGGGCCTCTTTTCCTTCCTTGGGTTTTGATTGTTTTGCTTTCAACCAAGGAATAAGAAAGAATAGCAGGCAAGTTTCCAGGGTTTGGAAAATTGTAGGACACCCCCATTACTATTAATTGCAATATACTTTCTACATTCCTTTTTTAAGAGAAGTGTTGGATTAGGAAATGTACAGGCTCATCAGCCAAAGACAGAATGCTGGCTACTATTCGGACCTCACAGGAGATTTTTGGAAAAAAAAAACCTGGAATGGTGAATGGAAAAAGGACAATCTAAGAGCAAGGCCCACCATTGAAAAGCAATCCGCAGGCACGTTTGATTCTGAAATCCCATCTCAGGTCTTTAAACTTGGAAAAAAATGTGTTTTCTTTAACTCTTGGACTGTGTCAATCATTTGTAAGACATCAGAAATTAATTAACCTTTATGTTTTCAGATTTTTCTGAAATTATGAGAAGAGAACTGAATAAAATAACAACAGTCCTGATATCTGGCAGAGGATAAAACGTGGCTTTAAGAACCTTAAGATCCTTTTAAAAAAAATGCCGACATTAAAACAAAAGCTAGATGAGGGTCGAGACACGATCTCTCAGAGATAAACAATTTCATGGATTTGATTGCTCTACTGTTCATCATTTTCTGGAGTTGTGCTTATAATGTAATGATACCATGATAGCGTAAAACCATGTCAGCTTTGCAACAAGATATGATTTTAAGTTAAAAATGAAATTGTTTCATGTTTTGGTTCTTCATTTGGCACAAATGGCACTGTACCTAAATTCAAAGGACTGATTTCATGTTTCAGTATATTTATCACTCAGTGCCCATTGGTGCTACTGTTATGTAATTGGAGTAGACTTGTAGACAAGCATTCCTTCCAACCATTATAAGATTTCTTATGCAATGATGCTGAGTTGGTTAGAAATGTAAAGTTTCAACATCATCACCATCACGATTATAATTACTTTCTTTCAAAAGTTAAGAGCAGCTCAATATGAAAAGAACATTCATGAAATAACTCTGAGAAAGCTGAAGTCGTTGCTTTGGGTCCCACTTTGGATGTTTCTTATTTGAGATGCTGGCTGTAAAGGTATATTTTTCGGTTGTTATTATTTCTGTTTATTCCTTTGCAATTTCATATACAGGAAGGCTGAGGTCCAGTGACCTCTTCACCTACTCTTAAAATAGCTTCTTTATATTGCTTTCAAAGTAAGAAGTAATAAGACTAACATAATGGGAAAAAGGATGTGCTGTGGGGCCAGACAAACCTGGAAGCAAAGCCTAGCTCTGTCTTTTAACAACTGTATCACCTCTCTGAACTCTTTGTTTGTTCATCCATGAAATTAAGACATTAGGACTGACCCTGCCTCTGATGTTTCAAGGATTTAAAACAATGTAGGTAGGTCTTTAGTAAATATTGGCTAGTGTGAAACAGTATCTCATTTGTTTTGCTCTAACAGTTGACAGATTAGGTAGGTCTACTGTCCCAGATGACTCCTTTATGACTATGCCCTATTTAGAGCCTCCTTGCAGATAAAGTCATGAAACATTATTTTCTTACAGATGGATTTCCTCTAGAGATGTATGGATATGCCTTCCTACACACTGGTACCTTCAACTGCTGATGGAAGGAAAGGTCAGTCTCATTTTATTAAAACAATAAAAATAATGTAATTTAGAAACAATTTGTGCTTTCTTCCACCTCTCTCTCCCCAGAAGAGATGAAAACTTTGCCAAACTGGTGGTATCATTCACAAATCATGATTGTGGGATGGAGAGAGCTCTCCAGAAGACATTTTCCAAACAGTGGAATTGCTTGTATTATTTTCAAAATGAAACACAAGATCTGCACTATTCTAGCAAATTTATTTTTGGATAGAAATATTTAACCCATTAATTGAATGGATAGTATTGACCTTTGCATAAACCTGATGAAAAATTATGCTGCGTGCTTGAATTCTCATGTAGAAAATGAGGCAAAGGGATCATTTAAATCTAACCTTGCATTGTACGTGAGCAAACTTCAGTAAGAAGAACTATGTGTATCTAAAGTAATATAATGTAATGCATTTTATAGCATATACTATGTGGATCTTAAAAAATGAAAGTATTGAGAATTGCCCAACAACTATAAATACCTGTAGGATTATCTCAAAGAAATAGCAACATTCCCCCCTGCCTCAATTTAACGATAAGAAGTTAATTGGCGGCAGATGTCACCCTCAACAAGCATAACTGATTTGTCTTTTTTTTTATTTGACTTTTAATGATTCAAATAAGAATGAAAGTACAATTGTCTCTCTTTAATTCACATTGCTCTGAAATGTTCATAGACAGGTATATTGCCATTGTAACGCAGTTAATTCAAGTGTTTGTTTTTTGTTCTATTACCATACTGTTTTGATTACTATAGTTTTATACTGTATCTTGAAATCTGGCATTGTGATAACTCCAGCTTTGTTCTTCTTTCTCAAGATTGCTTTGGCTAATAGGGGTCTTTTGTGGTTCCATACAAGTTTCAGTATTATATGCTCTCATTCTGTGAAAAATGCTATTGACATTTTGATAGGGATTGTTTCTAACCTGTAGATCGCTTTGGGCAGTATGAACACTTAACAATATTAATTCTTCCATTTCACGAGCATGGGATAGCTTACTATTTGTGCTGCTTTCAATTTCTTTTATCAATGTTTTATAATTTCAAGAGTAAGTATTTCAGCTCCTTGGTGAAGTCTGTTCCTAGATATTTTATTCTTTTTGGTGCATTTGTGAATGGAATTGTTTTAGTAATTTCTCACTCTGCTACTTTGTTATTAGTGTATAGAAACATAACTGATTTCTGAGTATTAACTTTTTATCCTCCAGCTTTACTGAATTCACTTGGAACTTCTAATTTTTTGGTTGAGTCTGTAGGGTTTTCTATGTATAGTATCATGCCTTCTGCACATAAGTGACAGTGTAATTCTTAGAACTGGTATAGCCTATTGAATGCCCCCCACAAACTAAGATCACAGCTGGAAAAAATTAGAAGCAACTTAATTGCAGGGAGATGCCTGGAAATACTTGAAGTGAAATGGGTTCATAAACAAAAGAGGTAAATTATTTTATTGGGTAAACAAAAAGTGTCTTTGAAACCTATGTTGCCAAAAAACCATAAGTTCGTTTACCTATTCATTTTGCTTAACATAGGTTTTTTTTTTTTTAATGATAAGTAATTTGAAGGCCTGAAGCAGACATGCTATTTAACTATTTTTTAAATGTGGTCCAGAAAAGGAGAAATCAAATGATGATTGTATCATGGTTAAATGAAAAACATGCATAAAAGAAAGGTAGTGGAGGAGAAGAGTAAGTTCACTAGAGCATACAATTTATTTGAATATGTCTTTCTGAGTTTATGACTTTATGAATGGTGCAAATGGGAAAGATTACCATTTGAAGTGTCCATGCTAGTTCTCAGTATAAAGGAACCTGTTCCATAAGAGACTCTTCTCTTGTATACAGATTTGTATGTTCTTTCTTATTAGGTCACAATATGTTGTGCTTTAGTATGGCTGATGCTCTTACTGTGTGTACAAAATACACGGTACAAAAATCTAAACCTTCACTTTGAACCTGATTCTCTCTGTTGTCTCAGGTTTAGCATTAAGACTCCTTGGCATAAATCTTCAAAATGGAAATAATCATGTATCCATAAGACCTAGGGCCTATTCAAAAGAAAAATGATACTCTTTAGTGCCACAGACCAGGACCATCACTGAGAAAGCAATCCCCGTCACTGCTTCAAATGTTTCCTTTTTTAATAAATTATGTTTTTCCTTCATAACATTTGGATGTGTTTTTCATTTTGCTCTATGGACACTAATATTTTATAAGTTTTTTCCCACTTCTAAATTCTGGACACATGATCATCATTCTCCTTGACTACTGAGGACATTTTCTTGAAGCCATTTATAGATACAAACACTTCCTCCCAGACTTCATATAGACTTCACTCCATGATAATAATGTCTTTTGAGCAATTGAATGCAAGGACTCCTAGATGTAATGTGGAAGGCAGAAAGGAAATTCACCGTGGATGGAAAAGAAAATGAACCACCAGAGACAAGATAAATGCGTACAATAAATATAATATTGTACCCCAGGGGATGAGAGAGTCACTGTACCTAATGGCTACAGAATATGGTTAAGCCATAAAGATAACATAAAATAAAATAGTACACTATTCCCAGTTGCCACTCTTCCAAATGTTGCCATAAACCTAGCAGTACCACCGGAAAAATTAACAGACATTTCCATGATGCATGGACCACCAACGAGGCTCAAAGAGATATGACTCAATTGTAGTTTTCTGGTTTATCTTTTAAAAGCAGTTTGCATAGGAATGTAAAGTAAAGACCAGCTTCAATTTCCAAAAGAAACCTAAACTGTACATAATTTATAAATTCACATAAAGGGGTGTGTATATACCACTATTAAGGCCCAGGTTGGCATTATTAAGGAATTATACAATTATGAAGAAATAATTATAAGTAATGAGTAATTATTGAGGCTGTTATTAAGGAATAATGACAAAATTCATGAATTTTAGGGATAATTACCTATTTTAAAGAAATTATAGTTTCCAAATATAATGTATATATTATTTTTTAAACTTTTAGAATTATGAAATACAATGAACAAATAGTGCATAAACATAAAATAGTGTCTTATTCAGCTGAATGAAGTGTAATAAAAAAAACACCTGGGTTTTTTATGCCTAAGTCAAGAAACAGAATGTTGATACATCCCAGAAGCTCTTCTCTATCATAGACTGCTCCCTTTCCCCTAGTGACAACTACTTTTCCAAATTTTTTATAGCTTTATGGAGGTATAATTGTCTGCACATATTTAAAGTCTGCAATGTGATAAATTTTGCTTTATTTAGATGCTTGTAAATCAGTTATCATAATAGAGTCACTGAGCATATGTGTTAGCCCCTCAAATTTTCCTGTACCCCTTTACAATTCTTCTTTACATTTTCTATTGCACGCCCATCCCTAGGTATCCAATCTTTTTTTTTCTGTTCCTATATTTTAGTTTGAATTTTCCTATAATTTTCCAGAGATGGAATCATACAGTTGTATTCTTTGTCTTTCTGCTTTTCCTCTGCACATTTGTTTTGAGACTCAGCCATCTTGTGATGTTTATTAATAACTCATTGTTTTGTATTACTAATAGCCCATGATATATATAATGTTAAGATATAATAGTATGTAATTATATAATATAGAAATAATAATATAATTACTTATATTGTATATATTATTTTATAACAATATATTATAATAGAACATTATGTATAGAAAACAATTATTTTATCCACTTTCCTGTTGATGGACAAATACATTTTTGTCAGTCTGGTATCCTTTCACATACAGGAGCATCAACCTTCTGTGAACATTCCTGTACATGTTTTTATATGGGTACATGCTTTCCCTTAAAATACCAAGGAGTAGAATGGCTGGGTTATACTGTAGATTTATTTTTAAATGTTTAGATAACTGCCAAATGATTTTTCCAAAGTGGTTCTATCTGTTTACATTCCCACCAGCAGTACATGAGAGTTTCAATTATTCCACATCTTTGTCAAAACTACGTATGGTCTGTCTTTGAATTTTAGCAATTCTATTTAGTAGGAAGTGATATTCCATTGTGTTTTTAAAATTCATTTTCTAAATGACTAATAATGTTGAGCCAATTTTCATGTGTCTATTCCTCATCTGTGTATCTTCTTTGGTAAGGTGCTTGCTAAATTCTTTATTCTTAAAAAAAAATCCATTGTTTGCTTTTGCATTTTCAAGTTCTAAAAATTCTTTATATGCAAGTCTCTTATCAGATATATTATTTGCAAAAATCTTCTGCTAATCTATGGTCATGCTATCCCCTTCACAATGTCTTATGAAGAACAGAGATTTTTAATTTTGATAAAATATGATTTATCAATTTTTGTGGTTCATGCTTTCTGGGTTGAGTCTAAGGAATTTTTACACAGCCAATTTTAACAAGCCATTTTTCCCCTTAAGTATTCTTTAAGAAATGCTATAGCTTTACATTTTACATTTAGGTCCATGATCCACTTTCTGTTTATTTTTGTATATGGCACAAGCATGGCTCAAAGTTCCTTTTTTTTCCATATAGGTATCCAATTGTTCCAACAGTATTTATAGAGAATTTTAAATAGCCTTCGCTCAATAACTTCTAAAATAACTAGAGAGACAATTAGTAAACATATAGAGACTATGTAGATAATATACTTTAAATCAAAATAAAATAGTGTGGGTGACAGAGAATTGTGATTTTTAGCATTTTAGAAGTGAAAAAGAGATAGACTAGGAAATTTTATTCTTTGTTTCCTTTCCAACAGCTCTGGGCCCATTGGAAATCTGTCTTCCTCCCTAGTGTAATGCCTAGGAAATTATTCTGTCTCAATATCCTGAGTGCCCAATTGCCTATTATCAGTATGATGAAGGTTTTGGATTCTTGGAAACAGTCAAATGCAATATTTCACTATGTAATTAATTTCTGGTGGGAGTTTTCCACCAGATGTTGACAATGTTTCTATTATGCATTCAGAATATTTGGGATAAAAATGAAAATTTTCTCCCAATCAAGAAAAATTATATATATATATATATAAAGAGAGAATTATGAATTTTATATATATAATAAATTTATGTATATATATACATTATATATATATATATAATGATGAACATCATAGATTATGAGGACCAGTAGTTTAGCTGGGAACAGATACTGTATCAGGCAAAATTCAGATTCTAGGCTATTTATGATGATCCAAGATGCCAATGATGACATTAATAAATTACCTTTGGAAGAATATCATTAATAACTATTTTAAGCCTTTATGTGTCAAGAACTGTAATTTTTTTATGTTTCAAATGCTTCATCTAGAAAGCAGTGAGGTTAAAATTGAATATAATGTGCAAGGAAAGAGAAGTAGAAAATGTGGCTGTTATCTAACCCTGAAATTCTTTAACCACATTAGGCTAAATAGTTACTTTCCCCTCTTTGAAAATCACATGTTGTTATGTAACAGAAAAGTGTAGGTTTATATCCACTACTTTAGCTTTCCTGAGAGATAAAACTGAAGCCAGAATTGTCAAATACACACATAAACACACACACACACACACACACACACACACTTAATAAAATAGGTTATAACACAGGCACATTGAAAAGGTAAATCTCTATCTCTTGTTCAACAAGTTCAAAAACTAGGATATAACTGCAAGACATTCACCTTGAAAACCCTGAGAATATAAAGTGTAATCCATGTTGGATGCCATCTCCTATCCAATTAATACTTGTTCCCTATCCTGTTACCATGAAAGCTTCATAACTAGTTCACAAGACGTACCCTTGGGACATCTGGACTTTAATTTTTTTTTTTAAAGATTTTATTTATTTATTCATGATAGTCACATGGAGAGAGACAGAGAGGCAGAGACACAGGCAGAGGGAGAAGCAGGCTCCATGCTGGGAGCCCTATGTGGGATTCGATCCCGGGTCTCCAGGATCGCGCCCCGGGCCAAAGGCAGGCGCCAAACCGCTGCGGCACCCAGGGATCCCACATCTGGACTTTAAAGGTGATGGTTAGCTCCTGTGAAATACAACCCACTATTTATGACCTCACTGATGTTACTGTGTAAATTAACTGGAATATAAATGGCTTGGATTTACCTAATCAAGAAACATCAAAGGGCTTTTCCAACTTTTGCCATTCACGATTGACTGTAATAAAAATCATACTCAAACAAATTCATTTCTTAAAAACATAAAAGGTGAGGGGCACCTGGGCTCAGTGATTGAGTGTCTGCCTTTGGCTCAGGTCATGATCCCGGGGTCCTAGGATGGAGTTCCACATTGGGCTCCCTGTGGGGAGCCTGCTTCTCCCTCTGTCTGTGTCTCCACCTCTCTCTTTGTGTCTCCCATGAATAAATAAATAAAATCTTAAAAAAAAAAAGAAAAACACAAAAGGTGAAACATTTCCTCTAACACTTAATATTGTATCTGTTATCTGCATTCAGTGGCTTGCTAGTAGCATTCATCTCATGCTAAGGAATGATACTCCATAAGAAAATAGTTTTAGAAATAATAACATGTAGAGAAACTAAACTGTTCACTTCCAAACAGAATGTAAATGACTAAGAAGCAATTACGATCTCCTCAGCTTCAAAAAAACTGAAATAGAATATTAATAATGAAAAGAAGTAGAGCTAGGATAAGAGGTTCATTGTTTAATGAGATTGTACTCGCAGTGCTCTGAACAGGGTCCTCAGCATCTCTACTTCCAGATCCAAGCTCTCATTCCTGGCACTCACTCTAGACGCTGGGAGTATCTCCTGCTGACACAGCTGAGTCCCTCTCTAGGATTGTCCTTGGCTGAAGAGAATTTATGTCTCCTCCTTGGGGATGGTCTATGTTCAGTGATTTGTCTCTGCATCAGGTCTCACTCCTTTGCCTTGACTTGAGGCATCTTGAAAGGACCATTCCAGTTGCAGAACTTCCCTCTGGATTGGCTAAACCCCGTGATGCATCTGCTTCTCCTTCAGTCCTTCTCTCCTTGCTCCTTATAGGTGATGGGCTTAAGACCTCTCCCAAGGAAATCTTTTGTACATACATCTCCATGTAGGGGTCTGTTTTTGGTGGGGAGCCTGACTTACAGAGAGTCAGTTTCTCTCTCTGAGCAGAGAAAACAGCACTTTTCTCATGAATAAACTTGGCTCACTTTCCTTCCAGGATCACCAGGAGCATTTTTGTCACACAACATTAGTCTTAATTAGTACACAAAAATTCTATTTGCAATCATTTTCTACATCATACTTCCATTCAGCTTTTAGAATCATGAGGAATTTCATGAGCACAAGTGAAACCAGGAGACTCAGTAAATCACGTTGGTTAATAGTGGAAAGAGAAAGTAGAGAAATTAGAACTGGTGATTTCGGTGTTTGTGTAATTATAGAATTACTGTTTTGTTATTGGGCTACATTCAAAACACTTTCTCTTATTTTTCTTCTTACTAATCTTTCATGGATCTGAATTTTATATAAACTACAAATAATGTGGAGATGGTATCTATCAATTTTAAAAGGGCATACTTCCCTAATATAATTTTCTAGAGATTAGAAAAAGGTGTATATTGATGCTTTTGAGTTAGAGAAATCACTAAGAAAAAAAGAAGCAAATTTTAATTTTCCAAGTTTAATTTTGATCATTTCCATTAGCACCAACAATATATGTAGCAACATTAAATCATCAAAGCAATCCTAGTATTTTTTTGCATAAAATCAGTAATATTTTAAACATTTCAAATCACCACCAGAGGAAAAAAAAAGTAAGTCATCCATTGGCACAAGCTCTATGATATACTCATGTTTTTAAATTGAACATATACTTATTTTAAATTAAAGCATCTGAGAATCATAGGGCCTGAAATATGAAATATACTGGTTAAATACAGTGGTATATTGGAGCTGACTTGCACTGGCTCATGAGAACCAATTGTGAGCATCTCTTTCCAACTTCGCCTTCAGTGATAGCACGTTTGTAGCTTAAAATGGACCATTGTGATAGTATTTACGTATAAGAAATCTGTAAAAAAATACACATTAGGGCTTTAATTATATTTTTTCTGGTTGTTAAACTCTTACCAGGACTCCACAATCTGTAGACCAGATGATGGGCTCCAAATTAAAATATCCAAAAATAAAAATGGAAAATACTTCAAATAATTTATAAGTATTAATTAAAGAAGAAAGTAGGAGATCAGGGGTTTTCCAATGAATTCTTATTTGATTTCTATATTCTGGGGAAAAGATCTGTAGAGTGCCTAATTACTACACTCTCTCTATTTTTTTTAACACATGCGGCAAATCATCATTAAAATGTTATAATTAAGGGGCAGCCCCGGGGGCTCAGTGGTTTAGTGCCGCCTTCAGCCCAGGGCCTGATCCTGGGGACCCGAGATCGAGTCCCACGTCGGGCTCCCTGCATGGAGCCTGCTTCTCCCTCTGCCTATCTATGCCTCTCTCTCTCTCTCTCTCTGTCTCTTATGAATAAATAAAATCTTTTTAAAAAATGTTATAATTAAGAACTTTTTTATTAATTCAATATTTCAAAGAGTATTTTTTCTCAGAAAAACACATGAGTTTTCTCTAAAGATGAGAAACAGAAGTGCAAGTTTTTGTGAAGATTCAACAGAAAAAAAGGAAGGATTTTACTTTCTGTCTTTACTTGTGATTAGCCAATCCTCCAGCAGTTTATGCTTTATTGGAGGTAAGTTTGACAAGTAGTGTTCAGAGGAGATTATAGCAATGCTTATAATACATTTGACATATGTTATCACAAGGTAACATTTAAAAATACCTCCTTCAGGAATGTCTAGCAAAACTCATTTCATTTATCCTAACATTTCTTTCAGCTCTTGACTATCAGATTAAAAATTACAATTTCGTTGTATGTTTATTTGGCATTAAAAGATCACAAAGCTTTGAAAAGATTTTTGAATTAGGTCTCTATTATGACAAAATGAAAATGATTGAACTAGCACTGGTCCTCGAATCAGGAAGAAGTAATAAGGGAAAAAAACATTTATTTTTCTGCCCTTACAAAGAAGTTATAGTACCTAGCTAACAGATGATCAAAAGTAATTGAGCATCAAAAGGATATCTGAAAATAAAAAGGATCTGACATGTTTTATAGGAACCTGAATTCTAATTTTCTTTCCTTTTCCTCTTTCTCTTTCTTTCTTTCTTCTTTCTTTCTTTCTTCTTTCTTTCTTTCTTTCTTTCTTTCTTTCTTTCTTTCTTTCTTTCTTTCTTTCTTCTTTCTTTCTTCATCTGAATTGCCTCTGTTTTCTCTGGATACCTTTAATTTGTTTGTTTGGTGTCTTCAGATTGGAAATTCTTATTCAAAATTCTGGTGATCCTCTGGTATAACTCTAGAAAAACCTTTGGAATTCCATAACATACATATAATGTACAAGATGCATATTAGTTAATGGGTTTGCATGTGGGGTGATCAGACTGCAGCTGGCCATTTAGTTAGAAGTCCCTCTGGCAAGTAAATCACACCTCTTAGGTTTTAAAGCAAACAATTCTTTAATCTTCTTGAGATGGGGTTCTACTCCTAGTTGCTAAAATTCCAGGTGGAGGATATGGGAAGGAGTTTGAGAGACGGTATTGGTTTTTGATGCTGCATAGCAAGTTACCATAAACCCAGGGGCTTAAAACACATTTATGATCTCTAAGTTTCTGTAAGTCAGGTGCTGGCATGACTCATCTGGGTCTTCTACTCCAGGTTCTCTTTTGACAGACTGAAATCCAAGGCTGTGGTCTTATCAGAGGCTCCAGTGAGATAGATCTACTCCCAGGATCCCTCACATTGTTGAGAGATTTCTTTTCCTTGTTGTTTCAGAACTGAGGCTCCCATTTCTTTCAACTACTTTGTGTATACTCAGCACTCCACTTTACCTCACCTCTGGGTAGTAGCCATAGTCTGGAGTCTAACTCTTATGAGATTTTTAGGGCCAGTCAAACTCTTAGGTTGCAAATTCTTCCTATCTGCCAAGTCTTTTCCTTTCCTGAATCTGCAGTTTTCTTAAAGTCTGTTGAAATTTCTGAATTGTATTTGAGTTCTCTCTATTTTTTTTGTTTTTGTAGAGTTTCTCCTTTTATTTTTTTTTCTTTTTTTTTCTCCTTCTTTTAATGTTAATTTTATTGTTATTTTAATGAGGCTGGGGAGGAGAAGAAATCTGCCATATTTAACTTGCTGTTTCTCCTTAAGATTTTGGATTTTTCCTTTCCTTTTTTTTTAAAAAAAAATCTGTTTATTCATGAAAGACACAGAGAGAGAGGCAGAGACATAGGCACAGAGGGAAGCAGGCTCCCCACAGGGAACCCCATCCAGGCCCTGTGATCAGGGCCTGAGCTAAAGGCAGATGCTCAACCACTGAGCCATCCAGGTGCCCTGGATTTTGCTTTTCCCAATGCTATGCCTGCTCTCTCATATCCACAGTATCTCATGGGAGGATAAAACCAGAGCAGTGTCTCTGTTTTCCCAAATCACATGAAGCATCTTTTCAGAGTTCTTGCATCAGAAAATATAGAAGGAAAATAAAATAGAAAGATTAGCTAATGACAACAGTTAGATACAGGAACTCTTAGGTCCTGGAATAGTCATGGTCAGAGCAGGTATCCCCAGAAAAGATCTGATGGGGAGCCCCAAAGCCTGGAGTGCCCATGGGCCTCAGAGAAACCCACTTTTTAGCCAGAGAAGTAGCCTTGCCTTCTGGCATCCCTTAGGCCACTCTTTAATTAGTACACAAGAGGAAGTACCTTGGCATATTTCACAAAGATAGGCTACACAGTCTTTGCAAGTGCAGTACATGCGACAGCAGCAATGTGTGGAACTGTAGCCATCGCAGTTCATTCTGTGTCACCCAGTAGGAGAGGAAGGTCAGGATTGCATTTTCATTGTGTCCATGTGTCTCTCCTTCAAATCACTAAGGACCAAATGCATTACCTCCTAGTGACACATTTTCGCCCCTCAATAAGGCATTAGAATTTGATAAAGGGAATGCAAAATCAAACAAGAGCAAAGAAGAATGCTGTGCAGACTTAGATCTGTTAAGTATAACCAATTTAAAATACTAGAAAATCTGCATCAGGTGTCGGAACGCCCTCCCCCTCCCAAATCAAACCCAGGTCCTAATATTAACTTCTATAACTAAAATCCTGTTGAAGTGGTTATTCCACAGTGAAAAAGTAAGCTACCCCTGAATTTATTCACATTTCCATTCTTTGGGATGGAGATACTGCTTACAGGTTTGTTATGTGAGTATTTCCTAGTTGCTAGCCTTAAGAATTTCCTAATATACAGGGACGCATTCTCATTTTTTGTCTTGAGTTAATTCTAATAGATGCGGCATATGGAAAGTATGCATGTAACGGTGGGAGTGTATGTGTTTCAAGGAAAGTTTTTGAAAATTATCCTAAAAATTTTAATTTTAAAATTAAAATAATTTAATTATTAATTGCTGAATATGCCCGACAACAAGTATGGATGTTTTGGGGGAGGACAAATGAAAGACCTCAAGAACATAATTTGACCAAATTGTTGCTACTGTGATTCAGTTCTCTCCCCTAAACACTAAATATTCCTGACTGTCTCACATAGTTTGGTGACACGGAGCTAAAAAGAACACTATTCTTCTTTTGTAATTAACATGGAGTGGTAGGGACCATACATTATTCTCTTATCACCCAGTGAGTAAATGATACTGGGCCCTTCCAGTGGACCCTGTTTATCCACCTGCAGCAGAAGCTCAAACTGAAATAAGCAATTTGGGCCTCACATTCTCTTCTCTGTTAACTTGACAATGTCCTGTTTTGTATTTGCTGCAAGCCACACCCCGAGACTTCAGAATGCACTTAAAAATAAAAAATAAAACACTTGCCACATCCTTATTCAGCAATTTAGAAATCCTCTAATTATTAATATTATTTTTTCCTATAGAGGGATATTGGCTTCATACAGTGAGCACTAATCTTTGTTTTAGAAAAAAATGCAAGTCTTAGCATTTCTTTAATCTATGTCTTTTAAGGGTAAGCTGTTGAAACTTAGAAAGGAGAGAAAAAAAAAAAAAGGACTGTATCCAGCGATTATTTGGAAAAAAAAAGAATGACCTCAAAAATTTGAACTTAGATGCATGAAAGGAAATACATCATATATATTTTTTTCCTATGGGTGATGACAGGGCTTAAGATGCAAAATGCTATGCTTGCCTGGAAAAGCTACCTATTTTAAAAAAAAATTAGAGTTTAAATGATCTCCTGGGTACTACTATGTTACTCAGGACTGTCGACACAGAGAAATGAGGCATTCCAGTTACTGAAATGTTGAGAAATGGCCCAAACACTGCCAAGTGCATGTCCCCTACCGTGAGCCATTTCTACTTTCCCTGGACACTAGCCCAATTATGGAGTGATAGTCATTCCAATGCCAAATATGGAGACTCAGGATGCCAGGCCAGAAATGTCCCTTGATGTTTTCCCCTGTACTCATTCAAGAGAATGAACATATAATTGTTAACTGTGATAAGATAATACTTCGCTCACTCTTGTAAAAGTGTCTAAAAAAGTCTTCAGATTTTCCAGCAACATTTGGATAGTGATATGTAGTATATGGTGTGTGCCAAACTCAAAGTTACAAAGCCTTATTCTTGGCAACAACTACAAACAATTTCCATTTTACTATGAAAACTAAAAGAACACACAAAGTTACAGTCTTCTTCTCTGGGGTATTTCCAACGTGTTATCCTAGAGTAAGTATGTTCTTCTTTTGAATCATTTTTCCACCAGAATCACAAGTAATGTAAAAGGACAATTAAAATGATTATTCTAGAACATAAAACCCTCACAAAAGAATATTAAAATGTTACTTATTTTCTTTTGGCTGATTATAAAAAATCATTTAGAATGGTACATTTAGAAAGTAAAGTAAAAATATGATAAAATGTCACCCGTAGTTCCTATATCCAGAATTACAAGTAATGTCATTGTTTTTGTGCATGTATTTCCGGATAGATATGTATGCACATGTATTTTGTGTCTATGCTTTTGCATGTTTATTTTATCATGATTTGTGATCGTACTGTGTAAGTTACTATTTAAGTTTTCCCTTATCATGAACATTTTTAAGGTATCTGAAATCATGAGTGCAGATAAATTTTACAAAATGCTTTGGTCAGAAAATATTTATGTGTCATCATAAGCAATGGCTACCATAAGCAATATAATTGTAGAGTGACATATCTGGAATGGTTTTTAAAAGTCTTTAAATCTTAAAACAATCTATCCATAAAGGAATATTGGATTTACTCTATAGAAGTTTGGACCTTCATTTACCTGCTTTTGTAAGAGAAATGCCATAGGCTCGGACTATCATAATTTTTTTTCTTATGTGGATGCTGTAATCTGGTTTCCATTTTGACTTATTTTTCCTCTTTGAAAGAAGTGGCAACCTGGTTTTCTTGAGTATTCCATTGAGTCACTTCATGTATTTTTTTGGTACAATTTATGTTCCCTGTTTAGAACTGTGTTACACAGGATAAATATTTTGAATAAAAATATACTATGTACATCAGTTTATATATTCCTACTGATTTTATTTTTGAAATGAATTTTAAGTTCACTTATGAATCAGGTGTCACTTCAGGTATTAAATTCCTTTGTCCAAAGTGTGGCCACCGCCTTGGCTATGCTAGGAATGTAATCCTCTCTGGACTAGATAGTTTCTATTTGTTCCTCCAGATTCACTCTGCCCTTCCTTTTTTCCTGTGCTCTGTCTTAGGAAGCTGGTCTTTTGGGGTTCAGACACTGGGAAGTTTGTGTCGAAGTCAGGCGGTGGGAGAAAAGTGAGGCCAGATGCCTCATCCACAGGCTCCCTCACTGTGGGGGTCCCTCACTCTCTCTCTCCTCTACTTGTGACATCTTATCTGCTTTGTCCAAATCCCTGTCTTCTGGTCTGCCCAGAAGCTGGCTCTGTTCTTCTGTGTTTTATTTGGTAGAGAGGAGTAGACTTAGAGTCACAAGATTTAGGGAAAAAAAAAAAAAAAAGCAAGAGAACATGGCCTATTTATACTAAAACATTTATAACATTTATTTGTTATTTACTTGAAATATAAATTTAATGGAGCACCTTATATTTTATCTGCTGATCCTAGGAGTGATATAATCATTTTGCTGCCCTCTCATGCCGTTTATCTTTGTGCTTTCCTTACCAGACCCCCACATGGGTCCTTTGTCAACCAGATGTTCTCAGGTTTTCCTTGTTTGATTATTCCATTTGTTTCCTATTAGGAACCTCACTGACACACTGTCTCATCAACTTTTCCATCATCAAGCTAAGTTTAAGATAAACCAATTTTAGGTGTCTTTACTTGGTGTATCTTGATTTGTACCTGTGTTAAAAGGAAAGGATGTCTGTCCCATCTCAATGTAAAAACAAATAGTCATGAGCTCTTTTAGGTTATAGAATGCAATACATTATGTCAAAAATGACAGAGAAAATAGCATCTATAGTGACCCTATGTCAGAAATCCCAACTATGCCAGGTTAGATCTGGAGTATATATGACCCAACTTAATTATTCATACAGTTCTCTTTCCATCCAGGTTAGATCTAATGTATTACAGGATCAGCCCAAACATCATGGTGAAAAGCTAAGGAAAGTATACATTGTGTTCTTGGCATATTCACTATATAACTGTGTGTCCTTCAGAAAGGTAGCTAGCTTCCAGGGGCACCTGGGTGGCTCAGTTGGTTGAGCCTCCAACTCTTGATTTCAAATCAGGTCATGGTCTTGGGGTCATGAGACTGAGCTCAGCATTTGGCTCCACATTCAGTTGGGAGTCTGCTTGAGATTCAATCTCTCCCTCTCTCTCTGCTCCTCCCTCCACTTTCTCTCTAATATAAATAAACAAATCTTTAAAAAAAAAAAAAAAGCAAGGTAGCTAGTTTCCAGAGTTCATAATTTACCTATGAGTAATGTAATTATAATAGTGTGAATGCCTTAGATATTCTTTTTTTTTTTTCAAAGTAAAGGATATTTTTACTATCAAAATCTTTGGGTTCTGTTTCCTCATCTTTAAAACAAAGAGAAGGAAATGATTTGGTATGGGCAGAGCACACAGAGGATGTTCTAGTTGTTCGTAGCCATTGCACACATAAAATAATGTGTTACTTGATTACCAAATCTGAGTGTGAGATGCTACTTTGACTAGATTTAGGAGTAAAATAGCCATATGATTTATTATCCAAAGCAGGCAATTAAAAAAAAACCCACCCTGCTTTATTATTATACAATTTACTTATACTCAAGTGCACCCATTTTAAGTGTATCCAATGAGTTTTGACAAATACACACACTTATGCAATCACCACCCCTATCAAGATATAGAATATCTCCATCATTCCAAATGGTTCCCTTATGTCTCTTTGCACAGTTTCTACCCACAATTAGCCCAAGGCAATTCTAGGCTATTTTCTGTCATTGTTGATTAGCTTTGCAAAGGACTTGTGAAATACAGTTTATTTTATAAATAGTCCCAGATGGACCTCTAGTCAAGAAAGAATTTCAGTTACAATAAGAAGTCACTCTGGAAATTAAATCATAAATGTAAAGAGGAACATCAAATTCCTTTTTTGTCCTTCCCAACTTCAGAGATTAGCCATTGCAGAAAATTGCCATTTTATGAATAAGGGACAAAAATGTACATTTTTACTTTTTTTTGTTACTTTTTAACATTTTTTTACATATTACATTTTTATATTTTTGCTATTGTCATACTTGTAGCTTCATTTAATAATTAATGGTGACCCAATGCATTATTCTAATACTCTACAGAGAACATATGCTCTTTGTTTCTTCTCAGTAAGTTGGATTTTGAAATTTGATTTAGTAATTTTAATTATTATATTAGGCAATGGTAGGAAGGCATGTTTTGCTTCTGGCTTGTTTAAGTCGAGAGAATTTATTTTATCTTCAGCCTATACATTCCTCAGCCTACAGACACACACACACACACACACACACACACACACACATATACACAATTCCCTAAAATAGGAAGCAAACCCTTCATCAGTGAAAAAAAGTTTGTTAGTTTATAGTGCAGGAAAAGGGAAAATAGGAATCCTATTTACATTTTGATTAGAGAATTGTTTTTTGGGGTAGGGGTGGCCCGTTCTTTGTAATTCAGCATGTTTACCAGCAGGCCTGACCTCTACCCACTAGATGTCAGTAGTAAACCCCCTCCAGCCAGGCTAATCAAAACTCTCCAGACCTTGCCAAACGTACCCTGAGGGACAAAATCACCCTTTGGAGAATCACTTTTGGGAGTATTGGGATGTATAACATTTTTTACTCTCCTATTAAGATAGCAATCAACTAGAAGTTGACCTATAAGATTCTCCTGCGGCTTAAATCATTGTTTGGCATTAATATTGCTACATATTAATGTTATGCATTGACATTTTTGCCCACTAACATTACGCCCATAAAAACGACGTCAATATGTACTGTGGGATGATAGGTAAAGCAGGAATCATGGCATTTATTATTTTTTTAAATTAATTAATTTTTTTTAATTAGGGCAGGATGCAATGGACAGATTTACAATTAATTAGGAAAAACTTCCAAGGGGTGGAAGATTTCTTTCTTTTTTTTTTTTTTTTGAAGCAATAACATGCAATAAAACTATCATAGGTTACATTAAATTTTAATTTGTATGTAAATTAGCTAGTTTGCCTGAAACATCGAAATCATTAATCCACTGTTGTTCTTCCTCAGTAGAGGAGCAGTGAGAGCGGATTTCCCCAATTGGCTCGCTTTGTACAAAGATAACAGATCCAAGATCTG
Organism: Canis lupus familiaris; assembly: GCF_011100685.1. Classification (NCBI taxonomy): domain Eukaryota; kingdom Metazoa; phylum Chordata; class Mammalia; order Carnivora; family Canidae; genus Canis; species Canis lupus. The sequence continues at coordinate 10,137,815 of NC_049230.1, forward strand.
CAGTGCAAAGAATTTGGAGAAACAAACAAGTGAGCAAGCCATCAAAATGTGAGAAGTAGGAAAAGCCCTCATTTGGATCAGGAAAGCATGTATCAGCCGTTTATATTTAGTAAATTGTTCAGAACACAGCTCGTGGCTTCCTATCAGTACGAATTAGAGATAACCTTTCACTATAAAAAAAAAAAAACAATTAGATTGTTGCACTCGCTGAAATGCACACATGTGACTAAGATAAGTTCCCAGGTTAATTCCTCTAATTCATCTCTCTTTCTCCATGGACTCTCAGAATCCAGATTATTTAACCCTGAGAGGAAGTATGTCAAGACGGTTCTCACCCTTGTGCTTGAGAACTAACGTATTCTGAGATCCCACAGAGGACAGTTTCCTTGTGATTTACCAAGTGAATGAGCAGCGTGGCTGAGAAAAGTACTTTACCCTTCTACTTGGATGGCCACACGTCTTGGCCCTCAGCTCTTTGCAATTTATTTAGAATTTACTTATAACCTGTGTTCCTGCAATAGTGGCCATCTCTACATACATGGAGAGGAGAGGTATCCACAGCATGGATTTACCAGAGCAGCTTTTTAAATGAGTTCCCAATTTAAGTCTCCATCATCTTCCTAACCTGCCATTTGTGAATGAGTTAAAATTCCTAACTTTATTTTTCTTTAAAATAGTATTCTGATAGTATTCTATTTATAAAAATAATTTTAAGAGCATTTCAAACTTCCACCTCCAGACACACACACACACACACACACACACACACACACACACACACACTTCAGAATTCAGTTCAATAGCCTGTTTTCCTTGCTCAATGCTTTTTCTTATTTATACTACTTTTCAGTATTAAATTCATAAAGTATAGAAGGTATGCCTTAATAGATCTATTAATTATTCACTCTTTTATGAGCAATTAAGAGCATTGGTTTTGCTCTTAAAAGTATGTACCCCTACATATAATGCATTTATATCAAATATCCTGAGACAGATTTTCCACAGATTACAAACTCATTTTGCATATCTCAATTTATAAACTTTGTTAAAAGATACCTTTCTCTTAAAATATGGAATTTTTATAGTAATTTTCATTTTTTGCTACTACTGTTGACACTGGGGTCTCCCAGCTTATAGTTAGGTGCAGAATGCCTCTAGATAAACATCTAGCTTTAATAAGCCCAGGTGGGGAAAAATGGTTATTTCAAATTATCTTAATCGCATCTTCCTTCAGCAGACTTACAAAGGGACTTCTGTTGCAGCCTAAAAAGCCAGTTAAGAATGTGTGTGAGAGGGATCCCTGGGTGGCGCAGTGGTTTGGCGCCTGCCTTTGGCCCAGGGCGCGATCCTGGAGACCCGGGATCGAATCCCACGTCAGGCTCCCGGTGCATGGAGCCTGCTTCTCCCTCTGCCTGTGTCTCTGCCTCTCTCTCTCTCTCTCTCTGTGACTATCATAAATAAATAAAAAAATTAAAAAAAAAAAAAAAAGAATGTGTGTGAGAGAGAGTGTGTGTGCGTATGTGTGTGTATGGGGAAGGTCAGAGGTTGGGCAACAAGGAGAAATTTGTGTCAGGTTATGAGTATGTAAATTCAACACATTTTCAATAGTTTTTTAGAGAGTTGTCCCCATAAAGGATATTCTGGGAGATTTGGTGTGCTGTGCATTCAATACATTGTAGCGTCTTACTCTCAGGAGCTATGTAGATTCACACAATTGAAAAAGAATACTTCTAAAATCAAGGGTATTCAAGTAGTTGGAAGACCCTAGTTGTTGAAAGGAGCATACCAGTGTAACTGTGAACTCTCCACTGGAGGGGAATAAACTTTTCATTACTAAGTAATTCCAAAGATGAATATTCCCTCTTCTTTTTGACATGCTTTTCTTTCTTTCTTTCTTTCTTTCTTTCTTTCTTTCTTTCTTTCTTTCTTTGTTTCTTTCTTTTCTTTTCTTTTCTTTTCTCTTTTCTTTTCTTTTCTCTTTTTTCTGTTTTCTTTTAGTATCAGTTTGGGACTTTTGATGCTTTAACCTTACAAAATTCCTTGAGTCTCCAAGCCCAGTGGGTTCCTCTTTCCATGTCATGCAGCAGTTATTTTTGTTTTTTCTTTTGGTGATGCCACATATTCACTTTAGCTCTCATAGTTCCCTTCAGTGCTCCATCAACAGTCCCCATCTCCTTTCCTTCAGTCTCTTCCTTATCAAATTAACTAAATCTGCAACAAGCTAAGTCTTTTGAATGTGACACTTTAATTCTGGTTTTAAAACTCAGTTTCTTTCATTTCCTCAAGGGTAAACCCTTAAATTCTTAGCATGCTATTCAGACCTTCTACTGTCCAACAATCCATCTTCCCTTTTAGTCTTTTGTTTTGTTTTTCATCTTTCTTTTTAATCTTGTCTGCTCTTTGCTGCTAGCTAGTCAATCCAACAATCCCTGCATTATCTTACTTCCTTTCCTTTCTTCATACTTACCTCTCTTGCCTAAAATGCATTTGCTCCCATTTCAAACAATTCTTCTAGGCCCAGAGAAAAAGTCCCCTCTTCTATGCAGTTGTCTCAGTTCATTCATGATGAATGTAACCTCTCTCTCCTGTGAAACTACATGAGCCTTTGTCCTCACCAATGGAACATACCTTGTCTTGTGGCACTGTATACATATATCTTCAATTATTATTTAACTAACCTATGTTGATAGCTTGTTTGCCCAATATGATGTCATGCTTTATTTTTTAGCTTAATTGTCCATTTATTTATTTTTTATTTATATTCAAGAAATGATAATGGATTATGAAGAAAAGAAGGATCTAATTAAAGGAGGGAAAAAGAAAATTAATCCTACAGATTTCATGTATGTTCAGTAGAATTAGGAGCTATTTAAGACCTAATCAAAAGAAGACTGGCTCTGTAAGACAAACATAAGTGTTTTTCAAAGCTTACTTGGGTGATGGCAAAGGACAGAAGATATTGTTATTGTAATATCTGTACTTTGAGGAATCATTCTATTAGTTTACCAAATTAGATAAATGAGAGATGAATTAGAAATTATAATAGACTAAAAATATCTACCAAAGAGGAACCATTCATTAATAAATGTTTATTTCTCCTTGTACCACTAAATGCCAAGCATGAATCCTATTATGATAAATCAAGTATGGGAAGAAGTAGCTGTTGCCTTGAACTTTGAGAAAAGTTTTGTTGAGGTCTTATGTGAGCCTTGAAGGATCACAGAGATTACAAATCATGGAGAAAGGGAGTCAGGAAGTTTTGGAAAGTGGCAGGCAAGAAGGGGAGAATAAAGCAACACAGAACTTCACAGGATTCTAAGAAAACTGCTCTAAGAAGATATTAAACTAGAATTTAGTACTTGGCTTATGTCATAACCTGTTCATGATAAGAGGAAATCTTTTTAAAATTAAATCTTCTAAGGATAGGCCTTGCAGATGTGGAAAAATGTTAACAAGATGATATTTTAAATTTCCTCTTGGTTAAACTTGCCTACTTGTAGCCAGTATTAAAAGAAAGGAAGAGGAAAGAAAGAAAGAAGAAAGAAAGAAAGAAAGAAAGAAAGAAAGAAAGAAAGAAAGAAAGAAAGATCTCTTTCTCTCTAGATCTAGCCCATTGTTCTCTCTTCCAACAAGTGGTGACCCAGAAGTATAAAAAGCTACCCCCTAGTGTAACATGTTTTGCATCATTTTGGTACATATATAAAATGAAAAAGGAAGTCTGTGGCCTAGTGACTAATGTTTATACCAATATGGATTTTATGATACCACATGCATTAATGTTAAAATGACAATAGAACTCTACCCATATAAAGATTTCTACCCCAGTCTCCTGAAACAGACAGAAATTTGTCCCAATTCAATGGACTTTGTTATTAAGACATTACATTTTTGAATTAGATGTTTATATTAATAACTGGGAAATTGAATTCAAAATAAATCACTTTTGAAATAGAAAAACATTTTAACAAGGACCTATATTAGTTTCCACTACGTAATGTCATCTACAAACAGTGGAAAATAGGTTGCGGGACTTGAATTTAAATTAACTCTTTTTATATGCAAGTAACTAGTCAAGAGAGACCAATGCCATACAGGCCAGGAGTTAAAACAAGGGAAATTATTCTTCTGGAAAATTTAACACCTGGGAAATAGATCCTATTAAATAAAAGACATTTTATAGGAGAAATAAAAGCCTAACCAACGTTGTGATGATTCCGATTGGAGAAAGGATAATATGTTGTCTTTCTACACATTCTGAGAGCAAGAAATTTCAGAGAATATTGGTTGAGAGGGAAAAAACTCGGAACTTTTCACACTAAGTAGACACAAACCAGATTAATATTAAAATATTTCCCCAAAGCAGTTTGTGATTTGTATGCCAATTAAACTGTGGCTTTTTCAAGATACCCTACTCACATATATTGTTAAAAAATTTTACCCTTAAATGAGTAAAAAAGATTCAAGAATTATTCAATAATCACTATCTGCAATGTGTCAATAAAAACTGTAGTATGTTCTTTAGAATTTCTATTTCTCAGAATTGTCATCACATTGTTACATTTCATTTTCATTTCTAAAATTAGGTATAGTTAGGTTAAAGTAGTTATTATATTCTATAGTTACCTGTATGAGACAGGAATTTGGGGGTATAACCATTCAAATCAATTTTTGTTCATTTAAGTATCAGAAAAGAAGCTTATTAATAGTGAGCAATGTCTCTAGAAATCAGGGTTAGAAAGTAGGTAACAACTGGAATGAAGAAATGGAGACTTTAAGGAACCCAGGATGAGATGTTTGTAATCTCTCTGGACATATCCGTCATACCTTTTCATGGAATGGCATTATTTGCCAATAGTGAATTCAGGTGAAATGATTGTGCTAACCTCGGAAATTTTCTCTCTCTCAAGCTGATGAGAACCACTTAGCCATTCTGTCCAGCTTTTAGGGGAGAGGATCTTATTGGTCCCATTCCTTTCAAGTGCTTACCCTTGTTCAATCAACTATGTTCAATTTTGGCTGCCGGAGACACATTCCATTGGGTGTTGTGGCCAAGAGAAAAAAGTCATTTTGAGCTAAGCAAACATCACCTCTGGGTATCAAGCTGAAAAAAAAATAGTAAGATTCAAGCATTTGCATGATTAAGATCCCCATAGTCAGTGGTAGAGTTAATTTTAATCTAATTAACCTTTCTCACATAACTTCAGCTGCAAGATCTCTATCGATGAAAGAAATATTCAAGATTGTACCTGACTTAGGATCAGTTATCATTCCTATTTTCTTTTGTCCAAAGGGTTGATATTTTAATACTATAAGTGTTGACTTATTATGTGAGGTGTTTTAGTGGCTTTTTCCCCCCTCCTTGTCTTACTCCTTTTTGTGTATGTGTATATGCTCTGTGGTTGTGGAACAGGGACATGGTAGTACTGGCAGAGATTTATCACTGAAATTATATTTACCATGGCATTACTAACAGATGACCAGGTAGGGGTGTTATTACCACTATGTAATTCAATTTCCTTTGAATTTTAATATGAATCTGGACTTTGTATCCTCAAAATGGTATTTCAAAACATGTTTGTATAGCTCACTACTTATAAAAAAAAGAAAACTCTTTGGCAGCACAATTTACGTTTCCAAATCCTAAAGATGTGATCCTGAAGCTCCCTCCTGAAGACAAGATTTTCAGAAGGATTTTAGAGTATTTAGTAAATCCTCTCTGCTTTCTCAAATGAAGCATGATTCCATATTTCTTATAGCAATTCTGCTTCTATGTAAAGTGCAGTTCTAAGAATGAAAACATAGGAACAGGGATTAAGTACAGTTTTTAAATCTCCAGATCATGAAAGATAATTGTGAAAGATTATTCTGTCCATTAGCAAGTACTTCTGAAATGACACAGCAGACAGGAGATAATTCATTTGGAAAGTCATTCATTTATCCTTTCCCCTTAGGTCACAAGGTGTTTAAATAATTTTGTAGAGGAAGTAGGAAACAGCTGTGGTAAAATTGTGGATTTTATGTCTTTCACTCTTGGGTGTGTAGCTGCCAAAATTAAACCATTAATAAGATGGAGACTAGATGAGGTTGAAATGTACAAACCTGAGCCCCTTCTTTGGGTGAGGCCTATAATGTGCTACTTTTCTATTCCATTGTTCCCACAGAACACTGAAGGTACATGAGTTAAGGATTTTTTTTTTTTTTTTTTTTTTTTTTTTTTTTTTAGCTTAACTCTTTGCTGGAGTCACAATGGAGCTAAGCAAATAGAAGAATTCTGAACAGGGTCTGGCCAGTAGTTTATGTTCCCCATGCCTCTTCTCACCACCAGATGTAAATTGAACACTTGAAGATATTTTCAAAGCTTTTAGGTAGATGGGATATAATAATTTAGTGCACTGAAAGAAGAGATTGTTCTAAATAAAGAAATAAATCTTAAGGTACTCTAGGGCTTAAGAACAGGACTAAAGAGATCCTATTCTGGAATGTTCTCAAATCATATTCTTAAATGTCCCGATCTAGAAATTGATATAAATATAGATATAATATAGATTCACAAATATAAGATGAATTAGTGGGGAAGTTCATGGTACAATAAACTGATTATTAATGTGAGGCCATAACCAAATGAGGTCCCAATCTCAAAAGAGATTAGTCTAGCTGCCTGGAAACTTTAAATCGTATCTCTGAAAATAACATCCAACACCTAATGGAACAAATATACCAGAGAACCTTAGGTATAATCAGGCAGACAGCAAATAGCAGCATTTATTTTATAAAATATTTAAAGACATCATAGATAAAATTCAGACCAATGTAAGAGGATTGCAGAGTCATAGCATTTTATCAGCAATAGGAAACTTCGGGATTAAATAATCTCATTACTGAATAGAAGGGAAGCAAAATTCAGAGAAGTTGATTTACTTAACCAAGATCATACAATGAGGGCAGGACAGAGAAAACTTTGTGTTCCATTTCCACTTCAATTCCAGTGTTGTTTCTACAAAGCCAGGTTGATCTTTGATGTCTGATACTCTCTCCTATGAGAGAGGTAATAATTCAAGGGGAAAATAAATCATGTCTCTTACTATTAAGAGTTAATAGTCATGGAGAAAAGCAGATTCATTTTTCAAAATTACGGTATAGGTTTGTCAAACTCACAATGTATTTAGGCATACACATAAAATGAAATGTATATAAGCAAGATGCAGGAAAATGGATATATTCTCTGAATGAGACTATAACCTTTGTTATTACAAAGGTTTTTTCTTTGCTTCACTTCCTAGTCGTGACCAGTACTTAGAATTGAAATACTAGTCTAGTAACTAGTTGTGGTTGAGTGAATTTGTTCAGAGAAGAAACACTGAGAGTGCTGTAATGATATTAATGCTATATGTAATGATATTATAACTGACCAAGAGAAAGATTGGGGGGAAAAAAAGGGAAGTTCCACTAGAATCAGTTGGTTTGGAATTTATCCCACAAAAACTAACATGCATTTTATCCCCTTCATTCCTTCTTCCTTGTAACACTTAGAAAATACTGCAAAAAATATATATACAATGGTTATCTAAAGCAAGACACTGGGAATATAGCCTAAGAAAACTACCAAAAGTACATTTGCAAACATAAATCAACATAAGGCTTGTAAAAACACAAGAATAGGGCTGCATTCTTGGGCATCAAACCAGAGGGGTGTTGGTTGCTTCAGAAACCATTTCTCCATTGTGTCTCTTGAATTACCAATAATTCTAGCTATGTACTCTTTAAACATCAATAACCAAATACACGATCTAATGCAGTTTTTAAACACCAAACATAAAATCAGGCAGTTACACATAGCATATGCTTATGGAAAGCAAAGAGAAGGGGTATAATAAAGAAAACGAGCATTCATTAAGTACACATTATAGCCAAGGCATTTTGTCTTTACAAAAACCCAGCTAAGATTCCTGTTTTACAGAGGAGGCTCAAAGAGTTTGAGTGTTTTTTTCCAGAGTACATATAGTAGGAAGTTATAATTCCAAGATTCAAAGCAAGGTTCATTTGAGTTGAAAGGGCAAGATCTTTTTGCTGAAGTGTTGTGAAGTGATACATTTTCTGGATCACTGATCTCTCTCTCTCTCTTTTTCTCTCTGTCTCTCTCTCATCCTCTGTGTGTGTCTCTTTTTGCACAGGCTTGGAATGGTAAAGGGATATGTTGAAAAGGAGTCATATACTCTAGATAAATTTATAGTTAATAAAATCTCCTTCCCAGCATAATGGGATTAGGAAGCCAACTATCTTCTAACCGAAAGGAACCATAAAACTGGGCAAAACTGTCAAACACAATCATTTCAGATTGCTAAAAACCTAGAAATCACCCAACATCGAACATCAGTGTAAACAGCATCTATTCATGAATACTATGAAACTTTGGGTAAGAACAGCATGAGCCTATGGTGTTCTTGCCTAGGATGGATCCCATGACCTCACTGGCTCTGCCCATGATAATTCAGCCAGGGAGAGGCAGGCTGTCACTGTCACTGCTAGTAAGATTACACAGAATTTAGAACACTATTATTAAAGTGTTGTGATGATTAATTTCATGGGTCAGCTTGAGTGGGTCACAGGATGTCCAGATATTTGGTTAAATATTATTTCTGGGTGTGTCTGTGAGAATGTTTCAGGCAGATATTAGTATCTGGACCCATAGAGTAAGTACAGCAGATTGTCCTCCCCAAGTAGGGAATCTGCCAACCTGTTGAAAGCCTAAATAAAATGGAGGAAGACAGAAGAAGAGAGAATTCTCTTTCTCTGACTTACTGCTTGAGCTGGAGGTTGGCTTTTTGCTATCAGACTAGAAGTTACATCATGGACACTCCTGGTTCTCAAGGCTTTGGACTCAGATTAGAACTAACCACTGGCTTTCCTGGGTCTCAGATGCCTTGCAGATACCTGATTATGGACTTCCTAGTTTCCATAAACACATGATTAAATGTAAATATGCAAAAATACACATGTATTTTCATATATATGTGTGTATGTGTGTTTGTAGGTGTATTTGATTTGTTCTGTTTCTCTGGAGAACCCTAACTAATACAAGGGCAATCCTGATGCAAGTGAAAAGAGAGGCTAGGAGCTCTATTTGCTTAAATTTGCATAGCTAGTGATTAAACAAGAGTTCCAGTAAATGAGCACACATAGGGGGTTTGATAAGCTTTCTACACATCTGGGATTGGCCAGAAGCAATGTGGGTATACAGCAGAGATCACAACGGATTTAAGCTGCTTGTACATCTCTGGCCTTTGGTGCCAGGGCACACGCTCAAAGGAGACACAAGAAAGTTCTATGGATAGTAAAAAAAAAAAAAAAGAAAGAAAGAAAAAGAAAAAAAGAAAGAAAAAAGGATAAATCTAAAGCAGCCTGTTTGAATCTGTTCCTTAACTTGCATACAGATTGTCAGCAGAGAGTAGAAAGACTCATAAGTTTGAGGTGTTTGAAAATAATCTTTAATCCTGTACTGAACAGTAAGCTATTCCTAGGAAATACACATAGGAAAGCAAACTTGAAAATAAAAATAAAATAACAAAAACAACTCAGCAGAAACATCCAAAGCCACACATTTAGAGGGAGACATACATCACAGATTTAATGAAGAAAAACAAAACAAAGCAACAACAATAACAACAACAACAAAACAAAAGCCAAAACAATTCTCAGGAGAAAAAAAGCCAATATTGTCTGAAATATGCAATATTCCACAGAAAAATATGTGAAGCAATAGGAAAATGTGCCTCAAACTCAGAAAAAAGAGGGGTAATCAATAGAAACTGTGTGTGTATGTCCCCCCAGCCCTGGTTTTAGATTCAAAGGAATCCAAATAGCTAAAGAATGCCATACTGAAAGAGTAAAAGGAAAGTATGATGACAATGATTCAATGAACAGAAACTTGTATTAACTCGTATTAAGGAGATGGCAGTTGTAGAAAAAAAAAATGAGGATTTGGGATTTGGAAAGTAAAATAATTAAAATGAAAAGTTCACTTGACAGTTACAACAGAAGAGTCATATGGGCAGGAAAAAGAAAATAAAAAAGAATCGATGAAGTTGAAGATAGATCAATGGGAAAATTAACAAAACTTCAGAGATCTCTGAAACACTACCAAGCATACATGTGTGTGTAATGAGTGTGCCACAAGGAGAGAAGAGAGTGAAAGGGGGTAACTAGTGGAAGAAATAATGGCCAAAAACGTCGCAAATTTAATGAAAGCCAATAATCTATAGATCCAAGAAGCTCCGTATACCCAAACGTCTTTTTCTTTCATTCTTGAATTTTAAATTCCAAATAGTAAAATAAGCCATTCAGGCATATACGTCAGGGTTGTAATTGCTTTTAAAAATATGTATGTAGAAAAAAATACGTATGTAGATATATTGAATTGGATACTTAAAGTGAAAGAAGCAGGATCATGGTACATGCACTTGACTGTTTTCACTGGACATCACCGCCAGCTCCTTCTCAGGTTTTCCTGTAAGTGCAGAGAAGGAACTGAGAGCTACAGTTTCCAGAATGTGCTCATGTATCTGATTCAGGGTTAACAAGTAAGAAAGGCAGGTATTGGAGTCCAACTCGGAAGTCTGGACAGAAGGATGAATGGCCTTGACAGGATGTCTGAAGCAGAATGTGTGTTCACTGAACTTTTGATAATTATCCACATAGGAACTTCAGACTGATATAAATCATTAGGAGATTCCCAGGGGTTCTTATTCTTCTTTTAATCTCAGGGATTCTTGAGATTTGGAGACACTGTAAGCAAGATCCTGAGAATCCGTTCTAGTGCTGAAGCTCCCACTTGGGTGCTGGTTTCCCTGACCTTCACTTCCCTACTAGCCCTTCACTATAAACCTCTAATCCCAAATATTAAAACCATTCATAATTTGAGAAAAATGTAATGATGCTTCAGTATTAACATGATGCTGAATTTTACATTCTGTGATTCTAGTTTCTTAAATATCTTTGCCACCATTAGGAGAATAACCACTACCATACCCCCCAAATAACTGGTCTGATTCTTCTAGCTAGCTGTGTAAATTTTGGTCAGAGGGGGTTTTATTTTTTTAATTCTTTATTTAAATTTAAGTTAGTTAACATCTAGTGTATTATCAGTTTCAGGGGTAGAATTTAGTAATTCATCAGTTTCATACAACACCCAGTGCACATTACTTTGAGTGCCCTCTTTCATGCTCATCACCCAGTTACCCCATCACTCCACCTACTTCCCCTCCAGCAACCCTCAGTTTGTTTCTTATAGTAAAGAGTCTCTTATGGTTTGCCTCCCTCTCCCTTTCCATTTTCATCTTATTTTGTTTTTCCTTCCTTCCCTTCTCCTATGTTCATCTGTTTTGTTTCTTAAATTCTATATATGAGTGAGATCATATCATATTTGTCTTTCTCTGACTGACTTATTTCACTTAACATAATACCCTCTAGTTCTGTCCACATCATTGCAAATGGCAAGGTTTGATGACTACCAACGGCAAGATTTCATTCTTTTTGATGGCTGAATAATATTCCCTAAGAAGTATATACCACATCTTCTAATCCATTCATCTGTTGATGGACATCTGGACTCTTTCTGTAGTTTGACTACTGTGGATATTGCTGCTGTAAAGATTGGGGTGCATGTGCCCCCTCAAATCACTATGTTTGTATCCTTTGGATAAATACCTAGTAGTGCAATTGCTGGGTCGCAGGGTAGCTCTATGTTGAACTTTTTGAGGAATCTCTATTCTGCTTTCCAGAGTGGTTGCATCAGCTTGCATTCCCACCCAACAGTGTGAGAGAGTTCGTCTTTCTCTGCATCCTCACCAACATCTGTTGTTTCCTACATTATTAATTTCAGCCATTTGGTCAGAGGAGTTTTAAGAAACACTTGAATTGACCCAGAGTTGTTAATTTTCAACATGGCTGGGCTAGATATCAGCAGTAGAAAATGCGAAAATTCCAGTTCCACAGATGGGACAGGTCTTACCACAAAACCTAGAGTGAACATTCAAGTTTGCTTTCTGGAATATTTAAAAATACTTTTGAATCTCTAATGTTCCAATCTACAATCTCTTTTTCACTGCTAACTCTTTATTAGAATGCAAATGAGGAAAAGGCGGAAAATAACCACATCTGTGCCAGAGAGATGGATAAACGATAGCCAGAATAAAGCCTCCAAAATGCACAGAGCACATTGCCTAGTTCCCTTAAGAGAAATGCCGCTATTGTATTTTGTTGTTTAATAGTTTTGAATTATTAATGATTTATAATGATTCCTTCATCGTTAAAGCTAGTCCTTTATTTTTTCAACACAATATGGCACAGATTGAGGAAATAAAAGAGATTTTTAATGGACTCAAGGACAATGCCGAAGGATAAATGTGTTTAAAGCACTTGGATTTAGAGAAACTGGTCGTTTTCTTTTAAGAGCTATATTGACAGAGAAGCCAACATTCTCCTGTACTGCTACCTTCTATGAGCATATTTTGAAAGTGATTTCCCCCTCTTTTTAAATAGGATTTATTATTATTATTTTTTTTTTGGTGCAGCTTTAGGTTCACAGCAGAATTAAATGAAAAGTATCATGAATTCCTACATAATGTGCCACAGCATCCTTTACTATCTACAACCCACCCCACTACCCAGAATAGAACCTATATTCCTATATCTTTATCAGTCGAAGTCCATAGTTTATATTAAGGTTCACTCTTGGTATGGTACATTTTATGGGTTTTACTTTTTAGCAAATGTAAATGTCACATATCCACCATTATAGCATCATACAGAATAGCTTCACTGTCCTAAAAATCCTCTGTGCTTATTCTCATCATCCCTCCAATCCTCAGCCTTCCCCTGTAACCACTGATCTTTTTACTGTCTCCCTAGTTTTGCCTCCTCCAGGATGTCATAGTTGGAGTCGTACAGTATGTAGCCTCCATATTCCATACAAATGACTGATTGTCTTCTTTTACTGAGAAATGTGGACTTAAGATTCCTCTGTGTCTTTTAATGGCTCCATAGCTCTTCTGTTTTGTTTTGCTGTTGTTTTTAAATGCCAAATAATATTCCATTGTTCGGATAGATCAAAGTTTATTTATTCATTCACCTCCTGAAGGACATCGTGGTTGCTTCCACGTTTTGGCAATTAAGAATAAATCTGCTATAAACAAACCATCTGTGTGCAGTTTTTGTGTGGATGTAAGTTTTCAACTCCTTTGGATAAACACCAAGCCACATGATTGCTGGATTATTTGCTATGAAGATGTTTAATTTTGTAAAAGACCATCTTCCAAAGTGGCTCACCTGCTGCTCTATAGCCTCACAGGTGTTTAGTGTTGTTAGTGTTTTGGATTCTGGCCATTCTAATAGGTGTGTGTATCTCACAGATTTTTTTTTTTTTAAGATTTTATTTATTCATGATACACACAGAGAGAGAGAAAGGCAGAGATGCAGGCAGAGGAAGAAGCAGGCTCCATGCAGGGAGCCTGATGTGGGACTTGATCCCGGGTCTCCAGGATCACGCCCTGGGCTGAAGGTGGTGCTAAACCGCTGAGCCACCCAGGGATCCCTCACAGTTGTTTTGATTTATCTTTCCCTAATGACATATGATGTGGAGGATCTTTTCATATGCATATTTTCCATGTGTATAACTTCTTTACTGAGGTGGCCATTCAGATCTTTTGCCCTTTCTTTGAGTTATTTTATTTTTGTTTTAAGAATTACTTTTATATTTCGGAGTGAATGCTTTTGACATAACTCTCAAGGATGTGGTCTGGGGCATAAGGAAATGCAGAAGGGTCACTGATAATGATTTTGGTGAGGGGTCTCCCCACAAATACCAATACACGAGACATTAATTCCTTCCAGGGAGAAGAGTACCACTGCCATGCTAATGACATTGGCTTTTCCAAATGAAATATTATTGGAATAGGAGAAGTTGAGAAATAATCATTACTTAGGTTTAAACACACATGAAGCATGAAAAATGAATTCTAAAAGCTGCCAAAGTCTGCCACTTTTCTATTTTTTTAGCAGAGAATATGTTCAATTATAGAATTATACTGTTCTCAATCATAGTTATATATAACTAATAGATGATCATAGATAAGTAGGTAGAGTATTATAGGAAATGCATTCCTTCCCCCAGGAATCCAGAAAGCCAAGTTACGGTGGTTTGGTTATTTGGAATTTAAAACCAGTTTGCTGGGATCCCTGGGTGGTGCAGCGGTTTGGCGCCTGCCTTTGGCCCAGGGCTCGATCCTGGAGACCCGAGATCGAATCCCACGTCGGGCTCCTGGTGCATGGAGCCTGCTTCTCCCTTCTCCCTCTGCCTGTGTCTCTGCCCCTCTCTCTCTCTCTCTCTCTGTGTGTGACTATCATAAATAAATAAAAATTAAAAAAAAAATAAAACCAGTTTGCTTTGTATCCTTGGTGATAGATGACTGAAAACCTTCAAATTCTAAAATGTTTACATGAAGAACAGGAGCTTCAAACTAAAAAAAAAAAAAAAAAAACTAGTCCACAAATGATTTAACAAAACAATAATGATAAGCATAACAATGGCTGTTCTGAATTAGTCTGCAATTCACTTAAGGTGTCAGCATCTTATCTTCCCAATCATAAATAGCTCATCCTGCAGGAAAGTAATATTAAGTTAATACCAGTTTAAAACAAGAAAGGGAAATACAAGAGAATCTACCTAAATTCTTTCAAAAAAACAAAACAAAAAAAAGCTTGAAAAATATACTACAAAGATATCAGAAACTAGCTGGCATTTTGACCACTTCACCCAGAAATAGCATGGCCATGCATTTTAGAGGTCCTTTTAGAAACATATTTGTACAGCCATGAAAAATGCAGATTTTGGGATGGGGGTGGGTGGGGGTGGGGTGGGCAATAACTTCATTCTTCTTCTTTTCCTAAAGTTCCTGATTTGAAAACGCTACAGAAAGTTAATTTTTTCTTTTGCCTCTAGTTACCACCATTATTATGCTATTTGCTGTTACTTCTATAACTTTTCTTTTACCTATAAACGAGGTTATGATAATTCACCATTAGCATGATAGTGTCACTTTGGATGTGGCCATAAAGACAGGCTTTCTCAGGAGCACCTGGCTGGCTCAGTCAGTTAAGCGTCTGACTTAGGCTCAGATTATGATCCCAGGGTCCTGGGATAGAGTCCCACATCAGGCTCCCTGCTGAGCAGGAAGTCTGCTTCTCCCTTTCTTTCTCCCCCTGCTCATACCCTCTCTCTCTTTGAGACAAATCAAATCTTTAAACAACAACACCACTGAGGCTTTCTGTAGGCATAGCTGAGATACAGAAAGAAGCATGTGGCTGCTCAAGACACTTACAAATCTTTATTTATTAAGACTTAAAAGGAAAAGAAAAATCTCACACCATAGAATTTTGATAAGTATAGAATTATGTCCTAAAATTCTCAAGGCTGAGCTGAAAATCTTGCTTCCTCAATGTATTTTTTTCTTTTCTTTCTTTCTTTCTTTCTTTCTTTCTTTCTTTCTTTCTTTCTTTCTTTCTTTCTTTCTTTCTTTTTCTTCTTTCTTTCTTTCTTTCTTTCTTTTTCTTCTTTCTTTCTTTCTTTCTTTCTTTCTTTCTTTCTTTCTTTCTTTCTTTCTTTCTTTCTTTTTCTTTCTTTCTTTCTTCTTTCTCTTTCCTTTTTGTTTTTTTTTGGTTTGGATGGTGGACTTGGAGAGGTGGAGAGAACATGAAGCAAGTCATTTAAACTAACCTTCAGTTTCTGCTATTGTAGAACAGAGCTAATAAAACTCCCTCCACACAAACTTGTTGTGAGAGCCAGTAAACCAATAGTCATGAACACAACGTCTAATCCAAGAAAAAATGCCATTTGTGTTACTCATCGTGACATGCAGTTGGAAAACAGAGAGAACCAACACTCTGTACCTCGCTGACCATGCTCTTCTTGAACAGCTCCAAGGCTATCAGGCAAGTCCAAGGCAATATTTTTAAGCATAATAGGTTCCCTAGTTGGTATTCAGCAGACACTTTCCCAATGTTTGGTCACTACTGATGTACATGAAGGGGCAGGTATGCCCTCTGCATTTCTGCAGGTCTCTCTGTCTGCTGACAGTGACATGCACACATCTGGTTGCTTCCTGTTCATTTCACAGATTCATCTGTATGTGTGCCTTAGAATATGCCTTCAAACGTGAAAGTCCTACGAGGTCTCTCTTCCCTCATTCATAAAGTTCATTATGTGGTATTTGCCAATGTGTAACCCACCCACCCCCAATCCCCATCTTGGTGTTTCCTCAATCAGAGAGGATGCCTTTACTTTTCATCCAAATTCACCTCTAATTTGCTTTGAATGTCAATTATAAGAACCCCTGCAAAATGTTTTATTTTTCAGAATTCTTTTTTTTTTATTAATAAAATCTGTTCCTGCGTATCCATTAAAAATGAACAGAAGAAGGTTTTGGAAACATTTAAGTTGATTACAACATCTTTTACAAAGTACATAAAATTGTTTAAGTGTCCCTAATAATATGTATGAAACAATTGATTCCCCTCACCCCCCACTCCAATCTAGCTAGCTGATCTCCTTAGTCAACTGCCAATAGATTTCATTTTGGTAGCAGCAGAAAGGAACACATAGTTCTAATTATTTAACAATTACTTGAGTGAAGAGTTTATTTTTATGCTACAGGAAGCCAAGCATATCTATGAATATTGAGCACAGATACTCTTAAAATATTTTTCAAACATGCAAACTGTTCCCATTTTATGGATATTTGGCTGATATTTTTACTTAAGACATGGGTCCTCCTACTCAAGGGAAATGATGGAGACACAGCCATGACAGGGGGGTGTTATATGATTTTTGTCCCATTTAGTGCCTGTGGCTCTCCGTCATGCCACTTGGAAGAATGAGGAGGTAGATCAAATGAAGAGTGGTGGGCAGCAAAGCAAAGTTTATTAAGCAAGAGTACAGAGTTACTGGAGAGGCAACCCAACCTAAGTGGGTTGCCCCCAGAGTTTCTAAGTATTGGGATTTTTATGAACTCTTTGCAGAACTATCTTAAGCAATCAGGGTGTGCTGAGTTGTGCCAATCAGGGCTTTGGTCATATAACTTATTAGGTTAATGCCCACATGCTGATGGTGTTCTTTTGCTGACATCTGGGGTTGTAGGTTTTAACTGCCTCTTGCCTATGATATTGACAAATGCTTTGCGGTTGTCTTATTTTAGGACATTTTTCAGAAGTCATTTATGCAAAGGCTGCAAAGCAGAGTATCAGTGCTGTTTTATCTTAGCTGTCCTGACTCCATATTTTCTTGTTGGGGATCCTGGCCCCAACTCCCTAACTGTCCAATTAACTCCTAACAAGAGGACCAGCTTGGATGGTGACCCATGGAGCACTGCATTTGCACTGAGGACTGGAGAGCCTTCTTTAGCATAATACATTTCCTTAGTTTTCTTTGGTGAAGGGAGATAGACCAGTAACAATTGAGATTGAATATCCTATCACTCATTCAAGGTGAATTTTAGCTTTATTTAGAACCTTTTTTTAAAACATTTTATTTATTTTGAGCGAGAGAGAGCAAGCACACAGGGGCGGGGCACAGGGAGAAGGAGAGGGAATCTCAAGCAGATTCCATGCTGAGCTTGAATCCCTACGCGGGGACCCATCTCACAACCCTGAGATCATGACCTGAGCCGAAATCAAGAGTCAGATGCTTAACTGGCTGAGCGACCGAGGAACCCCCTAGATCCTTTCTTATTCATGTGTGGCAGTGGTGAATTCAATTCAGTATATATAGAAACTTAGGAATTGCAAAGCATCCTTACATACCAGCCTCTAATTCCAATCAATAAGCTATGAACGATTCTGTTGTGTGAAAATACACTTGTCTCTCAGAAGTCACTCCAGATTGGAGGGATACTAGTAGATGCTGATCAAATTAAGATGGAAAGAATGATGGTTAATGCTTTGAAATCTCCAGACAGATTCAGAGTGGTCTACAGTCAGATCAGTAAAGAACTAAAGTAGTAGTAGACTTGCTAGAACTTGCTGAAGAGATGAATTTCTCTGATAATCCCAAGAGTTGTCATTTTATCGGTAGACTATACATTCAAAATATTTCAGTATAAACAATGATATGTGTACGTATACCAGTTAACTGCAATGTATTCTTTAGGGGTCTTAATTGTCATTTGAGGAATACTAATAATATATCCTGGGTGATACAAATGATCTTCAAAGGAAATATTTATAATATTTGATCTCACTTTACATGATAATTTTAGATCAAATGCACTGTATTTTCATATAGTACCTTTTAATACATTGCTATCACAAATATATATTACATATAATTTATTTCATATAATATATACATACATCAATACTTTGTTGCCTCCAACTTCTGAATATTTACTTACATATTTATGTAACTATAAGTTATATTATTTTTCTACTTGGTTGATTGATTGATTGATTGATTTGTATTTGTTTAATGTCAGGTAGCTGTTTTGGTTTATTCTGTGTCACCCATAATCCCTACTTAGGTTTCAATATCTGATCTTGCCTTAGAATGTGAAGCACTTTCTTGATTACTACCTTGAAGAGCTCCCACTTAGTTTTTACTTTTTCTTTTTCTTTTTCTTTTTTTTCTTTATTTTTATTTTTATTTTTATTATTTATTTTTATTTTTATTTTTTTGTTAAAGTGTCCAGTTGGGAACCCTGATATCACTCTTTTATAATTATTACTGGTATAAGAAGAAGCATAGCCTAATGGATACAAATGTAGACTCCAGAGTTAGTCTAACACAGTCTGAATCATGATTTCAATCATTTATTGGCTATGTGACCTTGGGGATGTTATTTAACTTCCCTGCCTAGCATTATTTTACACCTGTAAAACTGAATACTAATAGTACCCTGTTCTTGGGAATTACACGAGATCCTAAATACCTGAAACACACAGTATAAATGTATAGTAAGTGCTCAAAATTTATCATCATTGGCAATAGTCATTTTAAAAGCATAGCCTTATTTTTTTTCTCTTTATAGTTGGTAGTAATATTGTATTTCTTGCTAAGTAATATGTTAAGAGTTTTACTTAAATTCTAACTCAATCTTCTTGGAAACTCTGAAGAATGTACTATAATTGTCAACATTTTGAGAGAGAGAGTTTGATACATGATGTGCCCAAGGTAATATGGAGAGTAAGTGGCTGAAGGGAAATGGGGATCCTTTCTTTATCAAAACAAAGCTAGAAAAATCACACAAAATGTAGATGTTGAAGGGCAAAGGTTATTAACTCTGAAATATAAAAAGAAAAAAAAACAGAATCAAAACATGTTAGAAAAAAATGGAGTAATTATTAAATTATGCAAAACTCTGGGAAGCTAATAATAAATTTTGTTTCTTATTTCTTTCTCGTAGCTTACGTTAGTATAAATTAAGAAATAGTTTGGTGCCATCATGGGTATAAATATCTGATTTGTGGCCTGTAATTCACTGTTGTATCAGTTGTATTCTTGACTAGTTCATACCATACAATTTTGTCAGAAATAACCATAAAAGTGTACGATGTACTTGTTTACCTCCTGGCTAATACAGAACTAATAGTACCAAGCAAATCAAGTCTTTAAAAGCGCTGGAACCGCATAATGTTTAAGAGATTGGTTGGGTGATTGGAAATTGTATAATACCTCTAAATATCTTTCATAGGAATCTAACCAACTTTTGAATCTTGGAATTAAAAACTCTTCAGTAGACTTAAAGAATGGGAGATCTGTTATCTGCATAAGAAATCCCAGGAACATAAAGGTTAGTAGGTTGTGAAGGAGAATGATGAAGCTGGGTGTGACATAAAGTTCTGCATGCTAGAGATAATCCACAGAGCTCACAGATAAGCTTCCAGACCCTGATTGATTATTCTTTAGAAAGTGAACATTTTGACAGTTTCCAAGTAGGTAAATCAGAGATTCTGCAGTTATCCTGTGCTTATAAACAACGAGGGAAAATTGATCTGGACATTTAGTGCCCTTAGAATATATTCTTTATCATCAAAGTTAAGACGTGCTGCAGAATTCCAAAAACAATTATTTTAACTCCCTAACTTATCCTGCTGGGATACTAAAAAACAAACAAACAAAAAAGCGCTCTGAAAAACAAAACAAACAAAAAGTGCCTTAAGTGGCATGTGTGAAGTGGTTCTCTATCCACCTAGACACAACTTGTTTTATATAATTCCCTGTGTCCTCTCTGCTCTTCAATCTCTTGAAAAGCAGTAAAAGATCTCAATCCTTTGCCCAAAAAAAACTTTCCCATCCTTAATGTCCCCCCCTTTTTTTTTCTTAATGTCCCCTTGACAGTGATATTGAGGTTCAACTGTGAGGGAGTGTTCCTAGTCTATCTTTAATTGTCTAGAATTACTGTGCTCATTTATGTGAAGTCCTGGAGTAGACCTTGAACAGAGCTCACAGAACATCTTGTTCTGTCTAAAAGACTTCAATTAAATGCTGGCAATGTCAGAGCAATCACCTGGTTCCCTTCGGCATGGAAGTACACATGGCTGTGTGGCTGGGCCAGCTGTTTGCTGGTACATAATGCTGTGCTTGCAACAATACAATTCCCAGGGTTCTAAGGATTGATTTAATACAAGACTGCTTTCATGAATTTGTCAAAAGATGAACATCTCAAATTTTCTGTTATTTTAGGAATATCCAAAATTTAGTCTTAATAGGGGGGAAATTAAGTTCAATAAACTCAATTAAATTCAGCATAGGTCTTGAGGTATAAGCCTATCTAATATAATATTGGGAGAAAGAGAGAAAGTGTTTGGGAGTCAAATAAAATTGATTACAATATGGACTCCAGCAGGTTGACCTCGTTTACCAGGGATTGAGTGTCTTGGCAAAGACCTAAGCAAAGCAGGTCAAGCTGTTGACTCTATTTCTACCACTTCCTTGGGCAAATCATTTCACCCCTCTAGTTGCAACTAGGACCTCATTTATTATATATATTATATATATGAAGATAAGGTATGTTTTCCCTAAGGCAATTCTGAGGATTTTATGGGATCACATAGCTATTTATTAAGTGCGATGTGCCCGATCTTGTAGTAAGTATATCATGTACCTGATTTTATCGAATCCTTGATGTTCAATAAAGTGGCTAAGAGTACTCTCTCTGCCTGAATTTGAGTTGTGGCTATATGACCTTTAATCTCTGAAACAAGTTTCTCAGCTTTAATATGGTAATAGTTTCAACTTCCAAGAGGTACCATTAGGACAATGTCTAGAACAGAGTAAGCAGATATGGCCTCTACTTTTATAACCCTTGCTTTTTCATGGCGATAGGGGGAATAAACCAGAAAAATTTTTTAAAAGACCACTAAATAGGTGATTTTGGAATTCACAAGTACCTTGATAATAGGGTGTTTTGTAATAGAAAACTATTTCTAAAGATGGGGTCAGGTCTAGTTTATAGGGAGTTATGCAGAGAGAGTCTATCTGGGGAAATAATATTTGGACTGACCTTGAAAATGAGGAAGGAACCAGCCATGGGAAGAGCCACCAGATCATTCCTGATGGGAGAAATGGCAAGTGCAAAAGGCCTAAAGAAAGAATAATTTTACTGGTGCAGAGGAATGGAAAGGAGGTTGGTAAGGTTGATCAAAGAAGGGGATGTCATGGCACCTAGGGTTGTATGGTTTGGCAAACAAAAGGAGCACTGGTATTTAATGATACAAACCAAAAGCAACATGAATTCTCTTCTGATCTCTCCCAGGCAGTGAAAAGACTTTCATAAAATCTCTGTAGCCAAGTGTTAGCAAAATCTACTAGAAAATGACCCAGAACATATCTTCAGAAATCATTATCTGAGCATTTGGGGGAGGAGAGTGGATGGAGTGAGTGGTGAGGGTCCAGGAGTTCTGAGAACCCTCTCCTCTCCCTCATTTAATACATTTCTCCCTTATACTACCCAGCAAAATAAGCACTAACTACTTTTGAAGGAATAAAAATAAACTATTTTTTTGTTTTACTTTCTGAGAAATGTTTCTGATTTTATAAACTGTAGAGTTTAGTGTTTCAAGATCCATTTTTTTCTGAAAGAAAATGCCATCCTATTGCTGTTCTGTCTTGCTGGAGGAAAAACAAATCAATTTTCAACAAAAAAGAAGCAATGTGAGCTTTTTTATTATGCATATGTGTCTTCTTGGGGCTAATCGGAAATAATTATCCCTCTCTTCAGAAATCCACATCAGCCAAATATTATGACAACCTGATATTCTACTATTAGTAATTGCCTTAGGCTAACACCAGATTCTCCACGAAAGTGTGCTACTATGAAGATAACACCTAAATTCCATTTTCAGTTTTTATTTTAGTGAGTTAGTCTCTGATGACAATATAACAATGGATAATAAGTTCCAAAGAAGTTGAGGAAATATAAGAAGCATCTTAGATAGTTTAGAGGAAGAGTTGCATGAAACACGCTTCAGGAAGTAAAGGTAGAGAGTGAAGTTAGATGTTGCTTAAAATGAGGACAGTATATGGGCGATTAGAGGAAAACTGAGCAATTGTTATTATTTAATTATTCTTGTGAGATATTGTATTGGCCAAAGGTTCTCCAAGGCCCCTGCCAAATGTAGAGCTTCTGATGCTGTGATTATGTAAATTATACATCTGCATTTCCCAAAATCTTCACTAGGCTTTACCAATGATGCTCCTGTCCTGCAGGAACCATTAGCAATAGACATGATCCCGCCATATGCAAATCACATCCAAAACTGCAGACAATAGTTTTATTTTATTTTATTTTTTTGACAATAGTTTTAAATATACGATTATATACATATCCTCAATATCCATCATTCTAACACCTGTTTTGACTCTTCCATGTTGTTTTAAAATTTTTATCCAAATTTTGAATACCAAGTTTTTAGTTAGCCATAGATCTGAGAAATCATAGTATAGATTCATTCTTCAAGGTTCTAAATTTTGATCTAATTTTAGAGTTACGGAAAAGTTACAAAAGTAACACAAAGATCCCCTTAACACACTCAGCATCCCCCAACATTAGCATCTTATAAGACGTACTAAAATGATCAAACTAGGAATTAACATTAGCAAAATACTATAACTATAGACCTTATTTGCATTTTGCCAGTTCTTCTACATATATCCTGTTTATATTGCAGAATCTGATTAAGGATCTCATATCATACTTAGTTTTTATGTCTGTTGAGTTGCCTCCAATCTGTAACAATGCCTCAATCTTTCCCTGTCTTCTAGATTTTGACAATTTTGATGACTACCGGTCGGCTGTTTTGTAGAAAGTCAATTTGCGGTTGTCCATACTTTTCTTTCTTCCTTAGACTGAAGCTCTATATTTTGGGCAAAAACATCATAGAAGTAACGTTGTGTTCTCTTCAGTGCATCTTATCATGGCACTCATGATACTGTGTGTTACTACTTGATCTCTTGATTTAGGTGAATTTATACACTGCAAAATTATCATTTTTCCTTGTGTATCCAGGAGAATGTAATAAATATCCTGAGGAAGATACTTTGAGGCTGTGTGAATATAGTATTCTTCTCAAAATTACATAATTTTAATAATTTTAGTGTTCATTGGTAGATGTTGCCTGCAACAACTATTACCGTGATGTTTACCTGCAGGTGATATTCCGTTCCCTTCTTTTTTCCTAATTGTATTGATAGAAATTTAATGGGGGCACCTGGGTGGTTCAGTGGTTAAGCCTCTGGCTCTTGATTTTGGCTCAGGTCATGATCTCAGGGTTATGAGATTGAGCCCAGCATAGAGCTTCATGCTCACATGGAGTTGGCTTGAGGATTCTTTCTCTCTCTCTCTCTCTCTCTGTCTACTACCATCCGCCTCTCCCCCTGCTTCTGCTCTATAACTAATTAAAAAAAATAGAAATCCTATGTAAGAAGGAACTGTCCCTTCTGAGACATTCATTTTTCATTCAATTGCTCAGTTTTGTGTGGGCTCATGGATGATTATTTTGTTCCATGAGTGATAGTCCAATGCAATTATTATCATTATTTTGCTCAGATTATTCTATATTTGGCCATTAGGACCCCCTTCAGTTTGGATGCTGTGACCTTTCACTATGCTTCATCCTTTTCTGAACACACTCTTATTTTTGGTATTACAAACACTCCAGGCTCATTGTGCATTTTCTCTGCCCTAGACCTGCAATTGACCACTTCCTCAAGGAAGCCTGGTTCCTCTGATTGGAAAATGATGTTTAGGAACCAATGTCTGGGTGCTAGTGGTGCTCATCATTATCAGGGTTTCACTGCTCTCAGGCCCTTCTAGAAGACAGAGCTGGGAAATGTATGCCATATGCTAATGTCGACATATACACAAATCTGTGTCTGTGTGTACGTGAGCATGTGATTTCATAGTGATAACTCTGGTTCCAATCCAGTGCCACAGAGTTCATTTTAGCCTTCCTCTTTCATTATTCGTAACTTCTTCCTCCACCAGTGACACATTCAGCTCTCATTACATTTAAAAAGGCTTTTGTTCCTTCAGTATGATACTCACATAAAATTTTTGTTATGTTATGATACTCACAAAGGTGAGAGATAAATTTACTAAATGGAATTAGTATTTATGTATAATTCTTTTGATTTATTTTATTTATTTATTTGATAGAGTGAGCAAGAATGGGGGGAGGAGCAGAAGGAGAGGGAGAGAGAGAATCTCAAGCACACTCCAAGCTCAGCACCAAGCCCAATACAGGACATGATCCCATGACCCTGAGATCATGACCTGGGCCAAAACCAGGGATTGGATGCTCAACCAACTGAGCTATCTAGGAGCCCTCAGTTTTTTTCATCTTTAGAGTAGAGGATTCAGTCAACAAATTGTTTCCTAAAGTTATTTATGTTACTTATTTCCTTCCCACTCCTCCAATATGGTTTTATAATTTATTTATAATACAGTTAGGTTCATTTGATATAATTTTATTACATTTTGAGGTTTTCCTAGTACATTCTGGTTGATTTTAATATTGCATTAGTTAGGGACGGTGGTTAATTACAATGGCTCTAAAAATCAGAGCTACACAAAAGGATACACACAATGTCATAGCATTTCTGCTCACTCTTACAACCCCATTCCTGTTTACTCCTTCTTTCTACTTCTTTCAACCATCCCTCTGTAAGTGACCCATCTTCTTTAGTCCCTGATCTTTTCTTTATGTTTTACAAATAAAAATATACACGTCTAGTTTCTTATTTCCCTTATTACATGAAGACTAGCATATTCTAGGTCATCTTTTGAATATATTTTTTTCTTACCATTATATCATTCCACAGAGATCTTATCCATTTTTAACAGCTGCTTAGCTCTCCATTAGGTGGATGCACCATAATTTATTTAACCACCTTCCTAAGTATGGCCATTTAGGTTTGTGAGTTATTTCCAATTACAAACAGTGCCAGAAGGAAGAGCCTTGGACATATGTACTTTCATACTATCGTACATGTATTTTCAGGGTGGGTTCCTAGAAGTGAGATTGTTACGTCAAAAGACAAGTGAAAATATAGTTTTGTTGGGTGATGCTGTTTTTTTTTTTCAGAATGTGCAAAGTTGCACTCTTGCCAGCAATGCATGGCAATGCCAATTTTCCCAAGCTTCTCCAATGCAATACATCACGATTTATTTTTTATGGTTAGTCCATTAGGTAAAAAATAGTAGCTCAGTGTTTTACATTTTATTTCTTTAATTATAAGTATTTTTCAAATGTTAGATGCTCATTTTTACCTTATATTATGAATTCCTTGTTAATAATTTTTCCTGTTTCCAACAAGTCATTTTCCCAGAAATATTTGGTTTCAATATTTAAAAATATGCAAAATATGCAAATATTTCAGTGATACATGTTATAAATATTTTCTCCTTATCAATTTTTTAATGACTTTATGGTGGTTTTGTCATGCAAAATTTTTGTTTTCATGAAAATTTGTTAGTTTTTATTTTATTGCCTATTGATTATGAATTGTAGAAAGCTTCTATTATCAAAGTCAAAAAGGAATTCATCCATGTTTTCTTCTATTATTTGCATAGTTTATTTCTATTTTCTTTTTTTTTTAATACTCACGTTTATATCCCCAGTCCAGTTGGGCTTTACTCTTATGTATGGCATGAGGTATGAATACAATTTTATTGATTTTATTCAAATGGTTACTTCATTGTTCTAGGACCATTTATTAAAGAGACCATCTTTCCTAAACAACAGTGGAAAGGATAACCTTGGACATATGTAGTTTCATACTATTGTACATGTATCTTCAGGGTAAGTTCATAGAAGTAAGATTTTGTGTCAAAAGGCAAGTGTAAATATATTTTTGTTAGGTGATGCTAAATTTTCTTTCAGAAGGTGCAAAATTGGATTCTTGACAGCAATTCACGGCAATGCCAATTTCCCCAAGCTTTTCCAATATAATACATTGTGATTGTGTTTTTTTTAAGGTTAGTCCATTTAGGGAATTCTGACATTCTTGTAATATCTGATCTTCCTATCTAAGAACAGAAAGTACTTTTCCGTTTATTTTAGTCTACTTTTATGTCTCTCAATAGGGTTTAAAATTTTTCCTCATATAGTCTTGTATATTTTTTACATTTATTCTAAGGATTTAATCTTCATTGATTCAATTTCATTTTATGATCTTTAAAATGTATAAGCATTTGCCATATTATCACAGGTATACATAATAATTAAGCAGTCATGCAATATTTCACTGGAATTATGTGGTTTTAATGTGAGAAATTTCACTTCCTCTATTCTTATTGCATATCAAAATGCAATAAGTCACTTCATATATTTCTTACTTTGGGATGATTTCCTACAAATGTGTTGTTTCTCTAAATGTAGCTCAAAATGTATTTCTCAAATGGTTTAATCAATTTATAGTGTCAACAGCATTAAATAACTTTGCTAGCTTTATCACATCCTTTTTTAACATTGATTGAGGATGAATTTTAAATGTGTTTTTTTAAGAGGGGTGAAATGTCATTTCCTTTTAATTTTGAATGGTTTTAATATTTTAAATTGTTTATCTTATTTATGAATTTTACTTGTTCTAGTTTGAATTATTAACAGCCTAGTTTTCATAAATGTTTTATTGTAGTCAGTATAATTTTGAAGGTCTAGCAAATATATTCAATTTACCCAATATTTTTGTGCTAAAAATTTTATATTCTCCCAGATATATCCAAGCAGTACCTTCATTTAACATGTGTGCTCTTAGATGTGTGATTTATATTTATATTTTAAATATGTGGTTCTAGTTTCAAACTAAAATATAGCCTCTATTCTTAACCCTTCTTGACTGCAAATGTCGAGCCTTGTCTTTGGGTTTCGCCTTTCCATTTCCTACTGTATTCTCTTGTGCATATAAATGACCTGGAGAACTTGTTAACATGAATTATTTCAGTTTATTCTGAATTTGGGTTCCTTCCTCAGCTAACTGCCAATGTATTGGAGATAAACAGTTTTCAATAATTTATTATCCTATGCAAAATCTAAACCACAGCTAAAGTGTAAACACCTTGAATATACACTCGCCCATTACATGCCCATCTATTCAACATCATCAAGGTCAAGTTTTGAAATGTGCTATTTCTTTGACTCCTGGGCATTCCATGCCAACTGTTCCACACTCTGTCTGTTCCTTAGCTCAGTGGTCCTCCAGCCTATCAGAATAAACTGTATATCTTTAAAATTGAGTTAATGCAGTTTTTATCTCTTTGAGCTGAACTTTGCCTAAAACCTTCCCAATGCACACTCTTAACAGGAGGAATGATCTGTTCCTGAAGATAAGGGTATTTCTGAACTGAATAATATGTATTTTTCATTCCAAAGGATGGAAAATGTCATCTCTTCAAACTGACATTTCCCAGTCAACCACACTGGTAAGCCAAGATTTTTCTGTCGTACACAAAGATGAAGATACTCTGTTCTATTCCCCAGCATGGAGGAGAGATCGAGAGTTGTACATATTTGCTAGAAGATGTGTGTCTGTATGTGTGTGTGTGAGAGAGAGAGGGGAGTGAGAGAAGGGGGGAGGGAAAGAGCAAGCGCTCACAGGAAAATTCAATTCACACAGAAGGAACAATAGTTGGAAATGGCCACATACACAATAACATGCAGTCACCCACCAATGTCCTTAATGAACACTTTCCCATGCATTTTACGAATGAAGGCTGAGATTTTTAAGCTACGTGCACAATAAATGAACATAATTATGTAAGCATTGGAGACTTTATTACTGGGTTCTATGCATTATCAGCGATGTGTCACCAGATGGCCTGTATTATCAATGCTAGACTGTCTTTTATGTAGGTCTTTACTGTTTGGGAGTGGGTTTCACATAATTAACTTCACTTCATCTTAATGAAACTACTTAGTCACTCTATAAACTTGATTTTTCAGGGAAAGTTATTCATTCATTCACTCATTTATATATCTATGGAAACATTTGCTCATTTAATAATGACATGCATTCACTCATTCTTTTGTGATTTCATTTATTTGCATTATGCCTTGTCTACAACTGATTTAAGATAGTTGGAAATATGGATTATGTAGACTGTTGCTTTTAAACTTTAATGTACATATGAGTAACCTGGGGAAACTTCCTAAATACACATTATGTTTAAAGAACTCCGAGTAGGGGCTGAGATTTGGCATTTGTAACAAGCTCCCAGATGCTGCCAATGTTACTGGTCCACCAAGCACATTTTGAGTAGCAAGACCTCGATGGCCCTCTCTCTTCCTGAGGAGACATCAGTAAGGGAAAAGAACACATACTGGACATTAATCAATTAAGAGTAGCTTCCCAAGCTCACACTTGTGTCTGAGGGAGTATGTCTTGGGACACACTCAGTGTTTAATGCTCTTACACAGGATGAGCAATGTTTCTGTATAATAAGAACTTGATATTTAATTCTATTTTCAAGAAGAAAGTATCCTTTCCCAACTAAATATGTTACACTCATGCAGCTCGTCTTTAGGATGTAGATGAGCAAGGATCCGACAGAGAGACCACAATCCTGCAATGCTCATCTGCTGTATTGATCTCAGAGATCAGAGATCAGAGATAATTAGGCAAAGAACACATCTGTGATCACTGAGAATGATTCTGAGGCCAGAAACAGTGCTTCCCAAAGCAACTTGTATGTTCCAGAGCCACTCCATTTCTCATGAGGTTAAGGATTAAAGAGGGAAACTAATTCTGAAGTCATCTCAATGTACCTGCCATTTGTTTTCAATAAATGTGTGCAGTTTTCATCATAGCAGATGGTTCAGTGAACTTCAGTGAATTTCAAGCAATCTATTATTTAACCTTCCTTAAATCTTATTTTTGTTTCTTCATAAAACTCTAGTTTAAAGAAAACCTCTAGGTATCTATATCTATATACCTTTATTTGGGGAGTCATACCCTACGTGAGTTTAGAGTGAAACTCAAGCTCAGCATTTGAGAAACTATACACTGTAGTCCAAATATGATCAGCCACCTATTTTTATAAATAAAGTTTTATTGTAACACAGATACATTCATCCATTAATATATTGTCTATTGCTGCTTTCACACTACAGTGGCAGATCTGAGTGCAACTGAGATCATGTGGTCTGAAAAGTTGAAAATATTTACAATCTAGCTTTTATAGGAAAAAGTTGCTGCTCTTGGTTAGTAGAATTGTAAAAATCTAAATACCTCCTTTAAAAAATTCCATATGATCAGGGCAATTATTGCATGGTTTTGTGATACATTAACAATATCTGTGGAAACATGCACACACCTCAGGGGGACAAAGAGAAAATTAGATATGAATTTCTAATAAATAAGAATTGTATGGATCTTTCTCTCTTTGTATAAATAAGAGATTTCCTCCCAAGGACTCATTTAAAGCATAAAAGATGGGACACAGAGGGCATATAAAAAGCCCCCGACACTGAAAACAGTAAATAAATTATTGCAATACAAACAGTGTTGCCTGAATATTGATTATCATGTAGTTTCAGCAATTAAATACAAGAATGAAGGTACAGATGCAACAGATGTAGAACCCTGGGATAAAATTTAAGCTTAATAAATTTAATACAGGAAATAAGGCAAAATTCTTCATGCCCTCTTACCGACTCCTCTTCCCCTTTCCCACCTTCCTATCACCTAAAAAGTGATCTTGACTCATGTTTTTAAGGTGTCTGGGAACAAATACAGGAAGGGTAATAACAACAAACAACAGGAGAACAAGAAACATAATTGAGGTGCACTAACCTAATTGGAACATGAATGAGGATTGTGTCCTTTCTGTTATGTGATTGTTCGTGTCCTTCAGAGTATCCTGAAAACATAACCAGGGAAACTCCATGCCAAAGAAGGCAGAGTCCCATGAGGTCAGAAAGAAACAATATTGCCTTGCAAAGATTAATTAAAAAAAAAAAAAGGACCAAGAAATGAGGAATACAATATGATCAAGAAATAAGAATTTCATAGGTCTCTGGTCATTGTCAAGTTCTGGTTGGAGGTGCATTCAGTGCTACATCAGTCTTCAGCTCATCCATGTAGTTATGTCATAGCACAGACTGGATCTGATCTGTGATGTTTAAGTAACTAAAAACATCAGTTGACTACGTCAATAGTTTCTCTGTTCCAGAGTTGTCTATGATTTTTCTCTTCCCCTCCTAATGTCAATATTTTTGAGGTCATTAAATCCAGTAATAACTCTGTGTATGAGGTTTTAGAACACCTTTCAGGGCATCTTTTGGACCGCTTGAATCCAAAAGTAGTCAGTAGTCAGGTATAAAGACCAGTATTGCCCTGTGCTGTGCAAAGGTGAAGCAGGGGTTTGAATGCCATAGACATCTGATTTTCTAATCTGCTGAGAACAGTTTGCCCATCGTCCATCGCCTTCTGATGAGAATGAGCCACAATAATGATTAATCAAGGCCCTCATCAGGCACAGTCTTCTCAAACCCTAGCCAAATGAAAAAGCAAACTTCTTCAACTTTGCCTAATTTCAAAGTCATAGCAAGAAATACATCTAAATCCTCAGAGCGAGCACTGAGTGGAATCAGTAATGCCCCTGACTATACTCTATCTACCTGGCATCTACCCAGTGTCCACTTGACTAAGTGATCCCTGTCAGCCCACAAGCTTCCTCATTCCCAGCTTGCTGGCTCAGGCTAAGAGGCGAATATTCTTGCCTGGTTTTCTTGAAACTATTTGGATCTCTCCTGGCATTATAGCAATGTTGTGATGTCATGCTTGCCTGCCAACTCTTCTGAGTAGCTGGATTCTGCTCATTGTGCTTCCAACATTAGCTTTTCTTCTGTGAATTACTCAATTATCAAGAAAGATGTACCTAAGGAAACCCTTCTCCTCCAGGGTCCTGCTATTTTTCACATCCTGGATTTACCCCTTTGTTAGGAAGATTGGCCCAATTCAATCCCAATTCTATCATTGTCTCAAAATCTGTGCATTGGATTCTCTTCTCATTGCTATAAAGGGGAGTCCTACTGGATTATCAGTTCTTTTAGCTCCTACTTGACCAATTAAGCTATCTTATCATTCTGACAACTTAATCTGTGTTCCCAGAGTCCCCTAACTTGTAAGTTAGGCTGTGTTATGGACAGCAAGATGTGGAAATGAAGTGAAGAATCTTACCCCAAAGAATCCCTGTCCATGAAAATTCTTAGTTTTGAGCCACAGAATTTGACCATGGCTAGCTTAAGAAAAAAACGAATGAAAGACTTGAACACAAGATCTGAAGCAATAAAACTCCTAGAAGAAAACATAGGGGATAAGCTCCTTAATATTGGTCTTGGAAACACATTATTTTTTTAATATTTTTTTGAAATACATTATTTTTAACTTAACACCAAAAACAAAGGCAACAAAAGCAAACTAAACAAGTGGGACTACATTTTACTAAAAAGCTTTTGCAAAAGAAACCATCAACAAAATGAAAAGGCAACATATGGAGTGGGAAAAAATATGTACAAACCATGTATCTCATAAGGGGTTAGTATATAAAATACACAAGATGGTTTCACAACACAACAGCAAAAAAAAATATATATATATATATATATAGATAGATATAGATATATATGTCAATTAAGAATGGGCAGAGGACTTCAATAGACATTTTCCCAAAGACAACATACAAGTGGCCAACAGCCAACATCAAAATGTGCTCAACATCACTCATCATTAGGGAAATGCAAATCAAAACCACAAAATCACTGGAAAAGGACAAGAGATAAGCATTGGTAAGGATGTGGGGGAAAGGAATACTTTATACTGTTGGTTGTGAACTGGTACAGTCATTATGAAAAGACAATATGGAGGTTCCCCAATAAGTGTAAGCTAGAACTACTGTGGGATCTATCAATCTAATCTGTGGTGTTCCAAAGGGAACACAATCATTATCTCAAAGAGAACTGTAATCTTATGTTCATAGCATTCTTCACAGTAGCCAAGGTATTATGGGAACAACCTAAGTGTCCATTGGTGGATGAAGGGATAAAGAAAATGTGGTATAGTATATACAATGGAACATTATTCAGCCTTAAAATAGAAAGAAGTCCTGTCACTTATGACAACAAAGATGAATTCAGTAGCAATTGTGCTAAGTTAAAAAACCAGAAAAACACAAATACCGCATGGTGGTATCTTAAAAAAAAAAAGTCAAACTTGTAAAAAGAGTAGAAAAGTGGTTGCTAGGGGCTGGGGTAAAGTGAGAATACCTAGAGGTTGACAAAAGGGTATAAAATTTCAGTTATAAGGTGCCTACAACCTGAGGATCTGATAGAACATGGTGTTTATAGTTGAAATTTGCTGAGTGTAAAACTTAAATATTTTCAACAACAAAAAAAGGTAAATATGTGAGGTGAGAAATGACACAAAATAGAGAGGTAATGTGCTATAGTGAAATGGTTTGAGATGGGTTTTTCTTTCTACTAGTTTTTCATCACCAATTCTTCTTTCTTTTTTTTTTCATCACCAATTCTTCTGAGGAGTAATCATCTATTGTATACTGGAAAGTGATCTTCAGATTTGAAGTGTGGGGACCTGAATTCAAGTCCGATTTTATGTGATTATAGGTTCTATCTCTAGTTGTTAGATTTATCCGTGGTATCTGTGAAAGTGTGAGCAGACCTGGTGCTTGCTGACTCCTTTCTGACTTCATTTCTGTGTTAGTATGATTATAGCCATATCATTTCTGAAAGAGGGATAAAACTGTTAGAAGTTTTTATTGAAGAGTTTCCTTGCTGTATCTTCTGCATGCCAAAGAAGAGAAGTTTAAAAAGTACCCAGTGCCTGACTTTCAGTTGAGAAACACACAGAAGAGGGTTAACACATATTCTTACTTCTCTTCCCTCTCAACTTCTGTCTCCTTGTCCTTCCCTTCTCATTAACTGAAAGATCACAAAGATCAAGATCTATTGCTTCTCTCTCCATTGAGAGAAATAACCAGTACTGATGCTCAGTTCCACCTCTGGAAACTCTTGAGTTAATTGATGTAGCATACAGCTTCGACATCACAATCTTTAAGGTTCCCTATGTGATTCTAATCCACATCCAGGGTTGAAAATCCGTATCTGAGAAATGGTCCCTAGGCTGGACAGACAATCAGCAATATTATCCAGAAAGATTCAGGTTTAGAAAGAAAAGGTACAGATTCCTAGAGGCTCTTGTGATATCTACTTGTTCAGACTCTCTCAAGGCGATGTCAGGCATTTTTAAATGTAAAGATTATAGAAACATTTGATATTGTCCCATGTTTAAATACCTTAAAAACCTTTAAAAATCTTTTTTTAACCTTTAAAAATCTTAAAGGAAATAGAATATGTACCAATAATTACTCCTCTTTGCTCTTTCCATGTATCTCCTGCATTAAACAATAATTTGGTTCATGCACTGACGGATAAAACAAAACAACTTGGAGAAGTTGGCTCAAGACTTTAAAATATTAAATTCTCTGATCTGGTTATGAAGGAATATCAGGTTCTTCTAGTAGAACTACCTGTCAGCCTAGGCAGACTGAGTTATTTCCATGAAGCAAAGGAGAAGGGTAAGCTCATTTTATTTGAATGTAGCCTTCAGGAGGAGTGTAAGACAGTATCGGAGAAATTGAGAAGAACCGATAGAAGGGCTTTCTGGAATATATGGGTTAATCTTCCAGGAGAAGGCAAAATGTATCCTACTGAGTTAATTATCTTAAAACATACTGGATTTTCAGTGTGTTGAGAAAAAAAAAAAAACCTTCATATTGTGGGTACCTCTCATATATTTTAAATTTAATCATAGGGCTTTACTCCACTTGCAAAAGGATGCTGTAGGAGGAGGACAAGGCAAATGACTCTCCATTCACTTCTCTCATTACCAACTTCCTTTCAACTCACACCACGTATATAACTACCAAGGAGAGAACAAAGCAACTTGAGATAAACACTGCTCTTTTGCATTTGGAAAGAGCAGGCACCAGATCTTACTCACTTCTGGATATTAAGCACCTAGAAAAATACTAGAGCATCATAGATATAACAAAGGACTATTTAATGAATGGCTATAGGGAGGAAGAAGTCCATGTAGAGGACAAGATGCATTTTTTTAAATTTATTTTTTATTGGTGTTCAATTTACCAACATACAGAATAACCCCCAGTGCCCGTCACCCATTCACTCCCACCCCCCACCCTCCTCCCCTTCTACCACCCCTAGTTTGTTTCCCAGAGTTAGGAGTCTTGATGTTCTGTCTCCCTTTCTGATATTTCCCACACATTTCTTCTCCCTTCCCTTATATTCCCTTTCACTATTGTTTATATTCCCCAAATAAATGAGAACATATAATGTTTGTCCTTCTCCGATTGACTTACTTCACTCAGCATAATACCCTCCAGGTCCATCCACGTTGAAGCAAATGGTGGGTATTTGTCATTTCTAATGGCTGAGGAATATTCCATTGTATACATAAACCACATCTTTATCCACTCATCTTTCGATGGACACCGAGGCTCCTTCCACAGTTTGGCTATTGTGGATATTGTTGCTATAAACATCGGGGTGCAGGTGTCCCGGCGTTTCACTGCATCTGTATCTTTGAGGTAAATCCCCAACAGTGCAATTGCTGGGTCGTAGGGCAGGTCTATTTTTAACTCTTTGAGGAACCTCCACACGGTTTTCCAGAGTGGCTGCACCAGTTCACATTCCCACCAACAGTGTAAGAGGATTCCCTTTTCTCCGCATCCTCTCCAACATTTGTGGTTTCCTGCCTTGTTAATTTTCCCCATTCTCACTGGTGTGAGGTGGGATCTCATTGTGGTTTTGATTTGTATTTCCCTGATGGCAAGTGATGCAGAGCATTTTCTCATGTGCATGTTGGCCAAGTCTATGTCTTCCTCTGTGAGATTTCTCCTCATGTCTTTTGCCCATTTCATGATTGGATTGTTTGTTTCTTTAATAAGTTCTTTATAGATCTTGGAAACTAGCCCTTTATCTGATATGTCATTTGCAAATATCTTCTCCCATTCTGTAGGTTGTCTTTGAGTTTTGTTGACTGTATCCTTTGCTGTGCAAAAGCTTCTTATCTTGATGAAGTCCCAATAGTTCATTTTTGCTTTTGTTTCTTTTGCCTTCATGGATGTATCTTGCAAGAAGTTACTGTGGCCGAGTTCAAAAAGGGTGTTGCCTGTGTTCTCCTCTAGGATTTTGATGGACTCTTGTCTCACATTTAGATCTTTCATCCATTTTTAGAATGCCAAAATTCTGGAAGAGGCTTAAGGACTAAGTCATGAGGACTCCTCTGTCCAAACTGCAGGTTTCTTAACAAGTTCCAGGCATGTGTTCCACTGTCCTTTGAGGAACATAAGCCTCAGGTTAGATTATATAGATACAGCAATACGGTCTTCCTCTCTGGCATTCCCTGGAGATCCTCCCCAAATCATTTCCATTTCTCCCTCCTCATATCTTTGCAGATAAAAATATCAACTCAAGATTTAGTGTGAAGAATTCTGCAGAGCACTTATTTGATTGAATAATACAGAGTTTACAATTATTTTCATTAGGTTTTCCTAATTGGGTGGTTACAGCTCCCTTGCCTTCAAACTGGAACAGTAGCTGTTTCCTATTTGGGTCTTGAATCATAATGAAGAAACTGGCCCATTTTCAGAATTTCAGTGCCTTAGTTATTTATGGCTGCCCATAAACCCATTCTTCTTCCACCTCCCTGGACAGCAATCATGAGGCTCAGATGCCAAGCTGGGAAATGTATTTTTCCAGGAGCAGCTGGCTTCTTGGCCAGCACTTCTGGCAATGGTGTGGTCCCCTTTGAAGTTGTCTAGTGCTCTGACTTGTGTTTTTAAGATGCGTGATGAACTGTTTGGGCTGCTTTATCGTCCGACATGCTATTTTCCTTTTGACTCACCTTTTAAATAACAAGGGATTTTTATCCATTTAATCCGCATGGAAAAAAAAGCTACTAAAGCAGAGTATAACTTAAAAAAAAAAAAAAGCCCAAATATGGAATTTCCACAAAGTTAAATCTTGTTGCTGGAAGCAACATGAGAGGTCATCTAGTCCAACTTCCTACAAAATGCAGGAATTTCCTCCAAAATGATCCTCAGCAGAAGTCAACATCTGCTGAAAAGCTTTTGGTGACAGGGCGATTACTACTTCTTGAATTGGGCCACTCTATCACTGGATTGCTCTAGTTGTTTCAAAGTGCTTCCTAAGACGGAGATGAAATCTGCCTTCCTGCCTTCCCGAGGGTCTTAATAGTGGTCACAGTCCCACCTGTGGAACAGCACAGACCAAATCTGACGCCTCTTCAACACAGCAGCCTGTCAAAAGTGCTTCCCTTTTTCATCTTCCCAGGGATGACTTCTCCAGTTGCTTCGAGCCTTGCCACCCTCTAGTCAGAAAAGCCTGTCTGTGTACATCTTAAAAGATGTCTTCATCTTTCAGAATGGCTCACTGGGGTTTACTACAGTTCATTCCTGGAACATAATTCTATCAACACTCTTCTCACTTAAACTTTTTTTTTTTTTTTTTTTTTTTTTTTTTACAGCTTCACCACATTGTTGGCTGACAGTTGACCAGGAACTGCAGTCATTTCTGCATATCCTTGACACTCGAATAGCTTCTCAGTGCCCTCAAGACAGGTACTCTAATACTTCGCAATTGTGTTTGGGAAAACTGAAGGTCAGAGAGATGAAGTCTGCTCAATGCCACACAGCTAGTTCTTTCTGATTGCAAAGCCCTGAGTAAACCACCTGTCTCCCTTGAAATAAATGCCAACCAACTCTGTAGAATAAGTTTCCATCAAACCAGGCTTTCTTTCATTTTTTTTTTGTAACAACTCTCGTCACCATCCCCACGACTTATTTATAGTTGGAGGTTTGTACCTTCTGACTCCCTTCATCCATTTCACCCACCCCCAACCCCTCCATCTCTGGCAACTGCCCATCTGTTCTTGGTACCTATGAGCTTGGTTCTCTTTTAGATTCCACACGTGAGATCATATAGTATTTGTCGTTCTCTGGCTTATTTCACTTACCATAGTGCCCTCGAGTTCCATCCATGTCACAAATTGTAGCATTTCGTTATTTTTAATGGCTGAATAGTATTCCACTGTGTGTGTGTGTGTGTGTGTGTGTGTGTGTGTGTGTGTGTACCACTTTAAAAAAATCCATTCATCCATCAATGGACACATCTTATTTCCATGTCTTGGCTATTATAAATAACATTTAATGAACATAGAAGTGCATACATCTTTTCAAATTAGTGTTTTCATTTTCTTCGTATACCCAGAAGTAGAATCACCAGATCATATAGTTCTATTTTTATTTTTTTGAGGAATCTCCTTATTGCTTTCTATAATGGCTGTACCAATTTACATTCCTATCAACACAAGGATTCTCTTTACTCCACATCCTTGCCAACACTTGGTATCTCTTGGCTTTTTGCTAATATCCATTCTAACAGGTGTGAAGTGATACCTCATTTTCATTTACATGTCCTACATGATTAGTGATGTTGGCCATCCATAGGTCTTCTTTGGATAAATGTCTATTCAAATCTTTTGCTCAGTTTTTAATCAGATTTTTTCTATTAGGTTGTGAGTTCTTCATATAGTTTTGATATTAACCATATGTCTTATCATATCTATGATTTGCAAATAGTTTCTCCTATTCAGTAGGTTGGCTTTTCATTTTACGGATGATTTCCTTTATTGTGCAGAAGGTTTTTAGTTTGGTGTATTTCTTTTTATTGTTTGTTTTCATTTTTGATAGGAAAATCATATATAATTTTATCCCAATAATCAACTTTTAAATACAATTAACACATTTAGTTATTACAGCAACTCTGTGGGGGTTGAAAACTGAAGCTCAGAGTTGCCCAGTCACACTGTTTAGCAACTGGACCACCTCTGAATCTGTTTCGATTGACCATTTTACTTTTTCATTAAGAATCACTGCTGCTGCTTTAAATATAGACACTACTTTTTAGTGCTTTCTGGATATAGTAGGTGATACAGTATAGATGCTCTGTATTGCACCATCTTTCTATAAATATCATTTTGTTCTGACAGGCAGATAAATTGTTGATGTCTTGGTTTTAGATTTTAATAAGGATGCTACATTTTGGCTTATTTTTTTTTAATCTAGAAAATTGTCCCTTCTCCTAAGCATGTGGTTTTTCTGGGTCTTCAACTAAATTTCCAGGGGAGGTTCACCAATATGTCTCTACCATGGCAATGACCGAACTCCATTTCTCACAGACTCTGTAGCTGTGAAGTCTCTGCCCTGCCCTCTGTCCTCCCACACTTATCCTCTGGGGACCTGCTGATTATCACCCTGAGCAGGTACATATTTGTAGCTGATTAAGTACATGAGGTGAATTTTTACAGCATGTTGGAATCTCTTCTCTGCCACTCCAACCTGTTCAGTAGTCTGCTGCTCCCCAAGCCCTAACCTTTGCCTTCAATATCTATTTCCTTTGTTCAGAAATAAATCTGGTTTCTCCTTGTGAATTACAAAGTGCCTTCAAAGAGAAATGAAGCATGAATATGGGAATCACTTGATCTCTGCCTTCTTCCAAGAATCAAGCATCATTTCTCATTAGCAAGGGCCAATAACACCTGTTGTGTTAGTTTATCTCTTTTCCAGCTTCACTTTTTCTGTCTCCTTCACTCCTGGGTCAGGAGCTATCTGTGTGGAAGCCTTTGTCACAGGCTCTGCTTTTGAGGAACCTCAAAATGTTCCTAGTTCTATCTTCAGTCCTCAATCTCCCTTTATTATAAGTATCTGCATATAAGATTGCAGGATGCTCTACCAAAAGCAAGACATACTACCTATGGGATTTCTCTGCTATAGCAACCTGAAAAGAGTAACTAGGAAAAAAATTAATGAATCTATTATAAAGTTATAATTTATGCATTATTTCATTACATGTATGTTTATTGAGTTGATTACAGTGTTATGTACTAAAGAAATGAACAGGGCAGCCTGGGTGGCTCAGCGGTTTAGCGCCTCCTTCAGCCCAAGGCTTGATCCTGGAATTCTGGGATCAAGTCCCACGTCAGGCTCCGTTCATGGAGCCTGCTTCTCCCTCTGCCTATGTCTCTGCCTCTCTCTTTCTGTGTCTCTCATGAATAAATAAATAAAATCTTAAAAAAAATAAAGAAATGAACACAATGTAATGCCTACATTCAAATATCTTATTGCATATGGGGAGAAACATGTACTTTATACAAAGAGGTACAATAAAATACTGTATGCAACACCATGGAATTTTGTGCAAGTGTAGTAGGTACCGATTGAGGAGAGTTTCATAAAATAAGGGCAATGAAGTAAAATTTTAAAAGATGAGTAGGCATGCGCCATGCAGTCAATGGGAGAAAAGTATCCCACACAAAAGAAATTGTTTGAGCCAAGGCATGGAGACACCCATAGCATATTTACTCAGGGAGCATGCCTCACTTGTAAGCAGAGAGGTTGAGAGGTAAAGCTGGCGAAGGAGATAGAAGCCTAGACACGGATGAACCTCTCTCTCAAAGACGTCTGGAAACTCTTTAGAATAGTGATTTAAAATCTTTTTATCATTATTCCAGTTCTCTTTGAGGAAAATATTTTATATTGTGCTTCAACACACATACACAAACTCCTACTCACAAAATAAGCTTTACAAAATAGCACTTACTACATAATGCATTCTTAAATTTTAATTTCAATTCTATTTTACTCTAATTTACATCAAAAATAAATTGAGAGCTGCCAAAATGATTTCATAACCAGCTCCTGTAAAAGTGCTTCTGTAGACAATTACAACCATCCTATTTGTCACTTATCCAATTGGCAAATATCAAAAGGTTTGATAACATTTTGTAGTTAGGGTAGAAAAACAGGCTTTTGCAAATAGAAGTGTGAAGGATGCAAAATGTACTATTGTTACAGAGCAGACTTTGATAAAACTTAATAAAACTACATATGCACTTATCATTTGACAAAAAAATCCAAATTATAGGTATTTATCCCAAATATATGGTGACAAAAATATGAACTAATGTATACAGGGAAATTTGTTGTGACAGTCTTTGTGATATGGGACAGGTTGAATAAATTATGGTACGCATATCATGGAACTAAATACTGTTTATGTGTAAAAAAAGAAATAAATACTTCTCTGGCATAATCTCCAAGCTATAAACTTAAAAGACAGAAAACCAGGTAAACAAAATGTATACTGTGTGATACTATTTACCTAAGAAGGGAAGGAAGGATAAAAGCATATCTGTATATAAATAATCATGGTAAAAATCATGGTTAGATTTCTCTAAATTATTTTGTCTTTATATTATTTGTCTTGATTTTGGAAATTACATAAATATTTGATATAACTAAAAATTATAGTAAAAATTCATAAGAATGAAAGGAAAAACGAAATCAGAATTTTCTCTATTTTGAGTTGGAGACATAAATACTCAGTGAAGAATTATTCCAAATGACTTAAAACACAGTATCCTGGACATTCTAAGTGGATTGGAAAAAAATCTGAAAATAATACTTATTTTCAGTAATTTCATTTATAAAACAGCATTAACATTTTAAAACATATGAATATATAAGTATTATAATGATTATGCTATCATACATTAATAAGTGATTATTTTAATTTTATCGGGAAGCAAATTTTGGCATATGACAAAAAAATATTAAACTCCAAAATCATAGGATATAAGTAAAAAGTCTGTGTCTCGATTTTCACAATTTACTTTTTGTTAAGAAACCATCCGTCTTTTTGGCAAATTGAACACCAATAAAAAATAAATTCATAAAAAAAAAGAAAGAAACCATCGTCTTTAAGATTTCCACTTGTTACCATAGAGTAGCAGATAATATTCTTTAATTTCCTTCATTTCTGTGACTATATACCATGGAAACATACACTATTCCTGCCACTGCTAGCTGCTCCATGACTGTACCAAACACATTTCCACCTGAGGAATGGGAAGCTTACATAATAATAAGAAAATCTTTAAAGTGCAACAACAAAAAGGGGTTTACTTTTGTTTGTTTTATGTGAGAGGAAAAATACAATGCATAGAGAAGAAATCCAGGTGGCCCAACCTATAAATAACAGGAGATCCAGAAAGAGAATAGTGAAAACACAGAACAGAATATTATCAAAGCAACAATATATAGAAACTAACAGAAGTTAGTTAAAGATAGGAATTTTCAAGCAGAAAGTTCCCTTTGTCTACCCCATTGTTATTTCAGAACTCAAAGAATAAAGAGAAGGCCCTCCAAACTTCCACAGAGAAGAGAGAGGAAAAAGTTGCCTACAAAGAAATTGAAATCAGATTTCTTGCTAAACGACAAAACTGTTGCCTCAATATTTCCATGATATACAGTTCTTTACTATAAATTTTAATCTCCAGCTAAATAACCAATCAATCATAAGGTCAGAGTAAAATCACTCTCAGACATCCAAGAACTCAGAAAGTGCACTTTTTATACTTATCCAGGAAGCAATAAATTCTACCCCATTGGGTAATTATAGAAGGTCCAGAAATTAAATGAAAATATGCCATCTATCTATATGAAAACTGATCAGCTATTATACTACTATCCCTTCCCCTCAGATGTGTCGAATTCCTCTCTTTTCCTTTCATTTTTATTTTATTTGAGGGATTATTGAAGGCTCTTGGGATGAGAGAGGGAAGAAATCATGAAGAAGAGGGGTGTGAGATACAGCACACTCCACTACAAAAACTTAAGAAGGTAAAGTCTGATAGTGTCAAAGGAAGTCAGACAATCAAAACAGAATACTGAAAATAAAATGCATAAGAGAATTCAATATGAAGTTACAAGGATAATATGTTGATAATGAAATTCAACCAATCAAGTGATCACTGCCATTAAGATATTAAGAATGATAAAAGAGAT
The DNA here is from genome assembly GCF_011100685.1 of Canis lupus familiaris. Lineage (NCBI taxonomy): Eukaryota > Metazoa > Chordata > Mammalia > Carnivora > Canidae > Canis > Canis lupus. Next base: position 10,180,324 of record NC_049230.1, read on the forward strand.
GTTCATTAGTATTATAATCATTTAAACACAAAATTTTTAAAACCTGGGAGATTATAGAAATGTATAAAACTTGAATATTTATAAGACCAAATCTCAGGATGCCTGGTGGCTCAGTGGTTGAGCACCTGCCTTCAGCTCAGGGCGTTATCCTGGAGTCCCAGAATCAAGTCCCACATAGGGCTCCCTGCATGGAGCCTGCTTCTCCCTCTGCCTGTGTCTCTGCCTTTCTGTCTCTGTATCTTTCATGAATAAATAAATAAAATCTTTAAACATTAAAAAAAATAAAACACCAAATCTCAAAGTTTTTTAAAAAAATAAATCTATATTTTTAACATTGGGGACATCTTAGAAAAACTAGCAACTTTTATGCTGAAAAAATGTTTATCTGAAATTATCAAACCCTTCCATTTTACTTCCATTTTTGTTCTTTCTATTAAATTCCTATTCTATTAAATAAAACTAAATTTATTTTATTTTATTAACAATTTATTTTATTGTTAAAAATAGCAAAAACAGAGGTGCCTGGGTAGCTCAGTCAGTTCACCATCAACTCTTGATTTCGACTCGGGTCATGATCTCAGGGTCATTAGATCCGTGCTGGGCGTGGAATCTGCTTGATTCTCTTTCCTCCCTCTGCCTCTCTTCCCCCACTTACACATGCATTCTCTCTAAATAAATAAATAAATAAATAAATAAATAAATAAATAAAATTAAAAAAATAACAAGTACAGATTGTGGGGCACAGTCTTCCTTCTTCCCCCTTCCTCCTTCCTTATTGCAGATTCCTGACCTTGTTCACCTCCTTTGGGAGGGCATATTATTATTGTTCTGGGGCTATTGGGCTTTTTTCCCCCCCTGCTCCATGGTAAACCTTGTTTGATACAAGTCCATCATGGTGGTCTCATCTTCCTTGCCAACTGATAAGATAGATGCAATTCTGGAAAATTCTGCTGGGAACCTCTGGGAAAGTTTTCTTCACATTTGAAAAGAATAAAAGCTGAGAAACTCTATTTTTTGTGTTTAGAATTTGCAACTCATTCTTAACTCAGCTCTGACACCTTCTAACATCTTGGGTAAGTTGGGACTGTTTAACTTCCTTATACTTTAGTTTCCTTTATGTGTAAGCTGGGGGTAACAATAGGTAAAACCTACCTCATGAGGTTGCAATGAGCATTAAGAATAAGAACACTTAGAACCATGCCTGACAGATACCGAGCCCACTGTGTTTGCTGGTATTACTATTAGCGTTACTATTTGAACTAAAATTACTTGAACTGAACCTGATCAGCTATTATTACTATGTCCTCATCTCAGGTGTTATAAGTTCCTCTCTGTACCTTCCATTTTATTTATTTTTTTCTTTGCTTAAAGTGCCAAAAATAAAATCCAGGTTCAGCTGCTCTGCCTTCCATCTGTCACCTGTGAGGCAGACACCAGCTTCTTCAAACTGTGAGCCTCTTCCTACCTCGTTCTTATTTCCTATTCATTGCTTTTAAAGTCCTATCACTCTCTTAAATAACTTTTTGGATCTTTTTGGACTTTTCTCTAACTGGATTCCACCTCCACCCTTTCAATTTATCTTTTTTTTTTTTTTTTTTTCGTGTATGGGATCAGCCTGTGCTTGGCATGTCCACTGAAAAGTTTTTCAGAATTTATCTACCAGCTATGATGACTAATCCTTCTGTCCCTAATTTTTTCTCATTGGAATTGTGATTTCAAAATCAGAATTTTTTTTCAAAGAATCTCTCTGACATGGGATCATACTTATTTTTTCTCTATGAATATTTTGAAATCTGCTTTCCCAAAGCCAAGGTCATATCCAAATCTGCCAACAAATATAATTATAATGATTATAGAAAAAGCAGATGTCTGAGAAAATAGAAACAGTTTCAGGGAGCTATCAGTTTGCCTACCAAGATGGTAAGGGAGGAATATGCCTGCCAGTTTAATCCTGTTGGCAGGCAAAAGTTAAAAGATAAATGAGTATTAATCTATTGACCTGTTTGGCTTTAAAAAGAAATCCTAAATGGGTGAGACACTCTAGTTATTCTTTGTTTCAACAAACTCCTTTAGCAACCAAAGTTAGGAGGTCTGTTGCAATAATAGCAGGGTTCTCTCTATTCACAAGTGAATGGAGAGGATACTCACCTGATTTACTATAGGTCAGGCACTATACTGAATGCCTTAGATCAATAACTCATCTAAATCATTTTACAGGGGACACTGATAGTAGTTGACAAACGGATTCAAGGGCACAAGATTAGTGAATTTGGATCTATGGGATTTGAACTCATTAAATGTTTAATCCAACATCTGTGTTCCTTGCCTCATGTGTTTTATAAAATGCTCATCTTAGACACACTCTCAAAATGAAATTTTTTCTGAGATTGATGGAAGGGCCAAAGATTCTGTACATCCTATGTTGTCAATTTTTCATTTTCTATTTCTGACACCAAGTTTGAATTTTCCAGCATGGCTTGGTCCAATTGTGAGCGTGCTGTATACACCATTTCCTGCTCACTAAATTTATATATGCAAATTGAGATGTCTCCTGTCCACCACCAGCAATTAAGAAGGATAATGTGTGATATTTCCATTCATGTAACTTGACTTCCTGACTTTGAAATCATGCTTTTTCCTGATTATCTTAAGAATAAATTGATTTTATCTGGACACATCATTCACAGGGGTGATTACCACACTATCACAAAGCTGTCATCTGCATGTTTTCATTTCCTAAGGGTTATACAGTAAGTGCAAAATAATAAAACATCAAGTCAATGAATACTATATAAATAAGTCACATGCCTTTGAAAAAGTACAAGAATTAAAATTATATGAACTACTTATGCCTTTTGATTATGGTGTATTTGTACAATATCCTCATGTATAAGTATATACAACCATTTTAGATTGATATAAGGGGGGAAACTAGCATTTAGAAGCTTTTAAAAACACCCAGTACTTCTGTTCATTTTCTACCTTAGACATCCACGGTCAGAAAAGTAAAGCCCTGGAACTGCTATTACTTGTCTAGAATCTCAATGCCAATTGTCAATTGGAAGTAAGAAAGGTGTTAGTACCCGGGTCATAGGAACACAGTTGACATTCCTATATTAAGAAAGCAGTTTTCTTTTCCCTGTATTTAGGCTTCTTACATTTACCAGAGTATAATTATATAAGTCAAATCATCGTTGTGTAGCACACTATACTCTAGCTGGATTATGTTATGTATTTGTTGTCAAAGAGAGAAAGAAACAGGATAGAGAAAGAAGAAAATAGCATAGCTAATTTTGAAATAGTGATGCTGCCCTTTGGGCAAACCAAAACAATCTTTATAATTCCATTTGTCCTGAAATCTGGTTTTAACTGAGTGGTATCTGTCTCTGCTAGACAATTTGTTGAATTATTTCTCAGCTACCTTCTCCTGAGTACTACAGTAATCACAAATAACCGATAACTTGTCTCATACTTGGAGTGATCGCAGAATTTATCATCTGAAGGGGACACTTTTGAGTGCAAACAAGGGGGTGCTATTGTCAACTACATCAGGACAACAGGCTTAAGGGGAGAACACCAAGCACACTGTCTCACCCCAGTCCTATTAGAGCTTGGTTAGGGTACAGCTCATCTGGCAACATAAACCTGCAAGAATTAGTTCATATTCCCCCTCATGTCTGCAAATATACGTGTGTTGTAGTGTCTGTGGGGGCGTCTTGATATGTTTGTAATGAACTGATGTCATATATCCACAGCATATAAAAATAGATGAACAGCCACATAAAAACACAATGCATAGGTAATTTTTTCCTAAGCCTTAATTTAGCTAGTGGGCTGGAAAAAGTCAGCAAGCAGGGGGTTAAAGGACAGCTGATCCCTCATGGAAACTTTGTAAAACATTCTATTTATAAACAATTCTATTTGGATATCACATTTTCTATAATGCTATTGGCTTGTTTTATTTTTATACCTTAGAAAGTTTCCATGAAAGGGGATGAGCTCAGGGATCATTTTCTCTTACAGCTTATACCTATTTCTGCTGGAGGTTTAAGGGTTGTAAGGACTTGGATGTAAATTCTACAAAAGAGAAACAAACTCTCGAGGAGGAATACCAAGGACCATGTCGAAGTCATGTACCTGTGTTATCATTTTGACTGTACGGTGTATCATAGCAGGGACATTAGAAATCTTTGAAATGTGATATTAGAAATACATTAAGGAGAGCTTCTGATTAAGCTTCAGATAAAAAGTATACTTCTTAGTCTTTGTGAAGAAGTCAGCCCAAAAGAACAGAACAAGATGAAATGTAACCTACTGGTTAGGGGAAGAATGTTGGGGTCTCAGGAAACTGCTAGAGCTGTTTGTTTGTTTAGGCTAGACAAATACTGTGATCTCTTAGAAATACCTATTATCAGCATTCTTTAAAAGGGCCTCTGGAAATTTGGCAACTTACAACTGGAAAGCCACCCCTATGTGATTATAACATTCTAATTCTTGAACAGATCCTGGTGGGTTAGAACTTTATATGAGGAAGCCTGTATTTTGTTGCTTTGAGAAACTGGGGGTGGGGTGGGTAGGATAGAATCACCCAGCTTTTGGAGTGTCTCTTCATTTCTTTCCTCCATACAGACCGTCCATAGAGTCTATTGTACCTTTGGATCTGTGTTCTCATTTTCCACTGTACTTCGTATTTTTAGTATGTTACATTATCTTCACAATCTGGGCCCAGATCTTCCTCATCTTATTTCTATTGCTTCTATTCATACACCTAACATTATAGATAAAGTTAGACTTACCTTAATTCATAGATGTTACTGTATCTCTAGGTCTTTGTTCAACCATTCTTTCTACCCGAAAATCTTTATCTCTTCAGATTCTGCTTTTATCTTCATGTCAGGATTCCTGGAATTTGTTACACGTTCCCCCTTCACAGTCACAGTAGTTGTGCTTTCTCTGGGCCCATCTTCATGATAGATGGGTTAAGGAACCCCAGGGACATTAATGGGAGGAAGGGAATTATGACATTGATACTGACAACAAAGATCAGGATTCATTTCCTAAAAATGTGAATAAATCATGTGGAAGGTAGGTGTCAACTGATTCCACTTGAAACTAGAGAAAATGATTATTAGAAAAGCATGATAAACATGGAGGCCTGATGAGATAGATCTGATATACAAAAAATCACCCTTCTTAAGGGAAAGGGTGAAAAGAGGTGGAACAGAACCAAAATCAAGATGTAAAAGAAATGTTTCCCCAATTTAAAAGCCAGATAATACTAAGGACTTATCATGTTGAAAGAGAACAATGCCTTCCCTCTCTTTCTCTCTCCAAACACACACACATACCCACACACACACATACATGGTGGAGATGGGCTGGGGGACAAGAGAGAAAAGAAGAAAGACTGTTTTGGAGAATATTACACCAAAATGTGAAACAATAGCAACAACAACACTATTTTTATACTGGTGATACTGCTTGGTCATCTTCTCTTTATGTACCTATATTTGTTTTTGTTTTTGTTTTTGTTTTACCTGTACTAACTTCATTAATAAAATTCAAAGGCTGCTTTAGATTTTCCAGACAGTGCATCAATCAGTATTTACTGTAAAGATACTTCATCCCAAGTCTGATTTTCTCTTCAGTGCTGCTCTTTGTCAAAGCCTCTACAATCCAAATAAATATCAGTCACAAGACTTTGCTTTGTATTCCTGTGTGGTCACATTTGGAAGGAAGTCCTTTGGTCCAAACTCAGACCCCTTTTTTGAGGGAGTTTTAAATGTCAACACTTTTTATATAGTTTCTTGATGTGAGTTAATTTTTATTCTTTAACAAGAGTCATTCTTTGGATATAGATTCTGTTCAAGATGAATTATCTTGCTGCCAATGCTGTTATTCTGTATGACTACAGTATTCTCCCTTGAGAAAGCCTTATTGTTTGACACATTGTTCTTTTTATTTTAGGTAGATTTCCCTTTGCTGGGATCCCAAGGGCTCAATTTAGAGTTTGTAGGAATTGAATGAAAATTATTTGCCAAATAGGTAAAAGAAAATACATGGAAAATAAATGTGTTACTTCCTGTCATAAAAAGTGTTGGTGCCTTCATATACTCTCAGAATTTACCCTTATTGACCAAAGGCCATTTACTGTAATTCCCTGTGAATCATCACCTGAGGTTTTATTTCTGGAACAGGAAACATGATTGGCCTAACCTAAGTTGACATGATATATCATCAGGGATTGGGTGTATTGGGGAAGGAGGAAGTTGATAAAAAAAATTTTTTTGAGTACCATCAACACACAATGTTATATTAGTTTCAGGTGTACAACTTACTGATTTGAAAAGCTTATACATTATGCTATGTTCATCATAAGTGTGGTTACCATCTGTCCCTTTACATCACTACTACAAGAATTTAATGAGATAAGAGATCATGGCAAAGCAGGTGGGGTCAGAAAGTGAGAGATGTGGAGAGCGAGGAGGACCCCAAGGGTGGGATGAGATATCAGAGATTAAGAATCTATAAGTAGAGTAGTTTTATATTATAACAAATATCTAAGGTGTAGCCATAAGAGTGGGTAATTGCTTTTTAACACTTATTCAGTTTCTTTAATTCCCTATCTATAATAACTTAAAGATAAAGTTTAATTGTAAATATGGAATTAAAGGAAGTCTCTGGCCAAGGAAGTATTGAAAAGTCAGTTATATGAAATGTCCCAGGATGTTAAAATTGGTTTGGCAAAGTTATAAATTATCGCAACCTATCAACAGACAATGGCATGATTCATCATTTAAGAAATTATACATTCATCAAGAAACTATCATTGATCGATCTTAGGAAACTCACCAATCTTAGAAAACTCCAATTTAATTCAAGTTCGATGGACAAAGCATTGTATTTAGGACCAGGAAACCTAGACTTCATTGCTCCAACTCAATTGCAGATATCAGAAAATCAAGCAAACTTGATATTCTGATAAAATATTATGGCTAGTGGCACCTAGAACTCTGTGCAAAAATGCCTTTACTTCCTATATAAAACTCAAATTCTCATTCAATTGGAAATCCTTTGAAGATAGGGATCGTGTTTTATGCATCTTGATGATGCCCCCTGCCCTGAGCACTGCACCTGACCCATGGTGGGTGCTCATATATGTTTGTTAAATCAGTTGAAGATCATCAAATCAAGTTTCACACAAGGTCATGGGCTTGAATCCAGATGCAGACACTGCAATGTAAACCTCGTGGGATACTGTCAAAACATAGCTCTCATACTTTGGCATAAGGATTCTTTGGAAAAATGACTTTCTCCATGACCTCATGCCTTGTTTGTAGAAAGGGGAAAACCAGGTGTCCTGACTTTTGTTCCATTGTCTCCAAGAGAAGTATATCACATACATTTCTCAGACAATGACTTGGAAAGTGGCTGCCAAAATCCAGTTCTGGGATAACATCTTGGTTCTGAGATGTAAGCACTGAGATGAGATGCACAGATAAGCCAAAATGGCAAATTTATATCCTCTCTTTCTAATCATCCATTAGGATGGCTATCAAACAGAAAAAAATCACAAATCAATGATTTTATGTCATGTGTGTCAAAAAACTAAGAATCACGCAACCCTCTCTACCTAAAAGAATAGTAGTGGAATATTGAGTAGCTATGGCTTTAACATTTGCATTGCACATAATAAGTAGTATAAGTGAACCAGTTATTTCTAATGATGAATGCTTAGGTTTTCCACATTTTAATATAAACACTCTTAAGATATAAATAGCTTTACAAATTAAAAAGAAAAAAACGAAAGCATTAATGCTAGAGAAATATTGCCATAAAACTCTATGCACCAATGTGAACATTTGTTCTGATGGGTCTGTAGACAATACTCTAAAAGTATAAATGTGGGTCAAGGAATATTCACATTTTAACTGCTCTTTAGAAAAATTCTTCTAGAAGAGCTTGTATTCTCATTCCCTCACTGTATCCTTTTATTTTTGTCAATTTGATAGACTAATTATTCTTTCTTTGATTGGTTTCACTTGCTTTTATTTGGTTACCACCAAGGATGATCATCTTTTCTTTGGGTTCTTGTACAGGTCTCTGCTCAGATATCACCTCCACAGAGTGGCCTTCCCTGCATTTTCATCTAGAGCAGCCTCTAATGTCATTTTTTTCATTGGTTGAATTGCATGTCCATGTTTAGTTCCCTCAAGCATTTATCATGACTACCATTTGAAGAGGATTTAATCGTTATGCCATGTTACCTTCAATCATGATAGGCTCACATCATAGGACAGAAAGTCTTATGTGCTTCTCAGTGTATCACTTCATATCATCCACATCACAGATCTATAGATCTATCTATATACTATTTATTTTATTTTATTTATTTATGCATGAGAGACAGGGAGAGAGAGAGAGAGAGGCAGAGACAAAGGCAGAGGGAGAAGCAGGCTCCATGCAGGGAGCCCGACATGCGTCTCCATCCCGGGACTCCAGGATCACGCCCTGGGTTGAAGGCAGCACTAAACCGCTGAGCCACTGGGGCTGCCCTAGGATGAATACTATTATGTCCATTTCACAGATGAAGAAACTGAGGCTCCAAGATATTAATTAGGTGACTTGCCAAAGATCACAGGGCCATAATACAGTGCACATGCAATTTTAACCTGGAGCTTAGAGAATTTGCCCAAAGGGACACATAGCTAATAAGTTGAAAAGCTGCAGTTCAAACTCCAGTATGGGTTCTTAAGCTCCAGTTTAACCCACTCACTGACTAATGACTACAATTTGCATACAGCTGTCTCTTTGTAGTATCTCTACTAGGTTTCAGAAGCATGTTGTAATGGCCACTTCCAGATTTTTTTCTTCTCACTTTAAACTACAAGGTTCTACTCAATTAGGGCCTAATAACAGACTAGGAAAAGGAGTAAATACAAATGCTTTACTTAGCTCAATATTTTCACAAGTAAAGAGTGGAAAAGAGTCATTAGTTTATTCCATCAAGCATACCCTATTGTAAATGATGGATGCGTTGCATTTGAAGTTATAAGGAAATTTTCAAATGGCGATACTCAACAGGTCCTACATATGGCTTTCTCTTTATTTTTCTGCTTTCTCTTTCACCAACTGCTTCACTTCATTCAAAAGAAGCCTGGGAAAAGTTAGGGTTTTTTTTTTTTATTATTATTAAAAACCTATTAATCATGGAGTTAACCTTAGGGGTTAAAATAGAGTATTTTGACATGATTTTTTTTCCTAAGCAGGGGGAAGGCCACAGGAGCCAGTAAGGCTCGAGTTCCAAACACAAAGAGTATAAATAAAATCAAACATTATCTTCCACATCAAATTTCCATAAATCTTTTCTCAAATCATGCTACCACATTTCTTCTACTTTTCAATTTTTTTTTGCCTCTTTCTGCTTAAAACAGTGCCTATAATTTGCCTCAGTTACTGACTGACCATAGTTTCTACGTACAAAGAAAATCCTATGTGTATGGTCTTTCCAATTTTGTGACTTATTGCCTGGTCACGTCTCCGCCCTCTGACATCTATAAGAAGTCTTTACATTTAAATCTTACCATCATTCCCCAGTTGTGGTCTCTTGTATCATCTCAGGCTCACATGGGAAATCAGTTGGAAAAAGAAACTTCTCTACACTTTAATTGGTCATGTCACTTTTCAAAGCTTCTTTTGGACACTACCTTGAAGGACTGAAGTAATGTGACAATTCAGAAGTCTGGAAATCTCACATAGGATATTCAGTACTTACGGTGTTAAAAATCCTTATCTTGGGGAGTATAGAGGTTCCTGACCCAGGGATGAAGGATTCTGGTATCTTGTACATTCCTTTAGATTGCCTTTTTCAACCCACCTGGGCCACGAAGAAAGAACAGTATCCCCTAACCTATCCCTTCTTTGTTCTAGAGTTGAGTGTACATTGAAATCTTTACAACTATTGGGAAATATTTAAACTCTCCACTGAAAATACTATGTAGGGATGCCTGGGTGGCTCAGCGGTTTGGCACCTGCCTTCAGCCCAGGGCATGATCCTGGAGACCTGGGATCGAGTCCCGCGTCGGGCTCACTGCATGGAGCTTTCTTCTCTCTCTCTGCCTCTCTCTCTGTGTCTCTCATGAATAAATAAATAAAATCTAAAAAAAAAATACTATGTAATTATATACTTTATAACAGGGACTTCCCAGGTGAATGGATGAAGGGGATTTGCATTGTAAATCCTGGAAACTGAGTGGAACAGACCGGTTAAACCACCCAGAACCAAACCGTGGATATTTCTCCAGCTTTTTCAGTGGGACTGCTCTAGTCTTGATATAGCACAAAGTGCTCCAAATCCCCAAAGATTATCTAAAATAAACAGTAAATATTCTCCATGAGTAATTTCCATGGATCAGTTCTCTGGATCATATGCTTTTCAGAAATGTCATTTGATCTAGTTTATAGTTTAACTTATCCATCCCAGGAGAAACAGGGTTTCTACTAAGCCTTCAAAATAATGCTTTTTGCTCCACAGATTCTAGATTCAAAACAGTGCAGCCATACAGGAGTTTAAATAAATCAATGCCCTACAACGGACAGTGTCCAAACTGTGATGATTATAGAAGTTTATCTCAAATAAATGTCTCATAACCCTTATATACAGTTTAGCTCAGTTCTAGTGGGAACTGTGACATGGAATCCTGATGGATACTAAGTAGATTAGTAGATTAAATGGTATCTATTTGCTCATCTTTCTACAGTTTAGGGAAATACTGTGCAAAATTCATTCCTAAGAATGTAATGATTGTGTCGCATTCCACCCCCCTACCCTTTGCCTGTAACTCCAGAGAGCACCACCTCATTCCTAACCCTTTGCCACCTTTCAGTGGACTCAAGACTATCACTACCTCCTATGTAGAACTTCATTCTGAGTATCCAGGGTATTGTTTGCTTTATCTATATACGAATATCTAGTTATCCGCAGCAGCACTGCTTACCTTCCAAAGCACCTACCTTTCTTCCTCTGATTTGTAGTATTCTATGCTGACCTCTTCAATCCCACATCCAATGTCCCGGACTCATCTTGAGGTATATCAACAACTGGAACCCCCTTTCTTCCTTCTCTGGGTCGGCCTTTTGGAAAGATAATTCTGTAAACCTCATAGCATGTTAAGTAATAGCCAAGCACACAGAGAAGGAACTGACTCTGAGAAAAAGTCAATGAAAATAGTAGGCTATACAGTCTAGGATCAAGAAAATGAGATTGCCATCTCTCTTGCCTCCATTCAATGCCTGGTTTTGCGTCTTCCTGGCTATGTGATCTTGAGCATGTAATTCATTCTCTCTAGAATTCAGCTTATTCATGCCTACAATGAGGGTAGCTATAGAAACTATCTTATAGATTAATGGAGCTAAAGGAAATCCTTGTGAAGTATTTAGCAGTTTCTGGCACATAGTACACCCTTATTGTTTTTATTAATAACGGTAGTATTTGCAATGCATGGAAATTTGGGGAAACGGCACATTTATCCTTGCCAGCATCTTCAATTTTAAATCTGTTAAGTATCTCTCTGTACCAGTTACTTGTAATATAAATAATAAAGAGAAAATAGATTTGGCTCCTGTGGGTTTTTTTTTTTTTTCTGTAGAAATTTTCTTGCGAGGGCAGAAGAGAAACTGATATTAATTCAAGGTTTCTTTTTTTGTGCCACCCGTCCTTAAGCTGCCAAATTCAGAGCAAGCAACACGGAACATGTAGAATGTGTTTGAATATTAAATTGATTTACTAGCAATAAATTCATGACCTGAGCTCCTCAGGGATCTTGGGATTTCAACAAATGCAACTAAGAAAAAGAACAAGTTGACATTTAAAAAAGCGTTTATGCTTGCTAGTCTTCAGCAATATTTTGAACCACACTACATCTCTAGCATTGCCTGCAGTAACCAAATGCAATATATATAAGTATTTAGGCTATTTATGTAGTAGGCAAATTAACCACTGCCCAGTTAATTTGTTCTTTGAGGTGGAACGGACAGGAGAACAAGCTGGTGTGAAGCTTGTGGTGCTTTCTTAGGGATACTATCATTAAAATGTGATAATAAATACTACCCCTATTTGATGGCTATTTTAATTTATAATTCTATAATTGTTAACTGCAGCGCTAATTTGGGCTTTCCTATGCCTAGATGCTACATATTCTTGTTAATACCACCCCCTCCTCTGCTAAACAACACATATTCTCCAAAACAATATTTATAGGGGCACCTGGGTGGCTCAGTGGGTTGAGTGTCTGCCTTCAGCTTAGGTCATGACCCCGGGGTCCTAGGATAGAGTCCCACATTGTGTTCCCCACAGGGAGCCTGCTTCTCCCTCTGCCTATGTCTCTGCCTCTCTCTGTATTTGTCATGAATAAATAAAGAATTAAAAAAAAACAATATCTATGAATGCTGTGACCTAAAAGAAAATGTAGAAGGAAGTGAAGATAAAATTTCACCCAGTTAAATCAAGAGGTATTATGATAATAATATTTTAGGTTGTACAGAACTGAAATGGACTCTATTAAAATAGTGCTGGTCTACACCATACAAGGAGACAATCTTTTTTTGTCTTTAATTATCTCAGAATCCTTATCTGTTTTTCATGGAGATAGGCATTTACATAAGCATTATCCCCCCTCTCCCCCCAAAAAAACCCTAAAATGTTATCAGTTTATAGCTGGGCACTACTTCTTTGTCCTTTGGAGATGTGAACGCTTTTTAGGACCTATTAATTACCTTTGTCCACAACCCTCTTGGTGTAATGGACCTTTTCTACTCTGTTATGTGTCAGTTTTTTTTTTTCTTCAAGTTTCATCCATATATTTGATCTTTAAAGTATAAATCCAAACTACCTGTTGCCTATTTTCAGGACTATTAGAATTGGGTCGTTAAAATTTCTAGAAAATGCCTCTAATTGTCAAGTTAATCATTGAAAACAACATAATTGTCATGTTTAGGGGAGAAAAAGGAAGTCGTTTGCCCTTGTCACATAGAGACCTTACAATGACCCCAGTGTCCATTCCCAAATAACACCAATACCTCAGGTTAATTGAGGAGGCCTCTGAGTGAAGATTATGAGGTCACAGCCCTGGTTGCTTCCTGTTTGTAAATACACAGAATAGACTCTAATTAGACTCAAGAGGAAATGTTGCCCAGGGAATGTATTTGGAAGACATGGAGGTGCTTAAACTATTCAAGTCTGTGCAGAAAGAGGTTGGCATTGTTATGTGATATGCCTATTTTTATTTCCTTCCAAAGCTTTACCAAATAAATGTAACCCTAATAAAGAAGATAGACAGAAGGGTGATTTCAGCTACATGTCTCAGGTATAAATGAGATGAATTGCTGTAGCGTAGTGCACCTGTTTCCCTCTGCGTGATAAACAAACTGCTGAGTGTTATTAAAGTGCATTCACTTTAATTGTAATTGAGTGAACATGATCGGGTATGGTATTTGCCTTTGTATAAAATTTTCCCCTTGTAATGATACTTAATCATTCTGGCATATAACATTTCAGGGGACATTAAATTACCATGCTGGAAGGTTGACAATGATCCCTAAGCAAAAACCAGAAAATATTCTTCAAGCTACTGGATTTTTAAAATTCTGCTAATTAAAGAGAATTACAATCATCTTCTGCTATAAAGCATAAAACCCAGTAAAGTTGAGTGAGTTAAACTTCTCCTGTAATTATACATACTTCAAAGACTAATACCTCCCTGGTAATAAGTGGTTTTGTGACTCCAGGATACATGCTTCAAGGTATAGAAAAGGAATGAATACATTTTCATTCCATGTGGCATTATTAAGTATGAGATTAAAAAATAAAATGTTTCACATGGCCAAATTGCATTGCACAGATGCAGTTAGAAATCCTCTGACAACTGTTGCTTGCCCACTACATATTAGCATACTGCTTTATTACACGTATGTATATGATATACAGAAGAGAAAAAACACACATTTATATATATATACACATTTATATATGCATTCGTGTGTGTGTGTGTGTGTATGAGTTCTACTTAGAACTCATCATTAAGGGACGCCTGGGTGGCTAAGTGGTTGAGTGGCTGCCTTCGGCTCAGGTCATGATCCTGGGGTCCTGGGATCGAGTCCTGCGTCAGGATCCCTATAGGGAGCCTGCTTCTCTCTCTGCCTATGTTTCTGCCTCTGTGTCTCTCATGAATATACAAATAAAATCTTAAAAAAAAAAAAGAAAGAACTCATCATTAAAGCTCAACAATTGTTTGGTTTTCCAGATACTTGGAAAGTGTTGAATTTTTTTAAGTGATCTGTTTAAAGTATTTTTGATCTCTCCAAAACATCAATAGCAAAATTATAAGTTTAATCTCATGTACTTGGATCTTGCTAATTAAAAAAATAAAAATTCAGAAAGGCTAGGCTAAAAATTTGCCTTTGTGCATACGTGGAGATGATAGTTTTCAGTGGCAGGCAGGATGAAGACGGCAGGGAGACATTTGATCTCCATCACAAAGGTTTCTTAGCTTTTAAAGTTTGAGTTAATAACATGCAATGACATGTTCACAATGAATATAGCCTTAAAATTATTCTTATCCAAAGCAGGTCTAGCAGATAACGCTTTTGGCAATGACTGTATTTAACTTTGTAGAGTTAGAAATTACTGCGTAGTTTGAAATGAAATATAAAAATATTTTAAACATATGGACATCGGTAATTCAAGCAGGATATCTATCTCAAATATCACTTTAAATTAATTAGATGTAAAATTTATTTTATTTCTTTTAAAGATTTTATTTATTGATTCATGAGAGACACAGAGAGAGAGAGAGAAAATGAGGGAGAGACACAGGCAGAGGGTGAAGCAAGCTCCATGCAGGGAGCCCGACATGGGTCTCCATCCCGGGTCTCCAGGATCACGATCTGGGCTGAAGGCGGCACTAAACCCCTGAGCCACATGGGCTGCCCTAGGTGTAAAATTTAATTTCGTGGTTCAGTCTATAACCTATCTCTACACAGGAGATTGTAATGATTAGGACCACACCTACTGCCAGACAAAATCAGATGACCTGAATTCAAATCCTACCTCTGACACTGGCTAGCAATTTAACACCAAGGATGTTACCTTTTCTGTTTGGATCTCACTTTCTCAATCTATAAAGATAATTATAATACCTAATCCAAACCCTATCATGAAGATCACTTGACTTAATAGGGGACAGCCTTAGAGCAGTAACTGAAATATAAGAATGCCTGTGTTTGCTATTGTTGTTAACTATTAGGATAAAGTATTAGGGGGGAAGAGAATACAAGAGAGCAAGAGGGAGGGAAGATGGGAAGGAGGAAGAGAAGGAAAGACAAAATAGCATTACTTTGGTCTTGATATTAGTAAAAGCCTAAGGGAGGACTCATGCCAAGATCGATATCCTTTGTTGGAATCAGTCTCAATTTTCCATTTTATTTTGCATTTAGAGACTATGTCCAGGTTTCCATCAGGTGTCTTAAGTGTCCAAGGAAAGCAAATTAAAAGGGTCTGCTGGATTCTGTTTTTCAATGGAGTGCGTTTATTAAATCAGAGCAATGGTTCATGACACTAATCATGCTGTCATATATAAATGGATTACAGCTCTGATCAACCATCAGAAAATATATCTAATTTAAGGGGAGTGTTTATGTACACGTGTGGGGTGTGTGGGTTACTCCATCTATGCCCTCTCCCTTGGATTCTCTCTTTGGAAAACAAAGATTGCATCTGAGAAACATCCAGCAGGGGTGAGAGGTACACCTGGATTGAACCTGCAACCCTATACTCAGCGTATATTTTCCTATTCAACTAAGCTAGATGGCCAAAAGCAATAGAATAGTAATCTGATTTGCTACAATTTATTGTACGTCTTCTGCCATTAAACCACGTCAGTAAAAACATGTAACGATCAATGGCTAATCTCAAAATATAAACCAAATTCTGTAATAATACGCTTACTATTAATCTTCCCATTAATAGATCACATGGCATTCATGTAGTCAGTAAAACGTTATTACAAGAATGTAAGTTATTGCATAATTTGGGGCATTCTGTGATCATAATCCTACTGCATGGCAACAGAGAGGCAGATACCCAGAGAAATTAAGTGGAAACTCTGAATATAAGCATGGATTTCTGCTTATTCTTGCATAGAAATCATGTCCACTGTTAAAGTTTAAATGCTAACACCTCCAGATAAAAATATGGGTAGGGGTTGCTTTAGTCTTAATATTTACAAAAACAAACAAACAAAAACAAAACAAAACAAAACAAAACAAAAATAAACCTCCAAGAGGGTGAAATATTCTTCATGCTCCAACACCAAAAATTTTAACTAGAAGCTACATGTAAAGAAATAGAGACAAATATAATTTTTTTAAATAAAGAAAAATTAGTCAGTAGGAACTGTCCTTTTCTGATATCTTTATTTCAACGTTTCTTTCTCTTCTACTATGCCCCCTCTTATGTTCATTAGAAAAAAATTCTTCACCTCCCTTGTAGATAAATGAATCTTAATAAATAACATAAATTTATATCATCTCTTCAATATTTAAAACATGTGAATATTATCCATCTAACTTTTTTCCTACTATTCTTCACCCAAGTGTGGCTCTGATACCAGATCTTTTATAAAAGTTCTGAGGCATTCAGATGTAAAAGAAGAAAACCCACTCCCCTAGCAATGTAACTTGTAACTAACAAAATTTATAATCAATCTGATTATTTGCTTCTTTATTTCCCTGTGATGGAAACTAATTACCAAAAACCTTTGGCTTTACTGCTTCTAAGTGATTTTTCTTTTTCTTCTTCTTTATTGCCAATACAGAATCATCAACAACTGAACATTTCGGAGTGTGTAAAATGGCTCAAAACTCATCTATCCAAGAAGTTTACGTATGCCCATAAAACCTACCTTTAATCTAGGCTTATTTAAGTTTCTGATAATACAAGTAGACTTACAAAGAAAATAGGCAAGGGCAACATGCCATTTTGATTGCAGAAATTAGAAAATTTTAGTAAGAATCCATTCTCCAGTCTCTGCAAAGGTCCGTATCTTAGAGAATTTGAAGGGCAAAACCACAATCACTTGGCCAAGAAAAGAAGTCAGACTACTATTTCATTATCACTAAATAACATCAACGGCATTAAAAAGTGTTGCCTGAATAAGCTCCTAGACTAGGTATTAGGTTCAGCATGACCTAAATGTTCTGTAAACTTCCCATAACCATAAGAGAGCTGTGTAGATATTATTTAAGTCTTGTATTTTTCCACAAGTTCTTTTCCCCTCAATTTTTATTCTTAGAAGATGAATATTAAGGAGGGAGCCTGTTGTGATGGGCACCAGGTGTTATAAGTGATGAATCACTAAATTCTACTCCTGAAACCATTATTACACTATCTGTTAACTAGAATTTAAATAAAAATTTGCAACAAGGGGCACCTGGATGGCTCTGTGGTTGAGCATCTGCCTTGGCTCAGGTCGTGACCCTGGGGTCCTGGGATCGAGTCCTGCATCAGGCTCCCCATGGAGTGCCTGCTTCTCCCTCTACCTACCTGTCTCTGCCTCTCTGTGTGTGTCTCTTATGACTAAATAAATAAAATCTAAAAAAAAAATTTGAAACAAAAAAGGAGAAATAAGTGAATATAAAAATTGACTTTTTACAAAATTGGCTTGGAATTAAAAAAAAAAAAAGAGTTTGAGATAGATGGAAGGTTGAGAGTAATTGTTAACACCAGTAGTAGCACCCTTCAGGGAAAATACATGACATGGTTGACAAAGAACATTAACGAACCCCCGCCCAAACACCAGACATAGCTAGCAGATTTATTTTACTGTGCTCTGCTCTTAGAGTATTAGTTGCTTACTGTTTCAAGTCACCTCTGAGTTGTTATTATCAAGCTCTCTAAAGAATGAATAATAGCTCTCTATCTAATATTTTCCCATTGGGGTAATGAGGAGTTTACTCCCAGCTCATAGATCCTGCTAGATGATGGCTTTCTTGGATATCAGGTTACATTTTGCATAATTGGGTAACAAGCTACTTCTCAAGGCATTAAATCAATTCATTCTGTTTTACTTAGAGCCTGAGTCACCATGTACCCTATTGACTCATCCTCTACCAAGGGTTCTGCTTAAAGAAATGGATAGTGGCCAAAAGAACATATTTCCCAGAAAAGGATCAGGGCAGATCATGTGACTCTAGGTTTAATAATTATTGACTTCAGAACAAAAAGCTGTATTTTGTTTTGTTTTTATGATGTGGATTTTTAAAAGAATGGGTCAAATTTTGGGTCTTAACCTTTGGGTTAAGGGTAAACAAGGGCTTGGCCTTGCAAAGTTACCCAGAGTGAACCATGAATAGTTAATATTTCTCCAACAGGCATTGTTTAGACTCTACTAAACCATGTCAAAATTGGGCACAGTTGACATGAGTAGATGGATGGGCAAGCCATCAAGCTTAAAAAAAAGGCTAGTGAGGATGGATTTCTGGATTTGTGATGGACATTTAGCTTCTGATTTTTGAGGACAGCTTCCCAGGAAATTATATTAAATGCAGCTGGAACCAGTAAAACATTTTTTCCTTTCAAATGAGGCAGAACGAAAGCAATGTACAAAAACAAAAACTTGTCTGGGACAGCCTGGGTGGCTCAGGGGTTAAAGCACCCAGGGTGTGATCCTGGAGTCCCTGGATCGAGTCCCACGTCGGGCTCCCTGCATGGAGCCTGCTTCTCCCTCTGCCTGTGTCTCTGCCTCTCTCTCTCTATGTCTCTCATGAATAAATAAACAAAATCTTTAAAAAATAAATAAACAAACAAAAACTTGTCTGCATGCACGTTGGTAGCACCTGAAGAACCTTGCGGAATGCTAATACCTGAGTCCCACCCCCAGAGATTCTGTTGCAGTTTGCCCAGAGCACAATGTGGACATCAGGAGGTTTAAAATCTTTCCCAGGTGATTTTAATAAGCAGCCATGGATAAGAACTTCTGACCTAAAGTAAGGTGGGAATAGATAAAATATGGTGAGTAGAGAGAAAATAGGTTGTGGGACTCCTGGATTTAAGGAAAACATTTTTAATAATAGTAAAGAAAAAGCGAAACAACCAGGAAACCAGTCTCACATCCTGTCCCACCATGTCTTGAAAAAATACCAGTGTTGAAAAAATGAATGGATTGCAACGTCCTACTCTGCATCAGTGACTCTCGCAAACAGAATATTGATTGGAAACAAACTACAGGAGAAAACATTTAACATGATACATGCTAAACAAAGAATGCAAAACACCTATTTTAGGGACACATACATTTATTTGCAGGCTAAAAGGAAAGCAAGAGACCAATGAATACAAAATTCCAGGGTAGCAGTTACCTTTCAGAGAAGGATACTCAAGAACTTCAAAGCTCTTGGTCATATTCTCTTTCTTCTGCTGAGCGGTAGGTATAATTTTTTATAAAGGAAATTCCTCTAGAAAAAAAAAAAAAAACCCTGCTATAATTCCTTTGTGATCACTTTAATTTACTTCACCTTAAAAGCCTGATGACTCACTCAAAGTAGGAGTTAACAGAATGAAGGTGTGTTAATGCAGTGAGAGGTGTGACTGTAAACAAGGGGAAGAATTTCAAGATGTTATAAAAGGTGAGGGAATATAAATTAAAAAACAGCTCTCAGGGCAGCCCGGGTGGCTCAGTGGTTTAGTGCTGCCTTCAGCCCAGGGCGTGATCCTGGGGATCCAGGATCGAGTCCTGCGTGGTGCTCCCCGCATGGAGCCTGCTTCTCCCTCTGCCTGTGTCTCTGGGTTTCTCATGAATAAATAAATAAAATTAAAAAAAAACAAAACAGCTCTCAGGAATGCTTACTCTCCTCATAAATTATTAGGTGGGGGTGGAGATAGAAAAACATAGAGAAAGAGGGATGCAGAGAGAGATTGGTTTTCCCTCCTTCAGGTTGAAAATGAAAATAATCACCTATTATATGTTAATTAACTGAATGTAAATAAAATAATTTTTTTTTCTAAAGAAAAAGACATTTTTTTCAGCTCCTGGATGATTGTATGTAGTCTTTGGGCTTTGTAGGTGAGGGTTTGAAAGCAGGGGTCTTAGGTCTTCTTGTATTGAAAAAGACGATAGTAATAGAAGAACATGCAAAGAACTTAGGTGGCTGACACAGATAAATATGCTTATGGCTGGCAATTATCCCTTTTGGTTTGGGCATTCAGGTGTCACTGGGCTCCTTAGCTTCCTGCTCTTTTATCCTTGGTTTCTCCCAGGCCTACCTGAATGCAAAACTGAGAACCTCTTAGTTTTGCTGTGGACCTTTAATTGAATATGTTTTATGAGCAACCGGAAGAGGATTTTCCATTGCATCCCTGAGAGCAACAGCTTAAGTAAACATTCTTAGTAACCTAATGCTGCCCCACTGAGCCTCTTCAGTGATTCCGCTCTGGTGGGCTTGCCCCAAATCTCTCTAGCTTTTCTAGTATGCAGAATAGGTCTTCCGTTACACAGGATAATTCATGCTCTTCCAATGTCTACCCCAAAATGTGCAGAGAAAATTAAATCAGTGCTTTCTACAAAGTGGCTATTCAGTGCCCTTGGGCTAGCAGCTTGGGCATCATCTGGGTGCTTTATCGACCCCAGGACTCTGAGCTGTACCACAGCCATACTGGACCAAATGTATGTTTTAACAAACCCCTGGGGGTTGCCTATGCATGAAGCAAGACTCTGCCCCAGAGAATATGGCAACCACGCAAACAGAGGGAAGATCATCACTCTCCTTTGACTATTTCTCAGCTGTTTTTTTTTTTTCACTTTAATATGCAATTGCAGTCTTAGTCATAGCTCTAGACAACTTATCAAAACACATTTTCTAAACAAACATAATATTCTTCCCGAGAGGAATTCTGAAAAATAGATTTCTATCTGACATTTATCATCATCATTTGGAGCCTGTTGTAGAACCTTAAGTACTGAATAAAATAATTACTGGCCATTAATTTTTCTTCTTCCTCTATCTTGCTCACTGACCCTGTGTTAGGATCCCAGCAAAGCTAGGAGGACAATCTTTACATTTAGAAGAAGTTCAGGCTAGATTCAATTTTTTTCCCTGATCAAAGCTATGAGACAGCTTGGTTTGAAAATCCTAATGGAAGGGGCTAAAGTTTGACCTGCTTATAGTATAAATATATTATAGGTAGAGAAAGAATGTGGAAAATTCTATCTGTAATACCCTTAGTATAGAGAATCCTGTTCAGAATGACTGCAAAACAGTCATCATTTTTCAAGAATAGGGGATTTTGAAGATTCTAAGTCAATAAATATCACCATATCATATCCGATGGGAGTTTTATCTCTGATTACCCTTACCCTTTGGCTATCTGTCATCTGCCTTATTTCTTCTTCTCTCTTCTCGTTGTTAGCAACAATAAAGATTACCTATGCCTAACCAAGATCCAGTAAGGCATTTATCATTGTGCTATCTCAGATATTAAATGAAAAAGAAATTTCAGGGTCAATTCAAGAACCATAAACATAGTTCACATTTGTAAAAAAAAAAGGGGGGGGGGTATCTACTTTCCTTCTGTTTTATCTAAGTTCTTGAGATATTTCTTGCCTTCCATTGATTCTGAAAAGTATAAGGTAGTAAACGTTTCTACAGAGACCCAAATTCTTTAAGGGCATCCTTGTTCTTGTGATGATTGCTTTTGTGATGATTACTTAACCCTGATTGTATCAAGATTGGATTTCGCTTCTATATATTAAATTTTGAAACCAGGTTATTCTTATGTAAAACCCTTTCTTAAAGAGATCATCCAATACGCTGTTCTATCACTTTTCACATTGAGAACAACATGACCCTGAGGCCCCAGAAAGTTATTTTAAGTTTTGCAGAAGGACTTGTTTCTTTCCTCCTAGTCATACAAAACAAAGAGCTTGTTGGTTTTTTTTTGTTTTTTTTTTTTACTTTTTCCAAAACACAGAAGCTTATTGAATATCTACTATGCACCTGACCCTATACGTTAACTATAAAGGTAAACTTTTGCACCTTTCCCATCCAGTCCGATTCACTGCTCGCTGACACTTCTGTGTGGCTTGAAGGTTTTCACCTTGCACTAGAGCTATTTTAATCTCTGGATGTTCTTTTTTTCCACTGAGCAAGACCATGACAGGCTGGTGGGAGGTGTGTAAGGAAGGGGATGAGGAGGTTATGCTGGCAGCTTGCAAAGCCATTGGTATCCTGGGACTTAACATCTCCTAAATAAAGTGGGCCTTCAGCTCAAGCCTTATTTAAAAAGGAAAAAAAAAATTCTTCTGCAGATGAAACAGATGCCAGATGGAAACTACTCTGCTGACTTGCTCCAAACAGGCCTGCAGCTGTTACTTCTTCCATAACTTTTTCCAGTGAAATTTTTAGGCTTCACCTGTTGATGGACACAACAGGATTTTTCTTCCTTCCCCCACCCTAGCCTCATCCTCTCCCCAACTTCCCCTTAAAAGGAGAGCAGCCTGAACACTTAGAAAGCACAGGCCTGGGTGAGAGCTCATTATATCTATTAGATATGGACAGCGGACACTGCCTATGGGGTGGGAAGGTTGTGGTTACTTTCAGCTCTTGGTCCTTTGGACCTACTCCTTGTCCTAGAGGGACAAGGCAAGCAGCAGAAAGGTAGATCCCCTGCCTCTACTGTTTCTCTGTATTGTTCTTGAACAACCATTATTCAGAACTAAGCTGAGGCTTGCCCAGGAGCTGGGTAATAACCACCACTTGGCTATAACAGAAATACGGAATCTCAGATTAAAACAGACCAGTGAAACACAAAGTTATAAATCATATCCCAGGTATAAAGGGTAGATTCTCTCTTCAACTGAAATGGACTATAAGAGCCAAAGAAGGTAAGGAGAAGATTTTCAGCCAGAGGAGGGAGCACTTTCTTGCTGGCTGGCTTACACAGATGGTTGCTTGCTTTTCTGTAAGGTAATTAGGTCTATTGACACACAGGATTTGACATTCAAAAATGATCTCCTAATAGAGCTCCCAACATCTGCTATCAAAGAAGCATAAGATGGCACTGAAAGGTTAAGAACTGAGAGATAACACATTGAAAACTAGCAATATAAGAAAGTTAATTAAAACTCAATCAAGTATTGGGCACAAGCTATATAACGTTTTACATGTTCTACATGCAGGCTATAATTCTCTAGTTTTTCATGATAAATTCTACCTAGGTTTCTCTGGTTAACTAACTTTGTTTGAATTGAAGTGGATTTTTTTTTTAACTGTGTGATGCTTCCCAAATCTGCAAGCCCTGCCCCCTAGTCCTCTTCCCTGGGTAGAGGATCTCACCTGCTACTACCCAAACTAGAAGTCTTAAGATGGAAATCTTTCATCTCTGCTCCATCTACTATGTAAACTTGATTACATTGGATCTGCCCTATGCCATCATCATTCCTTTCTTCCCCTTGGCAAATGGAAGAGCTGAGTTCACTATGCCTGATATCCTGTTCACCTCTAACATCCCAGGTAACTTTACTTTGCCAATTTTCTCTACTCTCAGTTGTATGAAACTTCCTGGGTCAACTGATTTGCTTTTACAGTTGATCAGTTTTCTGTTATTAATACCTACAACAAAAACCTTCAGCCTGTCATCACCTTCTAGCTACCCACCTGATTTCTTTTTGGCATTTGGGATTGGGATCTTAACCAATGTGTGTATTTGTGTCTTTCTTGATATTTATTTATGTATTTTTTACAAGGGAAATTTATATATCTTGGCTGCTCTCCACTTTTTACTAAGAGCTCCCCACGGAGAAAGGATGAGTTTAGAAGAAGCAACTTCTATTATGCTAGATCATTATTAAATAGAGGAATATAAACTACCTTCACAGAGAAAACACATAGCAGGAAGACATGCTTTCAGGGCCCAGAATATTCAAAAGGTGAGGACAGCCAATGTTTTACAATGCTCATGCCAGGAATATTGGTCCTCAACAGGCTCTAGGGATGAAAGCTGCAGATACATCCCCAGCTGCCTGGCTTTAGGAATCCATGAGGGTAATTGTTCTTTAGCCAAATGAGGGATACAGTGAGAAAAAGCCTTTCCTCCAATTTGCTTTGAGGTATGTTTCATGGGCTTGAATATACACAGACAAATGTGGAACACCAGATAATGTGACACAGATCTAAAAATGCCTGCTCCTGGGAGGAAACAAATCCTGGGTCCCCAGAGAGACAACACACACTGCAGCACCAGGGCACCAGAAAGAGAGCTTAGAAGCAAAGTGGAAAAAGGTAACTTCAGTATAAAACTGTCACCTGCCAACCAGCTTTGTAGCCTTGAGTGAGTTTCTTAAACAATCTGCACTTCAATGTTCATATTCGTAAGACAGGGTTGATAATCAGAGTAGTACTGTGATAATTAATTTTATATGTTAAGCTCACTTGGCTAAGGGATGCCCAGATAGCTGGAAAACATTTCTGGGTATGTCAGTGAGAGTATTTCCAGAACTGATTAGCCTTCGAATTAGTAAATTGAATAAGGCAGATGGCCTTCCCCAATGTAGGTGGGCATCATCATCCCTCAAGGGGTTGAACAGGAAAGAAAAAAAAAAAAAAAAAAGAAGAAAGGCGAATTCTCTATCTTCTTGAGCTGGAACCCCCTTTTCTGCTGTCCTCAGACCTTGGGCCTTTAGACTTTGAGAAGAAGACTTACACCAGCAACCCCCTTCTTATCCCCCACCCCTGCCCCCAGTTCTTAGGCTGAATTATACCACTGGCTTTCCTAGTTCTCTAGCTTGCAGATTGCCTATCTTGGGTCTTCTCAGCCTTCATAATTTCATGGCCCAATTCCTATAATGAATCTTCTCTCATCTATGTCTGTATATCCTATTGGTTCTATTTCTTTGGAGAGCCTGGACTAACACAACCACCTTCCTTAAAGGGCCATTAGCAGACATATACAAGATATTTAGTGTCTGCCACCTGTTAAATCTGAGCTATATTATTTTACATAACTGCTCCTCTAGGCAAGGAAATAGTATGCATCGACTAATTTTTATCACCCTTTCCCACACACATATTATATATAGTGTCATAATTAACAGAAGAATGGGAGATTTCTCCCAGCAGGGTTTAATTTCAACTCTGAAAATGAGACAACTGTCACCATCAGGCTGCATCTTGGTACATCCTGGACAACCAGAAATTTTTTCTATGTACCTAGCTCTAGAGTCTCTTCTTTGGCATTGGATGACAGGAGTCTGATGAAATACCATTTTGGTATATCATTGCACTGACTGCTCTGAGGCTGCAGGTGAGGTTGTTTTCTACATTTTATGAGATTGCAGTTGGTGCCCTGGAAACTCCTCTGTGAACTCAGAGCATTATTAAAGTAAACCAGCATCTGAAGCACTGAAAAGAAAGAATGGTACCCACCTGAGGTGGAGAGGCCTCTACTTTATCCTCCTAACAAAGTAAACCTTTGGCTGATTGAGCATAAGATTATTTTTAATTTTAGATTAGTTTATTTGGACATTGACCTATGAGTTACAGACTTTACATGCTATTTGAGCTTTTTTGTCTCCTTATGAACTTTGGTATAAATTGGAGATCATACTGAAATTTCAGAAATCTCTATGTGTTTGTATGATAGTGTGCATTCATGTTCTGCCATTTAATCTTATTCCCTATAATCTCTCTTGACCTCTAGACAGTATGTCTGCACATGATTTGGAATGGGGAAGAAATTATAAAATACTCCTAGAAATCAATAAAGACAAGACCAAGAAGGCAAGAGCAAAATGGGTAAGAGCCTGGAATAGGCACTTCACCAAAGAGGATGTTAAATGGTGATCGCACATATGAAGGTATGTTTAATTTCATTAGCCATGAGGGATATAGAAATTGATGTCCAAAGGAGATACCACTGCATGCCCACTGGAATGTGTAAAATTAAAAAAAAAAAGATTCAATACCCACTATTGGTTATGATTTTGAACAGCTGGCAGGAATCATACACTGCTTTAAGCATACGAATTGGTGAAACCACACTGAAAAACTCTTTGGTAGTAAGCATCTCATGAGCATACCATATGATCCAGTGATTTCACCACAGACACATAAAACACAAATACAAACACATGTTCCCCGATCTACAGGAACAGGAACTTTATAGGTAATGCAATGGCACTAAATTCCTATCTTTCAATGATTACTCTGAATGTAAGTTCTTCAATCAAAAGACATAGGGTATCAAAGTGGATTTAAAAACCAGACCCATCAATATGCTGCTTATAAGGGACTCATTTTAGACCCAAAGTCACCTCCAGATTGAAAGTGAGGGGGTGGAGAGCCATTTATCATGCTAATGGACATCAAAGGAAAGCTAGAGGGGCTTTCTTTCAGAAAAACTTTCAGAAAAACATACTTCTATCAGAAAAACTAGATTTTAAAACAAAGACTGAAATAAGAGATGAAGAAAGAAAATATAATAAAGGGGTCTATCCAATAAGATCTAACAATTGTAAATACTTATGCCCTTAACTTGGAAGCAACCAAGTGTGTGTGTGTGTGTATGTGTGTGTGTGTGTGTATACATATATATATAAATAACAAACTTAAACTCAATGGTAATGAAACAATAATAGTTGGGGACTTTAATACCCTATTTACAACAATGGACAGATAATCTAAGCAGATCAACAAGGCAACAAGGGCTTTTACTGATACACTGGACCAGAAGGACTTCACAGATATATTCAGACCATCTCATTCTAAAGCAGCAGAATACATACCCTTTTCCAGTGCAAATGGAATATTTTCCAGAATAGGTCACATACTGGGTCACTAATCAGGACTCCACCGGTACAAAAAGATTGAGATCATACTATGCATATTTTCAGACCACAATGCTATGAATCTTGAAGTCAACCACAAGAAAAATTTTGGAAGGACCATAAATACATGGAAGTAAAAGAACATCCTACAGAAGACTGAATGGGTCAATCAGGAAATAAAAAAAAAAAAAAAAGAATTTAAAAAATACATGGAAACAACAACAACAAAAATGCAAGCACAAGAGTCCAATACCTTTGGGATGCAGCAAAGGCAGGCCTAAGAGTGTATCAGAATACAAGCCTTCCTCAAGAAGCAAAAGTAGTCTCAAATATACAACCTAACCTCACACCTAAAGGAGCTGGAAAAAGAACAGCAAATAAAGCCTAAACCCAGCAGGAGAAAAGAAATAGTAAAGATTAGAGCAGAAATCAATGATATAGAAAAAAAAAAAAAAGACAGTAGAACAGGTCAACAAAACTAGGAACTGGGTCTCTGAAAGAATTAATAAGATTAGTAAAACCCTAGCCAGACTTATCAAAAAGAAGAGAGAAAGAACCCAAATAAATAAAGCATGAATGAAAGAGATCACAACCAACATTGCAGAAATACAATTATAAGAGAATATTATGAGCAATCATATTCCAAAAAACTAGGCAATGTGGAAGAAATGGATAAATTCCTGGAAGCCTATAAACTACCAAAAGTGAAACAGGAAGAAATAGAAAGTCTGAACAGACCCATAACCAGAAAAGAAATTGAATCCATAATCAAAAATCTTCCAAAAACCAAGAGTCCAGAGCCAGATGGCTTCCCAGGGGAACTCTACCAAACATTTAAAGAAGAATTGATACCTATGCTTCTGAAACTGTTCCAAAAAATATAAATGGAAGGAAAATTTCTAAATGCATTCTATGAGGCCAGCATTACCCTGATCTTAAAACCAAACACCCCACTACAAAGGAGAATTACAGACCAATATTGCTGATGAACATGGATGCAAAAGTTCTCCACAAAATACTAGCCAATAGTATTTACTGGATCCAATAGTATATTAAAAGGATTATTTACCAGGACCAAGTGGGATTTATTCCTGGGCTGCCAGTATGGTTCAACATCTGCAAATCAATCAACATGATACACCACATTAATAAAAGAAAGGATAAGAACCATATGATCCTTTCAATAGACACAGAAAAAGCATTTGACAAAACAGAACATTCTTTCTTCATAAAAATTCTCAACAAAGTAGGGATAGAGGGAACACACATCAACATCATAAAGGCTGCATATGAAAGAGCCACAGCTAACATCATCCTTAATGGGGAAAAACTGAGAGCCTTTCCCCTAAGGTCAGGAACACAGCAGGGATGTCCACTCTCACCACTGTTGTTCAACATAGTACTGGAAGTCCTAGCTTCAGTAATCAGACAACAAAAAGAAATAAAACGCATCCAAATCATCAAAGAAGTCGAACTTTAACTCTGCAGACAATAGGATACTCTATGTAGAAAACTTAAAAGACTCCACCAAAAAAATTGCCAGAACTGGTACAGGAATTCAGTAAAATCACAGGATATAAAATCAATGCACAGAAGTCTGTTGCATTTCTATACACTAGCAATGAAGCAGAAGACAAATCAAGGAACTGTCCCCATTTACAACTGCACTAAAAACCGTAAGATACCCAGGAATAAACCTTACCAAAGAGTCAAAAGATCTGTACTCTGAAAACTATAGAACACTTATGAAAGAAATTGAAGAAGACACAAAGAAATGGAAAAACATTCCACGATCATGGGTTGGAAGAACAAATATTATTAAAATGTCTAAACTGCCCAAAGCAATCTACACATTCAATGCAATCCCTATCAAAATAACACCAGCATTTTTACAGAGCTGGAACAAACAATTCTAAAATTTGTAGGGAACCAGAAAGGACCCTGAATAGCCAAAGGAATGTTGAAAAAGAAAAACAAAGCTGGAGGTGCCACCATTCCAGACTTCAAGCTGTATTCTGAAGCTGTAATCATCAAGACAGTATGGTACTGGCAAAAAAAACAGACCCATAGATCAATGGAACAGAATACAGAACCCAGAAATGGACCCTCAAGTATATGGTCAACTCATCTTCAACAAAGCAGGAAAAAATATCCAAGGGAAAAAAGTCTTTTCAACAAATAGTGTTGGGAAAATTAGATAGACATGTGCAAAAGAATGAAACTGGATCAGCTTCTTGCACTATACACAAAAATAAATTTAAAAATGGATGAAAGACCTAAATGTAAGACAGGAATCCATTAAAATCCTAGAGGAGAACACAGGCAACAACCTCTTTGACTTTGGCCACAGCAGCTTCTTACTAGACACGTCCCTAGAGGCAAGGGAAACAAAAGCAAACATGAACTATTGGGACTTCATCAAGATAAAAAGCTTTTGCACAGCAAAGGAAACAATCAACAAAACTAAAAAGTGACCTATGGAATGGGAGAAGATATTTGCAAATGACATATGAGATAAAGGGCTACTATCCAAAAGTTATAAATAACTTATCAAACTCAACACCTCAAAAAACAAAAAAATCCATTCAACAAATGGGCAGAAGACGTGTCCATTTCTCCAAAGACGATAAATGGCTACCATATGAAAAAAATGTTCAACATCACTCATCATCAGGGAGATACAAATCAAAACCACAATGAGATGCCATCTCACACTGGTCAGAATGGCTAAAATTAAACCACTCCGGAAACAACAGATGTTGATGAGGATGGAGAGAATGATGAATGAACCCTTTTACACTGTTAGTGGAAATGCCAACTGGTGCAGCAACTCTGGAAAACAATATGGAGGTTCCTCAAAAAGTTAAAAATAGAACTACTGTATGACCCAGGATTTGCACTCCTAGGTATTTATACAAAGGATACAAAAATAGTGATTCAAAGGGGCACAAGCACCCCAATGTTTATAGCAGCAATGTCCACAATAACTGAATATGGAAAGATCCCAGATGTCCACTGATGGGTGAATAAAGAAGTGGTGCCTATACACAGTGGAATATTACTCAGCCATCAAAAAGAATGAAATCTTGCCATTTGTAACAACATGGATGAAGCTAGAGGATATTATGCTAAGAGAAATAAGTCAGAGAATGATGAATAACATATGGTTTCACTCATATGTGGAATTTAAGAAAAAAAACAGATGAATATAGGGGAAGGGAAGGACAAATAAGATAAAAACAGAGAGGCAAACCTTAAGAGACTCTTCACTGTAGGGAACAAACTGATGGTTGTTAGAGGGGAGGAGAAAGGGGAGTGGAGTAATTGGATGATGGGCATTTAAGAGGGCACTTGACATAATGAGCCCTGATGTGAGCTCATATGAGCTCATATAACACGGGGTGTTATATGCAACAGATGAATCACTAAATTCTACCCCTGAAACTAGTAATACACTACATGTTAAGTAACTTGAATTTAAATAAAATAAAATAAAATAAAATAAAATAAAATAAAATAAAATAAAATAAAAATAAAATAAAAAACAGAAAAAGCCCACATGTCCCCCAAAAGACACGTACAAGAATTTTTCATAGCAGCACTATTTGCAATAGTTCCAAACTAGAAACGACAAATTACTTTTTACAGTTATGACCAGGCTGGATCTTCAAAGGACGAACCAAAGTGGCTTTCACTTTAAAAATTTTCAGAGTAGGGATGCCTGGGTAGTTCAGGGGTTGAGTGTCTGCCTTTGGCCCAGGGCATGATCCTGGAGTCCCTGGATCGAGTCCCACATTGGGCTCCCTGGATGCAGCCTGCTTCTCTCTCTAACTATGTTTCTGCCTCTCTCTGTGTGTCTCTCATGAATAAATAAAATCTTTTTTAAAAATTTAAAAATACATAAATAAAAATTCTCAGAGCAGCTCCACTGAGTCTCTCTAAAAAGTCTTGTAAAAAGAGGACAACTAGAAAAAAGAGAGAGAGAGAAATTGAGAGCGAACAACCAGCATTGTGACTCTCCTGCCCTGATGAATAACCACATCACCAATGAAGTAGCATTGCCCAAATCATCAAACCAGGATCTGATCAAGACTATAAACCCAACCACCAATGTTTGGGAAATGCAAAGGGACATGCAAAATCAGGACTGTGGAGAAGTATAGGGTCCAAAGATCTGATTTCTTTAGCAATAAATTGTAAGGTAATAAGGGAGAAGGAAAGCTTGTCTTTTAATAATTCATTAAGCTACACAGTTGTTCTGTGTGGTTTTCTGTGTCAGTGTTATATTTCACAGTAAAAACTCTATCAAGCTCTGTCACTGTGCTTGCTGCAGAGAAGCAAACATGAATATGCCAAGATTCTTTTCCTCAAAGGGAATTAAAAATGTAGTCCTTGTGTGCACCATAGTGTTGTAAGCTCTATAAAGGAAATAGTTCTGGAAACGAGAGGAAGGATCTCATTACTTAGAGACACAGATAGAAGATAGATCATCATTATCCATTGTCACCCATTGTCTTAGCTTGGACTACAATAATAAAATAGCATTGACTGGGTGGCTAATTAACAGAGATTTGTTTTCTTATAGTTCTGGAGGCCAGAAGTCTGAGATTAGGGTACTAGCATGGTTGGGTCTGATGAGAGCTCTCTTTCTAGCTTGCAGAAAACTATATTTTGTGTGTGTGTCTTCATAAGGCAGAGAGAGAGAGAGAGAGAGACCGACCTGGTGTCTCTTCTTAAAGGAGCACTAATCCCATCATGAGGTCCCCACCACCATGATTTCATCTTATCCTAACTATCCCAAAGGTGTCATCTTCACACAGCATTACATTGTAGATTAGGGCTTCAGCATATGAATTTGAATTTTTAGCACCTGGTTATAGAGGTTTGGGGGAAACTGAGGGATATCTATTAGCATATAGTCCCAATTCCTTGGGACACGTGCACCCCTTACCCACCTAAGATCTTATAGGCAAAGATGATAGCTACCCTGTAGGGAGAACCGATGTGCCTTTAAAATTCTATCACACTTAGGGAAAAGAAAACTTACATGTCTAGCGAACCCAATTGCAGTTAGTCATAATCCCTGACTGTGGTCAGTATGCTTGTGTCTAGCAATTCCCCTCTTACCTCTCTTGTTTTTCTTAACTGCTTACTTTTAATTTTCTGTGGGTTTAGTGCAAGGACTTTGTTACCTCTATTTTAGACATTTTTTTTCTCTTTCTCGGCAAAATTTTGGTAACGTGACCTTTAGGTCAGTAAGCTTTTCTATTACATTTTCAATGCCAGTGTTCTCATTACCCCATTCTTGTGAGTCGTTTAGGTTCTGAAGTTTCTCTAACATGTATCTTCAATTAGTACCATGTCAGAATTAGAAACAAATGAAATGAGAATTTCAAAATTGAGTTCAAAAGAGACTATTCTCCACTCTAGGCCTCAAGGAAGACTTTACCTACTGACTAAACTCTCCAAATGGTCATAGTGAAGATTAATGCAGTGAGACATATTCAAGGAGACTCAGTAATTGGTCTGTAATGAGAAAAGGAAATCTACCAAAGTCCCATAGCTGCCTATGTTCCTTCACTTAGGATATGCCTGAGAAACAAGTGTAGCCCATATTTCCATCTCTGGGGCTATCTAAATCCTACTGATATCATAATGGAAAACAAACTTTTAAACACACACATGGGCTCTGTTCTTAAAAACATGCCATCATATGAGCATTGCAGAGTAATAAATGGACAATTACAATACAGCATAATATAAGCTATTTTAGAAATGAATCTTGTGCTGTGGAAACCCACTGAATAGGACATGTTCACACAAGGTTTGCAAGGCACGGAACACATAAGCATGGTGTGGGATACAGAAAACCAGGACACGATCACTTCCCCCCTTAAGCTTATAAATGTGGGAGAGAAGACAAAGTCAGGAAGTGGTAAATAACAATTCTGGACAGTACAAGATGAAGTGTAAAATGAGTGGCCAGACCCTTTAAATGTAATAGGAATTAAGAGAAAGGAGAGCCCTGGACTATTGTAAAGATTTAAGACAGGAAGTAGAACTTAAGAAATTTGGGATTGAGTCAGTGGGCAACAGATGAAGACAATAAGGCCAATGGCTATGTATAGAATTATGAGGTCTCAGTTCCTGGCCACTGAGACAAATAGAGTTGTTTTTATTTATAGTTATTTTGATTTCATGCCTTTAAAACCATAAATAGCACTACTAGCTTGACTAGCATGAGGTAAGTTCTAGGTATCAGTTAATGGACACAATATTTACAAGGACAGAATTCATCTTACAGAGATGGCATGCCATGTGTGCATAATAGCCTTAATGTGTTTAGGAAAATATTATTGGATTAAAAACCAGACATTTTTAATTTAATAGAGCTACATACAAAGAGTCATAAATGACTCACCCAATTGCCTCTTCATGGTTCAATGTTTATTTAACACCAATATAAAAATAGTAAAAATATCATGCATAGAATTTAACCTAAGTGCTTTACAGATGGGCATTAGAACCAGTTTTAAAGATGACATGAGGAGACACCAACTTCAAGATACTAAACACTTTGGAGAAAATCAAAGTAGGACAAGAGAAAGGAATCATGATAAGAATGCAAGCAATTAAATAGTGTAGAACCCAATTGGGCATATGGGCTTAAATACGCTGCAGGTCCCTCTCCATCTGGACTTTAATAAGCTTTGAGTTATTGCCAATAAAATACCAAGGAGGCCTCTTCCGGCATTCATGGGCATCTGTCCACATGGTTCAAACAGGCAGCTGATGGGTTACAGTTGCTGTTGAGGGCATAATCGAGAAGGAGGCCAGCATTTCAAAGTGGGCCAACATTTCACAAGCTACCTCTAGCCAGAGTTCTTTGTGGGGCGCTAGCCTCCATGAAAATTATTTGCTTCAGTATCACTTGAAATAATTTTAAAGAACTATGAATTCTCTCCCCCATTTTTAAGTAGATGTGTTGATACATGTAAGTTTTCATCAAAATCTTAAGGAGTGGGATAGAATATATTTTTGGTATATTGTAAATATTAATTGTTTAACACCCTAACCCCACTCTTTTCGTTTTGTCTACAGAATCTAAATTCCAAGGTGATTTGATATACATCATTATCTATTTAAGGAATACATGAACCAGCTTTTAATCCTCAAAAATACGATAGGATTTCTCATATTTATATTTCCATTCTATTTCTCCAATTTTATCTAAAGTGCAATCATTTTTTTTTTAAATTTCTGTCATTCTGGAAAGTATGTGTTATGAGTCATCTGGTGATTTAAATTTGATTTCCATGACTAGGCCTTATTATATTTTTTAATTCGTGAATTATCAATATTTTAACTATTAAAATTATTTTGACATATTTTATAAAAGTCACAGACGTGGTATTTTAATAGGACAGTTTTTATATTGACTCTATTTTGATACCCCACTCCCATCAAGACTCTTACCTTTTAAGCTTTTTATGGTTTTTTTTTTTAGCTTTTTATGTTAATGTACGGTTATGTTAACATATGGTTAGCATCAATAAAAACTTACCAATTAGACTCTCAGACCATCTCTAAACCTTACTTCATCCCTCATTTATGATATTCAAGAATAACCCCCAAGTGACTATCATAGATGGAATGAAGATAGTGGTTTCATACATTATTTGTTAAAAAGAAGATTTAGGGGCTCCTACGTGGCTCAGTCGATTAGCCATCTGCCTTTGCACAGGTCATGATCTCAGGATCCTGGGATCAAGCCCTGTGTCAGGCTCCCTACTCAGTGGAGGGTCTACTTCTCTCTCTCCCTCTTCCTCTGCCCCTTCCTCCACCCCCTCCCACACCTTGCTCATGCTCTCTCTCCTGTCTCTCAAATAAATAATATCTTTTAAAAAAAGATTTAAATCATATGTTTGGGGTTTTATTTTTTATTTTTATTTTTAATTTTTTTATTTATTTATGATAGTCACACAGAGAGAGAGGGAGAGGCAGAGACACAGGCAGAGGGAGAAGCAGGCTCCATGCACCGGGAGCCCGACGTGGGATTCGATCCCGGATCTCCAGGATCGCGCCCTGGGCCAAAGGCAGGCGCTAAACCGCGGCGCCACCCAGGGATCCCTATGTTTGGGGTTTTAGAAAAAGATATGAAAATGTAAAAGGCTCAACATCCAATGACATGTTTTGTCATAATGTCCTTTGAAATCTATGCAAAGCAGACATTTTGTCTGAATATAGAACATTAAATCTCATTTATCTGATTTTTTTAATTAAACAATGATTCAAATTCAGTAGACTTTGGTTTTGATTCTAGTTTTGTCACTAAATAACTTGTTTGGGCTTCAGGTTTATTCATCTGTAGAATGAAGCACTGAAAGTGCTAACACTGCTGATAAGCAGATAATCATCAGTTCTACTCACGTAAACCTAAGGTCATATGCACTAATTTTAGCATGCACTGAGGTTCTTTTTCTTTTTTCCTTCTTTTTTTTAAATTTATTTATGATAGTCACACAGAGAGAGAGAGAGAAAGAGGCAGAGACATAGGCGGAGGCAGAAGCAGGCTCCATGCACCAGGAGCCGGATGTGGGATTCTATTCCAGGTCTCCAGGATCGTGCCCTGGGCCAAAGGCAGGCGCTAAACTGCTGTGCCACCCAGGGATCCCTCAGCCTATCCTTCTTTTTTTTTTTTTATTTTTTATTTTTATTGGTGTTCAATTTACTAACATACAGAATAACACCCAGTGCCCGTCACCCATTCACTCCCACCCCCCGCCCTCCTCCCCTTCTACCACCCCTAGTTCGTTTCCCAGAGTTAGCAGTCTTTACGTTCTGTCTCCCTTTCTGATATTTCCCACACATTTCTTCTCCCTTCCCTTATATTCCCTTTCACTATTATTTATATTCCCCAAATGAATGAGAACATGTAATGTTTGTCCTTCTCCGACTGACTTACTTCACTCAGCATAATACCCTCCAGTTCCATCCACGTTGAAGCAAATGGTGGGTATTTGTCATTTCTAATAGCTGAGTAATATTCCATTGTATACATAAACCACATCTTCTTTATCCATTCATCTTTCGTTGGACACCGAGGCTCCTTCCACAGTTTGGCTATGGTGGCCATTGCTGCTATAAACATCGGGGTGCAGGTGTCCCGGCGTTTCATTGCATTTGTATCTTTGGGGTAAATCCCCAACAGTGCAATTGCTGGGTCGTAGGGCAGGTCTATTTTTAACTGTTTGAGGAACCTCCACACAGTTTTCCAGAGTGGCTGCACCAGTTCACATTCCCACCAACAGTGTAAGAGGGTTCCCTTTTCTCCGCATCCTCTCCAACATTTGTTGTTTCCTGCCTTGTTAATTTTCCCCATTCTCACTGGTGTGAGGTGGTATCTCATTGTGGTTTTGATTTGTATTTCCCTGATGGCAAGTGATGCAGAGCATTTTCTCATATGCATGTTGGCCATGTCTATGTCTTCCTCTGTGAGATTTCTGTTCATGTCTTTTGCCCATTTCATGATTGGCTTGTTTGTTTCTTTGGTGTTGAGTTTAATAAGTTCTTTATAGATCTTGGAAACTAGCCCTTTATCTGATATGTCACTTGCAAATATCTTCTCCCATTCTGTAGGTTGTCTTTGAGTTTTGTTGACTGTATCCTTTGCTGTGCAAAAGCTTCTTATCTTGATAAAGTCCCAATAGTTCATTTTTGCTTTTGTTTCTTTTGCCTTCATGGATGTATCTTGCAAGAAGTTACTATGGCCGAGTTCAAAAAGGGTGTTGCCTGTGTTCTCCTCTAGGATTTTGATGGAATCTTGTCTCACATTTAGATCTTTCATCCATTTTGAGTTTATCTTTGTGTATGGTGAAAGAGAGTGGTCTAGTTTCATTCTTCTGCATGTGGATGTCCAATTTTCCCAGCACCATTTATTGAAGAGACTGTCTTTCTTCCAATGGATAGTCTTTCCTCCTCTATCGA
The DNA here is from genome assembly GCF_011100685.1 of Canis lupus familiaris. Lineage (NCBI taxonomy): Eukaryota > Metazoa > Chordata > Mammalia > Carnivora > Canidae > Canis > Canis lupus. The sequence continues at coordinate 10,217,184 of NC_049230.1, forward strand.
ATATTAGTTGCCCATAAAGTTCAGGGTCCACTTCTGGATTCTCTATTCTGTTCCATTGATTTATGTGTCTGTTTTTGTGCCAGTACCACACTGTCTTGATGACCACAGCTTTGTAGTACAACCTGGAATCTGGCATTGTGATGCCCCCAGATATGGTTTTCTTTTTTAAAATTCCCCTGGCTATTCGGGGTCTTTTCTGATTCCACACTAATCTTAAAATAATTCGTTCTAACTCTCTGAAGAAAGTCCATGGTATTTTGATAGGGATTGCATTAAACGTGTATATTGCCCTGGGTAACATTGACATTTTCACAATATTAATTCTGCCAATCCATGAGCATGGAATATTTTTCCATCTCTTTGTGTCTTCCTCAATTTCTTTCAGAAGTGTTCTATAGTTTTGAGGGTATAGATCCTTTACATCTTTGGTTAGGTTTATTCCTAGGTATCTTATGCTTTTGGGTGCAATTGTAAATGGGATTGACCCCTTAATTTCTCTTTCTTCAGTCTCATTGTTAGTGTATAGAAATGCCACTGACTTCTGGGCATTGATTTTGTATCCTGCCACGCTACCGAATTGCTGTATGAGTTCTAGCAATCTTGGGGTGGAGACTTTTGGGTTTTCTATGTAGAGTATCATGTCATCGGCGAAGAGGGAGAGTTTGACTTCTTCTTTGCCAATTTGAATGCCTTTAATGTCTTTTTGTTGTCTGATTGCTGAGGCTAGGACTTCCAGTACTATGTTGAACAGCAGTGGTGAGAGTGGACATCCCTGTCTTGTTCCTGATCTTAGGGGAAAGGCTCCCAGTGCTTCCCCATTGAGAATGATATTTGCTGTGGGCTTTTCATAGATGGCTTTTAAGATGTCCAGGAATGTTCCCTCTATCCCTACACTCTGAAGAGTTTTGATCAGGAATGGATGCTGTATTTTGTCAAATGCTTTCTCTGCATCCAATGAGAGGATCATATGGTTCTTGGTTTTTCTCTTGCTGATATGATGAATCACATTGATTGTTTTACGGGTGTTGAACCAGCCTTGTGTCCCAGGGATAAATCCTACTTGGTCATGGTGAATAATTTTTTTAATGTACTGTTGGATCCTATCGGCCAGTATCTTGTTGAGAATTTTTGCATCCATGTTCATCAGGGATATTGGTCTGTAATTCTCCTTTTTGGTGGGGTCTTTGTCTGGTTTTGGAATTAAGGTGATGCTGGCCTCATAGAACGAATTTGGAAGTACTCCATCTCTTTCTATCTTTCCAAACAGCTTTAGGAGAATAGGTATGGTTTCTTCTTTAAACGTTTGATAAAATTCCCCTGGGAAGCCATCTGGCCCTGGACTCTTGTGTCTTGGGAGGTTTTTGATGACTGCTTCAGTTTCCTCCCTGGTTATTGGCCTGTTCAGGTTTTCTATTTCTTCCTGTTCCAGTTTTGGTAGTTTGTGGCTTTCCAGGAATGCGTCCATTTCTTCTAGATTGCCTAATTTATTGGCGTATAGCTGTTCATAATATGTTTTTAAAATCGTTTGTATTTCCTTGGTGTTGGTAGTGATCTCTCCTTTCTCATTCATGATTTTATTAATTCGAGTCTTCTCTCTCTTCTTTTTAATAAGGCTGGCTAATGGTTTATCTATCTTGTTAATTCTTTCAAAGAACCAACTCCTGGTTCTGTTGATCTGTTCCACAGTTCTTCTGGTCTCGATTTCGTTGAGTTCTGCTCGAATCTTTATTAACTCCCTTCTTCTCTTGGGTGTAGGATCTATTTGCTGTTTTTTCTCTAGCTCCTTTATGTGTAAGGTTAGCTTTTGTATTTGAGTTCTTTCCAGTTTTTGAATGGATGCTTGTATTGCGATGTATTTCCCCCTTAGGACTGCTTTTGCTGCATCCCAAAGATTTTGAACGGTTGTATCTTCATTCTCATTAGTTTCCATGAATCTTTTTAATTCTTCCTTAATTTCCTGGTTGACCCTTTTATCTTTTAGCAGGATGGTCCTTAACCTCCACGTGTTTGAGGTCCTTCCAAACTTCTTGTTGTGATTTAGTTCTAATTTCAAGGCATTATGGTCCGAGAATATGCAGGGGACCATCCCAATCTTTTGGTATCAGTTCAGACCCGATTTGTGACCCAATATGTGGTCTATTCTGGAGAAAGTTCCATGTGCGCTTGAGAAGAATGTGTATTCAGTTGAGTTTGGATGTAAAGTTCTGTAGATATCTGTGAAATCCATCTGGTCCAGTGTATCATTTAAAGCTCTCGTTTCTTTGGAGATGTTGTGCTTAGAAGACCTATCGAGTATAGAAAGAGCTAGATTGAAGTCACCAAGTATAAGTGTATTATTATCTAAGTATTTCTTCACTTTGGTTAATAATTGATATATTTGGCAGCTCCCACATTCGGAGCATATATATTGAGGATTGTTAAGTCCTCTTGTTGAATAGATCCTTTAAGTATGATATAGTGTCCCTCTTCATCTCTCACTACAGTCTTTGGGGTAAATTTTAGTTTATCTGATATAAGGATGGCTACCCCTGCTTTCTTTTGAGGACCATTCGAATGGTAAATGGTTCTCCAACCTTTTATTTTCAGGCTGTAGGTGTCCTTCTGTCTAAAATGAGTCTCTTGTAGACAGCAAATAGATGGGTCCTGCTTTTTTATCCAGTCTGAAACCCTGCGCCTTTTGATGGGGTCATTAAGCCCGTTCACATTCAGAGTTACTATTGAGAGATATGAGTTTAGTGTCATCATGATATCTATTCAGTCTTTGTTTTTGTGGACTGTTCCACTGAACTTCTTCTTAAAGGGGAATTTTAAGAGTCCCCCTTAAAATTTCTTGCAGAGCTGGTTTGGAGGTCACATATTCTTTTAGTTGCTGCCTGTCTTGGAAGCTCTTTATCTCTCCTTCCATTTTGAATGAGAGCCTTGCTGGATAAAGTATTCTTGGTTGCATGTTCTTCTCATTTAGGACCCTGAATATATCCTGCCAGCCCTTTCTGGCCTGCCAGGTCTCTGTGGAGAGGTCTGCTGTTACCCTAATACTCCTCCCCATAAAAGTCAGGGATTTCTTGTCTCTTGCTGCTTTAAGGATCTTCTCCTTATCTTTGGAATTTGCAAGCTTCACAATTAAATGTCGAGGTGTTGAACGGTTTTTATTGATTTTAGGGGGGGAATCTCTCTATTTCCTGAATCTGAATGCCTGTTTCCCTTCCCAGATTAGGAAACTTTTCAGCTAGAATTTGTTCAAATACATATTCTGGCCCTCTGTCCCTTTCGGCGCCCTCGGGAACCCCAATTAAACGTAGGTTTTTCTTCCTCAGGCTGTCGTTTATTTCCCTTAATCTATCTTCATGGTCTTTTAATTGTTTGTCTCTTTTTTCCTCAGTTTCCCTCTTTGCTATCAACTTGTCTTCTATGTCACTCACTCGTTCTTCCACCTCGTTAACCCTCGTCGTTAGGACTTCTAGTTTGGATTGCATCTCATTCAATTGATTTTTAATTTCTGCCTGATCAGCTCTAAATTCTGCAGTCATGAAGTCTCTTGAGTCCTTTATACTTTTTTCTAGAGCCACCAGTAGCTCTATAATAGTGCTTCTGAATTGGCTTTCTGACATTGAATTGTAATCCAGATTTTGTAACTCTGTGGGAGAGAGGACTGTTTCTGATTCTTTCTTTTGAGGTGAGGTTTTCCTTCTAGTCATTTTGGTCAGTGCAGAGTGGCCAAAAGCAAGTTGTATTGGGAAAAAGAGAAAAAGAGAGGAGAGAAAGAAGGAAAGAAAAGAGAAAGAGAAAAAAAAAGGTAAGAAAAAAAAACGAAAAAAAAAAAGAAGAAAAAGAGAAAGAAAAAGGAGAAAAAAAGGGGGTGGGGGAAGGAAACAAATCAAAAAGCAAAACAAAACAAAAACAAAAAAAAACAAAAACAAAAAAAAAACAAACAAAAAAAAGAACCACAGTGGAGTATCTTCTGATTCTGTGTACTTTAAGTCCCTTGGGTTCCCCTGGAAGTTGTCAGTCAGTCTAGCTGGTGTTCTGGGGGAGGGGCCTGGTGTGCTGATTTTCAGGTGTTAGCACTTGGGGGAGCTGCTGTGCCCCCGCCTGGTGCAGGGCTCAGTGGGGGTTGTTTACTCCGTGAGGCCGCAGGAGCAACAGCCCCAGTGGCGGGGCAGCTCTGGAAACCTGGATTCAGCTCCGGCAGGAACTCCGTCTGCAGGGCCTGGAGGCTCCGGGCGGGGCCGCTGATGTGCTCAGCTGGGGCAGGAGCGTCCTCGCTGTCCTGGGCCCTCCCGGCCTCTGCCTGTCCCGGGGGAGGCGGGATCCTGGGCTGTGTCCCAGCGCCCTGTGCTCCGGAGCCTGCGCTGGTGGATTCGCGCTCCCGGGCCGCGCAGCCCCCTCCGCGGAGCCGCCGCCCGAGCCCCTCCGAGCTGCTCCTGGAACCGCGCAGCCCCCTCCGCACGGAGCCTCTTCCTCTGCCCGAGCCCGGCCGAGCTGCTCCCGGGGCCGCGCAGCCCCCTCCGCGGAGCCGCCCCCGAGCTTCCCCCCGAGCTGCTCCGGGTCCGGCCGTGCGCGCTGCAGCCCTTAGGGAGCTCGGCGCACTCTCCCCGGGGCGCAGGGGTCTGTTACTGTCCCGGGGAACCCGAGGGCATCCCCTCCCTCCTGGGTCCTGCTCCACCTCCCCGCGAGCCCCTTTCCCCCGGGAAGGTCGGTGCAGCTCCTGCTCCTCCGGGATGGGGCTCTCCTGTCCTGGGGACACTCGCCCCGGCCTCAGCCCGGCTCCTCGCGGCCCCTCCCCCTTGGAGGCCTTTGTTTCTTTACTTCTTTTTCCCCGTCTTCCTACCTTGATAGATGCGCGAACTCTTCTCACTGTTGCATTCCAGCTGGTCTCTCTTTAAATCTCAGGCCGAATTCATAGATTTTCAGGATAATTTGAAGGTTTTCTAGGTAGTTTGGTGGAGACAGGTGATTTGGAGACCCTGCTCTTCCGCCGTCTTGCTCCTCCCCCTCAGCCTATCCTTCTAATCAACATTCAATACTTGTATAATTTAAGCCCCATCTGGAATATTTTATTAATACATCGCATGTTCTATCACATTTTACAAATATAGTATTTATAATAACTCCAGTTATTTGCCAATAGGATGTTTTTTGGATTAATCGGTAATACTTCTGGAACTCCCAATATATAAACATACTGAAATTGTTCTTTTTTAAAAAAGATTTTATGTATTTAAGAGAGAGCATGAAGGAGGGAAGGGGAAGAGGGAAAAGGAGAAGCAGACCCCCCACTGAGCAGAGAGCCCAATGCAGGGCTCCACCCTAGGCCCCTAAGATCATGACCTGAGCTGAAGGCAGACACTTCACTGACTGAACCACCCAGATGCCCCTATGTTGAAATCTTTCTAAAGGAGACCAGTTGGACCAGAAATTATCAAATGGAAAATAATGGGGGGAAAAAAACCCAACTAGCAATGGCTTAAAGAAAAGGTGATATAGGGGAGACCTAAAGGTAATCTTAGAATATTTGATAGGCTAACATCTGCAAAAGGGAGTGTAGTCAGCATCGAGGCAAAGGCAAATGAGAACTTCAATTCCTGTAAGGTAAGCATGGCCTATAATTGTCCTGTATGAGATTTACAGCATACAATGCTGTATATTTAGGAGGAAAACTGGGATTGCCTCAAAATAAGTGCTTTGGGCCTACTACCCTACCAGTTTACTCACATAGCCTGCAATCTGTCCATTATCACCGTAATGAGGTATTTCAATTGCCTGTATAAATCCAGGTTCTGGATTAGCGCAACCCAAAGAATTCAGGAACTTTTTAGAGATGGAGTAAAATAATCACATTTTTGTGGGAAAAAAAAGTACAGGTGTAAGTGAAACAATAAGTATCCATAAAAAAATAAGCAACTGGAAAATCATGGACATTAAAATGGCAGTCATTAAACAAAAGACACAGTAGAAAGGTGTACTCGGAAATAGTACCTTTTCAAAGAGAATCTGAGAATGAAAGAATGATACAAAGAATGTTCACCCACAATGGAGGACAGAGATAAAGAAATTTTATTTGAATATAGATTTTTTTCTCCAAATAATCAAGACATGAAGAGAGAATCCTAGATAGATACACAGGCTTTCATAAAAAGGGAATGGAGAACATGGTAGAAAAACAAAACTCACAAAACTCAGATAATTGCTAGAAATTTCCAATGGGATTGATATTATAAAATAGGGCATTGTGGGGACTGCAGCACTATCTAAAGGCATATAAATTCATTATTTTTTTTTAAAGCCGAGTAGAACCAAACAAAACAGGAATACTGGAAAACTCTAGCCAATAGAGTACCACTTTCCAAAACTTGCAGCAAATATCCTTCTAAGGAATTAAAATGGAAAAGAAACCATACAAGCCCTATAAAAACTTACCATGATTTGTGTAGTTGTAGTTCAAGTGATTCAAACTTGATTTATTTTAAATGTTAGTGTCTTGTTAGAATCACACATATATCCAGCTATTGATAGAGAGCCTTGTTAATGATTGCACAGGATTACCTGGTTCATTTGGAAACATGGGATCCATTCCAACCATCACAGAGTTTGTGTTTTCAGCAGCGATGAACTAAATGTATCAAAAATGCTCAGGAGTCTGGGATTGCTGATTTGTCAGCAAGGAAGTCCACACAAAATTAGATCTATTTTTTTCAACTTTTTCTCTACCCCTCCTCCATTACATAATAGAGAACTTTGAAAAGCTACTGGTCATGAACTCTGGGTAATAAAAGAACACTAAATTTGTGTTCAACTCTCTTCATTGATGAATATAATTTATGGTTTGTGTCACCATCACCAAAAAGATTGAGATTTATAGAATGCAATTTACATCGTATTGGTTCTATTTTCCTTTAGTTTATTTTTTCTCATAAAAAGGAGTAAAACCAGTGAAAAGGGAGAGTTTTACTAGGAAATTTGGGTCAACCTCAAATCCCTAAATGACCTTCTAAACCAAAAGTACATTTTTGAACTACTCATATGTGGGATTCCAGATTAAGTGAATTCCACACCATAGCTAAGGAACTGATTATTTTATAAATACACAAAATTGTTGATTAGTGATGTATTTTGTAACTTTTTTCTTTTATCAGTAATTTGCTTTTGTTTTCATAGATCTACAGAAAAGATGACAAGCTATAGTTTCAGCTCAGGTTCAACAAATTATCAATTTTTTTAAGAGTGAGAGACTTCCACTAAAATCAAAATGTTTGCAATGATAACCTACAGGTTTTTTTTTTTTTAAGATTTATCTATTTTAAAGAGAATGAACACAGAGGTGAAGGGCAGAGGGAGATGGAGAGAGAAAATTTAGGAGAGTCCCTGCTGAACAAGGAGCCCTATAAGGCATTCAATCCCAGGACCCTGAGATCATGACCAGAGCTGAAACCAGGAGTTGGACACATAACCAACTGCACCACCCAAGTGCCCTGATAACCTACAGTTTTAAAGAGTGAAATATAAGTGTCAGAACTCATTTTAAGTAATTTCGAAGATTTCTCTTTGAGAGGACTAGAGAAAAATGGAACGCTTATGCCAACTTTTGTAGTTTTTATCCTAAGGAAGAGAGACACTGAACATTGCAAGACATAGTTTTTGAGTTGTAACTAAATATACAAATTTTGAGTAAGTTCTAAATTTGAAGAACACAATTCTAGTTACAAAAAAGGAACAAAACAACCAAACAAAAACAAACAGCTCTGCAATGGAGAAATCTTCCCATGAGTGCTTGATGGATCTATTTTCCTTCTCCAATAGGATCACTCCTAACTTTCTAACTAGAAGAATTTAGGCTCTGAGCAATTACCACTAGAGATCATTGTCTACAGGCCCTACCACACCTTATACCTCTTTAAGAGCATTACTCATTGAACTGAATTAGGAACATGATTGAGATGGAAACTCATTTCATAGCTGCCATATTTCTAATATTGCAAGAAGTCTTAATAAGATTTATATCTGAAGGATAAAGCATATTTGTCAGATAAATCTGCATGTACATGCTCATAAAGAGCGCCCACACCTCACTGGAGGCATAGTAGGTGTGTAAGAAAGCATGGAGGAACATGGGCATGTGTATTGGTATGCACATCTTCTTGTCTTTTTAAAAAATTAATTTTCTACCTAAGGATCAAGCAGAACCACCCTTAGATCTGGGCTGATGTGGCCCTTGCTGGCCTCGTGCTTCAAACGGTTCTGCATAGCACGAGGACAATGAATGATTGACTAGAGAGCACAATTGCACCTCACTCAGAAGTGAGCACTCACAGGCACAGCGTTTTCTGAACACCTGTGCTCATGACTAACCCCTTTCAGGCTCAGAAAACACATCTTCACATCTCTCATACTCTATTCTTGTATCAAAAGTCCAGAGACCAAATGTATTGATCTTTGGGTTTGGGTCCCTGCCAACATAAGAGGCAGACACTGTTTCAGAGTAGGGAGAGGGCTTGAATGCTCGAAATGCTTCACACACACAAAAAAGACAAATTAACCACCTCATCAAATTTCCCTTTTGAGATAGCATGAGAGCATTACATTATTGGTTAAAGTGTTTTTTTTTTTTTTCTCTCAGTAATGCTGAGATACTATTTTCTGGCTTCTCATGTTGTAATTCACAAGCCTGGAGATATTCATCACAGTTGCATAAATCTTAAAGTTATTACTTTTAAACTTCCAAATATCTACATCTTAGACATAATTGTGAAACTTGAAAGCTCCATTATCAGGTAGGCATTGAATGCTAAATCCCTAGTTTTATTTTATAAATTTAACATAATTTAAATTTTCAAAATACAAATTTCAATTTCATCTCTGTTTAAGGAATTCTGCTTGAAGTTGTGATATTTACTACTTATAAATTAGCTTTTGAATATCTAAGAGAAATAATTTATGAATGTGTTACAAATTAATTTTACTTATAATAGATTTAGATTTCACTAATATAAGGTTATTAACTAAAATAGTTGTTGAATAATTAAAAGTAGATTAAGACATAATTTTAAATGCTTTCACTACATTTATATTTAAAATGTTAAATCTTATCTATCAATAGTATACCAATTAGGTGAAAATATTGATTACATAAACGTCACTGATCCTACTAGAATGAAAGCAATAAACATAAATGTTATTAAAATATACAATCATTTATGAATTGTGTATATCTATTTCATTACTCATCCAAAGATTGCTGGCTTATGAACAGAACACCAGGCATGCAGAGTAATAAGTAAATTCACTCATCTTTGGTATTTTGCCAGCTTTCGGTCACATAAAAGCTAAGCCTTTGAACATATCTTTCAATTTTATAATTATGAAGATATATTTGCCAAGAAGAGAGAATAGAACAGATTTTATTTAACAGTCTGTTAGCTTGATATGTAACTTTTAAATATTTGACATATGGTATGTGAGTCTCTCTTTTTACTCTTGCTTCAGGTGCTGCAAATGTTCCAAGTGAGCTTGGTATCAAAGACATACTCTAAAGAGTAGGTCTAAGGATGCAAGCCTACAAACGTATAAGCCAGTACTCTAACTATGTCATGTGGCCAGGCAATTGGAGGACAGGATAGCCTTTTCACAAAATCATTAAATATTAATATGTTATATATTTTATTTTATGCCAGTTTTTTTAATTGAAATTCAATTAGCCGACATATAGGACATCATTAGTTTCAGATGTAGTGTTCAAAAATTTATCAGTTGCATATAACACCCAGTGCTCATCACATCACATGCCCTCCTTAATATGCATCACCCAATTACCTCATCCCCCACCTTCCCTTCAGCAACCGTCAATTTGTTTTCTACAGTCAAGCATCTCTCATGTTTTGTCTCCCTCTTTCCGTTCCATTTTCCCTCCCCTCCCCTATGATCCTCTGTGCTGTTTCTTATATTCCACATGAGTGGAACCATATGATAAATATCTTTCCCTGATTTATTTCTCTCAGCACAATACCCTCCCTCCAGTTCTATCCATGTCGATGTAAAGGGTAAGGATTCATCCTTTCTGATGGCTGAGTAATATTCCATAGTACTACATCTTCTTTATCCATCTGTCAATGGACATTTCAGCTCTTTCTGTAGTTTGGCTATTGTGGACATTGCTGCTGTAAACACTGGGGTGCAGGTGCCCCTTCAGATCACTACACTTGTACCTTTGGGGTAAATACCTAGTAGTGCAATTACTTAGTCATAGGGCAGCTCTATTTTTCACTTCTTGAGGAACCTAGAGTGGCTATACCAGTTTGCCTTCCCACCAACAGTGTAAGAGGGTTCCTCTTTCTCCATATCTTTGCCAATATCTGTTACCTCCTGCCTTGTTAATTTTAGCCATTCTGACAGGTGTGAGGTGATACCTCATTGTGGTTTTTTTATATAAATTTATTTTTTATTTGTGTTCAATTTGCCAACATATAGAAAAACACCCAGTGCTCATCCCGTCAGTGCCCACCTCAGTGCCCATCACTCAGTCACCCCCAACCCCCGCCCACCTCCCCTTCCACCACCCCTAGTTCGTTTCCCAGAGTTAGGAGTCTTTCATGTTCTATCATTGTGGTTTTGATTTGTATTTCCCTGATGCTGAGTGATGTTGTGCTTATGCTGCTTTAGTTTTTGACAAATCAGACCAATTCTTATAGAATACAGAAGTAGAAGCCGGTTCTACATTTTAGGAAAAACAAAATCCCAATATTCTGTTTGAGATATTGTTTGCTGTTCCAGACCTACTATTTACCCTCGTCCAGCTTGCTATATGCACTAGGGGGGCAGACCCATGTAGACTAGTGATGGATTCTGTTGACATCTAGCTTCTGGTTGGGTTTGACGACATAGGACATAACAGGGAAGGGGGAGTGTGGTCCGCTTCTCTGGCATGTTCCCATAGGCCGGCAGCATCTAACTACTGAAGCTCGCAGCTTCTTTAAGGAGCCCCACTTTATTCCTCTTGAGTCAGAATCTGGTCATGGCTCCATCGCCTCCCCCTTTTATGTTCAGGTAACATACATACTTATGGATCCCTAGCATCCTCAGTGTATGGCAGTACTCCTTGTTACTTTTTCTAAACCTGACCCCTACCTTTGCAAATAGCTCCCCTCCTCCATTTTTAAATTCTATCTGTCCAATCTGGATGTGCCACCTTTCTCCCATTAGCACTGTGATTACTATTCAGTTGACCCTTGATCAACATGGGTTGAGCTCTGGTAGGTCTACTTATATGGGTTTTCTGATAAATACAGTTCTATTCATGTATTTTCTCTTCCTTATGATTTTCTTAACATTTTATTCTAGCTTCCTTTAAGAATACAGTATAGAATACATACACAAAGTATGTCTTAATTGATTTTTAGGTTACTGGGAAGGCTTCTTGTCAACAGGAGGCTACTCGTACTTAAGTTTGAGGTGTGGGGAGAAAAAGTATACTTGAATTTTTTACTGTACCAGGGTTCAGTGCCCCTGATCCCCAAGTTGTTCAAGGGTCAGTTGTACTTTCTACTGGCATATGTGTGACTTGGATCATCATCCTTCAGTTTTTAAAACATAGTCCCTGTTCCAAGTCCTAGGTCACAAATACTCTACAGAAATTTAGTTTAAGAACAAGAGAACAAATACTCTTTTGACAGTATGTGCAACTTCAATACCATTCCAGCTATTTCTCTTGGGGGAGTACCTCTAGCACTGAACACAGTGTTTGTTCATTATAGGCACTTCAATAATTATTGAATATCTAATCAGTAGTAAAGGATAAGATATGACCTCTCAGAGGCAATGGTAAAAGTTGCTTCCTTTCTTGAGCTCATTTCCTTCATATATCTGAGTGTCTCTTTGTCACCCTTTGTACTTGCATGAACATGGCTGATTACAGTTATGGTGTCTAAAATGGAAAACTGGTATGGAAAACCGATGGGAAATAAAATTAGAAGGGGATTTTAAATTATTTTTCAAACAATACAATATCACAACATTTGTGAAATCCTCTGTCTTTGAGAGGCTAGTGCTTGAATATTGCCTGACTTTCATGCCATGAGAGTTTTTGAATGGTGTGCAAGTCATATATTCCCTGGTCTTAATATCACTTCATTATAAATTAAGATGAGGACAGTTCCTTTAGAGGAAAATTGATCTGGTATCTACTGCTCTTCTCCTATTGATCTTTTTCCCCCTGTTGCCTTTTCATTTTTCTTGTTTAATAGCATTTCATATTTTAATGAGGCAATTATGTCATTCATATAAAATTTATATTTTCCTCGGTGATAATCCTGTGCAATCACATTTTCCAATGAAGTTACACATTGTCTCTTATACTTCTGAAAAATATTTTACCAGTAGTTTTGCCACCATTCTTGTTCCTAAATTTTTTTTGGTATACCTAAAAGTGAAAAACAAAGGGATTTTCTTAGGAATTCCATTTTTGTATGACCTACACCACTAATTTCTCATTTTATAAGTTTCTTCCTCCATATCTCTTACTCTTTTTTTTTTTTTAAAAAAAAGATTTTATTTGTCAGAGCAAGAGAGCATGAGAGGGGGAGCAGAAGAGGGAGAGGGAAAAGCAAACTCCTCTGCTAAGCAGGGAGCTGGACACTGAGTGGGGCTCAATTTCAGGACCCCAGGATCATGACCTGAGTCAAAGGCCAATGCTTGACAGACAGAGCCACATCCAGGCACCCTATCCCTTACCTTTTTATTCATATTTTCTTTTTAATCCTCAGATAAATGCTTAATTTTTATTTTGTAATTAATAGTGGAAATGGCTTAATGCTATGAATTTTAATGTTGGTTGCAGCCCACACTGTTCAAAGTGTTCTAACTGCTGCTCATCACTAGAATAGACTGCAATTGCAGCTTTAACTTCTCAGTGATCTGAGAGTCATTTACAAGTATTTTCTAATTTCTACAAGCTTAGGAAGAAGTTGTAATCTATTTATTATTAATGTTCAGCTGTATTACATTTAATTAGATAACACTGATTCCATGTTTGCTTTATAGAATATATTGCCATTTCTTTGGACATTTAATATGTTCTCTCAATAAAATCCTATGGATTTGATAACATTGACAGATGTATAATTGAACTTTTAAGATTATTCAGATACACATACACACATACATGTGTGCATCATCCATTTATATATTTCATACACTTCATCTGTTCCTTGTGATTATAGAGATTTAGGTCCCATTTTATTGATGGCTGAAAACTCAGGGTCATTCCCAGCATTCACAGAGGCAAGGTAGTCAATCCATTCAATGAGCAATAAGGACAGAGAGGCCATCAGGTTACCGGACTCATGGGCATCTATGGTGAAAACTAACAGAATGTAGTATTCCAGAGTAAGATAGACAGACATCAAATTATATTACTTGCCTTATATGGCCAGAAAAAAATCAAGAACTGATAAAGTCATTGTAACATTTCTAGATCCAAGTCAGTTCACAGGAATTGAATTCACTGCTTAAAGTTTTCCTTCAAGGAGACCAGATTTCTTAAAGCATGATAGATGCAAGTTTTGACATGAGCTTAGTAGGAGACTCAATACTCCATCATAGTCTTTGGTCAGAGTGAAGGTTTATGGGCTCCAGAAAAAAAAAAATCTGTTCTTGGTCCATGTGATGGTGATTCAAATATGTCAGAAAATTCATCCTGTGATTACTCCCCCTGTCCTCAAGTGCATATTTAGGTTGGATCTACCTAGGAGCTGATAGAACCCTCAACTTGTAGAATAAGAGCCTTCAAGTGTAGTCCCTGAAACAACTTTTTCTCCTTTAGCCAAGATACGAAGTTGAATGCAGTATTAGCAATACTCCCCAAGGACTTAAATGATACTGGTGATCCCTATTAGATCCTTGTTCACCTCAGTAGTATAACCCCTATGGAAATCAAATACATAGGATTATAATGGACATATATGAATTTAACCAAATGGAAGACTCAGTTATAGTTATGGGGTGGGATGAGTTATCTTCACTGGAAGAGATGAATACTTGGCATCCAGCTATTGGTATAGTAAATGTGAATTTTTAAAAATATCCTATTGACTCTGTTCTGTGATAAGTGATCTCGGTCATCTTGACATTCTGCAGAACACCACAATAGCCAATTGTAGTGTTAATGGCATACTAGCTGAAGCTGGTTAACATGAAGTGGTTAAATGGTCCTGGCAAAACACAAGCCCCAAATGATAGGTGGTAGATGCACAAATATTTAGGGAACTGCCTCATCAGGCCAATTGTCTGAATCATGCCTGAATATTACCTTTTTCCCTTTCATGTAAATAACAAGTTGTTGTACCTTGTACCCCTGCCATTAAAACATATGTACCTAAACATGCAACATATCACAAATATGTGCTTACATATACTTGCACATTTATACACACAGTAAAAGCAGTATTGAGCAGACGTTAAACTTGTTGGTCCAATGGGAGTATTACCTTTATTTGGCAAACATATTGAATATTCTGTTTCAGGTACAGAAACAGGTTCTGGTAGTAGATGTTAAGGGTGAAAAAATTAACATATAAATTACTCTGTTTCCTCAAATATTTCATTTATTTAATATAAAATTACCTAGTTTGATTAATCTGTATTTTAGAATTTGAATGATCAACATCCATCAACTCCCCCAACTATTCCCACCCATACTCCTGCCTTTAAACATACAAATGGCTCCTTATTTGTAATTTCTTTGTTCTTATGATGAAGTTCTTTGGAAAACGGATCATCTTATGTATGGAACTATTGCTCTTGGCAAATCTAGATCCATTCACAGTTATCCTTTCCAGTGAAACACTGTATTTTGCCCTAATTTTTTTACAATCTATTTAAAACCATTCAATAAAAATGTTCTAAAATCTTAACTTGTTTTTAAGAGTTTTCTAATTTAGCTAAATGACCAAAGCTGTCCCTTATAACACTAATGAATTTTATTTGCTCAAAGTATGTCCAAACTGGTGAGAATTTTGTCAGAGGTTTTCCAGTACAGAGAAATTGGTTCCAGAGCTCCTTAATGAGGTGTAAACTTTTTATGTACGTAGAGCATTGTTGTTCCGATCTTTATCCTGTTTAAGTCACACTTAGAAAACTCAGCTCCTAATTTCCTCCCTTCAAAAGGAATTGTTGTTTCAATTTTTAGCTAATTTCCTTTATTTATACTGCTTTTGTCATGCGTCGATAATGTTGACCAACTTCAGATATTTACAGATTCGAAACAGCTGCAAACATATAATTAGATCTTATCAACTTTGGCCATATGTTTGTGAACAAAACTCTCTTCCCCTCTTGTCACCAAAGAGCTAAAAACACTTAGGAATTTGGCAAGTTTACAAACTTCTGTATTCTTACTCTTTCTACTAGGATCCTAGATCTTAATGAGCTTCCTAAACTTAATCTCCGTGAAGTATAAGTCTAGGAACTGTATTTTCAGAACTAGTTACCTAACTAGCTAAACCTTGTACACCTGGTGGCTTCCTCCACATTAAACACCCTACCTAACCCTACCGTATTCCAGGGAGGCTGGTCTGATAGTAATTTATATAAGAAGATCACCCACAGACATCCATGACTCACTTCACAGGAAAAGGGTCTCCTTTCTGAACACAAAATGAATATATTGGAGATTCCTCCTTTCCATTCTTGTCTGTCGTATCAGGCTTTTAAAATTTAGCATTGATGCTCTTCAGTTAGAATATCATAGATCACTTTCCCTTTAATGTTGTAAATACATGCAGCATATTTCAGCAGAACAGATTTTTATGAGACTTAGCTACTTAATAAATTCCATTTTATTAGGGAAACTGCCATTTTCCTACCTACACCTCCTACTAGCAGATAACAACTCTGATTTTAATCAGGTCGCTTCTTCTGGTTAAGTTTGTACTAACTGGTGTGAATCATTACTTTGCTGAGATTTCATTCCTTTTTTCCTGCTTAACAATCATCCCTTTAGCAAAACTGAGTCAGTTATGAGCTACATTTGGAAGCAGGGTAGAGATGCTTGATCCTTGATTTCTCTAACTCTATAAAATCTGTACCAAATGAAACCACAGAAGTAATAGAAATCAAGGGAAAGATTATATAAAGAAGTACAGGGAAGCAATTTCAGAAACAAAGAGTTCAATCTAAACTCAAATTAAAAATTTTCCAAGTCAAAATTCTGCAATAAAATAACCCAGAATAAATGCGTTGGATTGTGTCAGCTGAAATTGCTCTTTTCAATAAAAAAAAAAAAAAAATGGCATGTGATTTTGACCTGCATAATAAATCTTGCAGAAAGATGACAGATGTTAAAGTTAATAAAATGTTTGTTGGGAGGAACTAAAAAAGAAATGGAAGGAAAGCACGGAGAAGTACTTTAGCAAAGCTTATCTATATAATTCAGAAATCATGTTTATATCAAATTTCATGCCTGATTCCAGACAGATCACAGAGCCATGGCTATTGAAGAGTGTCAATAAGTGTTTGTAGTAAGACAATCCTCATACTATTAGTCAGACATCAATGAAGTAAACAAAAATCTTATAGCTCATTTTACCTTTAAGCATGAATAAATTCATATTGTCTTTCTTTCTTCCTGGGGGAGTGGGTGGGACGGAGGATGGGGAGCAGAGCAGAGACACTAGGTGGAGGCATACTTGAACAAAGCTGAATTTAGCTTATATTTTAATTCACTTGTGTGGGTGCTCTTCTTCCGAGAAGATAGAATCCAAACATCTCCTGGGAAAATTTAGCCATAATGAAAGCAAAGCAAGGTCTAGAACCACTAGAGCAATTAAGTACCTCAACTGCTCATTTTTCAAATCAAATACCCTAATGTAAAAAGGTTCATCTAATAGTTTTCTTTTTATGTACTTCTCTCTTTTCCATCACAATCGCTAAGTCAGCTGTTTTTGATTAGATCCTCTACTTCCTTCAGGACTTAACTGATAAAGCGATCTTTAGAGAAAGACTCGAAGTTTGACATGTTTCTCTCTGACATTTTCTTTACAAATAATATAATGACACTTCTTGATTCTTCCTAAGCAATTTCAATACTTGTGACAGAAAACTCTTGGCAAATACAGAATAGGCCACAATTTAAAGGCAAATAGAAAACTTAAAAAAGTCTGCAGCAAGGGAGAATCAGAGGCTGATGTTTTTATATTAAACAAAGAGTTTGTATGCTTTGGGTTGCCTAACAATCAGTACAAGGATGAAGGATAGACTACGCATGTGTTGGGAGATTGCTGGTTCTCAGAAATATCTGGTTCCTCTCTCTCTGTGCTCTTATGTCTGAGTGGAGTGATTCAACCAGTTTTGACCAGTGAACTGTAAGAGGAAGAGAAGCATGTTCTTTGCAGGCTGAGGCAGTGAAAATCTGGATGGGACCTATTCTGCTGACATACTAACCCTTGGAAGTCGGGGTTCCAGATATTACATAAAGGCAAGCAAGGTAGACTTGCAAGGGGAACAGCATGTCCTGTGCCAATCTTAGAAGAAAGTGCCCAGGAGAGCTGTTGAATCCAAAATGGCTTTACACTGATATTTTGGGGTTAGTACATTTTCACAGCATGACCCAATCCCTCATGACTTATTCAAAACACAAATATAAAATTATAATTAAATTCAGAAATATAATTAGTAAACAGTTATTCAATATGACCTGTTAAAAAGAAATGTGCAAATTATAAGCCATTTTAATTATTTAACACCTTTTTGAAAAAATCTATAATATGCATATCTAACTAGGTATAGTAAAATAGGCCCTCATATATTGCTCCCAAAAATATAAAGGAATTATTTTTGGAATTTTTTATTAAGAGCATTCATAGTTTTGATCTAGTATGTCAATGGAGATTAAGACAAAAAATCAAAAGCTAGAGCGAAAACTTTGTACAAACTATTTCACATCATAGTCAAAAAAGGAAACCATCTTAAAGGTGAAGTAATGAAGGATTTCAATAAACAATAAGTCAATTGTGAATAATATTAATCAGCCATTTAAATGGTGTTTCTTAAAGTCCTAGAATGTAAGAAAAAAAATTTAACTTATAATTCCTCATTTATTTTTAAGTAATAGTAAGTGAAGGGTTGTATTCCGGAAAAGTGTATTTATGTAAAACTAATCAAATTTCTCTAAACAGGAAAGAGGAGAAAAAAATAAAGATAGGCACTGGAAAGAGGGTGCTGGATAACCTGAGTATTGCCTTGGTTGGGAAGTGGTGAAGGGAGAGAAGAAATTCTGAATGGCAAAGATAAGATTGAGGAGATTAATGTGGGGGAAGATTTGAAGCATTTCAAACGTGTAGTACAATGGAAGTCCTTGCCTCCACCTGTCATTAAAATAGTCTATCTTGTTTTCTTTTATGTAATTAGATTGTTTGAGGCAAAGTGTGGAGAGAGATGCCGAAGTTTATGTCAGGTAATATAGATGTGAAGACAGCATACACAGAATCTGATTAGTGCAATGGAATATAAAATTGAAAAAAAAAAGTCAGCATAAACCACATAAACCCAAGTAACACAATAAAGAGAAACTATTTGGATACTAAAGACTGGAGTGAAATATACCACCAAAAATATAAATATATCCCAATCTCCTCTTGGAGAACTAAATTGTTTCAGTGGGGACATCAAATGTAGGGCTGGGATCCAGCTACTGGATGCAATCCTACCAAAAGAAGTATAAACCCAGGTGACCTGGGGAAGAAGACAAACAAAAATCCACAAAGGAAGCTAAGAATTGAGAATCAAACAGTTCTAATTCTATGGTCAAATCCAAAGAGCAACCGGAACCACTCAGAGTGGGTTAGAAACTGTCCTGGAACTGAATCTACTCAGCTAGGGCAGCTCACACTCAAGCAAGGACCTTCTGGATTGACTGTTTCAAATGTCAGCAGGTGCTCCATTGGATGAAAGATACAAGGGTTATATGTATTGCTTGTTTTGGTGGGAGGCTATGTTTGTTTTCCTTGGTATGTACTTTTTTATATTTTTAGAATATTCTCTATAATAAAATATAGCATTTTATAATGGACTATAATTCCAATAATCAGGATTGGGTGAGCAGATATAAGAATAAAGAAAACAATGAATTTCAGGAGAGAACGCTGAATTCATAGCAATAAAAATATGTTCACCTTCCCCAGTCTCCCCCATTTAAGAACTCGTTCCTCAAATATTCCAGCTTGAAATCCAAGATGATCCTATTTAACCTTTGCTTTGAAAAGGTTTATAGCCCTCTTATTTTCAAAAGCAATCAAAAGCAATTTTAAATGACAGGCAATAAAACATATTTAAAGCAGGGCACTTAAAATAAACAGTCTTTGGTTGAGCTCAGAAACCATTAACAAATGGATGGGTATAAAGATTTGTGTGTCTTCCCAGGTCACCCCAAATCTCCTTTTTCTCTGTTAATTTCCCTTTTTCATGAGAGGTGACCCCTCACGGATGTTGCTTTATTTCACGACCTGGCCATAACTGAATGGACCACAGGCAACTTCTTGATCCAAACTAAGTCAGTCCACATCTCTGCATAGAATTTGGAGTTGGGACTGAGAGGATGTCCACTAGCTTAGAATTATCCCAAGTAAAGAGCAAGAAGGAGAGAAAAGTCAAAGGGCATGGATACGGTAGGGAGTGAAGACAGAAAGCAGCTCAGGAGAAGCAGCAGGTTCCAGAAACATTGAACAGAACCTTGAGACATTTCTAGTATATGCCCTTTGCTGAGACCCAATACTATCACTAATTCTGAGGTATTTGATAAACCCTTTCATATGTTCTTGCTCAAGAGGACTCAAGTTATTTTATGTTAATTGCTGCCAAAAATCTCTAAATCATGCAGAGATAGTGAGAGAATTATATAAGTAACCAGCATTGACCCTTGAACAACACAGCTTTGAACTGAACAGGTCCATTTATATGTGGATTTTTTTCTAAATATAGCACAGTGCTATAGATGTATTTTCTCTTCCTTATGATTTTCTTAATAACATTTGCTTTTCTCTAGCTTGCCTTATTGTAATTGTTCCGTATATTAATACATAGAATATACAAAATATGTGTGGATTGTTTCTGTTATCAGGTAAGCCATCCAGTCAATAGTAAGCTATTAGGAGTTAAGTTTTGGGGGAGTCAAAAGTCATGCACAGATTTTTGGCAGCACAGGAATCAGCACCCCTAAGCCCTGCATTGTTCAGTGGTCAACTGTAGAGAGTAAAGATTCTAACTTGATACTGACTTAACTGGCAGCCTTTACACAAGAGAGAAAAATAGACTCAATAGTACTTTTAACCTCATACAAGGTACTGTACAAATTAAATTTAATAAATATGGAGACAAACCAAAAAGAAATATTAAATCATAGAATAAATTTATGGTTTGTGATCACTGTATTTATTAGTTAATAAAAGAAATTTGCAATGTGAATTTTCATTAATGAAATATTGGGCTTAAGAA
The DNA here is from genome assembly GCF_011100685.1 of Canis lupus familiaris. Taxonomy (NCBI): domain Eukaryota; kingdom Metazoa; phylum Chordata; class Mammalia; order Carnivora; family Canidae; genus Canis; species Canis lupus. Next base: position 10,237,659 of record NC_049230.1, read on the forward strand.
ATCATTTAAATATGTGCAAAACAAATCAAAAAGCCTTCAATGACACTCAGTGTGTATTTTTAGAGCTTGTTTCTGTCTCTTATAGAATTTATATGTATTGCTTTCCTTATAACAGTGAGCATCCAAACTGTAATTTTCCTAAAGCACTAAACATTTTCAAAAATCAAAACCAGATTTAATTATGTTTATTATACTGAAATTATTGAGGTAAGATCATTTATAAATAACTTAAAATATCTGACAGGAAGGAAGCAGAATTATTTCTTCTTAATTCTTGCTAAGTACAAAGTTCCATTTCCTTCCAGTTATTTTACAACTGGAAGTCTGTAACTCTTATTCTCCTTTATCTGTTTTGCCTTCCCTCCATCCCAGCACCACCCCTCTGGCAACCACCAGTTTGTTCTACTTAGTTTGGGGTTTTTTGTTGAATTAACACATATCATGTAGCTATATGTATTACAAACTGTATTCTTACAATAAAGCTAGCTCGTGGAAAGAAAGTGGTAAGAAAATACATTCACAATACTGTACCAAAAAAAAAAATCAGCATATAATGGAATGCGTTCAAATTGGTGTTGTTAAAAGGTTCACTGTCCTTAAATTTGAATTAAATCTGGTAAATTCCCATTTCCCTTTGGTTCCATCAGGCAGAGAAAGAAGATGTTTCAGGAAAAGTAGAGAATTTGACATTTTTAGAAAGAACAAAAATGTGACAATGACACTCAAGTAAGATTTTGGTCCTGGGATCATGCAAATACTTCTTTTTGGAAATTGCATACTATGCAACAAATAGAGTTTCAAATCAGAGAGGACCTTGCTTCAGAAGTACTTGGCACTTGAGCACCTTTTAGCTTATTCGTTCTAATGCGTTAATACATTTTTCTCATTTACACGGGTGCTGGAAATGCTTTTCATTTGTCTTATAAACTTAGCCTCTTGTTCCTTTATAGGTCACCATTTGCTGGCCCTGCTCCTTTAATTTTCTGTTTTGTTTTTAGAATTACTCCCTCCCTTTATACTTGTATAAAGCCCTCTACAAATCAGTGTACTTGGTACACAACTTCCTGGATTCAACAATTTGCTCCTAACAATGTGGTTCCTTTTGAGCATATTATTTAACTTGCCTCTGTTTATTCAAGTGGAAAATGGGGAGACTAATCAAACTTTTCCATGAGCTGTTAGAGTAAAAGGAGACACTACAGTACGTAACAATGTCCGGGAAAAGAGAGTACATAAATATCAAACTGCATGTGCTTGTTGCATTTAGCTATTAACAGGAATACACTATTATCAGGAATAGTTAGTATTAGCTGTGATCAACATGGTATGAATTAATCAGTGACAAAGCTGAAAATATGGAGAAATTAAGAAAAGTTTAAAAGGGGAGTATTTACAGAGATATAGGAGGTTAAGGGAAACTCACAGGGATGGTGACGTACCCTAGGGCTAACTATAGCATAAACTTGTTATAAAACTTGGCAGAGAGACTACCAAAGGAAGTAGCGGCTGATCTCTCTGAGCACAGGTTAATGCCCTCATGGGCTGAACCCACCTGAAAGTCAGACTATTAAGGACATAAGTTGATGAGGGCTACAAAAGTCATCTTCTCAAAGCACCAAGCATGTGTACAGTGGGGAGTCCTGGATCTTGAGGTACCAAAAAAAGCCATCTGCCCTCTACTTGATTTGCCTTCAACATCCAGCCCTCATCGTCTTCCTGAAGAAAAACATGGGGCCCCAACCAAAGGTATCCACAGACCCCTTCAGCATCATTATGAGCAATGGTCATTTGGATATAATGCCACTTAAAATCTCAAACTTTAGTCCCTACCAGTTTTGTTCACCTAAAGTACCAGAGATAAGAGAGAAATGAAACAAATATAGACTATTGCTATAGTTCTCACCTCTGCAGCTGGCTGTGGGGTTTCCATGGACCATCCCATCAAGAGTTCCCAGCAACTCAATTTCCCCAGATTCAGCCTGAAATTTTCCCATTTCATTCTGCCATCAAAAGTATTTGCCTGGGCACCTGATTGGCTGGGTAGGTAGACTATGCAATTCTTAATCTCAGAGTCATGAGTTCAAGTCCTATAATGGGCATAGAGCTTACTTAAAGAAAAAAAGAATAAAAACGGCAAAGTAAATCTTTTTGAAGGAAGTATTTGTCACGTAATGTGATCAATTTATGATAATGGGGTTCTATAATTATTGTACAAAGGTTAAATCCTTAGACTCACCAGATCTACCCTATAATTATTGTACAAAGGTTAAATCCCTAGACTCACCAGATCTATTCAAACATATCAACATTGAATATGTAAGATGACGATTATATCAAGAGACATTGCATTAACCAGAAGCAATGAGTTTTGAGGTGGTGATTTTTAGTGCTGTACAAGTCCAGAAGTTATTTAAGGACAAAAATTGTTTCTGATGTTTCCCAAATTAGACCTTAGGCAGCCAACTGTGCTTTCTGTTTAAGAGAAGCTGTTGAGAAACTCTCAAAGATATACCAACTTCTAATTTTATCTTGGAAAGGTAGCAGATTTGGTGTTGTCTATGTAAATAATTCACCATCACATATCTCCATCATCAACTAGTGTATGCTCTGTAACAGAGATTGAAAACTCCTTAAAAGTATGTTTTTCTGTTGTGTTCGAAACCATCATTCCCATCTTTTACAGTGCCCAGCACACAAGAGGCCCTTAGTAAATATTTGGTGAAAATAGAGACAGGGTAAGCAAACAAAAATGACAAAAGAAAGCGAGGGTCCATAATAGGAAGTGACTAGCAAGGCATCCAAATTTCACACTGACTCAAAGTGTTGAAACACAAATTCTTTTTATTTGTGAACCAAATAAAATGCATCCGTGCATCAAATCTATTTACAGAAATGTGACTACCGCAGTATGACCAATATCCTCACATGGAGTAACCATTGGGCAACTTACATGACCAATCAAACTTCAGTTCCCCCATCTGTAAATTGAGAAGATATAGTGCTTACATGACAAGGTTATTGATGGTGTTAAGTGAGATCTACCTCCTAGTAATTAGCATTTAATAATGGTAAGTCAGAACATTAAAACTACTATTACTGATAATAGCTAATGTTTACTGGCTATTCACTGTGTTCGAGTCACTGTTCTATTATACATATATCAACTTAAACTGAACGAACAGTATGTGGTCCCAGGTTAAGAACTAAGACTCCTTACTACTGTACTCAGTAAATAAAAATTAGTCCCTGGCCTAGAACTTCTTCCTCCAAAACCATTCTAGGTGACATTGACATCTCATAAGAGCCTGTCTGGCTGGGGTATGGGGAAGTTGCTCCTGGATTTTTCCTGAAAATTCTCTTAGTTTGGGAATTACATTTTATTGATTGTCATCTGTGGTAGCAACTTAAGAAAATTCCTTGACCTCCTCTCTGGCCTTCAAGTCAACCACAAAATCTTCAAGTGGAAGAGAAAGGGAAAGAAATGGAGAGGTGTCGGAGGGAAGGAGGAATCAGCTTGTCTTCTTAAGTAGTATCTCCCCAGTGAGTCTTGCAAACTGGTAGGATGCTTCCTCTTCTCTCTGGGGCTGATTGCTGAACCAGCTGGGTTCCCTTATTCTAGAATATGTCATGGAGCTTTAGGTTTGACACCATGGTTGCTTTTTGTTTTTCTGATGAGGACACTTAAATATTGGGGGATTTTTTATGTGAGACAATTAGGAGCCTAGAACACCATTAGCTGGACAGAGGAGTAAAGCCCTTTCCTGGCAGAAATGTAGGCTGCAGAAGATGTTTATTGCCAGCCTCTGACTAATGAGATGCTTCAGGCAGCTTTGCCCTGCAATTGAGATGGAGTGCACACGCAGCCCAATTAGAAGCAAATGACTGCAGTCTTTAGTGGAAGTGATGAACTGGAATTCCAAGACATAAACAGAAATAGAGGATGGATTCTAATGTTTTGAAAGGAATTTTTATCATGGTATTATAATTTTCAAAGCAAAAATGTCAATAAAAAGTCTGAATATTAGCTTCAGGAATTTTAAATCTATTTATGGCAAAAATAATTAGTTGAAATATCAAGTTATCTCAAGTTTCAAAAGTTTCCTTAAACTATAAACCAAATCTTCTCCTAAAACTGCATCATAGAAATAATTTGTAATAGATGTGAATTTTAGACATTAATTTTTAAAAAATCAATGGGAAGTCAAGAAACCCAACTACAGGTTCTTAACCATATGTGAGAGAACCCTAAAACCTCCCACAAAACTGGTGTGAGGATTCCAGTGAGACAGTGAAAATAACTACCAAATATTTATTGAGCACGCTCTGTGTTAGTGTTTCAAGCACTTGGGATAGATCTGTGAACTCATGTGTTCCCTGTCCTTGATGGAGTCAGATTTCTGGTGGGAGCTGGAAGGTAGTTACAAAACAAATAGATAAGTAGATTATTTAGCACGTTAGAGGGTGGCAAGTAAAGACTGAGCAGGATAAGCGGTCATGGGGAATGTCTGAGATAGGTTGAAGAGGGGAGTTTTTGTTTTTTAATTGCCACAGACCCTTCTGAAAGGTGACAGTTGATCCAAACAGATTTAGCAAGATCAGAGAGTTAGCAATGAAGATATCTGGGGGAAGAGCATTCTGGGTGAAGAAAGCAACCAGGACTTAGGATCTAAGTTCCACACATACTCTGGTTGTTTCTGGAACAGCATGGAGGCCAAGGTATTTGGAACCAAGGGAGAAAGAAGCAGGAGGAGACAGAGTCAAAGAACAAACAGAGAGTCAGATCCTACAGACTTCAAAGGCCATCGAAAGGACTTTGATTTTACTCTGAGTGAAAGAGGAAACAATCACAAGGTTTTAGCGGAGCAAAGGCATGATCTGAGTTAGGATTTTTAAAAGATCCCTCTCGTTATTATCTTGAGAAAAGACAGGACAGGCTGGGCAGAAGCAGGGGACATGTTGAAAACTACTGTAGTAACTCAAGAAAGAGATGATGGGGTCCAGTCCAAGGTGGGGATATACAGAAAACTGAAACTAAAGATCCTGGCCTGAAATTCACACTCCCTAAGTATCAGCTCTTATTATCATTTTAAGGAAGTGGGTGATAAGATGACATCTCCCACTACTTGTCTTTCCCGGAAAGGCCGGTACAGTTTGTGAATAATACGAAGACATTTATTTACTGGACCACAAAATTCCTCTTCCCCTCTGAGATTTAGTTTAGTTCAATCCTGAATCTAATCAAAGTAAATGGTGTTTAGATTTTTTCCCCCCTCTAACAACTTTATGATCACTAGTTTTTATGACTCTCTCATAAATCTGCCAATCTAGGAGTCTGTTTTATATGGTATTTTGGCTCTAGACCATTGAAAATAATGGTTTAACTCCCATCCATATTTTTGGCATCAACTACATTATTTCTGTATCTGTTTCCATCCTTTCCTATACACAATTTGCTTTTTCGTCATTCTTTTTTCGACTATAGGTTTAAATTATTTTAATTAATTCATCACTCGAGTATCTTTTAAAGTGGCAAAAATATATGGGGGCAGATGTGGTCTCTAAACCCATTTAGCCCTAACTTTGGGCACAGATAAGGTAAAACTAGTAAGTAGTTAATGCCAACTAACACATGTTAAAATGTGACGTTAAGGAAGATTTTGAAAAATTGAAATGCATGCACCATTTTATACAAATATGTTTAACAGATGTATGAAGCAAAACTAATTATTAAAATTTCCTTTCTGGGAAAAGTTACTTGTGGCCAAGTTTAAAAGGCAAGGACTTTGTCTTGGGCAGGTATTAGCAGCTTAATAAATCTGAATAAATTATATACACATCTTTGAATTTAATGCATTTTCCAGAGGACCAAAAAAGATGTAATTCCATCTCCTAAATTCAAACTCATTCATTCATTCAGTCATTCGCCCAACAACTAGTATTTATTGAATACTTATTATGTTTCCAGTACTCTGGCAGCACTGACAATAAAACATTAAACAAGCCTGCAAATGATTCCTGCTTTCATGGAGCTTCTAGTCTAAAGGGGGTATCTGGGTGGACATTAACAAATTCACACTAATGAGCAGGTCATGACAAGTGGAGGAAACGTGTTCTGATTAAAAGAATAAATCGCTATTCTGTAAGGATGAGCTTCATAGATCAAGCAAATCTTTTGTCTGTTCTTATCAAATAGGGCTTGTTCATTAATCTTTCTGCTCCCATGGTGCTTTCAAGGAACATAAAAGAAAGCAGTTTGACTTGGAGACTTCAAACAAAAATCTTTAAGAAGCTAAAAATGAGGAATACATTAAAAATCTCCTTGGAAGTCCTATAGTTATTCAGGATATCAATGATTTCCCAAGTAGGAGACACTACTTCTGTGAATGGCATTTTTCTACTAATGCCCTGACAAGAGCTAACTCTGCCTTAACATCTATTCTATTTGTGGGTTGCCCCATACCGTTCTGTACATTTTCTTCATCATTTGCTAAGCTTTCGCCAGCAGAAACCTGTGAGAATCCCTCAGATTTCTGTTATTTTTCTCCCAATAGACAAAACATGCACGGAAGTTAAAATGTGCTTACATCTGCCCAAAACAGACTTGGCAAATCCAGTGTCCTTGTGTCTGAGTTCCTACTATACTAGCTATATGACGAGTGATGTGCTAAAGACTAAGGGCACAGCATAAATGAGGAAGAGGAATTGGTGGCTCAGAGAAAGTCACTTCCCTAGGGGACTCCCAGCTAGGAAGCAGCAGATCAGAAGTTCAAATCTAAGCGTTGTGACTCCAAAGCTCATGGGTATTCCACAGTTAGCCTGAGATCTTTGTAACAAAAAGTACCACTTTTTTTTTCTTTCCAGATTTTAAATATCTGTAGGAACACTTACTCTGATTCAAAAAGCCACACAAACAAGAAACATAGGACATACACCCTAAAGGACAAAATCCCTTTTGTCCTAAAGAGGAACATGCTGACAAGTGATAGAAACTGGTCTCAAAAATCCTTCTGTAACAGCTGTTACAGATGCAGTGGTTGAGCATCTGCCTTTGGCTCAGGTCATGATCCTGGGGTCCCAGGATCGAGTCCCACATGAGGCTCCCTGCGTGGAGCCTGCCTCTCCCTCTGCCTGTGTCTCTACCTCTCTGTGTCTCTCATGAATAAATGAATAAAATCTTTTAAAAAAATCCTTCTGCTCCCATGGTGCTTTCAATGAACATAAAAGAAAGCAGTTTGACTCAGAAGGACTTCAAACAAAAATCAGAAAACGACCCAACATCTTGCCAATGTCTGCCAATTTCTCAATTCTGTTCATCCATGCCTTATTTTCTTTGCTCTGGAAAGTAAGCTTTTTCTTTAGTACTCCCATGATGAAATAGGGCCACCGTACCGCTGCTTCTGAGTTTGCAAATTCTTTTTTCTAGTAACCATCACAGACCAACTAGTGTAGCTCATCACAATTTCAAAATTACATGGGAAGCAATCTGATTATCCTGGTCTTGGCCAAGGGTCAAATTCAATCCGGGCATCTGTGGCCAGGGAGGGGAAAACATAGTAGGCCATGACTAATAGGACCCAATTTCTATAGGGGCCAAGGAGCAAAGAAGGAAAAAAAAAAGAGAGAAGAAATGGACAGGGGCTCCAGTACATGGCCACACGTAGTGTAGCTTAAAAGTTTTAAAATATATGAAAATGAAAATGAGAGAGTAGCATGTAATTAATCTGAGCTCTCAATTAAATTTGAGGCAAGCATTCCTGGGTGAAGTAGGTCAAAGAGAATGAAAGTGAAAATTTGATTTGAGAGAGAAGTCAGGTCAAGATGTTGTCATCAAAGTTTCCAATGGAAGAAGAATGTGCATAACAAGATGCAATGAATGTTCCTGGTGTAGGGAGGAAGAGAAAGCTGAGGACATTAGTAAGGATTAAAAAAAAAAAGTTCATTATAAAAATAATGCCAGATAGATTTTCAAGGCAAAATTATGGCCAATATTAAAAGCCCAAGGGAAAACTTAAAGTCTTAAAGTTAAGAAATGGACATTGTTGTAAGTTTTCAACTGGAATTATACAATGCAAATGGAATTTTTAAGAAAGATAAATCTGGGAAAAGCATCCCACTAGTGTAGGTAATCTCGTAACACTGGAGTCTACAGGGCGCAAAATTTCAGTATTGGAAACATTAGGGCAAGGGAAAAAAAAAGTCATCGGAAACTATGTGTAACACAAGCTTGAAATGAAGGTCTGTTTGTCAGGGTCAGGATACATTTAAGTGACCATATCATTAAATGGTAAATTGATAACTGAGTTTAGACACAGATTGTGGAAAAATAAATGAGGGAACAAGGAGATCATTGGAATTTTCAAACTTTTTTTTTTTTAAGTCATGGGGTTTTGTTTTGTTTTTTTAAAAGGCAGAACCTCTGTGTAATATACCTCCATAAGCCAAAAGGTCTATCAAGTTTACCTGGGATTTGGTGGGTATATAATTATGAGCTAGTTTGTATATAATTAAGAGAATTGGTTTATCAGCTGTTTAGTCTCAGAAACACACATTTTAAGATACCGAAATTCTTAGGTTCTCTTCCTTGAGGTTAAATATTTTCTGCTTATTTGCTCTTAACCCAAAACCTCCCACTAAACACTCCAAGTATTCTGAGATGGAGATATATACATGTCATTTGTGCAATATACTGTGTTACTGTCATTTATATCCTGTTCTAGTTTGGGCAAATCCTTTGTCCAGGACCTTTTTTGCAGAGAAACAACTCTTTCACTTTAAATGATACCTGGAATGTGCCTCTCCAAAGAAAACCTGTATTACCCTCTCCAATGAAGTCATTATTTTCCCCATCTCCTGGGGAGAGAAAAGGTCTGCTCAGGCCTTATTCCTACTTATAATTATTTCAGTGCTCTAACCCAATCATCTTTCCTCTTGTGAAGTCTACAGCAGCTGTTAAAATAGTCTTTAACCATTTGATTATTATGAAGCACCAGGCCCCAAGATACATTTCCACCTTCTTTCATTATTTCAGCAATTAACTCATATTTTTCTTCTATGCCAAGTCCCTTATGATTATCTGCAGTAACTTTGAGGGTTACAGGCCATGACCTGTACCTGAGATACACAGCTCCCTAACTCAGTCTTGAAACCCTTGGTTCTACTCTAGTTATATAGTACAATAGTTAATAGTATAGACAGTAATATCAGACGTCCTGGTTTAAAATCTTGTTTTTTTTTATCACTTAAGCTATTGATATAAAATGAACCATACTTTCTAATGCATATACTTGGATGAATTTGGACATTTGCAAAGACCTGTGATACCATCACAAAAGTCAAGGTCATAGACATATCCAATACCTCCCAGAGTTTCCTGGTATCCATATGTGTGCACGTGTGTGTGTGAGTGTGAGTGCGTGATGAACACTTATTGGAGAAGTACATCTTTTAAATAGGGATATTAGTATGGAACTAAGTAAGTTATTATAGCAGTTCTCAAAGTTTGGTTTGCAGACTCCTGGGCATTTCTAAGACTCTTTCATGAGGTCCAAGAGACTCAAATATTTTCATGACACCACTAAGATGTTATTTGTTTTCCACCCATGGTGGAAAAATCAAGGGGGGGTAAAGCTGCTGATGCCTCTGCCTAATTTGTACTGAGGAACTCAACTGTACTTGGAGCCATTATATTTTCACGACCGTACATGCACATGCATTAAAAAAATGACAGTTTATGAGAGTTTCACTTAGGAACATCCTGGAGGAAGCAGTAAAATTTGTTAATTTTATTAAATTCTCAGCAGTCAACATACGTATTTTTAATTATTTTGTGTAATGGAACAGGAAACCATCCTAAAACACTTCAGTGGTCTACCAAAGCACTGTTGTCTTATGCTTATGCAATTGTTTGAGTGATGAGCTGAACTAACTTCTTTTCTCAGGGAACACTATTTTTACTTGAAAGAACAATTGACAGACAACTATGGTTATTCAGACTTTGGTATTTGGATTTTTTTTTTTTTTTTTTGAAAATGAACAAAGTAAGCCTGTCAGCTTAAGGAATTAAATTGGCAGTATTTGCTGCCAGTGGTAAAATTTGAGCTTTCATGAGAAAACTGGAATTTTGGAAACCTTATATTGGCCACTGTGAGTTTGCAGCTTAACAATAGTTAAGACGCTTATGGATTTTGATGACATTAACAATGCTTTTATGTTATGAAATAAAATGTGTCAATATTTAGAAGGCCTGTGTAATGCTGTGAACCAATATTTTCCAAATGATCAAGCAAGATGCTAGAAAACTATGCAAAAGTAAAAGATACATTTGAGGGGCAGGATAGACAATGGATTTTAACATTACAGAACATAAAATGTTCATTGACAGGGTTTCAGCCTTTATGTTATAAATAACTTTTGAGAAATTACGACTTGCTAAATACTGGTATGAGATCAAATCATATTCCTAATTATCTCAAAGGGCTATTAAAATTATTCTCCCCTTTCTGATCACATAGTGTGATTTTCTTCATATATTTTTACCCAAATATATCACAACAGATTGACCATAGAAGTAGTATAAGAATACAGATGTTTTCAATTAAGTCAAACATTACAGAGATTTGTGGGGGGGTGGGAGGTAAAACAATGCTTCTCTTTTCACTGTTTGGAAAATACAGGTTTTCATAAAAACGTTATATTCACATAAAATGAGTTTTCATTGTACTGGTTTTTTACAATATTTTGATCATTTAGGAAGTATGGAGAAAGGGTCAATAATTATAAGGACAGTGAAATTTGTTGTATGTTGCTAAATCCTATTAAGGCATTGAGGGGAAAAAAATGTCAAGCTCAGGTTAGCCAATTACCAACTTACAGCCTGGTATGAAAGTCAAAAAACCTCTATATCAGTATTAAAAGAAGCCGTCCTTTTTGTAGCTGAGAAGCAGATGAAGCCAAAGGCTGGATCAAGGATTTATTTAAGAGAAAGAAAAATTGAAACATGCTCTAGCCAGGCTAACCAAGTTTCCCACAGCAAAGAAACAGGATCCTGAAATTTGGGATGGGCTACCTAGGTAGATGCCCTCAATCACATTGCATGCCAGCATCTGAATCCCAGATCCTCAGGGACTGCTGGCTCCCTTCCTTTTGCTAAAGACGACCATCCACTCACCTGAAGCTGAAGCAGAGACCTCATGCCTTGAATGTCAATGCCTGCTCCCCTCAAGATTTACCCACACTCCCTCTCCTCTGGTAACAGGACCTGTCTAGTTAGGGCCAAACATAGGCATGGCCTGATTGGAAAATGTGGGTCCTGCTAAGCAAGGAGGGGATTACACAAACTGAGCTTCACTGTCTACTAATACCTACAGCTCAAAATGGGAGAACAGGTCTGGAAGCTAACCCAAGCATGCCCCATAGAAGAAGAAAGGTACAATATAAAACTGATTGGGAGAGAGTTTGTGGATAGGATGTACTCCCACGATTCAGGATCTAATGCCTTGGCAAGGGCCTTGGAAACCAGTGTAGCTAGTTTTGATAGACAGCTGAGAAAGCCCCCTGGAAGCTCAGCAATGCATTGGAGGGAAGAAAGGACTCAGAAAAATGGGCATACTAAATCAGATCCATTCTATGAGGCAGAGAATCCTAACTGTGTTCATCAGGAGAACTCAGAGGGCAGTCTTCACATATGTCTGGGTATGAGCATTAAGATGTAGTATTATTCTGGATAATGGGTATGCTGTTGTTGGGAAAAAATGCTGTCAAAACATTGATTTTTAAATATAATTAATATGGAAAATACGTAAATAACCAAAAATATATAAGAGGTTTAAAATAATATTTATGATACAAGGAAAACAACTGGTATTATTTCAGGTTGCCTCCGTTAATTTTTACCTCTGCAAATTTTATACAATTGGATACTGTAATTACAGATTTACACTCTGCTTTTACTATAATAACATAGATATTATTGTATAACATAATCTTAATAGCCACCATTACAAGAACAATATTACATTATTTAGGCTACGTGGTTTATTTAATCATTGTAGTTTTTTCTTTACCTACACTGAACATTTCTTTTACTATGCCATTGGGTATATTTATATGCTTTTTGCTGTAAGAGTGCCTATTTTTTTTTTGTCTTTTAAGATTTTATTTATTTATTCATGAGAGACATAGAGAGAGGAAGAGATATAGGCAGAGGGAGAAGCAGGCTCCTTGGGGAGCCCAATGTGGGACTTGATCCCTGGGCCCTGGGATCTCGCCCTGAGCTGAAGGCAGATACTCAACCACTGAGCTACCCAGGCATCCCAAGAGTGCCTATTTTGTATCTCATCATACACTCATGAATAGTTGTTAATAATTTTTATCTTTCTAGATTTTTACTAATTTGAGAGTAGAGTTGTGATGTTTTATTAGCTAAATGCCATTTATTAAATACCTTCCTAAAACTCATTTTTACAGTGATTAGATCTCTCTACAGAGAATGAATCTCTTACGACCTTCATCTTATTATCCACTGAATGTTTCTATTCATTGTTTGTATGAGCTCCACATTTATTGTGAAAATTTCTTATTGCCCTATATATAACAAAAAATTTTTCATTTATTTGCCATTTCAGATGATTCATTCTTTTAGCATACAAATTCATCTTTGTTGTGGTACTTTGATAGACATTTAGAATTTAAGAAATAATTATTTAAGTTCAGAGATCTTATCCATCATTTTAACTTTATCTCAGTGTATGATAAAATATCTCCACTTATTTTTGTCCCTCCCAATGAATTTTCCTAGAATGCTATGTAAAATCTTTGTCTCTTTAGATACCTGAGATTTCCTTTATCATATATACTCTTCCACATTATGACATTGATTTAAAACAGATACTCATTCTTGCATACTAATTTTCCATGGTGCTCTTTTGAACAGCTGAGTTTTTCTTGACACAAAGTCATTGAAGATGGAGACTACTACTTAGCCATATTTATAGCAGTTGCTGCTACAACACTAACATTCCTCAGGGTCTTTAACAGTTCACATGTTTCACATAGTTTTCCTTGGGCACTACACCTTTTTTTGAGTAAAACTATTATTCACACTAATGCCATTCTTTTAAACATTCAGGATTCACAACTCTTATGTGCCTTTGTGCTTTTCCTTTGTCCAGACTCAATGTTATGCTTGCTTCTCAATATAAAAGACATTGCCCTTTAGCATGTGTATTCAGATAGCAAAATTATTCTTATTCAGAGATCAAAGTCAGGTAGAATGGGATGATTTGCATCAACAAAACCCTTCCACTGATGACCACTACAAAAACTATACAATATTTCACAACAACAGAAAATCTTTAAGGTTTCAAGGAGAAAAAAAAAAATCAGAAAGAACCTGAAGATTCAAGATGCTGTGAGAGAACATGCACCGAAGTGAATCAGACATTCTTGGCCACTTTTCTATCTCAGGCTTATCCATACACAGCTGAGGGGCAAAGAGAAAAACCAAGAGTGACTTAGAACTTTTACTAGTATTAAAATAAAAGCCAAAGACTGGAACTCAGAACTACCAAGGCAGCAAGGACTTGAGAAGGCAGAGAAAGGGCACATAGAGATCAGAATTTCACATTATGCATCAATATTCTCCGTAGACATTTGCTAATACAAAAGGTGTGCAGGGAAAGAGCCTGAGAAATCAAGCATAAAATGGCAGGCTCAGCTATATAGCAGCAAGCTATTAGCATTCTCATGGCATAAAGAGATAACAATTTGGGTTTAGACCAGGCTTTATCAGAGACCCCTCAAGGTCTGCACAACAGGAGAATGAATGCTCTGGAAATAGACCAACTCAGTTCTCATGAATGCTACATCTTAGGCTCCAATGAGAAAATTAAATATTTTCTGTAGAAAGATAATATCTAGCCACCTGGGTAGATCGGTTGCTTAAGTGCCCGACTCTTGATTTCAGCACAGGTCATGATCTCGAGGTGGTGGGGTTGAGCCCCATGTCCAGCTCTGTGCTCAGCCTGGAGTCTGCTTCAGATTCTCTTTCCCTCCACCTCTACCCCATCCCTTCTGCTTGTATATTCTATCTCAATAAACAAATAAATGAATGAAATCTTTTTTAAAAAGTATCTTCCAAAGCCTCAATAATTGTTCATATACAATAGCCAATATCCAATAAAAAAAGTCAAGAGATATGCCATAAAATAGGATCATAAAATAAAATCTCAGAAAATAGATATAGATTTGGAGGTGATCCATCATTGGGGTTTTCAGATAGAAAATTAATGATAATATATTCAGAAAACTAGACAATTTCAAAAAAGAGATGGAACTTATTTGAAAAATCAAATGGAAGGCCCTGACCTGAAGAAGAAAAAAAAATGAAAGTGAAATTAAGAACTCAACAGATTTTAGATAAGATAGAACAGGAGAGAGGAGGATTCAATTATAAGGTATGTAAAACATCAGACTAAAACCCAGAAAGACATACTGAAAAGGAGATAGAAGATCCAAGGAACATGGTAGAAAGTACTAAAATATATGTAATTTGATTCCATGAATAACAAGGTCAGAAGCAATATTTGAAGGAATATTGATCAACGCTTTTCCAAAAATGATTAGTACACACAGATTCAAACATTTAACAAACCCCAAACAAGAAAAAACATTTACAGTTCTATCAGTTTTTTTAATCATAAAAACTGCTGAAAAAAATTTGAAGACAAAACTTTAAAATCACCTAGAGACCTGGACAAAATACCCTTCAGCAAAAATACATTAATTTGATATCTTACTTTTCAATGGAAAAGATAGTATTCAAAAGACCCTTTCCAGAAAAGTTAACCTCTAATTCTGTGTTGAGCAAACTTTTTCAAAAAGGAAGGTGAAGTAAATACATTTTCAACAAATACCAAGATAACTTACCATCAACATTAAAGTAAATATTAGGGACATTCTTATGTTCTTTGAAAGAACATAATCTAGCTGGAAACACTAAACAGAGCAAAAGAGTAATTACATGAATAAGTCTAAATACTTTAGCAATGCCATTTAGGAGTTCAAATATACTTGAAATAAAAACATGACAGAGTATAAGAAAAAACGGAAGTGGGGGAGCAAATGGAGTTAGTATTCTGGAGTCCTTGCTTTATGCACTTAGAAAAGCACTTACTCATAGTTAGAGAGGCATGTTGCACTCTGAATGTTAGTAGATTAATAACATATTGTACAAGTAATAAGCTAATAGAGAACAAAAAAAAGTATTTGATCATTCCAAAGAAAAAGAGAAAACATGGTAAATATACAAATGAGCAATAAAATAGCAAAGATATAAAATACTCCAACTAGAAATGTATTGAAAATACCTTATCACAATGGATATGAAAAATCTATGATAAAGTGGTATAAACAATGTTGAGAAAAGATGTCTCACCCAAAATATTTCATCTGAAGATTTTTTTTAAAGACAAGCAAAATTAATTTATGAGCTACAAATTAATATAGTGGCTATCTATGGGTAGAAGAAATTATAGAAAGGCAATCAGAGAGAATTTCCAGGCTTAACATTTTGATCCAGGTCATGGTTTCATGGCTTCATCTTGTAAAATTTCATTAAACTGCCTACTTGTGATTTGTACGATTTTCTGAAATTGTAGTTGATACTACAATTGGAAAATCAGACTTTACTTAAAAAAACAATTGGTGGTGAATCTCAACGTATTTCACATCCCGTCAAGTATTGCTCAAAATACTGAGAACCGGTATTGTAAATAGTACCTGTTGGCAGTATAACCTGCTTTTTTTTTTTTCCTGCTTATTTATTTCTCACCTGTAAAAAGTCTGTGAAATGATTTACTTCTACTGCACCAGTCCTTCCTTAACTCTCTTTAATTTTTAAAAGTATCATAGCTAAAGGAAAACATACTCTCATGAATTTTAAAAGCTGGGGGGAGGAGCAAGACGGCGGAAGAGTAGGGTCTCCAAATCACCTGTCTCCACCAAATTACCTAGAAAACCTTCCAATCATCCTGAAAATCTATGAATTCGGGCTGAGAATTAAAGAGAGACCAGCTGGAATGCTACAGTGAGAAGAGTTCGCGCTTCTATCAAGGTAGGAAGACGGGGAAAAAGAAGTAAAGAAACAAAGGCCTCCGATGGGGAGGGGCCTGCGAGGAGCCGGGCTGAGGCCGGGGCGAGTGTCCCCAGGACAGGAGAGCCCCGTCCCGGAGACGCAGGAGCTGCACCGACCTTCCCGGGGGAAAGGGGATCGCGGGGAGTTGGAGCAGGACCCAGGAGGGCGGGGATGCCTTCGGGCTCCCGGGGACAGTAACAGACACCTGCACCGCGGGAGATGCGCCGAGCTCCCTAAGGGCTGCAGCGCGCACGGGGGACCCGGCGGGACCGGAGCAGCTCGGAGGGGCTCGGGCAGAGGAAGAGGCTCCGTGCAGAGGGGGCTGCGCGGTTCCACGAGCAGCTCGGAGGGGCTCGGGCGGCAGCTCCGCGGAGGGGGCTGCGGCCCGGGAGCGCGAATCCAACAGCGCAGGCTCCGGAGCACAGGGCGCCGGGACACAGCCCAGGATCCCGCCTCCCCCGGGACAGGCAGAGGCCGGGAGGGCCCAGGACAGCGAGGACGCTCCTGCCCCAGCTGAGCAGAGCAGCGGCCCCGCCCCGGAGCCTCCAGGCCCTGCAGACGGAGTTCCTGCCGGAGCTGAATCCAGGTTTCCAGAGCTGCCCCGCCACTGGGGCTGTTGCTCCTGCGGCCTCACGGGGTGAACAACCCCCACTGAGCCCTGCACCAGGCGGGGGCACAGCAGCTCCCCCAACTGCTAACACCTGAAAATCAGCACAACAGGCCCCTCCCCCAGAACACCAGCTAGACGGACAACTTCCAGGAGAAGCCAAGGGACTTAAAGTACACAGAATCAGAAGATACTCCCCCGTGGTTCTTTATCTTTTTTTTTTGTTTTGTTTTGTTTTGTTTTGATTTTTGATTTGTTTCCTTCCCCCACCCCCTTTTTTTTCTCCTTTCTTTTTCTTTCTCTTTTTCGTCTCTCTTTTTTTTTTTTTCGATTTTTTTTCTTCCCTTTTTTTTCTCTTTCTCTTTTCTTTCCTTCTTTCTTTCCTCTCTTTTTCTCTTATTCCCAATACAACTTGCTTTTGGCCACTCTGCACTGAGCAAAATGACTAGAAGGAAAACCTCACCTCAAAAGAAAGAATCAGAAACAGTCCTCTCTCCCACAGAGTTACAAAATCTGGATTACAATTCAATGTCAGAAAGCCAATTCAGAAGCACTATTATACAGCTACTGGTGGCTCTAGAAAAAAGTATAAAGGACTCAAGAGACTTCATGACTGCAGAATTTAGAGCTAATCAGGCAGAAATTAAAAATTAATTGAATGAGATGCAATCCAAACTAGAAGTCCTAACGACGAGGGTTAACGAGGTGGAAGAACGAGTGAGTGACATAGAAGACAAGTTGATAGCAAAGAGGGAAACTGAGGAAAAAAGAGACAAACAATTAAAAGACCATGAGGATAGATTAAGGGAAATAAACGACAGCCTGAGAAAGAAAAACCTACGTTTAATTGGGGTTCCCGAGGGCGCCGAAAGGGCCAGAGGGCCAGAATATGTATTTGAACAAATTCTAGCTGAAAACTTTCCTAATCTGGGAAGGGAAACAGGCATTCAGATCCAGGAAATAGAGAGATCCCCCCCTAAAATCAATAAAAACCGTTCAACACCTCGACATTTAATAGTGAAGCTTGCAAATTCCAAAGATAAAGAGAAGATCCTTAAAGCAGCAAGAGACAAGAAATCCCTGACTTTTATGGGTAGGAGTATTAGGGTAACAGCAGACCTCTCCACAGAGACCTGGCAGGCCAGAAAGGGCTGGCAGGATATATTCAGGGTCCTAAATGAGAAGAACATGCAACCAAGAATACTTTATCCAGCAAGGCTCTCATTCAAAATGGAAGGAGAGATAAAGAGCTTCCAAGACAGGCAGCAACTAAAAGAATATGGGACCTCCAAACCAGCTCTGCAAGAAATTTTAAGGGGGACTCTTAAAATTCCCCTCTAAGAAGAAGTTCAGTGGAACAGTCCACAAAAACAAAGACTGAATAGATATCATGATGACACTAAACTCATATCTCTCAATAGTAACTCTGAATGTGAACGGGCTTAATGACCCCATCAAAAGGCGCAGGGTTTCAGACTGGATAAAAAAGCAGGACCCATCTATTTGCTGTCTACAAGAGACTCATTTTAGACAGAAGGACACCTACAGCCTGAAAATAAAAGGTTGGAGAACCATTTACCATTCGAATGGTCCTCAAAAGAAAGCAGGGGTAGCCATCCTTATATCAGATAAACTAAAATTTACTCCAAAGACTGTAGTGAGAGATGAAGAGGGACACTATATCATACTTAAAGGATCTATTCAACAAGAGGACTTAACAATCCTCAATATATATGCTCCGAATGTGGGAGCTGCCAAATATATCAATTATTAACCAAAGTGAAGAAATACTTAGATAATAATACACTTATACTTGGTGACTTCAATCTAGCTCTTTCTATACTCGATAGGTCTTCTAAGCACAACATCTCCAAAGAAACGAGAGCTTTAAATGATACACTGGACCAGATGGATTTCACAGATATCTACAGAACTTTACATCCAAACTCAACTGAATACACATTCTTCTCAAGCGCACATGGAACTTTCTCCAGAATAGACCACATATTGGGTCACAAATCGGGTCTGAACCGATACCAAAAGATTGGGATTGTCCCCTGCATATTCTCAGACCATAATGCCTTGATATTAGAACTAAATCACAACAAGAAGCTTGGAAGGACCTCAAACACATGGAGGTTAAGGACCATCCTGCTAAAAGATAAAAGGGTCAACCAGGAAATTAAGGAAGAATTAAAAAGATTCATGGAAACTAATGAGAATGAAGATACAACCGTTCAAAATCTTTGGGATGCAGCAAAAGCAGTCCTAAGGGGGAAATACATCGCAATACAAGCATCCATTCAAAAACTGGAAAGAACTCAAATACAAAAGCTAACCTTACACATAAAGGAGCTAGAGAAAAAACAGCAAATAGATCCTACACCCAAGAGAAGAAGGGAGTTAATAAAGATTCGAGCAGAACTCAACGAAATCGAGACCAGAAGAACTGTGGAACAGATCAACAGAACCAGGAGTTGGTTCTTTGAAAGAATTAACAAGATAGATAAACCATTAGCCAGCCTTATTAAAAAGAAGAGAGAGAAGACTCAAATTAATAAAATCATGAATGAGAAAGGAGAGATCACTACCAACACCAAGGAAATACAAACGATTTTAAAAACATATTATGAACAGCTATACGCCAATAAATTAGGCAATCTGGAAGAAATGGACGCATTCCTGGAAAGCCACAAACTACCAAAACTGGAACAGGAAGAAATAGAAAACCTGAACAGGCCAATAACCAGGAAGGAAATTGAAGCAGTCATCAAAAACCTCCCAAGACACAAGAGTCCAGGGCCAGATGGCTTCCCAGGGGAATTTTATCAAACGTTTAAAGAAGAAACCATACCTATTCTCCTAAAGCTGTTTGGAAAGATAGAAAGAGATGGAGTACTTCCAAATCGTTCTATGAGGCCAGCATCACCTTAATTCCAAAACCAGACAAAGACCCCACCAAAAAGGAGAATTACAGACCAATATCCCTGATGAACATGGATGCAAAAATTCTCAACAAGATACTGGCCGATAGGATCCAACAGTACATTAAAAAAATTATTCACCATGACCAAGTAGGATTTATCCCTGGGACACAAGGCTGGTTCAACACCCGTAAAACAATCAATGTGATTCATCATATCAGCAAGAGAAAAACCAAGAACCATATGATCCTCTCATTGGATGCAGAGAAAGCATTTGACAAAATACAGCATCCATTCCTGATCAAAACTCTTCAGAGTGTAGGGATAGAGGGAACATTCCTGGACATCTTAAAAGCCATCTATGAAAAGCCCACAGCAAATATCATTCTCAATGGGGAAGCACTGGGAGCCTTTCCCCTAAGATCAGGAACAAGACAGGGATGTCCACTCTCACCACTGCTGTTCAACATAGTACTGGAAGTCCTAGCCTCAGCAATCAGACAACAAAAAGACATTAAAGGCATTCAAATTGGCAAAGAAGAAGTCAAACTCTCCCTCTTCGCCGATGACATGATACTCTACATAGAAAACCCAAAAGTCTCCACCCCAAGATTGCTAGAACTCATACAGCAATTCGGTAGCGTGGCAGGATACAAAATCAATGCCCAGAAGTCAGTGGCATTTCTATACACTAACAATGAGACTGAAGAAAGAGAAATTAAGGAGTCAATCCCATTTACAATTGCACCCAAAGCATAAGATACCTAGGAATAAACCTCACCAAAGATGTAAAGGATCTATACCCTCAAAACTATAGAACACTTCTGAAAGAAATTGAGGAAGACACAAAGAGATGGAAAAATATTCCATGCTCATGGATTGGCAGAATTAATATTGTGAAAATGTCAATGTTACCCAGGGCAATAGACACGTTTAATGCAATCCCTATCAAAATACCATGGACTTTCTTCAGAGAGTTAGAACAAATTATTTTAAGATTTGTGTGGAATCAGAAAAGACCCCGAATAGCCAGGGGAATTTTAAAAAAGAAAACCCTATCTGGGGGCATCACAATGCCAGATTTCAGGTTGTACTACAAAGCTGTGGTCATCAAGACAGTGTGGTACTGGCACAAAAACAGACACATAGATCAGTGGAACAGAATAGAGAATCCAGAAGTGGACCCTGAACTTTATGGTCAACTAATATTCGATAAAGGAGGAAAGACTATCCATTGGAAGAAAGACAGTCTCTTCAATAAATGGTGCTGGGAAAATTGGACATCCACATGCAGAAGAATGAAACTAGACCACTCTCTTTCACCATACACAAAGATAAACTCAAAATGGATGAAAGATCTAAATGTGAGACAAGATTCCATCAAAATCCTAGAGAAGAACACAGGCAACACCCTTTTTGAACTCGGCCATAGTAACTTCTTGCAAGATACATCCACGAAGGCAAAAGAAACAAAAGCAAAAATGAACTATTGGGACTTCATCAAGATAAGAAGCTTTTGCACA
Organism: Canis lupus familiaris; assembly: GCF_011100685.1. NCBI lineage: Eukaryota > Metazoa > Chordata > Mammalia > Carnivora > Canidae > Canis > Canis lupus. Next base: position 10,258,845 of record NC_049230.1, read on the forward strand.
GCAAAGGATACAGTCAACAAAACTCAAAGACAACCTACAGAATGGGAGAAGATATTTGCAAATGACATATCAGATAAAGGGCTAGTTTCCAAGATCTATAAAGAACTTATTAAACTCAACACCAAAGAAACAAACAATCCAATCATGAAATGGGCAAAAGACATGAACAGAAATCTCACAGAGGAAGACATAGACATGGCCAACATGCATATGAGAAAATGTTCTGCATCACTTGCCATCAGGGAAATACAAATCAAAACCACAATGAGATACCACCTCACACCAGTGAGAATGGGGAAAATTAACAAGGCAGGAAACAACAAATGTTGGAGAGGATGTGGAGAAAAGGGAACCCTCATACACTGTTGGTGGGAATGTGAACTGGTGCAGCCACTCTGGAAAACTGTGTGGAGGTTCCTCAATCAGTTAAAAATATACCTGCCCTATGACCCAGCAATTGCACTGTTTGGGATTTACCCCAAAGATACAAATGCAATGAAACGCCGGGACACCTGCACCCCGATGTTTCTAGCAGCAATGGCCACGATAGCCAAACTGTGGAAGGAGCCTCGGTGTCCAACGAAAGATGAATGGATAAAGAAGATGTTGTTTATGTATACAATGGAATATTACTCAGCTATTAGAAATGACAAATACCCACCATTTGCTTCAACGTGGATGGAACTGGAGGGTATTATGCTGAGTGAAGTAAGCCAGTCGGAGAAGGACAAACATTATATGTTCTCATTCATTTGGGGAATATAAATAATAGTGAAAGGGAATATAAGGGAAGGGGGAAGAAATGTGTGGGAAATATCAGAAAGGGAGACAGAACGTAAAGACTGCTAACTCTGGGAAACGAACTAGGGGTGGTGGAAGAGGAGGAGGGCGGGGGGTGGGAGTGAATGGGTGACGGGCACTGGGGGTTATTCTGTATGTTAGTAAATTGAACACCAATAAAAAATAAATTAAAAAAAAAAAAAAGCCTGCCAGGATTTTGATAAGGTTAGCATTGAATCTCTAGATCAATTTAGGGAGAATTGCCACATAAGTGATAGTGAATCTTCTAATCCAGTACCTCTCCATTTATTTAGATTTTCTTTAATTTCTCTCAGAAATGTTTTGTAGTTTTTATTGTTCAAGTTTTACATTTTTTGTTAAGTTTGTCCTAAGTATTTTATTAATTTCCATGCTCTTGTGAATGGAATTATTTTCTTAATGTCACTTCAGATTACTCTGCTGTCATATAAGATGTACTGTTGATTTTGTATATCAATATTATATCTTGCAACCTTGCCAAACAATTAATTAGTGTAATTTTTAAATAGATTACTTAGAATTTTTATATATGGGATCATGTCATCAGTGAATAAAAAGTTTTACTTCTCAAAAAAAAAAAAAAGAATTTTAAAAGCTGGTAATTGTTTGGTTTATTTGATAAGCCAGGACACATGGACTTTTCACAGTATATAATAATCATGGACACAGAGATGGTGATCATTATTCTTTATTAATGACATTTATGGAACATTTTATTTATACTAAGCAATGTTGTAGTCCCATACATTATCTTAGCCTTACAACAATCCTAGAATATATGAATTTGCTTCAAAGGTACCAGTAGACTTGCTCTTGCTGGTTTTACATTGATTCGATATACTTAGGACACTTAATTTTTTTAAACATCTATGACAAAATAAATGTGTTTACATGTATAGCAATGATTTTACAGTTATGAAAATTATGTTCACAAATTTCTTTTTATTTCTTGGTAACCATTTATCTTATTTCACAGTATCCCTAAAAATGGTTTATTCTGGGGGTCTCTGCATGGCTCAGTTGGTTAGGTGTCTGCCTTTGGCTTCAGTCATGATTGGGGTCTTGGGATCGAGCCCCACATAGGGCTTCCTGCTCAGTGGGGAGCCTGCTTCTCCCTCTCTTTCTGCTGCTTTCTGCTTGTTCTCTCTCTCTCTCTCTTTCAGTGTGCCAAATCAATCAATCAATCAATCAATCAATCAACCAACCAATCCTTAAAAAATGGTTTGTTCTGAATACAAGAGTTTGCTCACTGGCTTTCCTCTTATTTGCCCATCTATTTCTTCTTGGGGGTTTTATTTTCCTTTTTGTTTCAAAACCAGAGGAGGCATTTGTATATTGTAGGAATTTCACATTATATCTATAAATTATAATATGGTGATATTTTAAATTACATTAAATCTTTCAGCTGGTAATGGTTTTCTTTTAAAGGATCTGTTGCTGAGGAGAAAATCTGCTGCCTAACCAAACTATCCATAGTGATCTCAATTTCATAATAACCTTTGCTCAAATAAAATATTTGCTCTCTGAAAGTACTAAGGAATAAACAAGCGCTTTTTATCAAGACATTAAACTTAGTATAATTAGATATTTATGGTTTCGTGGCATTGGGGACAGATGGGAGAACAGCCATTAGTGATAATGGCTATGGACTTGCTAATCATTACCTTCTTCATCTTTCTCTTGCCATCACTAATGGGAATTTCCCAATGGTGACCCTTTGTAGTTTTGCCTTTAGTGTTTTCTTGATTTGCTTTTTACCCCTCGATAAATTTTTAAAATATTTTTACCAGACCCCTGTTCACTCTTAGCTGCCCTTCAATCCCTCCCTTGTCCCATTTTCTATGTCATTTGTTAATTGACTTAAAAATAATCTGATTTTGTCATGATGGACTGAGTTCTGGAAACAAAGCCCTGCACGTGGTTGTCAGCTCTCTCCATAATGACTGACCACATCTCATGAATGGATCACTTAATGGTTGTTAAGGAAACCAGAATTACTACCTCATAACCAAAGACTTACTTGTACATTACAGCTCCTCTAAACTGTTTTCATTTCACTCTGTTAGGAGGTGGAGGACAAGGGCATGGGTGAACTTGGAAAACATTTAATTATTCCAGGAAAGACATTCATGTAGGTGCCAATAGATTACAACTTGATTATTTCAGGAGAGTCAAGTTTGACTTCAGATCTATAGGACAACCAAGTGACTTGATTCTTTGGATTAGCTGATTAGATCCATGTTGTGACAATGCACACATACACTCACTCAAATGTCACTTAGAGAATCAGTATTGAAAAAATAAGAAACATAGAAAGATCTTCATTTGTGGACACTTTATGATCCAAAGATGTGTCTGCCTTAGTCAAAATTAAGTGATGGGTTATAAATTCAATAACATCATTGACGATAGCTAATATTTACCAAGTGCTTCCTGGTCACCAGGCACTATGTACGCTAAATCTTTGATATGCTTTATATAATTTAATCTTCATAAGAAAACCCCTGAAGTTTATAATTTCTGCTATTATTTCCCCCCATTTTCTAGAAGATGCAACAAAGCTGTAAAAAGACAGCTTTGGAAAATGTCTTGCTCCAGGACACTCAACTGGTAAAAATCAGAGACAAGTACAGACTTAAGATATGCTTGACTCCAAAATCCAAACTTGGATTCTTCCTCTTGTCTGAGACTCTGAACATCCTTCTCAACTTCTACCCAGTTACTGATTGCCAAAACAGAGAATTGTGCTGTGATCATTTGGAAAGCCCATTTGAATTTTTCTTAATCGTATATTTAAAGTGGAAACTGGCAGCTTGGTTCTCTGTTTTGTTTTGTTTTGTTTTTCCAGCTGTGTAAGGATTCTTGGGTCCAGGCCCAGAATTGGCAAAGTTGGGTTTAAGTTTGCAGGGTTAGGGTTTGGAGGGAAAATATAGGAAGGTTTTGCTCGAAGAGAAAGTTGGTGTTTGAGGGTCTGGGATCTAAGCTAAATGAGGAAAGTAAGGTGGATGGGGCAATAGAGAAATAGTGAAAGGTCATGGATCACGTACGTAGATGGCAAAGACACCAAGAATGTTGGCAGGCATAATAAAAGAGAGAACAATAGTTGGCCAGATGATAAAATTTTTCAGTGAGGAAGGGGGAGTGACTGGGAGGTCCGTAGGAACTGCCACAAGAAGCATTGCAGGTGTCAACATCTGATGACTTCGTAGGGTATTTCCGGAAGGAGTGAAGAGAAATAGTAGGGAAACAGCTGTTGTGAGCAGCAAGGCAAACACCAAAATCATCTTAAGTTATAATTGTATGTGATGAGTGAATGGTACAACAGTCACCACTTGAAAGGAATATAAGGGAAATCATTTCTTCAGGGGTCACCAGTTTCTGTCTGAGGACTGATTCTCAAAGTATGTTCCCCAAACCAGAAACATCAGCACCACCTAGGAACTTGATGGAAATGCAAATTCTGGGTCCCAACCACAGACTTAATGGATCAGAGATTGGAGAGTAGAGCCCCTCGATCCATGCTTTAACAAATATTCTAGATGATTCTGGGAAACTTAGGTTAAGGGTCGCATTAAAACAGAAACATAAGAGAAATGTTCAGTGAAAAGACTAACATACAGGAGTTTAACCAAAGGCAACAGAAATTTCTAGAGGTCAGAGTGAAGGGTAATGGAATGAAGGAAGATTGAGGCATATACATATCCAGTTCATGATGGATATCTGAGGGACCCAGTTATCTGCTGCCTGTTGGGATGGATGCCATTCATCCCGAGGGACTCTTGGAGGAAAGACAGGAAATCAATCATAATTAGAGTTTTAGGAGAAACAAGAACCCATCTCATAAGGATGATGTGACACAAGAAGCCATCTTATATGGATAGTGTGCCTCTTAAATCTGATGTCTTTTGGGACTCCTGACTAGGTTCAGAAGTAGAAGCAGAGGACTGCATAGTAAAATAAAGAAAACACTACTGTGAAAACCAGGACTTCATTGTTCAACGACCTCTTTTGCATTATACTGATCTACTCATTTACATAACCCCTTAGTTAGAAGCTGCAGAATAATATGGCTACATTGCCCTAACATTCACAAAATATGCTACAAAACTGATTTAAGGATTTACCTTAAACTTTGGGCACTGGAATAGAATTAATCAGGTGTCTTCTAAAAAGGCAGAATAAAGATTTTTTTTTTAAGATTTTACTTATTTATTCATGAGAAACACAGACAGAGAGAGAGGCAGAGACATAGGTAGAGGGAGAAACAGGCTCCCTGTGGGGAACCCAATGAGGGACTTGATCCCAGGACCCCAGAATCACACCCTGAGTGGAAGGCAGATGCTCAACCACTGAGCCACCCAGGTGTCACCAGAAGAAAGAATTAAAAAAAAAAAAAATCAAACTGAGAAATCCCAGCCTCTAATCAAAACAGAATATATCAATATTAATAAAAATATGACATACAGGGGCACCTAGGTGGCTCAGTTGGTTAAGCATCTGACTTTGGATCAGGCAATGATGTCAGGGTCCTAGGATTGAGCTCCGAGTCAGGCTCCCTGCTCAGTGAGGGGCCTGCTTGAGATTCTTTCTCTGCCCCTTTCCCTTCTCATGCTCTCTCTTTTTCAAATAAGTAGATACATTCTTTAAAAAAAACATATAGCTGATCCTGTAACTTAACTTTCCTAGTTACTGATCTCTTATATCTGAGTAAAATTGTCATTTCTTTGGAAACAGTGAACATATCCAAAGAACACTTAATGACCCAAGAAGGCCATGACCCTGTATCCTATCCTTCACTCCTCACTGCCAAAATACTGATTTATAAAAGAGTTGGTGTTAGTCATTGACGTCCCAGGTATCTTGCCTTTGTGTACCATGTGGATTCCAAGTCAAACAGTTCCATCTTAGCCAATAGTAGTTTGCTTTCCTAGAAGGACCTTGCTTTAAGACACATATTCAGAGAAAGACAGTTTTCTTTAAATATCTTTAGAGAGCAAAACACATAGTATATAAGAGAAATGAATTGTGAAAAATAACAGTTGTTTAAGACAGAACAAATGCCAGGTCATGGACAACATTTTAATCAATAAAAGCTAAGGATACTGTTTATATACTCCTGGTTTCCAACCATACTGACCATATGCTCTCGTAGCTAATGTGCTCTCAAACCATCCCTCACAACCAAGTTTTCACAGCCCACAGCTTTTTCTATCATGTCTTCTCCTAGATCACCTGGTAAGAGGGTATGTGCCTACAGGTGCAAACAAAGTAGACAAGTAGACAAAGTAGGCTGAATCCTTGTCCTCTTTGGTTTTCCATGTGCACATGCCTGTTCATACACATTCATGCATGCATGCACACATGTGTGTGCATGCACGCACACACAACACACACACTAGATTTACCATGAGTGCAAAACTTCTTAGTGACTTAAGCTGGCTACCTAAGCACAGAAGGCAATTTCTCCTAACACATATGATTTTACAAAAGGATGAAATATACTTGAACAGCAGGGATCAGGTGATCGTAGGAAAGCTAATATGAAATTATGATTTCCCACAGGCTCACAGTTTTTAAAATTTCATTTCTGTTCATTTATTTCTCTTTTAGAAACTGAACTATGCATTTCCTCAGTAAATTTTACGTTTATTTTTTCCAAAGGATTATTTCCATTTAGCAACTGTCTTTGTTTTGTTTTGTTTTGTTTTGTTTTTGTAAAGGGAAAAACAAGGCCCAAAGAGCTTCTTAACTTGGTCAAAGTCCCACAGCTAATTACAAGCAGTGAAAGGATGCAGACCAACTCTACTGGACTGCAGTACCCTTTCCACACAACATCAGCCTATCCTAAAATGCAGGTGCCCCAGAGAAGAATCATTGTCATCATTATGGGTGAAGTTTTTTGAGAACTTTCTTTTTTGGTTTTAAATGCCTTCCATACACTAACTCACTTATACTCTATCACAACCCAAATCAAATAGTAGACCCGCCTTATAGGTGATAAACGTGAAGCATGGAGAAAACAATGTGTCCCAAGACCCAAGACATACTTGGAGGGTAGCTGAGATGAGTAAAATGTAGACAGCTCACATTGGAATAGGTGGTTTAGTTGTTCCTAGTTAAGAACAAAGACTCTGAATCCATGCCACTTAGGTTCCAATCAAGGCTCTACCACATACTGCTGAGTGACCACAGGACCACCTAATTAACCACTCTTGTACTCAGTTTTGTCATCTCTAAAACATGCAGAATAATAGTGTCCACTTCAATAGTGTAGCTGTGAATTTAATATGAAAAATGTTTAGAACAGTGGTCAGTTCCCAAGGGCTGTATATGGGTTAGTTGTTGGTGTTGTGGCTATTGTTATCCTAAGGACCAGTATGTTTTACCTGCAACCATTGTGGGCCCTAAAAACAAGAGGATAAAATTCTTTAGAATTGTTCTACACACAAAGACCTCTCAATTATACTCAGAGCTATCCCAGCCAACTTGTCCTCTCTTTGGTCTTCTAAGAAGTATAAGGTTTTATTCTTTTAAAAGAACAACTTATTTGGAGAAATGCCAGGTACTCTTTTCTAAACCTCACTCCTTGTTTACGGAGTTCTTTTATGCCAGGTTTTCTCAACCTCATTTCTACAGACCTGTCCAGCCAGATCATTCTTTGTTATAGGGAGCTGTCCTGTGTATCATAGGATGCTTAGCAGCATCCCTGGACTCTACCCCCTCAAAAACAGTAGTACCGTCCCCTCACCAGTCATTACAACCAAAAGTGCCTTTAGACATGATAAATGCCTCCCTCCACACCAAAAAGGAAGTCCTTTCCTTGCTTATAATCCCTTAGGTGGATTCAGTAGATTTGGAAGAGTCATCCATGGAAACTAAGTTGAGAACATGTCTAACTTACCCTTATTGACCCTATGTGTCAATAGGGTCTAGCCTTGGACTAGCATCCAGTAAAAACTCAGTAAGTATTAGTTGAATTTTAAATATTGGAATTGCATTAATTATATGTCAAAATAAAAGCGTGGCCGATCTGATATTGAAATGGAAAGAGCATATTCATGTGCCATACCCAACTTTCTGATCAAAGGTCAGATAAAACACCAATTCCTGTTTGCAATAGAAGACAGACCTTTTAAGTAGCTTTGGTTACCTATCAGAATTACCATCCACCCATCCCAGAATTGTGGGAGGCATACCCATGGTTTTATTCCTAAACCATCATACCACTTCCATGATTGGGAGTAGAAAAGCAGTTGTCCGTTTGAACAGGTGTCAGTACTTCTGGACACAATAGCTGAAGAAGGGGAGGGAGGGAAGGTGGTTTTAACTATTTGCCACAGAAATTTGCATTTCTAGAGACCTGAGCTTAGAACAGTAACTGGTTCTCTAAACCTAATGAGGGGCTGTTCTTCTTTTCTTTTTTTCCTAACAGTTGCTAATTTTAGAGCTAATTGGTAATACAGAAATAAATGGTGAGAGATGACTGGTATATACATTGCAATACCATCGTACTTTACAATTATGGACATTCTTCCCCGATTCTTGGAGTGGTTGGTTGAATGAATCATCACCCAGAATTGAGCCAAACACTCCTTCCTCTCTTGCTCAAGAATTTTAGGATACTTTGAACGAGTCAGAAGGCAACTGAGTACATGATCAATTTTTAAAGGGACAAGGGGAGGAGAGGGAGAAGTGTCGGATTTGTTATCATGAGTCACACTTGATGTGAGCTCTGCTCTTTTTCAGCGGTTAAGAAATTAGAACAGATTTTTTTTTCTTTTTTTAAGAAGACAGGCTGAAACATTTGCTGCTTTTGAGAAGCGATTTAGTACTGTCAAGCTCATGACATGTCAGGATTCAGTAAAGGCATTTTGTTTTTATAATACAAAGATCAGAGAGTCGAGCAGATTTTGGCGGAATAATAACAGGAAGAGTCCCTGTCTCTAGAAAGTGATCTGCCAAACTTCGAAGCAATTTACATAAACATTGTAATCGGCCCATGCAAAAGAAGTTCCGCCCTTCACAAAGCTAGTTATTACAGGACTTGCCCAATCATAATGTTTTGAGGAAAACAGAACTGGAGCTGAGTAGGGTAGATAAGTGATGATCTGAGATATGAAAGCCTATTCTAGAAAAGCCTTTGAATTTGGTTTTCTTTGATTACAGAAGAGAAAAAAAAAATCATACTTTCAATTTCTATCAAGGATTCAGTGTGTTGAAAAATTAAAACACTTAGTAAAATGTGTGACTCATCTAGTGCTGGAACTCAAAAAGAATTACAGAAATGGCTCATAAAAGAATATATATTGAATAAGAGCACACAAAAATCCATAGAACTTACATTTTGAATTTTGATTAGAAACTAAATCCCTTAAGCAGATAACTTCTTGTTACCTAAATATTAACCATGGTATGCCCAAACTTCTACCATCTTGTAGGCAAAGGAAATTGTTTATCTACAAAATTAAATGTTAAAAAAAAAACACATTTTTCTAGGGTTTTCGACTTCCAAACATATTTGAATCCATTTGAAAATTCAAAGTAGATTAGCACACTGTCACTGGTGCTTCAGTGTTAGGGAGAGAAATTAAAACAGTGTTGGAAAAGACCGGCCAGAGGGAAGATCATTCTTTGGCACCTTATTGCTTTATCTTTCTATGCACCAGATTCCACCCCCACGTCACAAGACGGCTGCTATCTTTCTGCTTTTCTACCCTGGTCCCAAGGAACCCACTAGTGTGGCTCCCCATTCCAAACTGCCCTTTCAAAACAGCAATCTTTGTTCGAGATCCATCCCTCCTCCTCTTCATTCCCTCGATTATATACTCTTTTACTATGACCCAGTCTCCCAAGGCAATGCTAGAGAAGTTGACAGAAGTAATTCTAACTGGTGTATCAATTTCCTAGGCCTATAAATAAATAACAAGGATTTAAGTACAACTAAAAACTGAGGGAGTTGTCTTTTTGACTGATATTTATTCTTTCCCGGAGGCCCCTGGAAACCAGTACCTTAAATTTTATCTATACAACCTAGTGAATAAGAGCCTGTTTCGGTATAAATCCCAGTTTTATCTGTATTAGCTTTTAGACACATTATTGGGGAGGGGGTTTCTCTGTGGGCCTCAATTTTCTCAGCAGTGAAATAAGATGACCATGAAAAAAATGGCCTTCCTATAAGTTTTTGGGGACATATTCATGTAAGATATAACGGCAAGCGACTATAATATACACTAAACAATATACATAATAATTCAACATGATATACACAAAACACCATTTATAATCTGAAGAACTAAGTCATTAGTGGTAAGTGCCAGCCTCTAGGACAGACAAATCAGATATTTTCACAAAGAGGTTTCGTAGTGTCTTCCATCTGATAACGTAGTTCTAATCCTCAGCTCTATTTTAGTTGGCCCCAGCTGTAACCTTCAGAAATGTATAATAGAAACTGTGGTAAAGTGGATTTATTGTTTTAATAAATAGTCATACCAGGCTTTGGTGACTATAATTGCGTCATATAAGATTATATGGATGGGGGCACCTGGGTTGCTCAGTTGGTTACGGGTCTGCCTTTGACTCAGGTCATGGTCCTGGGGTCCTGGGTCAAGCCCTGGTGTCGGGCTCCCTGTTCAGTGGGGAGCCTACTTTTCTCTCTCTCCCTCTGTCTCCCCCCCCCCCTTCATGCTCACATCCTCTCAAATAAAATATTTAAGGAAAGATCTGAATGGATGTTTACAGTCATGGTAAAGACAGATACTAAAAGACATTACTTTTGTCTTATATTTTTAGATTCAGTCATTATATATGGAGTGGGCATATGAAACTAAAAGACAGATCTAAGTGCAAATGATTCTCGTCAACATCTATGGGCTCAAAGTTGTGTTTTGTATAAAAAATGAGGAGATACAGCAATAAATGGTATATCTATGTTTGACAGTTATGAGCTATATGAAATTAATCAACTAATTTCCTTTCCTCCATTGGAATACAGAAAGAAAAAATATCCTTTGCTAGACATTTTAAAAAATATGTACATATTCCACATATTCCAATGCCTCGTTTTGTGAAGTGCTAATGAGAAAAAAAAGCAGTCAGAAATTTTGAAATAACATTAAGATTCTCTAGTGTGCATTCCCAGAGCAAACATTAGCAGATAACCAGACCCGTGTGTCCTCTCATGGAGCAACTTCTATTTAAATTTGCATTTAAATATGTCTATTCTTATCAGTTGGCTAGACCTTCAATGGTCTGTGTCACAAGGTGGGTTCTCCAGAAGATGCTAAAGATAGAGTTTAGGATGAATGATGTTTAATTAGGATCAACCCCTTCGAAATGAAGGGGCAGGAGGCAAGACTGGGCAGAGGGAGAAATCAGCCCAGATGTTAACAACATAAAGCTTCACCTGGAGTTTAGGAGTGACTATCACTGGTCACCCCAGCAGTGAGGGTCACTGAGTAAGTGACATTCAGGCGTTGCCTGACCATGGGCAGAACAGCCTTCTGCAGCTAAGGAAGACACTGAAGGAGTTAATGGGCCTTTGCGGATTATGTTCTTTTCAGCAGGTCTTTCCTTCAGGAATCTTCTGGATGGTACAACACTGTGCTTACCACAGACTATTAATTACTCATTTGATTTAAAAATCCTTATTATCACAGAAATTTAGCAAACATTTGCTAAAACCTTTTTCACATTAAGCATGCAAAGAATTAAACAGAAGGAGGCTGTGAGGAGTTAATATATCCAGAATTGGAGCATTTGTATCTAAACAAAATTTGCTAGTTTCAACAATAGTCCATAGTGTTCTCCTAATCATTGTTAAAAGAAATATTTCTAAAAATAACTTCCTATTAGGAAGTTCCGTGGCTAATCTTTTAGAAGTTAAGAATGAAGAGGGAGGAAATACCTCAACTCCTCTACTTGGAAGATGCATGAAACAATTATTCAGTTCTATCTTCAGCAATCTGTAATTCTCGGGATAAAGCCAGGTCATATTCTTTCTGGGTTACCTCTGTTCCTGCTTAGATAATCTAAATTGTGTTTTGGCTTATCTGATTGTTTCACTGAAATAGTCTGTGCTCCAATTTCTTCATGCATATAAAAATCCAAAATAATATGCTTTTAGTTGCACACAAATATAATAGATTCCCGGATAAGAAGAGATACCAGAGTAATTAACACTAGCTGCTACAATATAGAATAATTCAGCGGAAAGTGCAGTCAGCATTTAGCAGCTGGGCTTACACCAATAACCTAAGAATTCTGGCTTTTCTCCCCTCATGATTTGACACCCCCCCCCCCACTCTGTTTTTATCTCATTACCTTCCAGTCTGCTTGGAGTCCTTTACAGTTCCCTGTAATCAGCCAGCCAACTGGCAAATAGAACAAGCAAAATCAAGTATGGCTAGATCTGGACATGGTATATATCACTTTGTCCCTAGTCTCAAAGCTACCACAAGAGAGCCTGAAAAAGGTAGTCTTCTAGTGTGTCTAGAAAAATAGAATAGGATTGATAAACATCTACTAGTCTTTGCCACAGAGGACTATGTGTATAGTAATCCTATGTCTTTAAGGATGCTAAATTATTTCAAAATCTTATAATTTGAACGAGACTGTCAGAGGGAAATTGGATTGATCCAAAAGAGAATTTGGTGTCATGAAAACGTATATAAATGTTACAGTATATATTATTGTACTGTATATTTCTAATGGAATTCTCTAAATTTAGGATTGATGCTTATTTCAAAAAGTGAATCTTATGACTTGGAAATGACACAGACTCCATCAGTCACGTAGCTGTTGGTCGCCATGTGGAAGCATCCTAACACCTTCTTCTTGGTGTATTTCAGATTAGAAAAGATTTGTGCTTAAGAATAGAAAAGATCCTTACTTCAGTCACTATATTCTTGACAAAATGGAATATATATATATACATATACATCTTTCTTTATTATACCATTTAATGTCAATTCTCTGGGCTGCAAGCTCAATGAAATGTGGAATCACATCTACTTCACAACTTCACACGCTACCATATACCCTGAGAAAGTGATATATTAAAGCAGGCCTCCTACTGGCTTGCCAGAACTAATTTTGCCCATTTGGTTTCTTTCTTTTTCTATTTTTTCTTTTCAAGATTTTATTTAAATTCTAGTTAGTTAACATATAGTGTAGTATTAGTTTCAGGGGTATTATTTATTGATTCATCACTTGCATATAATATCCAGTGCACATTACAACAAGTGCCCTCCTTAACGCTCATCACCCATTTACCTCATCCACTACCCACTTCCTCTCTGGCAACCCTCAATTTGTTACCTATTGTTAAGAGTCTCTCATGGTTTGACCCCTCTGTTTTTATCTTATTTTTCCTTCCCTTCCCCTCTGTTCATCTGTTCTCTTTGTCCATTTGGTTTCAATCCTACATTCAGTGCTCTTATGTAAGTAGCTTAAAATTGGCCATACTGGGAGTATTTACACTGCAAAATTCACCCAGCATTACAAATGAAGGCCTCTTCCATCTTCCAAGAGGCAATTTCCCAGCACACCATGAACAGTTTACTACATATTTGGCAGCAGTCTAATTGTATCAAGAGAGACTGGGTTATGCTGTGGTTATAAACCTCCTCCAAATCTTAGTGTATTAACAAAACCAAAATGTATTTCTAGCTCACATGACATATACTACATAAGATGGCTTCTTTCGCTATGGTCTGTTCTAGTGACACTTGGGTTGGCAGAGTCCTCATCTTGATTGGGCTTTTGTAATCACTGCCACAGTGAGAAAGGAGGCTTCTGAAACCTCTACCAAGAATTGAATCATGTTACTTCTTTTATACTTAATTGGCCAAAGCACATCACTGACCATACCTAACCTCAAAAGAGAACAAGAAAATGAAATCTTATCATGTTCCTTCAAAAAAGGTTGAATGTTGGAGGAGGTCACTGAGAGGACATGACTGCTGGTTGACCCAGGAGCTGGGCCTGAGCAATCAGCAGTTCCTCATCCCCTCCCCTGTTCTTAGAATTTATGCTCTACCTACCGTTTCCACAGTGGGAGCTGTTCCAAGAACAGTCCTGAGAGTAAGGTGTTGTTGAGACCATCTGGACTGAACATGACTGAGCCCAGTTAAACCTTCTACATAAACTTTTAAGACTTGGTGGGTGGGTGCAGAGGTCTGCTTTGTCTTGTGGCCACCCAAGACAAGACTCGCATATAAGTCACATTTCTTTTTAAACCTGCCACCTGCCCATGTGGAGTGGCAGTCTCTTTCTTCAGTCTCTCCCTGTCCTCTGTGTACACGGCCAATTTGTGAGTCAATGGTGAACTGGAATTATTACTAATTATTATTAAATATTACTGACAATTGCAGTAGAGTTTGATAAATAAGAGCATAGCCTTTAATCAGTGTGTTAGGGTTCTTCAGAAAAACAAATGAAACAAAATACATACATACACACAGATTATTTTTTTTTTTTTATAGGAAGTGGCTCGCTGGGTTATGAGGCCAAGAAGTCACACCAACTGCTGGAAAATCTGGAAAGTCAGTGGTATGATTCAGTCCTTATGAGGGCCTAAGAACCAAGGGGGCCAGTTGTATAAATCCTAGTCTGAGACCCAGAGGGCCTTGTTGGTGTAAGCTCTGGAGTCTATAAAGTCCTGAGAATCAGAAGCTCCAAGGTAGGATGCCAAGGGAAGAGGAACATCCCAGTTCAAGAAGAGAAAGTAAAAATTTACCCTTCTTTTACCCTGTTTGTCCTTTTCAGGCCTCAATGAATTGGATGATGCCCACCTGCACTGATGAGGGCAAATCTTTACCTGGTCTACTTATTCAATTGCTAATCTCTTCTGACAACACTCTTACAGACACACTTAGAAATAATGTTCACCAGCTCTCTGGGCATCCACTAGCCCAGTCAAGCTGACCCTGAAAAAATGACCCATCACAATCAGATAAACCTAGAGTCATCAAATGACAAGTTTGCCTCTTACTTATGTGACTTCGGTCAATTTAGTTAAGTTCACTATGTTTCTTTATCCCCTGAACTCTAAAATGCATTATAATAAACTTAACTGATAGTATGTGTTATCAGGCTTCTCAATCTTCTGTGCTTTGGAACATTGGAGAATTGGATTGGTATATGAATGCTATTGGTGCATAAATAGTATATAAATTGGTATTTAGGGATGCCTGGGTGGCTCAGTGGTTGAGTGCCTTTGGCTCAAGTCGTGATCCTGGGGTCCTGGAGTTGAGTTCTGCATGGGGCTCCCCACAGAGATCCTGCTTCTCCTTCTGCCTAGGTTTCTGTCTGTCTCTCTGTCTCTCATGAATAAAATCTTAAAAATAAATTGGTATTTATACCACACACATTATGGAAAAGATGCTGCTGCCTGAGGTCAAAGGCAAGCTATCTGACCATTTGGGTTTCCCAGGGGCCAGAAAACATTAATATCTAGGCATGCTTGTACCCATTCTAGGCCATGAATGTGCCAAGTGCACAGAAAACTCCATGAAGCTTAGTTTCTACTACTACTGTTTTATTATCTGCTCAATTCATAGTAAATGAACATATGGATGTAAGTCACAACAAAACTGAGAGTGGTACTATCATTCACCTTTGACAGTTGAATAAATTGAAAGGTCACGAGGTTTAGCCATTACTCAAGTCCCTAATGTGGGACAGGCATTCCCAGGAGTTGGATCCAGGAACCATGACTTGAGGCCCAGTGTCCTCTGATTTTGCTTTATTTTGTTGCAACACAGACTAACAAAGAGGGAATCCAGTGATCTTTGCCTAAGAATTCAATTTTCTGTTTTATCACTTGTCTCCTGTAAATAAGTGTTCTGGTGTTCTTATAAGACATTTGAGTTTATTTCTGTCTTAACATAATTTTCAGAAGAACCCTAAAGTGTAAAAGGAAGGCAACCCCTACATTTGGTCTGAAAACATATGGGAAAATGCCTTTTTTCCTTTCAATCAGGTTTTAAAGAGATAAGTTTAGCTCAGGATGGGCCAGGATTTTAGAAAAGTTTAAACTCAGTTCAAGAAAACACTGCATGATCTTGACTGAGCCCCTGTCACTACACTTGAATTACTTAGCACCTTCACTTGCCAATCACAAAAATCAATACAGCAGGGTTTTTTTTAATTTCCTTCAACTCTACAGGACATATGCATTATTGGGGATTTTTTAAAAAGTTGTCCTAAAAGGAAGGAAATAACCCATAAGAAAGTTATCACCATTATCCTAGTTAAAAGAAGGGGCAGATTTATTAGATGGCTATTTTTAACAAAACCCCAGTGGTTTCAATAACCTATAAGCTCAGCAACCGGGAAGTGATCTCACCGGTTGCCTGAGTGAGAATGAATTATGTTTGTTATCCCAAGAGGACTTGTATATTTTCCAGTGCAAGGAGACATTATTTCTTTCTTTTTTCCTAAGAAAGAAATGGAAAGAAAAGTATTTTAATATCATTCTACTGGGTGAACTTGATTGGAGCCAAGATTAAACCTGTCCTTACGTCCGTTAGAATAATTGTGAGCTGACTCCCTTTCTTCCCTTTACCTTACTACAGCCCCCAAACCTCAAGGGTAACAGGAAATATGGACTAAAACAAAGTTTATCTTCAAAGCTTTTAGCATCATATCTGCACCCTGGGAAAGGAAGCATTTGATAAAGGAATTAGAACAGAAATCGTAATGAATTGGGTGGGAGAAGGGAAGTTTTAATTCTCCCCGGCTACTCTGAACTATGCAAACTTGGTTTCATTTGTGGCATCACCTCAGAGGTGTGAGAATAGAACTCAGCCTTACTTTTCCCATAAAAAAAAAAAAAGTGCAGGGGTTTATTAAACAGAACTTGGATTGCTTGTAAGAGGTCACTCAGTAAAACTGATTTAGATCTTCTTCCTGTGTTTTTAAGTTTCCAGACCTAGATTTTTATTGCCATCGAGCTTATTAACACAGTAACATCAGATTCATGAAATACAGGGTTTCAACACCTCCATAAACGAGTCAAACACATTGAAATACATGCCAATGACATTGACCACAGAACTCAGTATATAGGAGAGGAGTAATTTTGCTCCTATAGAGGAAATTCTTTCAGTATCATGTTGACATTAAGAAGTATATGAAATAGGGGTCTTTTCAGGGTAGCCATGTGTGTATTCAAAATGATCAACCCATTTACAGGCTTTAAAGCTACTTCCATTTTCACAAATTACGGATTTTGTTTTTTGGATTTCTGTACCAGGGATGCTCCTGTTTCTTATTGAAAGTGGGAGTTGGCTTGAGTATTTCCTTTCACCAGTGCTGGTATCACAGAGCAGAGTGAGTAAAATGTATCTCAGGTGACCTGCCAAGAGTCTACACAGATAAATTCATCTCACAGTGACCTAGACAAACCTCTAGAGTCTGTCCCTGCGGAGAAGAGAGAATCAGGGTTCTACAAGAGAAGTTTCAGGACCTAATGCAACAACACAACTCAATGGCAGGTGGTAGAAAGATACTCAGAATCCTGTTCTGCCAATGGCCAGATAGGACTGATGAGAAAGCAAGTCTTGCAGAGCTTCCATTTCCTTATCCATAAAATGGAATAATACCTCCTAGTACATTTGGGAGCATTAACTGGACTTCCAAAGCCCTTAGTACAGTGCCTGATAGAGTGGCCCTGGTAGGCAGATTAATGTCCTCCCAAGGATGTCCACATCCTAATCCCTAGAACCCATTCCTATGTCCCTATGCATGGCCAAGGTGAATTAAAGTTGGAGACGGAATTAGAGTTACTAATTAAATGAATATAAGAGAAGGGCATTATCATGGGTCATTCAGATCTCAGATGGAATCATGAGATCCTTAAATGTAGAAGAAGGGAGCAGAAAAGTCCATGTCAGAAGGAGACAGTATGAAAAAGCCTTGATCCACTATTACAGACTTTGAGGTCTGAAGGGAACCAAACCATGAGCCTAGGAAAGCAGAAGCTGGAAAAAATAAAGAAACCATTCTCCCCACAGGCCTCCAGAAGGAGCTCAGTGCTGCTTGATGCAGTGTTTTTGCCCAGTAAAACTGATTTCAAGGCTTCTCATCTCCAAAACTATGCTTTAAACCATCCAGTTTATGGCACTTTGTTATTGCAGCAATCGAAAACTAATATTGTGACTAACCAGGCAAAGGGATTTCTAACTGTGAAGTAAGTTCTATGTAAGAAACATCTGTGGTATCTGATGTGACTCCTTGTGAGTAGATTTTCCTTGGCAGATTGGACAGAAGATTTCAGAAAATCAAATTTAAAATTGAGAGTTTAAGAAATTAAGTAGCTGGGGAAGGTATATGCCATGTCAGATCCCACCAGGGCTCTCCAAACTCATGGGCATTTGATGCAAGTTCCACTTCCTAAGACAATAAATTAATCAGCTAAAAGCTTCCATTTGTTAGCCACTTAAATGTGCCCAGTCTTTTATAGATCTTATTAATTTTTCTAACATCCTTAGGAGTTGGACATAACTTATTTTACAGGTTGAATTTGAAGTAACTTGTCAAAAGCATACAAAAAATAAGGAACAAACCCAAGATTCAGGCTTGTCCTTCATCTGAAATCTCGTGTTATTCTGATTTTATAATTATATGATTCTCAAAGTTATAGTATCCATTCATGTCAATCAACAAGTATTGATAACATGGTTACTATATGCCAGGCACCATGCTGGATGATGTAGTTATAATGATAAGCTAGAGGGGTGGGTGTCCTGGATTCACAAATAAGCAGCATTATAAAGTGTGAGGGGTGCAACATTGGAGGGGAATTACAAAGCTATGGAGCCACAATAGAATGGTCTGACCTACTAAAGAGTGACAGATGCTCTGAGGTCAAGTGCAGAACGTGGAAAATGAGTAGCAGACAGTCCAGAGCACAGCCTGATAAGTGGTTGAGAATATATGGAATGTAGGCCTGACAAGAAATGAGACTGAAGTCATGAAAGGTGGGAATCAGAATGGAGTCCTGTGCTCGTCTTATCCTAAGGGCAATGGAAGTGTAAATAGGGAATGACACTCAGATTTGTGTTCTTGGTGGATTATTCCGACTGTGGTGGGGATGACTGGTATGGGGGTGATACAGGTAGTCATGTAGGTGTCACAGAGGAAGCACCTCAAGGGAATTACAATGGGGGTAGAAAGAAAGGGCCACATTCAAGAGAAGCTTGGAAAGCAGAATTAGCAGAACTGCATTAAAAGGGGGGGAGGAACCTGTTAAAAGGAGTCAAAAGCATTATGCTCAGGTTTCAGGTGAGGTCAGTTTGTACCCAGCAGTGAACAGGAACAGTTTTGGAGGGGACTAATAATTTTTTGGGGAGCAAGTGGTAGTGAAGATACCCGTAACACTTGGAATGAGAACCATCTTCTTGTAGCCAGCCAAATATACAGGATTTGCTCTCAAAAATAATAAGAGTTGGATAGGGAGAGTTGGTTCTTACTTATAGAGATAGTAATTAAGTCCATGGAGGATAATACAATCAAAAAAATAAAATCAAGGAACAAATTAATCCAAGGACAGAGCCCTGAGGGTCAACAACATTAAGAAAGGAGCAGAGAGGGCATCCTGGGTGGCTGAGCAGTTTAGTGTCGCCTTCCACCCAGGGAGTGATCCTGGAGACCTGGGATTGAGTCCCACATCGGGCTCCCTGCATGGAGCCTGCTTCTCCCTCTCTGCCTGTGTCTCTGCCTCTCTCTCCCTGTCGCTCAGGAATAAATAAAATCTAAAAAAAAAAAAAAAAAAAAAAAAGAAAAGAAAGAAAAGAAAGAAAGAAAGAAAGAAAGAAAGGAAGAAAGAAACAGAGAAAAAGGACCCTGTGGGGGTAAATGAAGTAGGAAGAGAAGAAAATAAAGAGGCCAGAGGAAGAATGTGTGTCAAGAACCAGGAAATCAGCATTGGGTAGAGCTTGAATTCAGGGAGAATGGGTGAGTATTCACCATGATTATTTATGTCCGGAGTGTTCACACTTCCTGCCCCCTCTGCCTGGAATGTTCTTTCTGTATCCACGCATCTTCCTCCTCTCAACCTCCTCAAAACTCCCAGTCATCCTTTAGACGTACCTGAAAATTTACTTCCTCTGACGTCCGTAAGGACTTCCTGCTACGTGTTTGGTAGCACCCTGTTCTTTTTTCTTCCAAGAGCCATCAGAGTTGTGGTAGGTTAAAAGTAACTAAATAAATAAATGTGTGGTTAATGCATTTCTTACTGCTCCATCTTCCGTGCCCTCCCTGCAATGCCTGGCACACAGCAGAAACTAATAAATGGGGTTTGGAGGGGAATAACCAGTAAGTGCTCCATATATAGGTGTCATTCTGAGTCAGTATAGACATTAGCTACATAGGCTAATGTAGCTTGTTACCTGGATTCTAATCTCTGCTGAGCCAGTTCCTAACTATAGGATTTTGAGTGATCACTGAATCCTGTCATTCTGCAGACTAAATAAACATAAAATCTTAGATTCTGAGTTGTGAGTTCTCCCCTATAGTTTTTTTTGTGTTTTTTTTTTAAGATTTTATTTAATTTATGAGAGACACAGAAAGAGAGGCAGAGACATAGGCAGAAGGAGGAGCAGGCTCCCTGTGGGGAGCCCGATGTGGGACTCGACCCCAGGGCCCCAGGATCATGACCTGAGCCGAAAGGCAGATGCTCAACCACTGAGCCACCCAGGTGCCCCGCCTCTACAATATTTTGATTGTTTACAATTTCACTGTAAAGTGTTGATGAGTAAATGAGTCCCATGAACAGACACCAGCGATGCTGATCTTTGCCCTCCTCTTCCCTCTCAGAGTTAAGGTGAAGTCTACATGAGATAATCACTTACGCTTTCATGTACATTAAAAACAAAACAAAGCTCAACTATGGCTGAGTGATCCATCACTACCGGCACCCAAAACCACCTGTCATCTCCCTGTGTTTACTCTTGGTTTAGTGTTAATGACAGCTTCACACTCTTGTTTAAATAGCCATCCTCAGGCTTGCAGCAGAGCAAGTGGAATCAGTAACTGCTTAATTATATACGTATAATAAGGCTTGGCAGTGTCAAAATTATGCACCATGATAATATAGTGGGGAGAGTGAGGCCTCCTGGGTAGATCTCAGGGTCGTGAGTTCAAGCCTCATGTTGGGCATAGAGCTAGAGCTTAAAGAAAAAAATAAAGTTTTTGTTCTTAAATAAAAAATTTTTTTTTAAAGTTAAACTTTTATTTTTAAGGCAGAATCAACAATTACCTATTTTTGCTGGCTTCGAGCGCCATGCTGTGTCTGAAGAATGGTGGATGGAGGCCCTGACTTTAGGCATCTGGGAACTCTGTTTTGGACCATGGTTCAATTATTTGCTATGATCTAAAGACTCCCAGGATGCTCTGCTTGTTCATTACACACAATAGCATACTGCTGGCGATGATCCTAGCTCGGGATAAATATGCAATTCAAGTCATTCATCTAAGCGAGGGTCGCTCACTCTATAGGCAACTAATTATGTTTAATTGTGTACTCCCTTTGTGCAACAGCATGAATCAGTGAAATATGGACAGCAGGAAGAAATAAAATCTGTGACAACGACTAATTTTATCAACTCACTCCTAAGTGGCAGGCCCTAATCAATGCATCTGTCTGCCTCGTGTATACACACGCAGCCAGGAGGGCTCCTCTGCCATCATCTCTGCCCAGGGAAAAGAGAAATAGTAAACAATATGCTACAACTTGAAGCCTTCTACACAGGGTGGGCAATGTTTAGCTGTAAAGTGCTAGATTATGGATATTTTAGGCCATGTATATTCTCAGTGATAACTACCCACCTCTGCCATTGTAGTGCAAAAGCAGCCACAGAGCACATCTATACAAATGACCGGAGCTTTCATCCAACAAAACTTTATTTGCAGAAACAGGTGGCAAGCCAGATTTGGCCCATGCACTGTGGTTTGCCAATCCCTGATCTGTGTACTCATGGTACTCTTGTGAATGTGAGCATTTTATATAGAATATAATCCATGTGACTGTGGCATCCATGGATATAGAATGCTTCCAGATAGAATATTTTCAAGTGGACCTGAGTGTTTTCAAATAAGCCAAGAGCACGCCCAATTTCAGCAAAATTGTATTTCTTAGCCAACTTCTCTTACTCAGAAGTGGCCCTTCTTTATCTACACTTGGGTCCTGATTTTAATTTTAAAATTTGCTACAGAGTGGCAAATTGAATTCGGTTAACTTGTGTAAAAAGGTAAGATTTTTTTTTTCAAAGATGCCCATTATCAACTGAATAGTATTTCACTATAGATGATTAACCAAACGAAAATCTCTATACCTATTTGCCTTCTCTTTTAACAGTTTGCCTTCTAAGGAATAAGTAGCTTGTCAATTAGTTTGGAAGATTTAAATCCAAAGTGTCACTTAATATCTCTAACAATGGGGAAAAAAAAATCTCTAACAATGATAACAGCATCTCACTTCTCGGAGATCAGGAAAACATCGTTGCCATGTTAGCCACATGGGAGGGATGGACAAAGGATTCACCTCCCGCTGTCTTCCTCTGTTAGAAATCTCCTTCTTGTAAAGTTATTTAATTATCATCACCGAAGGGAAATTACTTTATGATTTAGTGTTTCTAACCCGAAGCACTAGAAACTCTGTGGACACGAACTAGCTCGTTCAACCTGTTACAGGAAGTACTGTGGTATTTCAGTGGGGACATAGATGAAAAATAGACTTGCCTTTCTGTTTTCTTGTTCTTTAATCTTGTTGCTTTTGTTGCTCTAGGCTTTGAGAGAACAACTGGAAACTTTAAAAAGATAACCACAGGAAGGGATAGGAAAAGTTAAACAGAAAAAAACCAAACAAAAGCACCGAAAGAAGACATGGTCTACCTACTGCCCCAAGTCGTAGGACATATTAATAGGATCTTTGCCACAATTATTGCTAACATGACTAAAACCTGAATGTTTCTATTGCAAGAAGTTACCCTTTTCCAGGAAATTGGAGAAAGACTAATAGGGAGGCTAATTCTTTTCTTTGTACACAGGTCAGGCATGACTGGGCACAGCCGCAAGCTAACTCTTTTTCATCATTGGTTCAGGAAATCTAGTGCATCATCTTCTTCTGCTTGAGCTATAACCTGATACAGGTGAGTGGCAATGCGGGTTCTCTGACGCTGCCTTGTTTCAGACAATCTCCTCACCCTGATTAGGAGCTCTGGGTCCCTTTAAACTCCAAGCAGTCTGAAGTAGGAAGTGTCTCTGCTGTGTTCTAAACTCCTAGGTGTATGTAATAAAATATGCCAGTAATTGTTTTACCACCTTCTGGAAGAGCTGTGGCTTTTTAACCTGTATCAGAAACCCAACTCCAGGCTGATCCTGCTTACCTTTCAGGCTGTTGATAGAAGAAGGCCCCCTTACAGAGTACAGAATCACACGAAAAGATGCTCATTTTTCAGGCAAACAAATATCTGAAAGTAATCAAGTTACTTAAAATTTACTTAAGGGCAGGAAAAAAAAAGTGAACTATCTTAAAGTAGAGGTCTTCCCCTCCTTTTTCTTTGTAAACTCTTTCCTGGTTAATGGTGAGAACATGAGCTCCCTTGAAGAAAGACTTTGGTTAGTTCCAGGGACCTCACCTCCTCTTGGCACACGCCCCTCAGAATGCAGGTCACCTTCCTCTACGAAATATTTTTGCTGCTATTGTAACTGAATTCATACTACCTTTGTGCTTTGGGTGATGAGGTATCTATTAGAGGCTGACATGTTTCTGTTTGGGTTTTCACATCCAACAGTGGCCATGAAAATGAATGGAATCGTTGAAAATTTTCAACTACCATCAGTTGCCATGTTGGCATGAAATAAAGGCATTGGCATCACAGGCAACAAGCAAGAAATTATAGAACAGGAGAAAGTGCTGGAAGAGGCTTGATCTTGGATTTTTTTTTTTTTAATCAAAGCTCTCTGTTCATCTAATGCCATTATGGTATTCAGCAATTTCAGCAAACACAGATTTCATTTCATTGCATCCTGTTGTACCTTGATCGTTTAACCCTCAAAAACTCTATATGACTGGCATGAGATGCAAATGGTCTTCCTCTAACAGATCCAGTGTTCTCCAGCTGGGGAAACTCACATAGATAGCAGGTGTTTTTGCTCCTGACTGGGCAATCTGGGTAACAGTAAGAAAAGCGGAAGTCTCGAGGGCAATTCTTAAGTAGAGAAAGAGGCAGATCGTTCTCTGTATTTTCCAGCAGACTGGATCGTGTCACATTCTAACATCAATGGCTGGGACTAGATGCAAAATGAAATATATAAAACTGCAAAGATATATGTCCCATTCTCATCCTTTAGCTGTAGCACAAGAAGGACCTTGCTTAAAAATCACTTACTCGTTTATTTCCCTTTTTAGACTAAGGCCACCTATGCCCCTAGTGGGGTCTCCTTTATAATAAGGCACTGGGGTGCTGCATTTGCATTGCCTCCACCTGCCCCCTGTCTTGCTTCTGACTGCAGATTCAGACATTAACTCCCAGCAGAGGGAAGATTTGGCTTATGTCAGATTCTTTATTATTGCGTCTCTGGCATATGCACGGACGTTTTTTTAAAAGCAAGTGATTGTTGATGATACAACAGTAGCCTGGCTGTTCTTTGTAATAAAGAGATCTACAATTGAACCCCAAGCAGTAAGTGAGCAGGAATAGCTGTCTGCACGGCTTCCTGATCAGACTTTGATGTGTTGAATCTACACATCTGAGAGTTAGCACTGCTCTCTGACTAGGTGGGAGGATATGTTTAAATGAATCAATATTTTTCTTAGACGAGAGCCGCTCTATATGATCCCACCCTTCGCCAGATAGTCACAGATGTCACTAATATCTTCTTTCTTTCCTGCGATTACTAATATTCAGATTTTAGGGCCCACTCAAGTCATTTTAGATGATGCATACCGAAATGGCTTACCTTCTTCACACTAATCGGTAAGAAATAGTGTTTATATGTAATAGGTCCCATTGGTTTTAATGCAAATAGAAGTGAATTTAATATCCCTAGTGGATCAGCCACTGAGTTTGAAGAATAAAGTATAATCTGATTTAAAGCTACTAGGGAAAAATTTCTCTATAAAAATCAGTTAAAATCAGACTGTGTTTATACTAAGGCAGAGTTGTGTTAATAATCGTCAATCAACATTAAAATGGGAGTAAGAATTTGACATTGACCCTTAATATTGTTTCCTCCTTCTGCCTCAGGTAGACCTTTCTCTCCCAGAAATACACAAACATCCAGACACACATGCACAAAGAACCACACACACACACATTTTTTCTGCTCTTACATGGTTTTACATAGATTCAAACCTACTGATTATTCACACTAACAAGGTTCTGTGCAGGGAGGAAATGCTATAGAATAATTAGATAATAGGTTGATTAACCTGACCCTCCCCCCCCCCCCCCCCCGCCCTTGGCTCCGCTCCACATCTAGCACCTAATCATTGATCTATTTCAGTGAAATGCAACTAAGGACCTAGTATTCAAAGAATATCTATTCTTTGTTGTGGCACATATTCCAAAAAGCTAAATTCAGAGATCACATATTTGCAGTTTTGGGGAATTATTGCAGTAGTTTCTGAAATGCAGACTTATGGCCATTCTTTCCCCATCCTCCTCAAATGTATTAACTGCCCTGCTATGGGATTCTGGTTTACAAATCCCTTCTGACTTTTAATTACTTTCAGTATAAAGCACCAAATCCTGAAATATGAAGCCTAAGGAATCTTGCAAACTGATTCTGCTATAGATCTTCCGGCTCAGACCTTGCCACAAAATCTACACAATCCTACTATCTTGTGTCTTTTATAGCCCAGTAATGTCAAGTAATTTGCAACAATGCAAGCATGATATTTATAACCTCATGCAATGTTAATTGTGCATCTCCTGTGTACCTTGCATTGTGGCAAACATGGGCTAAACAAGAAAATGAGAAGGGATACATGGTTTTTTTAATGATTGGCATGGTGTCTCTATGTTTATATGGGGACATTTTGACATGGCCCAAACATAAGTTATTGGATTCTTAATTTTCCAAAGTTTTACAGAGAATTTGTATAGGAGAGATTCTCTCACCATATCTCTCAGCTTTATCTCTCAGCTTTTTATCACTGATCTCACTACCATCCCAAGGTTGGGGAGAAAGAGTTAGCAAGAGTAGGAGAGGCTCATAAATGATATGCAAAGTGAAATAGGACATTAGGCCCCTTTGGATTCTTCTGACAGGTTTATCTTTGTTCCTTTTGGAAAAGAAATCTCTTAATTTGAAAGGCTGACTGTTCATCTTCCAAGAATCTTACGTATCTGGGATCATCTGCATCTCAAGTTCCTTAGGTTTTTCCTTAAAAGTTACAGACTGTAGGGTGAAGGCTATTTGGTCTACAATAGGATTTATTATTGTTAGGTCTACACAGGGCAATATTACTAAGTCCTCTCAGATTTCAGTATTACACATACATTATATTTAACATCATTAAAGTCTGATGTGATACACTTTGGGAAAAGAATTGAAACATTAGATGTTGACTCGGTTTGAAGAGGATTTTGAAAAATACACTTATTGCCTTTAATTTACAAAAGTAATATATTTTAGTAAAAACTCAGTACAGAACAAAAAAGAATTGAAAATCATATGAGAAAAAAAAGAAAATCATATGAGAATGAAATGGATAGTGAAAAATAATTTTTGTGTAGTTCACTTTATAATGAAAAGGAGTTTTATACATTAAAGGGGACATTATGAGGACCCCTAGGAGTACGAGGAGTCATGTCGAACCGTAATCATGTTTTCACCTCTAAGTCTTCTATGGGAAGGGGGTTGCCAAAGAGCTCTGAGAATTGCTTAATTGCTCTTTGTAGGGGAGAAGAGGGGAGACGGGTGCACGGTGGAAATGAAAGACTCTTAAATTGCAACTTGTAGACTATTTAGAAATTTACCTATAGTTTGAGAAGCAGGAAGGACTACACAAAGTCAGTTTGGGAAGCAGGAAGGACTACACAAAGTTAGTTTGCTTGCATGAAGTCTCATATATGAAAGAGTTGTATTATAATGGAAAAAGAGTGGTTTACTGTAAATTGAACACTGAGCCCTGAACCCCATCAAGGTCCAGTTGGGCTTTCTGGCAGACCCAATTTATAATTGTTCTGGGTTTCAATGGAATCAAATGAAAATAGGAGAATAAATCTTGAAGGGCTCAACTATATCATCAAAAACTGTTTATATGTAAAATCTCCCTTTAGTAGCCTGAAAAATAGCTCCTTCAAAGATGTTCACACCCTAATCCCAGGAACCTGTTAATATATGACCTGATCTGATGGGTAAAAGAGACTTTGCAGGGGCGAATTAATTCTGGATACTGAGTGCTTGAGATTATCCTGGAATATCTGGGTAGGCCCAGTGTAATCATAAGAGTCCTTATAAGGAGGCAGCAAGAAGGTCAAAAGCAGAGAGGAGATCTGAAGATGGAAGCACAGGTTGGTCAGAAGAACGTTGAAGAGATGAGAAGGGGCACATATCAGGGAATGTAGGTGGCAACTGGAAGCTAGGTAAGACAAGGAAACAGATTCTCTCCTCGTGTCCCTGGAAGAAATGCAGTTTTGTTATGTTTGATTTTAGCCCAAAAGATCCATTTTCCAGACTTCTAACCTTCAGAACTGCAAGATAATAAGTATATTGTTTTAAGCCACTTGGTTTCTGGTAATCTGTGATAACAGCAATAGGAAACAAATATACTCACCTCCATTCTCATCCCCCCCACCACCATTTTTGTTTAATTGTTTTTGCCATTGAAGTTTCTCTTCTGGCAAATTAATTTAAGAGACTAGGAAATACGAGTGTAATGCTTATTGGTAGATTTCCCCTTGGGTTTTCACTTTGGGGAGTGAGCTACATCTTTTAGAAAAATACCCCCCAAGAGGTTATAATGATCAAGAAGATCTTTGCAAAGGGTAAAGGGCTGAGCTAGAAATCCGAGGAAGCAGCCTTTACTAGTGAAATTAGGATAGGTGACACAGATGTGAAGAACCTGTTGTGATAAAATAGGTAGATATTGTCAAGACAAAGAGCAATAAAGGCATGCACAAACTAGTAGCTCTTTCCTAACCCCTCATGTTCAAGTCCCTTGAGGGAAGGGGAAAGAGGAGAATTGTCTGTGTGTAGTCTCTCTGGAGATTAATGGCTCCTACATTTTAATTCTTTGCTAGTTGTTGATATATTTTTCAAGAGGACAGGGAGTCAATAATCCTAGAGAAAATAATTTATAAAGATATATTAAGAGTATTCATCTCAAATGAAGAGAAAAATAAATCTAGTTATCATGTTCACAAGAACATTGCATTGAAAATTACTAAGCATATCACTACCAAAGTACCAGAAGGTTGTAGAGTTATAGCTTAATCAAACATTAAACTTCTTTACTCAATCCAGAGTACTCCATGCATTGTTTTAGTGAGCTCTTTCAAGTACCCTTGCCAGTGGTATAGTTTGTTCAGCTGAAATAAGTCAGTTTGGACAGGTAACCAAAAGCTCTAGAACGATTGGATGTTTCTATGAGAGTAGAGCAATCCAGCATTCTTTGAGCTGGTCATGGTGCTTGAATTGTGCCTCCCAGATCATAGGTGCAGCCATGACTATTTTATAAAAGGCTAAAAGTCCTCCGGATTTTTTAGTTTTCTGGAACTTTCTGCACTGGCTTCAAAATCCACTCTTATAAACCCACCCTTTCCCCCTCAGGTTGCAATTCAATTTGTTTTAGCCAACCATGTGTTTCAGATGCCTTTCTGGCATTTCACTCATTCCTCCTCCCTAGAGGATTTAGATTTACCCTGCCCTTCAGTTCACCCACACACTTGGGCTATAAATTAACTTGCCCTTTGTTCCATATTTCTTAGCCATGATCAGCTGACCAAATGTACGCTCATCCTAGCTCTAGGAACATGAGGCAGGGCCAAACCTTCAGCCCACCATTGCTAGAGGGAAGAGATTAGACTTCAGTTACACAATTATCTTTAGTCAAAATTTGATGCTGTCTACTGGTGATGGAGGAGAAAGATGAAGGATTTCTCTCAAAATTCAGTGTATTAGATGAGAAGTGTTCTTAGGCTCTGGGTACTTGGAAAGAAAAGAAACCTGGGTAGGGTAGGATTCAAGGAGACTAACCTGGGTCTAAAGCAGGACCCCACAAGAATTGCCAGAATCTTCAATGTAAGACATGGCTAAACGAAGAAGTTGAAGATCTCTGGTCACTACAGGTTGATCTATGAAGTCATACCTGCTTAGGGCGGATATTAAAAACATGATTGCAGTCTGTAGCTTAGAGCCAAAGTCAGAGAGGTAGAGCGTCTCACAGCTCAATCATCAGGTGTCATTAGTAAGGTCCAAAAATAGCCCCAGGGGGTACCAGGCAGAGATATAAAGGCAGAAATCTAGTCAGATCACCAATCTACTACGTCAGATGATGGCTTGGCTGTGATGCAATGGGCATGAAGATGCTCACAGCCTATGTTGGGATGTCCTAAAATCTAGGAATAGAACTCTAAATCCCTCTAACTGGTAAGATGAAGTTGTTGACTTACTCCTGTGATGACCCACAGGTCGGCAATTGCAAGAGCCATAACCTACAGACAGCAGCAGTCATTTCAGTTTATTAGATACATATTCAACAGTTTTAGTTACAGTCTAGCAGAACACACAAATAAAGGACCTGTGATCTAAGCTGAATGACTAAAGGCTAGTGAGGGAGGGAAACTAGACTAATTGGGACACACCATAAACTTTGTGACCAGGATTGGAGTGGTCCAAGAGTTAAGGCTGAGAATTCTGTGCGTCTCTGAGTTTGGTGTAATGTCTAATAAAGGTTGCATATTCCATGGACCTTCCAACAGAACCTAAAAAGAAGCCCTAGAATAACCTTCCTCTAAGGTAGAGCTAGTGAAGGCCCAGGGGAAGAGAAGATAGGCTCCTGGGGGAAGATACTCTGAAGCCAATAATAAATGCACTATAATTAATAAGCTATGATACTGAGCTGATAGGGCTTTGCTTGCAACAGGTAGAGTCTGGATTTATCTTTCTCAGGAGGTGCTTTGTTTTAAGATATTAGGATGGAGATGAAGAAAGAGGAGGAAGAGAGGTAAGAAGGAGGAGAGGATGATCCAGGTTTATAGGTTTGTGTTGTTGAAGATCAGGAGCATAGAGAGTTGAACGATGGTAATGTTCAATGGCTGGCTTAGGAATCTACATGGAGGAAAGACCTAGATAGCTACTGGAATCCGAGCTGAGTGCCAGGTTGCTCAGAATATGGTACTAGACAGCCTGGATCACAGCCTCTTGGGCATAAAGTCCCAGACACCTGCCGTTTATTAAGCACTCTAAGGCTGTCTCCTGTACAATGAAATTTCAGGACCATTGGAGCACTGAAAAGGTGTGGCCAAATGAATGGAGTGCTTAGGGCTGGCAATTAAGAGAGCAGGGAACTGGGGAGGAGAGATATTTGAAACTGGCACATGCTGTATGCTGAAAAACACTGTTTAGTAAATAAAAATCCTGAATAATTGAATATTAATTTAACTTCTATGGGTGACATAATCTACGGCTTAAGTAGAACACTGTATTATAAAGCACAGCTAATTTAAAAGTCAGAAGTCCTAGATTCAAGTCACGGTTTCACATTTATTGGCTGTGTGGTCTTGGCAAGTCACCTGGTGCATATCCAAAAGTTAAGAATCAAATGAACTCCTATATTCAAGGGTTTTGTGGGCCACCGAAAGTATACTCATAAAATGATCATGATTACTTTCCCTGTACTATCCTATTTCTAGTAACAGTTTATTTTTTTAGTATCGCAGATACAGTTCTACAGAAATACATTTCCCCCGAAGTACACGTAACAGGAGAAATTTCATGTGATAGAAAGCACTGCAAATTCCACATGCAAGTATCTTCTTATCTTTGTGTCTCTACAGACTTAAGGCAAAGGCTAGACCAGAGGGTGACGGGAGAAATTCCAGTGCATTACGCGTTACCCATTTTAAAGTGTGATGTAGGACATTCCCCTTTTCAGCAGCTCAGATAGGCAACCCTCATGACTTCTAAAACACTATCCAAGAGTCGATGGGCTGGGTGCCCGACGATCCCTCTAAATAATTGAGTGCCTGTGGTATAGCTCCAGAAGGCATGATTACGTTCTCCAGAAGAGCACTGATTTGCCAGGTCTTATTACACCCCTAGGAGTTATTCAATTCACTTAACAAGATTCCCTTTATGGAAAAGCAAAGAACATTCTAGTCATTTTTCAGTAGATACTTGTTCAAATGCCATCCCTGGCAGCTGCTACAAGTTGGGATCGTATGTGCAATCTCAGGTTTTTTGGAAGTCACTTAGCACCATGGCTAATATTTTAGTCATGGACATTTTGAGGAAGACCTCCAACCCACTGCTATACATCCTCCCCACCACTGCCCTCTGATAGATTGGGGTTTACTCACTTGTAACTTTGCCAAATTCTTTTCAGTTTACTTGAACAAAAGACAAAAGAGAGAAGCCCGTAAGTCGATAGCACAGAGGAAAGAGTTGAGAAGCTGCTATCAGAGAGAGCACATCTTTGGATAAATCAAAATAATAACACTAACATTGATAACATTTAAGTTTTATGTGCTTCTATTAACAGAATCTGAATGATTGTATGCATTGTTTCATTTATGTATTACAGTAATCTTCCAAGTTAAAAAATGAAATAAAAACCAGTACAGAAAGGTACAGAGACTTGTTCAAGATCCAATATCAGTAAGAGGCAGGATTTCAACTCAGAAAGTTGAGTCCAGATGAAGCATTTAGCCATTGCATATACTGCTTACTGCTAACTGCTTGGAACTACTTAGAATTTCTCCAAAAGCTGAATGTTACTTCTCTCTGTTGGTACAATTTGGCAGTGGGGCATCTGGTTCTCAGGGAGATGATTAGTGTGGCTAATCCAAAAATTAAATTGCGGGCTTTCCAGGCAAAGTAATGATCTATGGTATGAAATAGTGCTTTCTGGAAGTGTGTGTGAGCTGAAGCTCTAATTTTCCTGGCCTGGTGAGAGACCTAAAGAGTAAAGAAACAATTTCAGTTATAGGAGTAAAACACTGTTAACCACTAAGAAAATACTGTTGAAAATTATGTTTACCCAAGGAAAACATATCAAAGAGACGATAGATTGATGGACTTGTATAATCTCATTTGATTGCAGTGGTATAATTAAACCATCCTATCTAGAATGGGAGGGGAAAGCATCTTGAGTCTTAATGCATAATCAGAGTTATGAGGTTGAAAAGAACTCCACCTTTAGGCTACTGGTATTTGGGGATGTCATTCTAGTCTTTGGAGAAGTCCGTTTTATCCAGTTAGGGCCTTATGCAGCTGCATTACTGAAAGCTTTCCTCACTGCAAGCACTGTGCTAAATACTTTACCTGCATTACCTTTTTTTGACCTCACACAAAACTGCTGGGCCCATTTCACAGATTAGGAAATGGAACAGATATGTCTACTGATTTGTCCAACTTCACATTCCTAATAAATGGCAGAGCCAGGATGGAAATCCGGGCCGCCTGACAGCTATGTATTTGCACTTCATGAGTATGCCACGATGCCTCCACTCACACTGTAAGGTAGAGATGTTGATTGGAGTCCAAAGACCTAGACTTTGGTCATCTGCCACCCACCATTCAGGAAATGCCATACAAGTTACTCACCTCCCACGTTGAGATGCACACAACAACTGCCCTACTTCTCCCACTGCTTGTTTTCCTATGAAAAAGTTTCCTACGTGAAGGGTCTGATTAATAAGGCCTTTAAAAAATACTTTCAACTTAAACTGAATGAAATTATTTTGGTCTTCCTCAAACATGATCAAATTTGAATTGCATTTTGTGGAAAAGGGTAGGACTTGGATAAAGATGTGTGAGGAAAAACATTTCAGGGAAGATGAATTACATGAGCAAAAAATACAGAATTTTGTAGCCCCTCCCCAAATATATTGAATAAGGGTAGAGTAGAGTTCAAGGTGTACATCTGATAAAGGACAGGCAAGATTTGGATTTATCATGAAAACACTGAAGATATTGTCACACAGGGGTTGTGACCCATGTAATTGCCTATTTTTTTTTTTTTTTTTTTTTTTTGGTAGTAATGCCTAGGATAAGGTGAGTGGGGAAAGAAGAAAGCCAAACGGACCAATCATCATACTGCTGCTGCTGCTCTAGTTGAGCTCTAAAGTTGTAGGTTAGAGACTTGCAAGGAAAGATACTAGGCAGATGTGGGAGAGAACAGGGGATTCTGGAAGCGAGACAGCTGTCCTTGGGGGGAGAAAGGAAGGGATTAAAAATGTGAGGATTTTGAGCCTGGATACCTGGGAAAAAGAAGCCAAATGGGGAAATCTAGCATAGAAATCTCCAAGAGGAAGAAAGATTATGGAAATTTGCTGTGGGAATCTATTGTAAAGGCCGTAGATGGACAGTTGAATACAGAGAAGAAAAGTGGTAGAGAGATGTCAGGTCCCAGAGAAAACAAACAGGAAGCCATCTAGTATCCGCACTCTGGACAGTTGGAGCCGTGAAAGCAGCCAAGCTTCCAAGCCAGCCAAAGGAATAACAGGAGAGGTGTGCAGCTCAGTGTATCTCTGTATTTGGAGGATTGGAGAAGGAACAATTGGAGATAGGCAGTTAACAATTAAAAAGATAAACCCTCAGGGCACTGGGGTGGCTCAGTGGTTGAGTGTCTGCCTCTGGGCTCAGGTCATGATCCCAGGGTCCCGGAATTGAGTCCCACATTGGGCTCCTTGCAGAGAAGCCTGCTTTTCCCTCTGCTTAAGTCTCTCTTTCTCTGTACCTCTCATGAATAAATAAATAAAAATCTTTTTAAGATTAATAAGGCCTTAAAAAATCTTTTTAAGATTTTTATTTATTTTTTCATGAGAGACTGAGAGAGAGAGAGAGAGAGGCAGAGACACAGGCAGAGGGAGAAGCAGGCTCTATGCAGGAAGCCCGACGTGGGACTCGATCCTGGGTCTCCAGAATCACACCCTGGGCTGAAGGCGACACTAAACTGCTGAGCCACCCAGGCTGCCCAATAAATAAAAATCTTAAAAAAAGATAGATCTCATTATAAAGATCCAGGAGTCTGAAACTGTATAATGATACACACGAACACAGGTACATATGTATATAGGTGTGTAGTGTGTGTGTACATGTCTAACCAAGGTCCAAAGTGAAGGATTCAAAGAAAAGCATGACCAAATACCAACTAGACTTGTACTTTATGGCCTTTGTTAATACCCTTTCATTCTTCTTAAAGTCTAAACAGGCTTCCTTTCTATAGTTGGAGAGATTGTTAGAAATGTCTTCCATACCCAAAAGCACTTGTTTTTCCTGATGAATAATTTTCCTTTATACCTACCTTGGCACCATTTGTTATATAACTTCCCTCATCATCAACTCATTTTGCTTCCAAAAACATATTCTCAAGTGCCTGGTTACGTCATAAATACTCTCTATGGATGCTGCTCAACATTTAGTTCTGTGCAGAATTGCTGAGCTGTAATGCGCTACCCACTCTAATATTTCTAATGCCTCCTGGAGTCGTCCCAGCATTAACCATTTATAAAATTCCAACTGCTACTCAATATGTAGAAATGCAATTGCATTTCACTGCTTGCCAAAACAACAGGCCTTTCTGAGATCATTTTTCTTTTTTTGGTTTCCGGGAGAATACAATATTGAAATCCGTGATCAGTAGCCAAGTGCAGGCTGGTGGTAGTTGTTTTTTCCTAAATGATTTTATTATATTGAGGATTTGCCTCAGGACAGAATGTTCTACAGAAACTAATAGGTGAATAAGCACATTCATATATGGTGACCCCTTACCCCATTCTACCTCCCAGGCTTTATGTAAGGTTTACTACTACTTACTGAGAGAATTTTAAATTTCGTTGTAAAGGCAAATGGTGGATGTAGTTTGCATTTGGAGGATGCAAAATGATGCTTTGGTAGTAGGACAAAGCCATCTTTTTTAAATTTAAACTGGGACCAAAGGTAGATAATACCATTGTGAGACATGGTCTGCTAGTTCTCTTGGAGTGATAAAGGCTATTGTAATGAAGCAGACCGTTTGTACATGATGTAGTAAGTGGGGTGCAGCACGCTGTGGAGACTTCGAGTTATAGAGTCAGTCAGCTGAATGTCAGAATTCCTCACTAGCTTTGAGTGAAATAGTTCTACTTTTACTTGGGGATTCTAACATTCATTTGTACCACAAGAAAGGGCTTTCAAGAATAATGTTTTTATGAGGTCTGCAACAGAAGAAAGGTTTCTTTGAAGTCAAAGTCATTGGGGTGCCTGGGGGGCTCAGTGGTTGAGCATCTGCCTTTGGCTCAGGTCGTGATCCTGAGGTCCTGAGATCAAGTCCCACATTAGGCTCCTTGTGGGGAGCTTGCTTCTCCCTCCGCCTATGTCTCTGCCTCTCTCTGTGTATCTCTCATGAAAAAACAAAATCTTAAAAAAAAAAAAAAAAAGTCAAAGTTGTCAGATACCACAGAGTCATTATAAATATTGGACAAACAAGCAAAACTAAATAATATTGTGCTGGGGTGAGAGGGAAGGAGCAATTGATTAGGATTAGATTCTAGAGCCAAAGATGTAACCTTGTCATTTCATTTTTTTTCCTGTGATTGCCATTATTAGTCAACTGATATACACATATTTTAGTTTTAGGATGTCAACCATAGCACTCATTACTAGGGATACAAAATACTCTGACATGCTTCATGCTTCATGTAGGTGAGAAGGGATAAAGGAAGACTTCCTTGTAGAAGAACTTGAGTGGAGTTTCAATAATTAGACAATTTCCCAGTAAGAAATGAAAGAAAATTCCAGTGAAAAAAAAAATGTGCAAATGTTAGAAATTGCTTTTTTAAAAATTTGCTTTACTTAGAAAAACAGGATAGATGTAGGAAGAATTATGAGCGAATATCATCAGAGAAAGCTAAGAGGGGAGGTTCTAATATTTTAATAGATTATACAGGTTAAAAAAAAGTAATCACCCCACTCATAAAGTTATGTAAACATGAAGGACATTTAAATACTGTTTCCTGGAGAACAAATGTCTGTCGTGCAAAGGGCACTTTGTCTCCTTTGCCATTGCTGGAATGCGTGATTTTAATAAATGCTGTTAGGACAAACTTTATTTCTAAGCCAACAAACTTAACCTTGAAGCTCAGCTTCAAGATCAGGACACCTGTTACTTAGATCATTCCAAGCATGGTCAGTCAAGTTCATGGCATTTGCCTAAGGAAGAATCTGTATCAGAGGGAATCTCTTAGATCAGTCTTCCAATTAAAAATAAATCCTTTATAAATTTGACTACTTACGATACAAGATTAGGACTACAAAGACCCTCTTGAACGAATGACTCAGCAATCTGTCAGGTGTCTTCTCCATCATTTGTCTTGCTTTGAGAAACCGGGGGTGGCTCAGGTTGGGGCTACAGAAAAATAGTAAGAGGCACCCACCTTGTTCCTCCCTACCTTCCAGAATCTTGATAAGGAGGCAAGACACAGACAACTGGGGGGAAAAAAACTGTATATAGTTGAGGCATGTGTATGTATAATTACCATCCTAAACTGATTTTGTCAAAGACCTAGGCAGGCAGAATGAGGACTCCTCAAAATTGTCCACATTCTAACATGGCAAAAAGAGACTTTTCAAGTGTGATCTAGGTGACCAATCTCGAGATGGGGAGATTATCCTGGATTAGCCTGGTGCTTTCAATCTAATCACAACTTCTTAAAATTGGAAGAAGTAGGCAGAAAGTAGAGTCTAAAGAGAGCAACATAGAAAGGCTAGTAGTGTTCCAGAAGACCACTGGTGTACTGACATGTCGAGGCCATGCATAAGGGCCCGAGAGAGCCCTCTAGGAACTCAGGGCCACCTCCAGCCAGTGCCAGGAAGGAAATGGACCTAATGCCACAACTGCATGAAAACGAATCCTGCCCACACCTGAATGAGCAAGGAAAGGATTTCTATGCAAAGGAAAGAAAAGCCCCGCTGATACCTTGATCTGAGCCACAAGAGACCCATATCAGACTCCTAGTTGACAAGACCATAAAATAATAGTTATATAGTTATGTTGCTTGAAGCCACAAAGCTTGTGACCGTTTGTCATAGCAGCCTAGAGTACTGATGTACCACCAAGATGAGTGGCAAAAATTACTTAATTCTTCTCTTGGCATTTGGGAAAAGAGAGGGATGGATGTAATTTCTTGGAAGATCTTCATGGTTATGAAATTTGAGCTGGTTTTGTAGGCCGGCGGGGTTTAAGAAGGCATAACATTTCCCCCTCCAGGGAAAGTTCAGAGAGCAGACCTCAGGGCCTCGTAGGAAAGCAGACGGCTTCTGCAGGGAAGGAGGTAGAAGTCTAGATTAGGAATGTGTTCCTGAGGACTTTGCCTGCAGGAGGTGAAATCTGAACTTTCAGAGGAAATTTTTATTTCAGCCCACCCATACAGAGCAGCTACGTGGGTCCCTCCATTACCCCTGTCCTCCTGCCTGTCTTCAGCAACACTGAGGGACTCAAACACAAAAATAAAAATGCACATTTATGGGGTGCCTGGGCGGCCTCATCGGTTAAGCATCTCACTTTTGATTTAAGCTCAGATCATAACCTTGGGGTTGTGAGATCGAGCCCCCTGTGGTGCTCTGTGCTCAGAATCAGCTTGAGATTCTCACCCTTTCCTCCTCCCCCTGCTTGTTCTGTCTCCCTCTCTCAAATAAATCCTTTTTAAAAATTCACATTATTGATTACCAAACACCATGCCCTGTACTATGAGCTTATTCGTGTTATTTACTTTAATCCTCACAACAAACCTTTTCTACAAGAGTACACGGAGGCTTAGAGAGATTTAATGAACCTACACCAGGACACAGCACTAACTAGGGGCAAATCCAGGCTGTAAAACCTAGAGCTCAAAGTCTTAGCCATTTTACGTAGTGCCACCCCTGACAATCAGACCTGCAGTTTGTTTTAACTGCCTGCAGAATATTTTATTCATGTGTACTTTATTATGCATCTATAGGCACAGATTATGCATGCTAACCGATGTGTCATTCACCATTTTAAAAAGGAAACAAAAACAGATCTAGTTATTCAATCAGGTGAGAGGTCTACAATGACCACAGCATGATTCATCCAAGAATTGTTTACATATTATAGCCAAAAACTCCAGCTGGCTACAAAAAAAAAAAAAAAAAAAAAAAAAGGATTCAGTGATCAAATACAAACCTCAACTAAGATGCATCTGAGTCTACAAGAATCCCTGGCATTTGTGCAACTATCAAGAGTGCCATGCCCACAATTTTGTCGGTAGTGATGAGCAGCTGGGACTCTAGCAATTGAATAGGTTACTAGAACTGCTTTTGTGTTATTCTGTTGAAATGCCTTCCTTTGCTCCCATAATTCTTCAAATATCGTCAGCACCAGAGGGAAACCGGACATCTGAAAAGGACCTAATTAACATGGAGCACAATTCAAGGAATGAATGGATGAGCGAGTGAATAGTGTTGCCCAGATCCAAAATACAGCATCTCGGGGTTGGCTAGCGCTCTCAAAAAAAGCAGTCGTGACTTTGTCCTGCTACTACACACAGTCTGTGCTGCTTTGTTGAAATCCAAAATATAAGGTTGATCTTTCAAACTTTTACCTTCCTTTAAGACTTAAGAAAGCATGAATTCCTTGGAGAATGCATCAATGCATCTAAATAAAACCCATCTATTTTTATTTAAAGGCTGAAATTATGACACATGCTAGAGGAATTGAATGTAATTAACAGATCACCGGCTTTGAAATAATTTTTAATGGTAATAATTGGCAGAAAATAGGATGTGGCTAATAATGTTCTGTTGATGGTACAGAAGAGTTTTCACAAGTAATTGCTTATCCACTTGAAAGCCAACATTCTTCCAGGAGAATAAGTTTCTGTTATTCTTGTTTATTTGGATTAGATTTAAAAAATGGCTTTTGGTTAGGTAATAGAAGTACATATAAGAAATTTCAACAGATCAAGTTCTTACCTCAACCATGTTACTTGTTTTGTTCCCCCCCCCCCTTTGGAGGCAATCACAGTTTCTTTTGTATCCTTTAATATACCTATATATCTATATGTCTACCCATAGGTATACCTAATCATACACAGAGTTTATTACCATTAAAAAAAAATCATCACTGGAATTTGGCTAAAAATCTAGTTTTCCCCAGGTAAATAGAAGGAAAACATTTAAACTACTTAAATTGTTTTTATTTTTTATTTTTTTAAGATTTTTTTTTTTTTTATTAGAGACCGAGAGAGAGAGAGGCAGAGACACAGGCAGAGGGATAAGCAGGCTCCATGCAGGGAGCCCGACGTGGGACTCGATCCTGGGTCTCCAGGATCACACCCTGGGCCAAAGGCAGCGGTAAACCGCTGAGCCACCCGGGCTGCCCAAAACTACTTAAATTGTTTTTAAAAGATGTGGCTATGAATAAAAACAAGTGCAGCTTATAGAATATGTATTATTATTTAATCTCATTAGCTGGGAAGGACAGCAAGATGGAAGTTAAAGCAGAGGCTCAGGGAACAGATCTCGACTTTTAGTTGTGTCATGACTCCATGACAGGTTGCTTCACCTGTAAAATGGGGATACAGACAGTATTAACTTTAGGATTACTGAAAGAATCTAGCTAACATGTTTAGCACGGTGCTTGGCACTTATTAGGAACTCAAACTTTAGAGGTAGGAAAGAAAAACCGATCAGGAAAAAGGAAGATGGCAAGTGTGTGTGTGTTTGTGTGTGTGTCTGTATGTGTCTGTGTCTGTGTGTTTTAAGCCCAGAGTGCTTCAGGAAAAAAAAAAATCTGTCGTTATAATTATCTTGGGCATTGCTTTCAGAAAAATGATATTTTTAAGCTTAGGAAATATAGCATTGGAAAGCTCATTTACAAATTTGGAACTTGAGATTTAACACTTCATTTAAATACATTTCTCTTTTTTGCTCCCAGCAGTGTATTAAAGTAATGGATGAAACCATAACAGGTTTCAAATGACAAAAGACTTAGAATCCAAGTGATTGGTCAATAAACCATCACTTTCCCATGGTTTCTGTATTTGCCCTCATAGATGGCTCCGGGCTATTAGAGGTCTTCTTTCTTTTGGGATTCCATATACTTCTTTTGCTTCCTTACTTCTTTGACATTCATTACCTGTCTTTGGGCTCTCACACTTGACAATAGGCAGATTTTTTTTTATTTTATTTATTCATGAAAGAGACATAGGCAGAAGAAGAAGCAGGCTCCCTGTGCAGAACCTGATGCAGAATTTGGTCCCAGGATCTCCAGATCACAATCTGAGCCAAAGGCAGACACTCAACCACTGAGCCACCCAGGTGCCACAGGTATTATTCTTTTAGAAGACTCAGGCTTCTCCTTCTAAGCCACAACCCACCAACATAAGAAATTTTAAAAGGCCCAGAAAGAAATCTTCAACTAGAGCAAGTGGACACACAAGTACATATCTCTGCCATGTTTGTCATCACTACCATGAGCAATGCCTTAACTCCTTTGGTAATACCAAACATACCACTGGAAGGAAAAGGTTGGGAAGTGCTGACAGAGAGGTGGGAGAAACTTAACCTTTTGGCAAACAGCAGATAGATGTGAAAATAGAACCGAGCAGATATATCCAGTTCCTCATCATCTCTCCTCAAAGGACCTCACTAAAGTCAATATCACCTTGGCTCCCATGACGACGATAAATAGGTATCAAATATGCTTTTGCTCCGAAGACCTCTGGGCATTGGTACAAAATACAAATGCAAAACTTGGGCTGAATTAATCTCCTGATGTACCACTTAACAAAAAAGCCACAGAATGCAGGTTTGCCGGGCCAAGCTGCTAGGCCTGCCTCTCTGCAAGGCTGTCAGCACCCTCTAAAAAAGAAGGTTGATAAAATTAAGCAGGCAGTTTCTGTTGGCATTTTCACACGGTATGAAACACATGTTCTGTTTAGAATGCAAACATGACTGCAGGGTTATAGGATCTTTGGGGGATGTATGCCAATTAAGAGATTTCTGATCACAGGATTACGGTCTCAAAGTTTAAAACTTGGTTGAGCCTACAGCAAGTAAATCAAGGCCCTTCCCTGAAGGGAAGATTAGACAAACGTCTAGCAACTTGGAGCCACTAAGTCAGTCCATCTACAAAA
Source organism: Canis lupus familiaris (assembly GCF_011100685.1). Taxonomy (NCBI): domain Eukaryota; kingdom Metazoa; phylum Chordata; class Mammalia; order Carnivora; family Canidae; genus Canis; species Canis lupus. The sequence continues at coordinate 10,299,977 of NC_049230.1, forward strand.
ATCAGTACTTATTCTTGCAACCTCAAAGTCTACACGTTCCCAGGCCCTGGCTCAACACAGAATGGATTCCTTCTGTTTGACAGGGGTGTTATCTGCTGTGGAAGGGGAAAAGAGACTAGAGCAGGTGTTACTTTTGGGGTCCCTTTTGCCTTTACCAAGTTTAATGGTACCAAAGTGGAAAAGATTCAGCCTGAGACAAAAATCTCAAATTATACATGTATGTGAGTTACGTGCAGTAAAATCTGATGGTCTGTATTGGTGGGTCTTGTTTTCCTCTGAAAAATGGGGATAATAGGAAGGGTTCTGGTGAGCACATTTGAGAGTGAAAGAAAATCCTAGCCATAAAGTAAAGTTGGCAGCCTAAGAATGGAGGTCTACTCTATACTCCATATATATTAACAATTCTTTCTGTCTTGATTTCATATAGACTGATTTATTCTACATTCCTATAGAATGTTTATTGTATGTATTCTGTGTTCTATATGGTAAAATTACTCCTCTGGAAGGCGGAAAGTCTGTGGAAGGAAAAGAATAGATTACCTCTGCAAAAGAAGTAGGAGGGCAACGGAGAGATATTAAAGTCCAATTTTCTATATTTCCTCCAGGTCTCTGAATGTCAGCACTTTCCCTCTAGCAGGAAATAAGCCCAAGGGGTAAAGAAATGGAAATATGTTCATATTTGTGTTACATAGAGCTAAGAGTAGAAAGAGCTTAAAGCCACTGGCAACTCACAGTTCTTGGAGAGGAGACTCCTCCAGCCAATGAAGTTTAAATCAAATATTTCCAGCTCCTCTTTTGCTGTTTTAGGTACTAATCCCAAGTCTCAAAATAATATTCTGACTCTCTCCCAGCATGGCCCTCTGATAGCGAAAGGTCACATAAAGGGAACAGATATGGGAGCCAGAGTCCTTGGGGGTGAGCCTAGCTGTGTAGCCACCGGCATGTGACACTAAACCCTCCCATCCACAGCTTGTCACTGAGCTTGGGGTTCCAGCTCACGTGTAGCTTTCACATCCAGGTACTTGGCTACATAAGTGGAAAAAAATCTTTTGCTTTTGTTTATCCCCCCCAAAAAACTTTTATGTTCACAAATGTCATATTAAGTAGCTAATAAAGGACCGAAAATCGACCTAAAAATGTCTGAACTATATTCTCAGACTACTTGGGTTTTTACTTTCTTAAAGAATTATGAAGCATCAAGCTCTAGCCCCCCACCCCCCTTATCCAAGTAATTTATTCAGAAAACCACAAAGTGACAAGTGTTGGTCTTCCATAAAGCTCTCCTCATTTTTGTATTAAAAAAAAATAAAGTAAGATGCACAAATTGTGGTTGTTGGGAGAAGTTTACTGTGGGTGTGTTTTACCTGAACTTGCCTTTCAATGGCATGGCTTTTGAGGTCTCTCTTCATAGGTTCAAGAGAAATTGCATCTAAGGGGATGACTTGTGAGGGGTCATTCCTCTCAAGTCAGCCATGCCTTCTCTGTTCATCTTGTCTGCTCCCTTCTCTTGCTTTCTCTTTAAACTTCACATGACTGAAATTGAATGAATCAACTTGCCCTGAAAGCCCATTCCCTAGTTCCCAGTGGGACTATTCAAGTTTTATTACTTTTAAAGATTCACCCAGGCTTTCACTAACATGAAAAGTAGATCACCTCCGAGTGTCAGCTTTCAGGTTTAAAAGATTTAGACTCCAAAGCAGAAACTTGCTTCTAGTGCTCCACTTGAAAGGCCACAAAGCCCCATTGGATGTATGTTTAACAGTTTTTATTCTCCCGTGAAAAATGAGGATGTTTATATCTCTGCTGAAATCATAAAAGACCCAGGTAGAAAATTTTCCATTGTAAGTCTCTGTTCCTGTCATGTCATTTTAGGTAGAAATAAATGAGCAGGATCTGATCACAGGCTTACAAATGTGAAATAACTCCTGAGTGATGTCAAACATCACAGCCGTCCCACCTTCTGTGTGCAGAACATGTCTCATGAGACAACCCCTTCCCCCAACACTTCCCCCATCACATCGTTCTTCCCTTTGTGTCTCTGGGGCTGCTTTGCAAGAAGACTGATACATAGAGAACAGGCATCTGTGATACTCGGCTTCAGAAAGTTCCGGGCTGGGCTGGAGGTGGAGAAGGTGAATCGGTGCCAAAGCACAGCTCAGCTGCCAGATGTCCAATACTGACAGCTGCCGCCTGGGGTTTGCCTTGCAAGGGCTGCTGTCTAATTTCAACAGTAGACACAACAGGGAGAGAGAGAGAGGTTAATGTTCCTAAACCTGCCTTCATAAACTCTTGTCTTTGCCTTTCCATCCCTCAATGATGCTGAGTCTCTAACAGGGAGTCAAACAGTTGTAAATGACCCAATTACCATCTTGCCTGGTATTCTAATACACAGTTGGTATTAAAAAGGTCATTGAATGCAGAGGGACGGACCCCACCCAATTATTGTGAGAACAAGGCCTGACATCCGTGGTCAGTAGGTAAGACCCTATCTGGGGAAGAAAAAAAAAAAAAGCCCGTATTTGTGGGGAATTACTCAGGATTTCAAATTGAAAAAGGACTTCCCTGATGATAGAGGATGTAAAAACCAAGTGCAAGTGTGTTTGGTTTCAAGATGTTCTTGAAATAATTTCAATTATTTCAGTTGAATATTTCAATATAACTGACCCCAAAATTTGTACCAATCTTTTACATATAAATGCTGTCTATCTTCTATGAGCTCTCATTAGTGCTGAGTAGTGGGTCTTTATCTCCTATTAAATTCCTCTAGGGAATTCCCCACGATTAATCATAAGCACATTCAATTCTCTTTAATTTCCTAGAATTGGTTCACCTTCTCTCACTTTTAACAAATCTTTGGTTTTTAACTGATGTGACCTGGATTGATCTCAGTAATCTATTGTTACATAACAACCACCCCCCAAATTTAGTGTTTTAAAACAACCACCATCTAAATTGGCTCAGGTTTCTATGTTTTGGTTTGCCATGGCTCCAAAGCTTTTTTTCTTCTCCCTGGATGGACAGGTAGGCTTGGTCAGGTGGACCCAATCTGGGCTGGAAGATTCAAAATCTTCCTTCACATGCCTGCTTCCTCAGCTAGGAAACTAAGGTCTGTCTCTTCTCATGGTCCTTCATCTTTTAGGTCCTCCTTTCCCCCATTGACTTTCATCCTTCAGAAGGTCATGCTCTCCATCTGCTCTCTCCAGCAGGGTAGCCAAACCCAGTTATGGTGGATCGAGACCCTAAGCAAGCAAAGGCAGAGTCTGCCAAGCTTCTTAAACCCAAGGCCCAGAAGTGGTGTGTCTAACTCCTAATTTCTAACAATCAAAGCAATCCTCAGGCCAGAGAATGCTCACGGGAAGAGGAAATACTCTCCATTTCTTGGTAGATGAGCAACATCCATGTATTAGAATGAAATTACTGGCAGCCATCTTTGCAGACAATTGACCACACCTATCATATCATACATCTGTGTAAACACAGAAAGGAAGAAATACATGTAGGAATTTAGTATATATTAAATTGTAGGAGCCAAATACTTGGGGAAACTGATGTATTTAATAAATTGTTTTGAAGTCTTTGTTTAACTGTTAGGAAAAAGAAATCCAGCTACACTAAAGAACACCATGTGATGAATAAAAAATTGAACTGTAATATTTATTTCTCAGAATGTGGAAGAGACATTAAAAATTAAACACACACACAACAAAGTCATAAAGGTAAACTGACAGGTTTGACAGATCTCACCAAATATAAACTTTAGAAGGGAATATCAAAACCTTGTGCTCTGCCTCTGCTTAAGGGACTACAAAGAAGAATATTGTTCCCACTCTCAAACTGAAGGGAGGGGAGCCAGATAATTTATAAAGTCATAACCTTTCTTGACCTTATCAGAGAACAGAGGCTGCACAATAACCAGTGAACTGAATTCCAAAGGATAATAGCTTCTCTAAGGAGAGAGTGAAGAACAGTTTCACCTGGGGCAGCAGACGATGGCCAGAAGCCTCAGGTCAATTACTTCATTGAATAAATCATCAATGTTTGTAGATGTATAAATCATCTATGTTGTATCAATCATCTATAATTACAGGTAAGAAGAAACAGGCAAAATTTCAGCAAATACCTAAAAGCCAGTTATGGGTTAATATGTCACCTTAAAATACCCAGGAGCCCTAGACCTGAGGAGAATCCACTGTCACATGCAGCCTTTTTTTTTTTTTTTTTTTAGGATTTTATTTATTTATTCATGAGAGACACACAGAGAGAGGCAGAGACAAAGGCAGAGGGAGAAGCAGGCTCCATGCAGGGAGCCCCATGTGGGACTCTATCCTGGGTCTCCAGGATCACGCCCTGGGCTGAAGGCGGTGCTAAACCACTGAGCCACCTGGGCTGCCCTCAGCCTCTCTTTCATGGACCTCTACTGGTATTCACGAGAAACCCAGGGGATAAGGCAAGTGACCCGAGAGTCTCCTTCAGCATGAAGCCATATCCACTTTCTTGGAAACTTCTCTTCTCCAAAGCAAAGGTCCTAAGTCACTGGGGCTGGGGCAGGCAACCTTTCTCTCTCAAAGGTTCCAACAAAGATTCACTGCCTCAGAGAGGAAACAAAGCAAAGGGCATCAGCTACTAAAGTTCAAAGCAAACGTATACCTCTACTGAGTGAGGAGTAAAAGTAAGAGGTCTGCTCCTGAGGTAGGGGCAACATTGTCCACAGTTGCGGGAAGGGTACTACCATTTCTACCCCCAGTCTCAGGCAATGGCATAGTGCTGCTGAGGAAAAATAGAAGCAAAACTCCCTCCATTTCTGGAGGAGAGAGTGAGACAGGAAAATCCCTCCTACCCAAGAACCTTCCCCTCCACAGATACAAGGTGAAGCTTGCATGTCGTAGTGGATGAGCAGGAATGCTCGCAAAACCCTATCCCCAAATGGCAGGCACATGCTCTGAGGCAGGCACAGGGGAACAGAGAACTTGGGCCCACCACAAGTCTTGCACCAAGTAGCGAACAATAGCAGTTTATCACCGGGAAAGGGACAAGAGAACTGTCACCTGATGAAGCCATGCAGGACCTGCTGCAAGCTTAGGCTGGATCAAGAGTCCTGAGAAAACCATCCAGCACTGCAGGATCCACACAGGGCACTAGGCTGAGGCCACCTACCGTGGAAGGAATTTAAAGTCTGCATGCACTTAAGGTAGCTAACAGCAGCAAAGCCCAATCGATTACCAACTGCATTGACTCAACTGCCCTTGCTAATCCCCTGTCAGAGAAACAGGTGTGCTTGTTTTAGGCCATACATACTAGTTACCTCAGTCTGTGGTTACATAAGCAATGACCACTATTCAAACATGAATTGTAAGAAAAGAGAGGTGGGGGGGAGAGAGATAAGGAAGAAGAAACGAAGGAATGAAGGAAGGGATAAAGCAGAACCAAATCCAGACATTAGACTAATGTGAGAAATCCCAGACAGGGAATTTTGAAAACTATGATTTAATACGTTAAAGTATCTAATGGAAAAGATAGACAACATGTTTGGGCAGATGAGAAAGTATAAAAAGAATCAAATGGGAATGCTGGAAGCGTAGGAGATAAACAACATAATATTGGAAATGAAAACTTCCATGAGCTTCTCAGCAGATGTGATGCTAAAGATAAAAGATTCAATGGGAGTGCCTGGGTGGTGCAGTCTGTTAAGCATCTGACTCTTGATTTCTGCTCAGGTCATGATCTCAGGGTTGTGAGATCGAGCCCCATTTCAGGCCTGAGCCAGGCTCTGAGCATAGCAAGAATTCTGCTAAAGTTTCTCTTTCCCTCTTCCTCCACCCTTCCCATGCTCGCTCTCTCTTACTCTCAAATAAATATTTTTTTTTAATAAAAGAGTACACTTATCATGATGAATACTGAGTAACATATAGAATAGTTGATTCTCTCGCGCTCTTTCTCTGCCTCTCCCTCGCCCCAGCTTGTGCTCTCTCACTCTCAGATAAATAAAATATTTTTTTAAAAAAACGAGAAGATTTGAACAACACTACAAATGACCTCAACCTAATAACCATTTAAAGAACATAGCATCCAACAATAGCATAATGCAAATTATAATTTAAGAATATATTATCCACAGAGGTAAAACTCATTTTGTGCCAGAAAACAAATATCAAAACCTTTAAAACAATTGAAATCATGCAAAATATGTCCTCTAAACTACATAGGAATTAAACTAAAAATAAGTAAGAGAAAGATAAATTACCTATGAGTCAAAGAAATCACAGGGAAAATTAGGAAACTGAATTGAATTGAATGAAAATGAAAATACAGTTTATTAACATTTGTGGGATGCAATTAAAGCAGTGCTTTAGAGGATATTTATAGCAGTAAATGTTTATAGAAAATGAAAAAGATTCAAAACAATGGTCCAGGTTTCCCCTTAGAAACTTGAAAAAGAGAGAGCAAATTAAACCCAAAGTAAGCAGAAGAAATCAATAATAAAAATAAGAGATAGATTTAAAAAAAATAAAGGGAATTAATAGTACACTTATCATCATGGGAACTCCTGGGTGAGACAGTTGGTTAACCACCCAACACTTGGTTTCAGCTCAGGTCATGATCTCAGGGTCTTGAGATCAAGTTCTGAGTTGGGCTCCAAACTCAGCAAGGATTCTGCTCATGTTTCTCTTTCCCTCTTTCTCCACCCCTCCCCATGATTGTGATCTCTCTCTCTCTCTCTCTCTCAAATAAATAAATAAATAAATAAATAAATAAATAAATCTTTTTTTAAAAAAAATTACACTTTTCATGATATATACTGAGTAATACGTAGAATTGTTGAATTATTATATTGTACACCTGAAACTAATATAACACTGTATCTCAATTATACTTCAATAAAGGAAATTTCTAAATAAAATTAAAAAATTAAAAAGTGCAAAAGTCAAAGTAAAGAAAAATAGATAAGCAATCAAAAACTCAATGAAACTAAGAACTGTTTTAAGAGATCAAAGCAAATACTGTTCAAAAAATGTAGAAATAAGGTATAACTTACCAATATTAGAGCCAAAAAAATTTGCTTATCACTACATGCTCTATAGACTTTAAAAAGTTAAGGAGATAAGAAGGTCTATGTTAAGAACTTTGATAACCTATCTGAAATGGACTTTTTTTTAAAGACCCCGCTACCAAAGCTTATTCAAGAAGAACTAGATCAATATCCAGTAAGGAAATTCATTTCATAACTTAAAATATTCCCCCACAGAAAACTCTAGGCCCAAATGGCTCCCTCAGCAAATTTTATCAAACAATAAAAATCAACAGTAATAATACCAATCATACAGAAAATAAAAGAGAGAACCCTTCTCATCTCATTTTATGAAGCTAACAGTTTTCCATTAACAAAACCAATTAAAGATATTACAAAAAAAAAACAAAACAAAACAGAAAGCCCAAAGCAGTATCTTCTATTAAGATAAAGATATAAATCCTTTACAAAATATGAGCAAACTGAATCCCTCAATAACAAAAAACAGATAACAAAATAGAACATATTAGGGTTGATCTTAGGAATGCAAAGTTGGTTCAATATTAACAAAACCAATGTCCTAGGCTATTTAAGCAAAGTAAATATTTATTACACAACACACATTTATAAATGCAGAAAAAACATTCAACAAAATTGTGTACTTATTATAAAATTCTCAACAAATTAGAAATAGACAAAAATTCCTCAACTTGATAAAGGACATTTACAAAAAACCTACAGAAAGCATGACACTTTAATGGAGAATGACTAAATATATCCCTCCCAAGATGAAAACAATATTGTCTATTTGAAATTGTACTGATGGTTTTACCACTTTAATAAAATGAGGAAAACAGAAGTACATAGATTGGAAAAGAAGATATAAAATGAAATTTTCTTTACAGAATACATGGTAATTTGCATAAAAAACCCCAGAGAATTTACCAAAGAGTTACCAGGACTAACAACTAAGTTTAGCAATGTTGGAGGATGAAGGCTAATAAAATGCATTTCTCTATATAACAATGAGCAATTAGAAATTAAAATGAGGGGCACCTGGGTGCCTCAGTGATTGAGTGTTTGCCTTTGACTCAGGTCCCCAGCTCAGGCTGGAGTCCTGGAATCAAGTCCCATATCAGGCTCCCCAGAGGGAGCCTGCTTCTCCCTCTGCCTATGTCTTGACCTCTCTTCTCTCTGTGTATCTCTCATGAATAAATAAATAAAATATTTTTAAAAAAAGAAATGAAAATAGTATCAAAAACTACAGTAACATTAAAAAGAAATGTGTGGGTGGGGGATGGGCTAGATGGGGGATGGGGCATCAAAAAAGGTACTTGTTGGGATGAGCACTGGGTGTTATATAAGTGACGAGTCATTAACTCTAGTGAAAGAAACAAAAAATCAAGAAATGCTTAGAAATAGTTTTGAAAGAAGTTGTGCAATACTTGTATGCTCAAAACCATAAAATATTAATGTGAGAAGGCAAATTTCAAAAATTAATGACACAGGTGGAAAATATACTTATTGATCAGAGAGAGGACCTGATATCAAAGCTATCATTTCTCCTCCAAATCAGTCTGCACGTTGAAAACAATACATATAAAAATCCTTCCATATTTTTTTGTAGATACTGAAAACTGATAAAAAATGTACACAGGAATGCAAAAGGCCTAGAATAAAGCAACTTGAAGAATAAAAACAAAGTTGGAGAACACACATCCCATATTTAACTTTACTATGAAATTCATAATTTAGGCTTTGTGGTATTAACAATGTAACATATATATAGATGGATGAAACAAAATGTTTATTTTGTTAGTTATATTTAGATAAATTTCATTCCCATTTCTTTGAAAAATAATTCACTTCTGGTTCAACCTTAATCTCAATGCTCTCTATTCTGTTACTCAGCAGATTTACCCAATTGACTTCTGAATCCCTGGGAGCTTCTCTCCCCTCTGCACAAAAATGGCAGCTCTTTCACGGGTTCTCTGGAACTTTCTTTTAGCTTAAACCAATGACAGCATTCTCTCTAAACTGATTTTCCCTATCTGGGAAAGTAAATAGACTTTACCACTTCTTCTGTTTAGAAACTTTCTTCGTTTTAGCTTCTAATACCACATTTTTAAGTTTCTCTTCTTGTTTCCCCCCTTCCCCTTTGGGAACCACCAGATTAGAAGGAAAGTAGAAAAAAATGGACAGAAAATAATTTTTATCTTCCTAGTAATTTTGTTCTCTCTCTAGAGTGGAATTTGGGTTCATTTAGAAATAATTTTTATTATTTTTGTACTCAATTTATGTGAACAAACAAAACCAGGGTTTTTGTTTTGTTTTGTTTTTCAGCTTATCTATTTCTCTTCTTGCCTTTTCCTTTCCTATCTCATGTGGTGATTCTTCTTTCTCCAAGCTCTTTCCCAAAGATGCTTAAGCCTCTGCTTATCTTTCTCAAAGTTCTTTCTGTGGGACACCTGGGTGCCTCAGTGGTTGAACATCTGCCTTTGGCTCAGGTCGTGATCCCAGGGTCCTGGGATCGAGTCCTGCATCAGGCTCCCCTCAGGCAGCCCGCTTTTCCCTCTGCCTGTGTCTCTGCCTCTCCTTGTGTGTCTCTCATGAATAAATAAATAAAATCTTTTTAAAAATTGTTAAAAGTTCTTTCTTTCTATTAGGCTTCTGGATCTTTAGTCCTTACTCCTGTGTCAATGGCTCTCAGAGCCCCACTTCCAGCCTCAGCTTCTTTTGCAAAATTCATCCTCTATTTTCACCCCTTCAGTGTCTGTAAAATGTCTTCCTGCAGATACCCCATCCTCTCTTTCTGTGCTTCAGATAAGCACATCAACTTTATCTGACAGACAATCACACACTTAATTCAGCTGTAGCTCTCACTCTTAACTCTCTTGTTATCTGGGCTAATGAGGCCACAGTTCCCTCAGCTTCAAAAATTGCAGACGGACCTCCACCCATTTCTAATCAATCACCAATTCCTATTGATCCTTCTTGAACATTTCTCACCTTTATTTTTTTCCCTTTCCAATCAAGCCTCCAACTCTGTCATTTTCCTGCTCAGAGAACTCCAACTGCAAAGGTTTCAAATTATTCCCCCTCATTGTGTGTCTCCAAATATGACACTACTCAGAACCCAAAAATTTTATATTCTGTCCTCACTGTGTGTCCATATTTATTTCCTAACCATTGTCAAGTAAAAATCTTTTTTTAAAAGGATGTATTTATTTATTTATTTATTTATTTATTTATTTATTTATTTATTTATTTGTGATAGACATAGAGAGAGAGAGAGGCAGAGACACAGGCAGAGGGAGCAGGCTCCATGCAAGGATCCCAACGTGGGACTCGATCCCGGGACTCCAGGATCGCGCCCTGGGCCAAAGGCAGGCGCTAAACCACTGAGCCACCCAGGGATCCCCCAAGTAAAAATCTTTACTCTTGTTCTTCTATCCATACTTATTTAACTCAAGAACACTTTCTCTAAAATACTGTGTTAGACATTGACAATAAAAGAGAAACTTAGAGCACTTAAAAGTCTCTAAAGAAAGAGGCAGATTTGAAAACAAATAACTATAATGAAATGTAGTAGGTGATTTTTAAAAATGTCAACTGAATAAATCCTTGAGCAAAAAAACAAGGAGTAATCATATCTTTTTAGAGGTAGGGAAATATACAAATAGGAAATGACATCTAAGAGTAGATGATAAAGAAATGTTGTGAGCAAAGGCTTGGGGGCATGACTCTCCATGGTGTATCTGGGACAGAGAGAGTCCAGTGTATTTACAGTGCCTTCTTTCACACCTGCTAAACACATATTACCTGTCCTCCAAGGCCCACCTACATGTCTCTTTCATGCCCTAATTGTAATTCCTGTTGATTTCTACCTTTATAAAAACTCTTATGCATGGCTAATTTCACTTCTATTTTTTTCAAGGATTTGGTCATTTTGATTTAACATAACCTGTGCTATAGCAGTAGTGGGTATTGTTGGGTATTCCCTAACAGATTATGAGAATATGAAGGTCAAGAATAATGATTTACAGTTCTCCTCCTCCCACCCCCCTTCTTTCTTCTCATCTCCCTTCCTTCTCCTCCTCCCTCTGCCTCATTGCCATGTACATGAAAATTCCCTAAAAATTATTTTAAATAGTTTCTGTACCTAGAGAATGGGGGTTACTTAGATGTTATCCATACTAGTGGCTCTCAACCATGGTTCCTTATTAGTGTCACTTGGATAGCTTTTCTTTTTTTAATATTTTACTTATTTGAGAGAGAGAGAGAATGAGAGCACAAGCAGAGTGAGGAGCAGAGGGAGAGGGAGAAGCAAACACCTCACTGGGCAGGGAACACAATGTGGGGCTCCATCCCAGGACCCTCGGGTCATGACCTGAGCTGAAGGCAGATGCTTAACCAACTGAGCCACCCGGGTGCCCCACTTGGATAGCTTTTAATAAATCCAAATATCTCTAATGTCTGGACTTCACCTAATATCCAATTAAATCTAAAATCTTGGGAGAGAACTTGATCCCTGATGTTTATGTAGCTCTATATTTGTGACATCTGTGTGGTCTATACCTACAATAATATATGAGTCTGATGGGAATTGAATTGGGCTAGTTGAAAAATACTGATGTCCTTTTTTAGGGGTGGGGGGGGAAGGATGAGAAACTTAAAACCCAGAGACGTAAGGTAGTTGATCCAGGTCACCCAATTTGAGATAAAGCTGTGAATGAAGCCCGATCTTCTGATTCTTGGTCATAACTTTCTATTTATTCCCTACCCTCTCTGAAGAACAAACTCTGTCCTCTTTTTTAATGTGATGGTCAGATTATCCTCATTTCTGTGATCCTCAGAGACATGATACCTACCAGTAGGAAGATAACTGTGTGTGACATTCTTTAGGTGTCGAGTGGTCTCCTTCCTGACTTGCCAGGCTGTCTTTACCAAAGCAAATTCTGGGTGTGTGAAAAACTCAGATCTGAAGAACTGCTAAAGTCACTCCTGCTTTAAAAGGAAAGGAACAAAGGCATAAATCTATGAGGAAAACTCTGATGGAAGAGAGTCTGTCTTAAATGTTATGAATGTAACTCCAAAATCGCACTGGGAAGCTAAGAACGACTGAAACCACTCCAACATGTCACATGGCTCTGTGCTGGCCAAGCCAAAGCAACAAGGGTGCCCTTCACATGACACTTGAGTGACTTTGATAAACTAGAGCAGGTGGGAGCAATGTGAGCAGATGGAAATAAGGCCTTGGGACTGAGGTGTGTTGTTTTGTTTTCTACACTTTTCTGTTTGTCCTCATGAAGTATCTTGAATGCAGGACACCTCATGTTGTCTCCTTATTTCTTAATCATGAGAAGTGGGACATTCGGGACTTTATCTTCCTAGATCTTATTGTAAACTACCTGACTTTCTTTTCCTTTTATCCCCTTTGATGCATTGTCTAATACATCTCAATTCCCAAGGACTTTTTTTTTTTCCTTGTGAAATTATTTATTTATTTTTCCGGACAGCTCATTGCCTAATGCCTCAAAAGTCTGCAATTTCTCAACACTATTTCCTCTTTGGTCCACAGTGGTTCAGATTTGTTTCTTTTAAGTTCTCCCTTTACAAGAAAAAACTAGAAATAGTAAAACACCCTAGGGTATTTTTTTAAACTAAAGTAAATATGCCCTGGGGAAAGTAGGTATTGATCTGTTGTCTTCTTTATACGTGTTGCAATTTCACAGACACTGAACATGAACACCAGTAAGGTTTTGGCTGTTTGCTCTAAAGGAGAGATGAAAAGGAGTAAGTTATTGAAAAGGTACATGCATGAGATTTCTCTAAGTTTTGGTTTTGGACAAAACTTTGGTTTTTCACTACAATATGAATGTATTTATAGGCCTGTGCTATAAGATACAGCTTCAAATAAAATACTGAAGACAACTTCTGAACACTTGACTCATGAGTAGCCACAAAGCTATCATACCATCCACACCAATCCCCTCTTGAGTAACAGGCGAAGTGTATAACCTGAGAAAATTCTACAAAACTCAGTCTGTAGGAACAAAGACTTATGATATATTTAGGAGCAGGAGCATTAATCAGTTAAGTACTGCAGGTTCAAATCCCTGCTGAGATAGATGTTGAATCGAATTTACACCAGGTAAAGAACAAAGTCTCAAAAGTGTCCAGTTGAGCTAACTTCCTCAGACATTGTCAACAACTGGAAACACATTTGCCTACAGAAAATCCAATGCCTTCTTTTCTCAGTCGGAAATTTTCTATGGCAGAACTTCATTGCCCCCAGTATTTTCCCATTGTGGTTTTAAAATCCACAATAAAAGAGCTAGTTTTATCTCACTCTCTGCTTGTATGTGAATTCATTTTGTGTTTGTCAGACTTTAGGCTTTGAGTTTTCAAGTTTCTTATGTTCAGAAACTCTGAAAAATAAATGTATTTGTTATTCCTATGGAATTATTAACAGTTGTCATCACACTATTCAGTGAAGTGTTCCGGTTCTATAGATCGACAGCTCTCGGTTCAAATATATACTGAGTTACCTAAAAGTCTTGAGGAATTACCATATCCTAAGTGTAAGTTTCCTTCTCCATGTGATCGGACTGCTTACAGTGCTAAAATCTTGCCATTATTATGAAAATTACCTGAAATCACCAATTTAAATGATTAATAACTAAAGTGGTAAGCATTCAGTTGATTGCAGCTAATTTTAGTTAATTAATAAAATGTAGCATGACTAGATGATCATTGGATCAACCTTACAATATAAGTATCTCTTTATTCCTAACCATTTTTGAAATAATACAATAAACCTGATTTCCCTGATGTTAATATACCATATAAAGATAAATATTGAAAGCAGAAATATCATCCTGACTTTACATAAGGACGTTAAGCTATAAGCAGTCAATAGGTATGTGAGGTACTTTTACAGCTACCAGTCCTGGATTTTTATAGATATAATCTGAAACTACAAGCTATTGATTTAAGCAAAACACACTCAATATAATCTCCCTTTATAGCCTTGGTCTAAATCACAACACTTTGCTGTAGATTTACGACTTCTGAATAACTCCACTGAAAGAAGTGATTAGTTTCTTGGTGTCTCTGTGGAGTGAAGTAATTAGTTTTGTTCAACAGCACAGTCTTCCTGGCATCATCCAGTAAAAGCTGTATTGTGACTTGGAGAAAATCTTTATGCACAAATACTGCCCTTCACTTTTTTGTGACATGAAGTTGGAAGATACAGCGGACATTAGACACAACAGAATCAAAATCCCAAATAATCTCATCAGACTGGAATGGTGACATTCAAGAAACCAAATGTAAAATCCAACATTCTGATTTTAAAATACTCACTGCCCAGACATGGGATGTTAGGAATACTATGGCTATCCACAAGGATAATGCAGCCCTTTTCTGCCCAAACTGTACATCATTTCCCCTCTTTCCACCTGGCTTCATGCTAGAACACCTCCATCTAAATAAATAAATGAATATTAATAGGGAAATAACTATGTGGTGGAAGTAAGCCAGGATGCAAAGAGTAGACAAAAAGCAAAGAACTATTTTGACTCTTCTATTCTCTACCTTCTGTTAATGACATCAGCAATGACACACATCCTCATCATCATTTCTCTAGGTTCCATCTGCCCAAATTTTAATTTCAGGTCCCATCCTCATTCTCTGGGGGCTCCTATTGTCTAAATTATTCTGCTTCCACTGCCTTCCCTCTAAAAGCTCTTTCTTGTACCTTATTCTTCTAAAATGCAAACGGGATCCTAGCACTTTTCTGCTTAAAATCCTTCCATAAGTTTTTACAACCTAGACAATTAAATCAGAACACTTTTGCTTAACACAGAAAGTCCCCTTTAACTTCCTTTACAGCCATTTATCCCCACACTCAGTTATGTTGCACCATATACATATTTCCCACCATATTCCAAGCTTTCGCAAGTCAGTAACTTTTGCATACTCCTATCTTTGTTTAGCATTACCTTCATTTCTTTTTCTTTGTTTTTAATTTTTCATGATTCAAATCTTTTTTTTTTAAGATTTTATTTATTTATTCATGAGAGACACAGAGACAGAGGCAGAGAAATTGGCAGAAGGAAAAGTAGGCTCCCTGTGGAGAGCCTGATGTGGAACTCAATCCCAGGACCCTGGGATCATGTCTTGAGCCAAGGTCAGACACTCAATCCCTTAGCCACCCAGATGCCCTTCATGATTCAGATGTAGGGGCTGAAATCAAATCTAAACAGGAAAATTAGCTAATCTATTCTCCATTTCCTTTGCAATTTTATATTCTTTGTTTTATAAGTATTAATTTATATGCATCTTTAAAATGGTGAACATTTTAAAGTTTTATATCACACTGGGGTATCCCCAGTTTTTATGGAGTAACTGACACATTGGAGATATCTAGTAAAGATTTGAAAAATTAATGCAGTAATTGACAGGATGAATATGTCTGATAATGTAGATAAAATGATTCCTCAAGCTGGATTGCGACATTGGAAGTTGTCATTGATCAGATAATTTCCACACTATAATCCTACAGAGTGATTACATTCATTTTGAGTAAACAAAACTCAGATACAATTTGGTAAAGAATTGCTTGTGACCAGGTGCTTAATACACTTTTCTCTTGGCATCCAATTTTTCCCAAAATTCTACAATGAAAAGCATGCATTTAACTCCCACATTGGAAAGGCTTGACCTAGTTTTAAGGAAATCCTAGAAAAATCCACAGTCATTAATTCTACAGCTGATGTTTCAGAGGGAGAAGTTGATCAATATGTGTATATACTGTCATGAAACTGCAGGCCTGTTTCCAAGAGAGAAATGTAAATGGCCACAATTTCACCCACAACTTATTCCCATTCTTGATCAAATAATTCCTAGGGAAATACTATTTTTAATTGAACAAGTGATTCATGTCTCTAGAGTACAGAACATGCATTCCACAGAGTGCAAATAACCAGCTGGTGATAGCTCTGAAAGTATGCTGGTTAGAAGCTCTCTAGTCCTGAAATGACATTACCTTTATTCAACTGTTCTGAAGCAAATTTCTAGAAAACTCTCTGAAAGGTACATGAATTGATTTGCTGTCAGAAAAATTCCTTCTTTGGGGCCTTATCATTTTAATCCTCTAAATGGCAATCTCCCAAGAAATAGATTGTCTCACCAACGCAGCAAAACCATTGGATTGGTTGGTTTCCAAGGATACCGAAGGGAAAGTTGACTCGTTTTAAAATGAAGCCTTTACCTAAAAATAATAGAAGATGATAGAGATAAGGAAGTTACCAATTAATTGCATTACCACAGCAGCCCATTTAAGAAGTGAGGCTGTCAGATTATAAATTGTCAAAGGTCTTGATACTTCACAATAGTAAGTTTGAATATCAACTTACTCTGTATCTGGTTCTATGATACTATCAGGAAGCTCCTCTTTGAAAACCCCTAAATAGGGTTAACCTGTTAGGAAGGAAGGATTTTTAAACAGGAGCAATAAAATTGTGAGACTAACTTATTGCAAATTCTACTCGTACTCCCACTGGGTTGTGTTTTTGCCTACTTGAACCCTGCCCGACCGTGGATCCTAGTGCAGAACTGTCTGAACCACACTCCGAGGGAAGACTTGCAAAAAATAATTGAAGAATAAACTTTGTGCCCAGGCCAATTGGGTAAATTGCCTTTGTGCTTTTCCATGACTTGCTTTTGCCAGATGGAATACTTGGCACTCAAGACGGTGGCATTGGACCAGATTTTGGAGCAATGGGATTTTTGAAAATGATTTATTTTTTCCCTCTCCACAGACAGTTACTCTGGCACAGATGGTTTCTCTGAATGATGAGCCCAGAGTCTTTTCCATCATATTTCGCCATTGTAAATGTGTAAGAAAGTTCAGAATGAAGACCAAAGTTTGGCACCTAACACGCGTAAAACCAAGGTCTTCGGAGATGGCTCTGTGACTGTCATAAGCTGAAATACTTCTTTTCCTTCCCCTTCAGTTCCTACTATGAAATTCCATCTTCAACAAATAATGTTAATGGGGGAAAATCAGCAGAGAAGAATGGAAAGTTATAGCTGTCTTTCTCTAGACTAATATGCAAACTTAAATTGTGTTATGTGAAAGCTTAGTACTTACTGTTAGCTTTCCCAAAGCAATTAAGACCTAATAATGCTATATTAATATGCAAGGAGGAATTAGGGTAAAGGAAGTTCTTGAATTAAAAACTCAGCCATGATAGGGAAGCAAGCAAGATCTTAAGAGCTGCCCAATGTCTATGAAAAGAGACCTGCCTTTGGAAAACAAACAATATTTCTTGAGAAACAATTACATGCTGTAAATGTAAATCTCTTAGAAAACCCCTAAGACTCTGTGAATCCACACCCCCATTTTACAGACAGGTAAAATGAGAATTACAAAGATTAAGTAACTTGCCCAAAAGTGATACACTTATTTGCAGGAGAGACAAAAGATGAACCACAAGTTTCTTTACTCCAGATCTTCTCTCCACTTAAATCATATGTGGGATACAGCGATTCATGGTATTTTGGTGAGGAACAAAGGCGGTAGTGATGCATTCCTTGACAGCACTAACAAAGTAGAATTTATAGAATGATATGCCCGGCATAGGGGACTCCCTCAGGGAGCTATGCTAATGGAGAAAATGTCAATGATAACTACAGGATGTGATGACACCACATGAAGCCAGAATTTGAGCCCATCACAGAAAAGTGGAGCACAAGGAGCACAATCTAATTACATTGAGCAGATGTGGCAAGAAAGCATGAGCATAACAACTAATTATGATTACTCATTTTACTTCTCCCTGTCATGATTGTGACAGTTACAAATAACTTTACAATATGGAATCTTTAAAAGAATATAAATGCATTAATAATGTACTGTTGTATGTTGTGTACTTAGAGTAAAGTGAGACTCAGAAAACATTCTATTGCAAAAAAATAAATGACATTATTAGAAAATGTGTGTGTGTGGGTGTGTGTGTTTGTGTACTGTCTTGCACAAACCACATCAAATAAAAATTGTACCAGGAACTGGCATATCTCAGGGAGTTTGATAGTCTTGACTCAATTCTGTGATTTTTGAAAAGTCACTTCTCTTTGTTGGAAGTTTCTTCATGATCATGCTGAAGCAATGGCGTCACATGTAAATTTCCTCATTTGTAAGCTGGGAGTACACAGAGGATTCTGATAAATAAATGAGATAATGCACTTAGTACAGTCTCTGTGTTATAAAGTCAAATTAATATTCACTTCTATTATTTTTATTACAATTCAATGAGCCAGTTGAACTAGATGTACCCTCAGGCTCTTTCTAGCCCCTATAATCTTATTCATTTATATTATGGTCCCTTGATCCATTTTTAAAGAAAAATTTATATATTTCTTCTATACTATTCATATGAGCAGAGCCTTATGTCTTGTCATTAATTACACTCCCTCCCACCCTGGGCATGGAACATTATATGCTTTTTGTTCATTTATTTACTGAGAAGTTTGCAAAATATATTAAAATTCACATCTGCTTTGAATCAGGGAGTCATCAAATACAATAAGGATGGGAGGAAATAACATAAAGCAACCTAAAATCTCAAAACAATTATTTGCCATTCTCTATCAAATTTGGGACAGATATTTCTTTCCAAAATTTGTTATGTATGTAATCCAATGTATACAAAAATATTCAAATTACATTTATAAAATTGCTTGTTTTATCAAGATAACCATTGCTTTATTAATTTAGCTTAAAACATAGTTCAACAGTAGTAAATAAGGTGTAAATGTGAACTCCAATTATGGTATTTTAAAATATCATTGAGTTCACAGTAAAGTATGTAGTAGAACAAAGGATAACAGACTGGAAAAGAAAAAAGTTAATGTCTCTTATCTCTCCACAGAACAACTTAAAATCAAATCTATGTAAAAAAGTAAATTATATATTTTACAATAAAAACTAGATAGAAAGAGAATTGAATATTTTTTAAAGACATAGAAGGTAAATAGGTTTCTAAATGGATAAGTGAAGAAATAAAAAAAAGAAAAATATATTTCAATAGGTTGTAATGTAAAAATGTAAACTTTATGCAGGTTAAAATTATAACAAAATGTAAAGGTGAAGGGCAGAGTAGAAACTGTTTTTACAAAATAGGATGAGAAAAGAGCTAAAAAACCTTATTAAAAATAGAATATTTGTTAGGGAAAACAATTCACTGAAAGATAGATGGGCAAAAATTTGAAAAGAAATTTACAAAAGAAGACCTACAACTAGTAAATAAATATGATAAAAATGTTCAGTATGAATACAAGCAGAATCAAACATCAGACTTTTTTGTTCTGTTTTGTCTTTAAGTGTCATAACCTACTGTTGGTGCTTGAAATTACCAACGGGCATTGGCAAGTAAGTAGCAAAATAGATCAAAGACATTAGGGTGCTCTTCCTTTTGACCAGATAATTGCAGTTCTATAAATATGCCTTAAGAAAATGGTCTGAAATACAAATGCCTTATGTGCAAAAATGTTGTTACTTTTGATAAGAAATAAAAGTGTCCCCTAGTACAGTACTGATGATGAAATGTTACGTAGCCTTTAAAAATAATGGTAATAGGGACACCTGGGTGGCTCAGTGGTTGAGCATTTGCCATCAGCTCACGGTGTGATCCCGGGACCCAGGATTGAGTCCCACATCGGGCTCCTTGCACGGAGCCTACTTCTCCCTCTGCCTGTGTCTCTGCCTTTCTCTGTGTCTTTCATGAATAAATAAATAAAATCTTTTAAAAAATTAAAATAAAATAAATTAAATTAAAAATAATGGTAGTAAAGGTTATGTGAGAACCAGAAATAATATGCATGATATATTAAATAAAAATATGGAAAGCTGGAACAACTAAACATCCACATGCAAAAAAATAAATCTATACCTAAACTGTATACTCTCCATAAACAGTTAACTCCAAATGGGTCATGGACCTACATTTAGGTCACAGATCTAAAATTCAAAACTATGAAACACTTAGAATATGATATAGGAAAAAAAATCTAGATGTTCTTGGGTTTGGCAATATCTTTTTGATACAACACCAAAAAACACAATCCATGAAAAAAAGAATTAAGAGTGGGATTCTATGAAATTGCAATCTTCTGCTCTGCAAAAAAAAAAAAAAACATTGTCAAGGAATTGAAAAGACCAACCACAGAGTGAGGGAAAATACTGGCTAAAGACATACCTGATTAAGATCTGTTACCAAAATACACGAAGAATTTTAAAAAATCAACAATAAGAAACAACCCAAATAAAACTGGCTAAAGATCTCAAGAAACCTCACCAGGGTAGACATAAGATGGCAAATAAGTGTATGAAATGATGCTCCACATCCTATGTCACCAGGAAATTCAAATTAAAACACTGAGATACCACTACATAACTGTAATAATGACCAAAATCTAAAACACTGACAACATCAAATGCTGGTGAGGATGTGGATCAAGAGGAACTCTCATTCACTACTGGTGAGGCTGCAAAATGGTACAATTACTTTGAAATACAGTGTGGCAGTTTCTGAAAAAGATAAAAAACAAAACAAAAACTAAATGTACTTTACCATGCAATCTGGCAATTGCACTCCTTGGTATTAACCCAAAGATGTCAAAAATTTATGTCCACCCAAAAACTTGCCAATGGATGCTGGTAACAGCTTTGTTCGTAATTGCCGAAACTTGGAAACAATCTAGAAGTTCTTCAGTAGGTGAACGGATAAACAAACTGTGGTACATCCAGACTATGTATCCTGTAATGGAATATTATTTAGTACTAAAAAAAGTAATCTGTCAAGCCATGAAAAGACTCAGAAAGGGAGGAATCCTAAATACATATTACTAAATGAAAGAAGCCAATCTGGGAAAAGTATGTACTGTGTGATTCCAACTATATAACAGTCTAGGAAAAACCAATCCTTGGAGATGGTAAAAATATCAGGTGAAGGGGCAGGGATCAAGAGGTGCAGCACAGACAATTTTCAGGACAATGAAACTATTCAATATGATTGATTATATGATGAATGTACGTTACACATTTGTCCAAACCCACAGAAAATGCAACACCAAGAGTAATCCTAATGTAAACTATGGACACTGGGTGTTCATGGTGTATCAGTGTAGATTGAACAATTGTAACATATATACCACTCTGGTGAGGAATGTTGATAATATGGGAGTTTATGCACATGTGGGAGTAGGGGGTTTATTGGAAATCTTTGTACCTTTTGCTCAATATTGCTATAAACCTAAAATTGCTTTTAAAAGATGAAGATTGAGGGACATCTGGGTGGCTCAGTGGTTAAGTGTCTCCCTTTAGCTCAGGGCATGATCCCAGGGTCCTGGGATTGAGTCCCACGTTGGGCTCCCCCGCCCCAGGGAGCCTGCTTCTCCCTCTGCCTGCGTCTCTTCCTCTCTCTCTCTGTGTCTGTCATGAACAAATAAATAAAATTCTTAAAAAAATAAATAAAATAAAAGATAAGGATTGGGGCACCGGGGTGGCTCAGTCAGTTAAGTGTCCACCTTCAGTTCACATCATGATCCCAGGACCGTGGAATCAAGGCTGCGTAGGGATCCCTACACAGGGGATCCTGCTCGGTGGGGAGTCTGCTTCTCCCTCTCCCTCTGTGTCTCCCCTGTTGCTTGTGCTCTCTCAAATAAATAAATTAAATATTTTAAAAGAAAGATAAGGATTGTATACATAATACATATAGCTAACTTGCATGCATCTTATATTTAGGACTATTTAAAATGCATACTAAAAATATTAGAAGGACGATATATAAAATCTATTATGTTAGAATCCTGTGACTGTGTATTTTTAATTTTCTTCAATTTCATTAATATTGCTGTAATATATCATCTGCTTAAAATAAATGAACAAACAAACAAATCACTAAAACTACACTAAGGTGAAAATACATGTGTCCTAAATTTCAAATATTTGGGCAGCTTCAAAAGAAGCAAAACTAAATATTCAGTTGATGTACCCCTAACTTATCGTGTGTTTTCTCTTCACCAACGTTGTGCAGTATTCCCTATAGAAGTTGGGAATATTTTTCCCTTCCCAACCCCATCAGTCGCCAAAGCCTTGCTTACCTCATGAGGCTTTTGTGAAAATCACCCATTCAGCTTCTGTCCACAGCCCCTTTATGTGGGGGTCTGACATAACTCAGCGTAGGGAACTAATGTCTAAGAGACGTACATGGATGGTGGGCTACCAGCCCTGCTTCTCTCTTAGCTGCCAGAACAAAAACCTCCTTTCTTCTCCAGATAAAAACACTCATTCAAGAAATGTTTGGTAGTCCCACTCATTGCTTTATCATTAAAAGTACCTGCTAACAGAGTACCAACCCCCTTGGTTTGTCAGGGACTATTTAAAAAACTGGGACCAGTTGTAGGCAAATTGAGGCAAATAAGTCACCCTACCTTCTAGGTACCAAGCACTATTTTAGGAATTTACATGTACTGTATTATTTAGTCTCCCACATTGGAATCCCAGTGTAGATTCCAGCTGACATCCTCAATACATATGGGGTCCAAGTTAATGGGTATTCACAACGTGGAAGATCTTGAGGTTATGTCCCTACTAGGGAGCTGAGTCCGGTGAAACTGATGCATGACCCTTCCTTCTTTCCTTCTTCTTCCTTTCCTTCCTTTCTTCCTTTAATAATGAAAATTAACTGGGCATTTTTTTTATGTGGCTCACACTATGTTATGCAAATTTTGTGACTAGGTATATGCCTTTTATTGAGTTATTTTTTTCTAACCATAAGACAATTTCATGCTTATTATAGAAAAATTAAGATACAGTAAAGCACAAGGAAGGAAATGGAAGACACAACAAGCTCTCTCAGAGACACTGTGCCCAAGCTTGGCTGGTCCTCACTCTCTAGGTCTCGGGTAGGTCATTGCTCCCTAGAAGAAGCCCAAGAGGAGCCCTCACAATGATGTATTCCATCATTTTATCTTATTTGCATGGTCCCCCAAAATTATTCTAACTGGGAATTGCTTTTCTGTATATTTAATTATTCACTTCTTGATCACTTTCCTGGACCATGAACAAGTACAGTTCATGAGATCAAAGATCTCATTTGTCTTATTTATTGCTGACACCCAGAGCCCAAGCCTGTACTTTGAATGAAGAGATGCACCCACAACCCCTCCAGGCTGCAATAATCAGTGTCAACAGTCTGGTGATGCATCACTTCATGCAAACACTTCTACACCTTCCACAGAGTGATGATCATCATGTTTTTGTTATCTTACATCTTTCTGTTTTCATTTACAATTGTACGCATTGTTATTATGTGAGGTTATCAAATGTCAACATTGTTTTAATGGTTATCATATGCCACCTTATGACTATATCATCGTCCATAAACAAGTACCCACCTTTTAGATTTCTAGATTCTTTTTAATCTTTTGTTATTGAGATTATTTGTATGTTTTTTCAACAAATACTAGCCGAGCATGCCTGCTCTGGCAGCACTGTGCTTGGCACTTAGATATGGCAATAAGAAAGATACACCTGGTCCTATATTCATGGAATTTAGAATATATGGAAAAGACAGAGTCTCAATATTTGTCTGTACATGTTTGGAGGAGAATAAGGACAATATGAGGGATATATAAACATAGTAGAGGGGGAGTGGGTTGTGGAGTAAACCTAACTTCTCTTCTTCCCTTCTTCCATGTGAATAGAAGGAAGGTAGTCCTGCAAAGGGATATTTAAGCTTAGTAAGAAGTGAAGATATATAGGATTTAGCTGGGGGGAGAAAAGGGTTGAGATAGAATACTTTTGCTGAAGGGAAGGTCCTGAGGCAGCCCAGAGTACCCTGAATGTGATTAATTAAAGGCTGACCCATGTAATAGATAAAAGGAGAGTGATTAATATCATTGTATATAAACCTTCGCTCTAATATTCAATTATGCATTTAGAATAGATCGCTTGAAGTGAAATAATTGGAGCAAAACTATGGACTTTCCAAAATTTTCCTAATAAAACCCAACTACTTTTCAGAAACTTTATGCCAATTTATGTTTCTATAAAATGTATATGTCATTGTCTCCTTCATTTTATCTTCTGGAATTTCAAATATTTCATTTTTTAAATGAATTGTTGAATGTGTTAGTCACTAGAGTAAAAAATAACAATATCCTCTAAGATTTAGCACAAGAGGTATGTCTAAATCTTTTCCGATTGCCTCTTACTCAGCTAAAATAATTTTTATAGTGTACTTCCCTGATTACCATATTCATTTTATCCCATATTGCTATGCAGTCTTAATTCTGATGCTTTGCCATTCTCTTTATGGTGCTTAATCTGCTTGTCTTTTTACCCAATTAGACTAAAAGCTTCATAAGGCCAGTTCAGTACAATTCAATTCAACTAATAGTTACTGCATTCTTACTTTGTCAAAGGGGTGGTGCAAAGCACTGAGTAGGAGAAAAACCAAAATGCACAATCTTTGTTCTCAAAGGTAAAACTTGCACCATCAGCCATGACAAAAGGCAAATCTGTCACTTACTCCTTTCTACAATAAGTAATGGACAATTACTGAAGGGTAATAAACAAGAAAATGAAATTTCAAAATAATGTATAGCAACTCAGGAGAGGGAGAATTTAATAATGGTCAGGGAGACTAGAGAAATACTTAAGAATCTGATGATCCAAGCTAAGGGTTGATGAATTAGTAGAAAAGTTGAACACAGGTGGAGAGAGAGTGTCATTAACCTAGGAAACGGAGGTCACAGGCACAAAAAAATGTAACATGCCCATTGTGGCTGAATTAGAGAGTTTCTTGAGATTGTAGGCCAAGCAATTACAGAAAGTCCCAAATGGCATGCTGTATTAGGACTTTATTTTATGATTAATGATTTCTTCTTAAAAGTTTTGCAAAAGGTAGGGAGATGATCCTCCATTAACAAAAAGTCCATGGCAATTTTGTGGTTGCTACGATATTCACTGACAAAAATATTTCAAAGCCTACAGCTGAAGTGCCATTTCCACACATCATTTCCAAACACAGGTTATCTTTGTTTGGGGCAAATAATGATATAATAAACACTAAACACCCTCACACCCTACCCCAGGTCAATCTAACAATGCTTCTAATGAAATGGAGGTGTGTTATCTTCACTAGGGATGATTCCCATTAAGGGTGAATCGCTCCCTGTCAGCAGGTGGGCAAACCAAGTGACAAGAGAGGTGATGATTCATCTAATTTTGAACTCACCCACTGTTTGATGGCAGCATTCACAAAAGAGTGAGGCAATTGGATTGCTAACCCAGACATCTGCTACATTGACAGCTCTCTATTATTCCAAATATAGGACAGTGTGATCTGACAACTATACATGCGGACTGGGAAAGGAGCAAGTGATAAAATGAATATGATTACCTGAATGCATGTTTTCACAGAGGATCAGTCAATCATTCAGACATTTGTTCAACAAATATTTAAGAAACTTCTATACAATAAATGTTTTGCAAGACACTGATGAGTGTATGATGATCATTCTATAAATCTTACCCTCTGGAATTTTATAACCTAATACAGTAAAAATGTCTTTGTAGAAAGCAACGTGCTTTGGTTGGACTGATTCACATGAACTTGATATTTCAGTCTTCAGTCTTATTTTGTCCACGAAATAGTCATACACACACATGCACAGGCATACACACACACACACACACCCCACCCCCATTTTCCCTAGTCTAATTGTCCATTTGGCCCTAGAGAGTGGAAAAACTAATTGACTTTTCCTATGCCTCTCTGAACACACAGGGTTGATCTGGGTTGCAGCTGTGGTTTAATTTGTGAATGTGCAATTGAAAATAAAACACTTATTGGATTACAGCCCCCGACCAACTCTTTGGCAAACTGACAGCTTTGGCCAAAAATATGAGGGTCATATAGTAATTAGAGAAATGATTACAACTTCCAAAGGAATATCCTGGTCATATCAGTGGGGGGATTTTGCTGTGGTTTGTTTTAACTACATCCCCAACCTCTTTTCAGGATGAAGTCAACATAATAGTCTTCTGGATTCTGCTTCCTCTGACACATTCATTTTCTCTACCTCTGTATGAGAGGCTCTCACCAAGCCTTCGTTTATATAAGGGGAGGAAAAAAGGTAAACTATAAAGAATACTTCCTTTCCTTACCTATATTTGATAAATACTAGTCTTTGCCTTGTGATTCATCACACTAGGGAGATAGTCAATTACAAACATCCACATACCCTGATGTCAAATTCACCTCTCGAACTTTAGGAATTTGTGTCTCCAAAGGGACCCATAGGTTATGGGGGAGAGGACACAATCTGATATGATCTCCTAGGTACTGAGCATCTTTTCACTAGGCTGAGAGTCATTTGATATCTTCCTTCTCTCCTTCTTTCCTTCCATCCTCCCTCCCTCCCTCCCTCCCTCCCTTACTCCTTCTCTCCCTCCCTCCCTCCCTCCTTTCCTCCCTCCCTCCCTCCCTCCCTTCTTCCTTTCCTTCCTTCCTTCCATGTTTTTTCCTCATCACTAGCTGATGCTATTCCTGCAGCATCATTACGACTAGGGTTGAATCTGCACATCAAGCAGCATTAGAATCACAGGTGCCTCCTCGCTTTGGATGAGTGCCCCTCTCATCACACCACATAATATCTGTCACTCCAAGCTCTGTCTGCCGCTCTCACCCCTAAATGACAGAGCAGCAGCAGCAAAGCCGTCACTCAGATTGGTGTCCTCGCTCCAAACTTCCATTTATCAAATTATTGTCACAGAGAGCTTAGAAAAACACAAGGGAAGATCTTTCAAGTAGGGGTGAGTAGACTCTGAAGTCAACTTTCACATATGTGGCATCTCTGTCCTTGCACGCATCTTCACAAAAGAGGATCTGGGATATTTTTGCACTGCCTATTTCACAAAAGGATTTCAAATGACTTACCATAAAGGATGCAGAGATACCTCAAAACACGTATTGCCTGCTTTGCCCAGTTTCTGTAATTTATATAATTTAAACATGTATGTATTTTAACTCAGTACAAAGAGATCAAATACAACTTATACGATGTTCTCCTATCTCTATGCTAACTGAAATCGAAGCACCATTCTGACAAGAACAGTGACAGACAGAGATGCTGCCTAAATTGGAGAGGGAAAAATACAAAGTGTGTTCATGTCGCAAATTGTGTTTATGCTGCTACAAAAAATGAATACATTATCATGCTTTTCACAAACAAGTGTTCCTAGAAATCAGAGAGGGATGGGTTTGTTAAGGACGTTTTGGGTGGTGCATCTGTTTTTTATTTGGTTAGCAGAAGTCTACTGAGAAGAGAGAGGCAGGGGTTGCAGGGATAGAGAAATGAAATAGGGATGAGAGAAAATTAATTTGAAGGTCAAATGACATATCCCAGTTACCCTGACACTTATTTTAGTTGCTGATTCATGCTCAATAGTCGACTGTTCTCCCACACAACAGTGAGAAATTGGAATGGAATAACTCCACAAGCTGGCAGAGAGAAAGAGGGTTAATAAGCAGAAAACTTAAGGAAATCGACATAGATCTCATATTGTACAGTCAATAGAGTTCATCTGGAGCAATTGTCTTACCTTCTTTTTTTTTCCTTCCTCATTTTTTTTTTTTGTTTGTTTGTTTAGGGTTGTTTTTTTTTTTTTTTTTTTTTTTTTAGTTCAGAGTATTGCTTGTTGAGATATTCAAAGGGAAAAACATACTATTTCATTAATTCTCATTTTTAAATATCAATATTGGCAGGAACTATCCCTGCTGCTATATCTTGTTAAATGAGATAAATGGGGAAGATACTTCATTCAGTGTCTTTCTGTAACCCAGTGAGCTCTAATGACAAAAGAAGCAAATCCAATCATATAGTTTCCAACACTGGGTATAGCGCTGTGGTATTTGGGGAAGGGGTAGAATGAATGGGGGAGGGAGGTTACTCTCTGATCTTATGGACCTAAAAAACTAGCATTTTTTGGAATGAGCTTCTAATAAAAGTTTCAAATACTATAAAATGCAAATTATTGAATTAAGAAGAAACATACAAAACTTGAGGAGCAATAAATCAACTAAACTAAACTAAGTCATTCTGACCTAGATGCAAGTAGAGATCATGGAGATAAGATCTTGTTCTAGAAGAATAAATACATTTTTGAACTGATGCAAGAATCAAGTTTAATTCATTCAATAACTTACTGGGATTGCTGCTATTGTCATCATTGTGAAGCCAGATCTTTAATATCTTTTACAAAGACTGAAGAAAGAGAGTATGGATCAGCCAATGGTGGAAAAATAGATGATAAGCTAGACAGAGTGAGAGGAGAATTCAGGATTCTTGTATCTCTAGGCAAAGATTTTTCTTCTAGATTTGGGTTAACCAAGTTGGGTAAGATAATCAAATGGTAAATCAGTTGCTTTTAGTTCCCTTTTCCCAAAGCTCTTGTTTAGAAATTTAAGCACTTGCTGTATAATGATTTTGTTGTTGTTGTTCCTCTATTTTCCACATCCACACTAGATTGTGAACTAGTTGGTGTTAAATAGCACATCTTGTTTCTCCCTTACTCTCCAGATTCTAGCAACATGCCTGGTTTTCAGTAAGTGCTCGATTTAGGGGATGAATTAAATAAAGGCTGAGTAATGAGGTCAACTTACTTCTGAGATGAATTTAGATGGATGAGTGGCAACATTTGAAAAAATGCAGTGATAACAAAATAAATCAGAGTTACAAACAATATTCCAATGAGAGCAATTTGCTTCCATTTTTGTGGGCTCTTAAATATCCAATACGGGGATCTGTGGGGTACCAGACTATAATATCACAACTTCCCATGTTAAATATCATCTCAGGATTTTTCATACACATGGTAGCCTTAACTTATCAAGGTACTATCACAGCGACTACACTTCCTGAATTTGGCCACACTTCCATTGTCACTGTTTTACAAATGAAAAATGAAAGGACCACATCTCTAAAAACCCCAGATCCTTCCTAGATGTACTCTTTCAAAATTTTACAATAACTTTGAGGAAGTTATTAGTAATTCTGCTTTATAGATAAACAGCTAAATCTCAGATTATAAACTATGTCCAAAGTATACACATGGTAAGTGGTAAAGCTGGGATTTGAGTCTATGTGTGTGAGTTTTTTTGATTGAGGTTTTTTGTGTGTGTGTGTTTCTTGTCCATGTTATCACATGTAGCTCTCTTCATTTTAACATATGTACAGGACCACATTGTAGAAACATACAGATACATGTTTTCTTGTATACACGCTTAATATTTTTCATGTATACCTAGGAAGGATTTGCACACTTTCAACTTCATGATGAAATTAATTTCCAAGATGGTGACACAAATGTCGCCCTCTTTTTAGCAGTGTCATAAAAGTTTCCATTGTTCTCTATCTTCACCCAATATGTGGAATTGGCAGATGTTAATTTTTTACCAATCTGGTGGCTGGTTATTTTAATTTGAGAATCTCTTTGTGTTTTCACATTATGTTTGCACTCTTTCACATCATCTCCCATGGAAGAAATGATGTGCTGAAAGTCCACCAGTGGCCAGGCCCTATTCCTAATGCCAAGCACCAGAATGCCCCATCCTATGGTTAACCCCATGAGCATGCCTGCTCCCCAGTTAGAGAAGAGTATGAACACTGCAGTGGTCACAGACTGGACAGGGGACATGAGGTGTGATCAGTGTGATCAATATTCTTTTCATGCTCCTGTCCCTGCAGGGCGGTGCTTCACTCAGACCTCAGCCAGATCCCAGGAAACTTGGTGTTTTCACTGGAGGATGCTTGCATATTGCTATTGCTGCCATTTCCTTGTCTGAGTTTATGAGAATTTTCAACACAACAAAGGCCAGAGTTCCTGTCCACAAAATAGATTACAATCTATCAGTGTGAGAAGGACAATGCAGCTGGTGCGGCAGAAACTCAGTCCTTGTTCATAAACACTTTTTGGCCTTTAGAAAGCTTGTGACCGACAACAGGGCATGTTTATACAGCTCCTTCCAAAAATAAAATCGATGAAAAAAATCAGTAAAGTCATAATGTCACAATTTCCCAAACTCAAAAACGTAGTGATATTTTTGTTTTTCGATTTGGAAAAGTTCCCCATTGAGAAATAAGGCCTGAAACACTGAAGAAAAGAATGGATTCTAAAATACAGCAAAACCTGTGAACCACAGAAAGGGACAAGGTCTCCTCCAGAAACAGAGAAGCTAGAGATGATTTCTCAGAGATGATTGATATAATTCTGGATCCTTTTATTCCATAAAGTCCAGGTGCTTGATTGTACAAGCACATGAAGAAACCCAACATTAAATCTTAGTCCTCCTAATATTGATCTGCAAACACATAATTGACTTGTTTATATGCACTTGCTTGAGAAAGGATGCCATTGATTCAAACCAGTTGAGCTTATTAGCCCTGTTGACTCATTGGTCAATAAACTGGCTTACTCTCTCCATCCTAGGAAGAAACAGAGTTCAGTGTTTTGTTTTGTTTTTTTTAAAGTCAATAGCTTCCAATGCCCCTGAAACCAAACTATTCAGTTCAGCTTTCTGTTTTGAACTTTGCTCATTCTTATTTTGATCTTTCATCATACAGGAAATAGAGTTATATTATAATATTTAAAATACAGAAATAAGGAAAACAAAACAAAAATATTTAATTTGGTGTGGATCTTTTAAAACTGTTTTCTATATATTTAGCTAGAAGTGCTGTACATGGTTTATATTTTTAATATCTTAACCTATGTGACATAATATATTATTTAATAACTTGCTTTCATGTTCTTAATAACTTATCTTAGAAACATTTAGTTATTTTAAATGGTTTTATGATAATCCACTGTGTGGGTATACTCTGGTTTATTTTACTATTCATTTTACTATTTTTCTCATAACCGACATTTAGATTGTGGCTAATTTTTGCAACTAT
The DNA here is from genome assembly GCF_011100685.1 of Canis lupus familiaris. Lineage (NCBI taxonomy): Eukaryota > Metazoa > Chordata > Mammalia > Carnivora > Canidae > Canis > Canis lupus. Next base: position 10,331,016 of record NC_049230.1, read on the forward strand.
GCTAATAATGCTGCAGTAAATATCCTAGTGCTTTCTTGTGGATGCTTCTTTCTGTCAGAAATTCCCAGATAATCTGACTATTCAAGTACAACTGTATAACTGATGCATTATGAATTTAAACTGAAGGGCAGGGAAGAGTGGTTATATATAATAATTATTGCTAATTTTTGTTGAGTACTAACTGTTTACCAGCTGCTACTTTAACTTCCTTATGTGCATTAACTAAATGACCTTTAAAATGGCCCTATAAGGTAGCCCTACTATTGTAAGCCTTATTTTACATATGGGGAAACTGAGGCATGGACTAATTTAATTACATTGCTAAAAGTCATAAATCTAGGAAATGGAAGAACAGATTTGAATCCATATATATTCCTGGAGCCTGCATTTTTAACTATTATGCTGCATTGCCTCCCAATGTGACTATACAAGGAATTAATAAAGGAGTTTATAAAAGTTCTTGGGTAATTTCAGTGTCCAGTTATTTTTGGATGGGGTGAGGGTGTGTGGGATTTATGTGGTGACATGTGAAGTGTATAAGAAGTGTAAATTAGAAAGGGACATGAAGGCTCAGTCATCCCAGATGAAGGAGATTTATAGAGAGTAACTAAGGAAATAAAAATCTTAAAAATATTCACATGGATTCCAATTGCACAGTTTTATTCTTTACACATGTGTCCCTGGAAGGTACTTTACCAATGTTACATTTAAAGGATGTTGAGAATCTGGAATGCAACCAGGAGAGAGGAAAAACTGCCTAAAATGACAGAAAGTAAGACCTAGGGGGAAAAAAAGCCAAAGAGAACTGTTCAGTGGATATCAATTATTAGCTGAGTACCCAGTCCGGCCCTCTGTGCTGTGGCAAAAATGAAGATGAAATTCTTGAGACACCGTCCCTCTGAGATTCTGCTTGTTTTGTAATAATGGAGATGAGACCCAGGGAGAGATACTTGTGGTATGATACAGGGGTCATATAGACAAAAGGAATGAATGACACAAAACATTTATGGAATACCCTCTCTGTTCTAGATACTGTCCAAAGACTCATCTTATTTAATTCCCACAGAGGCCATTGTCATGGATAAGGAAAGAGATGCTATTAGTTATTAAATAGTGTGCTAAGACATAGGGCTGGTAACTTTGATTCAAACCCCAAATCTGCCTCACTCCAAAGTTCAGATGTTCCTTAGCCCCTCCCCTACTTCTTTGGAAAAAAAGGAAAACTGGAAAACAATTACTCCTTTCAAATAAATGAAGAGCTCCTATAAGAGGTCTGTAGCATGGACGATTAGACTAAGAAGATGTCAAATGAATATCCTGAAGATCCTTGTGTTAGATGAAAAATGCTCTATAAAAAGAAGGCTCATTCTAAGAAAGTGTAGGTAGGGCTAATATGTGTGTATTTTCTCCAGAAGACTCATATATCTTGTTAAAACATTGACATGCATCCAAATTGTTTCATACAGAGCTACTGTCCGAGGCCCCTAACTGCCTCCCCACACCACAACTTACCCCCATCTCCCTCCCCATTATCCAGCAACATATGGTAATGGGATGTGGAACAACATTGGTCTTCCTTCTTCACAGCCACTGCTGTCCATCCTGATTGGTTGATGCCCATGCCATACCTCTTGTTCTCATTTGAATACAAGCCCTAAATATAACTATCTGACCTTAGATGCTCAGGCAGACAACTGTGTCATGTTCTCTCTCTGTGTTTCTTTCACCTCCCATAGACATTAGTTAATGTACTCAGTAGGGGATTTATAAATCTGAATTTCCATCAGGTGCTGAACTAAAGCCAGAAAAGTTGTTTTTAAAAAAATGGGGATTTGCATCATCCTTTTGGTCTCCTTTTCATTGTTATTAGCATCCCGAAAGAATAGTCAGTAAGTAGATTTTAATCTTAGGAATCCTAATGTTCACCATCATAGTGTTGTAGATCACAGAGATCTGCTTAGCCTGAAAGATTCTATTCTGGCTTAAATCTTGAACAATTACAACTGTAACTTGAAATGAATGCTATATACTCAAACTGATACAAAAAGCAGTAAGTAGAAACATGCCAACAAACACAGATGAGCATCTTAATGCACACACACTGAGTACCCAATACCAGTAATTAGGTTTTCCAATCTTAATTTCTTTTAATCTAGCAATAAGGGAAACAGGGAGAGTGGCATTGACCTCTGGGTTTTTCAATAAATATTCAACTAATGATGATTTCCTCATTAAACCACACCCCATATAGGAGGATAGGAAGAAGAAATGATTAGTCTAAGTAGGTGGCATGACCAGAAGCAGCCAGTATAATCCCATAGGGGTTAATTTGTTCATCTGTCTTTCCTCTAAGGCCAGGAATCTTTTTTGAAACTCATAAAAGATAAATATTCCCAAAGAGATTGTGCAGGAGAACGGCAAGTTGGAGCAGTGTAGCAAACATTTTCACCACCTTGCAGCTAGGACTTCTGGAGACTCAAGGAAATCTATTGCTATGTGTTCACGCGATCAATGCAAACACAGCACAGGGTTAGGATACCTGCATGTTTGTTAAGGTTCAGAAAATCCAGAGGAAATCAAGGCCTATGAACTGAGGCTTTAGGCAAACTTGCTCTCTTTCTTACACAGGGAAAAACAAGAGTTCCAAATTTCAAGTGCTTTCCTGTGCCCACATCACTATTTACTTCAAATAATTTTCAGACGTAAATCTTAACTTGCTCTTATGATACCATTTTCAATGGGTCCCTCATATTATCTTTCCCTTGGCCTCCATCTCTGCCCCATTCCCCTTTGCAAGACTGAAGTAAAGAACTAAATTAGGGATCCCTGGGTGGCGCAGCGGTTTGGCGCCTGCCTTTGGCCCAGGGCGTGATCCTGGAGACCCGGGATCGGATCCCACATCGGGCTCCGGGTGCATGGAGCCTGCTTCTCCCTCTGCCTGTGTCTCTGCCTCTCTCTCTCTCTGTCTGACTATCATGAATAAATAAACAAAATTAAAAAAAAAAAAGAACTAAATTAATTTATCCAAGTGAAAAGATAAGTGCATAAAACAGAAATCTGAAGGCCTGCTCTGATCTCACCAGCACAGTACATATTTTTCCATCTCTTACCCAGCATGGAACTTTCACTTCCGACTTTTGATTTTCTGTGTCTTTGCCCAATGTGGTGTCATTGGACTATCATTTTGATGTGGCTCATATCTTCTGCTTCCTTAAGCTGTTTAGTGCTCCTTTCTATGGTACCAGAGCTAATCCATTATCCCCTGACAGCCTCACAGACACATGCACACAGAACTCTCTTTCTCACAGTTCTAGCTCTGCTGACAGCACGTGGTCAAGAATTGTTTCAAATGAAAATGGGATTAAAAACTCCCAATAGTTACTGTTCTTGATTTTAACCTTGAATCCAAATTTTACAGTAACTGGATGACCTTGTCAAGTTAAAGAACCTATTTCTTTATTTGCAACAGAATGAAATAGCTATTTTTCAGGTTATGAGGTTATTCTAGGCATAAAGTCCAATGAAAAATATGTGGTAAAACTCAGTGACAACATCTAGTATTATTGTTATTGTCCTAAAAAAAAAAAAAAAAAAAACAACAAGAAAAACAACCATAAACATCAATCATTGATATTCCACTTCCCACATAACTTCTCAGTAAAGAAAGAGACAAAGAATTCAGATGTCAAGGTACAAAGTAATGCAGATACCAACCCTTCCATTTTTGAGATGAGCAAATTGAGGCTCTCAACAAAATAGTGATCCTGATTTCTTTATGCTCTCAGCTATCATGCAGCCAAAATTATCCACCATATCCTAACCACCATTGAGTGATCTGTATGAAATATTACATACTGAAGAGATATGCTTGACTGTTTATGAAATGTCTGTGTCATATTTCTCATAGCCACCCAGTCCTGGCTGGTATGAGCTCAAAGAAATCATATTAATTTTCAAAGCTCATATTAATTTTAACTAGAATGAGCTATATTTCAATAAGGAAAGTCAAGATCTGAAGGGGAAAACACATATTACAAATCTGAGTTTTTAAATTTTAAATTATTTGGAATTAAAATTTTAAATTATGTATTGTTTTGTATAGTATGGACAAGTTTTCTTCTCAGTGAGAAATCTATATAGGTCAATTGTAGAATCTCAAATATTTTCCAAACTCATTCAGTGACTACCAGTTACCATATGACTTAGTTATCAGTAGCAAGAAAAGTTGTTTCTTTGGAACACACTCATATTCATACCCACTTATGTGCACTCCCACAAACCCTACACCAATGCACTCACACATGAGTACATACACTCATGCATACTTATGTGTTGATTATCCAAGAGCTACTAGAAAACGTGAACCAAAACTATGATCGTGTTTAGCATGAATATAAAACAGCTTAGTTTCCATTTTCACCTAAGTTAATGCTGTGCTTGGCCTTGGCTTCGTACTTGACCTTTTCACCTGATTCTCCCTAGATGTTGCTTTTCTGGGGCACCCAGGTGGCTCAGTGGTTGAGCATCTGCCTTTGGCTCAGATTGTGATCCCAGAGTCCTGGGATCAAGTCCCGCATGGGGCTCCCCAGAGGGAGCCTGCCTTTCCCTCTGCCTATGTCTCTGCCTCTCTCTCTGTGTCACTCATAAATAAATAAATAAAATCTTAAAAAAGAAAAAAAAAAAGAAGTTGCTTTTCTGTTTTGTTATACATGATTTTGTAAAATTTTTAAGTCCTGTAGAATAAGAGAGAGAATGAATGAAGACCAAGAGTGAAATCAAAGTTTTAGCACACGCAGCTGGTCAGAAGGCACTTAACTCTCTTATTCTGGAGAAACCCCTTAGTCGGGAGTCACAGGTAGCATAGACAGCACTGCCCATCTTTGCTAATTTAAAGTTAAGGGTTTCCCATTTCCAGTGTTTTTCCTTTCCAACTGCCTACTTGTTTGGAGAATCATTTCCTTTGTTCACCAAATTGCCTTTCAAAATGGTTATAACCTAGAGAATGAAAGTTTAAAACAGCTCCTTGCAGACACATTGTAATGAAACACTTTAATTTGGGGAAAAATACTATGTTTGAAGAGGAAAATGCATATCCAGAAGTCAGCAGCCCAGATCTAATGGCCTACTTGCCTCTGTATGGGCTACGACTACACCCAGTAAAACTTACCAACTAACTCTCTCTCCCGGGAGCAGCCTAACAGAACAGGACCCAGGCCTGTTTCCTGCCACTGATGTTGCACCTTAAGAGACCTGCCCTCGGAATCCCTATTTCACTGTTAATAAGACAAATCAAGACCAGTATATAGGACACCTTGGGCTTGCAGAACACTGTTTACCCTCCCTCTCCACTACCAGCATATTCCTGTCTGCCTTAAAGAAGCCAGGCAAAGAAACCCCATTCCTCTGCACTCGGGACACACCTCTTTTCCTGGGCCAGTGGAAAAGGGAAGCAGCACTAATCCTGTCTTTAATATTGGGAGTCTCTTGTCTCTGTATAAAGGCCTGTCATGTAGAATTAAAGAAACCTAATGGATCCACTTTTAGAATCTGAAAATAAGATCAAAAACCAAAACCAAACAGACAAAAAAAAAATCCGTTAGTCTTTGATCCAATTAGCACATCCACTAACCACCTAAGCAAACTACATCAACTCACCAGGACATTCTAGATTGTTGTTTCTAAGATGAGTGATCCTCTGGTTAAGCTCTCTTAAGTTCCTTCCAGGTCTATTTAAGAATCTGTAATTTTATCCCAGTATCCTGCTTTTAAGCCAGGGCTTTAACTCATGGATAAAGACAAAAATAATTTCTGTAGACAGCATGCCATGTGCAACCCTCATCTCAGCAAAGACAAGGGATCTTCCCATTTGAAGCTAAGTGTCATTTGCTAATGTCTCAATATACATTCACTGTGGGAGGGATTTAAAATAAACTTTGGGAGTGGCTCCCTGATTCTGCTTACTTCTGGGTGAGAGTCTGGACTCTTTGAGATTTGTCCATTCTCTTTTCAGACACGGCTAGAGCACAAATCTGCAAATAACCAAATAAATGAAGTGGTGGCCTCTAGAGAGTTCTTCCATCACTGTGACTCATTTTTGGCTAATATTGCTTTCTTTTTTTCCCCTTACTATTGGAAAATAAAACATTGCCACTGTTTCACTTAAACATAATTGCTATAAAGGAAGATCATGCATATGTATGATGTGCTCTGAGAGGAGGCATCAGAGTCTGTTTGACAGCTATTCTATTTTGCCTTTTTAAAGATTTATTTATTTATTTGAGAGAGAGACAGAGAGAGAGAGAGAGGGAGGGAGGGAGGGAGGGAGTTAGGGAGGGAGCAGGAGTAGGGAGAGAGGCAGATAGAGGGAGAGGGGGAGAGTGAGAATTTCTACTTGAGCTCCTATGTGGGGCTCAATCTCAGGACCCTGAGATCATGACCTGAGCTGAAATCAAGAGTTAGTTGTCTAACATATTGAGCCATCCAGACACCCCTGTTTGACAACTAATTTAAATATTTTATTCTTGGGGGTGGGAGTTCAAGATCTGCCTCTTATTGATGGGTACCCAGAGTAGAAGGCAATATAGATGGTTATTCACAAATAAGCGAGGAGCATACCTATTGATGAACACTGAGAAAGCACTGACTGAGCCTTAGGTGAGTTAAAAATGGGAAGACTGCTTAGGGCCGGGGCGGGGGGTGGTTATTCTTATAGTAGAAGGGCAGCAGCTCCATTCTTACAGCTGGAAGGAGACTAGAAACAAGACCGTTCCTTTACCCAAGGTCCTTGATTAAAGGCTCTCTGCTTCTTTACCAACCCCCCCCCCTTCCTTTTGTTTATGTGAGACAAAGTCTGAGGCTAAAGATGTGATATGAGACTCAGACAGAAACATGAAAGCAATACTTTATAGAGACAGTATTTACTCAGTGGCTGGTGAGATTTTTTCCAAGTTTAATAGATCTTTTCATGCGTATTAGAACAAGTTTCACATTTCTAAAAGGCTGTAGCTTTTGAGCATTAGAGTGGCACTGCCCTTTCAAGGCTGTTCATCTCATGCCAGCCCGTACTTGTCTCTTGCTCCAGCTGATTAACTGGCCAGCAGAGTGGAACATACTGGGAGAAAACATGGCTGAGAATCCAAATTCTGGGGCACAAGGAGTACAGCTAGTCCATGTGGCCTGCTCATAGGTGTGTCTATCACTTCATTCCCAAACCTCACCATAACCCTTAAGGGAACAAGGAGAGAATGCTCTGTACCTCTGGGAACAAATACAGTAAAATAGAAATCAGTCAGTCCCCACCCTGGCAACCTGACCCTAATGACACAGATTTTACATGAAATTTATTATTCCCCTCAGCTTCAGGAACAACAGATAAAGTGGTAAGTCCATTCTTTTATAGAGCACAGGGCCCAACAAGTGTCTGCTACAGGGCACCACGGATTCTTTGGTTCCTCCCCTCTGTATTCCCTTACCTCTTTGAATCTCACAGCGTCTTGTATTTCTTACACGCAAATTTTTTAATAAATGTGAATTAAATTTTGAAAATACTAATCACAAAATTCACTGGGATTGTCACATCCCAAACACCAGGAGTTCATGATTTTGAGCAAGGGTTTAGAAATTACAACCCATAGGCCACCTCTGGTCCACTTGCTGTTTTTGTATGTCTCATGAGCAAAGAATGTGTTTACTTTTTGAAATAATTCTTAGGGGCACCTAGGTGGTTCAATCGATTTGGTGGCTGATTCTTGACGTTGGCTTAGGTCATTGATCTCAGGGCCTTGGGATGGAGCCGCATGTCTGGCTTGACACTCAGTGGAGAGTCTGCAGGGGGGATTCTCTTCCTCCCTCTCCCTCTGCCCCTCCCCCAACTCACATGTGCTCTCTCATAAATAAATAAATAAATAAATAAATAAATAAATAAATAATCTTTCTTAAAAGTAAAATGATTTTTAAAAGTTAAAAGAGAATATTTATTAATATGTAAAAATCACGTGAAATTCAAGTATCATTGTATATAGATGCATTGTTTATCAGTACAGTGTCCTGTTTGTTTGTTCATAGATTGTGGCTGTTTTTCTGCTGCATTAGCAGACTTGAGTAGCAGCAACGGGAACCCAAATACCTACATGTGAGTATTTTACTGAAATATTTACTACCTCACCTTTTACAGAACAGGTATGCCAGTGACTGATCTAGATTTTCACCTTTATTTAACCACCTAAGTTTGATATCTCTCAAAAACAAGGGAGTCCAGAACCTGTAAGATTCATAGAATTTAAAGTCATGACTTGCCTCAACTATAAGATTCTTCTGTATTTCTCAGGTATATCTAGCTGAGCTTTGCCTTTGGAAATGTGCTATGCCAGAGGAGATGTAAGAGTTCAGGACATATATTACCATCTTCAGATGACCAGAATCAGGTAGAAAATGGATAATATGTATACTCTGAAGTCAGAATGTCTTTGCTTTGAAAAATCTGAGTGAAGTCTTCCTCAGTTGAAGGCAATAAAGGTAGGGACATGCATATCTACCCTTATGGTATATTCATCCTCCTGAAAAAGTTGTACTTAAAATCATTTTTAGTGAGTTGAATTGCTTCTATACAGGGAAGAATCTATGTCTTTAGCTCCCCCCCCCTTCTTTTAAAGATTTATTTATTTGAGAGAGAGAGGTGAAATAACATGGTAGGAGGAGCAGAGGGAGAAAGGAACTTAAGCAGACTCCACACAGAGCACAGAGCCAGACACGGTGCTTGATCTCATGAACCCTAAATCATGACCTGAGCCAAAACCAAGGGTTGGATGCTTAGCCAACTGAGCCACCCAGGCACCCTTTCCTATATATATATAGGAAAAAAATATATATATAATATATAATATATTATATATATTATATACAGTATTAGTTATTTTATGTTGCATTGCAGATCATCACAAACGTAGCAACTTGAAACAACATACATTTATTACGTCACTACTTCTGTGGATCAGGAGTTCCTGCAGAGCTTAGTTGGGTTTTCTGCTTCAGGATCTCAGAAGCTGCAATCAAAGTGCCGGCCAAAGCTGTAGTCTTATCTCAAGGTTCAACTGGGGAAGGATCCACTTCTATGTACATATGATTGCTGGCACAGTTAAGTGCCTTGGGGCCTGTTAGACTGGGGCCTTGGTTTCCTGTAGACTACTGGCCAGAAGCTACAATCACTTCCTTGTTATATGGTCCTTTGTGTAGAGAAGCTGACAACAAGGCTGGCAGTGGGGAGGGTCTTCCAACAAGATGGGTTATTATCTCCTGTAATGTAATTAGGGAAGTGACATCTCATCACTCTTTCCATGTTCCGTTAGTTCATGCAGTCACAGCTTTGGCCATATTTCAAGGGAAAGCGATACACAAGGATTCAGACCCTGGGAGTTGCAATAACCAGGGGCCATCTCAGCCACTCTCTTAAACATATAATCATATTCTTGCTCCGGCAGACTGACTGGGAATGTCCTCAAGGAGAGCTATGCAAATGTGAGACTTATAAGCAAAGGCCCAAAGAGACCTATTAATTTCCATGTCCTCTTTGTTTGATAAAAATCTTTTTCAATTTTTAATGATTAAATATAAAAACTTTTCTTATAGTGTTAAAGTTTGCCTGGCTGACCCAAATCTGTCCTCAACTTTTCTCATCTCACCACTGTGCATCCATCTATTCCAGAACTTACACAGATTGACAACCCGCTGTAGGGCACCTCTGGCTCCCTCACCATATTCTGAGTTCCTTGATGATGGCAACCCTACCTGGCACAAAACAGACTCTCAGAAAAGGTTTCCTGAATGTGTAAATGAATGAACAGATAAATTATTCAAACATTGCGTGCCTTTTCCCTTTTGATTCAACCCTTACAATAACCTAGTATGGTACAAATAGTAATTCCTTTATATATTTATCTTATATATTCTTCATATAAATTGATGCATTTTTTTTTCCCAAATACTGCATACTTAAAAAACATAGAGCTTACATAGGTTTCTCAAGGCCAGAATTCAAAACCAATGTTTTTGGTTTGAATTCTTTTCTTCTCCTAGAGCTGCAACCTGATTTTTGACCTCGTCTTTGAAATGTTGACCAACTGACCTTAATTCTAAGGACAATGTATGTCAAAGCATACGTTCCCCCTCTAAAGTGTGGTATAAAGAAGTAGGCTGGGCCACAGGGCATCTGGCCAAAGAGTTCTTTGATGGAGGTGGGGGGTGGGAAGGGTGGAAGCACTTATGGTTTTTTTTAGTCAGAATCCAGAATGTTCTGAAATGTACTAAAAATAAATTTATTTAGGCAGCCCCTTTGCTGGGATAAGGAATGCTGATTTTTTAAAAGAACTTGGGAGAGAATGTTTTGGTGAACTTGTATACGGTACCATAAATATTTTTACTAAAATTATAGAATTGTCTGTTTCCTTTCAAATTGCATCAGGACCCAGGCAAGAGCGATGAGTTTTTAATGTGGAAATTTCGTGCACACGTTTCGGCTTCTTCCTTTTCTTCTTCGACTTTGCCAAGTCTCATTTTATGTTTAGTAAAGATTGATTTATTAGTGCTTTTTTGGCCTACCTGATGTGTTATGCAATTCCTCAGCAAACGTGGGGACACAACCATCGGTTTGCAAACTTGTTTAGTTGTAGCCAAAAAGAGGTTTATTAGATTCAGTCTGATTTATTTACTATGCTGAATGGTTTTTGCGTAGCCTACAGCCTGAAGCCTGATCTTCTCTTTGCCCTCATTTTATCTTTGAAATTAAGGGAGAGAGAGAGAAAGAAAGAGAGAGAGAGAGAGAGAGAGAGAGAGAGAAAAGAAGGAAAGAAAAGAAAAAAAAGAAAAGAAAAGAAAAGAAAAGAAAAGAAAAGAAAAGAAAAGAAAAGAAAAAAAAAAAAGAAAAAGAATTAATGAGATAGAGTGAAATGTGTTTTGTTCCTTGGGGTAAAGAATAAAGTTTCTTTGATCTGCTGCTGTTTGGAAACTAGAAGATGATAGAAGTTACATAGGATGGCCCGAGAGAAAGGAAGCTGTTGAAGCCTGATTTTTTTCCCCCAATAAAATATCAGTGAGGCAGGAAAAGAGAACCCAATAGGATAATCTGAGAAAGTGAATATGCTCCTCTTGGTGACTGTAAATGGCAGAGGAAGGTGTTGAGAGGCGCTGCTGCTTTTAAGTGGAAGGCGCGGTGACCAGGGTCACTGTGCCTGGCCGCCACACTGTGGTTTACCCTCTGTGGAGAGACTTCAGATGTGGTTTCGATCCCATTGAGTATAATTGACATGAATGCCTGTTGGGTGAACGTCCCAGTAATATATCCAGCTTCTCCTTCTCTCTGGGCATTGCCAAGAATAGGCTCCAGTTCAGCACAGAATGAGTTTGCTCCAAGTTCTCATCAAACATAATTTCCACTTGTTTTCAAACTGATAAATCCTGAAAGGAGCATGTGCTGTTCACTTTGGTTTCCTGAGATGACTGTTCAGCTGCACATGTCTTTTGCATCTGCACAACTCGAGCTGTATTTATAATGCAATGTATCATCTCATGTTCAATAGCACATGTTGAGTGAGTCAGGAACCTCCTCACATTGCCGGGGAAGAAGGAATTTTAAGTTGTCGATCCATAAAAATGGGTAAGGCCCCCTTTTTTTGGGCTGTTGTGCACTGAATTATGTGCCCTCTCCCAGCCCCAATTCATATCATGAAGTTCCACCCTCAATATGTCTGCATGTGACTGTGTTTGGCAATAGGATATTTAAAGAAATAATTAAGGTTAAATAAGATCATTAGGGTGGGTGCTAATCAGATACGGCTGCTGTCCTTATAAGAAGAAGGGATTACAGAAACACAGACCGAGGGAGGACCATGTGAGGGCACAGAGAGAAGGTGGCCATCTACAAGCCAGTGAGATGGGCCATGGAGGAAAGCAACCCTCTAACACCTTGGTCTCAGACTTCCAGGCTCCAGAACTGTGGGAAAAGGAATTTCTGTTCTTTAAGCCACTCAGTCTGTAATAATTTGCTATGGAAACACAAGCAAACTAATAAAGGGAGTTAGTCTTCTAGTGAAGTTGCCCTCTTCAGGCAAAATTACTTCTTCTGGATGGGTTTTAAAATAAACCTCTTTGAGATGTGGCATGTGGGATCATTTTCCTACAGCATGGTTCATTTGTGTGAGTGATTTGACATGTTAACTCACGTGGTTGCCCTTGACTCTGTTGCTTACCAGGACTGTGTACCGACTCCTCTATGAACATAAGAAAGCATTGATAAAAATTCTAGAGGACAACGTTCTTTGAAGAGATTATATTGATGAAGATAAGAACAATGGGAGTATAAAAGAACCATTGTCCTAGTACCTGCATGGATAAGCTTAAATCATGTTACCTAAAAGCCTTTTCTCATAAATGAAGATGGCTACTTAATATAGAGTAGAAAAAGCATTAAGTAGATATATGTGAAATCTCTTCAAGATTATGAAGATTATGAAGTGCTACACAGAGGGAAATTTGATCTTTAGAATAACCTTGGGACATAATGGGGTTAGTATTATCATTGCCATTTTTCATCTAACAAGACAAAGACTCAAAAGAACATAAGAGATTTGTAAATAAAGTTATTTGAACCTCAAATTCAGGTATTCTGATTTAAAGGTTACCCATTTTTCTATCTACACTGACCCTGTAGCTTGTTCATTCAACAAGGAAATGAATGAAAAGCACATAGTGTGTATCTGTCCCTTAGAAAATGATCTCAGGTTAGATGAGATCAATATTGTTATTAAGCAAAAACCTCAATTAAGAAGCCAGATACAAAAAAAAAAAAAAAAAAAGAAGAAGAAGAAGCCAGATACATGAAAAGGATTGATCAGTTTTGGTTCACTCATCACTTGATGAGGCATCTTAATTCAAATATTTCTTTTGAAAAAAACAAACAAAAACAAAAAAAAAAAACCCAAATATTTCTTTTGGTAGGCATGCTCGATTAAAAAAAAAAATTTGAAAACACATTACTCTTCTTTATTAAGTATAGCATAATATTAAGTATAGCATAATATACATTACATATATTTATTATATTTATTAGTGATAATAAATTTCATTTTTAAATTTACGTAATAAGATAGACTATTGTGGAAAAGTGTGAGATGGCTAGAACCTATTCTGACCTAGATTTCTACCTGCATTAAGCCACTTTGATTTAAGAAAATTAGCAAATGCTATTCAGGCATTTGTAGTCAATAAAGTTTAAGATTAACTTTCCTATTTAATGGGACTGCATTGGGAACTTATTATGTGCCTGGCCCTATCATAGGCAACAGAAAACTGTATAACAAGAATAATATTTGAGGAAGTTGAATGTGGAGCAGTGAGAAATATGCATGGAAGGATGAGATAAGAAGAATTCATTAGGAGGCCTTGTGTAATTCAGGTTTGATATGAGTGTGATCATAATAACATTTTTCTGACTTCTGAAGAAAGTTTCTTATAGGCAGCATAGAATCGCATCATATTTGCAAGCCCATTCTAACAGGTTCTGTCTTTCAAATGCTGTATTTAGACATTTACATTTAATGCAATTGTTGATATGCTTAGAGTTAAGTCTACCATCTTAAATTCTTTTTTTTTCTTTCTTCCTTCCATTTCCCTCCCTCCCTGTTTGCCCTTTCTTTCTTTCCATTAGCTTATTTGAATCCTCCCCATTTTTTGTATTCCATTTTAATGTATCTATCGAGATTTTGATTTTACCTTTCTGTGGGGTTATTTTAGTGATTATTCTAGGGATTACAGTATACCTACTTAACTTTTGTCCCTATACTTATAATCAAAATTCTACCATTTCAAGTTGAATATGGAAACCTTATTATCCTAAAGGTTTTCTGCCATAGTTGTCAAATATTGCCTCCACATACTTCAAAAGCCCCAATTTTGTTTTCAACTATTAATCTATTTTTAAACCTCAAGAAGGTAAGAGTGCCTTTATTTCACCTTCATTATTATAGGATATTTTTTTGCTGAATAAAGATTCAGGGTTGAAAATATTTTTCTTTCATCATTTAAAAATGTTACGCTATTTCTTTTTGCTCATTGTGCTATCTGATGAGAAATCTGCAGGAATTCAATCATTGCTCCTCATAGATAATGCATTGTTTTTCTCTAAATTCTTTCAAGATTTTGTTTTTGCCTTTTGTCTTCAGTACCTTAATTATGATGAATATGGACATGAGTTTCTGTCTTTAAACTTATCCTTTTGGGGTCAACTCAGCTTCTTGAAACCATGAGCTTGTTCTTGCCAAATTGGGAAGTTTTTGGCTATTATTTCTTTAAATATATTTTTTCTGGCATAGCCTTCTTTCTTATCTCTTTCTGATAAGCTGATGACATGAATATTAGACTCTTTGTTATTGTCCTACATTTTCTCAATCCTTTTTCTCTCTGATGTTAAGATGGGATATTTCTTATTGGTTTATTTTCAAATTCATTGACTCTTCCCTCTATCATTTCCAAACTACCATTGAGCCCTTCCACTGAGTTGTGTTGTGTTGTGTTGTTTTGTTTAAATTTCAGTTACTGTGACTTTTCTAGTTTTAAAATTTCCACTTGGTTCTTCTTTATATCTTCTATTCCTTCACTAAGACTTCATATTTCTTCTCGTTTCAGAGTGCTTGTGGTTGCTTATTAGAACATTTATTTATACTACTGGTTTAAAATATTTGTCAGGTAATTCCAGTGTCTGTTATCTTAATTATCTGCATCTGTCAGTGATCTTTTCCCATGTGATGTGAGATTTTCCTAATTGGAGTATGCTGAGTTATTTTGGATTATGTACTATTAATTTTGAATAGTATATAATGAGACCCTGTATCTTTTTCCAGTTCTATGGAAAATGTTGATATTTTTGTTTTAGTAGGAAATTAACCTCGTTAGATTCAAGCTGAAACTTCTAACCCACCTTTTATATCAAGGCTGTGGTTCCAAAGTGAATTTGGTTTTCAAAGTCTTTAGAATGCTATTTGGATATGTCCCATGTGTGTTGTGGCCTGCTGTTGGTTCAGTTCTCAGAGTGCCCTATGACTAGAATAAGTTCTATGAAAACAGTCATGGTTATCCCAAACAGTTCACAAACAGTTTTATGGGGTCACTTTCCTGACCTTTAACCTATCTGTGATCTCTAACTCTCATCCTCTCTACTTTATTTTTGTTTATTGCCTCCATCCTCTTGGGATCACAGAGTACTAATCAAAGAGAAAAATTCCCTTCTCCTAGAATTTTCGTTCTTGCTGACCTTCACTGTTATGAAGATATCGAATTGCTTCAGGGCTGAAATGTAAAAGAATGAAGAAAAGCAGAAATAAAAACAGAGAGCGATTTCTGCATTCTCTCATAGTCAGTTCTCCTTCCTGGAGGCAGACCTGGCGGATGTCTACTCTAGCTTCTCTGTCTGTTCCAATGCCTACTCTGGTTTTCATGCTCAATTTCATTCAGATTGGAGGATTGTAAGAAAAACGTTTGTAACTTCACTATGGGCTCAATGGTACATTGAACTCTTGTCTCCCCTTCCCCAATTTATCTTCTACTGACTTTTCGTAGTTTTCAGAGAGCTGCTCCATACAATTTGTTCAAGGTTTGTGTCTACAGTAAATATAAAAAACAGAGTACTATGTCCTTACTCCATCTTACCTGGAACCAGAAACTTTGTAGGGACTCAAGTGGATTTCTAATTATTTTGTGTTTGGAGGTGACTGATTTAATATTAAATTAAGTCTGTGCAATGGAGCAGCTTCGTTTATACTAGTCACATAAATATTAGTGATCATGGCATATGTCACATGGTTATGAGATATAAAATATAGCAGACATCATCAATGCTATACCCATATGACTTCAGCATTTACCTTCCTATCACTGTAAACACCTGAGATTTTCTGCCCAAAGGTTAGATTCAGCTTGCACACAAGGCAAGCTGAGACCCCGGAAGAATAAATGTCTCCAGAATGAGACTTCCAACAATGACAATGTATTGGACAAATACCCACAGCACCCTTTTTCCTTAGGTGGCCAGTTCTGAGATTAGATCCTAAACCAGTCTCCTAGAGTTCTCCAGCAGGACTGAACTCACCTGCCTATAGTAATAACAAGCTTAATAACATATCCTTTGCTGGTTTTCTTTCTTTCTCACTCTCTCCCCTACTAGTGTTTCCTAGGAACACTTCCCAAACAAAACACTTAAAAAATATATTTTATTTATTTATTTATTCATGAGAGACACAGAGAGAGGCAGAGACATAAAGCAGAGAGAGAAGCAGGCTCCCCTGCAGGGAGCCTGATGCAAGGCTCAATCTCAGGACCCCAGGTTCACAACCTGAGGCCTCAACCACTGAGTCACCCAGGTACCCCACAAACAAAAGACTTTTACCCAAAACCTTGTCTTTGAAAACTTGACTCCCAGAAGATCCAAACTATGACTAACTTGAATAAGCTTTTTTTTTAAAGAAAAATTTCTGTATAAATTCAAACAATTTTGTTACAATATCATGAGTAGGTAAAATAAATGGATTGTCTTTAAGGAACAAGGGAAAATTCTTACTTTATAGATATTAAGAAGTTTCAGTGACAATGGGGATTTTATAGATAGTTAAAATATTAAATAATTTTTCTCTTATCAGAAACAAATGAATAAATCCTGATATATTGATATCCTAATATATATCCTGGTGTATGTCAACATACCAATACATTGGTTAAAAATTATCATAGATGTATTAGTAGTGAAACTCTCATTTGGCACAAAAGAATCCCAAATTTGATTCTAGACTAATGGTAACTTGGTTACAAAGTAGCATTGTGTGATGAGGCATCTGAAGATTTAGAAGTCTTGGGCATGTTTAGTTGTCTGTCTCTGGGCATATTTTTCATTTCTCTTGTATTCATTTTATTCGTTTGTAAATTCAGGGTGTTGGAGCAGCCTGGGTAGCCCAGCAGTTTAGCACCGCCTTCAGCCCAAGGTATGATCCTGGAGACACTGGATTGAGTCCCATGTCGGGCTCTCTGCATGGAGCCTGCTTCTCCCTCTGCCTGTGTCTCTGCCTCTCTGTTTCTCTCTCTGTCTCTCAGTCTCTCTCTCTCTCTGTGCTGTCATGAATAAATAAATAAAATCTTAAAAAAATTCAGGGTGTTGGACTTAAAATTTTGTAGTGTTTGACTCATGGATTTCTAATGGGTTTATGCTTGGATTTCTAAATTTGCTGGAATTATTGGATATATCAATCTCTGTTACTACCAACAATTAACAAGCTCTAGGGTTACTACGTACCTTACCATTCTGTTATTCCGTGAGGCTCTCTGAGATGAAGAAATTATTTTGCAAAGTTATCCAAAAACAAGTCTGAGGGCAGAATATTATTGATAAAAGTGCATTTAAAGAAGAAGATTGTAGAAATGAGACCAAGTCAAAGAGAATGTAGGAAGACCAAAAAACAAAAAACAAAAACACAACATACAAAGGTTGTAAAATATCTTCTTATGCCCATTCCCTTTGGTTTATTTAAGGTGATTTTGCAGAAAGAGCCTATAAAGCATGTGACAGTTTATAAATGACTCAGCCACAGGCAATTTCCAGAGATAATTTATTTATTTATTTTTGCTAATGAGTGAATAGTGAGTAAAGCCGCTGAAGTATCACATCTGTTAAATATTCTAGGTGCAAGAGCAGAAAAGAACAGTGAATATAATGTGGGAGTTGCTGAGCAAAGGGGACAAATAGTGCAATGACTCAAGAAGGAACAGGTGCACCAAGTTTGAGAGAGAGCAAGAAGGCCAGTATGACTTGTCAAGTGGACAACATGAAAATTCATAGAACATGGGGTCAGAGGGGAGGTAGGAGCTGGATCATGACGAAGGGCCTTGTAATTCAAGGTTTTATTCTAGTTCCCACTGGAGAACATTAGAAGTATTTCAGGCAAGGATGGAAATGATGAGATATTTAAAAGCTCATTCTGAATACTGTATAAGCAAAAATGAATTGGGGATCTACTCTGTGTAAGACATTGTCTTAGCTTCAGAGAGGAGTTAAGAGGTTCACAGTTGAAGAGACAAGGCAGAGGTGTGATAATACAATTATAATTTAGGATAAGAACTTTCTAAAGCATGTAAATAATTACCCTTAAAATAAATCCCTCCTTCAATGATTTATGTGTGTGTCACCCATGTCCCTCACACCAGAATCATCTTTATTTTAAATACTTCACACCACACTATATGACAATAGAATCTTGATTGGGATTTAGGGAGGAAATGAAAACACAAAACAATAAGCAAGCAAGGTCTCACATTCATTCATTCCTTTTTCTTCCCTCTGAAGCATGAGCATGGAAATTTAAGAGTTCACTACATCCTAGCTGGAATAGTCGAATTGGTGTAAGTAATAATAATAGTCATCACCCCTTGTTCATTTGTATTGCACTGTTTATATAATGCTGTTATGCTTATCCTTTTTAGTAATCCTTTTTCTTTTCAATACTGTATGATGGAGAAATAGAAGCAGACATTTTTACCTTCTCTACTTCGCTAATGAAAATACAGACACTAAATGGAAACTTTTTTTTTTTAAGATTTATTTTTTTATTTGAGAGAGAGCACGAGCAATGGGAGGGAGAGAGGAGGAGAGAGTGAGTGAATCTCAAGCCAACTCCCTGCTGCATACAGAGCCTGATACAGGGCTGCATCTCCAGATTCATTAGATCATGACCTGAGCTGAAATCAAGAGGCGAATGCTCAACTGACTGAGCCACTCAGGCACCCCAAAAGTAAACTTTTTAAAAGACAACCCAGGGTAAGAAATGAATTTTGCTTTGTAACATGGTAGGCACATATATAGCTATATATTGTACAGTACATATGAAACAAAATTTCATGGGACAGTACTTATCCTTACAAAGCACCCTCCTATTCTGTATCTATTGCAGGTTATAGTATTCTATTCCATTTGTAAAATGCTGATCACAACTAACTAAATTGTTAGGTTGCATCCCACAGTTTGAAAAACTTCAGATCAAATGTTTGCTCAAGATCATGAAGCTAGTAAATTGTGTGTCTGTGGTTTAAATTTGTGTCTCTGCATTCCTTATCTGATGCTTTTTCCATATAACTAACATATCTAGTTCTTCATTTTATCCACTCCAATCCAACCAGCAGACTTTGGCCATGTTTATATTCCTTTTTTTTTTTTTTTTAAGTATTTTATTTTATTTTATAGGCACACAGTGAGAGAGAGAGAGAGAGAGGCAGAGACACAGGCAGAGGGAGAAGCAGGCTCCATGCACCGGGAGCCCAATGTGGGATTGGATCCCAGGTCTCCAGGATCGCGCCCTGGGCCAAAGGCAGGCGCCAAACCGCTGCGCCACCCAGGGATCCCCATGTTTATATTCCTAAGATACAACTAATCACTTCAATTCTTTTCCTAAAAAAAAAAGAAGGCTTTAATGGACCCTCCCCCCACCTGTTGGATGCAGATATACAGACCCTTGTTTTAATCTTTAATAACAGATCTGTATTTAGAAGTGGAAGAGAAATCTGTGTCAGGACCCCTGGGTGGCTCTGTTGGTTAAGCGTCTGCCTTTGGCTCAGGTCATGATCCTAGGGTCCTGGGATCAAGTTTCACATTGGGCTCTTTGCTTGGCAGGGGGCCTGCTTCCTTGGCCTGCCCCTACTCTCCCTACTTGTGCTATATCTGTGTGTGTGTGTCAGATAAATAAATAAAATCTTGAGAAAAAGAAAATCTATGTCTATAGATTTCTAGCAGGTTTGTGGAAGTGCTTCCTGACAATCAGTGACCCTTCCCCCCTGAATTTTATGCCTGCTCCCAGATCTCCTTCATGCCTATTTGATGCATTATGTACAACATGGTTTTTTGCCATTCCCTGAAGTCATCAAACATACCACCATAGACTAGTAATTATTTACCTTTTGGATTTGTCTGTGAAGTAGAAGTTAGTTGCTTTGGTTTAAACTTACAATTGATATATTTCAGAACATGAAATTACATGACATAAGTGATGGTAGCAGGAAAGTATGAATACATAAGCAAGGTCATTGAATGAGGGGAAGTTTATCAAGGTAAAAGGAATAGTTTTCTCTTTACATGCTTGATTGTTCCAGAACATGAAAAATGATAGTAAGGGACAAAGTATGAATGGATATAGAAAGTTGGAAAAAGTTTGCAAAAAGGAAATTCTTATTTGTTTTGGTTTATAATACCTGCAAATCCTGAGTCTGAAAAGAAAGAACAAAAATGTGTTAAGGGGCGCATGGGTGGCTCCATTGATTTATGCATCCAACTCTCGGTTTCCACTCTGGTCTACTTTGAGATTCTCTCTTTCTCACTCTCTGAAATAAATAAATAAATAAATAAATTAATTAATTAATAATAAATCTTTGTTAGATATGTTTTAACATTTTGCCAAAATTGGCTCTGTTTAATGGGTTTATTTAAAGGAGGGGAAAAAAGCTGGTGAACTCTTTACTGCCAAATAAGTATATTAAAGCACAATTCAAACCATTTTACTCGGTTAAAATGATAAATTGTTCTTGGAGCTCTTAACAAGGGGGTGTAATAAGTTGGGTTTACTTCTCTAGTTTTATTAAGAAATAATTGACCTTCATCACTGCATAAATGCCTTAAACATGCAGCGTGATAGTTTGATTTACATATATTGTGAAATGATTACCACAATAGGTTCAGCCAACATCCATCTTCTCTACCTCCTTGTGATAAGAACTCTTAGGATTTACTCTCTCTGTCTTTTTTAAGGTTTTATTTATTTATTTATTTATTTATTTATTTATTTATTTATTTATTTAAGAGAGAGGGGAGGCGAAGGGAGGGGCAGAGAGAGAGTGAGAAAGAGAGAGAATATCAGCATACTCCAGACTGAGCATAAAGCCTGACACTGGGCTTTATCTCATGACCTTGAAATCATAACCTGAGCCAAAATCAAGAGTCGGATGCTGTATCCCACCCAGGTGCCCCAGGTTGTACTCTCTTCACACATTTCCTACATAGCAGTGCTAGCTGTAGTCAACATTTTGTACATTACATCCCTAGTACTTATCTATCTTACAACTACAGGTTTGCACCTTTTGACTACCTTCCTCCAGTAGTCCTCCCTTTACCCTCTGCCTTTGGTTATAAGTCTTTTTTCTATACTTATTTTTTGTTTGTTTGTTTGTTTAGATTCCATGTATGAGGTCATACGGTATTTGTCTTTCTCTGACTTATCTCACTTAGCATAATGCCTTCGAGGTTCATCCATATGGTCACAAATGGTAGGATTTCCTTGGTTTTTTAGGGCTGAATAATATTCCAATGTGTATATTTCTCTACAACTTCTTTATCCATTCGTCTATCAATGGACACTTCAGTTGTTTCCATGTCTTGGCTATTATAAATAATGTTGCCATGAATATGGGCGTTCAAATAGGTATCCATTCCATTTTTGAGAATAGTGTTTTTGTTTCCTTTGCATATATTCCCAGAAATGGAGTTTCTGGATCTGTGTTTTACTCTATTTTAAATTTTTTGAGGATCCTCCAAACTGTTTTTCATTGTGGCTGTACCAATTTACAATTTCACCAACAGTGCACAAGGATTTCCTTTCCTCTACTCCCACGCCAGCATTTGTTATCTCCTATCTTCTTGATGATAGCCTTTCTATCAGGCATGAAGTGGTATCTCATTGTAGTTTTAATTTGTATTTTCATAATGACTGGTGATGCTGAGCATCTTTCTATGTACCTGTCTGATTTTTCACATGTCCTCTTTGAAGAAATGTCTATTCAGGTCTTTTGCCCATTTTTTTCTTTTAAAGTAGGTTATTTGGGAGGTTTTGTTTGTTTGCTTTTTGCTATCGAGTTGTTGGTGTTCTTTATATATTTTGGAGTTCTTATCAGATTTATGGTTTGAAAATATTTTTTCCCATTTCATTATTTCACTTTGTTACTAGTCTCTCTTGTTCTACAAAAGCTTTTTAGTTTGATGTAGTCCCACCTGTGTATTTTTGTATTTTGTTTGCCTCTGTTTTAGGTGTCATATCCAAAAAATCATTACCAAGATCCATGTCAAGGAACTTTGTACCTATGTTTTCTTCTAGGAGTTTTATGGTGTCAGGTCTTACACTTAAGTCTTTGATCCATTTTGAGGTGTTTTTTTTTTTTTTTGATAGTTTTTTTATTGTCTGTGTAATCTGCCCAGATAACAAAGATTCCATATCTTACCATAATTACCTGTGATTTGTGTTTACTTTATCATGATTTTAATTATTTTCTAAAACATTCCTACTTGTAGTAAAGTTCTTTACAATCATTTTCTAACTATGTTAATTTTAAAATAGTTTAATGTCATTTTACTTTGATTAAATAAATAACCAATTACTTTTTCTCAGCCCCCCCTCCCTCATAAGCTTAGTTATAGTCAGGTGACAAAATCTCCTATGTTAACACATTTAATTTTGTCTTCTCAAGATCAGACCCTGAAATTAGGGTTCAAACTCAGGACATCTTTTACAACCTAAAACCCTTTAGGATTTCTTAGCCCCCCCTCCTCCCCCCCAGAAAATCACAGTGATTTTTTTTTCCTTTATCTTGTGAAAAGATAGATACTAGAAATATGATTGTCTCATATGTGCCATGCTTCTTAATGAACTCAATACCTTCATGAAAGCTACATAGGAAGAACTGTCAGATCAGAAGGGATGTTTCAGCCATTTCCAGATTAAGCTAATGTAACTAAAATACAATTATTCTGTATGTGTATAGATATATATATAGAATTATATATGAGTTAGGGACAAATGGGGTGGGGCTAGGCAGGGCTAGATAGGGGGCCACAGAATCAGGCTCACAAAAATCCCCAAAATGCTGAGGTATAAGGAAACCAGAGATAAGGGAACAAGCCAGATCACCCTGCCCTAAGGTGTGGGCAGGGAGGGTATCTTGTTATAACAGCTACTTGTAACCAACAAAAAAAATCATCAGACTCTAAAAAGGAAGTAAGCCATTAAAGATGTTATCACTAGTCCTTACTCAGTGGTGATATCAATGGATATGTTAAAAGGATTTAGGTCCCCTGAGTAGGCTCTCAATAAAAGACCAACCCTACAAGCCTCTGTGGCAACCCTGTCAAGACCCCTCTCACTCCAGAGAGCTTTCTCTGTGTCTTTACTTAATAAACTTCTATCCTTTTACTCCCCTGCATCTGTGAGATTTATTTTTTGACTCCGTGAGGCAAGAACCAAGCTCTCCCATATTATATATACATACATATGTGTATATATATATGTAAATATATATATATATATGTAAATATATATCCATCTATTTATCATTATATATATATAGTATGTATTATGGTAAAGCCCTAGATATTATTAATGCTTTCTCTGTTCATAATAAATATTCTTTTTTAAAAGTTTAAATTTAGAGATGCCTGGGTGGCTCAGCGGTTTAGCGCCTGCCTTCGGCCCAGGGCTTGATTCTGGAGTCCCAGGATCCAGTTCCGCATCGGGCTCCCTGCATGGAGCCTGCTTCTCCCTCTGCTGTGTCTCTGCCTCTCTCTGTGTCTCTCATGAATAAATAAATAAAATCTTAAAAAAAAAGTTTAAATTTAACTACATATATAACTATATATATAACTATATACATATATATATATGCATGTAGTTAACATATAGTGTAATATCAATTTCAGGTGTACAATTTAGTGATTCAACACTTCCATACATTACCTGGTGCTCATCACAAGTGCACTCCTTAATTATCATCACCTGTTTAACCCATCCCCCCACCCACCTCCCCTCTGATTACCATCGTTTTATTCTGTATAGTTAAGAGTTTGCTTCTTGGTTTGCCCTTCTCTTTCTCTTTTTCCCCCATGCTTTGTTTTGTTTCTTAAATTCCCATATTCTGTTTGTAATATATTCTTATCCTCAAGGAAAATACTAATTACTCTCCATGAAATGTTTTGTAACATACTCCAGTAGAATTTTACCTCCACTTTTATATTTTTGGTTATTGTAATAAATTAGTCACAGCCTCTCATATCACTATCAAATTAGTTTTTGTTTTCCTGTGGTGCTTGCCTGAAGTCTCTACTATAAATTACAGAAACTTGTATCTTCAAAAGAAGAATCTCAGAGTCTTGTAAAGAGATTATTTGAATTTATTATATGTCCAAAAATAGGCTCTGGGTACAGGTTTCTTAGCTAACATTGCTTAGACAATTTTCAGAAAGCTTCAGCAGTCTGACTCAGGATTTCCAGTGTTCATTTTAGTCCAGAAGCAGACATACTTCATGAAAGCAGACCATTCACTCTCAATATCCAGCACATGAATATATTACATAGAACATAATGAGCTAATAAGAAAAGCTTACTTGTTTATATGTAATATAGTTTAGCACTATTTTTTAATATTCATGGATGAAGGAGAGGTCTTTTCTCCTTCTTTGTATCACCCTTTGGATATCAGTTTAGTAGGCATTTGAAAACTGAAATAAAACATTTTTAAGTGGTGTTACATCTCACTGTCTCTCATAATTCAGGAACGAATACTTTTACTGAGCTTCATAAAAAGCTGTCCTCATTTATACCAGGTCACAACTTGACAAATGAATTGTGCAACCAGGATCACACAGGAGTGCCATGTTTGAGAATGAGTCTCATTTAATCAGGTCTGACAAGCCCAGTATTTAGAAACAAGGATTGACTTTATATGTGGAACCAATGCCTATAAAATTTTTCCAAGAACAGGGACCTGGACTTGGCTCACAGGTAGGAAAGGAGCCACTTCCTGGAAGGTCAGGAACTTTAGAAGAATTTGCAAACTGTAAGAAGAGAGGAATCCACCCAAATTCATAAGTACTGTGAGTGAAATTTGGTGGAGCAAATGCCTTGGGCTAGGTTTCCTAGCCTCCAGATAGAGAAGTAAATGAGACAGGCTTAAAAGTCTAATTGAGATTCCTTGAGAAATTTTCCAAACAAAGCAAATTCTTTGGCAATTGTGTTTACTCAATACTATAAGTTTCTAGATATTCGTTATAAATTCATGGAGAGTTATACAGTTAGTTTATACTCTTGCTACAGGCCAAATGTAGCAAAACTAGCCTTTCTTGGTCAGAAGAATAAGCTTCAAAGATTATTTATGATCCCAGGAGCTGGGTGGGCAAGGGGGAATGCTAGAAAAATAATCCAAATAGTCAAAAAATAATGTAAAACTTAAAAATAGGCAAAAGAGATTACTGGGAATTCTTTCAGAGAAATGCTAGGCTTAATTTTCTATTGTCTGCTTATTTTGTACAGGCCGAGATGAAGGTGTAGATTTTTGTCCAGTAACGATCCAAATGACTTCTGACCACTGAAGTGGTAATCCCCAAAAGTATAGTTCCTTGTATGGCATTAACCAGTTTTGTCCCTGATTCAACAATCTTATCTAACTTTCTTTTATTAATTTTTATATACCTATGTGTGTACAAGTGCATAGGAACACATGTGTCTGTACTTTAAATCAGTCACAACATCCCATTTGTGCTACCCATTAGTTAATGATGAATAAGTTAGGGTTTTTTTGTTTTGTTTTGTTTTTTTATTTTTTATTTTTTTAGTTTTATTTGTGTGTTCATGAGAGACACACAGAGAGAGGCCCTGCAGGGACCCTGATGTGGGACTTGATCCCAGGACCCCAGGATCATGACCTGAGCCAAAGGCAGACACTCAACCACTGAACCACCCAGGTGCCCCTAAGTTAGTTAATAATGAGTTACTGTTAAATAAAATGCTTGACATGTATTTATATTTGGCCTTTGTTTAGTGAATGAAGAATGCATGTCTATAGAATTAGCTTACTTCTTTACATATAAGGTTGCTTTCTGGTCTCTATAGCATAAAATCTTTATGTCAGAGATGAAGGAGTAGAGATAGTATAGTTTACTAGTACCAGGAAACAAGTAACAGAAGAACAAACTAGAGACAGTAACTAGAATTCAATACAGATGGAGGATTTTTTGTTTGTTTCTTAAAAAGAAAGATGTGTGGATTGATATGCTGGTGGCTAGGTAGAAAGACCAAATGAGGATTTGGAGATACAAGAATTAGAGAAAGAAATTGTTGTAGACATGAATAGAAATGGAATAGAACAAAAAAACTTCGGTAGAAACTTTGACTAGAAGGCTGAAGCTGTATGGAAGTAGTGTACAGAGTACTAGTGGGTAAGTAAAAGGAATTATGAAGGGTAATAATACAAAGAGAATGAAATGTGGCAATCAGCATGATGGTAGATTTTCTCCAGTTGCCCAATACTGTTCAAATAGAAAAACAATAAAAACAAGGATTAGGTTTGTGGGTTTTTTTTTTTTTTCACATTGATAAATTGGAAAAATATACAGAGGTCCTGGGACCAGCAGTCACATGAATTTAAAGACCATATGTAGTAAGAATGAGAGAATTCAAAGTTGGAGAGCTATGATATGAAATATTAGAATAAAAAGTAAGAATATGACAAATGTACAAGTCAATCATGGAAGTGAAGAGGTTGTTGAAAGAGCAAAGATGAAGTAAACGTTCAAAATTTAAGGAAATACAAAGCCTTTAGGTTTACTATGACATTTACATTGATATAGGCATCACCTACTCAAAGTTGGGAGTATAGGATCTACTAAAATTTAGATGACTAGAAGTCATCCATGAAAATAAAGTGAATGATTTTATTAGTAAAGAACTTGATAAATGTTCATAAAGAAAATTTGAGAGAAATATAGATGAATAATTTAGTCCATAAAGGAAAAGAAGGCTTTTGTTTTGTTTTGTTTTCGAGGATAGAAAGTCTCTGGATAAGAGAAAACTTACCCTAACTTTGAACTATGTGTATCCCATTCTGTGTGAATAAACAAGAACCAAATACAAGGTGGGACTTCCTAAAAAGTGGGATCCACAGGAGGGATCCAGGTTTCAATTAGGTTCAAAAGAGGATGGAGCAGATTGTAAAGGAGTAGATATTATGAAGTAGTTTGTTTATAAATGAAACAAGGACTTTAGAATTTAGGAGGTCCTACAAATGACATGGTTTTAAATCCTTAGTCTTCATTTGCCAGCCAGTGAAAATTACTTTACCCTTGAGCCTTGTTTATCTATTCACACACATACACACACACACACACACACACACACACACTCACAAAGGTGATAATAACATTCACCTCATGTAAAATACTTACCCAGCACTTGACATGTGATTAGTGCTCTGTAATTGTTAGGTAGTATTTATACCAAGCAAAGGAGAGCCATAAAGGGCCATCTAGCCAATGAGAAACAGAGCCAAAGGAAAATAAAAAAGAGAACGCATTCCTGCATTCCCTAAAACTAAGAGAAGGGAAAACAAATGGTTAACTAATAGTGATCACAGTCCAGCAAAAGAGTCTCCCTCAGTTGACAATGTTTTAGTGATTTACAAGGAAAAAAGTATTCTTATCAATAACCTAACTAAGGAAGCTCCCAACTTTCTTAATGTTAATACATTGCTAGAGGTAAAAACAATCTTAACTTGACAATGGCAAGACCTCCAATACCTTGTAGGTCCTCTTTAGCATACAAAGTTCTTTTGAAAACCTTTCTTTTTCCTTTTCCCCAACTCCCAAGTAAATAATCAGAACCCCTCAGAACCCTGGGGCAACTATTTCTGCCCAAAGATCCTGTCCCCGTGCTTTGATAAAACCACCATTTTGCATGAAGATGTCTCAAGAATTCTTTCTTGGCCATCAGCTCCAGACCTTATCTACATTCAAAACTACATCAATAGGATTTGGCAAATAGTTGTCATGGTTCCACATGGTTATGTGGAAGAGTGGAGATAAAGGAGGGTGTCCAGGCTTTAAGCCTCTGAGTTAGGGACAGATAGGGCTAGGTAGGGAAAGGTAAGGGAAAGGCCCCAGAGTCAGGTTCCCGTAAATCCCAAGAACATTGAGATGCAACAGAGATAAAGCAACAGAAACAGAGATAAGGAAGTAAATCTGGCCCCTTGGCTCCAAAATGCTAGGGAGTATCTTCCTTTGATGGCTATCAAGTCATCAACAAGACTTAAAATGGTCATATGTCATTCACTCAAAAACGGCACAAGAAATCTCAAGTTCATCAACTCCTTAGTCAGGTTTTCCATTAAAAAAAAAAAAAAGCCCTCAGTGGCAACCCTGTTGGGACCTTTCTCACTTCTGAGAGCTTTATCTGTATCTTTGCTTAATAAACTTTACTCACTCTCTTTTTTCACTTTACTCTTTTTTCACTTTACTCACTCTCTTTTGTCTGCGAGATTCATTCTTAGACCCTGTGAGACAAGAACCAAGCTCTCCCTTATCACCTCCATGCCTAGAATGGTGATGCATTGACAAAAGAATAAATTTAAAAGGAAGCTCAATCTGGGAAGGAGGTGTGGAGATTCGAGGATTACTTCTGTTTCAAATATAGTGACTTGGTTATGTTAGTTGAACTTTCAAGAAAAGATATCCTATGGGCAGTTGATTCCAGAAGTTATCCAGTGGGCAGTTGGAAACATGAGACCAGAGATGAAGGGTTGAAACCGAGACTGGCTAAATGCTCATAAGTTCACTTACTCTTCCTATGTACACAGGAAGATTGTACTTCCCAGCAGTTTGTAGTCATGTGACTAGTTGGACAACAGAATGAGGGCAGGAATGAGGCACTCCATTTCCAGGTATGTCCTTAAAACTTGTGTATCATTCTACTTCTTTCTCTTTCCCTGCCTTGTGAATGACTGGAAGTGAAGTAAATTGAGATGGCTGAGACAAGTGTGCAAAGAACCCATATCCCTGAGTCACATTCAGGGACAGAGACACCTTCAGTATGGACTATGACGTAAGCAAGCAAACACACTCTTATTGCTTTAAGTCAATGGTATTTGAGGGTTTATTTCTACTTGCCCTAGAGTGACTAATAACATAGTCAAGATTGGACATCTACATAATCATTTTCTAGTCAATTACATAAAAATGTATGGGCTGACTACCTCTAAATTACTTGGGGCAGGGAAGATGCTTTTGAAGCTGCATATTCTGGGTCCTAAACTAACCTGCTGGGTGGTTTTTTCTGTTGTTGTTGTTGTTTTTTGTTTTGTTTTGTTTTGTTGTTTTGTTTTTTTTTGTTTTTTTAGATTTTATTTATCCATAAGAGACCGAGAGAGAGAGAGGCAGAGACACAGGAAGAGGGAGAAGCAGGCTCCATGCAGGGAGCCCAATGTGGGACTCAGTCCCGGGCCTCCAGGACCACGCCCTGGACCCAAGGCGGCTCCAAACCGCTGATCGACCCAGGCTGCTCTGACCTGCTGGTTTTAGAAGCTCCAGTGAGGGTCTCTTGAAATTTTATTTTTAACAAGAAGCCTCTGTGACTCAGATGAACAAATGACTTATCTAGGAAGATAATGGAAGACATTAACTGGAGTAGATTATCAAGAGAAAGGGAGAGAGAAAGTGAGGTTGGAGATGGAAGTCAAGGGCCAAGATAATGAATTTGGAGGATACCTGCACCTATGTAATGGAAGGAGGAAAATAGCTAGAGATAATGAAAAAATATATATTATTATAGTGAAGAAGGTAATGAGTGTGGAGGCCAAGAAAAATTAAGGCCATTCCACCTAAAGTTTAGCATTAGCACTAGTACAGCCATCTTAGGCCCCTGTGAATTAGAGCTGAACTTTACCGGAAAAACTGCAGAATGTCGTAGGCAGGGAATCCCATATCAGAAAGACAACAGAGCCCACGCCCGTGGTAGAAAGTCCCATATTAGAATGAGAACAGAGCTCAATGCCCTTGAAAGCCCCATATCAGAATGTAAACAGAACTTGAGAAATTCCTCCACCCCTTCTGAAAATCCCCTAGACCAGCCTATAAAAAACCCAGCTGTAACCCACTTCGGGGTCCAAGTCCCTGCTCCGCTGTGTCGGGTTTACTTGGACCCAAGCTCAAGCTTGCTAATAAACCCTCGTGTGCTTGCATCGGTGTCGGCTCCTTGGTGGTTTCTCGGATTCGCAATCTGGGGCACAACACTGAGGAAAGTAGAAGACAGGAGAAGAGAGAATTTCAAGGACCCATAGGTAGTCCTCAATGTGAAACATTTTACAGCAGTGCTTCACAAACATTAATGTGTATATGAATCACCAGAGTATGTTGAAAACCACAGAGCCTAATTCAGTAGGTCTGAAGTGAGACCAGAGCAAGCTCCCAGGTGATATGGATGCTGCAGTTCCACAGACCACACCTCGAGCAGCCAGACTTTATAGAAATTGATAAAGCCCAACAAAGAATGAGCCATTGGATCTTCTAACTAGGATGTCAATGGTAACTTTTAACAAAGAGATCTTTAAGATGGTAAAAGAAGAAGCCAGATGGCATGCATTTAAAGAATGTGTAGGTTGTAATGAAATGGACACATTTATCTTAGACTATACTTTCTTTAAAAAAAAAAATGGAGGCTAATGAAGCAAAAAGAAGCACACAAGGGTAGGAAGTTTCTGAACAGGAAAATTAGTTAATATAATGTTGTGGGCTGAGACAAAGTAGTACTTGCTGATAAAAAGCAAATAGGATATACATTTACCATCAACTGCTTAGGAAGATAGAGATCCAATTTTGCTTTCCTTAATAAAGAATAAAATAAATTATACTTTCTCCCATATTATGAAGACCTTAAACTATTTAGCTATTATTATCTTATTTCTATTTTACATCTTTTTTTTTTCCATTACTTAGTTGCATATTGCTTTATTTACCTATTAGATTATTTGTGTTTGTTGGTGTTTTATATGAGCATTGTCTAGAGTTACCCACATATTTACCAATTCCTTTCCCCACCATGGCTTCTTGATAATTTTTTATTTCCAGGTGGGTGCAATATCTTTCTTCCTGAGCAGTTTTGCTGCTCAAATGTGATGATTGGATCAACACTTGAGAGCTTAGTAGAAACATAGAACCTCAGAAACTAGACCAAATGAATCTGAATTTGCATGTTAACAAGATTCCTAGGTGACATTTGGCACATTAAGGTTTGAGAAGCTCTAAGTAGGACCTGAGATGTTACATTTCTGGCACCTTCCAGGTAATGATCATGCTGCTGACTCTGGTCCAAGAGATAGTTCGCAGCAAGACTTTAAGTTCATTTAGTACTATTTGCTGGTAATAAGTAATTTTAGGTTTTTTTTTTGTTTTTTTTTTTTTTATGATAGTCACACAGAGAGAGAGAGAGGCAGAGACACAGGCAGAGGGAGAAGCAGGCTCCCTGCTTAGGAGCCCGATGTGGGACTCGAGCCCGGGTCTCCAGGATCGCGCCCTGGGCCAAAGGCAGGCGCTAAACCGCTGCGCCACCCAGGGATCCCTAATTTTAGGTTTTGATGTCTGAAAGTGTCTTTATTTTATGTCATCTTGGGGTTTGGGTTTTTTTTTGAAATATAAGTTATTTATTAATCAATCCACTTACAAAGCAGGTGGCTTAATGCAAGCTTATTGACATCTTCACATATGATCCATGGGAACATGTCTTCCACATATAGACAGTGATGTTACTGACTGATGCATTTGCAATCTGGGGCATATTAAGCATATTTAGACAAATAAAATTAGGCTATCCTGTATATGAAAGTATCTTGATAATATGCATCCTGAAGTGGATTAAAACTTTCTCCAAAGGAGAAATGTTAGTATGTTAACTTAACTTTATATTCTATATTATGCAGTAAATCTTAACTATAGAAATTAAAAATTTTAAATCAGTGATCGACTCTTGGTAATGTATGAAGTGGGAGTCTAAAACCAGAGCAACAGTAGGTTGACAGTATAATTTGTGCCTCACAGTATCTGCAGATTTACTGTTTTCAAGTTGACACATAATCTGAGGTGTCAGAAAAAAGAGAGTGTTTTCTGATTCTGTTTTCTGATTTCACTTATTTCTGTTGAGAAATTTTCTATTCCTATAACTAATTGGCCTTCCTTTGTAGGTGACCCATTGTTTGTTTGTTTTGTTTTATTTTTTACTCTTGATGTATTTAACATGTTCTCTTTCTCTTTGAAGTTGTGTAGTTTCTTTCCTAAGGTTTTGCGAATTTCTTAAAAAAAAAAAAAACACTGCTTCAAATATATATTTGAGTCTGTAATCTGAGGGCTTGAGTCTTCAAACAATTCTGAAATGATTTTAGTTATTTTCTCTGTGAATATTTCTTACCCCATGCTTTCCCTATTCTCTCTTTCTGGGGTACCTTTTAAACATTTGATGTAATGTCTTCATGCTCCTTAAACTTTCTTTCTTATTTTATGGATTTTTCCTCTTTGTATTGCATTCTGAATAATTTCTAGATACATACCTTCCAGTTCACTAATGGTCTCTTCAACTGTGCTTTATCTTCTGTTTAACTTTTACACTGAGTTTAATTCCAATGCTTATCTAACTATGGCTTCCATTGTTATACATCTACCTGGGTCTTTTTTTTTTTTTTTTTCAATACTATAACATTGCTTCATATATTCAGGCCCATTTTTAATTAAATTATTCTAAATGCATTTACTTATAAGTCTGCCTCCAAAAAGTCCTCTACTGAATATTTTTGAAAGCCTAACATGTTATTTGTTCAGGATCTTGCTTATGGAGGCTAGTTTCCTTGAGTAATACTTCTCAAATTTTAATATATATTTGAATCATATGCACATATTATCAAATCACATGTTTTGACTCCATTGATCTAGGGAAAGGCCTGAGATTCTTCATTTTTAATAATCTCCCAAGATATTTTGCTGCTCTTGGTCCACATGCCAGTCTTTACACAGGAAGTCTTAAGCATATTTGATTATTTTATCTTACTAAGTCTAAGGGGGATTTATGTGGAGAAATTTTATGTGACCTGGTTTGAAAGTCCCTCTGAAAATTGTTCGTTTTGACTTCTGTCAGGGACATTAAACTGGGTCTATTATGTGTGTATGCATGCACACATGCTGATTTTTTTGTGACCTGTGATCTTCAGGACTGTTCAAGTAGGATGCATTGGCATACCAAATCTTCGTTAAGCCTGTACTATTGTTATAAGCCCTCAGAAGAGAATTTTCTCCCTCCCTTCCTCTCTAATCCAGAGCCAAAACAAACAAGCAAACAAACAAACAAACAAAAAACAAGATTCCATGTCACATCTCTTGGCTGATAGGCAGATATTTTCTGTTGTGCTCCTCCATAAATGTGTAATCTTTCAAAAATCTGGATTTCATTTGAAGATGTCAAGTCCTACTTCCCACCTCATATAGTTCCAAGACCTTCTCTCTCTTCCACTTTATTCATAAAATTCAAGTTCTCAGGACAGTTAGACAGTAAGTGGCTACTTGTGCTTCCAGCTTTCTCTTCATTTTCTGACCTTAGGGAATGTTTCTTATATTTGCCCTAGTATTTCTAGGTGTTTCATATTGGAGCTTATTTCAAGATATCTAGTGTGTGCTGTTTTGGAATATAAATCTGTTAAACATTTACAAAGATTTCTAAACAGAATGGTTAGAATGGTGCCTAATATTAATAGCTAAAATACTAAAAATCTAGAAAGTCTCAATTCTAAAAGACTCCCAAATAAGTGAAGTTTTATTTTATTTAAGATTTTTGTCAACGAAACTTCACCGTTATTACACTGAACTTTTCCCTTTTTAACCAGTTGTGTTGGCGTAGTATAGACACAGCCTGAATCATCATGAAGGATGGAAATTGGGTTTTAATCTATAAAAAGCTTAAAAAAAATGAGATGTGATGCCATGGAGACCGATGATTTTTTTTTTCCTGTCTCCTAGGGGAAGATTCAGAACCAAAGTGATGAACAAATTTAATTTCAGATTACTAAACCAAAGTACAGGTATGTCAAGTGTGAGCGTTTGCAAATGTGTCTGGCTCTGATAAGTAAGACACTCAGAGAGATCATTTTACCAGTGCTTTATTCCCATTTCAAGATAATAAACTGGCTAGGAAAACAATTGTGTAGGCACTTTCTATCTCTCAGACGCCTTATTTCTTTAAATTGTTCTACAAAATATAAAACCCAATTTAAGTAGCAAAGTGGCCCCCTGAACTTGAAATACCCTGAACAATCATGAATGTGGAATATGCTGGGATTTAAGGACCATCAAAAGTAAAAATAATGCATCCAAATGGTCTAGAAGCTTGGAAGAATGAAGAGGCTCTAGAAATTCAGGCCTCAGACTTTTTCCAGGATGTCCACTGTTGTGTCAAAAGAGGCCTTAGACCCAGGGAAAATTCAAGCAATCTTTGGTAACAAAACAGAATCAAGAGGTAGGGGAAGCTATTCTCTAATAGACAGGGGACATACTAATAGTAGGCCAAACTCTAAGTGATAATTTTAAGTATAGCAAGAGTAATATAGTCCCAGATAATTGTTTATT
This sequence comes from Canis lupus familiaris, assembly GCF_011100685.1. NCBI lineage: Eukaryota > Metazoa > Chordata > Mammalia > Carnivora > Canidae > Canis > Canis lupus. The sequence goes on from NC_049230.1 coordinate 10,365,496, forward strand.
CATGCCTGAACTCCAGATGAGTTGGAGATACAGAGATAATATAGCACAGTAGTTAAATACACAGACTTTAAAGGCAGTGTAACTGGCTTCAAATTCCACCTTATGTGGAATGTGATCTTGCACAACTAATTTTCTGTGCTAAGCCTCGGTTTCTTATCTGTACAAGAAAGGTAATAAACCTTATAAGATTATTGAAATCATTATGTCACAATCATAATACAAAGTGCTTGGCACAGGACTTGGCATCTAGTTTGTGCTAAAAGATGATGATGATGGTAATGTTGATGGTCGTATGGTGGTGGCATTGGGGTTTACCTAGGGTCTGGACAAGAAAGCTGGGGATTGGCTACTGCTTGTGCATTTGATTGTTTATCCAGTTGTTTATCCACTCATCAGACATTTAATACACACCAGATGCAGTTCTAGGTATCTAGAACTTGGGAGTGTTAACCAGAAAACAGAGACTAATACATACTTTTGTAGACTGGCCAACAGAGTGAAGTAGAAAGACAACAAATGAGAGGCTCATCATCATCATAACCCACTAAATCCACCAGCAGTAAGGCCACTTCTAGATAGCACCACATGCTTAGATTGAATCCACTGATCATTTCCTCACTTGTCACTACTCACTTAAATATGAAGCTGGCAGTGGTGGTAACAATTTATGGCAATAAGTATTACTGAAATATGATAGACTGCAGTTAATACTAAATTACCTACTCTTCTGCCAGGAGCTTGACTCTTTCTGATATTCTGGTACAAAACAGAGTGCTTGGAGTCCAATGCTTACATCTAAGTATTGATTTGACCACATCATAGTTGTAGAAACTTTAGCATGTGAACTTTCCCTCTGATCTTCAGTGTCTTCATTATATTCAGATTGTAAAGTTAAATGAGTTCATGGGAACACAAACAGCATAGTATAGTAGATAATAGTGGGTGTGTTGGGTATTTCCAGCTCCTCTCTCAACCGTGTTTCACCCAAGCCATATAGAGACCGCATCAAAGGGCTCCATTACCTCTTATTTCTTTCTGGTTGAATTTGTCTAAGACGAGGTTCTGGGTGGGGTTGGGGGGTAGATAGCAAAGTCCTTAGCTCCTCATATATCCTGCATGAACTTTTCCTGTAACAAAGTTCATAACTACCATCAGAGGTCTTCTTGGCATAGTTGGCTTTCTAATTTCTGGCAGTTACTATCTTGCCCCCACCCCTAACGTGGCAATCTGTCCCTAGCCCTAGACATTAAAAGTAATAACCCCTTTATGAAAACTTACTCACAACTTCCCAATTTGTTTGTGCCTCTTGTTTCCTGCCAGGATCTTGATCTGTTCCTGGGCTCTGCTGTTTCAGTCTGGATTCAAATCTGCCCCCGTCTCTTCATAGCCATATGAACTTTGGAAAATTAATTGACCTCTCTAGCCTCAGTCTCCAGGTCTCTTGCTTTGGGGTCCAGATTGTTGTAGAGACTGTGTGGAGCATAATCAGCATTTCGACATGAAAATGATCAATAAGTATAAAATATTTTGTCAAATCTCTTTATTATACACATGGAAGATTAGTTAATGCCAATGGTTTTATAAGTTAATGACAACAACCTAGCTTGGCGCCCCATTTGTTGTTGTGGAAGAGTTAGGAAAGCACAATTTTGCACAAGAAAATAATATCACCCTTTAAAATAAATTACAATTGTCATGGGATTTGTGGATAGGCAGCCTCCAAGATGACCTCCAGCAATTCCCATCTGCTAGTGTTTATGCTTTTATAGTTTCCTCTCCTGTTGAACAAGGCTTGCCTGTGAAATCAATAGGACACTGCAGAAATGATAGTGTGTGGATTCTGAGTCTGGGTCATCAAAGACATTGTGGCTTCTTGGATCACTCATTCTGGGGAATGTCAGCTGTCATGTCATGAGGATACACAAACATCCCTGTGAAGAAATCCATGTGGCAAGAAGTGACACCTCCTGCCAAAAGCCAGAACAAGCCAGCCAACATACAAGTGAGCTCTCCCCAAAGTGAATACTTCGGCCTCCGGCAAGCCTTCTGATGATTACAGATACTGTAACATCTTGACACCACTTCATGAAAGACCCTAAGCCAGAATCACCCAGCCAAGCCATTCCTAGGTTCCTGACCTGCTGGAACCATGTGAGAGGGTAAATGTTTATTGGTATTTTTAAACCACTATGTTTTGAGGTAATTTGTTACACAGCAACAGATGGCTGATTCATTTTCCTGTTTCCCAACATATCTATTCAATACTCAGGAATCTGTGCCTTAAAGAAGCTAAGCCCTGAACTTCTTGATAAGAATTAATTTAAATGTTTGAATCTCATGGGAGTCCATATGCTTCAATCTACCATCCTAATGAGAAAAAAGCAGCATTGTTTTTCATTCTGACTTCTGAATGATAGACCACTTCATCCTGGGCTGAATTGAGTCTAGCTCTAAACAGAAAACAGCTTCTGTTATCAACTTGGAGAGCTCATTGTAGAATGTAATCGGTCTTGGACGTAGGAAAGCTACTTGATGAGTTTAATACTGCTCTTACCTTTGCTTCTGTTCCCTGCACGCACTTTATTGCACCATATAATCATCTTCATTAATGTGTAAACTTTTCAATAACGTATCCTTCTAATCTTGTCACACTCTTTCTTATATGCAGTTTGGACAAAGCCTATTTAATCGGCCTCTTTAATTTATCCTTTAATCTTCATTCATAAATCGGTTGCCTGCTCTTCTTCCCTGGTTATTCCAGTTCTTTGAACTCATTCCAATTGTATCAGGAAAAAAGGAGTTCCCTACCAAGCAATGTGGTTTGACCAGAACACTATCTCAGCCATGCACTGAATATCAGCTGGTAATACCATTCATTCATTCGTCCAGGCAAGGTAACTCTTAAGAATGGGAAATACTGGGTTTTCTTTGTTTGTTTGTTTGTTTGTTTCTTCTTCTTTCTTTCTTTTTTAAAATCTATCACCTGGGCATCCTGGGTGGCTCAGCAGTTTAGTGCTGCCTTCAGCCCAGGGTGTGATCCTGGAGACCTGGGATCGAGTCTCACGTCAGGCTCCCTGCATGGAGCCTGCTTCTCCCTCTGCCTGTGTCTCTGCCTCTCTCTCTCTCTCTCCCTCTGTGTGTTGCTCATGAATAAATAAATAAAATCTTAAAAAAAATAAATCTATCACCTGCTATTGAACGTGTCCCAGTAAAGCATGCTGAAGTCACCAAATATTTAAGATAATGAGCCTAGAACTCAAGATTGCCATTTTGGATCAGTGAAAAATGTAAAGTAAAAAGTAAAGATTAACCAGTTCCCTATGATATCTTTTAATTTTTCAACACCTGCCTTATAGTTTTTTTTCCAAACATTGAATTCAATGCTATTTTCCTCCCCCCCCCAAAATCTTTCTGATGTTATTGTTAAAAATTCCAAGTGCTTAGCCCATACCTACATACATTGTCTTTGCACTGTTCCATAAATATATATTTTTCAGATCTTTTACTTGATTTGGCTTGGTTCAGAATATTATGGCTGCATGGCAAAGTGATTTAGAATTCAGGAGCCTTAAGCTTTAATATTGTCATTCCCACCAATGAGCTCTTATCATGTGGGATATCATTTACCTTCTGTGTCTTTCAACAAATCATAAGCAAAATGACAATACCATTAACTCTCCCTTTCTCAAGGAATTGTCAGATAACCTAAGATCTCTTATCTATAAGTACTTTAAATATAATAGCTTCAGAGTTTTCAAAGTCTTGAAAAAGCCTACGATGCTGAAATAAAAATCCAGTTACATACACAGGCTACTTACCTTACAAAAGAGATAAATGAGATTAGAAACATAGCAGGAGAAAATAAAGATTAGCACACATGTTCAAGTATGTTACCTCCCATGTTTTAACAGCAAATGTTTATGTTAGGCTTCAAGACTAAAGTGTCCAAATTCATATCCTTTTTCACAATCAAGAATATGATTTCTTTTTTTTTTTTTTTTTTAAGAATAGGATTTCAAATAAAAAGAGGAACCCCATGTCCAAGGGTTAGAAAAAATATGTTTCTGTGTGGTGGGGATTCCACTTCAAAGTCCTAGATCTGCATCAACAATCTTCAGAACGTTGTTCTTCAATTTGAAAATCCTTCCTGACAAGTGGTAGGCAGGTCACTTTTGCATGCTAAGCTGACTCGGTGGTTTCATGATGATCCTTGATGCATGCAGACAGCAAATGAGACGCCTGCCATTCAGAGAGGGCTCACAAGTCTTCTACAGAAATATGTTGGCTTCTCTGGGCTCATTGTCTTCTTTAAGAGATGAGAGTCATGCTATAGGCAAGATAGATTTTTGAACTGATAATCAGATGACCATGCATAGACTTTAACATCATGTAACATCATGCCTGGGAGAAAGTAAGGTTTTGATACATAATGATAATAATTTAATTATAATCAATTTTTTCATCCTTTCTATAAAATATTGAAAACTGTTAATTCATGAGAAGTATCATTTCTAATAGGACTAACATGATCCTCCCCATGATATAATCCCTGAAATTGTCCTTTTAAACGACAACCATCTACTTCTTTTGTTCACCCCGGTGCAAAGAAGGAACATGACTTTCATACTCATGGACTCTTATCTTTATACATTATTTTTTAAAACTCCCATGTTCACGTTAGCTTCTCAAAGGATAAGCATAAGTCGGAAACATAAGGGAATAAGTAGACAAAACAAAAGGAAGAGGAAAACAAAAAAGCCTGAAGTGTAGGTAGATCTGGACTGAAGAGGAGAAGATAAAATGAAACCAGATGGAGATTTATACCTTTTTTCTCAGTGTCTCTGAACTGAGCAGATAATCAGAAACATTTCCTCAATGTTGGTTTTCTAATCTCCTCTGTCACCTTCCACCAAAATATTAGGCCAGACAGAGGCGTTTTTGCACTCCTCATCTTCTATCACCTTTTGCTTTAGAGAAACATGCACTTTCATGAGCAAGCTCTAAAATGATCACTGAAAGAAGCTGAGTAAATATTTTCAAGATAAGCCTGGAGGTCTTACTGTCTCTAAATCATCAACAGGCAAAGAGAGAGAGAGAGATAGGGAGAGGCAGTTTCCTATTCAAACATGTTGCTTAAGAGCTAATGGGAGTATTATTATGATTGATAGACCAGAATCTTTGTCTTCAGGAACACTTAATGGGATAGGAACTGACCAATATTTACATTGGAGATGAAGCCACATTTTATTTCATCTGGGGTCAAATATTACCGAATGAGAAATACATTCCTCAGATGGATGCAGCCTTCACTTCACCCCAATCTGTGTGTCTGAGAGTCCCATGAAATCTCACAACCAATCTCCATTTGTAATACTCTGAAGGTTCACGTTTCAGCAATGAACGAGGATCACGAGGCTGCTTCAGTTGTAGGGCAGGTGGGTAGCAAACCGTAAGGGTGAGTAAAGCATATAAGTCAAACTTTGAAAACTATGAATGCTAGCAACAGCTTCTCTATGGCATGAGTGCACAATGTCTATAAAGTAAAATGGTCACCACACAAATCACAATGGGGGGCCAAATAATTTTTTATTTTTATTTTTATTTTTTTAAAGATTTTATTTATTTATTCATGAGAGACACAGAGAGAGAGAAAGGCAGAGACACAGACAGAGGAAGCAGCAGGCTCCATGCAGGGAGCCTGACGTGAGACTCGATCCCAGGTCTCCAGGATCAGGCCCCAAGCTGAAGGCAGCGCTAAACCGCTGGGCCACCGGGGGTACCCCTGGGGGGCCAAATAGATCAGATGTATGGAAATAACAGCAATGTGGTTCTGCCATTAATGATGGTGACTGAGGGGGGAAAAAGTGTTAATTATACAATTATTCCAGTCAATAACCAGATGATTTTCTAATTCTAGTTTGATATTCTGATATTTAGAACAGGGATTTTTTAGATTCATGACTCTGTGAGTGCATTCTTTTCCTTTCTGGTTTGTGACACTTCATTAAAGTGTAGAGAACCAGGCAACCCTTGATATTAAATAGAAAGAGCATTCCAATGAGAACGTTGGAAGACCTCTTGAGGTCAAATCCATGCTTTTGGCTTGATAACCAACTGCCCTAAGTCAAAGAGAATGGCAGCTAGCTCAGGACTAATGATGCTCCTACACTGACTCGGGTTGAAGACTGGCATCCAGCTGTTGCCTATATTCTTCCTTAAATTCCTTGTTTCCCATTCTTCTTTACAATTACTCCATGCAGGATTTTACCTTTCTAATTCTACCAAAGCTACTCATAGCATAATCACCAGCGACATCTGTTCTACAAGCTGTGGACAATTATTTTGCCCCAGTTGACCACTTCCTTCTCCTGGGTTTTCAGAACATTATATTCACCTAGCTCTTCTCCTATTTTTCTAGGATTTCCCAGTGTCTTTGCTTATTCCTCTTCATCTTCTCAGCTTCTAAATATAGGCATGTTTAAGGGTCCAGTTTTGGGACCTCTTTTCATCTAAAACTCCCGCAGAAATGTTGCTGTTGCTTAAATTTATATCCCAGCCAAGACTTTTCCCTGGGAATCTGGACTTGTACTTCCAACTACCTACCTGAAATCTCCCCTAGGGCACAGAATAGAAATCTCAAACTAAGAACGTCCAGTGTTCTAGCCAACACTGGACGTTCTATGTGCTAGCCAACATCTTTCCTACCCTAATAAATGACAATTCTTCTCCGTCTAGTTGCTCAGCCAAATATCTTGGGATCATCCTTGACTCTTCTCTTCCTCCTATATATTGCATCTAATAGCAAATCTTATTGGCTTTGACTACAAATTGTACACCAACTGTGACTGTTTCTTAACACCTCCACAGCAAGCACTGTGGCATCCACATAATCTTTCTGTTTTCTGCAAGAAACCCCTCTCTTCCAAATCTCCCCGCTTTGTCCCTATAGTTTTTTCCTAAATACAACAGCCAAGAACATCTTTGAAAAATGTATGAGATCATATTACTTTTCAGCGGAAAACTTCTGGTGCCTTCTCATATCACTGAATAAAAGCCAAAGTCCTATTGGGAGCTGCTCCTCTCTCTCATCTCTTCTTATTCTTGTTCATTCACAGCAGTGACACTAGTCTCCTGGTTCTTCCTTGAATATGCCAGGTATACTCATGCCTCAGGGCCTCTGCATTTGCTGTTTCTTCAGCTTGGAAATCTCTTTAAGGTATCTGCGTGGCTCATTCTCTCATTTCCTTCAAATCATTATTTAAGTGCCCCTTCTCAATGAGGCTTTTCCTGAGATGCCTGTTTAGAATTTTACCCCAAATCCCTACACTTGCAAACCTTATCCCCTTATTGATCTTTTTCCATAGTACAAATCTTGAACTTAAATGTGGTTTAAATTTACTTATTTGTAAATAAGTAAATAAATTTACTTATTTGTCTCGTGTATTATTTACCTCCTCCCACTAGGATCCATGCGTCATGAGGACACAGATTGCTGCCTGCTTTGCTCAGTATTTTATCCCCCAGTATGTAGAAAGTGCCCAATGATATTTGCTAACTGGCTGAATAAAAGTGAAATTGAGGTTTTTGTTTGTCACTGTTTCCCTCCCAATCTCTTTCACAATCTAGTCCCTTTATTACAATATTTGGTGGCACATTTTCCTGTCTTAGGGCACCTGCTGCTCCCATGTTCAAGGCCAGACACTTCAACATCCTATACATCTTAACAGAAATCTCTACCTGTCATTCTTTACAACTGATCTCATGGTCCCACCCTTTTCCCTAAAGGCCATGAAATCAACCCATGTTCAGTTGTTAATTGAAGATAGATTGAATGTAGAGTCCTTCCTGTGGGAATTGACATTTTAAGAGTGATTCCTACGAGATTTAGTGTCTGTAATCCAAAGTATGTCTATAATTAGGGATGCAGTTTTACATGGGAATACAAGACAACAGATGTCAGAAGGGGTGCATTGTACAGTCCTCCTTCAGATCACTTGTATTGTTATCACAAAAACTGAGAGACTTAAACGGGGTTTTATGGTGAAATCTCAACTTTTAGTACAGGCTAGCCAAATGCCTTATCCAGATGATACCTTTCCAAAAATTAATCAGTTTTCTACCTTTTCTGCTCCAGTGCAGGCAGTGGTATTTAACCATCTCCTGATGGTTTATGCATCATAATGCTTCTGGATGCTGAGTGGTTTATGCGTCATAATGCTTCTGGATTCAGTGTTCTACACAGATTCCCACTGGTCGAGCAATATCCATAATGCAAACTTGAACGGGCCCTTTAACAGATGAGGAGGCTCATTTTCCCATTTTATCTGCAGCAGAGGCGATTTATATATTAAACAGAAGGATCTTATCACTCACAAGACTGATAAATCCCTTTAGGTCCATAAAGTTCCAGAAGGACTTTCCATTAGGATTAGAGCTGAAGCTTTTCATACATGGAATTTGCTTTAAAGAAGTTGCCTAACCCTAAGCTGAAAATATTTTGAACAAGCAGGAATGGAGTAAGATCTGACCTTTTTTCCCAATGTCAAACTCAATCTCCATAGCCTTTTTCAGCTCACAGGCTAGTCTGACCCTTTCCAGCCTAGTGGTCATGATGCTCACTCACCCTGAGGCCTATACACTGGGCCGTGTGCCCTACAGGGCAAGTCATCATGTGCTTGCAGCTCTTTTGAGTAGAGGCTCTTAACTACACACTCTGCAACACCATAGGGTCTGAATCAGGCTTACCATTCTCCTAAGACCTCAAGGCCACTTCTTTTCCCCTATATAAATCATTATTTCTTCAGGACACAGCCAGTCACCTAGAGGATGCTCTATTGCCTCTTCATGACATTTTCTATCTATTCACTTGTTACTTCATGCATTAACTCTGTAGTCTTGCTTTTCCATTCCCTGAGCCTTCATGATCCTATGAAACTGGAATATTCATTCACACAGGTAGCTTGTTCAACATTAGTCTCCCAGTGCTCTGACCTTCTTAACATTCTAATAATTTCCACCTTCTTAAAAGACTCCTGTTCATCACAGTATTCTGAAGAGTTTCTCCCGAAACAACTCTATTAACTCTGATCCTTTAGACTTGAATATATTCTTCCTATCAACTCTCAGTTTTCATTCATGAATTCATTCAACAAATATTTACTAAATATCAACTATATAACCCATGGATATAAAACAATGAACCAAAGCCAAATGCTTCCCATCTTCATGGAACATGTTTTCTAGTGGAAGAAGACAGAGCCACCTGAAATGATAATAATAATATTAAATATCTTTGTAAAGTGGTATAATTATAAACTGAAATAAATAAGAAGAGAATAAAATGTAGACCTTACAGCAGGGAACCGAAATACAGCTTGGAATATAGGGAGAGACTTCGTAGATAAAGTCACTGTTGAATTGATCACAGGATGACTAGGACTTAACCAGACAAAAGTTATCTGGCTGGGGGAGAGGCTAACTTCTCTCAAAGAATAGTGTTTACAAAGCCTCAATTATCTGGAACATCATGGTCACCGAGGAGGTGAAGAAAAACTGGAAATTGTGCATTAACACATGAGGCTTCCTCTGTCACTCCTCATGCCTTGTGTAGACATGTTTCCATAGGTTATCACTTTCCTTCAACCTAATGAACTTCACTTAACATTTCTTGTGATGCAGTTTGGCTGGCAATGAATTCTATCGCCTTTCCTTTCTAGAAAGTCTTTATGTTAAAGAATGTTATTTTACAAAATATAGGACTCCAGGCCAACAGATTTTTGTGTTCTTATTGTTCCTCTAACTCTTCAAAGATGACAGTGTTGGTCTCCTAGGTTTCAGTACTTCTGCTAAGAAGTCAACAGACTTTCTTGCCTCCTGTGTATAATGAACCCTTGTCCCATACTTTCAAGGTTTTATTTCTCACTTTTTTTTTTTTTTTTTTTTTTTAGCAGCTTATGTTGTGTCTTGCCATGATTTGTTTTCCATTTACTTTTCCTGGGTTTTACTGAGCTTCCTGAATCTGTTAGTTTATATATTTCAGCAAATTTAGAAAAATTTTCATTTTTGTCTCTAAAGATACTAAGCTCCTTTTTCTGGTGCTCCGATTACACAGACACATGATTGTTTGAGTCCCATAGGTCATTGAGCCATAAACCAGGGCAGGTTTTTACCTCTTTTTCCCCCCTCTCTTTCTGCTTCATTTTGGATAAATTTTATTGCTCTCACATTTATGGATTCTTTTTAAGTCATAGAACTTTTATTATGCAAAAGCTAAACAAAACACAAAAACAAAGCAATACTTTGCTGTACCTCTGGAATCTTAAAATCAAGTCACTCATTCTATCACGTTTACTCCAACTCTACATATTATCCTTTAGTGTTAATCTTTTTCTGACATTTACATCCATATGTACTGGGTGTAAATCCTACTCTATATATTAGGGAGTATTATAAAAATCATAGTTCTTCTGTTTTATTTTGTCTCTTTTTTTTTTCAGTTTTTCCCTTATATTTCCATCATCTAATATTTACAAAATAAAGAAGAGAAAAAGAAAAAATCACAATCTGACTACCCAGAGACTACTCACTTAGAACATTAAAAATATATATATGTAACATAAAACTTACCATTTTAGCCATGTCTAAGTGTAAACTCCTATGGCATGAAGTACATTTACATTGTTTTGCAACCATTACCACCATCCATCTTTGGAACATCCTCAACTCAAAGTCTGTATCCATTCCATATGAACTCCTCATTGCTTCCTCCCCTAGCCTTTGGCAACCATCATTCTGCTTTCTGTCCCTACCGATTTGAGTAGTCTAGATACCTCATATAAGTGGAATCATATAGGGGCACCTGGGTGGCTCAGTGGTTGAGTGTCTGCCTTTGGCTCAGGGCATGATCCTGGGGTCCCGGGATTAATGAATAAATATTTATTTATTCATGAGAGACACAGAGAGAGGCAGAGACACAGGCAGAGGGAAAGGTAGGTTCTCTATAGGAAGCCTGATGCAGGACTTGATCCCAGGATCCCGGGATCATGCCCTGAACCGAAGGCAGATGCTCAACCCCTGAGCCACCCAGTCATCCTGGAATTTCTGTACTTGTTAAGGCTGAACAATACTAATTGGGTTTATATGCCATCTTTTGTTTATCCATTTATCCATCAATAGACACTTGGGTTGCTTCCACTCTTTGGCTACCATGAATAATGAATGCTTCTATGAACATGAGTGTACAAATATCTGACTCCCTACTTTCATTTCTTTTGGGTAAATGCCTAAAAGTGGAATGCCAGATCACATGATAATTTTATGTTTCATTTTTTTGAGGAATCAAGGACACCGATCTTTAATTTTGCAGTGTCTAACCAGCTAAACAATATATTGAGTTTTTTTTCATTCCAGTATTATATTTTATACTTCTATAATTTCCATGTTTCTTTTTTTATAATCTTAATTTTGCTATAGAGACCTTAGTTTTTTTCTTCATTGTCTTCATATTTTCTTTTAGCTTCTTTAGTATGTGTATAATTGTTCTTTTAAAGGTCTTTCTAATTCCATTGTCTTATTTCTGAGTCCATAGTTATTGATTTTTATTTTCCTTAGGGTCACATTTATCTGCTCTTTTGCAGGCCTACTTACTTCTATTATGATGGCCCTTGCCATGGCTTTCTTTTTTATTACCTGACCTTGAGTTTCTTGAACTTCTTGGATCTGTTAGTTTATAAACTGGGGCAAATTTGGAAACATTTTTATCATTAATGTAAAGTGGACATACGGATATCAAGTTCTTGAGCATTTGGATTTTGTTCCCTCTTTGTTGAGTTTTGTTCTGGTGAGGAGTTTATTTTCATATCGGTTTGATAATTTTAAGATGTGTTTTCAGACTTTGTTAAGGTATATCTAGCTATGTCCTTCTCCTGTGTGTAGACTCAAATCTACTGAATGTTAATGCTGTTCAACAAGATTTCTTCACCCTAGATGGTAGGAAATTAAGGTTTCTCAGCCTTGCCCAAGCTCCGATCACTGCCTAGCTCATAGTTCCACAATAACTTGTCTTTACTCAGGAGTTGTTCTTTGCCAAGGCTCATGGAATATCGTTGCACACACATACAGTTTAGTGTTCAGCAAATCCTCAGTGGGATCCCTATGCAGATTTTAGGAGCTCCTTCCCTGCATAGATCTTCCTGTCCAATGCTGTGCTCCAAAAATTCCAGCTGTACAACAGTAGCCCTGAATTCCATCTCTCTCTTCAAATCAGCCAGCCCATTGTTTTCTGGGGAGGCTTCTGTCCTGCACCACACTGCAGAAAATGCCACTACGCAGAAAGCTGAGCAATCATCGTGCTCACCTCATCGTTTCCCTTCTTCTGGGATTACAGAACTGCACTACATGATCCAACATTGAAAAACAGTAATTTCATATATTTTGTCTGGTTTTATGGTTGTTTATAATGGGAGGATTAATGCAGTCCAGTTACTCCATCATGGCCAGAAGCTGGAACCTCTCCTTTATTTTTTCATCCTTGGTTTCTGTTGTCAGCTTTATAATTCCACCCTCTTCTCAAATGTTCTTCAGGGTGTTATCTTTGGCCTTCTCCTCATTTGATTCACTCTCTAGGATGATCTCATCTGCTCCGTGGCTTCAATTATCATTAATATGTTAAGGACCCCTTAAATCTATATCTTCTGCCAAGCTTCTTTTCCTTATGTTTTTGAATATTATATCCAATTGCCTATTGGAGTTTACCAAGTAGAAGGACTAAGACATCGCCAAGTCACTGTCCAAAACTAAATTCCTCATCTCTCTCCAAAATGGCCTTTCTTCCCATATTGCCTATTGCATGAATAAAGACACGCCATTCACCAGGCATTCAAACCAGAAATCTGGGGTTTATCCCAGCTGCCTACTTCTCTCTAGTCCTTTATATCCAATCAGTTACCAAGTCGCAGAGATGTTACTTCTCAAATGTTTCTCAAAGCCATTTTCTTCCCTCTAGCTTCATTGTACTCTCTTAACCCAGATTCTCCTAATGTCTTCCATACATCGCAGCAAAATTCTCCTAAGAGCTAATTCTTATACAACATTCACTATGCCAGGCACTGTTCTAAGCACTTTTGTGTACATTAATTCCGAATCCTTATAAGAGCTGTATAAAATACTATTTTTATTACTGAAGAAAAAAATGGGATATGGAGAGAACTTCCCCAAGGGTTACACTTCTATCAAGTGGTAGAACTGGGATTTAAATATAGGCAGTGTTGAGGCTTCTGGGTGGCTCAGTTGGCTAAGTATGAGACTCTTATTTTGGCTCAGGTCATGATTTCAGAATCATGTGTGAGCTGCATGCTTAGCCTGGAGTTTGCTTTTCTCCCTCTCCCTCTGTCCCTCTCCATCCCCCCCTTTCTTTCAAATAAATAAATAAATCCTTAAATATAGGCAATCTACCCCCAGTGTCTTTGGTTTAACCTTTGGTCTACACTGCTTCTCACACTGATTTCTTATCTCCAAATCTAAAATATATCAGAAATCCACATTGACTTTTTTCAAATGGGAATTTGATCATTTCTCTCCCTCCCCATTAAAATCCTTCAGTATATATCACTTAAGGTACAATCCATACACTAAATTCTCTATGTGTTCTACTCTAATCTAAGAACAGAAGGTCTTCACTTTCTGTGCATTTTCTTTCCTATAGTTAGTTAACCTTCTTTCATTATAAAGTCTTCTTTTGGGATAAATATTTCCTCACATCATTTCCCTTACCTACATCTAAGTGTCAAGCTCACACTTCATGTTCCCTTAACACTGTGGTTTTCTTGATATTTTACTATTTATCTCACTATTTAAGTCACCTGCTAGACTTAAATCTCTAGAAGGGCAGGGACAAGGTCTTTCTCCTGCTGTGTTCTGTTCTCAACGCAAGCAAAGCACCTGACATAGTCTGAGTGTCCATTACATATTTGAATGGAAGACTGAGTGAACAGAAAAATACATAAAACCAGCTGCATTCATCTAACTCAAACTTCTATAATGACTTTAATGTTGCCACTAAGAAAAGCACGAAGCACTAGAAACTGTAAGAGGAGACTGCTTTCAATGAAAAGAATGAATCATCCACAGTTGAATTGCTTTTAGATTTCAAAATGCCAGCCTCCTGACCTTCAGTATATTTGAATGGCATTATGTCATTAATTCTTCACAGAAAAGCATTTGTAGTGACAGCAAACTTAGAAGTAACAATTAGGTTTTCTAGTAGCAAATCATCTTTAAACATGGAGGATCAGAGGAGATGACAGAGGTGGTTTGAAACCCAAAAGCTACATGGTGATTTCTCTGTTTACAGAGAGATTTGGGAAGCCACCACTGAAGTATTTCTAGTAACGTGTACATTATCTTCATCTATCTCAAAAAGGTTTCAAAACCCTAGTGTAGAATCCTAAGTCATGATCTAACTCTCCAGCCTCAGATAAAAGTTAAATCACTATGATTTAGTTATACAACTTCTCTCTTCTGTGTGACACCCCACCCACACTCCTCCATCCTACCACTTCAGCCCTGTGAGTGTAGCATCTCCCTCTGTCCTTATCTCTGTATCTAGGAAAGCTCAAACTCATCTGGCTAAAAAACTCATAAAGGTTTAAAATAAACTTTTTTTTTGTTCTAAGAATATGAAAGATCCAGGACTGTAAATTCTATCCAGACATATTGTTTTTATAAGGGAAATTCAACCAGCAGGTAACAAAAATAACTTTGCCTCTGTTTACCTCTCCTGAATACCTACACTTCTTTCCCACATTGCCTTTGGTTTTGGTGAGGAAACATGGAAGAACAAAAATATCTGTTAGGGGGTCTGGGTGGCTCAGTCAGTTAAGTGTCTGCCTTCAGCTCAGGTCATGATGCTAGGGTCGCCCTCGTAGTCATCAGGCTCCCTGCCGAGCAGGGCATCTGCTTCTCCCCCTGCCCTTCCTCCTGTTTACTTCCCCCCCCCTTTCTCTTAAACAAATAAATTAAAACTTTTTTTTTTTTTATAAAAAGGTATCTCCTAGGAAACTGATGAATCATCTTTCTTTTTTTCTCCCCAGTGGTATCTATTCCCAACAATTTCCTACCATTTATAATAATTTGTTATTAATATGAATCTTGTGATCTTCAGGCACCAACTGCATAGGGAGGTAAATAGATTAGGTTTCTGAAATTCTATAGTTCAGCATAATTTATTGACAAAGCTTGTTTCCCCTGAAAATCTTGGTCATCTCTACACTGTCTCCACTACCTGGTCACAAAGAAGTTGTCCTTTGCTCTCTCAAGCATTGGCTTTTAGTCTTTTCCCACCTTTTATGGACACAGTGAAATATTGCCATGAACAGACTTCTTGGCAATGTGCCTAACTTCTTATACTTTCTCCTCCCTTTCTAAGAATGTTTGTGATAATGAGATGATTACAGGTATGAAACTTCAAATAATAGTAATAAACCTTGTCCAACAAAGAAGAATAAAGGGTGACATTTTACTATCCCTTTATGTTAGGATTCCATACAGTTTTTATTACTTTAAAGCTGATATCTCCACCATTGCAGTGAAAATATTTTGGGGCCTTTTGAGTTTATAGAGATCCTAATGAATAAATACAAGTATGTAAAAATATGCCCTTGTTTTTGACACTGGATGAATAGTTATTTTACAAGATGAGTAGGTAGGTCTCCTGTGTTGTGTTTTTTTTTCCCATATAATTATTATCTCAGAGAATATACTTACTAGCTTTGATAAAGATACAGTTGTCCTATCAGAGCCTTTTCACTCTTTATTTGTCTTGCTAAAGGAAATCTCCCTTATAGCAATGGAAACTGGGTTCTTGTTTAAAAAACTGCCCAGGATTCTCTCTCCTCTGCTCCAAGGAGATAGAACTAGCTCTTATCTAGAACTTGTTTTTCAGTACATTTATATTTTATTTTCAGAGCTGCTGTAAGCAAGCAAGTCAGAGCTACTTTTGGTCAGCAGTTCTAAAACCAAACAGATCCCAGCTTCCATAATTCATACATACAATATTATATTTTAAATAATTGTATATGTGTGTATCTTAAACAGGAGTTTTTGCTTAGAATCAAAAGTGTCTCCATGAGAAACTGAACGCTCATGGAGCATTTTTTTGTGTGACTCTGAGATCATTTCTTATATTCCATCTCATGCAGTGTCTGTTCTATAGAGTGAGGGGGCTGGACTCCTACCTCCCTTCATTTCCCAAGTTCTTTTATACACAACCCTTCATACACAACCCTTGTAAAATGTTGGCATATGATATGTTGAAGGCACAGGTATCATGTGATATGCCCAAAGTATATAACACAGAAATATAATATGTCTTAAGTCATACTCAGTATGTTGCATTAAATCCTTAAAACAAAGTTTATCTAGACTCACCTTACTCCTTCTATTTGAACCCATAATTATAGGATTCTAAGCTGTGGAGTTAACTTACTCCCAGCCCTCATTTTGGTCACAAGGTGAAACCTAATCCTCTCAAACTGTGGAATACTAAAAATCACACTAAGGCAGAAAAATGCCAAAACAAACATGTTTTTAACAGATTCAGGGAAAGCAGAAATAAAGTGGTGTTTTCCCCAGGAAATTGTCTGCACTGTCCAAAGCCAGTTCCAGCAGGTTTTTCTGGCCTGGCCTTTTGACCATCAGAATGGAACCACTTTACTCAAAAGAGAATTCCAAAGTGGCTGGGAGTGGGGAGACAGGCAGCGCTTCTCAAAGTCCTGCTTGCTGAGGTTTCAAGGCTTTTCCCCTCCAAGGAGTCTCTTCTACGATGTCTCCTAGTTGACTTGGCCGACTTAAAATCTGTTGTTTTAACAACCACATCTCTTCTCCCCAGGGTCAAGTGCCTGGCTGGAATAAGAGAATACCTACGTAATCGATTGTATTCCCTGGTTCATTTCTGCATGGGGTTGGGAAGTGAGCTAAAAGTGATTTGGTGGCTAAATCTCCATGGGTGCTTATATAGGAGGTTATCATTCACGCAATGAACAAACCTCAACCAGAAGATCTTTTTCCATGTGCTTGTGTGGTTATGGAACATGGAAGTTCTTCCATGAAAGACACATATATTTGGGGAGATATTTTATAAGAAAAATACATTTGAAGAGAAACATAAAGATAAAAATGCAATTATATAAGAAAGGTCAACAACGAACTCCTGGGCCTGCATAAGCTTTATTTATTCTGTAGGTAATCCAGAGTATATTTTAAAATGCTGCTTTGCCTCTATCTGCTGCCCTGATCATCGGAGACCTTATTCCTCCACTCTCCACTCCACCCAGTGTCTCCTATCCTAGCATAGGGCTGCTGCGTGCGGGGCTAATCTATTTTAACATTAACATAACTTGGAAGGTAAATCTACGGCCCCCCAAAATACATTTTGTAAGCAAGAGCAACTCCAGAATTGACTCCTGTTTGGCATTTTCTCCATCAATATTCCTCCCTATCCATGTAGGTAAATGACAATGGATATACACAAGCGTGCATGTGTACTTTTTTGCGTGCATGAGGATGGATCTCATCATTCAAGAGCACAGCATGGGAAAGTACACATTTAGTTCTAGAGGAAACATTTAAAGCTATACATGAAAAACGGATGTGGTAAATCAGTCCCCCAAGGGAATTTACCTTTTTCCCAACTGTTCCACATAAAAGATGTCCCAAAGATATTCAGAGAATTGAGTGAGTGAATGATTATTCCAACTAATGGTTGGATGAAAGATTCATAGCAGCTGACAATAGCTTGTTTTGGAGTTCACCTTGCAGAGCGTGTCTGCCTAGGTAGGAATCCTTTTGCTAGGAATGCTAGTATCCCAAAAAGAGAACTAGGAGATACAATTTATGGGCAATTTGATTTCTTCTTACAGTTTGGGATACAGAAACCAGACAAAGCCAAGCAAGCTATTCATTTTCTTTCTGCTAATACAAGTGGGAAAGGTAATGAATTGAGGCCATGTGAAGCTTTCTTTGAACACATGCAAAAATCTGAATGAAGTAGGAAATTGAAGAACTCAGACTTATACTAAACGTGATTCACTTATTTCAATACTATTAAAGTATCACTGGAAATCTGATTGAACAGCCTATACATTGAGCTTGAGCTTAAGGGACAAAGGCATGTGTGTAGACCATTCCCAAACTGTGGGTTTGTGTTCCCTCCATTTCTTTGACATTACTATCAAGACATCATTCCAGGGGCTCCTGGGAGGCTCAATCAGTTAAGCATCTGCCTTCAGCTCAGGTCATGACCCCTGGGATGGAGTCCCATATCGGGATCCCTGCTCAAGGGGGAATCTACTTCTCACTCTCCCTCTGCCCCTACACTCCCTTGTACTCATGCTCTCTCTCTCTCTCTCTCTCTCAAATAAATAAATAAGATTAAAAAAAAAAAGACATCATTCCACTCTGAGTTGGTTAGCTAAGCCACATGGGAGCCTGAAGTTTTCAATCTTAAAATTCTAGAACACTAATGGTAAAATCCTTAGAAAATATACATGGACACCATGAATGAGACATGATTGTGAGCACAGAAGCCTGTGGCTCTGCCTTTTTTTTTTTTTTTTTTTTTTTTTTTTTAGTTTTGCTGCCTGCTCTTCTGCAATATCAACTGTATAAATCAACACATGTTGTACTTGCCAAATAGGAAGTTATCGAGACAGAAGCTGCCATTCCCGTTTGTTGCAGAATATCCCATTCAGTCCCAGGTCCCCCAAACTGGCCAGGCAGGCTTTTTCCTGGCAGGCTAACAGAACTGTCAGTAGCCCTTTCCCTCCTGGCTCTCTCAGAACCTCCACTCCCAGGAAGGAAACAACCACATTTTTGCAAAAGATTAAGAAGCCCATTCTACTATGTAAAATATGTCTCTGTGCCACAGTCATCATTGTAATAGAAGCATATAACAAGAATAATCATCTTTTCTTTGTTTCATCGATGGAATTGATATTCTTTGATGAGTACAGGGAAGGCATTCCAGAAAAGAGAGTCAGGTGTCTAGGAGAGATTCCCTGGGGGGAGTGGGGAGTGTTTTACTTTAATTCTCTTCCAATTTTGGTAAGGAAATAAGCAATCATTGGCTTAAACATTACATGTTATGATGTTTTAATTTCATTGGTTTTTGATCAATAACGTTTGTTGCTGAGGACAGTGGTTGCTGGAAGGCAGACTCAGTTCTCTGTTCACAAGGACTGGTTGGATAGGGTCTCAGCCTTGATGAGGGTTGGTTCATTTTTTGCATCTTAAATTGCCTTCTTAAGACCTTAAAAAAATTGACTTAAGGGGACTGATGTTGTATCATCAGTAATCGAATGATTAAGATAAATGGTTAAAAATCTGAGAGTGTGGTTGATTGTTGCCCGTGCTGACATTGTATACAAGAAGGACCTGGACATAGTTTGTATATTTAAATGAAAAGGAGACCAAGGTTTCTCCAAAATAGAACCAAACTGAATTGCCCACAGCTCTGTTTTGATAACTAAATAACTGATGTTTTCTGTTATTAGTTTTGTCACATGCTTAATATTCCTGGTAAGTAGAGGGTGTTTTGGAAGCTCCTTTTAGATCAACGCAGTGGAGAGCTCTATCTCTCTTTCTGCTAATGAGCAGCCTCTAAAACTGTAGAGTGAGGAAAGATGGTAAATCCATGCATGGTATATATAATGTATACAACAGTATGGAAGATGGACTACATAAATTATTCAAGAGAAATGACCCTATTTTTCCACACAGGTCCATGTACTGGTGATTATACAGCTGATCTCTTCAAGTAATGTCATAATCAAGTGCTAATCTTTGCAGATAAATATGGTGCCACCAACCTCAGTGACAGAATGGCCACATGATGAACTAATCTCTGATTAAAGATTAACTTTAGGAGACAAATTCTTACCACCTAAACTGGACCCAACTTTACACAATGATAGGTCTTTTTGGAAAAATGTATTGTGGTTGATTAAACTTTATGCCCTTTGGAATTTTATAGAAAATAATTGGGACAGAGCAAAAGCATATTAATGGCTCAAAATAAAATTGTTTCATGTTTAAAAACAAAACCCAGAATAAGGCACTATCTATAAGCCTATCTCAAGTGGTAGAGTTTCATGTTTGGGAGGGGGTGTGAATAATACAATGATACTATTCCTGATTTTACATATTTATTCCTCAGCTTAAAAATATATGCATAAAAAGCATCCACTGTGGTGAGCATATTAAATAATTATAGTTGTTTCATCAGATAGTCAAAAGAACAGATTGTTCCCTTTTCTTCCTGGAGAGTTATGTGCCTTTATTCTTAGTGATTCTAAGAAGTTAGAAAAAACGTGTCAAATCCAGTTTGAGGAAGGTAGATTTACTCAAACATAACAATTGCCTTTGAATTAGTTATCATTGGCTACTACAGGTTTAAGAAGGCCAGCCCTCAAAACCACTAGCAAGAGATCATTCTATTTAATCTAATTTATATTTAAGGCAAAGCAGGAAACCGCCGAGTTTTAAAAATGTAGGAGTCTTAACAATTTTACTAAGGCTGAGCTTCAACAATATATGATTGCATTGTCATCACAGTCAACACCAAAAGAAATTCAAAAGTCATTAATTTACTCCATGAGACTCTTCTGTGATCAATTGAGACCCAATTAGCAGGTGATATTGCACAAAACATTTACAAATAAACCTTGACTTGATTTTATAAGTTGTATTAACCAAATGTATTGTTGCTACATTGCTCAGGTACTTGAGTTTGAAAACCACCAGCAGAGAAAGAGAGAGAGATAGAGACAAAGAAGAGAGAGACAGGAGAGATAGGAGAGAGAGATATGAACACTATAGTTCCACACTGAGAATATGCACAGAGAGCATATGATAACTAATGATGGTTGGGGAAGTATTCATAGATTTGTGCCCCTCTTTGGTGAACCAGAGAAGAGAACAGTGACACTGTGTTATGTAAACTACAATGGCTTCAACAAGCAAGTCTACACAACTCATAAGAAGGGTTCTCAGATCCCTCCTCATTGCCAGAGGAGTGAAGCACAGCTATTTTCTGAAGTTAAAGATTTAGATCCACCATGAAAATACCTCATGAAGTAATTAAAGAATGATTTTTAGAGTCACCAGACTTAGGTTCAAATGTCAACCCTATGTATATTAAGTAGAGTGGTTTTGGTCAAGTCACCAAAGCTTCCTGATCTTCCATTTCTGTATTTGTTAAATGAGGATTGTCACCATTCCTGACTCACAGTGTTACAATGAGGATTGAATGAGATGTGTAAAGCACTGAGCATAGAATAATGTGTACTCAGTCATCTTTAGCTATTAGGTTCTTGCTCTCAAGATTCCTGGAATAGAATGTGGCTGTTTTTTCTGTTTTGTTTGTTTGTTTGTTTGTTTGTTTGTTTTAAAAAAAAAAAAAAGAGGAAAGGTCTCATTCTGTGGAATGGAAAAAAAAATTGTGATTTTAGTTCATGATGACTCATTGACCACCTGGGAACCACTTACAATTTATCTGTATGTTGGAAATGAAAATCATG
The DNA here is from genome assembly GCF_011100685.1 of Canis lupus familiaris. NCBI lineage: Eukaryota > Metazoa > Chordata > Mammalia > Carnivora > Canidae > Canis > Canis lupus. The sequence goes on from NC_049230.1 coordinate 10,387,068, forward strand.
TCTGTCTTCTCAACAAAACAAATTGCAGTTGTGATGAGTTGGTGTGGAAGGAGAGACTGTGTCCTTGGGGTAGAGAGTCTTCACTCTGTTTAGGAAAGTCTGAGGAAGCAGATCCATTTAACAGTCTGTTTTACCACTTAAATGCCAGCTATAAAAATGAATATGTCAATCAAAATAAAAGCACTTAATGTGTGGGCCTTATCATCATCATTTTTTAAAAAATATTCATATAATGTGTTAGGGGTTATTACCATTGTAGTTGACTTGTGAACCAGAGAAAATCTCTCTGACTTAGTTAGGTTGACTTGCTTTTGTGATCCATTCTTTGTTTATTTATTAGTTTTTTAATTCTGCTTGGTTAAAAATGTAAGTGAATATAACTCAAAAAAAATCTGTGGACTTATGGTCATGTATATATCATTAAAATCATTTCCAAAGTGAGGTTTGAGAAACCTGATTTAAAAGAGATGATTGAGGTATCTCAAGGCCTGTCTTTGCATAGCAAGCCCCAAGTTTTATATTCAACTGTAGATGTATTTATTAAAGGGGGCTGCTGAAGTAATTTCTCTTCCCTTCTTCCTCCATTTCACCCTGACTCTCCACATTGTGAAATAAAGCATGCATTATACAAATGATCAGGTTACACTGAGGTTCCAAAGAAAGCTGCCTCAGCCAGCTATCTTTATGGGAAGTATAGAACCAAGATCCATGTGCAATTTTCTGTGAATGAAGATTCTCTGTAAATTGACATTTTGTCTTTAGACACAAGGCATTTCTGTATCATCAGGGTAATTTTGCTAAAGGAAAGAAAAACTGGTGAAGATTTTATTAGAAAATGTCAAGAGGATCATGGAAAGTGAAGAGAGCCAAGAGTAAACCCCAGGGAGCTCCTCTCTGAAGAAGCACGTCTATAGGAGAGGTTCATTTTGAAGTAAACAATCTGATGTATGGGATATCAAAATGGACAGAAATAAACCAGGGTATATTCGTGGAAAGATGTGGTACATTAAATGTATACAGCATCTCCCAAAATACATTGAAACTCTTATCTGGCATGAAGTTGAATCTGAGCTGGTTTGGCTGTGGCCTGTGTGCAGTAAACCCATGCTAAATTCAGTAAATCCTTCACAAAATAATTAGAGAAGGCACAGACCATTCTATTTAATTTTATCAATTTAGAATTTTGATCTACCTCATTATGAAATGCTGTTCAATGACATACTATAACCACGATCTTTTTTGCTTTTTTTTTTACTCTAGCTGAGAATTAAATATTTTCCAAATTATGTTTACAGGCACATAGAAAGTATATGATGGGAGATTCTGAAGATAGACATTTCTGTCACAGAAACACACAAGTAGCTCTACCATTAGATTTGGATGAGACTTGTTAGCTGCTGCCAACATCATACTTTAGAGGATCCTATTTTGTCTGTAGTCTAGATGCACCAGGGAGCAAGTACAGGGTAGGATCCCCCCTGGTAACTGTGCTTCTCTTCTAGCCTCTCTTCCAAATGTCCAGAACCATGGGATTTCCTGGCCAAATAGCCTTCTGAGGCCATTCCTCTTGAGGCCATGCCCCATAGGTATACCACAATGTCCAAGGAGTAGACAAAGACAACAACTATTTGGGAAGGAAAAAGATGTTGAGGAATGTGAAAGGATCTTACAACCTCATGAGTGAATATTTACATATGTGCCTGCAAGTCCCTTCATGGTTTTGGTCAGAATCAGGAGCACTTAGAGACATGAGGTATGGCTACTGGCACTTCTTCACTCTCATAGGCCAATGGGAACCTCAAAACCTCTGAAAATTCCAAACTCAAACTTGGATCTCCAAGACTTAAAGGAGCTGTATTTGTCAAGAGATTTGAGTAGAAAATATTTAATTTATTCATTTTTAGGTTGGTTTATAATTTAAATAGTAAGACATATGGTACGTGGCTCTCTATTTTAACTCTTGCCCTATATCCTACAAATGTTAAGTAACTGCCTTCTGCTTGTTTGTATTTGTCTTTGATCCAAGATAATTGGTCATTGGTGAATTCAGAGGAATGCTAGACCAACCTGAAGACCTAGAGGGATGAGGACAAGCCCCATGCCCAAGTTTCCTATCTATATCTCTCAAATAAAACACAAGAGAAAGAACAGCTTGTCCTTTAAGGATACTTCTAGTTACTGGGGCAGCAATATTGTCCAGTCCTGTGTCTCTAACTTAGTATGCTATATATTGTAAGAATATCTATTGATGACAGGAATCAAACAAATTTACGTGTTCCCAATGACATTTTTTCATCCATCCCTGAAAACCAGATAATGGCATTTTTGCTGGTGTAGTCTTCACCAATTTAGTGCCAATGGTCATGAAGGCTAGTTACTGGTGCAGGTAGCTGAAAATACCTTAAAGAATTTAGGGGATGTTTCCCCTGACTTTTCACACTATACCTAAACATCTCAAGGTGCATTTTATATTTGAGGTTAGACATTAACATGACATTCTCCTATAAGAGTCTGCCTGTGTGGCAATAATTATCCTTGAAGTCACCTTCTGAAATCAGCAATGGAGTCACGGTGTGCATTATAACAAAATCAATGAATGGTTTTTCCTTTGAGCACTTCATAGTGTCTTCATGTTTGCCTTGACTGAGAAAGATTTAACTGGCTAGCTCGCTTCTCCGGTGTGTTTTCAGCTTGTCAACGAAAAGGAGCAGCAGTGAACTTGCCTGAACATCTATTAATATTTTCAAAACACAGGACCTCCGTTTTTGCTTTTTATCACATTGTCAATGCATAGTACGCTCCAGACAGATATTGTTTATGAGACATGTAACTTATCTTGCTGTTGTGCAGCCCCATAGAATAGCAAGCATTAATTTCATAGCATGATGAATAGAATCAATACTAGCAGTGGAAATCTTCCCATCATTTTGCTTATATTGGATTAAACAGATCAGTTAGTTGCTCATGAAATCACAATCCATGCATGTCCTGCCTCACAGAACTCTGAGATTGAATGACAGAGTGTAGCAAGGGAGCAAATGACTCTCCAGCAATCAAGATAATAATATTAACACCTCAGATTCATTTTTGCCTCAAGGAACAAAATCTGAATTTTGTGTTTATTGATTGTCAAACATGAGATTATTCTCTTCGCCTTTGCCAAAGTGGAGAGGAATTCTTATCTTGATTCCCCTCTTTGCTCCCAAAAGATAGCCTTTTTAAAATTCCAGTAGAATTAACACATAGTGTTATACAAGTTTCAGGTGTACAATATAGTGGTTCAGCAATTCTATATATTATTTAGTATTCATGGCGATAAGTGTACTCTTAATATCCTTTGCCTGTTTCACCCATTTCTCTATTCACCTCCGCTCTGGGAACCACCAGTGTGTTCTCTATATTGAAGAGCTTGGTTTTTTTGTTTGTCTCTTTTTTTTTTTCTTTATTTCTTAAATTCCACATATGAGTAATATTATATACTATTTGTCTTTCTCTGACTTATTTCACTGGGCATTATACCCTCTAGATCCATCCACGTGGTTGCAAATAGAAAGATTTTATTATTTTTACAAATGAATAATATTCTGATATATATGTGTATATACATATATGAATGTACATATATATACATATGTGATATTTGTATCATATCTTCTTTAATATAACTGAGTTTTGATAAATAGAGGTTCTGCTAAAATTCAGTCCCATATGTGAGATGAATTAGAAAATTCTTCTCTCATAAATCTTAAGGGGAATCACTGAAATATTTAAGGACTTTAAAAAAAAATAAGCAAAGGATAGACTAATACGTTTTACTTTTTTTCTGTCTCAACTAGCCTAACTTTCAGCTCTGTAAGGAAAATATTTGCTTATTTCTTGTTTGAAACTTCGGAAAAATGCTTGCTAAGTGTTTGTTGAATACATCTTTAATTGTTGACTAAATCAATAGAAGCTGATCATCAATACCGGGTGTTGGCAAACATTTTCCTTAGAGGAGCCTGGGTGGCTCAGTCTGTTAAGCCTCAGACTCTTGGTTCCAGCTCAGGTCATGATCTCACAGTCATGGGATCAAGCCCCACATCAGGGTCTGTGGTCAGTGCAGGGTCTACTGCAGATTCCTTCCTCCACTCTCTCTCTCAAATAAATAAATAAAATATTAAAACAAAAACATTTTCCTTAAAGGGCCAGATAGTAAGTATCTTAGAGTTCGTGGGCCACATATGGTCTCTGTCACAACTATTGACTTCTATAATACTAGCTCGAAAGCACCATCATTCACACATAAACAATATGTAAACAAATATAGCTGTGCTTCAATAAAACGTTTGTTTACATAAACAGGCTATCTGGCCTACAGACCATAGTTTGCAGACCCCTGATCTACACATACATAGAAACAGAAGGATGGATACTTATGGGTCCGTGGCAATCTCATGCTCATAAATTTGATCAAGAAGTTCTTACTTTTTTGTTTTAAAGATTTTATTTAATGGGATCCCTGGGTGGCGCAGCGGTTTGGCGCCTGCCTTTGGCCCAGGGCGCGATCCTGGAGACCCGGGATCGAATCCCACGTCGGGCTTCCGGTGCATGGAGCCTGCTTCTCCCTCTGCCTGTGTCTCTGCCTCTCTCTCTGTGTGTGACTATCATAAATAAATAAATAAATAAATAAATAAATAAATATTAAAAAAAACTTAAAATTAAAAAAATAAAGATTTTATTTATTTATTCATGAGAGACACAGAAAGAGAGGCATAGAGATAAGCAGAGGGAGAAGCAGGCTCCATGCAGGGAGCCCGTTGTGGGACTCCATCCTGGAACTCCAGGATCACGCCCTGAGCCGAAGTCAGACGCTTAACCAGTGAACCCCAGGCGTCCCTGATCAAGCAGTTTTTAGAATAGTATCCTGAAAAGCATATATCATCCTCAGTATTGGCCACTTAAGGAAATTCCTTTTAAGGAAAGAGACATGTTTTCCAATGGTTATATCTAAAATATATAGCCTATAAGGATAACTACTATCCAGAAAAGAACACATTTTTTTCAATAAAATGTTCATTATAATACATGTTTACCCAATTCTAGGTTCTGTGCTAAGAGCTCTTCAGGTTTTGTTGTGTTGAAAGAAAACAAGAATACCATTGAGTTAGTTTATTGGTTAATACTGTACCCTGATACCAGGGAATCCCCTAATAAACATCTGTGATTGATTTGATACTTTACTATCACTTTCCAAAGGAATTCCATCTGAAAATGGACAAAGTTGGAGGTGAAAATAAGAAGCCATGTTTTATAGTATCATTGTATCCGTTTGCTAGCATAATGAAAAGTGGAAGTTAAAGACAAAGTGAAATTTCTGGTCTGGATATTTATTGTCATACAAAGAATCTTTTACTCAATTATTTATCAAGAAGACAGAAAGGAAGAAAAGATGGAAGGAAGGAAGGAAGGAAGGAAGGAAGGAAGGAAGGAAGGAAGGAAGGAAGGAAAGAAGGAAGGAAGTCCTATCAATATAATCAGCTTTTTTGGTAAATTTCCTGGAGCTATATTTGTACTGGTGAGTCAGGAGATAAAGATGATATAGATAAACAGTTGTTCATATTCAAACCATTTTTTAAAAGTGATATTACAAAAGAAAATGTGTTGATGTAGTCAATTAGTTGTTTTCATCCAAATGCCACAGTGGAGTAACTTTTTCATATATGATATTAATATCATCAATGTAACTTGATTCATGGTAATAGAATATTACATGAAGCAACATAGAAAGGATGCTGGCATGAAGAGGATGTTTTATTTAGAAAAGAAGAAGAAGAAAGAAACACTGTCATTCTGAAGTAAGAAGAAACTGTTCAACAATATTGAGGAAATAACCTCACACATATTTTTCAGTGGTTTAATACATCAGAAGAGCACTAGGAATTGCGGAAAGATCAAGTAAACTGAATAGTAGAACAAGTATGCAAGTTTCCCTGTAAATCACATGTTTACTTAGAGCAATTAACATTTGAAATGGTTTATGATCTCTAGGATTTAAGAGATCTGTTTGCACGAGTGTCATTCAGATTACATCTATTTGCTAATGAAACATAAAGAGGTTTTCATACGGAAATTTGTTTTATCCCTTTATGAACCTCAAAGGGAGAACATGAGTACAAAATTCCATTTTCTTTCTTAGATACCTACTCACAAACAGGCTTCTTTACCTTCAGATATGAGTAGCATTGCTAACCAGTTTGAAAGTAACTGGAGGCCAAAGAACATTTTAGTGCTGTCTGCTTAAGAAATGAAATTCCGGGGCACCTGAATGGCTCAGTTGGTTAAGCAACTGCTCTTGATTTCAGCTCAGGTCATGATCTCAGGGTCATGAGACAGAGCCCCCACATAGGGCCCTACACTGGGTGTGGAGCCTGCTTGAGATTCTCTCTCTTCCTCTGTCCCATACCTGTGCTCACATGCTCTCATTCTCTCAAAAGAAAGGGAAAGAAAGAAGAAAGAAAGAAAGAAAGAAAGAAAGAAAGAAAGAAAGAAAGAAAGAAAGAAAGAAAGAAAGAAAGAAAAAGAAAGAAAGAAAGAAGAAAGAAAGAAAGGAAGAAAGGAAGGAAATGAAATTCTTCAGTTGAGAGGATGTGTGTCAATGAAGAAGGTCTAAGAGGTAATCAATCAACTGGCAGTGGCATTGGCCTCACAGTAGAATCACAAATCCCAGTTAATTACACCATCTTCTCTTCCAGAGCAAAACTTGAATCTGTGTAATTTAGAAAACGGATGCTTATCTCAATAAAATGTTTCCATATTATTATCATATGCCTCTCAAGTGTGCTTCATATAACTGTAGTAAATATCTTCCCAGTCTGAGAAAGAGACCTATCTTGAACCAAAGAAATAGGTTCCACTTACCTCCCCATGTCACATCGCAGTATATCTTATAAAACTAAGACATGGATCTTAGGTTAGGTTAGAATTTAAAAAGAAAATTCTATCAATTCTTCTTGAATATTGGGAACTCAGCTATCATTCCTCATTAATTTACTGGTTTTAGTAAATCCCGTAAAGTAATTTGAATCTCAGATATTCACTGATATGTTCTTAGTCAGTTACCATAATTAATTCAGGAATTTATTTATGTCGGCCAAGTCAATAGGAAAGTTTAGGGAGCTGCATGTGCTACTTTACCACTTCACAGTTCTTGAAATAATGTTGCATTTCAAGTGTCTTCATCAGAGTGAAAAAGGAAGATGCATTGACAGAGACAAATTGAAAGGGAGAGAGAAAAAAAGAGAGAGAATGAGAAAGAGACAGAGGGAATTTAAGTGGCCAATCCAAAGCTCTTTTCTTTTCTTTTCTTTTCTTTTTTTTTCTCAGCTGGACTCTGAAATATTCACAAATTGTCCTATTCCATTCTTCACCTGAACTTCAAAGGTTGACCTTACAGATGTGGAGGAATTAGAAATCATCAGGAATCAAGGAATAAGTGTGGGTGATGTACACACACTTAAATAGAACATGTCACGATAGGGAGAAAATAAAGAGCTGTCTTATAGGCATTTCTATTTTAAAATAATGCCTCACTGCACCATATGATGAAAGATCTTCAGAGCACATAAAGTTAGTCATAATGGAAACTCCTTAATTGAATGGCATGGAAAAAGGCCTCAGGGATTGCCAGAGAAGAGACAGGGTAATCACATGCTATCAGAACTGCATCACTGTCAACTCTAAAATCCAGGAGTCGGAGCTGACTTTAACTCTCATAAGCAACGCTTGAAAACATACTCAAGAATTAGCACAAATCATCTTATTGAAATATAAATGTACCACTCACAGAAGTAATCACGTGCACCATAGTTACAAGACAAAGGGGTTTTTTGTTTCTTATTTCTTTTAAGTAGTCAGTCCATTTGGGAGTGGGGGGTGGGTATTGACATGAAATCCATGCAAAACTAACACATGCAAATGTATTTTGTAGAATCCACGCAGATGTAAAAAACAGTCCTGATAGAGTAATGGGAATGTCAGATTTTTGAATTCACAGCTATCTGAGATCCAGAAGTTTAAATACTTTCTAAATGGTTAATTGCAATCATCTTTGTCATATCTGCAAGTTCTGAAAGCCTGTTGGAATAGAACTCTGTCCTAGCCACAGACACATTCAAGTGATGAGTCCCACCCCAAAGTTTCATGCTCTAGTATATGCTAATATATATATAATATATGTATATATATAGTATATGCTAATATATATATGTATATATATAGTATATGCTAATATATATATATATATATATATATAATACACACCCTAGCACATAAAGAGAATAGAGCATTCTAATTTGTATATCTGGAGATATATATATATGATACATGATGAGAAGCTACTGCATCCTTAGAAAACTTGACATTACATAACACCTATTATATTTATTATTTCAATAATGAAATGTTGCAATATATTGAATCACCCTGCTAACAAGGAGAGCCGTATATACTGAGTCCTGAGCACAATTTAAAGCAGAGATTGGGTCCACCATGTCACTGCACTGATCCTCATGCCTCTTTATTTCATATAAATAGAACAGAGTAACATAAAATATGAGCAGCTGCTCTTCATTGTCACTATGACAAGAAAGATTTTTAAAGAGCAAATTCTAAAGACAAGCAAAGGTTTTGTGTATTGTTTCCACAATGATGATGGAGTCTTCCAAGGTCTGTTGGTTTTTAAGGTGTGTTCCATGTACCGCAAGTGGGAAGCAATGTCTGAAATGAATGTGTGTGTGTATGTGTGTGTGTATTGGGTCAGGGGTGGGTTTGTAATAATTTGAAGGCATTGGAAGAAGGCTTTCAAAACTGTCCACCCAGGAACTGTGACCTTTGTGTTTGCTTGGTCATAAAATACAAAACCAATAAATGCTCATCTAACATTTCACCAGCTGTTTGAATCTCACTGCATTCTTACTATCACAATGGCTTTTAGCATCTGCTGAAGAGATTACTAAATATTTATCTAGATGATTCCATGGCTAATTCAGTAATAGATGATTCACTACCATTCAATGCAGGAAAAGTACTTAGGAGTTTGGTGTGTGGAGTGAGATATACCCCTGCAATGCAGCTTATCCCTGCATTCAGGCTTGTCTCATGGAAGACACTGAAAAAGTTGTTGCTTTTGGTTTTGTTTTGACATTGAACAAGTTTTAATATCACAGTGTACTATCTGTAAAGTTGGGTTAGCAAAAATTGCTAGTTCATGACGGGATCATGAGGATTCAATGTGATAATGCATATAATGTATTTGATGATGATCGATACACGTAACCTGTCTTTGTTGTTTATGGTACCATCACGATCATTTTCATTACCACTCAATGCAAATAATTTCATTTCTGTACATCTCTGACTGCCAATCAATTTTCTTATATTGAAATCTGATTCCTTGAGATTTCGTCCCAAATTCTAATTTGGTCCCTCATGGTATACATATATATACATGCTCACAGCCAATTCTTAACATGGTTAAGCTCAGTTATTAACATTTCCACAGTACAGCTTCTGTTTCTGCTCTGCTCCCAGCCAACTCTCAAACAAATGTGGGGAGTGACAGAAAAGGAGACAGAATAGAGGAGAGAGAAGGAGGGCTTCTCTTCTATTACTCTGTTATACTGGCTAAGCATGTCCATGTTCTTCAAATATTCTTCAAGTGGCATGACACTTACCTTACTCTGTTCACTCTTATCTGATGGAGCTGTATTTTTCTGCATCTCATTAAGAGAGAGTTGTCCTGTATGGAAACAGTATTTCCAGATATTCTGAAGTGTTTAAAAAATAATTAGGGAGGGAGGCAAAGAGTCTAATGAAAAAACAATCCATTCTAAACCCTGGTCATTGTTATCCTATCCATGGAAGTGTTTCTTTTCCACCTTTCTATGTGTGTGTGTTTAACTTAAATTATTAAACTTATTTGCTATGAAAATTTAATGGGAACTTATGCCAGAGTTTGTTTATTTGTTCATGGGGGAATTATTTTTAATGCTAGAGTTCTCAAAGTGGACAAGTGTTGAAAATGCATATGTAGATAAGCAAATGAGTAATGTGGATGAATCTGCTGAAAGCTGACTTTGGCTGATAGACATGTGCATTTGTTTAAAATAAAGACAAATAGCAAAGTTCCCAGATAATTTGTTGTTTCAATTCAGTGGTCAAGAACATTCTAAGAATGATATGAAGGAAAATTAAAGGATTTTAAGTTTCTGTTACTTAAGGCAGCAAACTTTTTTATGTCAGAAGTTTTAAATGATTAGAACACAGAACATTTTAGAGATGTGGAAATTCAGTGATATGGAACAATCAAGACTCTCATAGACAAGATAAATTGTATAATATAATACTTCCTGAGTGGTTTTACACTCAACAGTTATTGCTCTGTTAAAAAGCAAGGTTTAAAAATACTGTTTATGATATAGTATAATTTTGTTTAAAATTGTTGTTAATAATTATATTATAAATATATATGTGTATAAATATATGCTTGTGTGTTAAAAATTAAAGAAGCGTACCAAACTGTTAACTACAGTTATCACTGAGAAGCTGTTTATAGAAGGCTTTTACATTCCATGCTATGCTTTTCTGTAATTTTTGAATAGTAAGTATATAATGAATGTATTGCTTTTGAAATGATTACTTTATAATCAGAAGGGGAAAAAAGAGCTAAAACATGAAATGCATGATTAGTCTAGAATTGTAAAAAATGATTCTTTTTTTCTTTTAACTTAGCATTTATCAAAGGAATAGTAGCCTAAATGCTGAAATATATTATTACCTACAGGCCAAATCTATTAACCGTTAAACTATTTATATTCATCCAAAGTGGTTGACTGTGAAGTGGTGGCATGCCATCAGAAAAGAAACATACCCCAAAAGATTGTGGTTTACATGCAGTTTACACATTTTGGAACCTATCTAACCATCTCAAAGCCAAATGGTCCAGGAAATAAAAAGTCACCCCAAGCTATGGACTTTCAACTGTTGAGCTCTGCCCCAGGAAATATCCCAGGCAACCGAAAGATATAAGGACACCTAGTCTCCAAGCAACTTGAGTTCCATTTAGCATGTAGTTTCATAAAGCTTAATGAGAATTGGCTATCTCCTCCACTTTGGGAGACACTAGGTTCATGGAGAACAGGGTGTTCTGGTTTTGCACTATGTGAATGAAGAAGTCATAAAGCTGTGTGACTCTGAGCAGCTGCCTGAATCAAGCATTGCAGTTCAAAGGAACCTTTTGGTTAGTACACCCTATGGCTGTGTGGTTAAATGAATGAGGAGACTGATAACCTACCAACTATTTTGAAACAGTTTCATTAGTCTGAAATTCTACTGATGCACATGCCCTAAAGACTGTCATCCATTTGAAGGATATGGTATAGTGCTAAAGTTGGCAAGATCTCAACTCAGGAGCTAAACTGTCCAGGTACATATCCTGGCCCGTGTATGACATTGAGCAAGTTATTCAAATTCTCTGGATCTAAGTTTTATCATCTATCAATGGGAATAGTAACAGTAGCTGTTTCAGGAGTTGCTATGCAGATTAATGAGCTAATATTTATAAACACCACAGAGCTGGGATTATAATAAGAATGGTATCAGTGTTTGTTAACAACAACAAAAATACCCATCCTAACTATTCTACACATTGCTCTGGACCCTGACAATTAGATCCATCCCTCAATTTTCAAATCAGGCCATCTAAAAAATTCAGATGAAGACCTGTAGGCATACAAATGAGGACACAATTAAGCCCTGCTTAGAGAAGAAAGGAAAATCACCTCAGTAAAGATATGACTGGGTTTCACAGCATGAGTGGGAGATTATTTGGCCCAGAAAAGTAAAGGAGGGGCATTTCAGCCAGAACAATAACCATATATATTAACACATATAAACAACATATACATGCAGGGACATGTAAAATCACCCACTATGCTTCGACAGAAATCTCTGGAGCATAGACAAAATGGAGGTGATTAAAGCTTCTAACTTCATGATAACTTCAATGATACCTGTTGCAATTTATGATGAGGTAATACACAGCCATGGAAGATTTTCTTAAGTGGAAGGACAGAAGAAGATTTACATTAAAGAGAAATAATTCTGACAGCCACACACACACACACACACACCCCACACACATGTTAGAAAAGAAAATGTACTAGTTGATGTGGATAAGAGGCAGGACGTGCACAGTTCTGGTGAGATGTGAGAGCCTGGACTAAGATAGAGACAGAGGGAGTGAATGCCATCACATGATCCTTGAGATAATTTGGAGGTGGAGCTGATAAAACTTGGTGAATGACAGTCTGGAAGAAAGGGAAGCATCAGAAATAATATTTTGTTTTCTAGCTCAGGCAATTAGGAATTGAGTGATTTCATTAGGGAGCAGGGTAGCAGTTGATCTGGGGTTGCCTAGACAACCTTATCTCCTGGAGAAGATGAACAGAAAGAGAGAAAGGTCATTTTAAACTCAAGAGAAAGGTCAAGTGAGGAAACATAGATTCAGGAGTCATTGTACACATGGTTGATGGAAACCACAAGAAGGAATGAAATGAATCAGGGGAAAATGGGTGGAATGAGAAGAGACATGAGAGGACTTCAAGGAAAAACATCTAAGGAGTGGGCAAAAGTTGCTAAGGCAAACTAAAAGAAAAGTTTCAGGCTAGCAGGAGAATCAGAATAAAGACAGTGTTCCTGTTTGTTTATTTTTGCATTCATTCAATCCATTTATTCATTCATTCAATAAATATTTATTGAGCACCCATTGTGTCCCAAGACATGGGAATGCTGAGAAGGGAGACCCTGTGTGAGAGAAATAGACCAACTTCTTGTTATCATGGAGTTTGAAGTCTATTACAAAAGACCATGTAAGACTATCACCAAAAAAGTCAGACAAATTTCATTTTTTTCTAAGAAGGGAAAATATCAGTGGTATGAAAACACAGATGGGAGGATCAGAGAAGTCCTCCAGAAGATTGAATGGAGATGAGTAGGGGTCCTCCAGGTTGGGTTGCTGGGGGTGGTGGCATGTTCCAGACAGGGTACATAATGTGTGTGAGGCTCTACACTCCTTCCTCTGACTATGAAGGAAATGGAAAACATGCATAAGTTGCCCCCATTTGTCATGTCTTTCTCTAATTTCTGGGTTGTATGTAACTACAGGTCTATATTTTAGTTCCTGACAATACATTCTGTGCTATGAAGAGGAAAACACATCAGATGGGTCATTATAAAGAGTAGGATCTAGTTTTCGTGCAGGTTGTCCCTACATCTCACAGCATAAATTCTGAAGGAAGGCCTTTGAAATCGGTATTTTCCATACCAAAGCTGGGGGCTAGAATCCTGTGTCTAGAGTCAAGAGTAGCCACCTTCCTCAGGGCAGAAAGACAGGCTCATCTGCTGTGAGGTCATCAAAATTCAGACCCTCACCCGGTGTAGTCACTAGAGATCACAGCCTCCACCTGATGAGTTTGTCACACAGGTCTTCAGGAAGAGGCAGCCATCCACGCTGCGATCTGCGATCGCTTTGCACTCAGGTTGACAGTAAAGAGATTCTTTCCACTAAGTGTGTAATTATGTGCCCCTCAAAATCAGGGTGATTTTCCACCTCATAGAGATTCTTTGCTTTGCAAGAGAAAGGAATAAACAACCTGTCCTTTCCAATGGGATGAATAAAGTCTTGAAATATAGAATTGCACAAATAAAAGTAGAGATAACATATAACTAAAGGCCCCTTTCTCGAACACTAGCATGATGGTCATCCAAATCCTTTACAGATGCTAATGACCGATCTTGTCAATATCAGGCTTTGGAAAGTCTAAGAAATCTTGTTCTGAAAAAGAATTCAGAAAGGGATGCCCGGGTGCCTCAGTGGTTGAGCGTCTGCCTTTGGCTCAAGGCGTGATCCCGGAGTCCCAGGATTGAGTCCTACATCGGGCTCCCCGCAGGGAAACCTGCCTCTCCCTCTGCCTATGTCTCTGTCTCTCTCTTTGGGTCTCTCATGAATAAATAAATAAAATCTTAAAAAAGAAAAAGAATTCAAAGATTGCAGAAGAACAAACATTAAAGATGAAAAGTAAAACAAATGAATACTATCTTGGAGAATGAAATCACAGGTATATAATTAGCATTGACAGAGGCTGGCTAAATTCATTTCCACAAACCGCCTCAATCCTCCACCTTTTAGTCAGATTTTCTATCAAAACAGCAATCTGTCTTTAAGGTAATATTCATACTTTCAGGTGACACTTTTCTAAAAACGGACTGTAGATTAACTCCTTTTCCACCAAACAAAAACACATTTTGCTCAATGGCTGCAACTCTTCAAAATGTGTCCCACGTTTATAACTTCCTCCTCTTACACTGTGTTTTGTCTTCCTCCTTGTTACACATCACATATTACTCTGTGCTTCTGATGGTTGAATAACAGTCCACAGCTCTGAGAAATAATTCGGTGTTTTGATTATGAAATGAAGGGCTGCAGACAGAGAGAGTAAATGTTAATTGCATGTCACCGCTTACACCCTCTGTCTTTGTTTTGTTCTGATAATGTTAACTTGTTCATCATTATCAAATCTGGCAAATACACACAATTTTCGTGGTGAGCATAAATTTTTTTCATAAGCTCCCCATTCAGAATGAGCACCATAAATATTAGGTACAATTTTGGAAGAATTTCATACACACATACACACACATACATGTACACACAGAGATATACTGTGTTTGTTATTTTAATTATAGCATAACTCAGATCCGTGGTTTTTTTTCTGCTTACGTGAAGAATTGTGAGGACATTTGAATTGTGGTTATCCACCAGACTTAGGGTTGAAGATTGGTGAAATCCTTCCCTAAATATAGTTGTTTTGTAAGAGGAAAAGCAAGATGGCTAGAATAGGTATCTGCATTGTAGCTCTGCCCTATTACTCTTCTTGGAAGACAGTCCCTATGTTTTTGAATGGTAAGAGAGTCCATGAGGACCAGATCAACTGGAGATACTGATGCTCTCAAAGGAAGAACAGTGACTTGAATGATGGGGTGTTAGCTCATAACAGTGTATCTACCCAACCCCTTTTCCCAAAGCGAAAAATCCCACATTTATGATCCTATCTACTTAGACATACAGGTTTTTTTAAATTGTATGTGATTTATTACAAAAATCTAATTCAGTCAAACCATTTGTAAAAGTGTAGATGCAGCTAATGTCTTTTTCTACCAACTATTGAAAGACAAAACCTTTTCAGGATCTTAGGCATTAGAGTTTGAGATTTCCAAAAGATACAGAAAAAAAAAAAAAAAATCAAATCATGCCCCTGCCTCAAAAGCTACAGAAATTAGAAGGCAAGCATAATGGGCCTGAATAGGAGAGCCACTTAAGGAAGACAAGAGAAAAGCAGCAAATTAAGATAATTGATATGCTAGTCATTTTAATTCACAGGATCTGCATATGGGTTGGGTTGAGCACAAAGGGAAAAAGTGATTACAGTTGACCCCTGAAAAACAGGGCTAAGGGTGCCAATCCCCCCCAATACACTCAAAAATTCATACATTAACTTTTGACTGCCCAAAACTTAATTACTAATAGCCCACTATTGACTTAAAGCCTTACCAATAACGTAGTTGCTTAACACATATGTATGTTATATGTGTTATGCACTGTGTACTTACAATAAAGTAAGCTAGAGAAAAGAAAATGTTTTTAAGAAAATCTTAACAAAGAGAAAATATTTTTACAGTATTCTGTATTTATCGAAAAAAATCCACGTATAAGTGGACCCACACAGTTTGAACCTGTGTGGCTCAAGGGTCAAGGGTCAACTGGATTCTGTTTTTAGCTGACAATGCTTGACTCCTAGAAAATGGCACTTTCTTTTTCTTTTATGTTCTCTCCTGCACAGGTAACATAGGATGTTAACAAGTTAATTTTTTTTTTTTTCAGTAAATAGATATCTATGCTCAGAGTTCAAGGAGGGTCTGTTTGCTACCAAATTAGATACTGCGATGATCCTGATTACTTCTTTAGGTTATCAGATAAATAATATGCATGGCCTGAGGGAAAGAGTTGATACTCTAATATATATGTGTTCATGTAAATAGATATTGTCTTTTATTGAACATCTCAGAAATAGGTCGTGTGAGCCACATGGTTGTGCCCAGACACTAGCCATGTTCTGAGAGGTGTGAGTAGGACAGAGGAGGGTGTGGTAGGACACAGACGTTCTCAGTTACCCTTTGGGGGGATATTCCAAGGTTCTTCTAATACCCGTTCCCTCTTAACATCTCTTCACTAAGTTAAGTAAAAAGCATGCATAGGTTTGTTTTCCCCATAGTAGAGCACATGAGACAACAGGGGGAAGTTTGGGGTGGAAACTGTTAAATTTGTGCAACAGGATTAGAAATTTCACAATAAGACATATATTTTCATGAACCTTTAAGTACTTCTTGTTTCCAGTAAGGCTAGAGCTGTTCTTTCTTGCTACATTTTGACACTTCCAGTATGACATGAAACCAGGAAGTGTAATGGAATCTGAAAGCACAGTAAAATACAAAGACTCTCACAAATAGAATAAAACTTTTGGTTACTTACACGACTTCTTCCAGGGAACTAGGTGGGTATTTGAGAGAGTTTTGACTTGATGTGATCCATGAACTCAATATCTGCCTTAGAATACAAGTATTAAAATGCTGTGAGGGGTGCCTCACAGTTGGCTCACTTGGTTAAGCATCTGCCTTCGGCTCAGGTCATGATTCCAGGGTCCTGGGATGGAGCCTCACATAGGGATCCTTGGTCAGTTGGGAGCCTGCTTCTCCCTCTCCCTCTGCTGTTCCCCCTGACTGTGCTCTCTAGCTCTCTCTCTGTCAAATAAATAAATAAATAAATAAATAAATAAATAAATAAAATCTTTAAAAAAAAATACTATGACACCCACAGAATATATAATACCCAGAGTGACCCTAATATAAACAATGAACTTTGAGAGATTATAATGTAGCAGCTCCATCAATTCTAACAAATGTACCACTCTGGTGGTGGTGGGGTGTTATAATGTCCATGTGTGAGGGTGGGGCATGTATGAGAAATGTTTGTACCTACCTCTCAATTTTGCTGTGAACTTAAAACTGCTCTTAAAAAAAAAGTTAAAATACTATGATGTATCTTTCCATCTGTGAAGGAAAATTTGACTTTGGTGGAGATACATTTATATTCAATTTAGAGAAATTTCCTCCTGGGAGAAATAAAGCACCTAATAATATAGATACTGCTGGAAATGCACACAAGCTATTTTATTTTCATCTTTCACAAACTCATAATGCGAAGATGCATGTTAGCTAAAGTACCTATGATCTAAGGACATTTGTTTTGACTGCTGGATCCACACACATAGAATAACACACAAGCTACTCAATTGCTATAATAGTTACTCTGACAATAAGCAAGAATTTGGTCCATGTCCAGATTTTTCTTCCTCCCTCCCAATTTATAACTTACAGTCCCAGTAAAATATTCCTCAAAAAACTGCACTCTTTTTTTTTCCTTTGATGTTGCAATTTTGGCTGGGAAGAATTAGGCACTGACATTCATGATAACCCAAATCTCCTTGGCCAGGGACCCAGGAAGGACATTAAAGAAAGGCTCAAAAGTACTTCACCTGAGCAATATAGCTCTTAAATAATATCCTCTTCTCACCAACGTGTTGCAATCTTTCATTTTCTCAGGATATAATTTCCTCCAGGTCTGCATGGAGTTGGAAAGACAAGTTGCCACCAAAAATAAGAGTTTGTGTTTCTATAGCATCTGTTTATGACAGTGTATATAAATAAGAAGAGGTTCCACCCCAGTATAGGACAAAGAAAAAAATACATATCTTTTTATGAGTTGGCTTTCTGAAAATGCAACTAAATGAAAGAATGTGGAGGTGGAACCCAATATAAATGCAATGTCAGAACAAAAAAGAACCACCTACAAAAATCTTTCTTTAAAAAGCATCCCTTCCTAAAGAAGATGCATTGCATGTAGGCTCATACACAGATTTACTACCTACCCAAAGTAGCCTTCTCACAATGGCTTCCTTGAGGGATCATCTTTAAACCTTGAGGTTAGGAAAAAAAAAAAACAAAACAGTAAGTTATGATTCTTGTTGCCATTCTAAATATTGAACAGAAGTTGGGTGTGGTGGGGACATGCACTTCTATTTCTAACCTTTTTGCAACATTTGAGGATCTAAATGGTGAGGTAGACAAGATTAATCCCTAAACCACTCAGCTGTCAGGAAGTGCATCAGCCATTCTATGCATTTATTTACATTAGCATCTTGAGATGGATATTGGTTTTGTTCTGCATGTATATATATATATATTTTTAATATTTATATTTGTTATATAGACATATGTGTATAAGCATATGTATATATAGTAATATCTTTAAATGCATGAAAATGCAAATTGGATGGGATTTTTTTTTTCATTTGCAGGTTCTGCAACACATTGCAGGAGTGTAACATCCCTGGCTCCTCAGTATTAAATATTAAAAATATGTTCCAGTTATTGTGAAAAACAAAAACACCCATATATATTCCCAAACACGGGAGAGTGATGCTGCCCTAGGTGAAAACTAGTCTATAAACAGAGGCTGAGAGGTAAGTCTCAGATTCTTCCCTTTTGAGGTCCAGGTCACCTCACCCCAGTTTCGATGGTGATAGCACTGTGTCTACGCCCAGGGCTCTTTGCAGGGAGTTTTTCCCGCCATCAGGGTTGGGCTTGGCAAGAAATCACTTTCAAACTTTTCCAACTAAGAATGTTTGCCTTAACCAGTGCCTGAAGCTGATCCACAGTCTTTGAATCTCTGACATTGACAAGCGGAAGTACAGAAAGTAAGAGAAAAAAAATCAACTGGATTTTGTTCAAACTGTAAAGAACACACGTGCTATACCTTCAATCTGACAGGTAACCCTTCCTCTTCAGGTACTATTTTAGATTTATGATTATTTCAAGCATTTCAGAAATGTTAGATTTTACTTTCTCTACTTAATAACTTTTAAGTATTTTAATGAGATGTAAAAAATGGTTCCAAAATGCTCTTGGAAAGAGGGGCATAGAAAATACGATGAAATTAGGGTCCTGTCTAAAACGAGGGACACTAGACCTGTACAATGTGCTAGGCACCACGCTGACTGTTTTGTAGAATTTTTTTTCCTTAAATTTCCTCAAACCAGTCCTACATGGTAGCTACTATTGTCACCATTTTGATACATGTCAAAACTGAGCCAAAAACTTTAAGAAAATCTAAAAAGTAATAATAAGACATAAATCACTTTTAGAATGCTTAAGTTTAATATTTTTTAATTAATTTATTTATTTGAGAGAGAGAGATTGGGGTGAGGGACAGAAGGAGAGAATCTCCAAGCAGACTCCCTGCTGAGCCCGGAGCCTGACTCGGGGCTTGATCCCATGACCCTGAAACCAGGACCTGAGCCGAGATCAAGTCGGTTGCTTAACCAACTGAGCCACCCAGGTGCTCCTGGAGTTGAAAATTTAAAGTGTTTCTAACCTTGATGGCAATACAAATATTTATCTTGACACCCATTAAAATGTAAATACATATTCTTCTATCTCATCCTCATGGAATCCAAAGATAGTCCCCTCGTTGATATTAACTTTGCTTCGGTTATTTTTAATGACTGCTCTAAGAGGTGTGAAAGAGAAATTCTATCTGTAGATTATTCCAGGACTTCTCAGGAGACCCAGACTCCTGCTGTGATGTCCTGTGAGTTAAAGATAGAACACAATGTTCTATTCGGGCCCAGATGTAAATCTACCCAGAGTATCCCATGGGCTCTACATGTTTGGTAGAAAACCAAAAAAGGAACAAAGGCTGCAGCTCTATGTGGCAAGAGCGTAAACATGGAAACAAGGAAAGACGGGTACCTACTACTTGTTGTCCATTCATCTGTTCAGCTCTCCCCTCTGTCTTCCGGATGCTCTGTAGCTGAAACAGAGACTCCTGCATTTTGGTTTTCCAAGTCAATGGTCATGGGTCAAACCTTTGATTTTGTCACCTTTGGGTGAAAAATTAGCTGCATTGCTCAAAAGCTAAAGATACAGTTTCTCCTAGGGGTCTTCTTCAGAGCCATCCAGGGTTCAGTAGGCTTCACAAATAGCCATCACCATTAATGTCGCAGCAGTGGTGAATTCCTCATTCCCTTGAGCAAGATATTTCTTTTCTGTTCTTTTTCTTGTTAATTCTGTTGTTTGGAGCGGGGTGTCTTTGGTGGAGGACTGCCAAGTGAAAGTGCTTTTTCCTGGGTCATCTCTTTTAGAAGTTCTGAGTTAGGCAGATTAAATGGGTATGGGATTAGTTTCTGCAGTTTAAAGTCACCCAGGGTAACCGGGGCTCAGACTGCTGCAGCAGCAAAATAAACGTGATGGCTTCAATGTCAATTCATTAATGACACTATGCCAAACTGTATACCGCAATGAGAATTATGAGTCTCAAGCAAAGGATGTTGAGGATTGGGTTCCTATATTTTCTACCACAGATGCAATAGGTCTAGATTAAAGAATAGATTCAGAAAGTCATTTGAACTAAAATTAAAACTGTAGACAAAAGAACAAATTGCACATTTCCTAGATACTGTGATCCATTCCGGTGATCAATATGGCAATTATTTTTAACTGTGTAAGCATTAACTTCATATGAACAGATATACTACTAGAACTGCCTCACATGGCAGTTCTCTTTGACCTCCACTTAGCCAGTGTTCGAGAGTTTCTTTTGCATGTGTCTCCGGATAGTGTGCCGTTTATTCATCCCTAGGGACTTTTAAAATTGACTTCTGACAGGTTTCCCTATACTCACTGTGCTTTTTTTTTTTTTTTTAATTTAAACACATGAATGGCGATTGTATAACTCATAAGGTGCCACCAGGGAATGTGGGGGCCAGAAAAAATGCATGGGTGGGAAGAGTTAACACAGGAGTTGGGTAATAGAGAGTTTTTTCTCACGGAAGCCTGCACTTTGCTGACAAAATGAAACAGGAAGATCAGTGTTTCACAGCACATTGAGAAAGAATAAATGTGGATCAATAGCAGTTCTGTACAGAGTAACATAGCAATTAGAATCGATCGGACTCAAAGAGACCCGGGTTCAAATCTTGACTCACCCTAGAACAATTTATTTGTGAGCAAGTTTCTCAAAATCTCTTCGATTATGCAAAAATGATAGTCATAATACCTAGCTGTCCCGGATTCAATGAGATCATACTGTGTGTCAAATGCTTCTAATAGTGTGTAGCAAAGTCACCTTTATTATTGTTGTCGGTATTATATTCTAAAAAGTTATTTGGTGAAAAACGACACAGGCAAAGACAGATCTCATGCCAATTACAAACCAACTCAGTGAAAATATTTTGTTTTTTTTTTTTGTTTTGTTTTACTTTGTTTAAATCTGTAACTACCTGAGCAGTAACCTAACATTTTTGGCATTGTGCATGGCATTATTTTTGTGGAAACAGTCTGAGAAATAAAGATGAAGCCATTTTTTTAAGTCCATAAAAGCAATAATGTCTGATTCTTTTTTCATGATCTTTCAAACTTCAAAATCACCTAAATACTAGCAGCTATGATAGCTTGATGCAGCACATAGGTAACTTCAAATCGCAATTTCCAGAGCGCAGCTTTGTCTTTATTCCCGCACCATCATTCATTTACCATTTGTGAAGTCGTTTTTATAAAAAAGCCAAAATGATTCACTTCTCAGGGATTTTAGTACTTGACAAAAAGAAAATAGTCAGAACTTCCCAAAATTCAGAAACCTATTACTGACCACACTTTTCCAGGATCATGGCGACCCCTTTCAAAAGCGGTGCTTTTATAAAAGTTTTCACAAGTTTCAAAGGTTGTCCAGAATTATCCAGAACAATTTAAGCTTTCCTGTAATTCTTTAAGAGGAAGACCTAAAGTTAACAACAAGGTTGCCAAATAGCGGGTTGGTGGCCTTGAGGACTAATATTCCTTGCCACTAAAAATATTTGTCTTCGGTTACTTACACTAAATCATTGTCTGGTGACTAGAGGAGACAGAGGCTAGTTAGCAAACCCATATCTTTACCCTGAGACATCGTGAATGGCGACACAGCAGATAGTTTAGATTCATTTGGTGTAATTAGCAGAGGCACAGATATTGCATGTAAGGCATGGGCTAATGACCCAAAGGACTTTTTTTTTTTCCTCCCTATAGTTTCTGGATTAGTATAGGTAGTTTAGGAACTGCTTTAAAGTTCTTAGGGTAGATTGTTTACTAATCATGAAACCCTAAATGACGTAAAACTAAGGGCTTCCAAATCTATAGAATTAATAAATCCTGGCTCCATTGGCAGGTGAAAGAATATGTGACTCCACAAGTGGAACTCTTTCATCCAAGGTTGTCATAGGGAAGAATGTGACAGAGGGAACTGTTTAAGGTACAATGGAAAATAACGCAGCTGTGTGTCTGTGTGCAGGTGCATAAAGAGCTAAAAGTTAGACAACCCAGGTGGTACTCCCCAGCAGCAGTCAGACTAAAATGGTTTTTAGATAGTGATGGGCATTAGCACTCAACTCGATCCCAGTGATCGTTTTTGACAGGAATCCCGGAATGGGAAACACTTGCTATGAATCTGAGATATTATTAGTGCCATACTTTCCATTTCATCTCAGTAAAATTATGTCATTGTTGCTGAAGTTTACAGTCTGAAGATGGTATTTCCAAAAAACTGTTCCAGATTGGTAAACCAAGAAGGAAGAAAGATTGTGACTGAGTCAGTCTTATGTGGAATAAAGAAGAATTTCTAAAGGTATTTTCTCCTTCCCAGGCCCCTAAGGAACTCATCTGTCACAAATACTGTTCTGGAAGTCCCTTCCAGAGCCCCAGGGGAGCAGTTTGCCTGCCTGGAAGTTCAGATGATTAAATAAAACATGATTTTATCCATCTAAATCCTCTAAACAAGAAATCTCAATCCATTCCATAGCTTTTCAAGAATTCATATTTCCTAAGGCTTTTTTTTTTTTTAAATCATCCCACTCTTTATTCTCTATGGTTCTTTATCTTCTTTAAACTCAGGATTTTCAAACAAACTTCAAATTAAAATAGCCAGAGAAGCAGGACTCATTGTATAGAATTGTGAAGTTAGTTAAGCTTTTCTTTTTTTCTCTTTCTTTTAAGTCACCTGCTATGGTACCTTCAGCTTCGAAAGCATTTGCCAAAACTATTATAGATCTTTGGGAATGTAGATATTATAGTTTGTACAGAAAAATGTAGAAGTGGCAAGAAGGAACTGACCAATTTGTCTGCCTAGCAATTGTTTCTTTGGTGGCATGTGGAAGGTGGTAGACTGGAAGACAGTACCTTCTCTTTGCCCCTTCCTAGTAGTAGGAAGATAGTCTTTCAGCAGGGTTCAAGGTATATCACCCTAGTTTATGTTTCTCTTCTTGGTGAGTTTGACTATTGGACATGGAGTAGCTCAAGGAGCTTATGTACTGAATCCCGCCCAGTCAATAAAATTCATGAAATACATGTACTCCTGCACCTAGTGGGCAGCACACTAACACCACCAGTTAATAGAAACTCATAGGACAGAGAGAAAGAAATGGTGTAACTGACTACAGTTAGCTGCCTTGTATCATGTCTACTCTTTGAATCGTGAACTCAAATTGCATGGTAAAAATATGGTTGGGAGACATAGAACATATAGATTCTAGCATCTCATGATTTAATGGAACTGGGAGCATGAGGAAATCCCGAAGTGAAAGCAAATGTGCCTTGCATAAGTCAGAACGAATTAAACTGGCCATGCTTCCATCTAATGAATACATCAAAATGCCTGTTTCTGGCTGCTGTGTACATCAGCTGTGGGCAGTGATTAATTCCTGGCCTCCACTACTTCCACTCATGCCGTAAGAGGAGGAGGGATAGCATCTTTGCCCACTGCAAAGTAAGACATACATAACAAGGCTAACAAAGCACCGTGAGTCAAGTTGCAGCAGGAATGATGGCAAGTACATGGGAATGAGTCAATGCAGGATTAGAACAAAGAATGTAATTCATGGAAATGTACATGTTGGGATGTGCTGAACAGTCGACTTGAGTGGATTTGCAGCAGCATGTGAAGATGATTTACATAAATGTGAACTCATGCCCAGAAAACAAATGTGACTTGCAAATTTACAACCCTAAAATCATGGAAGATGGTACACAGAAGCAGGCACAATTTCTAGTAAACAGAAGCCATTACTTCCCTGGACTATTGTTAAGTGTTTAGTGAACTCCAGTCATACACTGCTAGGATGAGACTAGATGAACTGTCCTCTCTAGTGGAATTGCTGAAAAGCCAAGCCAGCCTGTGCCCCCTGACACCTAAGAGTAAAAATATTTCATTGTTGTGAATGAGGGTGATAACTTGATTCAACTCAACTGGAAGAGTTTAGGAATGTAGACAGAGGTGTTACTCTGATTCTATCTGCCTTCTTGCAGCCTGTTTGATATATCCACCTATAAATGTCTTGCTGGCACTTTAGACCCCGTGGGTATTCCCCGCCGGTCCAACCAGCCCTCCCTCATGACTCTTGTTTCCTAATTCAGCCACACTGTGTCCAATCCTTGATTCTTGCTACCATCTTTTCCCCTCCTGACATTTAAGCAGTTGCCAAATCATATACATTCTTCTTCTGCAATGTCTCTGGAATTGACCACTTCTCTTCCATCCTCAAGTTCAAGCACTTATTACCTATTATTAAAATATCCCCATTGGCTCTTAACCAGCTCCTATCTTCACCTCTTAATCTTCCTATGTATTTGACATTTCATCTTCCTAAAAGTCACTATAACTACCCCATTCTCTTCTCCAAAAACTTCAGTGGTCGCTCACAGCCTTTCATTTCAAATAAAATCATTTAAAAACCTTAAGCTACTTTCCAATCTTATTCCCCATTAAGGTCTTAAAGAAGCTATGCCCTAGACCAGGGCTTCTCAATGTTGGCCCTATTGACATATTAGACTGGATAAATCTTTGTTGTGGGTCTCTCTTGTTCATGTAGGATGTTGAACAGCACTTCTGCCCTCCACCTACTAAGATGCCAGTTGCACTGTTCTCCCCCACCCCCCGCCAATTTTGACAACTAAAAATAACTCTAGACATTGTCAAAAGTTCCCGGGGAGCAAAATCACCGCCCTAGACAAAATGGGTCTCTTGTGGTTAGCAAGATATGCCTTAGGTTTCCCATGTCTGTATGTGTCCCCGCAGTGGGCCCTCTGCTTAGGATGTCTTTCCTACCATCCCTATTCAAATCATAACTATCATTTTCAGTTTATCCAAAAAAACTCTCTGTTACCAAAATCTCTCTGTTTTAACCAGGCTCCCTGAATTAAGGTATTTTCCTTTGCCTTCAGTTGAAAACAGCACTATATGTATTTCTTAAGCCATTTATCTTATTTTGACTGTTTTCCTTTAATTTGGCTGCTAACAACATATACACAGAAGCATATTTTTGCCCCTCTGGTTAAACATATAAATATTAATGGCATGAATTATGCAGGCTACTCTCTATTCTGTTGGAACTTTAATTCCCTAGTTGTTATTGGGGTTTTTTTGGTTTTGGTTTTGCTTCTAACAAATCTGCTGTATATTTTTTGTATGAAATTTTTACTAGCATATACTAAAAGCAACAATCTTTATGTAATTGTCTTAACATCACTGATAAATGCATGAATGTGATGTTCTCTCCTATTAAATGAAATAGAAAGTAAATCATAGTGTCTTTACAGAGAGAGAGAAAGAGAGAGATTTTTTTAAAAAAATGCAAAAACTAGAGTTAGCTGGACCTTAGAAGCCATCTGTCCTTCCTCTGTCCCTTTGCTTGAGGAAACTGGAATCTTGGGAGGGTAAATGTCCCAAAAGAGTAAAACTAGTCTATTACAGGCAAGATAAGTACTCAGAGCTCCATTCAGAATTTATTGCGCTAGACCCTTTGTACCTCATCTGGGGCCCTGGGGCCAGCATCTTGTGCGCCACTTCAGAACTTGTTAGAAATGCAAAGTCTGGGATCCCACCTCAAGCCTACTGACTTAGAAACTCTGGGGTGAGGCCCATCTATGTTAGGTCTACTGCAAGCGTTCTCAAACTCTCATGCATCAGAATGACTCAGAAGATCTGTTTAAATACAAGTGGTCCTTTACCACACACAATGTTGGATGAAAGGTAAACCATTGCGGGTTCTGAAGACCAAACTGAAAGGCAGCTGTGCTCAATATCAAATTAACAACTTGACCTATTTCCTGGAATTTACAACTTAATCCAGATTCCTCTGTTGACATAGTAAAAATTTTATTCTGCTTGAATCACTGTAACAATGTCTATT
Organism: Canis lupus familiaris; assembly: GCF_011100685.1. Classification (NCBI taxonomy): domain Eukaryota; kingdom Metazoa; phylum Chordata; class Mammalia; order Carnivora; family Canidae; genus Canis; species Canis lupus. The sequence continues at coordinate 10,413,494 of NC_049230.1, forward strand.
GCATCTTCATGAAGAGAGCATAATGAATTTGCATCAAAGCTAAAATATAATCCACGAAAATGCATTCAGTTCTGAGTTTTAGCATGTACAATAGGGTGCAGGAATTACAAGCACAGGGATATGAAGGAAGGGAAGAGAGGCATGTTAAGGTTTTGTCTTACTGGAAAAATTGATATAAATGTGAACCAATCCTAGATTTTCGGAACGGCTTGTTTATTGAATATATAAGGACAACCACTAAAAGAGCTAGAATATATATTTATAAGTCAATAAAAGAAAAAGTTAAGACAAATACATCAATCTAAAGGGCAGGAAAGAAAGAAGGAGAAGGAAAATAGAAAACATGAGTACTCATAATAATGACAGATATTCTTCTCAAATTTGGTAAAAAAAATCAGACATATAAAAATACATAGAAAGATACACAGTGCAGGGAGGAAAAACATATGCTGGGTAAACAACAACAACAAAAAGTATGAATCAAAGAAAGAAAGGAAGGAAGGAAACCACACACTAAAAAACCTAAAACAGCATTGCCATAGTGTCTGACAAAAAAAATAATTCACGGCAAAAGAGAGGATTATTTTATTTGATAAAGCAACAATCCGCCAGTGAGGTTGAACAGTTATTAAGATGAATACACCTAACAATATATCACTGAGACATACAGGAAGCAAGTGCTGTTAGAAATACAAGTAGTGAGGAGCCTGGGTGGCTCAGTCAGTTAGGCGACCAACTCTTGGTTTCACCTCAGGTCATGATCTCATTGGGTCTTGAGAGTGAGCCCCAAGTTGGGCTCAGCGCTCAGCAAGGGAGCCTACTTGAAGATTCTCTCCCTCTGCTCCTCCCCCAGCTTGTGAGTGCAATTGTACATGCTCTCTCTCAAATAAATAAATAAATCTTAAAAAAAAAAGAAAATATAAGTAGAAGTAGACTATTCCAACATCATTCAAGAGACTTAAACACACTTAGTAGCCAAGAGATTATACAGATGAACATATTTAAAGGTATGGAATATTTGAATTATATAATACTTGGATTATAAAATGGTATCATTAACAGGCATATAAATGCATAGAATGTATACATAACAAAGTACAGATATACTTTCATTTCAAATAGTCATGGCATATGTACAAAAATTAATCATTATATTTGAAAGAAAATAATATATTACGTGTTTTCTGAGCATGGTTCAATAAAATTAGATATAAAAACCAAAAGGAAAGAGATGGCCTCCTCCCACAAGAATAAAACCATACAAAAAAATAAACAAATATCCAACTGAACATTTTAGAAGATCCTTTTTGATAATCTTTGAGCTATTACAAACTACTTAGAAATTTTTAAAAACATGAGAATGCTACATATCCAAAAGCCTATGGGTTTTGGCAAAAGTGGCACCCAGCTGATATTCTATAAATTAATGCATGTGTTAGAAAACAAAGGAAAAAGAGAATGAAAAAAATGAGCCATGTGTTCAACTCAACAATCTTGGGTAAGACCTAAAACGGTGATAATATATTTTCATTGGAAAGTTGTGGAAATTGTAAACAAATTGTAAAGCAAAAGGTGAAAATCACCCACAATCCCACTGTTATTACTCTTTCCTTTCTTGTAACTGTAATACATATAACAATAAATAACTCAGACCAAATGATCTGAATTATGGGATGTTAGCGCAGTTTCTGGGCTAGATTTCCCCTTTGATCTTACCAATATCACAAGAGAGTGTCCTTAACAGTGAGGATTCTGGGAGTAAATGGAGTAAGTGTAGTGTATTCAGTTTTATACGTGCATGTGCAAGTGGTGCGTGGGGATGGTGTGTGTGTGTGTGTGTGTGTGTGCATGTGGCAGGGTGTGAATGATGGGCAAAATGAGCTCCCTCTTAACTCTTTGTCAGGAATACTGCTTTCCTTTTAAAAGAATTTGTCAAAGGAAAATAAATGGTTCCTTTCAGCAGACTTCCCAGAAAGATTTCAGTGACATGAAAATTTAGTGATTTGGCTTGCAAAATGATTTGATGAAAGCAGTGAGAGAAAAAAGAAATCTGAAAGGAAGTGATAGGGAAAGAACCCTTTGGAATCCAATAAGGGGAAATCACTTCCGAGATGGTGACAGGAAGCTTTCTTATACAATCAACCCTGACAGAAACGTCACCAATCCTCTGTGAAAGAGCGAGGCCACTCTAGTTTGGCTCCAAGTTCCAGGAAGAGCCAACCCCTTGCACGTAGGAAGCAGTTGTGTTTTTGGCCAGTGAAGCCATTTTGCTCAGCAGAAGGCATCTGGGGCACCTAATGTGTTTCTTGTTTGGGCATTGACCCTACAAGGAGGTATGCCAGAGACTGCACTCTTCTCTCAGAAAGAACGAGAATAAGAAATAATGAGCATGTCCTAACAAGCTGTGAAATTCTATTCTTCTTGCCCCCTGAATAGAGTCCAATGCCCCAAGATAAAGGAAATCCACTCTGTAATCTGATAGGTTTGTGACTGAGCACTTTGCCAAGAACAACGCCTTTCCTTCACGTAGTGCCAGGGTCCAGGTGCATAAACTCCAACCTTACAAACTCCAGTGCAAAAAAAAAAAAAAAAAATTGCAAAACAGAAAAACAAAAAACCACCACCTTGGCATTTGGTACATATAATATAATATGACAGGTAATGCCATGGATTTTTCTCAGCAAGGGTGGAGAAGAGTATGCTTCCATCCCTTGCACAGATACCATATTGGAGGTCTTTTGATTTGATTGCTAAGGTCAGAGCACAAATAGAAGTCTAAGTCTAAAATTAGTTTACTGTGATTGTTGTTCTCATTCCCCCTCGTCCTGCTGCAAGCTCTTGGAAAAGAGCACCTTGGAATCTCCAACACACATCATAGTTCTAGGTGCTGGGTGCTTGGTGAATGTTTCCAAAATGAGAAAAAGTAATTTCCTTTTCCTTTTCTTTTCTTTCTTCTTCCTTTTTTTTTTTCCTTTTTGGAGGGGGGAGGGAGATTGACATATGCTTTGAATTTGGGATAAAGATGATCTAGATTAGAAAATTTTAAAAAATGCAAATATAAAACGAACACATATAGAGTACTTCAAATCGTAAAGCACCCTTACAAAAATGATCTCTTTTTAAATCTCACAGAATTCGGTTTTTGCTCTTATTTTCCACTGAGTAAACCAGGCTCGAAAGTCAAACGTAACTGGACTCTAAAATCTAGAATTCTCAGACTTCTGTACCCAGAGGTACGTAATAACCACTTAGAGGTTCACTCAAACACAGCCTTAAAAATCCGCTTAGCTCCGAGTTCAGATGAATTGTTTCTGGTTTTCAGCTGCCATTGTTGGTGTTGGTTTGGTTTTGTTTTTGTTTTCCCCACATCAACCCACAGCTAGAATTCAACTCCTCTTTGAGTCTTTCCAAATAATTGAAAAATCCATTATTAAGCAATGTGGGCTTTGCAGAAAATCTCGTATGAGAGGCTGAGTAGGGGTTTTCTGCACACACTCCACGGGAAAAAGCATCTAACTCATTTTGCAGGTCCTATTTCTGTGAAGATTTTTTCTCTTCCCCCCTCTCCACTAGGAGTACCCAGCCAGACTGGACTCTTTTTATCTCCCAAAGCCCATGAAAATGCTAAACAGCACAAATGGACCATGTGGTTCGCAAGACCCTCCTTGTTAGAAGCCGGCAACTCTGTTGGTTGCACAGATTTCTTTTTATCTTTTATAATAACTAAGATGGACAGAGTAATAACCTCTTCTGAGTAGTTCTTATATAGCGTTAGGTACAAAGGTCTGAAAATTCCAGGTTTGTTAACGTAAGCATCTCCCACCTTAGATTCTCAAGCCAGTTCTTCAGCCCCATATTTTTTTTTGTTTGTTTTTTTTGCAAGCATGTCGCTGGTTTCAGCAGGTGCTTGAGTGACATGGCGAGCCAGTTTTTACCTGCAGGCTGCTCTCTCTCCAAAATGGGGAAGTTCTTTCATATTTTTTTCATACAAAGGACTTATTTGCCTGGCAGAAAACCTTGGTGTCAGATCCACACACCATGTAAAATGGGGAGAGGGTATATACCTCATCCTCCAGATCAAAAGAACGTACGTACAGGCATATTCCCTGACAACGACTAAGGTTGTATTCTTGCATATCAGACACACCTTGTGCCTTTGCATTTTCCTTTTTAAGTAAATTCCATATCACACACAATTTCATGCAAATCACGAGCAGGAAATAGCAGCCTAAACACTTTTCAAATCATGCCAGCAGGTAGGTTCAGGATGGCCTTGTTTCCAGAACAGGAGAGAAGGGAGAAGAAAGAGGTAACTTTTTCTTCCAGCACATTTAATCCATCAGCCTATAAGAAGGGGTCGAGAACAGGGGCTGCCTCTGCAGTTCTGACCCTTTCTCCTGGGTGAATATTGCAATAGGACTAGAGTTAAGGTACTGTGTCTCCCTTCTCCACCTCTTCATTGTGAAAGGAGCTGTTTATTGCAAGTAGCAACAGGATAAAAAAAGTTTTTTTTTTAAAAAAAAAAAGGAAGAAGAAGAAGAAGAAAAAGAAGAAGAATTTTGTTAGCTAGCTTCTTCCCTAATTGTTTTTTTGGCATTCTCCTGTCCACTTCTTTTTATTAACCTACAAAATGATCATAAACCGATAGAATGTTTTAGACCAGCAAATGCCTTAAGGCAGAGCAATTTTAGTAGGCCCTGGTGAGTCCAGGTGGCCTAATAGGAACAAACACACACTAGAACCGGACCCTCTTTTAAAAGACTTCGCATTCAGATGCCGGGTATGAGCTGGGAAAAGGTAGAAATTCAGAAGAAAGCCTCATTCCCCTTATCTTGGCAAATTTGGGCTCGCTTCAATTAAACCTTCAATGAAGACTCTGGTTTGAATAGTTCAAATGTCTCGAAATAGAAGGGAGGAGCAAGCTGTAGACTGAGGCCAAAGTACATACTGTATTTATAATCGAACACAGCTTTTTAAATAATTACATCCTTGTGCACTTTTTATTTTTGGTTCTTGAATAAGTCACTCAGATGAAATTAAAGAGTATGCAGGAGAAGGTGCTTCGGTGCTTCTTTCAGTTTCTATGGCAACCCTGGGGTATCTAATTCAGCTGCCTCATTGACTGAATGTGCCCAAGTGATGCAGGCTGCAACTTTTGGCTGATACTGGAAAAGGCAGGGAGGAGTGTTGTTAATCTTTTGGCCACCAAAGAGCTTATGAAAGGCCCGAAGAAAATCTCTGAATTGTTGATTTGACTTTCCCTCGTTTTCGTATGAATGGCTGCCATCTGAGACTGCGTTTTGCCAAGAGTATTTTGTCAGGGATATGTACACACTTGCCTCTGAAATTTCACTATTGGTAAATAATCAGCTGTTATGGGTCTGTGTCTAAATACCTAATGCAGCTATTTATATATTTTATTTTTTATTATTTATTTATTTATTATTTATTTATTTATATATTTTAAAAGAAACTCTTATATACTATTTAGTGGAATACTCTGTGGGATCAAAGAAAAAGTGGCTTATCTAGGACTTTAGATGTAGAAGCACATCAGCAAAAATTTGAAAAACAAAAGCCAAATAAAACTACGCAGTGTGAGAATTGGTTCGTTCCTTTGTTAACCAGGAGTGAACCAGGACACTTGCCCAAGGGATGTTCTTCTGCCCATGTGTCAGGCCTGGGAGGGTGCTAAGGTAGATGATTCCACAGACCTAATCTCAGCAGAGACTGGGGTCAGGTGGTCATTCAGCATGAAGTGAAAGAACAGCATCCTTGGCAGCAAAGTTTTTACAAAACCAACTTAAGCAATTAGCAATAAGGTGTTGTAAAAGTATTTGAATCTATGGCAACATCCTTGAAAAAATTAGTGAAGAAGATTCCTGCATGTGGAGGGCAAGCACTGTATCTTTGTGTAGCACCGAGTGCATCATCAGCACTACATAACTGGCAGCTATTGTTTTATACATACATTTCTTTTATCTAAAGCTCAGCTATTGGGGCAGCCCCGGTGGCTCAGCGATTTAGTGCTGCCTTCGGCCCAAGGTGTGATCCTGGAGACCTGGGATCGAGTCCCCCATCAGGCTCCCTGCATGGAGCCTGCTTCTCCCCTTGCCTGTGTCTCTGCCTCTCTCTCTCTCTCTCTCTCTGTGTCTCTCATGAATAAATAAAATCTTAAAAAAAAAATCAGCTATTTGTCTCAGTTGCAAGGCAAAATGAATATACATTTGTACTGCTCATTTCCTAAACCATCATCTAATGAAGACAAAGTCCCTATAGAAAACTCTGAATAACCAGCACCGTATAATAATTCCTCCATAAATATTTGGTCAAGTTGAATAGGATTTTTTAGAAGCCAAACCCCTTAACAGCCTCAACCTCTCAGAAATTCGGGGCGGCGGGGGGAGTCTGAAAATGAGTACAGTCACCATAAAATCCCTCCATTCAAGCCAGACTTTTGTGTCTCATCTGTACCTTTCCTGATTTGCCTGGCATTCTGATATTAGTCATATAGTCCTTAGAATGGATTCTTTATTTCCTGGGCACAGCAGATGGGAAGCAAAGATCTAAATGATGCTAGGGGACTGTGGCAAAGGACGAAACAGCAGCTGATGACCTAATGGGTAAAATTCACAAGCACGTCCCACCAGGCAGAGGGACACCTATTAGCTTGTGTGACACAAGGAAACATTAAATAACACATACCACTTTTTTTAAATAAGCAGGGAATTGTGTAATATTTTAGAGAACCATTGCTCCCAAACAATGGATGCCCTGGAGGCAACAACTTTGTTATTTAGAAAAAACCACTTAGATGTAATTATTCATCATTATTATTCTTATTAGTTAATAACACTCCTGTGCTGATTTTTAAACTCCTCCCCTTCCACGTTCTTCTTAACCGTCTCTCTCCTTTCTTTCCCCAACACTCCTCTAGCTTCCAAACCAGGGGACTGACTCATCCCGGCTCGCCCAGAACGTTCCCAGTTTTAGCACTGTGAGCCCTGCGTCGGGGGAAACCCCTCTGTCCCGGCCAAACCAGGACAGTTGGTCACCCTACTCCAGAAGCGGGCACTGTGAGAGTATTATTGCACTGGTGCTTTGCACGTATTACCTTGTACTCATGCAATTTTTAAAGTCGTGTTCACAATCCTCCTATAGTGGCTCAAATCATCAGGTTCCCTAGAGTCCTTGACCTGAACTCTTTTGAAAATTAAAAAAAAAAAAAAAAAAGGGCTCTGGCTTCTTGAAATATGCTGATCATGGACTTGGTTCTTCACTTAACGTGGGTAGAGCTAGCCTTCATTTATTTAGGTATTTGTTTATGAAATTTGGGAAGGAAAACTGATGGACTTAATCTGTTCTGCCAGTTGTAAGATGGAAACTTCGAGTGGGAAATTTGTTTTTGATTCTTCGCAGGTGTGATCTGGGTTGCTGCTTCAGAAGGCCAGTATCTGGAGGTTTTGTCCAACTGTGACTGAAAAGAAGCCTAAGCAGGACAATGAGATCCCACCTCTACTTTTTCTTTTTGCATATATATTTAATAACTTTTTTTTTTAAAGTAAAGGTGAGGCCCATATAGCATTCAACTCACTGCCTGGAGGTACAATTATATATTTTGCTCAGTGGGACCAATCCCCAAGGAGATCCTGTTACACCTTTGGCTCCCTACAGTGGGAAGAGAGCTGAAGTGTATGACGTGGTAGGGGGCCTGTGACCTGGTTAGTAAAGGAGCTTTGTGGTTGCACCTGGAGACAGGAGTAAGCAATTCTCAGCTAATTGAAATTAATCTGAAGTTTGAAATTTACCCAAATCCCACAATCAGTGCTTAAATTTGTCCAGTCTACCTTTTGTGAGTTGTTCCCTCTCTTTAAGAACTGGATGAGAAATGGAGGAGCAGGTTTTGAAGGAGGTCGAAATCCTGGCCTGATGTGTCCCGTGTGAAGAAAAAGAATGCATTTTCATCATGTAGGAAAATAAAAACTAAGAAGCCATGGGGTAAATGATGGGCTTTTACCAAGAATGCTTCTAAATGGAAAGCAGAGTATTGATAAAAAGCACAGCCCAGGGGTGCCTGGGTGGCTCAGTTGGTTAAGCTTCTGCCTTTGGTTCCTGGGATTGAGCCCCACATCAGGCTTCCTGCTTAGCAAGGAGTCTGTTTCTCCTTCTCCATCTGCCACTCATGCTGCTTGTGCTCGCTCTCTCTCTCTCTCTCAAATAAATAAATAAAATCTTAAAAAAAGAATCACAACCCAGTGCTAACTGGCCTAATTTTAAATCTCAGTTCTAATCCCTGCTTGCTGTGTGTGCTTGCACAAGGCACTCAACCTCTCTGGTCCTGGTTCCCCATTTCTTAACTGAGGAGAATATCACTGCCTACTCCATTGAGTTGCTGTTAAGATTAAATTACCTAATTCATACGAGGAATCCAGAGCCATGCTGGAAACACAACAAGTGCCACAGGAGTTTTGTTAAAGAAAATGCATTAAGATGCAACCCATATTTCAGAATGCAGATTTTCTCAGTATTTCCAATCATGAAAAAAGTGAAGTTGTTCCAAATCTGCTAGAAGTGGCATTTTCTCTGAGATTGCATATCCCTAGTAACTCTGCTTCCTGAAACTATAGGTTAGTGGATTAAACTAAGTGTAGAGGCAGATAGATACATTTGAATTTGAATACCACGTCTGTGGTCCATTAGCTTTAAACCTGGCTTGTTTCTTCTATAACAGAGGTTGATAAATTATAGGCCATGGGCCCCATCTGGCCCATCACCTATAGTTATAAGTAAAATTGTTTGGTTTTTTAAAAGATTTTGTTTCTTTATTCATGAGAGACACACAGAGAGAGGCAGAGACATGGGCAGAGGGAGAAGTAGGTTCCCCATGGGGAACCTGATGTGGGACTCGATCCCAGGATCACGACCTGAGCCAAAGGCAGACGCTCAACCACTGAGCCACCCAGGTGCCCCGTTATAAGTAAAGTTTTATTGAAACACAGCCACACCATTTGTTTTCATATTATCAGTGATTGCTTTTGCACTACAAGGGCACAGTTGAGACAGACTCTCTGTTCTGCAGAGCCAAACATATTTACCATCTGACCCTCCACTTTTACCAATTCCCGACTCACAGTACAAGGAGAATAATATCCTAATCGCGTGGGGGTGGGTGGGTTGAGATAACATATCAGGCGGGACCCTATACAAGATTGGGCTCCGTAAAGGATGACTATTATCATTAAACAGAGACTCAAAATCTAAAGCTTATCATATGTCTTATGATCAGTTTTGTTTGCTTGCTTGTTTTCTACCCTCCGTCTACCTGCGCCACTCCATCCAAAAACAAAATATGAGCTTGACTTCCTCTAACTTGGATTAAGCTAATCTGCCACCACACCACACCTCCCTGTTCAGGCAATTTCTATGGCTTTATTCATCCCAACTCTCAGCACTTAGGTCCTGTTGTTTGGGAGCATTTGCTTCGCATCTCAGCGATGCTACAGTAACCATACAGGAAGCCCGCAGATTCTTGCACCAATTTGTCTTCAGTTTTTAATTTTTTATTTAGAAATAATAAAATAAGACATAATATATAAAAATATGTACAATCCATGGTTTGTGCAGTACAATAGGAAGACTTTTAGATACAAAAAGACGGCAAACGGGAAAATAATGACTATCACGATTGTCAAAGGCCGGGATTGTTCAACTCGCCAGAGCCCAGAGCTGAAACCCAACGTAACTAGAAAAGAGATTCTAGTCAGGAGTGGGGAGGTGACTATGCAACACTTTTATTTTTCACCTTAACATTATTAGACAGAGCGAAGGAGAGCTCACTCTGCTCCTCAGAACAAGCTTTTTGCCTTTACTGAGTGGCTTATTATAAAACATGAGCTGACATTTGTCATTTGCAAAGGTAACATGATTTGGGGGACAGAGCTCATCAAATAGACAATATAGGGAAGAAAGGAAGTGAAAAGAAGAAATAATGCATTAATAGTTTTTTTCTTTTTTTTAAAAAAAAAAGGTAAAACAGACTTTCTCCAGGAATTTGGAAATGGCTACAGTGCTATATTGACATCCTTACAATGTCTGATTCAAGTATACTCTTAGAGGGATAGAAAACTATTCCATTCTCAATAGTCAAAATAGAATTCACTTTGTCTATCTTTTATTTAAAAATAGGATAACCAGGAATCTATGCCTCCTCCCAAAAATATAATGCCCATCCAGATACGAGCAAAAATTCTTTAAAAGGGAGTAATTCTTAAGTAAATTCAACGGGGGTTTGCTTGCAATAGAGAAGCAACACATAGCTGGGGACAGACCCCAGATATTCACGGCGAGTCTCCTCGGACTTCATTTTAACGACGTATGTGCACTAATTAAGGAGACTCAGTCAATAAGGACAAATGTTTTGAAGGTAAAATGCAACAAAAAATGTTGTGCATTACCTGTGTCTTGGCTCTTGACAAAAAAAAAAAAAAAAAAAAAAAAAAATTGCCATTTAAAGCTTGTAATTGTTAAAATACTAACTAGAAAGAGCTTTCAAATGAACAGTCCATGCTGAAATAAATAACAGAACATAGCAATACGAACCTTATAAGGCTGGTAAATATTTGCTAAAACCATGCTAACCGGTAGCATAGAGGTACTAGCTCTCTGAAATTGCTGCACTGAAATTATACTTTCTATGGCAATTTTTTTTTCCTTTACAGACTTCTATTTACATTTGGCTTTAAATATGAAAATATCTGATAAACTTTATAAAATGTACACTTTAAAAACATAGCTTCTGCAAAATTTTCTTGGAAAAAAAAAAACAGAAACAAAAACAAACCTGTGCACCAGAAATTTTAGATTTTTTTTCTGTTTTTCAGAAATAAGTTGAAAGATTTCCCTCCCTCATTCTTGCCCCCAGACCCACCCCCTTTCAAATATCTCAAGTCTTTTTAAGTGGCAGCACTGTGTGTTTGGGAGGAGCCCTCTCAGTGGTCACCCCATGCTCCACTGCATCTTCATTTAATTTACATATCACTGAATACTCTTTGGTTTGATTATTTTCCTTTGCAAAATATCGAAATAGCAGCAGCTGAAGCCCTCAGTAACCTCTCACCCTCAACAGCCAACTTGTTCTCTCTTCTGTCAATTCTTTTGTCCTATCAATCCCAATTCCTCCAACTCTCAAAACAACTTCCCAAACCTGCCTTTAAATTTGGATTTAAAATAGCATCCGCTTGCTTGACATCTCTGTCTTGGTTTCCATGAGAAGAACACCAGTTTTCAAACCCATCGACTCTGAAGGCTGAGAACAGCAGAAACTGTAATATTATTGCAGGCACGGCATTCAGAGATGGCTGTTCAAGAACCAGAGACCATCACACACATCAATTTACGAAATACAGGATTCCAGAACAAGCTGTTTTTTAATGGCATACAGGGTTATAATACCATAAGAGAGTTGATTTTGAGACTCCAATTAAAAAAGAAAAGTCAGCAACCCCCAGAATTCACACATAAGGAACTTTAAACCAAAAAAGAGCTCCATTATTGAGTTAGAGCAGGGTAAAAAAAAAAAAAAAAAAAGTTTCAGTCAAGTCAGGCAGCCAGGCAGGAGAGACTTCTGGAAAACAATGTGTCCTTAGTAACCTGCTCTAGGGCTCTATAGGCGAGAAGGATCAGCTCAGATCCAATCCCAAATGTGCATACATAAAGGAGAAATAATCCTTTTAGATCATTATCTCTTCTACTTGTGGCTGTTATATCTTGTATGGCTCTGGTTGACCCCAGAATACTGCGACATTTTCATTCCTACCCTCTACCATTAAAAATAAATAAATAACTTTCCTCTCCCTCCCGAATACTTGAGCTGACGTGCTGTATCAAAGTGGCCGGTCCACACGGTCCACACCTCACCAGCTCCCCCTTGGGCATCTGCAGCCTCCCAGACACTATAGGACTCACTCCAGACACACTGATCGGAAGAACCAGCCTAGAGGCCAGGCGTGGCATCTTCTCAAAGGCGAAGTCGGCCTGGAAATGTCCTGACAGTTGGGCCAATGAATTCAGCTGCAAGGGTTTAAACTTCTCTATCTTTCACGTTGGATGGCTCAGCTTTTGGGGATGCCAACTAACTCCAACCTAGGTCTTATCTTATGGAATAAATCCTGGAAGGCGCCCAAAGGGGAGAGCCAGAAAAATCTAAGAGCCCGTCACCATCTCTCACCTTATGCGTCGGCCTGGCCAGCCCAACCTCACAGGAAAGAAAGGATATTTTGATTGTGTGTGTGTGAATTTTCCTTCCCCTTTCTTCTTCCTCTCATCATACACTAGTTGCATGAAAGAGCAAAACTGAAAAAGCACGACACTTACTATACTCTGCGGAGGATATTCTATTTTCTGAATAAGGTGAAAAAAGGAGAGGGCAGTTCAAGGTCTTGCTGAGGTTCAAAGTTACTGTTTCTTGATTTCAAGGCAGCCGTGGGGCTTTCTATCCTTTTTAGTATAAGCTCCACTGTGCAAAAATGTGCATTATCTTTGGTATTTATTTTAGGTAGTCTAACTTAAAATTTGAGATAACCCATTAACATCATGGAAGAAAAAAAAAAAAAAGAAAACCCAGAGGCTACCATTTGGCTAGTGTTACATAATGCCCTTATGTAACCAAAGAGAGAGAGAGAAAGAGAGAGAGAGAGAGAGAGAAAAAAAAAATCAATTCTAGCAAACAAATTACTGGCCTCAAAAAATCAGGCTCTCGTTTTGGCAGCTTAATAGCCAAATACTTGCCACTTTGAAGCACATATCATGAGCTTTCAACAAAGTTCAACACTGACTTTTAAATTACACGAAAGAAGAACTACACGGCAACAAAAATACAATTTGTGTTCATGTAGTTAGCAGCTTTTCAAAAAAAATTAAGGCAGAGTCTTGCCTTTGTTATGCCATTAAAAACATTCTTGTTCCCTAAGGAGAAGCATTCTGGATTCGTCAAATACCCAACCGAGGCTGGCCTGCGAGTTCAAGTTTTGTAAAACACACAAAACGAAACAGAAAAACCCCATAACTTATTCTATCACATGTATGTGCCATCGGGTCATGGGGTGGGGGAGGGGGGAGAGGAGGCGTGTTGAGTGCTCTAAGGTTAAATCTCCGAGCTTACAGTCCTTTCTTCGACGCCACCGTACTCGCCTCGGTCCCTTGTGGCCACGTGCCTTGACCCACCTCTTCACCAGTACCGTCGTCTGAATAACTGCTTGGGGCCTTTGACCAACAGACTGTTAGTTGAAAGTCAATATTCCAGAGGAGGAAGCAGTCAGATCTCCGACTCTCGCCTTAAGGGCCTGGGCTCTAGAGGTACGCTTGCCTGGTTGTGAAGGTCTAGGTCAGGGGGCGTGTCCGTACTCGTGCTTTCTGGAACTCCATTTTCACTGTCATCTTCCTCTTTGCTTGTGAGGGCAACTTCGTTTTCGTAGCAAAAGGAGTTAGCATTTGAGAGGATGTATTTCTTTTCGGCTAAGTCTCTGGCACTACAGAGGGGCGTGTTGGGCACTTCGTAGGTCTTGTGGAACCTTGAGTAGTCCACTTTGTAGTAGTGCTTCTCCTCGAAGAGGACAGGCTCGTAGCGGTGGCCCCAGAGGATCTCATTCGCCAGATAGGAGCTACGGCACTGGGTGGTCATGGCCGTGGCCTCCACCATGCCCTCCAGTATGACAACGATTTCAAAGTCTGCATTGTCGATGTCCTGTTTGCTCAAGTCATATAAAGGACTGTCTTCATCTATCTCGTGGACTATGGTGATGGGGGACACCAGAAATATCCGGTCAATCCCGCTGTCGAACCCAACGTTGATATCTATTTGATCCAGGGGGATGTACTCCCCCTCGGAAGTGATTCGGGATTTGAGCAGCTGGGCCCTCACGTGGGCCTCCACCAAGTGGCTCTTCCGAAGGTTGCCCACCCGCCACATCAAACACAGCTTGCCATCTCTCATGGCGATCACAGCGTTGTGACTGAAGACCAGAGTCTCGTTCCTCTTCTTTGGCTTGGCCATCTTCGCCATGACCGCGCCGATGATGAAGGCATCGATGATGCAGCCCACGATGGACTGGAAGACCACCATGAACACGGCAACTGGGCATTCGTCTGTGACACAGCGGAAGCCGTAGCCTATGGTCGTCTGGGTCTCGATGGAGAAGAGGAAGGCCGCCGTGAAGCTGTTGACCTCGGACACGCAAGCCTTGCTCTCTTTAGATGCATCCAGATCGCCATGGAGCAGAGCTATCAACCAAAACACACAGCCAAAGAACAGCCAGGAGAGCACGAACGCCAGGCAGAAGATGACCAGCATCCACCGCCAGCGAATGTCCACGCATGTGGTAAAGATGTCTGCGAGGTACCGCTGTCCCTTCTCCCCCACGTTGATGAACTGGACGTTGCAGTGGCCGTCCTTCTTCACGAAGCGGCTCCTGCACTGCTGTCGGGTGTGGACCTTACTCTTCCCGTTCCCAAAGCCGTTGGCAACCGCCATGGTGGCCAACTTCATCCCGTCCTCTTCGGAAGAGACGATGCTGTAGCGGTTGGTCCGCACACTGCCCATCGCTCCTGCTGTGGACGCCAGTGCTTCGGCTTTGGAAAACAGTCTGAGTTTTTGCAAGACCCTTTGGAGAAACAGTTTTGAATGCTCGGTGAGGACACACACGCCAAAGAAGAAGGAGAGACGGCGGGCCTCCAGGAGCCGGGGCTTCTACCAACGTCTGTCTCCGGACATGCAGAGCCACCTCAGTAACTCAGCTGACATCCAGGGGAGGACGTGACCTGGAAACAACGAGACAAGACGTTATTCATCCGAAAAGAAGGCATCGGCAAGGGGTTCTGCTCTCTCGGGGGACATTTCCTAGCGGACGTACACCCTGCGCTGAGTTAGAAGGTGTTCTTAGCTGCTTTGTCCCCTGAACTGTATCTTTTATTGTACTTAAAAGCATCAAGTCATCGAACGTGGAAGAGTTTGGGACAGTCTTTCAATCAAAATGTCAGGTTCTTTTCCCCCTGTTTTCTTTTTTCTTTTTTTTTTTTTCCAGCAATCTAGGCGATTCTATTTTCCAGAGAAACCCCTCTTATCCTCTCTCGTGCCTACTCTGCTTGCTAGGGCCCCAGGTTGTCAAGCAGAAGGGAGACTGGCTGAGCAAGGCCAAGGTTTGTCACGAGGCTTTGGGAACTCAGACATGTCCAGAGGACCGACCGTTCGTATAAACGCAGAATATTAATATTAACTGAGCTGCAGGTGCATCGGGGGAGAATAGAGCGGAGCCCTCGAGGACACGGTGGAAATCAGAAGGCACAGACTATTTTGTTTAAATGATTAAACATTTTTTTTTAATCATTTAAAAAAAATAAAAAACCAACAACTGAGCAGACAGCCCTTAGAGTGATCTGAAATCGGTCCCAATTTCTGGAGACTGTTTGGGCTTGCTCCATCACTTCGCACGGCGCTAGCAGCCACTTTGCAGAAATGCCCGATAACATCTCTGTTACTGCAAGTGATTCTGACTTGAAGGCGTGGGTTTGCTCTGGGGGATAAAGAGCGAGTCTGTTGCCTAGCAATGAGTCCTGAAATTCTCCGGAGATGGGACTGCCATGTGTAATGACAGGCTAGGAAGTAAGCACCTTTGTGCCAAAGGACCAGGTCTTCAGCGAATTGAGATAAGGCAGGAACTCATTTCATGTGGGTCCAATTCCGTGTTTTCCCAAACAGAGACAACTTGGTAGGAGTAGATCACGACTGTCAGTCGGCTCACTTTCACTTCCAGTGCTGCTGTTTGCTCTAGGTTCCCATGGAGAAGGCACTCACCTTTACCTAACGTGAACCAATAATCGTTTTCAGTCTTCTCCTCTAGCCTCATCCTAACCCAGATAAAAACGATCTATCGCCTTGAACTTCCCATCTTCACTCCCAAGAAACTATTTTTTTTCCTTGACTAACAAAAGTGTCTAAGATAAAGTCCAAAGTGTCTCCTCTATCAAATAGAAATTAACAAAATGAACCCCGGCATAGAACTGAAAACCCAGAAGTGACTCTCCACTTGTCAAACAACCCAATCGATCTCCTGTAGGAAAGGAGGGGGGAGGGGGGCAATGGGAAACAGATGGGAAGGAGCAGAAAGTCACTGGAGCCCTGATTATGAGGACGCCACTTTTTCTTTCTCCACCCCCCCCCACAACCGCATAGAGATTAAGTAGTTAACAGAACCAATTTCAGCCGAGCCACCTGCCAACAAATAAAGCGAGTCATTTATCTTGTTTTTGCGCACCCCCCCCCTTCAAGAGAGGCAAGGTGCATTGTCTTTGAAAATGCCTTGTTACAGTCTTTTCACTTCTCTCTCCTTATCCAAGTTATTATGCAAGAATGTGCCCCAACACATTTTTCCTGAGATTAGTCATCTGTGAAAATTGCAATGTGTGTTACATTTTGGCAGCTTTTGACACGTAAATGATGCCCGATTTGAAAGTGCCTTTGAATTACTTTATAAAAAGAAGTTACTGTGCCTTCCTAGTCTTCCACCTGCTTCAATGTTTTGTCTGCTTCCCTATGAAGTTTGTACTTGGACAAAAGAAATAAGACTCCTATTCCTCAGGGTTCTAGATCCTGGACATGGAAAGAATTTTTTCAACAGTGACTTCAGATTACTGGGCTCATATGATATTGCCAAGGATTTCTACGCAAGACCAGAGAGAGATAACAATGCAACATCAGATGCAGGTGTACTTTCCAAAAAAGGGGGGAGAAGAGGAGGCCTCATTTAAATAGTGCTTGAATCCTTGAGGTCTGGATGACTTCAGAATCGTATATTATAAGCTGACACCAAGAAATTCCCTTTTCATGATTCAAAACAATCCTTCCATCTGAGTTACCATTAGGGACCATGAGTAGACAGTTTCAAATTTCTTCTGACTTATTTCTGCACTCTTTCCAGATTAAAGCATAACAACCATATGAAATCTAAAGACTGAATTACGACCCTCCAAAAATCTTGACCCTAGGACATTAGTTCGAATTCCACAAAACACACAATACCAGCTTCCTACCAATAGCTTTCTGCATTTGGAACTTTGAAAGTAGCCTGTATTGAACGACTATTATTGTCTTATTTCCACTGTTAATGACAGAATTTGTTCCACATGCGCAGCATCATTTACAAATTTTACCATTCTGCTGGAAAGGGGGAAAAAAAGATTTTTCTGGCAAAATGGAAGCTTTTGTCACTTCAAATAGATATGCTCCAAAACAGATTTATGTGTGTATATGTGTGCACACACTGTATGTGTATTTTAGAGTTTTGGGGAGCTGATTACATAGCAAAAATCTGGAACCTGCCACAGTTCGCTCGGGTGATTGTCTCAACATTTCATTATGAAGAAGGCCCTCCTTACTGACCTGCCCACATGCCCAAGTGGCTTTAGGCAAGCAGAAAACTTCCTTGCCTGCTTTTCTCTCACTAAAAAACACCGATTGGTGAGCATCTGGAAAAAAAACTTCCATTAGGAATAGGGCTTTCGTGCAACTTTATTTTAGGCATATATTCAAAATAATTTTTTCAGAGACATCTGATGAAGAATGATGAGAACACGAAGTGATCTGACTCCTTGATGGGTGCAGTTCAGGAGAATCCATATTTGATTTGAGGAACAATGTGTAAATTCCCCTCTCAGCCAAAATATTTAAGGGGCTGATGTCAATTTAATAGATACAAATAATCATTTTACCCAGGCTCTCACCAATGAGGTAGAAAGTATTTCTGGGAAATTGAGAGGCTACATGTGGTGCTGTTCATGTTAAGACTATTTATAGGCTGAGCCAAAATTAAGCATAAGCAATGGAAAAAAATAGTTCAGCCATTTCAATCTTAGGTAGATGTTAAAGAGAGAGAGTGCTATAGATAAAATTCAAGGTCAAGGAGATAACACGTATAAATGAGTGAAAAGAAGTCATTTTTACCATATAGGAAATATTCCCAATTTGGAGTATAAAAAAACTAGAAAAATATCATTATGACGAATAGATGAGAATAAATGTGCCTCATAATATGGTCATGGTGTGCAGTGAATAAGAAAGTTTCTAACTAAGGATAGCAAATGAGGATAGTAAAAGAAAGTGTGCTGGGCTGACAGAGAGGTCTGCTAATGAGTGTTCAGGGCAGTTATTCCCCAGCTGACGCCATATAGACCAGCCTGAGTATGCTCTGGGCACATGTTGCTATGTGAGCACAACTGCTAGCAAAGCAACCTCTTAGAAGCTCAGTAAACAGAAGGGAGGGGGGAGGGGAAGGAAGGGAAGGGGCAGAGGGATCCACATTTATCTATTTGAGCACTCTAGCATTTATACTCAACAGTGCATGTAGCATCACTCAGCATTGGCAAATGCTGAGAAATATATATATTTGGTGATTAAAAAAAAAAAAAAGCCTGCAAAGGTCTATCTGTTCAGGTAATAATGTGGCCAATCTTCCATGCCACTGAAAAGTCATACAAGGACTCGCCAGCTACCCAGAGATTCTACAACTGGGGCTTCTGAAGAGAGTAGAAATACTGTATGTTCTTTAAAAAAGAAATAGAAAGAAAAAAAGAAAGAAAGAAAGAAAGAAAGAAAGAAAGAAAGAAAGAAAGAAAGAAAAAGAAAAAGGAAAAAGAGGCCCAATTCACAAGAGTTTAGTACTGATATACCTAGGCGATACCGATAACGTTAAAGAAAGTGCCATCAAAACAGGAGGGAGAGGGCTTAAAAGCAAAGTTAAATGACCTTGACCCCAACTTTGACCCCTCCCACCATCCCTGCAGTAACGTCCTCTTTACTCCTGAGCCTTGAGATTTTTCCAGCTACTGGCAAATATAAATAAAGCACTTGGGGGGGTGGGGGTGGGAGTGAGTTGGTAAAAGCTTAACAAGTGTACAGGTAAGATACAGCAGATCTAGGGCAGTGGTTAGTGAGAGGAGATCTAACAGCCTATTGATCACTAATGTGAAAAGAAAGCAAGGGGTAAAAGGCAATATGCATTCTTTGCATACCCAAAACACGTTTTCAATGCCTTGTTTCCTAACAGGTAAATTCTGAGTTTATGAAAATCCCCAGGATTCACAGCCGTATCCTAGCTACCATCCCACTGGGTAGGCTCATCCAGACACAGACATTAAACTGCCCATTTCCTATCTCGATTTTTTTTTTTCAATTGTCATGACGAGTCTATGTTATGATGCAATCTTTGCAGAATCAAGTCTCTTTGACCTCTGTGCTTTCCTGAAACCACGCTGTCTTCAACTTAGGTATCAATACGATCATTACTACGAATAAGACGTTGCTTGGGAGAGAGTGACATAGGATGTGAAAGTTTTGCGGTCTTCGGGGCTCAAATCCAGCTCGGGCTCGCGCTCTCTTTCCCCAGCAAAGCAACTTTGAGACGCTCGCTCCGTTTGGAACTCGAGACGCTACACTTGAAGCAATGACAAAGGGGGGGGGGGGAAGAAGACGCCAAGGATCAAGACTAGTGCTGAGTCCCAAGTCTGCCAAAGGTTTGAGACCAATGCTCTTAGAAGCACTCCCCAACCCCCGCCTTTTTTTTTTTTTTTTTTTTTGGTCTTCCTTAGAGCGAGAATCGAACACAGGCTCCCTCGCCCCTTGTCTCCAAACTCAGTATCTCGCTGCAGCTGGTGGTGCACTGGAAGTTATGAGCACAAACAGATGCTGCAGAGAAAATCTGTTTCTATTGCTCAACTGTTCCAAGCATGTCTCAGTATTTTTAGCTCTGGGGATGTTCTTGGTGCGCGCACAAACTCTATAGGCATGATCTGGGACTCCGCGGCGTGACAGCTGGGCACCTCTGGAGCAGCGGGGCCGGGGAGGGGTGCGGCCCGCGGCCCGAGTCCACTCCCCGGGACACACAGGCAGCGGGAGACAAGGAGGGAAGAAAACACACAGCGGCCCTTACCTGTTGCTGGCGCAGGAGCATGGGGACATGAAGTGGAAGTGGGGGGGCACAGAGGCATGTAAGATCCGGCAGTTTGTGAAAGCGAGTGAGCCAAAGCAAACCAGAATCCCCAAGACCCAGCTTGCCGGCGCCGGGGAAGGCTGCGCGCTGGCCAGGGCTCCAGTGCGCTCTGCAATATCCTGGGCTCTTTTGAGATACCGGCCCGCCTGGCCCCGCCCCCCGGGCCCTGTCGGCCAATCGCAGCGCGCCTGGCCGCCCGGCCGGCCCCGGGACTCGCGGCGGGGAGGGGACCGCGCTACACCCGCGGCCCGCGGCGCTGCCAGCGAGGAGAACCTGCCGCCGCTGGCTGCCTCCCCCTCCGCCCGCCGAGCCGGGTCGCGGAGGAGGAGGAGGAGGTCGCGCCCCGGCTGGGACAGCAGCAGGTGGGGAGCTCCGCGGCTGCCCCTTTGCAGCCTGGCCTCGGGCAGAAAGCTTCCCCCTCCCCCCCAGAGCCCTACACTTCCCTCTTCCCTCTCCGCGGCGGGCGGCGGTGCTGTGCTGTGCGCGCTCCTGCGGGGGCCCCCGTCGACACGTTTGCAGGCGGGGAGGCTTGCATTGCAGCCCCGGCGCGTGTCCCTCTCCCCTCGCTCGCACCCAGAGCCCCGCGCCCTCCCCCTTCCCCGCAGAACCTGCGGTGCGCGGAGGAGCAGCGCGACCCCACTGCGGGAGGTGGGCGGGGCGGGGGCGGGGGTGGGGGGGGAAGGGACCGACCCGGGACCCGGGACCCGGGAGCGGCGCGCAGCCCCCGGCTGGATGCGGACGCGCACAACTGTTGCAGCCGCAGAGCCGCTTGGCGCTCTCGCCGGCTCGGGGCTGCTGGCGGAATCCCTTACGAAGCGCCTAGACTTCCCTGAAGGGTGAACGACTCGTTCCCCTTCTCGCACTGTCCGCCCTCAGTCTCTTGCTCCACCACCGCCCGGCAGCGCTCTCCTGATCTAAAACCAGAGCAATTAGAGTAATGAATTCTCTGGAACAGCAACTCCTACAGACACTCAGCTCTGCCCTCGCATCAGCGCCTCCCAGCCCTCATTCCCAGCAACCAGGCAAGAGCATGCAGACCCTTTTCTGAAAACCTATGTCGACTTCAGTGTTAACCGCGTCTGGAGCCTGCAACTTTGCGGATCGATGCGTGTGTGTCCGTGTGTGTCTGTCGTGTGCAAGTGCAGTGCGTGCATATACCTCTGAGCACGGTGGTGTCACAACCCAGCTTCTGCTCTGAAGGGACGCAGGGTGTTTAGGAGTCTTCCTTACGCAGAGTTGGAGATTCCTGTGTGTGTGTGTAATGCTTATTTCCCCCCAAGCGAGCAAATGCGTCTTTCCGTGCAGTTTGTGCAAACCTCTGAAAGGCGGCCTGGAGTCGCCAAGCTGCCTAGGCCGATCTGGCTCGTATTCGGGGCGGCACACACTGGGGGTGATGTGTGTGTGTGTGTGTGTGTGTGTGTGTGTGTGTAGGGGAGGTGAAACCGACAATTGAAGGAAGGTCTGCGCGGGTACCCACTTCCTAGCCCCATACCCTCACATGGCCCCTAGGAGGTGCTGGTGAGATGCGCTGGGTTTTGCAGATGCGTGCTTAACCCTGCCTCAGCGAGCGCGCTGAGCGAGAGCCTGAAATTAAGTGTTGAGCAAGTTGTGCATGCGGTGTGTCTGCTCGGGAGAGCCAGACGTATTGCTCTTCTGTTGCACTTGCTGAGATTATCCAGCACGCCGAGCCCTGTAGCCGTCTTGCCTTTTAAAACCCCGTATGTGGGAATAATGCCTCTCACACTTACAGGGGCCTGGGGAGGGGAGGGGAGGGGAGGGGGTTGGGAGGAAGTCTGTCTTCTTTAATAGTTATTAAGGAATGTATTACTTTTGGACAACTTGAGTTGACTCTGCAAAATAGATGGATGGATGGATAGCAACCCAGGCTGTAGCCCAGACCTAAAAACGTGGAGACAGCCACGCTAATTCTATGTGGTCAAAGGAAGGAGAATGAGTAACATCTCACTCTGCCCCAGTGGGCTTCTTCTGAAATGTGTTTCTGCATGGATTTCTTCTCAGAAACAGGTGGGAGAGGTCCGTTTAATCCCTTAACACATATTGGGCCTAAATGGAAAGAGGAAATTCATCACTTTATGTTCTCTTCTTTTATGATGAATCAATCCGAGCATCTGTAGATGGCTAAGAATTTTCCAACCCATGTGAATTCAGAGAGGCGGCGTTCTTATTTCCAGGTAATGAGCTCTTTTTGAAAATCAGTCATCCAGAAAGGGCTGCCATTTCTCCGGAAGGTGGATTGAAATTGTTTTATTGTAATGTTTTGCTCTAAATAAGCCGAATGCGCCATAGGCCGAAATAGTTTCATATAATAGAAGAATCTTTAAATCTTTAAAGAAAAGAAAAGTTACAAGATGATGGTTGGTCGTGTAAATTTAGTTATGGCAGGGGGCAGATAAATATATATATCCTAATCTTTCTTATCAACATCCCTCCTACCCACCATGGGCTGATATGCAGCAATGCTTATTTCTTGAAGTAGAAAGTCAGAGCAATATTGGTTATTGCAATAAGCAGCTTCTCAGCCTGGATAGAAGTTTTGCCTTAATTACTTAGCTCAATTAGGAAACATGAAGGATTAGGTTTTGTAAGTAAATGAAACTTTGTAAATGCATGATAGCATCGATTAACTCCACTGCTTCATGTTATAAAGGGAAAAAAATGAAATGTGCATTTTAATTAATAGGTGACTTTTCATTATGCCCCTATTAGGAAAATTCTAGTGTTCCAAAGCATTCAGTACTTTTGGGAGTGATGCATGATACAGATTTCTCTAGTCAGAATCTCTCTTTTTTGGCTGAATCAGTCCTTATTTAGCAAAAATCCCCATTAGTTTTGGACACCAATGCCGTTGGGTGTTGGGATCCATCTGTGGATTAAATTTTTCCAAGGAAATGACAGTCGTGCTCTTACTGGTTCGCTCCACAGTAACCACCTATAACATTAGAGCCAAATATTAGTCACAATCTAGATCTGCAATCAGATTATGAATGGTTGTGTGACGCAGAAGGTGATTCCTCCACCAGCAGCACAAATCTTTCCTTTGCACTTATATAAATATCTCTAGCAATTAGATATATTTTCAGACTTCCATCAACCATATAGGCAGTCCGATTTTACAGTGATGAGAAATGAAAATCTCCTGTCATTTGCAACTGCTTGCTATTAAGAACACCTTACTAATCTTCACAGTAATAATTAATAGCAATAAATAATAAATCAATGTCAGATGAATTTAAAGGGCAGGCAGGTTGAGTCTGCAATCTGCGGCAATGAGGACCAGCCATGGGCTATGGTATTTTAAGGCGCTGAACGTAATCTTACCAATGGGACAGCAGCCTTGGCAGTTTCACTTCCCGTACTGGTAAGATTTAATGTTCATATGAAATTTAATAAATGTATTTGTTGAGTAAATACTTTGTACCTGAACTGTTTGCTGGGTGATATGGGAGACTTAAGAGCCCTGGGTGAAACCATTCCTTCCCTCTGAGAATTCACAATCTCTCATTGAGAAGACAAGCAATGCACAAGTGAAATCAAATGGCCAAATGACAGCGTAAGGCAGCCTATGATTGAAGTGCTAAAATCGATCATGCAAGGGAAAAAAAAACATTCCTGGAGCGTTTCTGAGTTGTGAAACCAACTAGAATTTATGGGCAAGTTTAGAATGGAGGGTTTACTTACTATGGATGACGCATTACCGTGTAGGGATAATGAGTTGTGTTAAGGATGCTAAGAGTGTGCCAGAAGACAGGATTGCCTCTTCATGCAGTTTATGTCCCAAAACACCTGTTAGGCTCCCAGATCTGTCTATATACATGTAATTGTGTGTATAAATTAGAAGCTGCTTCTAAGAATGCTACACGTCTCTGCCTACACAGACACCGTTTCTTCTAGAGCAGTGGGCTTTATTGGTCATTTGTTACCACTGTAACACACAGTGCAGTGATGATGCCTTATTTTTCTGGCATACCTGGGAATGCAGCATATCGCATAAGAGCTTTTTCTGACTAATTGGTATTTCTTTGTGGTGGGAATGATCTTCTCTAATATACTGTATGCATCCTCGAGCTCTATCCGATTGCCCCTGGAACACTCTGTATCTCTCTCAAGTATAGCATGTTTTGTTCCTCTCGTGCTATTACAGCTATGGCTCCCTATGTTTTTTGCACCGACCAATAGTGAGCTTTTCAGGATCCACTGCCATGTCTTTTATCTTTATACCTCCATTGCCTTGCACACAGCCAAAGAAATACATCAGTCTGAATAAATGTCAGTAAATGCAGGGTGGAATGAAAGCAACAGTATTTTTGAGTATACTACGACTTTTGCACGGTGACTCAGTATCATTATAATAAACACGAGCTATTTCATTTTTACCTGCAATAGAGGAGGACTGTCCGGGTACGCTAAGAGTAATGTCTTCAACATTAAATGACCAGAAACTAAGCTTATTTAAGTCGTCTGTTTGCTTTCTCTCTCTTCTTCACCAATGACAGCCTTCACTTCTCATTTTTGCTTCTGCCAAATATATCAGGCTGTCACCATGCTCTGTCTAATTTGTTGATTCTAATCTGCACTGTACTGAGAAATTATATAACCAAGGTTGCTTTAAAATATATGTGAAGTGAAAGCAAATATAATCTAAAGGGCTTAAGGTGGCTATATATTTTTGAAATAGTATGAGCAGATGCCAAATTTGGAGTTACCTTGCTTTTTGGCTAGTTTCCTTTTTTGGGTAAAAAAGCTTCAGGATATGGATTTCTGACATCTATTTTAGCTTCTCAGAGCATTTAAATGGTTTAGTCCTTGCATTTACTGTGCAATAAGTAGTTGAGGAAGACCTCTGGGTAAGGGAGGTAACTTTGTGTCTGCAAATATGCATATATTTATATGTACATGTACAACAAAATCATGCAGCCATTTATTCAGGAATCATCTAAGTACTTACTGTGTCCATTACTATGATCTTTGCTTTCTATCAAATATGTTAAAACCAACAGTAATAAGTGGGATCATTTTTTTTTTTTCATTCATACTTCCAGAGCAGCTGAATTATTATTTAGCAAATTACTCTTCTGTCATGCTCTGGAAGACCTTACGTATTTTGTGTGGGTGAGACAATTACATTCTGAAAATGCTTTATTCATCCAGACCCCCATTACCATGGCTCTTAACACGATGATGATGATGATGACCATTTCATCTGTGTTGTCTGTGGCACATTAGCTCCCTTAGACGTAATGAGCCTAAACTAAAGTCTCCGTTCATTCTCTGTTAAAGTGGATGGCAGCTGCTTAGGTCAGGTAACCCTGCCATAAGATGCCTGCAACTTGACTTTTTCCAGAACTAACAATAACAGAAAACAACTTCAGACAACCAAAGTTAGTCACTGCTGTAGGCATTTCAGGAATATGCCACAAGATACAAAGAATATAGAAAACATATTTTGAGTAATGTCAATGATATTGTCATGTTATTTTATTTTGTCATGTTACTTTTGAAAGAGAGGGTACATACCCTCATGTCCAGGGTTTGGAATATCGGCTTTAACAATTTGTGTGTGTGGTCTTTCAAGTGTTGAGTATGTGTATGTAGGTCTTTCTTTTTTTTTTATTGTCAAAGCAACTATGGAAAATGCATAAGATAAACATTAAAAAATGTAGGTGGATGTAGGAAAACACCGAAAATAAATCCATATCCCCACCATTGTGAATACTTTGGTGTATTTCTTCCCTTTTTCCTATCTTTTTGTTTCTATTTTTTTATCTTTATATATTTTTTATACTTTTAGGATCAATTGTGACATACTTTTTGATACATGAGTACCATACCTTTTATATTTAAATATTTGTCATGCAATTAAAATTCATTTGAAGGCATATGTTTTCATGTTTATATGTATTTGTGAGCCAAACTTTGATGAATCATCACCTATTCTGATACCTTTCTATTCATTTTTGGTTTATATTTGTATAAAGATACATTAACTCCTTTTGTAGATTGTTTATCTTCATCTCCTACTGTTTTGTTAGGTTTCCAAATGTGGAATTACTAGGTCAAAGGGTGTGATCTCCTGAAACTTTTTTTTTTATTGCCTTCTTTCAAGTGAAATCCTGATGCACTGAATTTCAAGGATGTTCTAAGTTATGTGATCTTGACAGTGGTGACGGCATTGCACAGTGGGGAGAGTTTGGGCTTTGGGTCAGCCTGATATGTGTTTGTGACATTGATCCAGCTAGCTGTAAAAGTCTGTTATAGGGATTAGAAATAATACAATAAAAAAAATGCTTGCTACATAATGAACACTTAGGCGGTGGAATTATTTACACTAGCTCTTGCTGCTACTAATGATGATGAGGTTAATAAATAGAATAACTTAATTGGGGAAGTAAGATGTATTCAAGAGATATTTATATGTAATAAGCCTTTAAATAACATAGCAATCTGTTGCAGTGCCTGCTTAAGTGCGAAAATCATAAACGAAGAGGTAAGTATCTGAGGAGTTTGGGAACATTTTATAGCTGTGTCGAAGTATGGGTTGGTGTTAGAGGGAGAAAAGCAGAGTGGATTTTCCTGGTGATGGTCAGCATTTGAATACATTCATGAATAAAGAGATTTTAGAACTGAACATCAAATTTGGGCCAGATTTTAGA
This sequence comes from Canis lupus familiaris, assembly GCF_011100685.1. Lineage (NCBI taxonomy): Eukaryota > Metazoa > Chordata > Mammalia > Carnivora > Canidae > Canis > Canis lupus. The sequence goes on from NC_049230.1 coordinate 10,440,201, forward strand.
CTCTTTAGACAAGCAGGAGGAGTGACACTCTATTCTTTAGAGAGGGGGCAATCTGCAGATGAGTGAATGCAGGGCTAAAAGATGTGAGCAGGACTGTTAGGACACTGATCTGATTGTCATTTCTCTCCGTTGCCTCTGGCTGGAGTCCTCCCATGTGATCTTGGCTTCTGGATTTCTCTTCATATGATTTCCCAAATCCCAATTTTAATTTATAAGGAAATAGAGAAATTCTGTCACAGGGAAGCTCCTCATGTGAGTGGAAGCTGTTGATACAGCCTCTAAGCCTGCTCATTCCTTCCTCTGCTTTCTGCAGAGTACAACTTTTCATGACATCGGTGCTCAGACAAATCTAGAAATCATAGAATAAGGCTGATAATTTTCACAGCCAGTGACTAATCCCCCCCCCCCCAAATTATTCCTACGCTGACTGTAATATATAAAATTTGGCCCAGCACTCCTCATACAAGACCTTACTTCCAAACGTTTGACTTAATTCTGAGGCTTCACTGTGAGAGACTCTCTTCCATTTTAAAAATAAATTTGGTCAGTATCGGAGGAGATGACTGATGGTTTCCTCCTTCATTGACTTGTGTTCTGCAGGTATAAGAACCTTCATTGGTCCTTGGTAAATTTATCTTTTCACATTCAAAGCCTTATGTATAAATTACAGACAACTTGTGTTATAACTATGCAGAAATAAAATGCTATACCTCATTGTCACCGATAACATTAATGACTCACGATAACAGGAAAAATAGCATTAATAACATTATATGATTATTAAAAAGAAAACCCAAGTTATGTTAGTACCCATTTTATAGGTGCTTACTTGGGTATTTTAATGTACTAATTGGGATCAAATCCAGATATTTCTTCTCCTCCACTTGGATCTGAGCTTCATCCAGTCCATTCTAAATGTTAAAGAAATTCAAAGGAATGATTACTGTAAAGAAGCATTTCAGAAAATTGTTTCTATGATTAGCAACAGAGAAACTCTGAATTTATTTCACAGACTTAAATTCTGTCACAGTGGTCACAGTGTTGCAGCTTCTGATCTTCTTGTCAGCAAAGAAGATCTCATTTTAAGACTTGTATTTATGCTAAATCTATCCCTTTATGTGGTTGGCATAACTGAATTGCCAAATTTTAGCAGGCCAGGAACTGATGCTATAAATAATGCCTTCTTGTCACCTCATTGTCATCTTCCTGCATGTAAACCGAAATACAAAGACCCCTTACTGTACCTGTGAAGTCAACTTGGAAAAAAAATCAACTAAGAGAGCTAGCTTTCCAACTAACTGATATTAAACCACTTATACGTGTTAACACATGCAGTAATGCTTTCCAAAAAGAAAAATTCTTGAAAACTAATGAGGTATTTCCCGCTTGGGCAAAGGTTAAAACCCAAAGCTATTGTTCTTAATGCCTATTATTTTTATATAAAAATATAGTGCCTCCTTAGTACTGGATTAAGAAAGAAGGGATGTACCTAATAAATTAGTTGGCACAAAGCAAACTCAAAGTGCATAAAAGTGAAAATGCACACGCACACAGAGTTCTATCTCTTGACCTCATGGTGTCATATCTGAAAACCTCACAAGACGTTGAAGATGGTTCAAGTTTGATTTGTAGTTACTTAGTTGTGACAAAAGAGCTGTAGTCAGCTTTGAGTCTCCAATTTCTCGGCAACTTGCGTTCACGATTCTGATTTTATGGTGTTTAAGAGTTCACTCATATTTTACAATTTGCAATTTAAAACATTATCTACTCACCCATTGCACACATATTTCTGATGCATTAAAATATGAAACTTTCAAATCAGATAGTGGTGACTCTGTCAGTATTTTCCAAAAATAGAATAATCTATAAAGCTCTGAGGCTACACCACTTTAATCTTTCTGCAAAATGCTAGCTAAGTACACATAACATAAGCAGTTCTTCCCTTGGAGTAGCACACGGTAAAAGTGTGATTTGTACATCCTGGCAGAGATTATCTGAACATCTACTTGGTCAAAGCATCATTTAGCACAAAAGACTTTGTCACCAGTGCCGTATCCATAATGTCAAAATCCAGGCAGTATAATGGAAACGTCTGCAAGTCTCCTTAATCCTGGGCTCACAATGAATCGGTGCTCTTCCCTAAGTGAATTAAGCACAGATATTAATTCACTCTTTTCTTTGTTCTATCTTCTTTCCTCATGCATTGCTCGCCTTGGTTCATTTTTCCTCTCCACGATCCACACGTTATTTCAAATCCTACAAGAAAAGGGGACTCAGACATAGCCAGTGATCCAGGCAGAGCACTTATAATTATATTATTAACATTATTCAGCATTTGATTCATCTTCGGAAATGCAGTTCAGGATCTGCATGATTCCAGCTCCACAGGCTCCATTACAAAAGCACAGCCTATCAAAGCAACTTGCCGGAAAAGCATCAAGCACACTTAATATAAAACCAACCCATACCCTGCAGGCAAAATAGTCCAGTCGGCATAAAATAAAAATAAAATATAAAAACCGTTTTTGAAATTGTTTTTTTTTTTTTTCCCACAAGCATTTCTCTGTAAATTGACTTGAAGGCCATGACACAAAGCCCAAAAATGAAAGAAAGAACAGGGGAAAAAAGGAACCCACCCCCCCCCTTCCTGCCACAGACAGGTGTCCTGTTCTTTCTCCTGTCTCCTGAACCCTCTTCGGAGTCTCCACGGCAAGGAAGGCAGCCTGCCCTGCAGCCCTGTTGCAAGCAACATAGGGACTGGAGGTCTCTCCTACAAGCCCCCCCAACTCCACTGAAGACCCCCTCAGACCAAGAAGACTTTTTCTCACAGGAGAGTTTGAGAGAGTCTATGAGTTCATGCTCGAAGTGAATTTCCTAATTTCCTCTCTGGGCAAATACCAGGGTATTTATTTCTCTTACGTAATTTCCAGGGAGTCCGTTATGTGACCCGACTTCTATTCTGTTGGTCTACTGAGGGACCTTACCGTCAAACGGTCACCCTTGGTGAGAATGTACCCAAGAACTGATCTATCACTGCAAAGGAACTTAACAATTCCTGGAAGGAAAAGGGTTAAGAGCCAGTAAAAACAGCATAAACTTACACATGACCTAGTATGATTACACTTTTATTCTCTTCCTTGCAAGGAACAACAATGACAACATCCATAACTAATGCTTCTGGTCTGAAAAACCTTTTCAACAACTTTCTGGTTCGCAAGGATCTCTAGGCAGAGAGATGTACTTGCTGGTGATTTTTCTTTCAAGAGGATCTAAAAGGTTTATTACATCATGGAAAAATAATCTCAAGTATTGGGAGCAGGGAGCAGTCTTGGGTGATTGGTTTGTGATGGTCTGATTCTGGCTGACACGTTCTAGAATTAGGACTGTTTTGTCCTGATCTTAACCTAAGTGTGAGGAAGATGCATGGTTTCAACAGCCAAAGGACTTGGCTTCAGAAAGAATCCTGAGCAGAGAAAAGCCACAGCAGTGGCTTAAGTTTAAAAACAAAACAAACAAACAAAAAATGGTCCTGGAGAAAAACAGGGAGCATGCATTTGTTTTCTTTCCTTTAGAGATATCTGAGATCAAATGCTCCAAAGAGTGAATGAGCTACATGCTGCAGTCCTCTGGGTCCTCATCCTGCAGTGGAAGCTTCTCTACCTGAGCTCTCTATAGAGGGTCCAGGTGAGGGTGATTGAAAGTGGGCGGAACTAACCTGCACCACTCAGATCCCTAACTCAACCCCGCCCCTTCCCCATCCCAACAGGCTCCTTTCCTTTTTTCCCTTTCTCCAGGAATTTTCCATCAGCTGGAAGGCAGGGACATCAGTTGTCACACTGATGGGAGATGTTGCACTTTTGCACTTGGCCATGGCTGCATCTGGGTGGCCTTGTGTTTGCCTGTGGAGCCCCCGGATACTAGACGGGCCAGCAGCAGCTGCTTGGGACAGGTCCTCCCCATGTCACTCTGTTCTCTTCCTCCCCTCTCCTCCTCCTCCTTTGGGATTTGTACACAAATGTCTCGAGGAAAACCTTTATGATGCTTCTTGGCAATGGAACTCAAATATCTAGATGGGCACATATCTGGAAGAGGTGGTCTTGGGGAGTTTTCCATACAGTAAATTGTTAGAAGTACCTAATGAAGGGCTCAATTACAATGAAAAATGTAACAACCTGGGAAGAAAACAAATGAGACATTTTGAGATAGCGTTACTGGGAGATTTTTTCCCCCTAAATATCATTTTTTTCAAAAAACTTGATTCCTTGTGGAATTTTTTTAAAGATTTTATTCATTTATTTGACAGAGAGAGAGAGAGAGTGCGAGCAAGCAGAAGCAGGTGGAGCAATAAATAGAAGGAGAGGGAGAAGCAGGCTCCCTGCTGAGCAGAGAGCCCAATGCCATGAGGGTTGTGGGGCTCCATCCCAGGAACCTGGGATCATGACCTGAGCAGAAGGCAGATACTCAACTGACTGAGCCACCCAGGCTCCCCTCCTTGGGTAGAATTTTATTTTAAAATGCCCTTTATTTTGTTCATGAAAACAATACAGGATTGAGGATTTTGATGGGAGAGTATGTACATCAAGAAAACGAACCAGAGCAAAGATATATGATTGATACATCATATGCAAATGTCCCTCTATTACAAGACCCATAGAAAAATGAAAACTTTTCTTCTGAAATCAGGGACTTCCTGAGATTTTAAATCAAGGAGGTCACCCTTTCCACTGACTGTTCTGGACCAGGGGATCTGCAAGCTGCAGCCCACAGGCCAAATCTGGCTCACCATCTATATAGCTCCTGAGCTAAGAATGATTTACATTTCTTAAATGTTGGGGAAAAAATAAAAAATAATAATATTTTGTCACACTTGAATATTTTATAAAATTCAGATTTCTATATTCATTAGTAAAGTTGCAGTTGGAACATAGCTATGCTCATTTGCTTACAGATTGTCTATGACAGCAAAGTCGAGCAGAAGACACAGAGGCCATATGTGGCCCACAAACCTTAGAATACTGACTCTCTGGCCCCTTACAGAAAAAGTTTGCTGACCACTGATCCAAAATACTGCTATGGGCATTAGGCCAAGTGGAGTAAAAAGGGTGTAAAAGCCATTCCTCAGCTCTCCTACTAGCAGACTGAATACATTTAATTGTAGCATTTATTTAACTGTGGGTACCTCCTTCTTTAAAAGGAAAGAAAATGCTCATAGGTTTATTTTTAGGATTAGCTATATATGGATTATAAAATGTATATTCAAACAATAAGTGTTTTCTGTCTAAACTAATATTTAGTTTATTCGATATTTTGATCAGATTCACTTACTTGTCAAAATTAAGTGTCTTTCAAGTAGGCTCACAAAATAAAATTAAGGTTACTCTTAATATAAATCCTTAGGAGCACTTGGGTGGCTCAGTTGGTTAAGTGTCTGCCTTCAGCTCAGGTCATAATCTCCGGGTCCTGTGATCGAGTCCCGCACCAGGCTCCCTGCTCAGTGGGAAGTCTGATTCTCCCTCTGCCTCTGCCTCTCCCTCTAGACTCTCTTTCACTCTCAATGTCTCTCAAATAAATTTAAAAAATCTTTTAAAAAATAATATAAATAATTTAAAAATTAGTAAATGTCAAAATTGATTCTATGGAGATTGATTTTTACAAATCCATAGATAGCCTGTTTTATGCTCACAGATACATAAGGGACCTGAGAGTCTGTGAAACTATCAGACAAGTATTTCACTTTGAGTTGCTTCAACTCAACAAATGTTGAATTTGATCTCATTAGCAATCATTAAGTGTTGCATATAAGAGTATTTAGTGATTGAAAAATATCTTAAAAATAAATAATAGAAGAAAATATATTATATTAGAAAAAAGAAATTGCATCCTGGAAAATGTTTAAGGACTCTGAATTTTGAATGCAGATTGTATCATATGATTCCATTTCTTTGAGAAAAGAAAATCTTTAAGTTTAAATCAGTTTCTGAATCTAAACCTCTTTCTATATTTGTCTTCAGCGCTAGGATTTGGATGTGGTAAAGAAGGCACTACACACCTCAAGTATGAACTTTAAGAATTGCAAAAATAAAAACAAAAAACCAGGAATCAAGATAAGTAATAGTTTAAATGCATATTTTTTAAAAAATATGATATAATGCAAAATAATCCATGATAAACAAAATAGGCCAAAATTGTTATGCAATTCAGATTTGTTGGAGTTCCTGCAATAGAAAAATTCAGAATATCAATATATCAAAAAATATAGGCCTATTTCTCTTACATGTAAAAAGATGGGCTCTCTGCAGACCATATGCTGGGTGCCTCCCGATATAAAATTTAACAATGACCTAGTAGATGTGATTATAACTTATTTTTATTTTCTTGTAACTGTGTATTGGCATTTTCTCATTTTTATCCAAATACTTACTATTTCGTAATAAAGAAAAAAACCTAATACACCGTATAATTTTAAGACTAAAATGAAGATGCCATTCCTTTTTATTAGAAGTTTGTCTTCTTTGTTAAGACCAAGACAGCATTTTGATCTTTCATTTGCTGAGGTAACTACAAATAATACTGGTTAAATGCTCTTCCAGTTCACACAGACTTTGCAATCATATTTCTGTACTCATTAGGGAAAAAAATATTATATCTGTCTAGAAGCACAACTAAGTCATTTATATAATCTCTTGTTCTTTAGCTGTTAAATGAGTGAATGCAGAAATAGTTCTAAATCAATGTAAGTTCACTGGTGAGGCTAGGGGAAATTTCCTCCCTGGGTTTCACAAGAAAAAATAAAAACCAGAATGCACATTTTAAACATAATTCAGCATGCACCTTTTACCAACCCTGCCTCACAGAAGGCAAATACTGGTCAATTCCTTCAAGGAACAGAAGTACAACATCATCAAGACTTGTTTCCAGTATTTTGGGATGCAATTCTAAGAAATTAATTAATAATTAATTAATAGGAGTTTGGTCTTTTCTCCCTACACAAAACTAGTCACGACTGTAAGCCTCATTTAATCGTATTTTGTAAGAGTTACCTTGTTTGTTTATTGCAATATCAGAAACTCAATATTAAATAAATAGAGCTTTGGCCTTCTGCGTATTTGAATATTTCCTTTACAAGGAGAGAGACGGGAACACATCCTATCATTAACTCTCCTGTCTCTGGTTTGTCATCACACTGTTAATAATATGAAATGCTAAACCCACAGACTGACCCCGAAAACCAGATTCTAATGTGAAAATCTTCCTTTAAAGTAGTGATTTCCAGTGAGCTTGTGCCTGATAGGTTTGTCACCTGACATTAATTTTTCGTAACCCAATTAAATAGTAGCATAACAGCTGTGCTTCCATAGAGAACAATTAGCCATTCAACATGTTGCATGGAGAAAAATTTCAGAATAGCCTACAGGAATCAATTAAAGAAAAACGCAACAGGGAGAAAAATCAAATGTGATCCCCATGGGATTTAAAAACTAATAAATTGTTGTATATCCTGAGAAATTGTAGGAAGAAAATTCATCAAACATCAAAAAGAAATAAAGCCAGCCCACTGATTTCAGAATCCTGAGTTTTCAGATGGAATTTTGAGTTTTCAGAATCTACTCTAGTGAGATGGTAATGATGATGCTAATTCTCTCAAACATTATAAGATTCCCTCAATCCTTTATATTTAGTTTAATTCTTTTTTATTTTTTAAAAAGGGATGTTAGTGATCTTTGGGGTTAAATATTATTCATCAAAAATCCATGGATAAAAATCAATCCGTGGATAAAAAATCTTATTTTATCCTGTTTTTATTGTATGAACTTGGAAGAGGGGGTTGAACAAGATTTTTCTTACGATTCTGTCCAAAGTTATTTTTCTGTGATCTCTTTGGCCAAAGTAAAATGGCAGAAATTTTACCTTATATTATTGGGCCTCTTAACTTCCTCTATGAGAAATAAAATTGTTATAATCTCTTTTTAAAACTTCCGCATGAATGTAAGTCCTCTGAGAGTCATATTTAATTTGAATGATTAAGATGTAAACACAGTTAAATATGAGTTATTACCTTAGTTCTCCGTTGGCCTGGGTGGTTTCAGTCCTGTGACATTCAATATGACATCAGTATATATTTCTTCTGTTTGTTTTTGCGTAGTTACTTTAATCTGTTGATCTCTGAAGGTTGATATAAAGGTGCTGTTACTATTATTACTATTTTGTCATCATTATCATTATAGTTTCCAGTTCAGAGAATGTTAAGCTAAAGACCAGCCCTTTCTTTCTTCATAGCCAATAATTGTGAGTTTAAAAACCATAATGTTTTGTATTTCCAACACAATGTTCTTACAGGATTATGGATTTCCTTCATATAGTCTCCCGGAAAAGCTAATTAGATGGCAGCTATCATTGCAAACACAAAAAAATAAGAAGATAGTGCATTTGTTGCTTTCAAGAGTGTTTCCTTAGTAGTTACTTGTAAATAAGCATTCTAACGAGCTTTTCTGACCCTCTCCCTTTTTTTTTTTCTTAAGATTTGATTTATTTATGCATGAGAGACACAGAGAGAAAGTGGCAGAGACACAGGCAGACAGAGAAGCAGGCTCCACGCAGTGAGCCCGACGTGGGACTCGATCCCATATCCCCAGGATCACGCCCTGGGCTGAAGGCGACGCTAAATCGCTGAGCCACCCGGGCTGCCCTTTGACCCTCTCTCTTATTTATATGTTATGATAGTCAACCAATCCACCGTAGCAACCCAATAAACAGCAACTTTAATATAAGCTAAATATAAGTACAACCCTCATCCAAATATTACAGTTGAATTTACAATGACAACCACAAAATATGCATCAGAGTTTTGTTTACATCATAAATGCCTCTTTTTCAATACCTTTAGGAGTATACATTGAACATTTTTCATTGATCAATACAAAAATCCATGCCCTGATATATGCCCAACATAGCTTTACAAATAGTTAATGTGTTCATTGAAAAGCCCATTGTTGGACTTGAATCCATCACCCTCCTTCTTTACATTTACAATGAAAAATCAACTTCTCTAGTTTTTATCTTCTATTGAATGATTGAAATTCACCTTATTAGATTTTAGCATCACTTAACTACATGCTCTGTAATAGCAAATTTTAAAAGCATGAAAAGTAAATTCAAAAATGAAATTTAGGGACACCTGGGTGGCTTAGTCAGTAAAGCCTCCAACTCTTATTTTCAGCTCAGATCATGATCTCAGAGTCATGAGATCGAGCCCCCCATCGTGGCTCCATGCTGAGTGTGGACCTGCTTAAGATTTTCTCTCTCTCCCGTGCCCTCCCTGTCCCCTATATGCATGCACACTCTCTACCTCTCCCCTCTATAAAAAAATAAAAAATAAATAAAAAATCAAATTTAAAAGGACTTGGTTGTAAGAGCATGTCAAGCAATATCCCAAACCAAGGCAGCACCAAATCCCTCCTCCTCCTCAAAAAAAAAAAAAAAAAAAGGAGTGGTTGTGGAAAAAGTTCATTGGAGAAGACATTCATAGCAATCCAGGGTACATACAAGGGGATGGGCTGACTTTAAGTGGAAAGACCAGTTTTGACATCATACGCAATACATGGGGGAAAAAAAAATCAAACCCATGGATGGAAAAAAATAAAAGTCAAACTACCATAAAGACAAACAAATGTTTGATTAAAAACTGTGTCCCTCAGTTGATTGCTCTTTAGCTCCAGCACCAATGCATAGCAGCCAGGTGGCCGCAGCTCTAGAAAAACCCCAGCTTCAAACAGACTCTGATTCTGCAGCTCGAGTACTCAACACAGCCTCTTTTACTACACTTTAATACCACATCCTAAAAAGCTTGTGAAATACTATACAGACCCATGGGCCAGGATGGAGTCCCAACACACTTTACACATTTGCTTTCGACAGTTGGTTGTAATCTAGGACCAAACACAGAGAGAGGGAGAGCTAGCACGTTGAGTCAGAGGCTTTTTTTTTTTTTTTTTTTTTTTTCCCTCTTCAGTATATTCACATGGTCAGATGTTCTTTCTGAACCAAAATGGTGATCCAGCCATTTCCTTCTAGATCTTCACAATTCGTGTTTCCATGACAGGTAAAATTAGTTATCCCTTTGATTAAACTGTGTGAGTGCATGTGCCACTTGCTCATTTCAAAAGCTGGGTTTTTGAGGTTGGACAGAGGGTTTTTGGGTGTATTTTTTTTTAATCTGGATTTTTTTTAAAAAATTGGTAAATTCTTGGTAAATTCAGTTTTATGGCAAATGTTATAACAGAGCCCCGCTGGCTGATGTGACTTTAAACATGGTCACAGGCCTCCGAGGGACTTTGGGAACACCTGACAACCCCATTAGATTTTCCTGGTCCATTCACACTCCTGGGCTCTGAGAGGAGTCCTGAGCCATTTCCAGCTCCACCCAAACCTCCAACATACGCTTCATTCTTGGCTGACTCCCTTGCTCCTCATCACACTGAGAGAAATGGCAGCAGAGAGAAGGATACCTCTTCACCCTTCAGGTTCCTGCACGCATCCACATGGTCATCCCCACCTGGGTATGCTGCCCTCCCTCTCGTGTCTGCTGGGGCTGGGGTGTCCCCCTCCCTCCACTTGTAGACTGGGCGCCATCCCTGCTCATCTATTCAAGGCCTCTTCTTTATTTATCCCCTGTCTCCTACATTGTCTATTTTTTCCTCTCTATGGGATCATTCCCATCTGCTCATAAACATGCTGAACTACCTCCCACTAACAAAAGAAAGAAAAATACAAAGAAGGAAATTTAAAAAAAAGGGGGGGGGGGAAGCTTCCCTTGACCCTATCCCTTTCTCCAGCTGTTAACTTCATTTATCTCCTCCCCTTTTTATCAAAACGTTTCAGAAGATGTTCCTGTCTTCTCAAACCAAATTCTCCATTGAATCCCCTTGAGTTGGCCACACCCCCCAGGCATTCTTACCACCCCCCCCCCCCATCAACTCTGTTTCCTCCCATTTGACCTCCAAGAAGTATTTGACAGTCAATCATTTGCTCACTTTTTTTACTTGGCTAAGTAACCACTCATCTCTCTTTTCTCCTCCCTCACAAGGCAGCTTCTTCTTGTCTCCCTTTAATGACTTCATGAGCTTCAACCCACCATACTGCAATGCCCCTGGCTCTTGGATCATACTGTCTCCTCCCCTACTGCCCCTCCCTGCTGCCCCCCACCCCCACCCCGCAATCCCACTCAGTTCTCTGAGCGACCGCTTGCAAACCTGTACTTTTATAGACCTATCTATGGAGAGGGCTTCCAACTTTCCATGCTCAGGTCTGACCTCCCCCAGCTCCAAACCCACATACACAACGCCCTACTGTTTTCTCTGCTTGGGTACATCCAATAGGCACTTGAGATGCATCGTGGTCAAAACTGAACTCTTAAGTTTTTGCTTCTCCCCCAGCTCTCAAACTTGTTTCTGCTTCAAGGCTTCTGCACTGGCTTGGAACTCTGTTTCCCCAGATAGCCACATGGTTTACTTTCCCTCTTCTAGATTTCTGGGCAATTGTTACCTCCACTGAGAGGCCTTCTTTGACTACTCTACCTAAAATGGCACCCATCCCTCTCTGCACAGGTATATTCCTTTACTTTTTTTTTTTTTCCATAGCAATTTATTGTGCCTGGCATTACATTATGTTTGGTTTGTTTGTCATTTGTTCATTTTACCTTTGTCTCTACTACTAGACTATAAGTTCCTAGAAATATCATTTTCTTTCTGTTTAGTTCATTTTACCTTCACAATATCTATGAGTGACCAGATATGAGGTAGGTGTTAATATATGAATATATGAATTAGTGAGTGTTAGAAAAATGAGGTATTGCAATGGAAGATTTTTATCTCACTGACTGTATTAATTCTAGCCCTGGCAAATAAATAGATGGATGATAGATGAATAGACAGATACTAGATAGGTAGGTAGATAGAAAGATAGATACTAGATAATGATAGATGATAGACAAGTAATGGTAGATAAATAATGATAGGTAGATAGATAGATAGATAGATAGATAGATAGATAGATAGATAGATAATAACTGGGTGATAATAGCTAGGGGATAGATTAAAAATGATAGATAAGAAATAAAGAAAGAGAGGCAAGGAGAGAAGGAAAAAGTAAAACGAGTCAAAAAATAAAGCCACGGTTTAGAATGAGGATTATTGTTCATAATAAGATAGAGATCATTTTGGGTTCTTCTACTTAATAACTGCATGAGTCTAGGCGGGGCATTTCCTGATTTAGCATTTTATTGATACAGTTGTGAGAAGAGGTACATGGGAGATATTTCTGTTTTAACATTCTATGAGCTACATCTCTAATTTACAGTGACATCATACCTCTAAGTGAGGCAGTATTGGAACACGATGACATGGACTTGAATATTAAGAATGGATACTTTTTTTTTCTGACAATAAAAATAGAGATGGGCTACCATGCACTGGCCATGTACTCTGTGCTAAGTATGGTCTTACGTGCTTTTGCATGCAATGAGTCATTCAGTTGTCACAACAGTTGTGGGAGGTAAGTACTTTTACCCCTATTTAACAGATAAGGAAGCAGAGTTTGAGTACTTTGTGCAAGGGCACACCGCTAGAAATCCACAGAGCTGGGACTCAAATCTAGGCCAGAAGACCTGGATTTCAGTCTAAATTAAATGAGAAAATGTAACAGAGAAAGAGAGGTGTGGAAAGACTACCATACAGAGAATGAGAATCAGAGATTGAAATAGGAAATTGATAGGTAAAAAGAAGACAGAGATATAAGAGACCAAGAGTCAGATGAAGAGAAAACGAAGACCAGTGTGTTAGCCCAGTAATGCATCTGTGAGAATTTGTTAAACTGGTTCTGTCTCTGTCTCTCTCTTTCTCTCTCTCTCTCTCTCTCTCATTCTCTACACACCCACTACTTATAATGAGAGATTTTTGGAACTTCATTTTTTTCTAATAGTTTCATCCTTGATAAAAGCTGTAGCCTTGATCAAACAAGCAATGAGAATATAAATCAGTGGCCGTTACATTTCTGAATTTGGTACAAAATATATTATTTCGTCCCTAGTAGACAAGTACTCTGTGGGATGGTGGCCAATCCTGTCTTTCTCTGTTCTTCACATCTGGATGCTGACCTAGTGGGATTTAGAAATTAAAAAAAAAAAATCATTTAAACAAATAACACAATTCTTTGAAAAGCGTAAAACTTACGAAGTTGTAATATATTTACAAAGCAAATACTCACTATAAAAACTGTATTTTTTAAACTGTTCCTATATATGCATTAAAGTAGTCATTCTAATCTAGTATTGGTGATTGATACCTAAATTTTGATTGCTTTCTTTTACTATAAATAGATTGCTGAATTAATAATTAGATTCTCAATGGTCATGATCCAGACTTCCATGTCTATGTTTGCAAATCAAGAATGGCAACCTACATGAACTTCAACTTCATTTAAAAAAAAAAAAAAAAGATTTTACTCATTTATTCATGAGAGACACACAGAGAGAGGCAGAGACATAGGCAGAGAGAGAAGCAGGCTCCCTGTGGGAAACCTGATGGGGGACTCCATCCCTAGGGCAACTCCGGGATCACGACCTGAGTGAAAGGCAGATGTCTGCTCAACCACTGAGGCACCCAGGTGCCCCCATCTTCTTTTTTCTAAAGATTTTATTTATTCATTAGAGAGAGATAGAGCACAGGTAAGAGAGACCAAAAGAGAGAGAGCAGGCGAGTGAGTGAGCTGGGGAGGAACAGAAAGAGAGGGAGAACTAGGCTCCCCACTGAGCAAGGAACCCCACAGAGGGCTCAATCCCCGCCCCCCCTCCCCGCACCCTGGGGATTATGACCTGAGCCAAAGGCAGATGCTTAACTGACTGAACCACCCAGGCACCCCTCATCCTCTAAATATGTAATTCACATTGAGGTAGCAGAGGGAAAATCTAGTACATGGAATCCATACCTACACCAATACCATTTGTTGCTTTTCACTGTATGCTAGTTTCTAATTTGAGTGGTGCCCATTATATTTTATTTACAGTCCTTGTTGGCAATGTGCTTCCCAACTTATTCTTCCAAATATCCTCCCATAGTAGTGGGGAGAGAATAAAAACTTAATCGATTTACTTCATGGAAAAAACATGTGTTCTCTTGTGACCACAAGGTGGCACAATGGTGACCAAGAATATTCAACATCCTAATAGAATTGCAATTACCAGAGGCTTTTACATAATTGTTATTATTAATACTGTGTCTTATTATCAGTACGATATTTCAGAAGACCAACATACCATCTTAGCCTTCGGTGAAAAGATAAAGTGCTTTTATTTATTTTTTTTATCATCTTCCATCTGTCTGCAAAATCATCAATATTTTGCTTTTTCCCAACCCCCAAATCCAGGAAGGACAAGTAGGTGTGTAGATCCTTCGTTTAATAATTATCCAAAATTTTAAGACAAAGAGTAATGACTTAAATAATAAGTTACATGTCTGGAGAAGGATAAACCAAATTTTATATTGTTTGATGTATATGATGTTCTCAATTTAGTTTTAGTCATTCTGTGACTATTTTAAAATTAATCTGTAATATAAGAATACAAAATTCAGGTTCATTATTTGGAATTTATGCTTTCTCTGGTCCTACACCAGACACGATATTGGGAAGAACACCCAGGAGATTCCAATGTGCCGTCCACTTAATTTTATGATTGTTTGATACTAAGAATAGACCATCTCTTCTCATGCTTGGGGTAATCACAGACCACTAGTGTATAGGAAACAAGGTGCAATCATAGACAGTTATAGTTATTGGGAGGATAAAAAAGAGCGGCCACTTTTGCCCAACTGGAAACATAACACAGGCCGACCAGATGCAGTTGTTTAGTTTTTCACTACGTAAATCACCAATCTGAAGAAGCAACTCTTAGTAGTAATACAAAGGGTTAGTAGCATCCTTCACTGAAAATTTTTTCCTCAACTTCCATAGATCAAGTGTTCTGGCATTTCACAAATTTTAATAGCACATTTAATACCCTTTGTGAGTTGGTCATAAATTTAGGTGGCCCTCATGAGAATTCTAATGCTCTACTTTAGTTACCACATTTTTCATGTCACTATTTGCTTCCTGCCATTGTAATTATGAAGTAATAATTTATCTTTTTTTAAAAAACAATCAGACGTGTATCATTTTTAAATTCCTCAAATTTTGCTATTTACACTAGATCCTATTTCAGAAAAAGTAATGTCAGACCTGAGAACTAAGTTCAACAAATATTATTGTAGCTGAATTGACCATATATTATCACAGTAAGTAAAAAAGGCACATTACAGTTACACATTAAAGAAGAATTTTATTGGGGAGCCTGGGTGGCCCAGTCTGTTAAGTGTCTGACTCTTGATTTCGGCTCAGGTCATGATCTCAGGGTTGTGAGATCAAGCCCAGAGTCGGGCTCCATGCCCGGCATGGAGCCCACTTGAGATTCTCTCTCTCCCTCTTCCTCTGCCCCTACCAAAATAAGAATTTTAAAGAAACAGAAAATAACATGAAATAGACCTTTCTTATAAAATTCAGTTAGTACAGTAATCATGAGAATAGGGAAGACTGCAGTGAATTAGGTACACTAATAAAAAAAAAAAAGCATAAAAAGCCAACAAGAAATGAAAAAGAATCAGGGTGAGAAGTAGAGGAAGAGAAAATCATCACATTTTGAGGTTACAAGGAATCATGGAGTAACATAAAGCAACATCCCTGCCGTAACACTCAGAAACAGTGGACCAGGGAGGTTGAGTAATTCCCTGAAACGGCACAGCTAATTTGTGGCAGGGCTGGCATTAAAATCAAGTACTCCTGGGGTCAGGAAAAGAATACGTCTAGAAAGTTGACTTTAGACATCAAGATGAAAACCTAGCTAATTAGAAAAAAAAAATTGTGATAATACATGATTATCCCACAGCTGATAATGTTTTTGTTTTCAAATCTCTTTGAAAAATGCTACAATTGGAGTGCCTGGGTGGCTCAGTGGGTTCAACTTCCAACTCTTGATTTCTGCTCAGGTCACCATCTCAAGGTCGTGAGATCGAGCCTCACATCAGGCTCCATGCTAGGTGTGGAGCCTGCTTAAGATTCTCTCTCTATATATACCCCTCTCCACTCCCTGTCTCTGGAAAAAAGAAGAAAAAGAAAGAAAGAAGAAAGAAGAAAGAAAGAAAGAAAGAAAGAAAGAAAGAAAGAAAGAAAGAAAGAAAGAAAGAAGAAAGAAAAAAGAAAAGAAAAGAAAAGAAAAGAAAGAAAAGAAAAGAAAAGAAAAAGAAAGAAAGAAAGAGAAAGAAAGAAAGAAAGAAAAAGAAAGGAAGAAAGGAAGGGAGGAAGGGAGGAAGGAAGGAAGGAAGGAAGGAAGGAGGGAAGGAAGGAAGGATCTACTATTACTGATTTTTTGAAGGAAAACAGGGAATATTAGTTTTATTGAGCAGATCCCATGTACCTGATAGGTATATGCCTTTAAATACATACGTATGTAGGTACATGTGTGTGTGTGCCTGTGAGCATCCTGGTACACACTTCATGGTTGGCCCTCAAGATAGAGACTATTATCTGCATTTATACTCATGCAGGATCGAACTCAGTGACGACTACAAAATTGCCTTGTTCACATGGCTGGCAAGGGGCACGGCTGGAATTTGAACCTACTCCTGTCTGATTTCAAGTCCGCAATCATCCTACTACCGTCCATCGTTCATTAGAGAAAAAGGATCATTTTTCCTTCATCCCAGATGAGTTTGACACACTTCTCTTCTGGCACATGAAGCTTGGTTCCCAGTCTTCCGGGTGCTCCGCAGACCCACGGGGCCCACGCATCTTAGGCCAGCCAGGGTTTCCAGGTTCAGTTAGTGACAGCTCGACTGGGTTGGGATGGGTCATTTTTGGATAATGAGCCTGCTACTCCCAGAAGCCCTTTAATTTGCTGGAACAAGTTGAGAAGTTTGAATACAATGCATGATATTATGACATAGAGTGGTTCAATAGTTTCTTTTTCCTTTTCTTTTCTTTTCTTTCTTTCTTTCTTTCTTTCTTTCTTTCTTTCTTTCTTTCTTTCTTTCTTTCTTTCTTTCTTTCTTTCTTTCTTTTTTTTTTTTTTTTTTTTGGTTCAATACTTCTGAAGCTGCTTGCATGCAAAGCCCAGTTGGCAGTTTCCACAGGACAGCCTCCTGTATGATCTGCAGTCTGATTTTTTCCTTGGTTTGGTACTACTCACGAAGCCTTCTGTGTATAGGAGTAGAGCTGTATTTTTATTCTCATATTCTCAAAACACCATTTTACCGAATCCTGAATGCCTCACACAATGGAGAGGAAGTGTGGTTTACATAATCCAAAGTGGTTGGGGCAAAATAGTACACAAATCGTTTACATTTGGATGGGAAGAACTTCCATCCCTTCTACCAAATGTTCCTTTTAATTTCTTTTGTTTCTTTTTTCTTCTTTTTTTTGGGGGGGGGGGGGAGAAGGGGCTTAAGTCAACATCAAGTGCCAAGGAATGTGAATTCATCGACAAAACACTGTAAGAGATGAAGAGTTTGCCGCTGACCACGGCAGCCTGCACTTTATTAGCACTCGTGACGTGCCAGGTACTGTTGTGAGCATCTTACAAATGTCAGTGCACTTAATCCTTGCAGCAACAGGGAGGTGGGTTCTCTTGTTTTCCTGGCTCCATAGCTGAGAAAACTGGGGCCCAGAGAGCTGAGGTAAATTGTCCACAGTCACACAGCAAGAAAATAGTAGAAATTTTGCCTAAACCGAGGCAGTCTGGTTCTTAAGCCTGCGCTCTTCGTGACAGCTGAATGTGGCAAGAAACACTCTAGGGTTGGGGAACTGAGAATCAGAAATGTGGGGCTCCTGGGTGGCTCAGGCCATTAAGCATATGCCTTTGGCTCAGGTCATGATCTCAGGGTCCTGGGATTGAGGCCCATGTCAGGCTCCCTGCTCGGCAGGGAGTCTGCTTCTCCTTCTCGCCCCCCCCCCCCCCCCGCTCATGCTCTCTCTCTCTCTCTCTCTTTCAAATGAATAAATTCCAAGAAAAAAAATAAAAATAAAAAATGCTACCAAGGTTGCTCCAAGTAGCACAGTTGGTAAGATGAGCAACTGCTGTCAGCCCAGGTCTATGAAACTCTCTCAGGGTGACCCCCTTTCCTTGTAGGTCCTGCCTCAAAAACCACAGTGTCCATTTAATGGATGAAGGATCCCACTCCACATTGTGTTTATTCTCTAAACAACACCCTGCTAGCAGACTAAATGTTCTTGCTTCCAAGGCAAAAGGCCTGGTGACACTGGTGACAGTGGATTAGTGCCCAGGGGTATGCCCCACTGTGCATTAGCATTGCCCTGAAAAGGCGGGGTAGAGGGGCGGGAAGCCTTTTTTAATACAATCATTTTTGTTTGATTCTTGGAGAAGATTATCCTCACTCATCGTGGCTCTTACTGTGCTGTTTCCCACATTTTTTTTTTCCCTTGCTCACTCTCCAGTCTAAATAATCAATGACCAATTAACAGTTCAGTTCAGAAGAAGCACTTCTAGAGAATAATGAATGGGCTTCTATCTGACCAAGGGCCTTGAAATGATCGCTTTTCCCATCTCATGATAACAGAATGAAAACAGGGTCAGAAGCACTCATCGCCTGTTCAAAAGAGCCCTGGGCATCCATAGTTAGGTTTTCTTCCTTGGCCGCCTCTCCACGGCCGTGTCTCTGTGGGCAGGTAACCTCTCAAAAGTTGGAGATTTCCCATGCCCGTGTGGCTCAGTGGTTGAGCATCTGCCTTTGGCTCAGGTCGTGATCTGAGGGCCCTGGGATCGAGTCCCGCATCAGGCTCCCCGCAGGGAGGCTCCTTCTCCCTTTGCCTACATCTCTGCCTCTCTCCCTCTGTGTCTCTCATGAATAAATAAAATCTTTTTTTAAAAATGAAATCAATAAAAATTTTAAAATGTTGGAGGTTTCCTCATACATAAAATAGAATCCGAGTTAAATGAACTGATACCTACCTCTCTGATGTCCGCAAAGTCTTTGGTTCTGGAACTGGCAGCTGGCAGAGGCTAGCTCTGTCCTTAACCTGTCCCCTGCTGCTGGCCTCCCTTCCCCACGCAAGCTGGTATCAGATGGGATCAACAAGTCCCAGAATAAATAATCGATCTCCAATGTGTGCTTCTAATTCAAACAAAGAGCCTTTACCCACAGTGCATGTGACTGAAGTATTTGATGTGGAACTTGTGATAACTTTCTGTAAAGGAGTTTTCACAGGGTCGAAACCTCTTGGGGATCTTTCTGTCTCAAGTTTAAGTTACTTAGATAGTGATTAAGGATGTTTTATAGGCCCTGGTGGCAAATGATAGCATAGAGACAAAGCGTCCCTTGGCCGTGTAACTTAGCAAGGCTTCGTCTGTTTGGGTTTTCATCCACTGGGCTTGCTGAAAACTTTAAGTGATTAACCTGTTTCTCTGCAGCCTGCAGAGGCTCCAAAGTTTGCATCAAGGGCCAGATCAGGTTGCCTTTTTAATTTAGAGGACCCTTCATCTCAATCCAGCTGCTTTTTTCTTGGGATGACAGATAGCCTCTAGATAGAGTATTCTTTTACTTTGCGGTATTTATAAAATAGCATAAATCAATGAGACCAAACAGCAAAAGGCAGTAGTTTATTTAAAGTTTTTTTTTCCCTTGCTAGGTATTCAGCAACTAAGAATCTATTGAACTTCAGAACGTCCAGCCATGTCTACTTAAATATCCTGACTCTGTACAAAAGATCCCAAACCACAGGCGTGGCCGCTCCCAGGGAAGGGAACACAGGGATGACCTGATGGGACGGATGCTGCTTGCCCTCAGCCAAATGTCATAACCCAGCCACACAGTCATAGGAGGATTGTGTTAAGTTGTTTTAGAAAAGTAGGCTCTATGCAAGAACTTACGATTCTGCTGATCCTAAGGGTTTTTTTTCCACTCAAGAAAAGCTCCAAAGCAAGACAGACAGACCAATGATAGTGCCAGGCAACACTTGGATTTTGCCTTTTCAGGAAAATGGAGGCCTTGCTTGCTCTCTCTTGCCCACATATTCATCTGAACTGAGTCTCAGTTACCAGCTTTCATTTGCAAAGAGCTCATATCCCAGAGAACTTCTGCAGAGAATTTGCCAAGCACCTCCCTGTCTGTTTTGTGTGTGTGTGTCATCATCCCTCCTTGTGTTCTGTATGTGGTGCCCAAAGTTTTTTTTTTCTTTTTCTTTTTCTTCTTTTTTTTTTTTTTTTTTTTCAGAATGTAGGTCACACTGCTTATTTAAAAATGAAAGTGAGAGAGACAGGGAGGCCACGCCAAATTTAGAATTGAGGGAGGGCTCTGTGATTTATAGGTACCAAGGGTGTATAGGGGTGGTTTCTGGGAGTCCACAGGTGACGCTTACCTTAAAAAATAAAAACAACAACAACAACAAATAAAATAAAATAAAAACAAACAAACAAAAAACATACAGAAGGGCTTATACACATGCTTACAGAACACTCAAAACAGAAGAATCAGTGTTTGTCATGGATGGAACTCATAGAATAATTTAAACCCAGTAGAATTTAGTGCCTCATTATTTAGGCCCAGAAAATGGACTTCACATGTATCCTGGCCAACTCAGAAGTAGTTCAATACAAATATCTAAAGCAAGGATCTAGATTTCTTGGTGTCTTTAGAGTCCACTTGAATAAATTGATGCAGTTTGGTCTCCCTGGGGATCTGAGCTGAGTATTAGCAGAGTTTTGCTTTTTTCCCAAGCTGGGCAGTGCAGGCTTGCCTGAGTCTGAGTTTCCATGGGTTTCAGCCGCTTGTCCTAGTGAAAGTCCTATTGATGTGATTCCAGGAGAGGGGGAGGAAGGAGATACAAGGCAGCCCCACAGCAGTCCTGGTCCATTTTTCTTATCAAGGTCACTCAGCCACAGTGTCTCACAGGGATTTCCAGGCCCAAAGTAAGTCTCTTGTGTTTGTTTTACAAAATTGTGGCATTTCCTCAAGTCCCCAGAAAATATGTGCTTTCCACAGAGACCCACTCCATCAAATGTCAAGTACAAGTACGAGCTGGACTCATCAGCACATCCCTGTTTCCTTACTGGACTGTGTTTCCCGCTTGCTGTTCAGTTGACAAATCATTTATTTCACTCATGCAGAAGAAGTCCGGAGATAGGCCATCCAGGGCTGTCCTTTTTCCTACTTTTCTGACGTCCCTTGTAAGGGGTGTCCTTGATTCCCTCTCTCTCTGGATGGTTGCAGGACTTGCAGCTACAGAGAGTTTGAGATCTAGGGAGGAAGGTTGGATGCAGGGAGTCAAGGGGCGTATGCCAGCTGACTCAGACCCAGTGAGAGAGCTTTCTTAAAGGTCACAGCCAGAGAGCTCTGCTGTCATCTCCTGGGCCAGACCCATGCCACTAAAGTGTCCCCCCACCCCACCTGCCACCCCTACCTGAGAAGCTTCATTGTTATTTATTTATTTATTTATTTATTTATTTATTTATTTATTTATTTATTTATTTTGGTCTTGCACATCGTTGTCCCAATTGGGAATCAGTTATTTAGGATGATGCAAAACACGAGATATTCGATGATATGGAAATTAAAAGCATCCACCCTACTGTTTTGCTGTGGGGACTCTGTGTGTGTATGCAAAGCACCCAAGAGTGCTTGATGAACTAGTGGAAGCATTTCCTTCTCTCTCCTGGTGCTCCCTCCCTCTTTGAGGGCCCAGTCACAGGCAGAGCACACAGAAGAGAATACCTTGATGCCACAGTGCGTTTCCCTACCTAATTAAGTCCACTGAATAATTTCATCTGCAGAGAGGGAAATAGCTGCCATAAGAAAATAAATACTCGGCCTACTTCTCATCATGGACAGAGCATTCGAAACCAGAAATGCCGTGTTGCGTGGAGGCTTCTTGCAAAGCTCACAGAAACACAACTGTTAATTCAGATATAGCTGTTCTACAAGCTGCTAAAAACTCATAAAAATGCTTTGTAATTCTGCCTACGTTCTAATCCTGTGAGGCTGCAGTCTCATTTTTGCGGTCCTGTACCCAATGCTAACCACATCGACGACTTATGCTAATCTGAGATAGAGGCCAATGCACACAATCTCTGCATCACTTTAAGATCTTTATTATTAATGACTCATCAAGGTGTCAAAGTGTGTTATAAATCTAAACAGAAAATCAGAGTTACATGTTACATGGGAACTCGGGTTTTACATTCTACTCTGGGTCATAGGATTTGATGGTGGAAGCACATAGCACAGTGAAATGTCTTTATTGGATATTGACGCTTCTATTCTGATACTAACAAAACCAGAATTATGGATTAGCAGAGTCCAGGAAGCAAAGCAAAGTCAAATGAACCTAGATGTGTGTGAAACAAACTTAGAAAGTCAGG
Organism: Canis lupus familiaris; assembly: GCF_011100685.1. Lineage (NCBI taxonomy): Eukaryota > Metazoa > Chordata > Mammalia > Carnivora > Canidae > Canis > Canis lupus. Next base: position 10,462,654 of record NC_049230.1, read on the forward strand.
GGAAAGGCATGTAGGTCTGTTGTACTGGTGGCGGATTTCTACTTGGTAGACCGTGGTACTCTAATTTAGCTGAGTAATTGCTGTTACAGAATCCAAATCTACAACGCATGTGTAATTTTAAAAATGGGTTTTACATTTCTGAAGCAAGACAGAAAAAAATAAATGCATTCTTTAGATCTCTGACATTAAGCTTCAGGACAGTTTTACAGCCTGGGACCTGAACAAATCTCTTACCCATAAAACGAGAGGAATAAAAGATTTGCACACGTGCATTTTTTAAAAAGTAACTTCATTGCTCATAGTCAAAAGAAAAAAAGAGAGAAAGGGAGGGGGGAAGGAAGGGTGGATGGAAAAAGAAAAACCCTTCACATACCTACATATTCTACTTTGGTAATCGCAGACTCTATGATTCAGTTCAATTTGCTTGTGTGCTTTCATTTAAATGGAGAGGGGTGGGGGGAGCCTTTCCAGAAACAGCAAAAAACGATTTGTATGTACATATATTTAAATAAAATAAACAAAGGAAAAACTGCGGTGTATACTTATTGCCAGCTCAGCAACAATGTAAAAAAAAAAAAAATGGGTATAGAAATAATTCTGAATGAAACTAAAAAGTAAGGAAACATATAATTCTGAATGAAGCTAATAACTGTTCAATTTATAAAGCTTAAAGTGCCTTTACTCATAGGGGATCTGGCTTAAAGTCATCACGATTAACATATTTTAACACAGAAATAGAACATACAAATATATCCCCTAAAATTTAAGCAATTCCATAACACTTAGTTTATCCGTTTAACAAATGTGCATAAGAATCACCTTAATTATATTTCACAGAATCTGCCATTTGAATGATTGTTCCAAGGTCAATGGGAGAGTTTCTTAAAATCTAGAATTCAAGTCATTGATGTCTTGTAAAGTGACCAAGACAGGAAACATACACAACTGCTTCTGGGCACAAATAAATGTCTTCCCTTTGCTGTTTCCCTCATTACTCTCCACTCCTCAAAAAATAAAAAATAAAAAATAAAAAATAAAAAAATAGCCAGCAACAGCTGCCGTCTTTCAGGACACAGCACAGGTTTTTTCTCCAACCGTCTGAGAATGTTTACCACTGCCATCTATTCCCTCATTCTATCTCTGTGATCCTATTTCTTCATGTTGTCTTTGGAAAAGAAGGGAGGTGGGCATATAGGAAGCCCCCTTGCCGGAGAAATTAGAAATGTCATTGTTGCCTTATTTCTGCTCTTCCAGAAAAAGCCATCTGCTGCAGTCAACTAGGGCATTTAGGAGAGAAATATTATTCTGAATAATGTCAACTTTTCTTCTGCCTTTCGGCTCAGGAAAAAACTAAACAAAACATCACAACTTCTAGCACTCATCCATCATTACCTGCGCAAGTGGCAGGTGTCTACTTTTTACAGCCACTGCCTTTTTCTGCTGATACCAAGACACCATGAGGGGCAAACATCGAACCAGGCAGGTGATTTCAGTTAAATATCTCAATGTTACAATCTGCTGGATGCCTATCTGGCATATCTTGGTTAGATGACATGATGTTTTTCTAGGACGCTACCCTCAGCGTTGAAACATTTAAAAATCCGTTAACCATGCTGGCGGCCTGTCTTCCTATTTTTATGTATTCCAGTATCCTACCTTTATTCTCTGTTACTGCATATGATGCTTCCAATTGAAGATCCAAGCGTGTGATATAATAAAAAGAGATGAAATTTAAATTACTTGGGCTCTTAATAGCATCCTTAATACAAAATTTGCTAGCAAAAAAAAAAAAAAAAAAAAGCTTAAACAATTGGATACTATGTAATTTTTAGATAATCTTTTACCAGATTTAACCTGTTCTTCTTATCCTTTGTCACCATCGAACATAGCTGTAACATTCCTTAAAAGGCCTGTTTATGACTACTTGCCTTAGGGTGAAGAGTAACATGATGGAGTGGTAGCCCCTGTCATCACAACTTGAACTACATTTGGGATTCAACGGAGATTCTATTTAAAGTCAAGACAGCTTTCTGATAAGGGGCTTCCTTACACTCATCCGTGGCAGACGTGGGGGTCTCCTCGGGGTTTTCACAGCTGCTGACAATGGCAACCGCACTAAACGACCTTCTTCTGACCGTGGTGTCTGATGTGTCAGATCCTCGGACTGGGGGGGCTTTTTCCATGTTGTGGAGCTGCTGGTCTTTCCAGTCCAGTTGCTTGGCACTGCAAAAGGGAGCATAAACTTCAACGCTCCCCTCAAACTGTAAGCAGTTCACTTTGTAATACTTTCTCTTAACTTCCAGGACATCATTAAACCTATGGCCCCAGAGAATTTCTCGGGGAACATAGGAACTTCTGGACTGGTGGGAAGTCCCCGTGGAATCACCAGTATAGATAAATGTCACCAAAATCTCAAAGTTGTCTTTGGCCACTGCTTTTCGGTCAAGGGCATACAGAGGGCTCTCGTGGTCAATCTCATGAACGATAGTTACTGGTGTGACAAGGATGATCTGGTCATTGACCAACTTGAGGTCCTTAAATGCCATTGTCATCCGCCCTTCACTGTCTTCTGTGTAGCGGAGAAGTTGGGCTCTCACTGTGCCTTCCACCACATGGTTGGGTCGGAAATCACCAATGCGCCACATGAGGCAAAGCTTCCCATCTCTCATGCCTATGAGTGCAAAATAGCTAAACCGAATGGTTTGGGCTCTCTTTCGAGCAGTTGCCATTTTAGCCAAGGCAGCTCCAATGATGAAGGTGTTTATGATGCAGCTCAGGATGGACTGAAGGATCACCATGAGCACTGCCATGGAGCATTCTTCGGTGACACAGCGGTAACCATAACCTATGGTGGTCTGGGTCTCAAGGGAGAATAAGAACGCCCCCGTGAAGGAATGGACATTGTCAACACAAGGCGTGATGTCCGGATCATTTAACAGATCACCATGATGAAAGGCAATTAGCCAAAAGATAGAGCCAAATATCAACCAGGAGAGAATATAAGATAAAGAGAAAATCACAAACATATGGCGCCACTTGGTGTCTACAAGAGTAGTGAAAATGTCCACCACGTAGCTCCCCCATTCTCCAAAAATGTGCTTGAAGTACACATTGCAGCTACCATCTTTGTGGAGCAGACGTCTCCTGGCTCTTCTCTTCTCCGCTATGATGTGCTCTGGGGGGTAGCCCGGGTATTTGGGGTCCACATTTACGATCGGATAGCTGCTGCCGTAATAGCTCATTCTTTCCTCTGCCCTCCAGGCACCCAGGTGGATTTTGCAAGAGTAATAGTTCTGTCACTATTTGTTGCTTTAAGTTTTCAGTTAAAACCTGAAAAAAAAAAAAAAAAAAGAAAATTAAATAGGCTTCAGCTTTCGCTTTTGATTTCCATCCTTAGAGCAATTTGCCAAATTTGAAGCAATTTCATGCCATCTGAAATGGCGAAGACCTCATTTGAACGACAGAGACATTCAGTATTGATTACTCATTTCAGTTTAGAATTCAACTCAGTCATTATAGGAGCAAAATATGCAATTAGAGAAGATAACATTTTTATATATGCAAAAGGCTTGGGTAAACACTATGATTATCCTAAATGGAGCCTCACTACCTTTTCTGACCTGACATAAACAAAAGTCGTATTTTTACAGACTCTTCTGGCATGAGGGCTCCTAGAACACAAAGCAATCTATAACGTAAAACGGCAAAATAGAATTCAGATATTTGTCCAGCTGGGTAATAAGGCTTCTAACTGTTGAAGTCAGAGGGTTTTTCTAAGAAGGATGCTATGAAGCGTCGCTACCTTCATGCTACTTGTTAACTTACATCCTGGTTGTCGCAGACCCTCCCCTTCGGCGCCTGATGCCTCTCTCTCTTCCCTGGAGGTTTCTCTTCCTGTTGTACTTCCCAGGACAGAGCAGAACTGACTGCGACACTATTTCAGATTCAAGTCCTTTCCCCTAGCTCCTTTAGTTTTAAGAGGGAAAAAAAAAAAAAATGTTCTTAACCCCAGAGGAGTTAAAACCACGCCCAGGTAAGCTTTCAATAAGGTATAAGATTGCTTTTGCTTTTGTCTCATGACATGCATCCTTTTTCTTTCTTTCTTTCTTCCTTTTTTTTTTTTTTTTTTTTTTTGGACACTGCCATCTCTTCTCTTTCCCTCTGAATAGAAGCCGAAAATTTGCCAAAGTTCTAATCTTGTTTCCCTCTTAAAGGGAGCATACTGCAATTGGACCCTTCTCTCCAGCTCTGCAGCGTATCCCTGATGCTTTCACAGCCATCCGTAGGCAAAATCATTTTTCCCCCTCCAAATTCAATCTTTAAAAGATCAAGGTAGATCATAGAGTTCTTATTGCTTTTTACCATCCAGGGAATAGGCCAGTGGTTTTTCCCAGCTCAAGTCTGAAAGTAAGTTTTCAATATTCGATGTTAAAAGTGGTCCTTAGTTACTTCTATGCAACAAACAGAAAAAAAATAAATAAATAAAAAACAACTCACTGAAGCCCAATTTAATGCTTTGATCATTTTTAGAATATGCTTTCCACAGAACCTGCCTGTGCTAGATGGGGGAAGAGGGGACGAGGGGGAGAAAAAAAGACTTCCCATTAGAGAATCCAGCCACGGCTGCATAGACATTGCAGTGAGAATAAATACGGTTGCTGACATTGAGACCCACCTCCCCTGAAACTGGACTGAGGAAATCAATCACAAAGCACTTATCCAACACCTTCCCCGAAAAAGGGAAGAAAGAGTTAATTTCCTTCCAGTCAAATAGGAATCATTTTTCTTCTTCTCCGGGGATCAGGCCCACTTGACAATAAACACTTTGTTTGGTGGACCACTGCAAGGATGAACTCTGCTTTCAGCCAAAAAATCCTGTAAGGCATGTAGGAGTTTCTCTCTGTCCATCCATATGCCCACCCGGCCACTCTGCTGGCTCATCCTCCAGGTCTGCTTTGAGCAGTTCCATCCCCTCCTTCATCTTCAACTGGGTTTTGCGGGGTGGTGGGGGGACGGTTGTATAATTTCAGGACGTGACCCAGGGCTGACAAAATGCTTACCGGAACACTGAATGTAAAATGTTCCCACAACTTTTGCCCACGACATATACCATTTCTTGGAGGTTCCTGTCTGATTTGTCATCGAACAACACTTGACAAAACACAAGAAGCTGCTCGAGGTCTCTGGGTCTTCATTCTCTCACCTGATCGCTGGAGGCATGAGAATGGGACCGATTATTAATCCAAGGCCCAGAGGATTTCAAATTAAAAAGTAGATTTAGAGAGAGAATTGTTTCCTTGTTAAAAGCTTCCAGCCTGGTTCCTTAAAGGGAACGGCACAGACTGGGAGCCTGAGGATAAGAAAGCATGGTTCATAAATCAAGAGCTACTGTGTGACTCTGCTCTTTTCTGCTGCCAAAAGAAAAAAGAAAGGTTTTTATTCGAAATGGCACGTGGTGTGAATTCCAGCAGTGCCAACAACTGTTATAAACAAGCCATTTTATTTTATTTTATTTTTTTAAGGCTTTTTTGTAAACAAGCCATTTAAAAAAAAAAACAAAAAAACAAAAACAACACCTTCCCCAGTAGGCTAATTGGAGAATGAATTTTCAACTAATGCAAGCTGTAAGTGAGCACATTTGAGAATGTGGAAAGTTCATTTCTGAATAGTGTTATAGTTTCAGGGATATAAGTCACGGCTGTGAGAATCCTGCCCGAACCCCACCAGGCCCTGTGTCCCCACCACAGGCCATCATGTTGAATTGATTATCCATTTCTATTTATGCCTGTCATTCAATTTCAATTCATCAATAAGCCTTCAGATTCTGTTCAGGTGCATACACTTTATCCATTCTTTCGTTCTCCAACCATGTAAATGATAAATTTTCTAAAAGATGATATTTTTTAAGCTAAATGCCAGATTGTAACCAAACTAGTCACATTGAGTCTTAACCACATCTCAGATTATTACTCAATGAGCAAATCATGTGATGGATGCTCTTTTGCCAAAATGACTAGACAAAATTTTTATTAACCTCTTGTTACATGCGTTGTGTTAATCTGAGCACTTTTCCCCTTTTTTGCCATTAAATAATGGAGGATGAGCCTTGCTGGCTGACTGGACATTCTGTGTGTAACATTGGTGTTTCTTAGGATTAAAACTGGGTTTTCAAAGTGCCTCCGTGCTTCATGATCACCTTGTTATCGTCCATTCCCTTATGAGAAAACATTTGCAATGTTTCTACTTCTATATATTTTTTTTGTGCATGTTGCTCTCCTTGCTCTCCAGAAACTGATGGTGGCTATTTCGTTAGCAGTAAAATTCCCTCTTTTATTAAAAATGGGAATTTGAGCACTGCACTGACAAGATTGTAGAATATCATGTGCCCAAGGAAATGTTGAATCTGCAGTCCCTCTTCTGTACCAGTTTCAAACTGTTTTGCCAGGTGGTTAATTAATGACAAAGACAGAAAAAGACTGCAATTTCTTTGTCATGACATGGAGTTCCGATATAGATGTGGCAAGAGTGAGAGGCAAGGCAGGGTCAGGATGGTGGGTCGTTTCCTAGGATGCCATCAAAGTCACTACAATGTACTCCCCCCACCCCACAGATATGGCCCAAAGAGAGCAAGTTAAAGGGATCAGCAAACTGGACCCTGACAGTGACTGTTCTCAGACCTTACTTGTTGTATTAAGTTTAGACATTTAAGGAAAAAAAAAAAAAAGCTGTCTAATCCACTTTTACTAGTGAGACCTGCTTTCCTGCTTTTATTACTCAGGGTTCTAGATCTTTGCATGAATTCAAGGAGAAACCTTTACTGATTTAGAGTATTTCGAATGGGCTATGCACATGGGCTGCACATAGGACACGAAATATGCTCAGCAAAACCAGTGAGCATCCCGCATACCTGTCCCCATTTCTCAGTACATAGAAGTACCTCAGTCAAACTCCCTCATCTTTTTTTTTTTAAGACTTTATTTATTCATGAGAGACAGAGAGAGAGAGAGAGAGAGAGAGGCAGAGACACAGGCAGAGAGAGAAGCAGGCTCCACATAGGGAGCCCAATGTGGGACTTGATCTCGGGTCTCCAGGATCATGCCCTAGGCCCAAGGCAGGTGCTAAACTGCTGAGCCACCCGGGGTGCCCAGACTCTCCCATCCTGAAGCAATCCCTCTGTCATTTTGCTTTATCCTCTCAAACTCGGCTATTTACTCTTATAGACATTTAGTTCTTTAAAAAAAAAAAAAAAAAACAGTTCTTCGAACTTATACATTTCATTAGTGTGTTGAAGGGACAACAGAATGGTTACAACTTCATAATCTCATGTCACTTTAAAGGTAAAATTCGATCCTGTCTCCAGCATCTGCTTAATATAAATACATTAAGAGTAATACAAATTGTCTTTGTATAATTTGGGACACACCACAAATAATGCTCTAAATATTTTTGGCAAAATTCAAGGATTAATGCCTGTGGCCTATGATATTAACAAGTACCTTCTTTAGCATGTACATGACTTACAGGAAGTCACTGGAAATCAAGTTACTTTCCTAGTGACTGTTAGATGAGATAAATTTTAGTGGACACATGAGAGCTGACAAGGCAGAGAGTAGAAAGGATGGCCTAGATTCTGTGTGTAGGTCATTGTCTTTGAGCACTGGCTTGGCTGCTGCTCAATGGTGTGTGGAGGGGCCAGAGCGGGGGGGGGGGGGGGGTGGCAGGCAGGCTGTGAGGGAAGGTGCAGTCAGATGGCACTCGTGGGTGGGCCCTGGTTGCTACGGACGAAAGAAAGAGGGGTGTTAATGGGACAGAACAGAACCCAAACAAGTTAGGTTATTTTGCTTGAACTCTGTCCCACAACTTGTTGCCTTGGAATTATGGCTGAGCTGTGTCTTGTCTGGAATCCTCATTAGACATTCAGGCACAGTTAGGTGGAGCTCTTCATTCAACCACTGAACACCTGGTTCACTCAGAAACCACTAGATACTGCCCAGACTTCTCCAAAGTGTCCTTGTCTCTCAAATTGCAAACAGTTTCTCCTTTGTCGACATTCTATGGCATTCTTGTGTTTCTTCTCAGCTGCTATCATCCCCAGAGCAGGTCTCCAGTGGAGTTGCAGCCCTTGACCTCTCCATTCTCTTTTCCTGCCCGACCCTAGCCTCCAACCCTGGTCCAACTTCTTGGTGACAAAGGACTTTACTTCTTTCCTGATAGAACTCTACAATTTCTCCTGAATCAATTTAAGAAACGTTTTGTGCTGGGCGCCTGGGTGGCTTAGTGGGTTAAGTGTCTGACTCTTGATTTCGGCTCAGGTTATGACCTCAGGGTTGTGAGATTGAGCCCCACTTTGGGCTCCAAGGTGGGTGTGGACTCTGCTTAAGATTTTTTTTCTCTCTCTCTTTCTCCCCCCTGCCCCTCCTCTTTCTCTCTCCCTAATTAAAAAAAAATAGTTTTGTGCCAGTTTGTGGTAGGAAAAAAGGTTTTCTACTAGGCTATGTGCAAACAACTGAATGGAATCCAGAGCTGGGAGAAGCAGAGATCTGGGATTACAACATTGCTTAGTAACTTTATCTGGAGAGCCTCTTTCTAGCCCATTTTTTTCTTAAGTAATATCTGTATCCTAATCATAAGTCCTGCAGCATCCCAAATGATGCTGTGTTCTGGGATTATGTTTCCCCACTTTCTGGATATCAAGATCATACCAGAATAATAAGAATTATAATTCCAAATTAGCCTGCCTTAAAAACAAATTACCTTAATAAACAATAGTCTGAAATAAAATGGTGTTTTGTTTTGTTTTGTTTTTTGTTTTGGTGTTGCAGAGAAATCATGAATTGGGAGGCCGACTCCAGTTCCAGGTCTGTCTCCAACGTCCTGAGTGGCTTAGGAACACAACTTTTCTCTGAACCTCAGCGTCCTCATGCATGATACAGGGATAAGAACACCTGTGCTACTGGGTAACTGTGCGTCTGAGTGAGATAAGGAATGGGAAGCGTCTTTCACTGTGCCAAGCTTGTCATAATTATTCAATAATTGTTGCATGAATCTGAATCCTATGAGGGCTCAGTTTCCCCCTCTGTAAAATATCAGAGCACCTGCTTGAACCCTGCCAAAGAGCTTTCCACTTGCATGCCAGAAGTGTCAACAATGTGGCTCCCAGTAGATATTTCTATTCAAGTTCGGGGATGGCACCACTGATTTCTACCACTAAGCCACCTGGGCCAATCCTCTGTCTTTCCACTAGCTTCCCAAAGCTCCAGGGACCAGATCATTTTGGGTTCCTTTTCACAAGTGTCACCTAATGGGAAATACCCTATTCCTTCTCCTTGACACACACACTTGCACACCCCTACTCCCCCAACACACACACACACTCCCACTCCTATATACATGCACATACATGCTTTCAACTCAGTTTTAAAAATGTATTTCTTAAAAAAAAAAATTGTATTGGTATTTCCTCTGAGCATCCAAGCTAAAGGAAACAAGCCCGACAAGTTTGGCAAAGTTAATGGGTTAAAGAAATTCACAGGGTGGTTATCATACTTATTCTTTGTCTTAAGTGGAATGGGCACATTTTACAAAGAGGGTTCTGAAGGCTTCTCTTGTTCTTATCGTAATAATCAGCCCATCCCTGTCTTGGTTGGACGCCAGCCTGAGTTGTTCAGAATTTACTTTGCACTCTATCTGGGTTGGTCCCAGAAGCTGGCTATCATGAGATCTTATGTCCTTTTAAAGACCACAGTTCAGGGACGCCTGGGTGCCTCAGTGGTTGAGCATCTGCCTTTGGCTCAGGTTGTGATCCCAGGGTCCTAGGATCGAGTCCTCCATTGGGCTTCCCTGCAGGGAGCCTGCTTCTCCCTCTGCCTGTGTCTCTGCCTCTCTCTCTGGGTCTCTTGTGAATACATAAATAAAATCTTAAAAAAAAAAAAAAGATGACAGTTCAATTTCCTTTTGATGTGGAAGGTTCCCCAGTGATCTCTAAACCTCTCCAATGAGAGTTTGTTGCTGACTGTTTTCATTGTTTTGTCTTTTTTCATTTTTCAAAAAATTGAGCTCCTCTTCTCTGCCAGACTCACCCACTTTTAGGAAATAGTAAGAGTCCCACCTCCGTGGAATGTGCATTTGAGGGCTGGCAAAAAGAAGCAGTAAGTTGGAGAATGGCCAGAGCAAGGAGAGCAAGGAGGGAGGGCGCATTTTGACCAGGGTGATTGGACAGCATTTGGTGAAGGACTTGACATCCAAGTGAGAGCATGCTCTTCACTGCTCCTGTCTGTGGCCTTTGGTAAAAATGTTCTCAACTCAGGCCTTGTTCTCTGCCCTATTTTGTTTGTTTGAGACACAGTCTCTATCTTGTTGTTAAGGTTCTTGCTATGTACAGGTGTAGTCTGGCTGCTGCACCTTTTGTTCTAAGCTAATGTTAAGGGCCCAGTTCTCACCAAAGCCTCTCATTACGGGAACTCATCTGCATTTAATCACTGAAATCAGGCTTTTCTGATCAGGTAAAAACCCGGTTTTACCTGGTCTACATAACAGCCTTCTCATTTCTTGTCACTCATCTAGAGCGATAGCTCTGACTGGAATGTAAATAACCCTTCTCTTGCGACCATGGGTCCCATCCAAGCTCCATATTATGGTGTTACATTAGCGTTGTTAAAGGACAAAAGTATGGGGATCAAAGACTTGGATTCTACACATGGATCTGCTGCATCTTACAAATAAATATCTTTCAGCTTCTTTTCATTTATTTAAAACATAGGGACAATGGCTGACTCTCTCAAAACATTTTCGAAGGAACTAATGGCATAATACAAAAGAGCACGATGGCTAGCATCTTGGAAGCTGTCTGTATTTACAGTCTCTGTTTAACCCTTAACTTGAATACATAGGTCTCCACTCCTTTTGTAATAGCTTATTCTGAGCTACAGTCTGAAAAATGAATACAGGTTAATCAAACAAGAAGAAAGAGAAGAAGTGTTTCCCGGGCAGAGGAACAGCATTTGCAAAGACTCCATGACTCAAGGATGCCTAGGGCATGCGTTCCAAAGAACTGAAGGCAGGGGGGTGGTAGTTGAGGCTGGAAAGAGAGAGAGAGAGAGAGAGAGAGAGAGAGAGAGCATAAGTGACCTAGTAGATAGAATTTAAGATTTGGGTCTTTTTCCTAAGAGCAATAAAAGCGATTGAAGTACCTTAACTAAGATCACAGCATAATGAAGTTTCCATTTTTAAAAAGACTTCTCTGGCCCTCCAGTGGAACACTGGTTGGAAAAATTAAAAAGCCGACGTGGGGAGTAAACCAAGAAGTCATTTCGATGATTAGGTAAGAGAGGATGGTGGCTAGGATTAGGATGACGCCTGTGGAAGTGGTTCCTGCCCCTTATCACAGGAATGTTTCTTCACCTGCACCTGAAAGAGAGTCACATGACCTTGGGGCGACCAATCAGAACTTCACAAACAAGACTTGGACTCTTGAGCCAGTGATGCGAGGATGCTGAAGCCTATTATTCCAGGCAACTACACAGCATCAAGAGGCCACTGGTGTGGCGGTGCATCTAAGTGTCTCCAGGGAAGGGAACGAGTCACAGCTCCTAGGGTGACGGTCCTCAAGATAAGATTTTCATTTTGTCCTGCCTCTTGCTTCTACTCATATCAGGTTTTCTCTTGTCAAACTCCCTCCGATGCTATAAGCTACCTGTTATCTTTCCAATAATATTTTCTTCTGCTTATGTTACCCAGGGATAGTTTTGATTGCTTGAAACAGAGAAAAATCAACTAAAATTCAGTTTCATTAACATTTTTAAACTGTCTCCCAGATGCAAGACTACGGACTAATCACTCTCCCTTACTCCCATCACATAAACCAGCAGCAAGTTCTGTGGGCTCACCTTCAAAGTAGATCTTAAAGCTAATCATGTCTCCTGATAGTCAAAGCCACCATGTCTTCAATGGACCAGTAAGAGAGCTTCTTTTTCTGCTCTTGTTTTTTTTCTTTTTCTTTTTCTTTCTTTTTCTTTTTTAAGATTATATTTATTTATTCATGAGAGACAGAGAGAGAGAAAGAAGCAGAGACATAGACAGAGGGAGAAGCAGGCTCCCTATGGGGAGCCCAATGTAGGACTCGATCCAAGGACCCTGGGATCATGACCTGAGCCAAAGGCAGACGCTCAAACACTAAGTCACCCAAGCATCCCTCTTTCTGCCCTTGTTGTAACTTCAACCTACTCTTTTAAAAATGAAATCAAAATGTGTCACTCCTCTGCATAAAACCCTCCAGCATCTTCCCATTGCAATTAGAGGAATTTGCATCATCTGCATTGTGTACAGAGCAGATACCTCTGACCTCTGTCTACCTCTAGAAATTACCTCCTATCATTCTCCTTCCCACTGTTCACTCTCTAGCATCACTGTATCTCCCTCTTGCACTAACATACAGGTCCAAAAATTATAGTCTAAGGGCCAGATCTGGCTCACTGGTCACTTTTGTAAAGTTTTGTTGGAACACAACATTCAGACTATTACTTGTAAAAAATTGCCTCCAGCAAACTTACAGTCACGCCACCACTGCAGACTTGAGTAGTTGCAACAGAAACAACTTGACTCACAAAGCCAGACTATTTATTATCTAACTCAGAAAACGTCTGCTAAATTCCACTCGAACACAGGGGATAGTCCTGCCTCAGGACCTTTGTACTTCCTTTTCTGCCTGTGTGACTTCTTATCATCTCTGATGTCACCTTCTCAGAGACCTCTCTCTGATGAAGATGTAAACTAAAATCTTCCCATACATTATTATTTTCTGTATCATAAACATGATTTTCATTTCAAAACTCTTTCCACGGACTGATTGATTAGTTGTTTGTTGGCTGGGTTGCCCTATGGAATAGACTGTAAGTCTCATGACAAAAGATCCCCTTGCCTTTTTGGCCACTGTATCCCCAGCAGCTAGTGTAACATGTGGCATGCAGGTATTCACTAAGTATACAATGGAGGAACGAACTAATAAATCCTTCAGGAGACTTTAGTCCTAGTAAAAGAATCGGCATTCCTAGAAGTATTAAAACATCAATGCTGACAGTTCTGCAAACATCAGCTCTCAATTCCTTCCATTTATCTTGCCTCTCCTGTGTCCTGGCTGTCAGTTCAACATAGTTTAAAAAAAAAAAAATCATACTGTACTTTAGGTTAGCAGCTTCCCTAGAACTGCAGATCACAGTATGATAATGCCCGCACCTATGTTGCAAAACTCTGGAAATTTGGAGTTGGGGAAAAAGAAAAAGAGCTTGGCACTAAGGAAGTATTTAGTAAAGTTTATTAAAGCAAAGTTTGAATGATTAGAATGTGTTTTCCCAACACTGATGCATGTTATTATATTGTCATTTTAAAGATATGTTCAAATATAATACATATCATACTACTTAATTTGGCCTGTTTCTGGAGTTAAGTTGGCATGATGTGACAACAGTCTTCGAGTTTGGTACAGCCTCTGAGCCAGCAACTCCACTGATGGCAAGTTATCCTAAAGAAATGATCATGGATGAGCAGAGCAACATGGCTAATTTGTACAACTATTTGTAGTAGCAGATTTTGGCCAAGGCCTAGCCATCTAATAAATGTGGGATTGTTTCATAGGTAATGGTACAATCATAACATTACTCGTTATTTTTAATGTAGCCGTTAAAAGTGATGGAGTAGAATGAGAAACAATACAAAACGTATCATCTGGTAGAAAAAAATAAAACAGGGCTTAAAAAAAAGGGCTGTAAAACAGCTTGTACAATATAATTTTTTTTTTATAACAGACAGAATGCTATACAACAAAATGTTAATTGTAACCCTCTCGGTTTGGTATGATTTTTTTTCTCTTCCTTTTTCTTTTAGCTGCTTATTTATGTTTTATAGTGAACATGCATGACTTTAGCAAAGAAAGAAAAACAGGTATTTTCAGTTGGTACTTTGAAGTGTACCAATTCTGAGGCTCCACAAAGGGAAACAAACCAATAGCAATCTAAAAGCATTTATTAGGGCCTTTAAAAGGCAACTATAAATAGCCCAGAGAGGCAGACAGTCCTACAGACGTTTAAAGTCAGACATTGATGCTGTAATTTTTGCTGGAACAATTCACAGAAACAAATATAGTGACATTTAATTCATCTAAGTAAAACCAGATCTCATTTGAAACAAGAGGGGCGGGGGAGGGGAGGGAGTGGGGTGGAGAAGGAGTAGGGTCAGATTTGGCCACTGGAGACCAATTGCAGAAATCATGAAAGCAGTTGGTAACAAATCAGGGATACCTAAAGCAGAGTTAAAATTAAACAGGCATCAAATGCAATCCTCCCTTTCAGTGCCCCCTTTTCTCCCTTCCCCATTCCAAAACATATTAAACTGTTAATACCTTCATTTCTTGGCTGGGTATACCAAAGTCTGTTTTAGGCATCTTTCTTTTATCTTAATATTTTCAATAACTTTGGAAAGAAAATGTTAAAAGTTGTGCTATTTTGCAACTTTACTACTTTGAGGCCTATATTGTTAGATTTTAAGACCCAAGGAAATGGTCCTTTGAAATGAGTGAATTTGAGAAGGGCAGTCAGATGTTTATGATGTAGATTTGCCTAAATAGGTGGCCATAGCCAGTTCTTAATGATTCATTTTCATGAACTCCAAAAGCTTATTAAGATACCTCGCCAAGCAGCACAGCATAGCAGCGTTTCTTAACGTTTAGTCTACCACCAACCTGCTTGCGAAATCCTAAGGGAGCACGTTACACCTGCAGATCCTTGGGCTTCACCTCAATCATTCTGACCTCCTTCTCCCTGCCCCAACCCTAGTTGATTCTTCTATGTCCTTGAGATAGAGATCTACTATCTTAGAGTTTCAAGAATTGAGACAGTTTTGACAGACATGAGATTGAGTTCAGATGTCTGCTTCATTGTTAGTGAGACTACACATTTGTGCATAAGTTACACAAGCTCTTTGAGGCATGATTTGCCCATCTGAAAAATGCAAATCACACAATTGCCATGACAATTCAATGAAGCTATATTCCCAAATCTCCTTTCACGGGGCTGGTACTTGATATGTATTTAATTGCAATGCTTATAGCCGTAACTACAGTTCATTCAAGGGTAGATCTAAATGAGGAGACAGAGGCTGCCTTTTTTTTTTTTTTTCCAGAAACTATTAGATTGGCAATTTCCCAGACTTATTTGAAATTTACCTTCTAAGCATCTAATTGTCTTGACATAACCTTCAGGGAGATATGACAGTTGCACAGAAAAGCCACATGAATCATTAAGAATAGGAGTCATCATGTACTAGTCACCCACCTTGCTATCTAAATGCCAGATTTACCTATGACTGTTAATAGCTCCCATATAGTTTGGCCTGGGAGTTGCGTTGGTTGAACCTGGCTGTTCATTCCAAAACAAATATCATCTATGGAAAACATACGTGCCATGGCTTCTGACCTCCTCCAAGTTGGGTATTCATGGTATCCCAACAGAAAACCCAGTCCCATCTCTCTGTTGGCATTTTCCCATTTTGTGCAAACTGCCTGCAAATTGTCCTCTTTGGCAGTTGACAGAGAATCTATTGATTAGCCTATTCGATCTTCTGGGAATCACTGAACTCACACATGTGATTTGCTAGGAGACCAGGAACTCCCTGAATAGTGTCTACAACTTCTTTAACCTTTAAATGATCGCATTTCTACCTTAAACTGTCAGAAGGAAAACTCAGGACATCTTCACTGGGGGGGGGGGGCGGGGTGAATAAAGCAACTGTTATTGTCCGTTATCTCAATTTCCATTGTCCCTTGTGGATACAGATAAACTGAGAAAAGGCCTCTAAAATGCAAGACAAAAGATCTCTCTGGGAAGATCTAGATAGGTAGCCTATGGAGGCAGTACCTTAAGCTGCGGGTTGCCTATCATACGAGATTAGCTTTCTATTAGCCTGTGCCTTTTCAAGGGCACTTGACAAAAAAGCATTGCCACTTATTACAGATAATAGAAGATTTAAGTAGCTGATGGAAGTTAGAGCATTTGATAGACTCTCGAATTTCCATGCATTTCATTTTTATACTTTCTCACCAGTTATAGTTCTGTCTCTACTACAGTGTTATAAAAGCAGAATGAATCATCCTACCCTGAGTTGAAAGGTTTGATTCTATTATCTGTGAATGCCTATACAAACAGAGGTGACCCAAATTAGTAATCCTTCTCTTAGAAAGAAAAGTGATACTCTTCCCAGTATCTTTAGCATGATGGACACTAGGGAGTTTGGGGGGCAGGGGGCACATGGAGACACTTTTTCCTTAAACCTCATGGTAAGAAATTTAAACCTTCATTGTAAGAGACTGTATCATTTAGCTAAACTATACCAATGCCTGTAATGAGCTAGAAAAAATTGTGGAAATAACCTTTGGGTATTCTTCAATTCGATTAACATTCAACTATATCTGAGATATTGTGAAGACTATTACTGAGGATTATGAGGACTGTTACTGCCCTGGAGGAGCCTCCATCTTGCCAAGTGTACCACAGACATCCTGTCAATCTGCTGAAAATAGAGACATTTATGGTAAAATAATAACAAGGTGGCATGATGCTGGAGATCTAAAAGAAAGATGGTTGGGTTTGAGACCCTTCCAGCATCTAAGGTGCGAAGGTGTTTCCCCAGCATTACACTTTTGCAGTTAATTCTTGATTTTCTAGGCTAATGAAGGAAGATGTTGCTAAAGATAAGTCACAAGAGAAAAGCAATGAGAAATAGATTTGCATTTGGCTTGGAATAAATCATATGCTTTGGAAAGAATGCCCCATTTCTGTACTTTGCAGGCTATTAAAATGATTTTTTTCTGTTCCCTGAATTCAAGCTATCAGACAGGCAGGATGTAATCAAGGGGAACATTCTGGGCAGTTGAGCAAAAGGCAGTTTAGGAATTTTTATTTTTAATTTCTTGGGCTAATTCATCCAGCAGATAATCTGCCTATGGAAATTTAAGTGGTGCTTGGCTTGAACAAATAGATTTCCCACATTCAAATCAAACTTCATTCTGAGCCAAGAATGTACACAGCATAGCTATATGTAAGAAGGTTTTGAATGTATTTTGAAAATTCAACAATTTTTAGCTACTGATTTTATTAAAAATTATTCATACAATTGTAACTGTAGCCAACATGGCCTCCCTTTATTTGAGACTGATTGGAGGAGGGGATGGAAACGAATGCTTTCTCTGGTAATATAATTATCTTTTGCTTCAACTTCATAAAAATGCCACTTTGCACCCATGTCTGGTAGATAACATTTATGAAAAACTCATTCAACAGATGAGCTTTGGCAGTACTGCAGAAGTTTAAAATCTTAATGGAAAGAATATGCTATGAACTAAAATAGCTTTTTCCATTCATAGAGTTTAGGAGCAGAGGAAGAAATATTGGCTTTTTAACCGAGAAATGTAAACATCATTGGCATTTGAACTTCCAAATTTCATGTAACTTTCCAGTAGAGAGAGAGAGATTGGATGCCCTTGTTGAAAAAAAATTACAAACAAGTCCTCAAAGACAGATTTTCAACAACTTTTGAACATGCCCATGCCAACTTCCATATCCACAAACATTTAAGAAAGGAAACATAATAGGCTGAGGGAATATTTGTCCTGTTAGTCATTCACATTTGTCTAAATGGCACTAAAAACTCGTGAAAACCAAAGACCTCACCCCTTCCTCCCCAGCACCACCAGCGCAGAACTTCCACTTGGTTCTTAGTACCAGGCTTGTCTTGGTAACACAATATCAAGCAAAACTGATCTCTACTTCCCCTCCCAGTAGTGCCATTCATGTCTTCTATCCTGGTCATTTGACTCAAAGAACATTCTTTGTATGGAAACAAGACATTGGGATTTGTAACCTTGCCCATCTGTAGGCATATTTCCCTAGTCTCTTTCCGCAAGGAAATTTTACTCCTTGGGGAGTTCAAGAGAACAACACTAATAAAAATCTCAGCTATCTAAATAGTAATGGCCAAGAAGTCAAAAGGTACCACCAAGGAGCTCAGTGTGGTACAACCTTGAAGTTCCAGCCAATAGGCAATTTGCAATGCTCATCAAGGTTTCTCTTTTTTTTTTGTTTTTTTTTTTTTTTTAAGATTTTATTTATTTATGATAGTCACACAGAGAGAGAGAGAGAGGCAGAGACACAGGCAGAGGGAGAAGCAGGCTCCATGCAGGGAGCCCGATGTGGGATTCGATCCCGGGTCTCCAGGATCGCGCCCTGGGCCAAAGGCAGGCGCCAAACCGCTGCGTCACCCAGGGATCCCCATCAAGGTTTCTCTATGTGCTCTTCACTTCTACCTTTAATGATATCCTTCCCTCAGTCCAGCTGGATCTTTTCTTTCAGAGTCTTAATGCTGTGTCACACTCCCTTGATCCTAACAGTAGTCTGAAAAGCGAGTGCTATTATATCTTTATGTTTTGCAAAATAACAAGTTAAGGCTTAGAGAAATGAAGTCTTCCATTAAAGAAGTAGGTTTCAGCCCACATCTCATAACTAGATTATAAGTGGTACATCATAAAGGTTAGTGCCATGCTCTTGGATGTGCATGTTTTTTGTATATAAGACTCGAACCAGATCTTCTAGAATTAGGGAGAATGTGTACTATCTCTATGAGTCCAAACACCAGAGTTGCAGGGAAGTATTTCAGCATCTGTGGTTGTTTTCAAGCTTTCCTGAGATATATCTACCCACCCTACAGATAAGATCAGCCCTGATGTGACCGCCAGTATACACAAGCATAAATGATTATCAACCAGGGCAATCCCACTTAATCAAACCATTAAGAAGTATCAGCAAGGAAAGAAGCCAAGGGAAATTCAGATCCAAGGTGGCGAGGGGAGGACTGGGGAATGCTGTCAATGAGAGCCTATTGGGCACTGCCTTTTCATAGAGAGGAATGTTTCCAATTGTGAGATTATACCACCAGTGGGTGGGCTTGAGGGAAGACTTGTTGGCTTTGGACACCCTTTGGAAAGAAGCCAGTGTTTGAACACAAAGGGAAAAACAATCCAGTGTGGATGATGTCACAGAGCATCCTGAGGAAAGCAGCAAGGATAACGCTTCCTACTGCTTGGATCCAAAGAACACAGACTTATTTTGGTATGAATTCCTTGTGCAGCCGGTAGCTTGACTCTCATAAGGGAATCAATCCTAATCATAAAGACTCAGAGCTGCAGAGGAGGGTGTGTGTGTCAGTCTGGTTCCCGATCTGTGAGTTAGAAAATCAACACCCCTACCTCCTCTCCACACATGCTCTAGATTGTTTATGAATCCCTCTAAGTAGGCAAAGGCCATTTCCACTGGGGAAGACAGACATGTCTCTCTTCAGGACACTCTCAAACTGTGATCGAATAATCTTCCTTCTCATATAACAATGGTGATTATTAGATATGGGCAGGTGGGTGTAGGGAAGAGGAGCCCACAACAGGAAAGGCTTTCTGTCAGTGGCAGCCCAATAACAATATAATGAAGAGAAACTCGTGCCATAACCAATGGCTGAGGAGAGTCTATTCATCAGATCAAATCAGAGATGAAAGAATATCTATCTATGCATTGTAAATATTTTTAAATTATCTGTGTATTTTGATATTTTGACATCCTAAGGACAAAAAGAACAAAACAACACAGCACAACATTCTGACTGGGGAGACACTGCCCCTCCTAGGGCTAGGGAATTCTTGGAGATAACAAAGGACTCAGCCTGGAACATGCTTCTGATATAAAAGCACCGTATCTCCTCCATCTGGCCCGTACACTCAAGGAGGCAATATTCTTCTGCCTTAGTCATCCTGGGGCCAGGTATCAAGCAGCTAAGGACCACTCCCATGGCCCAAAGCCCATCAAAATTATTTAAACTAACCAATCCTAAGCAATGGGTCCTGCCCTGCCTTGAGTCTTCCACACAAATCCCTAGAAAGGTCATGGCTTTCTAGTCCCTCGCCTCACTGCTGTCCTCTGCCTTCTGACCACCCTGGTGTCTTTCCCTTGTGCTTCTGTGCTGGGTCCTGTCCCTCTTGTTTTGAGGGCCCATGAGGATAATAAACTGTGTTTTCCTGAGCCTCGATGCTGTCTGCTTTTGTTTTGACCACACCTGACTGACCACCTCATAAAAGAATGCAAAATAATTTAAGGTTGGGATGGGAAGAAACACATTTCCATCTTCATGGCAAAAGAAACTCCACAAGGGGAAAGAATAGCTTGCCCATTACGGTCCAGAGTTTGTAGGTAGAAGTAGTACCTTCCACCATGAAGAGGTATCCTGTAACATTATAGATGAATGACAGCATGCTCTGAGTCTTCCAGTCTTTTTTTTTTTTTTTTTTTAAGATTTTATTTATTCATTCATGAGAGACAGAGAGAAAGAGGCAGAGACACAGGCAGAGGGAGAAGCAGGCTCCCTGCAGGGAGCCCATTGCGGGACTCGATCCCAGGACCCCCGGAATCACAACCTGAGCCAAAGGCAGATGCTCAACCACTGAGCCACCCAGGTGCCCCTGAGTCTTCCAGTCTTGAGAGTGTTAGCCAAGACTGACCAAGCAGCTGGTGGTAAGGTGCAGTGGTCATAACTTCTTGCTCTCAGTATGTGGGCCCGGGAGGCTGAAAGGGACACCCCAAGTGGCTGTCAACACTTACTCAGGGAGAAGATAGCCGTACCTTTCTAAGTATCAAATCGGATAGATGTGGAGATATGTAATACAATGGCCAGACTCTTAACATCAAAGCTAAGGTTTAGGATTGCCACTGGAATGGGGCATTGGCTGTGCTTGGAGGAAGGCCCAGCTACACACTTGCAGAAGCACATAACTTCAGCTGAGCTGCTGGAGGACAGTAAAGAGAGAAAAGAACTACAGTTAATCAGCTTAACAGCCACCCAGTGAGAGGCCAAGGGACAATAAGGAAGAGAAAACACAGAAGTGGGGAATTGAAGAGAGGTGAGAACAAGCAGCAAAGTGAGACCCAGGCAGGCAAGCATTCCACATTGAAGAGGTATAGCCCAAGTGAGGGCTCTAGGCGTGGAGCTGAGTGGGCTTTAGGATCTGGGCTCCAGACTGAGAAAGGATACGGTTTGGATATAATCCTCAGCTTAGAAAGAAACACGTCTTAAGTGCCAGGCACTATATGTCCATGTATCTGTTTAATTTTCCTCCAAATTCTGACAATCAGTTATCAGCATCATCCCCTAAAGATGCAGAATTAAAGCTGAACTAGTCTGGTAGATCTATCCAGGTCACACAGAGAGTAAATACTTGCGAGGGGGGTGGGGGTGGGAAGACTACAGGAGATCCATCCCATTCCACAACTCAAGTTTTAAACCTTAATGAGAAGAGAAGCTGTTAGAATCAGGATGAAAGTGGGTCTCTGCACCTGATCTCAGGGGGGAAAAGAGAAAATTACAACTGGGCATGGGTTCAGAGCGGAGCTAACTGCAAGAGGCACTGGCTAAATCCCATAGGTGTGTTTTAGAACCACTTAGGTGCTCTATGGATTGATCCATCTCCAAACCGGGAACAGCGGGGCCCGCATGTAACGTCAGCACCATTAGCTCTAGGAATCTGAGTAATTCACAGCAGGGAAATTTAGGCAAATGATTAAGGCCAGCAGAGATGAGCACTAGGAAAGCTTAAATGAGCATAAAACCATATCTTTCCCAGAAAACCAAGGCAAAGATTCAACAAAAATCATTTTTCATCCACACAGAATTTCTAGTGAAAGTCATAGACGTTTGTTCAGTTGGAGACAATTCATATCTGAAGCGTAATGTTCCACTCTGGGTATCTTGCTCTTTAAGAGAACTGGCTACCATGGTAGAGAAGTGGAGTATAGGAAGAAGTAAAGAAGAAGAAAACATGAAGGAAAATATATACGTATGTGTTCAAAACCAACGTGTTGGATGAGTAACCACTATATCCCGTGTACTGTCAACTACTTGTGCTGAGATCATTACTTGACTCTGCTCCAAGTATTTCATAGGCTTGAATGCCAGGATGGGACATCTCTATCCATCTGGAGAGAAAAGTGTTTGCTGTGTGTGATGCCACGGAGGGTGGGGTCTAGGTGTGGGATGTACACGGAAGCTGAATTAATATCTACACCCAGAAGACTATTTTTATTGTTAGTATCTCTAATAATTGAGTGAAGATTAGGAGTCTCTACTCAGAATTTGGATGATCAGCTTGAAGAATATATAGACATTTCCTGAATTTGTTAGGAGGTTTCAACTACATAACTCTGAAGGTCTCTTTTGTTCACAAAGATTTAAGCTTTTTTTTTTTTTTTAAGATTTTATTTTTATTTTGAGAGAGAGAGAGAGGGAGAGAGAGAAGCAGAAGCAGGCTCCCCACTGAGCAGAGAGCCCGACGTGGCCCTCAATCCCAGGACTCTGAGATCATGACCTGAGCTGAAGACAGATGGTTCACTGACTGAGCCACTCAGGCGCCCCAGATTTAAGGATTTTTATACTATGTTTTATTCATTAACTAGTAAATAGCATCTACTCCAATTGTATGAGATGAAGAGTGGCGAGAGACTGCCCAAAAGGATTAAAAATAAAGCGTCAGACCTCATTTTCTCATTAAAGTAAAAAACACTTGAGTCTTCCAATTTTTTTTTTTAATTCTTATAAGCCATACCGTTATGGCAATAGGTAAGATCATACTGACCCATGTTTCTTGTTCATTGCACTAACTTTTTAAATTTTAGCTGATCTGTCTTTATTTTCATTTTGTATTTCTCTGTACACCCTAAACTAAAAACAAACCAACAAACAAAAAAACCTCAGCCTGGATTGTGGATTTTTCTCAGCAAAAAAAATAGCGACAACCCAGGATAATGATTGAGAGGGAAGTTTATAAAGGCAGGAGATGCTTCTGGATCAGTTCATTCTTGTGATGCAGGGTGCCCTGAGTCCCATAGTGAGGCTGGGGAGACCATCTCTTGTAGGTGAACCAAATGCAGGGTTGTTTTTTGTTGTTGCTTTTTTTTTTTTTTTTAAAGATTTTATTTATTTATGAGAGACAGAAAGAAAGAGAGAGAGAGAGGGGGGGGGGAGAGACACAGGCAGAGGGAGAAGCAGGCTCCATGCAGGGAGCCTGATGTGGGACTCGATCCCGGGACGGGGATTACGCCCTGAGCTGAAAGCAGACACTCAACCACTGAGCCACCCAGGCGTCCCCAAATGCAGGTTTTGATGGTCTGGTCTTAGAAGGGCCTTTCCAGGTTCTTATCATGACCTATCATTCCAGATACATTATTTATATCATGAAAATAAAATAGCGCCTTTGCCTTAATCATTTAGATATGATTTTTGGAGTCAGACTGATTTCTCTTTGAATCTCATCTCTACTGTGTACCTAGCTAAATTCAGAGCAGTTATTTTACCTCTTTGATCCCCATCCCTTTTAAAAAGGGTAATTAAGAGAGTTAAATCAGATAGCATTGAACGAGTAGGTGTCCCATAAATGTCAGTAGTTTTCACGCAAAGCTTATCACTTGGACAAACCAGGAACTTTGCTTCAGCTGATTTGAAGCAGCCACCATGACCATGGGAGAGGCAGATGTTTTGATTGTAAGGGATTAAAATATGAAATGACCAATTTGCCTTTATTAAACTAGGTATACCCAAACGAATAACCCTGGCCTTCATTCTCTTGTTGACTTTCCTTACCTGCCATGCTGGCCCAAGATATCTTCCCTGACCTCTACCCTCCGCCCCCCCATGCCTCCTGCCAGCATCGCTGGCCTTCAGAGACTAGGCATCATCAGAGAGGGGAGGCCCAGGGCAGGAGTGTGGATGTCTGAAAGCTGCAAGTTCAACACCACGGGTCAGAAAACCAAGGCAGAAGCAGGTGAAGGCTGGTGTAAATGGTCAGAATTACCTTGGACAATGCAACAGTAGCCTACCTTCCTTATTACAAAATTGTAATTGGCAGGTGTTTTCTCCAGCCTGAGAACCAGAGGTACGTTCCTTGGAGTTAAGCCATTTGAGAGATTTCTCTGAGCTTAGCTATTAACCTTACTCTATCAAGTCTACATCAGTTTGCCTCCTCTCTAACATGGAGCTGGTACCCATTGTCTCTCACTGTGTGTCAGGTGCCCTATCAAACGAGATTCAGTGATATCTAAGAGACAGACATTATTAAAGGCGTCTGAAAAGGTGGCAGAGGGAAGCTAAGCAACTTGGGAAGGTCGCACTTCTGATAAGCAGCCACTTTGGGCTGTAGCTGCAGGATTATGGGCTTTCAGAACCCCTGCAGATATTGCCCCTAGCTCCTTTGAATTTCTCAGAATTATGTCAAGGCTCATACCAAATAACCCAAGGGCCAGGGAAAGGGGCTTTTAAAAGAAAAGCTTAAAGGACACTTGGGTGGCTCAGTGGTTGAGCACCTACCTTTGGCTCAGGTTGTGATCCCAGGGTCCTGGGATCAAGTTGCACATGAGGTTCTCTGCAAGGAGCCTGCTTCTCCCTCTGCCTGTGTCTCTGCCTCTCTCTCTGCATCTCTCATGAATAGATAAATAAAATCAAGAAAGAAAGAGAAAGAAAGAAAGAAAGAAAGAAAGAAAGAAAGAAAGAAAGAAAGAAAGAAAGAAAGAAAGAAAGAAAGAAAGAAAAGCTTAAGGAGTTTCGTCAGTAAGACATGTTTAGGTTTAAAGCCATGGCCATGCATCTCTGCGATCTTGGACATTTCCAGGTAGATGAGCTGCATTAGCTCTGCCTCCGCTCCTTCCACTGGCGAAGTGGGAAGCTGAAGGCGTGGAACGCAGCAGCTGCTATTTACTCCCTAGCAACAGTCCAGATTGCAAATCGAAAGACAACAATGAGTAGAAGCAAACCTTTAAAAGTTAGGAAGCCCAGTGCTCTTACACCTCATCAGACTTCACGGTTTGAGGAGCTTATTATTTACCGGAGGTGCCTTTCAGCAGCTTTTTTCTAGTGAGACCTTCCTGTGTTTCCATCTATATTTTTAGGTGTAAGGACGCAACGAACGATGAATCAAAGACAGCATGTCCTCACACACCGTTTCAAATTCTCAGTGCCACCTTGTTGGCACCTGGGAGCGGTGGAAGAGTGGCAGCGACCTACAGAAGAGGTGGTTTGACGAATGATTGTTCCCATGGGAGATTAAAGGCTCATCCTTTTCCACATTGTCCCCAGGTCAATAAGTAATGGTCCTCTGGCTATGTCATCATGCTTTTGATCTCTCTCTCTCTCTCTCTCTCTCTGAATGTTACTTCCCTTAACTGATCTATGAATGGCACTCATGTTCTTAATCTGTTTGGTGCACACACCCCCCCACCCCGGAGATTACACGAGAGAAAGAGAGACTCTTCCCAGCCATAGATGGTACAGCAATAAACAGCCAAAGGAAGCTCCATGAAGGTGCCAATTAGCAGGCATACACCCAAACAAGGAGCTCGAGATCAGGCAAGCAATTAGTTGAGGCTTGGATCACTCTGTAACCCACTAAATGGTCTTACCTTAGTTACAGATCATGAAGTTCAAAACCCTGAGTCCTTTTCATCTCCTTGCAGCACTGCTACTACACATCTCAGGCTCGTTTGTCTCTGCTCCTTCCTGCTCTCTCTGGAGCTGTCAGCACCTACCGCCATGGAGATGAGAAACCCCACAGGAGAATCTCGCTCTTCTTTGCCTTTTCCGGACACATTCACCAACACACAAAGGCCAGTGAGTTCTCAGCTTCACTCTAGTGAATCAACACTTTCTTTAACTGGTTCCCATGCCTACACGTAGTAGACAGTCTTGCCAATGGTGGCTTACAGAAAACAAGCATCGAGAAGAAATTAGCCTTCCTCCCTGCCCATCTACATCTTTGTCTTTCGATCAGATCTGGCTTCCCAGATCATAGAATGG
The DNA here is from genome assembly GCF_011100685.1 of Canis lupus familiaris. Classification (NCBI taxonomy): domain Eukaryota; kingdom Metazoa; phylum Chordata; class Mammalia; order Carnivora; family Canidae; genus Canis; species Canis lupus. The sequence goes on from NC_049230.1 coordinate 10,488,574, forward strand.
ACCCAGATTGCTCCTAACCTTCTTACTGTCCCAGAAGGCTGGATTTTCTCTAACCAACACCTCCAGGACTCATACAGCCTCTTCCAAGTGTGTTCTTCGTAGGTGCTATCTTGTTGCCGTAAAGATTTTTCTGTGTAAACACACGCCCAATGTAATCCTAAACCTAAGGCAAACCACTTCTTGCCCAACATGATCTCATTCGGGTTCCAAAGAAATGTGTGCCCCTAGATGACCACTAACAACCTCAGTAATGCTTCCAAGGACAAAGCTTACATCTCTTTCTGAGAAACCGGTTTTGTTTTCTGGCTTGTTTGCTTGCTTCCTCTAAGTCAAGGATAAAGGAGGGAATACGTTTCTTCCTATTGCCTATTTTCACCTATTGAGAAGTCTTATAATTTGCAATGAACTAGTCATGAAAATGTGGACATTTTTAAGAAATTGCCGAATGTACCAAGATAGTAAATGGTGCCATTTACGAGATGATGGAGCTGGGAGGGAAGGGATTTTGAAGTTGAGGTATTCTTATGCTAACTGGGTATCCTCTCTGACAACTAAATGAAAATGTCAGGTGGATGATACATTACTCTGGAACTGAGGGAGAGGTCCAGAATTAGAAGTTATCAGTACATATGCAGTATTTAAAGCCACGAATGTGAGTGAGACCAGACAGGCAGTAAGAATAGTTAGAAAAGAATGGGATTCTAGTGCTCAAGCTCTGGGGGCAACCCTGTCTGAGGTTGGGAAGATGAGGGAGGTCCTACAAAAGGAATCTAGAAGGTGAGCTGTTTGAATTAGAAAGGAAAGCTCGAGATGTGGTACGAAATGAAACAAGTGCGATAGGAAAAAGGGAGTTATCTGTGTCACAGATTAATGATGGGTCAGGGTAAGAACTAAGAGTTGACCCTTGGTTGTGGCAATGTGATGTCATTGGTGACTGATGGAAGATGCCTCAATAGCGTTCTGGAGTCAGATGCTTGATGAGACTAGAAGCAAGTGGGAACAGGGTGAGAGGGAGTGGAGACTGTCTGTAGGGAGCTCTGCTCTCAAATGTTGTAGAAAAAAATGCTGGATGGATGGGAAAGGATATAGGCAGCGGCAAGGATTTATTTTTCAGGGAGAGGGTTTTTGCTTTCTTTGATTTTAACATGGCAGATGTTCTCATTTGTCGTATAAGATATTGCCAACTTTTTGATTTTTTAATAAAGTGAATGTCCTACAATTAGCCCTGTGTGTCATTTCCATTGCAAATAGTATTTTGGGGAAACTTGAAGAAGGTGTTCTGTTTGATCTCATGGTTTCCTTTCAAAATCATAGGGAGAGAATGGAATACTATTATTGGGTCAACAACCGGACCTGCTTTTTGCAGGATATATTACTAGCCACGAATTTCAACTAACTGGGTGAAAAGTGAATAATCAACTGTTTTCTTTCAATATTTTTCCTCTTTTTTCTCCTACATTATGTAAAATACTTCGCTTAATTTCATCTTAAGTAAAACTGTTTTTATAATGGTGTAAAATGATATAAATAAACCATAGGAAATATAAAACCCACATTAATAACTTTTCAGTAAACATTAATCAAAATAATCCTAACATTGATCTACAACTTAATCATGGCGTTATCCTAAACTACTGGTTCACCTAGAACATGCTTGGTATATAGTTAAGGCTTAATGTTTCTTTCTTAAAAAAAAAAATTAAAACATTATTTTAAGAAGATATGGTATGTACACACACACTATGGAATATTACCCATAAAAAAGAATGCAGTCTTGCCATTTGCAATGATATGGGTGGAGCTTGAGAGTATATTGCTAAGTGAAAAAGTCAGTCACAGAAAGAGAAATACCACATGATTTCACTCATATGTGGAATTTAAGAAACAAAACAAATGAACAAAGAGGGGGAAAAAGAGAGAGGCAAGCCAAGAAACAGCCTCTTAACTATAGAGAACAGACTGTGGGTTACCAGAGGGGAAGAGGGTGAGGGGATGGGTGAAATAGGTAAGGGGGATTAAAAAGGGCACTTGTGATGATCACTGAGTATTGTATGCAGTTGAATCATTATATTGTACACCTGAAGCTAATATTAATTATATGTTAACTAACTGGAATTTAAATAAAAACTTTAAAAGAATGAGTAGATGAGTAATAAGAAATCTGCTATTATAACCATTTTCTGTAAGAGTCACACTTATTTTAAGACTAAATTATGAATCTGTGTCCTTTATAAACCATTCAGACTTCTGAGAAGAGAGAATAAAATATGAGACATATAAATTTAGTCTACATAATCTGACAGACTGATATGCTAATAATGATAGATTTAATGCATATAGTTTTTATATAACTTTTATAGTACTACTGAGGAGGTGCATAAAATGTCCTCATCAGAGTCACTTTAAATATGCAAAATATCCTAGGTCTGGGTTTCTCAGCCTTGACATTTGAGCCAGGTAATTCTTTGTATGGGAGGATGTTCTGTGCCTACAGGGTACTTAGCAATATCCTTAAACTTTGTCCACTAGATGACAATGTGACTCAACCCCCTGTGTGACAGTCAAAAATGTGTCCAGATGTCCCTTAGGGGGGAAAAAAATCAACTCCGGGTTAAGAATAACTGTTCTAGACTCAAAGAACTGAGTACATGAGTTTTGTTTTTAGTTAAAGGAATCTGTAACAGAATATGGACTCAAAACACATGTGAATGCAATCTCTTTCACAAAATATAATAAATGTGAATTCCTTAAGGAGAAGGTACATACATAAAATGTGTATAAAAGGATGCAGTGTTTTTAACATTGACTTTGAGCATCGCAAAGCTTGGGAAAAGGTATGTTCATAAGAAGAAAGGTAGACTTCACGTGAATGGGTAGGGTAAAACACGTTTCCATGGAAGGATGAGTGCTAACTTGGTTTTCAGAGAATCATATTAAGATTGGCTCAATTTCTTATCTTTACAATAAGAGGCAACATCCCGATTAAGAGCTGAGATTTGTAACACTGTTGATTAGAAACTGTCTCCAGCTACTTTATTAGGCACACTGTGTCTCAACGCTCTCATCTATTTAAAAAAAAGATAATAAAAATACCTATTTTGTGTAGCTCTCAGCAGGTGTAAATGAATTAATATTTGTGAGGCACTTAAAAAATATCAGGCAATAATATTTGCTGCCTCTGTGTTGTTACATAGGAGTCTGATTGGGAGACTATGAAGAGAGATGAATGCGGGTTGGTGGATGAGAGTTTCTGGTTGGCCAAAAGGTTTCCGGTTGGCGAAAAGTCAAACAAAACATAGAAAACATTGGAAGGAATCTGCAAGGCTGAAGGGATGGGCAGAGTCCTTTGAGGTAAGCTTAAAGATATGCAAAGGAAAGGCATTGGTCTAGGAGAAAATCCCTACAAACTATTCTTATGATAATCTATGTGATAATCTAACTGACTAATTCAGTAAAGTCATTTGAGATAGGGAAAAAATAGTCTGACTCCCATGTGGTACAGTATAGTAGGTACTATGTAGTAGGTAAGGGACAAAATTACTTATTTTAACCTGGTTTTCCATACCTAGTGAACAATTGTATGTTGTTTCCTACAGCCTCAGCCTCTGCTGAAACCTTGCCCTCAGAGACCCAAATAACCTTCACAGGTGCCATTTTTGCTGGCCTGAGGGCTATCTGCTATTCTAACCCCAGGCTACCATAGGGACAGAGAAAGTGCTTGAAATCCTTGCTACTAAACAGTGTGTTTCTCTCCCACTACTTTTGACAGCTCTTCCAACACATATGATACTAAAATTATTTGAAATTCATTGACTCATTTTCTTCTCTTTGGCCAAACTGTGCCAAAGTAGAGTATCCTAGTAGACTTTTGAAATCAGAAATAAATCAGTGTAAGCTGGTTAGCATGTATTTCCTCCCAAATTAGTGATAATTACTTAATTTTAAAACTGAACATGAGATTTACTAAGGTTTCTGTTTTGGGTTGTTCTTTTGTTCTGAATTTGAAGGAGTTATTTTTCCAGCTGGTTTTTGTGTCAGTCACAAAACACGTGTTACCAAGCAAAGACCCCCTAAGAACTGCCAAAAATGTCTGAGTCAAGTACTGTCAGAGGAGGATTCAACTCAAAATATGAATCCTCAAGAGGGCATTAATACAATATGATTAATACAGAAATCATTGCTTGAGTCTTTCTACCAGATTCCCTCACGTTGGCCCTCAGGCTCTGTTTGAGCATTGTTTTTGACAAGGACCTCTGAACCCTCATGTATTCTATTCCTGTTTTATGATGAATCAACGCTACCAATGAGGAAGTTCTTCCTTAAACTCAGATCAAAATGTGTCTCCCCATAGGTTTCATAAGGCTTTTCGGTCCTCATGCTATACCTCTGAAAATCGAGTCTTGTACTACTTCCAACAGCAAGTTCTTCAGACAATGTAAGATAAGAATCTTCTAGTTGCTTCTTTCTAACTCAATCTTCACTTCTTCCACGAAAAAATCTTCAAAGACTTCAAATCATTCCTCATCTGCATAGTGCTTATTTAATTTGTCACTCTTGAAAGCGTAAAAGGTAGGAACAAATTGCAAAATGACAAGTGACTAAGACAATAGATGTCAACCAGGACTGCTAGGACATTTAGTCAACATAAGGATAAGCAATGATGTGCTGGCAAATTTTAACAAGGCCTTCAAGGGGTTGGTGGGCGGGGGGTGGGGGGGGGTGGGGGGGGTGGGGAGGGGACTGCCTGATAGAGTTTGCCAATTTCTGTCTGTAGTGTAAATACTCCAACCATGACTGATTTCAAATTACCAATTTGACATCTCAGAACGCGAATTTGGTAAGAGGTGGACACCACTGGATCTCCTGAGCTGATCTGAGCTGCTCATGCAGGACACTGTACAATAAATCAGCCAGGTTTTAGTATTTGCTCAATGTCCTGCTTGTTCTCCTTTGAAGGTCTCTTTTAACATGTGATATATTTTAATTCATAATTACTGAGGTGATGTTTGACCAGCCTCAGATTCCACTTGAAGGTCCAGTTCCATCAAAATTCAATGTCAAAGCATCTATCAAGGGGAGAATATATCTTGTCAGAGACAAACCCTCTAGCTTCTGCTATTTGAGTCAGAAAAGGAAAATTGGCACTTGCACTGTAAATAAAATAGTCCTGTACATAAAATCAACTGCAAAATTGATTATTATTAAATTAGATAGACCACTAAGCAATTATTATATACCCTAAGCCTAATTAGATGTACCACTAAGTTGTGTGTGTGTGTGTGTGTGTGTGTGTGTGTGTATGTGTGTGTGGTTTTGTTATGGAATGGAAAAGACACTGGAACTAAAACTGCTGGCTTGTTAAAAGGGATACTGTAAAACATGATTTAAAGTTTTAAATGTTTACATTAATTCAGTAAGCATGTATCAAGTCCTTATCACACATTAAGGAAACTAGAAATATTTGACTTAAAACTCAACAATGAGGGGCGCCTGGGTGGCTCAGTCATTTGAGCATCTGACTCTTGACTTCGGCTCAGGTCATGATCTCAGAGTCCTGAGACCCAGGCCTCTGTGCTGGGTATGGAGCCTGCTTAAGATTCTCTCTCTCCCTTGACCCTTCCCTCTATCTAAAAAAAAAAAAAAAAAAAAAAAAAAAAAACAATCATCACAGTGAATAAATTTGTTTTCATGTTTAGGCTTTTTCACTCTTGGATAGGCTCCTGCTTTCTTAAAAGCCATGGATGTGTTTGTTTTTGTTCTTTAGTGAATCCACTCTGCAGTAGTTAGTCGTGAGTCACATTTCCCCAAGGGTGTAATTTACACCCTTACTCTATTCATACTGAATGCAACTGGTTGAGACAAACTATGTTAGCACTGAATAAGCATTAGCAGGAAAAATAAAAATGCTTATTTGGCTTAATCAGGAGATCTAGGATGGCAAGGAGTATGAGAAAGATCGAGCTGGAGTGGTGAGCAGTACCTAGTAAGTCAGGTTAAAGAATGTTGATTATGCTAAGGAAGAATTAAAGGTCTTTTGATCAAGGGAGTAAGCCAATCTGATTAGCATTTCGGAGGAGATATTCTGGCTGTGGTGGTGGGAATGGATTGGCTAGACAACTGATAGGGAGGGCAGTACGAAAGATATTGCATAACCCTGGGGAATAAAGCAAAAGGAGCAGATTGGAGAGATCCTTGGGAGTCTGAATCTACAATAATCAGAAATCCGTTGGTAGGGAGACGGAAGGGAAAGGAGGAACCCCAGAGTGGAAGAATGGGGAACAGTCAGGGAAGAGTCAAAGGAAAGAATGCATGCAGCTGAGATCAAGCCTATAGCTTGGGTCGCAACAGGTTTGTGATTTTATTCCCTGGTTAAGTAAAGGGAAGATGGGGAGAGGAGATAGAATTAGAGATTTAAAGAGAATGGAAAACATTTGAAATAGCCACTGTAGGGAAGCTGCAAACCATGTGATGTGGAGCTGTACTGAGGGCCCGTTTCTTAGTGACATTTCATCAAGAATCTACTAACATGCATAATATTGTGAAAAAGTGTTCCAGATGCTCCCAATGGGTCATCCCACTTCCCTGTAATGACTTGTTCCTCTAATTTCTAATGAAACCCACCAAACATAGAAAATGCTTTGTGATTGAAGAATTTTAACAAGGTAACTCATTCCATTCTTTGTTTCCAGATTGACCACTAACTGGCTTTTGTGACAAAAAATAGTGAAATTCCCACAAGTATTTGCTCTGAAAACATTTGCTGGAGACCCCCCACCTGCCCTCCAAACAAATCCCGGACATCAGCCAGGAGACAGGAGTACAGAGACAATGCAATCCTTGCTGTCCTTGCGAGGAACTCCGAAATTTAGTCAAGGAACAAACCCCAGTGAAGTCATGTCTCGTTTGGGATTAAATGGCTCACTCTGATTCTGCGATCGTATTAAGAGAAATGCACATAAAATGCCCAGGAATTTTTCCTTTGTTTGATTCAGAAATTAAACGTGCACACGTCATGTCTGCAAAATGAACATTTCACCATGTCAGACGCTTTCTTTGACTGTGATAGGATGTTAAAGAGGAAGAGAACGTGTTACCTCCTTTGGCTAGCTGTGCCATGTGTCTTGCTGCATCTTTGGAGTTACATATTTTAAATGAAGTTTTGTCTACACTCTAAAAAGCAAAGTTTATATCCAAAAATCTTAGCTAATTTACTAGCTATAACCTGCTCAACCAAGAGAGGCCATTGTGAATGCAAAGGTCAAAGCATCCTTGATTGCCTCATGCCAAGTCAGCCCAGCTCTGAGAGGCTTGGTTTTTAATACAACAGAAAGTGTACATCATGAAGACATGATGTGATGAATTATAAAGACAACTGCCTTCATTCTCCATATGACGTTATGCATATATTGTCTTGTAACAGTGCTTATCTGATACCTAATACAATTAGAAAAATATTGTGTTGGGACTCCTGGGTGGCTTAGTCAATTAAGTGTCCAACTCTTGATTTCAGATCAGGTCATGATCTCAGGGTCCTGGGATGGAGCCCCACTCTGGGGGAAGTCTGCTTGTCTCCTTCTCCTTTTACTCTTCCTCCATCTCAGTCTCTCTCTCTCTCTCTCTCTCCCTTTCTCTATCCCTCTCTCTCTAAGATAAATAAACAAATCTAAAAAAAAAAAACTGTTCTGCATTGTCACATGAGATAAAAAGATTGTTCATTGGAAATATGAACATCTATTTTGATAGAATAATACTATCACTTATTAAATACATACTACCTATTGGGATTTTTGTGACTGTTTTACAGAAATTCTATTTTAATTCTTAAGCAACCTATATGGTAGGTACCAGAGTCATTAGCAATTTTTAAATAAACCAACTGAGCCTTAAGTATGTTAAAAGACTCTCCTCAAAGTGACATGATAAATGAAATTTATTGGCAGGATTAGAGTTGAAATTTTGTAATATCAGACCACACATTTCAGTTAGTCAAGGCAAAATCAACCTCAAAAACAGAGCCAATGTGAACCAGCCACAGGGGGTATCGATTACACCTGAGTAGTTCCACAAAGAAAACAACCACACAACCCAGACTGTATGCAAGAGACTCACAAGCAGTGAGACAATTGCTGTAATGACTTGGAAGTAAGATTGAGTAATACAAATGCCAAATCATCACAGATCTGAGCTAGGTTGAAGGAATCTTGACCCAAGTGTGAACCAATTCTAATAATTTTTCTGGCTTTCAGAATTATTGGCACTATACTTAATATCCAGTGGCCCTAAATGATTTTCTGAACTTGGGCATAGCTCATCTTGACATTGAAAGGTTTCTATATAGAAATTATAATAAACATTGTAGAAATAAAGACTACTCAAATGAGAATCAAGCAGGGGGTACCATTTAGAATTTACTATAGCAAGGGAGTCAGCCATCTCACTTGCGTTTGGCAGAGACTCAAAGAGAGACAAGAGAGCAGAGAAGCTTTATAGTGAAAATGGGCAAGTTAAAGGTATGACCAGAGGATTCCGACATGGGAACCTAAAATCAGATTAATTGGAAGCAGGACATTCTTTGTGATTGGTTTGGAAAGCATGTTTTGTTTTCTCTGATTTGGATTTCAGTCAGAAGCAGGGGGAAAGATTGAGACATTGGAAGTCAATGACCAAGTCTTGACCATCTGGGGCTCACTGCTCCAAAGACTGTGGTTTGTCGCCTAGCTATTTGTTTTAAAGGTTATGGGTCAGAGTTGTATTGTCATACATGGTCTTGGCCATCATCCATTTGCTTATCCAGCCTCCCAAAGCAAACACCACAATATGGTGGCAAATGAAATGTGGGACAGCTACTTTAACAAAAATATGCTTCTTAAAACTATAGCCTCCACATCAATACTTGTAGATTGGATCATTTGGGATTAAAACCCCCAGAATAAAGTATTCAAACTCTCCATCACAGGACTAAAAAAAAAAAAAAAAAAAAAAAAAAAAATGCATTTAATCATTCTTTTTTTTTTTTAATTTTTTTAAAGCACAGCTTGGCTTTCTTAGAAATCTATCTATTAGCTAAATATTAAAGCTGGATTGATTAATTATAATTGAATCTCCCCAATCTTAATGAAAACTATTATAACAAATGCTTAATGATGATGGTTTTTCTGTGGAGAAATTGCATCATCTTGCAGTAAAGGATCTTGAGAACAACAACTCCTGCCATCTATCAGGACTGGTGAACTCTCACATGTTGGATGCATCATGTTCCTAGACACATGGCATTTTGTCCACTTTGCGTTCACTTTAAAATGTGACTCTATTTTAACAGTCCAAAGTTATTTTAAATCTGGGTGGTACAGGGGGGAGCCAGGGCATAATAAATCTCAGCCTTTTTAAATCTACCAAATCAAATTTGTCTTAGCCACAAATAAAGTAAGGTAGACATACTTTCCCATCTTCCCCACCTTTTCTGCTGGCTCTATTTCTGTGGCTTCTCTCAATGTTGGCAAATAAAGCGCACTGGATGGGTGTGGCAATTTGCATACTTTGCCAGCCCATTCTTTCTTTCTATCTAGATGGTGTCTGTGTGTACAATGCACACTTTTGCTAACTGTTAGCAAGGCAAGTTCTTTCGATTTCTACCAGTCTCTCTAAGCCAGAAATGCCAACACTCACAATCAACAGTCTTTTCAGCTCCTGGATGTTTTCTCTTACAGAACCATTTATTTGATATTCTTACCCGACCACCCTCTGCTGAAAGTATTGCAATTGCTGCCCTGAAAATAAAGACCAAAGGACAGGCTTGGCCGAAAGAGTTGGGTCAATTATTCCGTACAGATGCTTCTTGAAGGTTACTTTTATTTTCACTTTGGTTTTTCCAAAGCCTTAAGTAAATGCAAATGTTACTATTGTTATTTCTCTTTAGGCTAGGAAATCTGGAAAATATAGAGGAAGCTGCAGAACACACAGTCGTCTGGGGCACAAGAGAAGTGATGGCAGAAAATCTGAGTCATGAGTTCTTGCGTCAATACCCAAATCCCTCTTTTCTCCATGTTTATAGGATAACTATTTCTGAGAATACTTCATGTCTTTCACCTTTCCTCAATCCACAGCTGATTGTTTCTTTATTTTCCCTTTTTATTTGCCTTTTCTTTCCCCTTTGTGAAACACTTTCTTCTGTTTGGTTCATTATCAGCCTTAAGGTTGCCTGCCTACTGACGAAAAAAATCAAAATCTTTTTTTTTTAGGATTTTATTTATTTATTCATGAGAGACAGAGAGAGAGAGAGAGAGAGAGAGAGAGAGGCAGAGATACAGGCAGAGGGAGAAGCAGGCTCCATGCAGGGAGCCTGATGTCTCGATCCCAGGTCTCCAGGATCACGTCCTGGGCTGAAGGCGGCGCTAAACCACTGAGCCATCGGGGCTGCCCCCAAAAATCAAATTCTGATAGTTGCAACTCATGGCAAAAGAGCAGTGGTGCTGTGCCTCTTCAAAGGGGTGAAAGGTTCAAAACGATCGGTAGAAGAATAAATGCTTCCATCTAATATTACCTAAGCATTTTATAATGGCCAACATAAACAAAAGTAAAATAATAGAAAGAATTATAGGAAAAGGAAAGGAAGGTCATTCTTCATTTCCATGGGTTTCTCTCCTCTTTTCTGAGGAAAAGGTGGGGTTTCTCATTTTTCTGTCATCATTGGCTGTTACGGGTTGGCTTGGGTCCTCCCAGAGATATTTGGGGAAGTCCTCACCTCTGACACATGGAAATAGGGTCTTTGCCCATGTGATCAACTGGAAAAGAGGTCATTAGTGTAGGCTCTCCTCCAAAATGACTGGTGTCCTTCTAAGAAGAAGGAACGCCTGCCCAGAGAGAATAACATAGGTGTGAAGACAGAGATGGAGGCTGGAATGGCCTTACCACAAGCTAGGAGCCTTGGGTTACCAGAAAATGAAGAGGCACAGAAGGATTCTCCCCCAGAGGCCATGGTGGGAGAGTAACCTTGACTTCTGGCTTCCCAACTGTGAGAGAAGACATTTTTGTTTTAAACTGCCCAGTTACAGCAGCCTGAAGAAACTATTACAACATCCATACTTGCATTTGAAAGGTTATTTTACACCTTTTAGGATTTTCTCATCTGTTCCTTTGTCTCTGAGAGATCTTCTAGGACCTTTGCACAGATGCACTAGTAAGCAGTTCAATTACTTCCAACTATACACCAGCTGCCCTAAGTCAGTCAGGTTCTGACTTTGTTTACCATCAGTGCCATTCTAGATATTAAGTTTACTCTCTGGTTGTGATATATCACATTCCCAAGAGCTGATGGAAATCTTAGTTGCTCAAACTTGACATGACATCTATAGATCGCTAGCCATCTATTTCTGGGGAGGTAGAGGGGTGGGTCTGCTTATATAATTTATTGCATAATTTTGAATAGACAGGCTAAAGGGAACAAGCACAATTTTGGAAGATATCATATAAATAAGTTGGCTTCTATCTGGAAAGTGAGACTCATAAAACAATAAAAACTAAATAAAAAATATGCAGAGCCTGCTCTGCTTCACCTAAATGTACTTTCAAATAGATATTCTTGGTTTTTGTTATTTATGAGGCAGAGCAAATTTTAGACCTTTTGGTATTATAGAACACCTGTTTTCCTGGCCTATCAATGAAGATCTGCTTAAATAGCACAAGTGACCCCTCCCAATCTTCTTCAAATTAACCTCACATCCACGCCACCATGGTATTTGACATGTTAATATTATTCACATTATAGCTCTGTGCACCCAGAAGTCTCAAATTAAATGTAGATATTACATGAGAGGGTAAAATAAGAGAGAAATATCTCTCCATGGAGTAGGTCAGGATGATTTGAGAGTAGAGTCTAAATGAAATAGAGATCCCTGTGTATCTGATAAAGAAAGCCCTGTGTGGATCAAGCAAAGACCTGAAAACCTTTCCAGAATAACAACAAGGTCCTAGGCCAGCAACCAATAGAACAGATACAATTAAAACATCAGAAAGAGGTGTGCACGCGCGTGTGTGTGTATGTGTATGCATGCACATGTTGGGGGGATAGGGTGAGCTCCTTTGGGGAAGGAGGATCCCAAATAAAATAACTAACATAATGTAACTTGTGCACAGTATATCTGCTCAAGGAGCTAATTCTATTCTATCTCATTTCTAAGCCTAATTTTTTTTTATTCTTTGCCTCCAATAAATAAATGCTATTTGTTCGACCTTCCCAACTTCTGATATTCAAGGCAGGTAACAGGTTGTTTGCAATGGTATGACTTCTAAGACATAATGCCAGTCCACAAGAAGTTAGTAGGCTATTTAGAAGGCAAGATATAAGAAACATAAAATGACCACTTGAACTGTATTTTTATTTCACTTTTGCTTTGGTGAACAGTCAGATGAGTGGGAAAGGGTCATCGATGAAGGTCAAGTGAGTGCTCGAAGGAGGGCAGGCTCCTTGCTGGTTTAATTCAATTCATCCAGTAAGGTGTCATGCAAAAGGTGGATTTGGTTAGAACTTTGGGAGACATGCTTGGATAAATAAGAGTCAAATGGGAGAAGGCTTACGTTCCCCGGATGGGAGCAAAGAACACAGCATTTTTGTAAAATGAGAAAGCTGGATTCATAAAAGAGAAGTCGTGGCGCAGAATGCCAAAACGTTTTGTTGGACCCCAAATGACAAAGCTTTTACCAGCTTGGCTAAGGACTTTGAATCCTTTTTTTTTTTTTTTTTTCCTGGTTTTCTTTTTTTAGTAGCCATATATCTCTTAAAGAACACTACTTTTTTTTTTTTTTTTAAGATTTTATTTTTTTATTTGACAGAGTGAGACCACAAGCAGGGGGAACAGCAGAGGGAGAAGGTTCCCCACAGAGCAGGGAGCCGGATGCAAGACTTGATCCCAGAATGACCTTGGGATCATGACCTGAGCTAAAGGCAGATGCTTAACCGACTAAGCCACCCAGGTGCCCCTTAAAGAACATTTCTGGGAGCATCTGGGTGGCTCAGTTAGTTAAGGGTCTGACTTTCGATTTCGGCTCAGATCATGATCTCACGCTCATGAGATGGATGGAGCCCAGTGTCAGTCTCTGTGCTCAGCAGGGAGGCCGCTTGAGATTCTCTCCCTCTTCCTCTGCCCCTTGCCCCCAAACCGCTTACACCGTGTCTCTCCAAAAATATATATATTTCTGAACAAAGTTTTGGTTACATTTCTGGCAATCAAAGCAATTAGTAACAGATGGCACTTCTACTCTTCAGGTGTTGTGTTTGACCAACTTTGCAAAATTATACAATATACATTTCTGATTACTTAAGTAGATGAATCACAGCTTATTGGAGATGATAGAATTTGATCGTTCAAAATGACAGCCACAGACTTTTAAGTGTCTTTAGCATCATGAATATGCTAAATGCTCCCAATGAATTCAACTCAATCTGTAAGTAGGGCTATGTACCTAAATTAGGTCCATAATTCAGCCCAGAAAAAGAAAGGACCAGGGAAAATGACATCCGAGTGCTTTCATTAACCTCAATTGCCCATATAATGTGTGCATTTTTATCCAGCCAAAGTGTAACAAAGATGATCTGTTTTCTACCAGCGAAAGGTGGGTGAAAAGGCACACAGTGTTTTTAGGTAGACTTTCCCCCTTATCTTAGAGCTTTCAAGCCTTAGAATTTTCTTTCAAGGGTAAAACAAAAAACCCAGAACAATGACCCTATTCAACTATAAGAATCACTGTGATCAGCCTTTCCAACTCTGACCCTTTGGACAGGAGCAGAAACAGCAGGTTCTCCCTGGATTGTGTTGCCCTGTTTAACCAGCACAAATACTTTGGCAGGGAGATAAGTAAGTGATTAAATCCAAGGCGGAGCCTAAAACTATAAATGCTGAGCAAATGACTGAATAGCTTTTTTTTTTTTTTTTTTCTGGGCAAGGAAACAGTTGAGGCCGAACAGAAGCGGCCACCACCAGTTCCCCTTGGAGATGTCCTTGTTGCAAGCACCAGTGCATGAGGGCTAGACCCAGCGATGGGAGCAGGGAAGGCAAGGATCATGAAATGTTGGCAGAGCCTCTCAGTGTGATGTAAGCAGAGATTCTAAGCAGGGTTAGTCAGAGCCCTGTGTTCTCTGTAAATACTGGAGTAACTAGCTTTTAATCTTTTTATCGACATGTGGAGTTGGTAAACAGAGATAGGGCAACTTTCTGAAATAATGTTACATGCACTTGTAAGTCCAGTTTATAGCTAAATATTTCCCCTTCTTCCCAATGAGTTAAGCTTCTTTATTAATGTGTCCTCTGAGTACAGACTATCCCAATGATGGAAACTCTGTCATTTTACACTTTAGTAATCAAAGGGCTTTTAGGTTTTTGGTTTTTTGTTTTTCTCACTGCCTCTCACCAAGTTAGGAATCCCACCTTTGGGAACTATTGACCAAAAGAAAAGAAAAGAAAAGAAAAGAAAAGAAGATAAGAAAAGAAAAGAAAAGAAAAGAAAAGAAAAGAAAAGAAAAGAAAAGAAAAGAAAGCAACAAAAAACATGTTTCTCTTCAAACTTTAGAAATTTAAACTGAAAGCAGGTGCCTCTGCTGCCCCCTTCCTGGTACTTAAAATCCATATACAAATTATACAAGGCTCTTAATTCCATCTAAAACCAAGAACTGGGATCCCTAGGTGGCGCAGCGGTTTGGCGCCTGCCTTCGGCCTAGGGCGCGATCCTGGAGACCTGGGATCGAATCCCACATCGGGCTCCCAGTGCATGGAGCCTGCTTCTCCCTCTGCCTGTGTCTCTGCCTCTCTCTCTCTCTCTCTCTCTCTCTCTCTCTCTCTGTGACTATCATAAATAAATAAAAATTAAAAAAAAAAAATAAAAAAAAAATAAAACCAAGAACTTAGGTGGCCAGTTGATGTAGCTTGGATGCCACAGTTTCAAGAACATCTCCTATCTAACTCCCCCCCACAAGCCCTGAGCATGCAACATAATGTCTGGCACACAGGAGGTATTTAATGAATGTTTTCTGCATTCACAGATCCAGGAAGAGGACAAACAGGGGAATCAAAGCAAAACTGATTTAATTTGCCTGTTCTTATCTATATACTCCATATGGCTACCGAAGACCAACTTTCATATATTTGGGTGAACCCAAGCTGAAAATTTTTTTCATTGAGTTTCAAAATTGAATTTATAGATTTTTTTTAAACTAAGGCTTTTAAATTAGCTATATATATATATATATATTGGCAGAGGGAGAAAGCATGAGCAGAAGGCAGGAGGAGCAGAGGGAGAGAGAGAATCCCAAGCAGACTCCCCACTGAGTACAGAGCAGGGCTCGATCTCACAACCCTGAGATCATGACCTGAGCCAAAATCAAGAGTTGGACTCAATCAACTGAGCCACCCAGGCACTCCCAGATCTATAAATTTTAAGTAATTCAAGCCTTTGGACTAAATTAGGCCATTGGCCAAAGCCATCATGACACAATTGCCAGAATCACAAAAACAAACAACAAATAAAACAGTAGAGACAAAGACAGGCCCTGCCCCTCCCTGATCTTTAACTAAAAATCACTTGGCTTCATTTGATTTCTATTCAATGGCAGCTACTAACTACTTCAGACATCGCCAAGGTATACCACCCAGTTTACCCACAAGTTAGAAATAGTCGCCTCTTCCAGGTTTAGAGAAAATGCTGCATTCAAGAAAGGTGATCACTTCACTTCTTTTCTCATGTAGAGGGCCGAATTTATTGAATGGACTGGAACTAATGTATGCAATAAAATTAATTTCCCTGGGAATGCCAACATTTCTTTTTTTTTTTTTTTTTTTGGAATGCCAACATTTCTAAAGTGTCTATCTAACCATGTGCAGTTGGACATTTATAAGAGCTCTATATCCTAGCCTCCATTGACCCAACTGGAGGAGAAAAGAGAACTTCTGTAATGGTGACATGCCTTAGCCTAGGCCACTAGTTTTCCAACCTTTGTCTCTACCAGAATCAGTTGGGAGGTTCACGAGAGGAAGAGAGATGCTGGACTGTATCCCCAGAGTTGCTTATTCAGTAGGTCTGAGTTGGAACCTGAGAATTTGCATTTTGCACAAGTTCCCAGGCAATTCTGATGGTCCTAGTCCTGGACCACACTTTGAGAACAATTACAAGTCACATGTGGTAGAGTTTAGATTAAAACCCAGGTCTGTCTGATATTCGAATGCAAACTGATGCCACACTGCGAAGATAACTGTTAACCTCTTAAGATTTCCCCAGTGCAGCAATAGAAGAGGCAGGAAACCGCTCCTACACGGAAGAGAAATAGATCTGGAGTCAAACCCCAGAATCTGAACCCCCCTGCAGACCAGGTACCAGCACATCACTTAATTTACCTGATCCTTACTGTTTCCATCAATATCAGAAGAATTCTCTACTATTCCCACCACTCTTGCAAAGATATTCTGAAGACAAAATGTGATCATGGCTGTAAAAGCATTTTCTAAGCTTTGAAGTGCTACCATGAGTGTTTTGTTATATTCATTAAGAAGAATAATTTTTTAAAAAAGAATAAAGATGAACAAACAAGAAAAACAAAAACATGCCACTGAGTGATCTGGTCTTTAGTTTAAAAGCTGAGACTACGTAAAAGGAAATGCCAAACACAACAAAGAAGTTTATTGGAACCTTCAGGAGTTCAGTGATCTTTAAGATGAACACACTAACAGTTTTCAGGGTAGGGCAACTGCCAATTTTTTTCTAATAGTTTTTTTTCAACTTAAAAAGTAAACATCATATTTCTTTAAGAGACAGTCTTATGATGAATACCGAAAAATGATTAATAAATCCTGTAATTGAAAAAAAAATAAAAAAAATAAATCCTGTAATTGTTAATTATCTGATTATTTTTATATAATGTTATTTGATTCATATTATTTGATGCATTTTTAAATAGTAAAAATTTATGTTAGCAGCTTTCTTAGGAAGTATAGTTTTCTTTCATAGAATACTGAAACTATTTTATTTAAACATATAGTTTTATTATGTTGATGGTTGGCTTTTGTCTGATGCTTTTTCTGAAAATACACATTTGACTTCATTTGTAATACATGGCCGAAACAATGAAATATAGGATTTGCTCTGCAATCAATGATTTCATCACTGTTAATCTTAACTGAGTAATTTTAATACAAGAGTAAAACAAAAACTGCTTTTTTCCTTCTCCATGAAAATTGTCATTGGAAATATTTGCATATCAGAGCAGTAATTTCTAGCAAAATTAGCATTTACTATAAGAAAAGGGGCTATTTTATATTAGACTAATTAAGGAGAGATTTTTACTCTAAAGTGAAAAATCTCTCAAGACTCACTGGGCTCTACTTTTCTCTCCATCTTTTCACTCAGACAAATGGCTTATTTGATCTTCATTCAATATTTGGTATTAAAGCCAACAGACTTTCATATCTCATTTGGACCACAAAGAATAATTGCATTTTCCCCCATCAATGAAATGTTGCTTTCCTTAGACTGTATGTTGTCCTTGCTCAATGCAGTGAGATTCTTATTGATTTACAGTGTTAAAGTTCCGATTGTGTTCACTCATTTTTGAAGAAGATGACAAATCCCTGTATCAGGGTGGCTGTGGTTCTGCCCATTAAATAGAGTGCAGACATCTTCTTTTCTGTTTCTGATTGGCTTGTTTTTGTTTTTTAAATGCCTTGACAGAGAAAGAACAATTTAATGCCCAGCATGCAAAACAGAATACTTCAAGGAAATCGATAATTACAGAGTAGAGAGCAGGGTCCTGTTAGTAAGGTTTTATTCTATTTTACCATTTCAATATCTGAGCATTTCTTATGCTTTCCCTTTGTGTTGTGCACAAAGGTTTCTTAAATGCTGAGTGTATAATCCAAATTATGTGTTAATATTATTTAACATTCTTAATCACGTAGCTATGAATTTATGGAAAATTGAGGTTCTTTAGAGGGGACAGATTAGTAGTTAAAAACAGATACTAGGGACATAGGCTACCTGGTCCAAAATCAGCTATGCCATTTAATAGCTGTGTGCTTTTTGAAACATTACATGGCCCCATTGTGCCTGTTTCCTTATCTGTGAAAATGAAGTTCACCTTGGAGATGGAAGGATTAATATCTGTGAAGCACTTACCACGGTACACAGTGCATCATTTTTAAACAAAAATCAATCAGTAAATTGAAAACATTATTTCTGCAGTCAGGTGACACAGGTTCCTTTGTTACTGGTAGGGAAAACATCTCAATAGTTTCTCCATGTGGTCTCCTATCTTCATAGAAGATTGAACAAAAATATCTTCTATTCATGACTTTGGTAACAGAACAGTTGGATTTTGGAAACAATGAGGCCACCCCATCATTGTGACACTATCCTTGAGATAGAGAGAAAATGTGAAGTCTCTGAAAGACACAAAATCTGCCTAACTAGACAGCATCAAAGGAGGAGAAAGTGAGACTAAGTTGAAAGTGTAAGTCAAACACAATCGAATAAAAAGCTAGCAGAGACAATCTACATAAGAGGGTGCTGATTAAAAAGGAGTTTTCACAGGACAGTTTTGACACAACATTTTGAGGCTATTTCCAGTCTTCAATGCTTTTTTAGAAATTCCTAGTCAAGGAATTTTGTCACCGGTTTAATGTGTCTCATTTTCTCAACTTAAAAGACAGACAAATTATGCTGAATCAGGATAAAAATTGTCTCTGTGGGAAAATGGTTGGTAACTTAAATGAACAGGTTCAATCTTGTGAATGAAAGGATTGGGGTTATTGTAGAAATCTGGTTGCTATCCATTCAGCACCACCATACCACTGAAGCAAAATAAGACGAAGACTAGGAGATCTAAACTTACTAAGATATCTAGAATGAATTCATTCCCAGTGTTCACTTTTAAGTGTGGAGGTGATCTAACATCACACAGCCAAAGTGAGACTCTGTACCACTTCCAAACGTATTCACTTGCATTAATGTCACTTTTTGCTTGTAAAAGAGACAAAGCAGTTCTATTACAACATATAACAGAGTGAATTAAGACTCTCTTCCACAATAGGGTTAGCGATTTGGAGGCAGGGACTACGTCTCAGTCACTTGTTTTATATTCTGAATGGCAGGTATCAGAGATGGTAGATTTGGATTGTATTAATTTAGCTAAACTGCGACTACATGTTCCAGAATTCCCTTCCTTTCATAATTCCAGGTTAGCCTGGATCCCCTGGGAGACATTTTGCATGAGATTTGTAAGATGTAAGGGAACCAACAGCCATGTTCTTTTTATGTCAGAAGGTTGGCATAGGGTGTGAGGCACTGTGGTTACTCAACAGGTTGCCACTGATCTGCTACCTCATGAGATTGGCACGGGATAGCAGATCACCCCACAGTTTCTGTGGCTCTCTTCCTTCAGCTTCTGTGACTCCTGGTTACATGAGGATGGGTACTAGTTTCTCCTGCTGGCCACCTTCATTCTTTAATTGGAGGCTCAAGCATTGTGAGAGATGGATATGAGCTCCATTCCATCCTGGTGGTTTCCAGCTCATTTTCACTAGATCTCATCTGTTGTCTGCCTTCACATCACATGCATCTGTCTTTCCAACTGCTTGCCTCATGGCTCCAGGCTCTGGCACCAGATAAATACACACACACACATACACACACACATTTAATAGGCTCAATTATCAAGGTTTGATTACAGAAGCAGAACTACTAGGAAAACACATATTTATTTTATAGATGAAGATAATGATAGAGAATTAGTTACTGTCAGGAGCACTGGGTGGCTCAGTCACTTAAGTGTCCAACTTCAGCTTAGGCCATGATCTTAGGGTCCTGGAATCAAGCCCCGCATCAGGCTCCCTGCTCAGTGGAGGAGAATCTGCTTCTTCCTCTCCCTCTGCCCCTGCCCCAGCTTGTACATAGGCTCTGTTTCAAATAAGTAAAATCTTTAAAAAAGAATTAGTTACTGTCAAATAATAAGAAATATGTAATAATGGTGAGACTGAAGACTTCTGGTGTTGAACCCATTACACCAATGCACCATGATGCTCCTTTCTATCTACTCATCCCGTGGTATAAAGGCTGAATTCCTAACTCCACTTTAAACCCACCATTAAAATGTAAAAAGAGATTCTGACCACCTACTCCATGAACAGAGTGGCACCAAGTTAACATCCATGCAGCTTAGGGCAATAAAGCACAGTTAATGGACTTCAGAAGAAAGTAGAATCTGGGCAGCCCAGGTGGCTTAGTGGTTTAGCACTGCCTTCAGCCCAGGGCTTGATCCTGGAGACCCGGGATTGAGTCCCACATCGGGCTCCCTGCATGGGGCCTGCTCCTCACTCTGCCTGTGTCTCTGCCTCTCTCTGTGTGTGTCTCTCATGAATAAATAAATAATATCTTTTTTTTAAAAAAAGAAGAAAGTAGAATCCTGATAAACACTTAATCAAGTTCTTCTGGTTAGAGACAGTTCTCTTATCGAAAAAATCTACCTTGTAATGAAACTGGAGTCCTCTATAAAGTAGGAAAGCATCACTAATTAGTTTGTCTTCTCTCTTTTCCATTTCCACATCTCCTATTAAATCCTCCTCCCTTCCCAGAACCAGTCCACAGTAATGGGGAACTAGTTCATTCTTATGACTATAGGCCCCAGTAAATTGGGAGAGAAGGCTGGGTACTGTAAATATCCATCCTATGCAAGCTACTACCTAGGTTACACCCACTTTTCTATTCCATTTATTTCCACTCCACCTTCACCCACACTCTGAAAACCCCACGTATCAACCACTCAGAAATTCTTAAGTTCTTGTTTTCCTAAAGTTAGGTTCTCTATAAATCGAGCAGACATTTCTTCTTTCTTTCAGCTTCCCTCAATTCCCCAGGCACAGTTGGTTTTTCTGCCCGTGTCTTCCTTTGCTAGGTTTTGACTTTCCCAGGAGGAGGCAACTGATAGATTTATCTTTATATACCAAGTGCCCAGTGGAATAAGCATTGCACACTGACTTAGAAGAATTCAGGTGCCATGTGTTCAATTCAAGAAACCAAGGTGCAAAAGATGACAACATTCTGTCCATTGAATGGCAATGGGATTACCAAATGCTATTATTTTGATGCCTACCATAACATGTCCACAAAACTGTACCGATGGGACAGTGATTACCATGGTACTAGTTTGTGTGTAATTAATATAGTCCCTTACTCTCCACACAAAAGGAAGCAAGGTAACTCTCAACAGCTAATGTCTACAGGACCCAACGCTGGACTTCCACTTACCTCCTAGTTCTGCTCGGTCTGTACCCTCATGCGTCGTTTTGCGAGCTGCTACAGCAGATCATGACCAAATTCCATGTCGAATGGGAAATGGTGTCCACTCTTTACACTAGCAAAGAACAGGAATGATTTGATACAATTGTGCAGGAGAAACACATACACAAAATAAACTGATTATAGTAACATAATGCATGGAAACCTTGTCCTAATTCCCATCATACTTAACTCCCGTGAGTGTAAAGCACAGTACATTTTGCTTCTGTTTGGTTTGGTTTGGGTCTGCTGGTTGGTGATTTTGCTTTCCTTAGTTTTATTTCTCTGACTGTTTCTTTAGCTTTTCAACTCCTGATGCAAATAGTGCAATCTTATCATCAGCATAATGTTGTTATCGAATACAGCTAAATAAAACTTTAGTCATGAGGAAATGAAGCCGCTTTCTATTCCCACAAAACCTAAATTTAAATATGTGTAACTTTGCTCAAATTAGTCACACCACTTTCTCCTTGAGTGTTATCTAACCACCCACAAGTTGGCTCAATTCTGACCCAAACAAAAGGCAAGCTAAACACACAAAAGGAACAGACTTCTTGCTGTGACAGTCCTGGTCATAGTCTTTAATATTCTGGCATCTCCTTAATTTTAGTTGCAAGTCCAGGGAAGGCTTTTCCTGTGCCATCTATAAATAGAACTCAATAGTACATTACCAGAACACTAGAAGGTCAGTTAATAACCTAATAGCTCATCAAAGAGTGTGTCTTTCAGGTAAGTGCTAGTTGGAGACAGCTATTTTGCTCTTGTGCAGCAGACTTGATGTGCTGGCTTCTGTCTAGGAAAGCCTTGAATTAGAGATCTACTGAACAATTTTTGTGGTTCAGCCATTATGCTAGGTGCCTTGTTTTGTGAGGTTATTTTGGATTATTTTCCCAAAGTAGAGACAGAATGTCCTCAATTACCCATTGTTTGGAAAAGTCTCACATGAGATGTGAAGAGTACATAGTCGTGAAAAGACTGGCCAAGTTTGTGGGTGAGTAGATATTTTTCTGGGGCAGAGCCAACTAACTAATCAAGTAGTAACCTAACCCAAGAATTTGGTCTCACAAAAATTATCCTTTAATAGTACTTCTCAAAATTTTCCACTAAAAGAAAAACCTGGAAAAAAAACAAAAAACAAAAGAAATGAATATGTTATCTTTATCCCTACCCCAGATCCTAGAGGATCTGAGATTATAACACAAAGGATTGGGCTCAAGCTCAAAATATTCCGGTTTTAGGATTTTTTTTTTAATCTATGCTCATTTTGAATGCTGGATATATATCTCAAGATACCTGAATTATAAAAGTAATTCTTTAAACTGCTTATCAGTTCAATTATTTGATTCCTCTTATTCTCAATCCAAATTCTGGAGTTAAATTAATGCTTCTGAAAGGTACACCATGTTTATCTTGTGGCTTCTCGTAGTTCCTGGCATATTGTTACTACCATGAACATAGTCATTTGGAAGCAGCACTCCTACATGAGAAAGATAGATTACATGCAAATATAGGAGAGAGTATATAGTAGCTGAAAAATTTTGTGTGAATGTGAAGTTAACGGAAGAGGAGACGATGCCATTAGAAGGATAGACCATGGATGTCTTTTAAGGTAACCTGTTCTTTTGTCTTAATTAAGAGAAATTACTTTCTCTTTGACCAAATTACACGGTTAAAAGACTATAGCACTGAAAATGCTGCATTAAATTAATGGATACTTCTACACCCAAATGATCACATTTTTATTTATTTTTTTAAAGATTGATTATTTATTTATTTGACAGAGAGTACAGCAGGCAGAAGGAACGGGAGAAGCAGACTCCCTACTGAGCAGGAACTCCAATATAGGGCTCAATTCCAGAACCCTGTGATCACAACCTGAGCTGAAGGCAGATGCTTAGCTGACTGAGCCACTCAAGCACCCTAAATGATCACATTTTTTGGCATATCTATTTTGTGGAATTAAAAATGAAATAACTAATAAAGTATAGTTCTTAATGTCTTTTATAGAAACTGAAGCTTCCAACTTATCATGTCTGTATGACAAAATACAATCAGGGTGAAAATGCCTTATGTCGCTGTAATGGTTAATTTTATGTATCCATGTGGTTAGGCTATGTTGTCCAGTTCTTTGGTCAATCATCATTCTAGATTTTTTTTTTAAGATATTTGTGAGATGTGATTAACATTTACAATGTGTCCACCTTCAGCAAAGCAGATGACCCTCCAAAATGTGTGTGGCCCACATCCATGCATTTGAAAGTATTAAGAACTAAAATTGAAGTTTCCCAAAGGAGAAGTAGTTCCACCTCAAGACTTGCAACATAAGAAACTGCCTAAGTTTCCTGCCTGCTGGTCTAACTAGCAAAGTTTGGATTCAACACTATAATATTGGGGCACCTGGGGTGGTTGATTAAGTGTCCAACTCTTGATTTAAACTCAGGTCATGACCTCAGGGTCCTGGGATCCAGCCCCACAATGGACTCTGCACTCAGCAGGAAGTCTGCTTGAGGATTCACTGTCCCTCTCCCTCTGCACACACCCCCATTTGCATTCTTTCTGTCTCTAAAAACAAATAAATATTTTTAAAAAGACTTCAATATCAACTCTTACCTTAATTTCCAACCTGCCACCTAACCCCACAGATTTGAGACTTGCCTTCCCTGACAATCACATGACCGATTCTTAAGAGTAAATCTTTTTCTGTCTCTTCTTCTCTATATATCCTATTGGTCCTGGTTCTCTGGAGAACCCTGGAACCTCTGGAATTTGGTAATAGAGTTACCAAACTAAGGGAAAGAAGATCACAAATGTAAGGCAATGAAAAATCTTATATAAAATGGTTCATAAAATAAAATAAAATAAAATAAAATAAAATAAAATAAAATAAAATGGTTCATAGTAAAAACAATTATTTCAAGGATAAATGGGTAGCTCAGTCGGTTGAGTGTCTGACTCTGCGTTTTGGCTCAGGTCATGATCTCAGTGGGATTGAGCCCAACCAAGGTTGGGTTATGCTTGAGGATTCTCTCCTTCAGACCCTCCCCTCCCTCACATATGCACACGTGCCTGATGTCTCTCAAATAAATAAATAAAATTTTAAAAAAATCTCAGTGTTTAAACATTCTAAATTTTAAAAGCACACCCTGAGAAATACCCACATGCCTCAAACAAGGCTATCCCCCTATTGCTTTTGTGAAAAAAAGTTCAATGGGTGGGTGTGCTAATCCTATCTTATTTTATCATGGTCCTAGGCCATTGAATTGCCCTTAATTATGTACAGACCCTGTCTTTTTCTGCCAGACTGAGGGCAGGGACCAAGTTTTTGTTATCTTTGTATCCAGATTGAATAAAAGATTATTGATTGCATGGAACATGGTTCTAATTTAAAATGGGATATAATGGAAAATTAAAATTCACCATAATAAAATATGATTTTGGTCATGTTTGCTTGAACATACCTTTTTCTTTAAAAAGAAAAAGAAGAAGAAATAGTTGAATGTTTGCTTTTAAGTGAAAAGAACAAATCTATGGAATATAATCTAAAGCCCTTTAACTATCTTTATACTGTACTCATATAAGTAAAATAAAATTAAGAATTGAGGTGATATTTCTGGACCATATTTAAGGTAACAATCACCTTTATCTGGAATTGTCAAGTAAATCTACTTTGGGGCTGTTTCTTACGCAGATGATTAACTTTTCCCAAATTTCCTTTGCATCTGTGGACAGTTTCAGGCCTATTTTTGAGAGTGAATGTGGAGCCAAGGTAACTGGAAAAAGTTGTATTTAAAAGTGAGAAGCCTCTTTTTGTACGTTTTATATCTGAATCCTTTATTTTAGTGTAGAAAACCCTGGGAGAAAATAGTAGATCCCATCTTTTTCATGCAAGAGCAGCTATAAAAAAAACAAAGCCATCCACTCCTTACATTTTAATAACCACAAAGTCCAGGGTATGTGCAGCCTAAAAGATGATGATGAGATTTCCCCTCCAAGTTCTCTGAGGCTGGCCAGCTGAGAAGGCAGGAAGCAACTAAGCAACTGTCTCTGCATTAGAATTTTTCAGTGCAATGCATTTCAGAGTGCAGACAAGCCACTTTTTTCCTCCCAGAAGCTGAGCTCTTGAGCCTAGCAACCTTAACCAAAAAACAACATATCTGAGTTTATTTCAGTGCTGATAGATGTGATGGACTAAATGTTCATACCTTCCCAAAATTCATACATTAAATCCTAATCCCCAATGTAATGGTATTAGGAGGTGGGACTTTGGGGGGAGGTAATTAGGTCATAAGGGTGAAGCCCTCATGAATGTGGTTAGTGCCCTTATAAAAGAAAATGTGCCCAGAAAGCTCTCTTGTCTTTTGCGCCCTGTGAGGATCTAGTGAGAAGATGACCCTCTGTGAACCAGAAAATGGGTCTCACCAAACCCTGAACAATATGTAATCTTAATGTTGAGCTTCCAGTATCCAGGACTATGAAAAATAAACGCTTATTGTTTAACCCGCCAAATCTGTAGTATTTTTGATACAAAGCCTGAATGGACTAAGATAAAATGCATCTGAGAAGGACTGTTTGTTCAGAGCCCTTATTCCCATGGTTTCCAGTAAAGGGACCATTTGAAGATGCTAAGACAGATGGACGAACTGCTGGTCATTATTTGCTAAAAGCTGAGAGAAGAGCACATCCTAATTAGGGGAGAGGCATTTGGAGAAAGCCTTCTAATGCTGTTTACTGCCCAAGAAAACTATTTTTGCTTTGTAGCCCCCTGGCTGTTAGCAACAGCTGGCATTGGCCAAAGAAGGCCTGGTTTCTATGGTGATGAAATTTGTGTGCTCCTTACAAGTCTTATTTCATAAGCACATCATTGGCCTCAACACAATCTTGATATTAAGATACCTTTTTATTATTCCAGTGATCAAACTAGAGGAGCCATGTCTTTATTTACTTCATCCCCACTTCTGTATTTTCTTCTACATCACCTGCCTACCATCTACAATGCTCTTCCTCACCATCTTTCTACTTATTCAAATTTATACCTCCGTATGGTCTTTTAAAATTTCTCAAAAAGCCATCTCTGACACATTTAGGCTGCGGAATCCTCTCCATTTTGGAAAAAATTCTGGCACATGACCTCATCTACAACTACTCTTCCCCTTGGAATTTTGCTTCTGGCACACTAATCTCCTTGCCAGGCACACTCAGAACCTTGCCCTAGCGGTTCCATCTACCTGCACTGTGCTTCTCCAAGGTATTTATATTGCTCACTTCCTCACAGCCTCCAGGTCTTTGATCAAATATCACCTACTTGGGGAAGCCCTCTTCGACAATCCTGCTTAAAAATGTAAACCTGTGACAGACAGCTTTAAAGATGGCTCCCTAAGATCCCTGTTTCCCGGTGTTCATGTTCTTGTGAAATCCCCTCCCCTTGAGTCTTGGCTGGAATAAGTGACTCACTTCTAATGAATAGAAGTTGGCCAAACTGAGGGGATGTCACTTTCAAGATTAGGTTTGAAAAAGACTCTGTCTCTGTCTTGTTTACTTGCTGCTTGCTCTAATGGAAACCAGCTGCCATGTTTTGAGATATTTTATGGAGAGGCCCACATGGCAAGGAACTGAGTAAGGACTCTCGCCAACAGCTAGTGGAAAGCTGAGCCTCCCCCCCACCCCCATCCAACTGCCTCAAAGGAACCAATCCTGCCAAGTACCATGTGATTGAGCTTGGAAGAGAATCCTCCCCCATGCAAGGCGCTTGAGATGGTTAGTCCCAATGGACACTTTGACTGCAGCATGTGATCTAGAGGACCCAGATGAGCCTGGATTCCTGACCCAGAAAACTAGAGATGACAAATGATTGTTGTTCTGAGACATTTTTGGGGAAATTTGTTACACAGCAATAGATAACAAGTACAGCACTCTCACTCCTCTACCTCCTCCCCAACGCCCAGTAATTCCTTCCTCCATCATGTTTTTCTCTATACTGCTTATCACTACTAACATGCTTTTAATTTTACTTCTTGGTAGACTCCCCCAACATCTCCTAAAATGTAAGATTCATAGAGGCAGGAATTTTTGTCTTTTTCTAGTCATCAGTATGTCCTTTTCATCAATATATATCTAATCAATGCCTGGCACAGAATAGTCAGTCAATAAATATTTGGTGAATGAATACATGTCAATATATGCATTGACAAATCATCTGTTTTTCCTCTTTCATTAGTCTTAAATTCCCAAAGAAAGTGGTTTCACCCATTAAACAATCTCTCATACAACCCATAACTTTAGAACTTTTTTTGTTATTTAATAAATATTTGCTCAGAGAATAAATTAATGAATAAATCAGGGAAAAATGTCTCTTGCTAAGTGCAGTACCAATTAAATCAGGGAAATGACAGGATGACCCATTATTTCTATGTCAGTGTCTTAAAAGGGTTAAGGAGCTGAGGCTATAATGGTAAAATAAAAACAAAAACAAATTTTAAAAAAAAGAAAAGAATAAAGAGAGAGAGGGAGAATTCTGGAGTTTGCTTTTCTACAAACAATATGTAGGTCATTGCCTTCCTAAGAAAATGAACTTATTTCTTTCCCATTATCCGAAAAAATCTATTAATGGAAAAAACAAATAAAATTTCCTCCTTTCTGGAAGAACTGCTTTTACCAATGTGACATAAGTAATTGTATATGCTTAGAAAAGAAGAGAAGTGCCAGCCATCACTTTGTAAAAAGAATCAAGGTAAATTCTTGAGAGTTAAGGCTTCAGTCATGTTGAGTTACAGAGCTATGATGATAGACTCCCAGGTATTTAAAACAATATCCATGAACAAGACATCACTCACGGGCTCATAGGAAGAGAGTGTTGGTGACCTACATGTTCTCAACCACATCCACACACAAGGACCACACATGAAAGATCTTTTATGAGCATTTCCTCTTTGTCCTTTGTATCAAGCCTGTTAACTCTCAATATTCACCAGATTAGAAAAGGTACGGTGTTGTGTGGTAATAAGAACCATGCACATTTTATTCTTAAAGTTAGGCTGAGTCCACTCTTCCTAGAACAAGGAGGTAACATAGGATATTTGGGGATAAATTCGTATGGGACAAAAGTGGGACAATTTGTTCAGATAATGGGTTTTACAAATTTGAAAAGGTTCACCTAAATATATAAGTTATTTTGGTAATTAATATTTGCTCTAAATATCCTTCATATGTCTATCATCTTCCCTAGAACTACATTTTTTGCCAATTCCTAACTTTTAACTAACTGATATCTAAGCCTTCACTTGTACTCACCACTAATATATATAATGGAAGAAACCTAGTTATTCAATATCCTTGAAAACTCTTGTTCTCTTGCAAGTCAAAATAGACTTACTTAGGAAAATGTGTTAAAACAGCATCCTACTCAAGTCTTTTCTTCCAGTGTCAAATGTGGTCATGGTCTTGTTTTGTATGAAACTAATGTCTTAGATTTACCACAATTCTCATGTTCTAAAAATAATCATCATAAGCAGGAGTTACATATATTCGTTACCTCTGGTCCCTCGCTGTATCTTCCTCCTTCTCTCTGTCTCTGTCTCTCTCTTTCTTCCTCTTTCTCTCCCTCTGCTGATTTGAATGGACTTGAATTCTGGATCCTGTACACTTTTAAACCTTTTAGCTTCATTTCAAGAACTCCTTAAATGGCATTCTACAAAACAGCTGCAGTTTAGGCTCTTCGTGTCACTTTACTGGTTAAGATCTGACATAGGGAGTGGTTGGCCTACAGTTTCCAAACTAAAGTGGCAAAGATACATTAGTCTATTCTTTCTTCCTAAGGCTCTGACTCTTGCCTAGCTGTAATTAATACTTAGCAGAAATACTCCATCCAGTTCTATTTTCCTAAGGAGCTTTCCTTTCAGTTCATATGATCATCTAAGAGCTTAATGCACCTGATCAAAATCCACTTGGTTTGTAGAAAAGTTCATACTTATCACCTGTAACTACTGCCAACAGAAACAATTCAGTTGTATATGATAGAGAATTCATCTTCCAGAGGGCAAAGATCAACATGTCAATATCTGTCTAAGTAAATACTCAAGAACAAAATTTCTAAGATTTTAATGCATGAAAAAAAAAGCTTTAGAGAAATTAAAGTGAACACAACAGAATAAAATTCTCTACTTCTAGCTTATGTTAAAATAAGTCTAGAATTGGGCATCTGGCTGGCTCAGTCAGTAGAGCACACTACTCTTGATCTCAAGGTCATGAATTCAAGGAGCATAGAGCTTACTTAAAAAAAAAATAGCCTCACACAAGATTGGAAAAAAAAAGAGGAGGATTTTAACATAAATCTATAAACATGCATACTTTTATTTCCTCTCATATCATTATCTACAATTCTTGGAAAAAATTAACCTATTTTTCTTGAAAATTTTTGAGGGGGTGTGTAAAAGCACATTTCAATGCTTGAAGTTACATACCCATAAATGTATATACACTTATATATGCAGTTATTTGCTTTCAAAAGAAATTATAAACTACTCCATCTGGTACTGAATATGGAATATAATAAAGTCACTTTTAGATATCTACATATATAGTGTCATGTAAAAGCTGACACTTTGAGAATACTTTTGACCAAAATTTCAAAAGAACTCAAGGTAAATGACACACTAGTTAAAGCACTCGCATAGGAAATTAAATTATCTTAATTGCATTTAGCTCAACATTGACATTGACATTGCTGGACACAGAGCATTGCTGCCCCTTAAACAGAGGCCAGCAAGAGCAAAGCATAGGCTGAATGACTTTGTATAATAACAAAATAGAGCAATGCTTACCTTTTAATTCACTCTCCCTGCAGAGGATCTATGAGCTGGGTGCTCCCAGCTGAGCAATGGTAAAAATGTTCTTTAGTTAATAATAAAGGAAAGAAAACTCCAGACACCAAGAACCCGAGTTAACCATTGACACAGGTTTGTTCCTACAGTTCCACCTGAGAATCTACACAGGGAGCCCTTGGCATCTTATAAAGCAAGCGATAGCCGGTCAGCTGAGACAGAGGTTACCTCACTGCCCCGTCCCTCTGGAGGAGGTACAGCGTGAAGGGCATTCAAGCAAACCCTGACTAAGTTTTCATGAGGTCAGGGATATGAAGGAGGAAGATTTCCTGAGCCATAAATATGCTCAACAAATATTTACAAAACAGGGTTGTTGAGAGGTAACCTATGGAAATGCTTCTACTCAATGCAAAGAAATCCTTTTTACCAGAACTCCTGTCTACCTCTTAGCAAGTGAAGGCTGAGATCAAATCCCAATGAAAACTGAGACAGGACAACTAGAAATAGCTAAGCATCCATTCATTCCTTCATTCAACATGCCTTTAATGATTAGTTACACTGTACGGCGCAGTTCTAAAGAACTAGCATCTTTGACTAAGACTGATAAACGGAAGATGGAGATTGAGGGAGGGTCCTCCCTCCTCCAACCACAAGGACCAGAGCTTAGGACAGTAATGATTAATAAAAAACACAGTCTTTGGTTCATATCCAGGACGCACAGTCTTAGAGTTACTCTGCCCCAGCAATAGGTCCTAAGAGGTGAAATGAAATGGCGAGTAGATTGTGTGGTCAAGCTAGCTGACCAGAGGTCAGAAAACTGAAGAATGAAGAAGTGAAGAGATGGCTTTAAAATGGTAGAGCCAAGAGAAAGGTCCAGAAAATTGTGAAAGGCAGCCACAAGAAACTAAAAAAATAACAATCCCAAGTTCTTCAGGACCTGGGGGAGCTGTATCTAGAAAAGTTCAAAAGGAAGATTGTGCAGACAAGGAATTAATATATGTCTTTTCTCCAAAGAGCATTGGCAACTGGGGGACCCAGGAGGCCCCATCCGGTTTGTTCAGCCCTCCAAATTTAGGGGGTCATTTATGGGTTCTGACCATAGTTGGCATTTTGAAGTT
Source organism: Canis lupus familiaris (assembly GCF_011100685.1). NCBI lineage: Eukaryota > Metazoa > Chordata > Mammalia > Carnivora > Canidae > Canis > Canis lupus. The sequence continues at coordinate 10,519,817 of NC_049230.1, forward strand.
TGGGCTTCCCCCACCCCATTTTTAAAAGCATGAATCGCTGAGGAAGCAAGATATGAATTTTAATGTTAGTGTTATTACCGGGTTTGTGATAGTGGGAGCTATGTACCCTGTCTGCATCCCAGTTGTCTCATCTGTAAAATAAGGATGATAAAAACAAGCACAAGACCTACCTTAGGAAGATTATTAGTGTCCCAAACCTGCTCGCTGTCATTAGGGATTTGACATTTTAACAGGAGCACTGATTGGCAACCTGCTACACAGCACCGGGCCTAAGAGTCTGAACCCTCTAAAGGATGTATCTTTTCAATTACCAGTAAATGTTAGGGAGGTGATGGACACAGAGTTGCCTCTTCTGCAGAGAAATCTGAATACCAGGGAACTAGGGCACGTCTGTACTAACTGAGGCAACTTCCACTGTGGTTTATCCACAATAAATCTGACTTGGTCATGTAGTGAGTATTTTATCACTTTCTCTGCTTGATTCCTTCCTTGTTTGAAAGCTGAGCTCCCTTTGTTAGCATTCCATCTGAAAGAACTTTTACAAGAACACCACGGTACACGTAACACCCTCCACTCCGCGAGGACCATTTCAGGAAAGGTAGCTTTGTTTGGGTGAGTGTTTGGATTGATCTGAGAAGATGAGACATCTAAACACAGCCTAAAAAAGACCGCAGAGAAGAGCAGGACAGCAGGCAAGATAGAGGACTTGGATGGTTTCCCAACTCCAACTGAGTCAGAAAATCACAGCGTGGCTTCATTCCTTTGTTTGAAGTAAATTCCCAGAACATCAGACACACCCATACTCACATGTAAGTAGAAAAACACTTTCTAAAGCCAGATGAAAATGATATCTGGGTTGGCTTTTCTGTTGCATGTCTATGCCTCCTAAATCTACCTTAACTGAAAATTAACTTCACTGAAGCTCAGCTTTGGTGAACTGCAATCCTCCCTGAAACAGAAAGAGATACCAAGGCAAATCAAAGGGGCCAGTGGGCATTAGGATTTGTCAAGTAACCAGAGGATGAAAGAATCCATTAATAAAGTGTAAAAACTTTAAGTGATAAAAAATTCTCTTTTTCCATAATCTGTACTTTATTGCCATTCAATGATTTTACTAATGGCCTAAAAAAGGAGTTGGATTATACAAAGAGGTTACTTGTTATGTAGAAGTGTGGTATTATCACTCTGTCATTGAAAAATTGTTTTTGTTTGTTCAGCCCGATTCCTGTTTTTTTGTTGTTGTTGTTGTTTATTTGTTTTTTTTGTTTGTTTTTAAGTCCTGTGAGCTAAAAACAAGTTTAAATGGTGACGGCACAATTAAAAGAAGAAGATTCTGTGACATTTGGAAATTTTATGAAATTCAAATTTCAGTGTCCATAAATCAAGTTTTTTTGGAATACAGCCACACTCACTGGTTTGCATATTGTCAATGGTTGTTTTCAGTCTACAATAGTAGAGTCCGGTGGCCCTCAGAGCCTCAACAGAGACCATGTAGCCATCAAAGACTAAAATATTTAGTATCTGGTGCTTTACAGAAAAATGTTTGCCAATCTCCACACTTGCTAACATACACAATTCACTCTTCTCCAATGACAATGTTCTTCTTCTCTGATTAATGATTAATACAGAGTTAATGCCAAGTCGACTATATAATCTAATATGTTTCTATCATACAATCCAGCAATAATCCTCCTTGGTCTTTACCCAAAAGAGTTAAAAACTTTGCCCACACAAAAACCTACACATTGGCATTTGGAGCAGCTCTATTCACAGTTGCCAAAACCTGGAACCAACCAAGATGTTCTTCAGTTGGTGAATGGATAAGTAAACTGTGGTTAAAGCACGAAGGAATCTTAAATACATATTACTAAGTGAAAGAAGCCAATCTGAGACGGCTACATACCATATGATTCCAACTATACGACATTCCAGAAAAGGCAAAACTATGGAGATAGTGGAAAGATTTGGGGAAGGGTAGCATGGAGAAAATAGGCAAAGCCCAGAGAACTTTCAGAGCAGTGGAAATACTCCTTAAAGTTTTAAAATGAATGATTCATGTCATTTTGCATTTGTCCAAACTCATAGAATATACAACACCAAGAATGAACCCTAAGGTAAGCTATAGGTGTGGTGCTTGTGATGGGTCCCTGCCGGTTCCCTCTTGATGAAAAAAAAAAAAAATGCACCACTCTAGTAAGTGATGTTGGTAATGGAATTAGCTATGCATGAGTTGGGGCAGGGACTAGATGGGAAATCTGTACCTTTCCTCAATTTTACTAAAAACCTACAACTGCTTTATAAAAAGCTGAAAAATCTTTTTAAAAAAGTCCTATCTTGGGGCACCTGGGTAGCTGAGTCAGTTAAGTGTCTGCCTTTGTCTCAGGTCATGATCCCAGGGTCCTGGCTCAGTGGAGAGCCTACTTCTCCTTCTGTCTCTGCTCCTCCCCTGCTCATGCCCTCTCTCCAGTGCATACGCACTCTCTCTCTCTCTCTCTCTCTGTCTTTCTGTCAAATAAAAAAAAAAAAATCTTAAAAAAAATTTTTGAAATCCTATCTTTCCTTCAAGTTCTTTTTACTAAATCCTTCCCTGTCTACTGTAAATATCAATTTATAATTTATTTTAAAAATGATTTTAAGAAAGAACAAACTTTCTAAGGGCACCGTTCTTTTTAATTTATATATTACAGTCCTTTGTTACACACATCATTTCATTTACTGAATTTTATTTTTTTATTTTTTTAAAATATTTTATTTATTTATTCATGAGAGACACAGAGAGAGAGAGAGAGAGAGAGAGAGAGAGAGGCAGAGACACAGGCAGAGGGAGAAGCAGGCTCCCCACAGGGAGCCCGATGCGGGACTCGATCCTGGGACCCCAGGATCACATCCTGGGCCAAAGGCAGGGGCTAAATCACTGAGCCACCCAGAGATGCCCCCCCCTTTTTAAAAAATATTTTATTTCATTTACTGAATTTTAAATAGTAGTGGGTAAGGATTAACTTGAGTCTTAACGATCTTTGAATCCAACAATGCATCTAGCAGACACCTGTGACACTGTAGATGCTAAGCAATGAATGCTTTTCTTAAACAAGTATGCCATATTTGGGGGTGGGGTGTCTAAACAATTATTCTTTTTTAACTCCCCTGGACTCTTTTCTTTTGTCCAAGGTCTTTTGTCCATTTCCTACTTGTTCTGACACCGATGAAGACCTTCTTGCTGCCCAGCTACTCTACTCAACATCATAATTACTAGAAGATGCCTACATTTTTGTTTTTTGTTTGTTTGTTTGTTTTCTCTTCATCATCCTCTCAGATTTTTCTTTGTTGTATCTCATTTCACTTGAAAGATTGAAATGTACTCTTTTCCAAACCCTCCAGAATATATATGATAAGCAGCAGAGGAAAATGGGGGGTGGGGGGAGTTAATCTGAATTTACTTTCTTTTTTTTTCTTTTTTTAAGATTTTATTTATTTATTCATGAATGACACTGAGAGAGAGGCAGAGACACAGGCAGAGAGAGAAGCAGGCTCCCTGTGGGGAGCCCAATGGTGGATTTGATCCTGGGACCCTGGGATCACCACCTGACCTGAAGGCAGATACTCAACCACTGAGCCACCCAGGCATCCTTGAATTTGCTCTCTTAAGGAGCAATCCAGTCCAGCATTTTTTATATGATGATGTCCTACATTTCAACAAATGATTTAAATAAAAATGATGAAGTTAACTGTATCAAAAAAAAGCCTGGTATACTGAATCATGCAAAGAGGCTAACAGCTGCATTATCCTTCCTAGAGGAGGAAAAAATGGAAAGAATACCTTTAAAAATCCCTCACAGATATTAAAGTGATATATGTGTTTTTTGGAGATAATATGAAGAAGAGTGCAAAGAAAGCAATAAAGATTCATCACAAGCCTGACTGCCCTTCGGTAAGACGATTTGTCTTCTTTTGCCCTATTGTTTTAAGATAAAATTGAGATTCAAATTGTATTAGCAGTTTTAATTCCTGTTTTTTAACCTTGGTCAAGGACCTCTTAATGTAAAAGAATGCATTCCCCTTAACCTTGGAATTCCCAACATCCAGGAGATACAAGACAAGCAGGTCTTTGGAGGCCTGTGTGCTGGCTTCCCAGTACCCCCGTCCCACCCATATTTACTGGTAAGGTTGATACCGTGCTGTGGGCATTAACTGAAACTGTGCCTGCAGAGAGCTTTCTAAACTGGCAAGCATGCCACAGATGTGATGCAACATTTGAAGGCATGCCCAAGCATTAGGTAAATCCTGATCCTGTGCAACAAACGCCTGTATGTTGAGAAGCTGTCACTCTCCTCAAGGAAGCGTGCCTTCTGAGGGAATGAGGATCACATCAAAGGCGGCTCACTGGATTTCCAAAGACACCCTCCTTTTAGAGAGAGACCATTTTTGCTTTTATTAATCCTGTCTTTGTCTATCCTCGGGAAGATTTGAGGTAATTACCTGGATACTTCAAGCTCCAAATCCCCTAACTTCCTTACCACACCAATTACTTCATTAGGAGAAAAACTTGAGGGAGACCCATTTACCTGCCCAGTTGGTTCACTTCTTCCTCACTTTTCCCATTGGAGGCAGAGTCTTGTCCTTCTGTGCTTGTGCCCTTTTGTCCTCTGTCAAACTTCAGGGATGAATTATAGAAAGGAAGGTTCTTGTTGCCTCATTCCCTTCCAAGTCAGTTTTTTTTTTTCCTATGCTTTCCTCCCCCCATCCCCCCTAAGTAAGAATTAAAAGTGATATTTCATTTGACAGCTGGTAACTAATCCCACCTTAGCAGGAAGGAGAACAGGAAGCCAGCAAAGCAATTTTCCATTCCGATGTCCCTTTCAATTTTTTTCCACATCAGGTACTTTTCAAAATCTAGACGTTTCCAGTGAGTCTGTCTATCTTCTTGTTTGGTCTCCTGGAGTCACATGTCCTTTAACTTCTTCTGCACCGCCGATGAAAACCCTGACTGAACTGATGTTTGTAATTGAAGGAGGGAGAACTTGAGAACTTTTGAAATTCCAGAGGGAATATAACTGAAATGGGATTCCTTTGCTTATGCAAACGGGATTTTGGCTTTTGTAAAGATAAAGTTCACCCAGCGAGTCCCCCAAACCACACATCAAAATGCTTCATATTGTAATGAGAACTACAACTTCGACTCCTGAAATAAGTCTCTGCTCAACTATTTCCCCTGCCAGGCTGTCTTCCTCCCTTCTCCTCCTGCCTCCCATCTTTCCTTCCTTCTTCTCTCTCTTCCTTCCTTTCTCCATCCTTTCCTCCTTCCTTTTCTCTCTGCCTACCTCCCTCCCCTATTCATTTCTTCCTTTCTTTTCTGTTTAAATACTAAAGGGCTCTGTGCATTTTAATATGTTCCAGCCTTCCAGAATGTATATGAAGCAGAAGAAAAAGGAAAGAGTCAAGGAAAGAGTTGACTTGAATTTGTTTTGTCAAGGAACAACTCATTTCAGCATTTTCATAAGACAATGTATGATATTCCAATGAATGATTTTTAGAAAGATTTATTAATTTATTTAAGAGAGAGAGAGAGAGAATGCATGCGTGCATGGGGGTGGGGACGGGAGGGGCTAGGCAGAAGGGGGAGGGAATCCCAAGCAGACTCCTCACTGAGCCCAGAGCCCGAGGCAGGGCTCCATCCCAGGACCCCCAAGATCATGAACTATGCTGAAATCAAGAGTCAGACACTTAACTGACTAAACCACCCAAATACTCCCAATGATTTTTTTTTAATGATGAAATTATTGTTTCCCAAAGTGGGTGATTTGTACAAGATATGAAAGAACTATATTCACATAAGTTGCTGTCATTTCAAATGAAACAATTTAAGATGATGTCTACAGAAACATGTTAAATTCTGTATAAATCACATTTAACATTGCTCTGTTTTTCTGAATTTTTAAAAAAATTTCCAAGTGCATATTTTTACTGAAGTGATAACAATTAGTATCTAAATAAAAGAAATAAATACCTACTGAGTGCATGATAGTAGCAGGGACCTCTTTCAATGCTTCTGATGTATTAACTCACTTATTTTTCTCACTTAACCAGTGGGTAAGCTGAGGAAAGCACCGGTGTCTTATATACCTGCTCAAGACCCCATATCTAATCAATAATGGCCCCAGGAAGTCTGGCTATAGAACCAGAGATCTTAACCACTTGTTTTGTCTAGGTATCAGCCGAGCAAATCTTTCTTTAGTTTAAAAATTATATTGTCTTGATTAGATATCAACGAGGAGTCCTGGACTGAATTTCACCCGCCCCCCAGATGAAAGCAAAATCATCTCAAATTATAGCCACTAGAGATCAGTTTTTGCATCTCTGGTTCTAAATACAGTTAATAAAATAGGCAAATACATCTAAGTTATAAGGAAAATCTCAATATCTGGTTTAGATAGTCTCTTTTTGACAGACTTAAAGTTCAAGGTAAGACAAATGTATTGGGTAAATTTATTTCTTCGCATAAGATTTTGTATGATTATTCAGTGTGTGCTAAATAATTCACCCAACTCAGATGGATTTCCATCTGTAAGGAACTTCTCAGCCTGCCTCCAGTACCCAGCTGCAGAGTGCCCCTGCCTGACCTCTAGATTCCCTGAGAGATCCCATGTGAAGGTCAGTGCCAGCTCCTTCGGGTCCTTTCAAACCCTGACCACGTTTCATTTGAGTTTCATATTATAGCTCATATTCTTGTGATAAAGTCCATTCTCTGCCTATTTTACTTGTTTACTTGTTTGAATATACTCAAATTCCTAGGACTTTTGGATCACTCACAAACCAGTAAAGAAACACCACTAAATTATAACTCCTTGAATCTTTTCACTGAATCTCATACCTGTTATGTAATAAAGCAGATGTAGAATTAGAATTTCTGAATTTTTCTAGAAGGAGGGAGGAGAAAAAAAAGAATAGGGCAGAAGATAGGAAAGCATCCTCATCTTTTGGAATAGGTTAGGTCAAGATATATATATATATATACATATATATATATATCTTGACTTAACCCTATTTATATAATATAAAATTTATATTTATATATAAAATTTATAACCTATTTAATAATATAAATTTATATAAAATTTTTAAAAATTTATATATATGCATATATAACATTCGATTTAGGGCAGCCCGGGTGGCTCAGCAGTTCAGCGACGCCTTGGGCCCAGGTGGTGATCCTGGAGACCCGGGATCAAGTCCCATGTCAGGCACCCTGCATGGAGCCTGCTTCTCCATCTGCCTGTGTCTCTACCTTTCTCTCTCTCTCTCTCTGTCTCTCATGAATAAATAATTAAATTATTATTTTTTTATTTAACACACATTTACTGAGCACCAGGCAATGTGTGTATAGTGTTCCTAACACTACTGTTAATGGACTAAAATAAGACATGGTCCCCTGCCTTTCCTCAAGGGATATTAGTCTAGTAGGACAATATAATAAGCATGGAAGCAACAACAACAAAACTGTTGAATCTGAAGTCCCTGGGAGGCTCAGTGGTTGAGTATCTGCCTTTGGCTTGGGGTGGGGGGTGATCCTGGGGTCTCGGGATCGAATCCTGCATCGGGCATCCTGTAGGGAGCCTACTTCTCCTTCTGCCTATGTCTCTGCCTCTCTCTGTGTGTCTCTCGTGAAAGAATAAATAAATAAAATCTTTTTTTTAAAAAAGGTTGAATTTTAGGTAATATGAATGCTTAAAAGAAGCACAAACCCAACTGGTATGAGATCAACATACGGACAATTTAATCCACTGGTGATCAGCAAAAGTTGCACTCAAGTGGTAATTTCATGAATTTTCAAGAGGTATAAAAGTTTATGCACGTATTCTGAACCTAAAGAAAAACATGAACAAAGACAGAATAGAGAAACTATTGGGGAGAAAACAGTGTTACAGGTTGATGTGGTTTGGGGCACCTCCTATGAAGCAACTGCTGAAAAAAGCGGTGCCAGATCCTGGGAGAATTTCATCTTTCACAGAGGATCCTGTGTTCGCTGTGGTAGGCAATGTGGGGCCAACCAAAGGCCAGAGTCAGAATGGGAATCTGCTCACAAATTTGAGTAGAAAAAGACAATGCGTGGGGGAGGCGCATAAAAAAAGGGGGTTGAACAAATCAGGAGTCATTTATTAATGAGAGCTGAAGTTAGTGAGTAGAGAGAGAATTAGGCAAAAATAAACAGAATAAAAATGGTTTTATGTTATTTAGCAGTTGATAAAACTAAGCAATAAAGCAGAGAAGAGCCAAAGATAATTCTGATTTTTCATGATCTGAGTATGTGGGAAGAATTCTGCTGAAGATTCTTTGCTTCTTAATGAGAAAAATATTTTTCAATGGCATCAACTAAGTACAAGCAACCAATGTACAAGCAATGTTACCAGAAAGTCAGAAAACTGGGTTCTACCTCTGGACTGAAAATGAACCACAGTTATGACCCTTGTCAAGACACTATGTTTTTGTAGCTTTGTTTTCTGGTATGCAAGGTAGGGTTGGATGATCACCATTATTTCTTCTAAATATTTAATTTCTGTGTTCCATATTATAATGAAGCTTCATAAATAAGAACAGGGATTGTCTTTTGTTTTGTCTACACTGCAAAATCAATGACTAACACTAGTACCTACACTGTCGCATGGGCTCAAATAAATACATGCTTAATGAATGAGTGAATGAATAAATCAACGAAAGACTGTGTGTTTATATCAAGATGAAAGGACTGATCAATTCAGTTTTTGTTTTTTGGGTGTGTGTGTGTGTGTGTGTGTGTGTGTGTGTGTGTTTAAGATTTTATTTATTTATTTATTTGAGAGAGAACAAGAGCGATTACAGAGGGAGAAGGAAAGAGAAAAGCCAACTTGCCCCTGAGCAGGTAGCCAATGTGGGCCTCAATCCCAGGACCTGAGCTAAAGGCAGAAGCTTAACCGACTGAGCCACCCAGGCACCCCTTGTTTTTGTTTTTAAGTCAAAGTAGCCATTTGAAGCTTTAGCTTCAGTATTAGAGCTGGATTAGACACCAAAAAATTATAGTCACACTTCTATAGTCTTCAAAGTTATTTGCTATGGCTCATATGCTAATGTTCCCAGCCATTATTAGTCTTCAAAATGGAAGATTTCTGTACATTTCTGTAGATCCCTTATTCCCATTGCTATCTCTACAGGTTGCTAATACTATATAAAATAGAGATCTAGTTGAGACTGAGATGGAAGGAGTTACTTTGAAATTTCACTGGTTTGGAAATCTTGCATTTGGTTGTAGATTTCTATAGTGCTGTTTGAAGATAAAATACATCTTGAATGTTTTTTTTTCCTACAATAAATTGACTGACTCTATTTATAATGCCATTATTTTGGTACCTTGTAAATCACAATCCAGCTTAGAAAGCACCATATTTCACATTGAACTATTGCATCGATTCACAAGGCCAAAAATGAAGAGGCCAAAATTCAGCAGAACTGTGTAGACAAACCTCTGCACACAGTTATTCTAGAAAGTGTATTCATAGTTTCTCCTTTTCTGATCTATGAGTTTCAAAAGCAGGTTGCTAAGTATTAATACATTCTCTTCCCCACAACAAAAACACACATTACAAAATATCTTAATATTTAACACTATATATACAAAATACCTAGATGATAGATTGAATGTAATGAAGATACTTGAAGTTGTATCTAACGGCCTATGTGCTACCTTATCCCAATCCCAATCCCTGCTATTTTTCCTTCTTATTTGAAATTTAATAATATAATGAATTGGATATGCAAACCATTTAGTCTATGCTATAGACTAAAAGTATAATAAGATAAAATTGGACCTTCATAAGATAAAATAAAACATTAATAATAAATACTTTGTAAGATAAAATAATACTTTGTAAGATTACATTTAATATTACCCCAAATAATACTTTGTAAGCATAAAATAATACTTTGTAAGATTATATTTAATATTATCCCAAATAAGTAAATGTACAGTGTTCATTTCAATAACTTATGAATCACAGAAGGTGTTTTTATGCTGATTTGCACTCATATTACAGCAAAGATGTAATTACATTGTTTATCCAGAGTATTTTAATAAGCTCAGTGTTAGCATTATATTCTTAATAGTGAATTTAGGAGGAAGTTTAAATGAAACTATTCTCCTCTCTTATGCAAACTGTAATCTCTATGAAGTGGGATTTGGTAGAAGAAAGAGATGTCACTGTGTGTACATGTGTGTATGTGTGTCTGTCTGCTTTGATGGAAGAGCTAAGAAACTAATGGAGTAACATTCCTGTTATTTACAGGAATAAAATGTTCTTGAGTGGGTGAGATGGCTACGCTCTCTTAATAATGGGAAATAGGAATATTAGCACTACATTTCCGATTACTGAACCCATCTATTTTGTTTCGCCTGCCCACAGAGCAGAAAGACATACATTGTTCTGGCAGGACTGAATATGCAAGGTTGACCTTCTCGTTCCCCTTGAACCAATTTTCACAAAATGGAACCCAGTAAAAGAAAACACAGGGATCCCCAAATGCATACTGAAAAGTAATCCATTTTTCACTCATCAGATAACAGCACTTAATGACTTGGGTAACCCAACTTCACTCTCCTATGGCCTTAATGAAAAGGCCAGTTCATTCCATTAGGAAATCAGTGAGATGAATCGTAATGAAAAACCATGATTCTTTGCCAGGATTTAGCAAAGGCCATGAATAGCCCAGCTTAAAAGTTGAATTTCTTGTTTTCCTTCCTGTGTGGCTCTCTTTGAAAAGACAAGAAAATGGTCCATTTGGTCTTTGGAAAACCCATCTCAAAGTGTGAGGCACTGCCAACTGGTTAGGTTCATCCCAGGTAAATGAAGCCACAGGAGAATTAGGAATAAAATGACCAGAGGGCAAATTTGCAAATGAAGACAAAGTAACATGTTTAGGTTTTCCTGCTAATGTAGGGAGGATAGTGAACAGTTTGTATTTCATAGGAAAGAGCACCTTCTGGGCATGGAGTCCTGACACATGAAAGTGTTTTGTGCCTCCTCCCTTCCCCCATTCCCATCACCCATGAGTTCTCCTCTCTGATGTAGTGGTTCTGCTGTAACATGACATGAGTGTTCTTAAAGATCACCATGCTACACATGATCTAGGGGGAAAAGAAGGACTTAGAGGAAAACAGGGTGGGGGCATAATACTCAAAAGTTTGGTCAGTAATATGTTAAAAAATGAAATAAAAAAAAAGTAGAACCCTAACAGAAGGAATGGCCAAGTTTTACACTTCTCAGTATTTTTGTTTGTTTTTTGTTTGTTTGGTTTTTAAAAAAAAATTTTTTTTACACTTCTCAGTATTAAGGAATGCATAAATACTACAATAAATATGGTATTTGCCTTGAGAAAGGCCTGAGGTTTCCTTGTGGCCGTGGACATCAGAAGAAAGGTTCATAGATTATGAGTTATTACAAAGTGGTAGAAGGAAGATTATCTGAAATCTAATGGAAAGTTGTAAGACCAAGGATGGGTGCATGAGTCCGTAACACATGTGGTGCACTGAAATGATGGGTAGATGTCCAAGGATTGTGCAGGTGGGTTTTGTGTATTTTTGTGCCACTCAGACCAGGTAGTACAGTTGTTTTCACTCACCTAGTGTTTCTTGAGGACAAAATCACATCTAGGCAAACACACAGCTGGCTCAAATTTCATATTATGCTCACATTGTTTCCTTGTATAGCAAATGTACTGGAACTAACTTACATTTTCAAAACATGTGTTACAGCAGGACTGACTATATATTCTCACATTATATTTATTTAATACCTAAACAGTCAAATGAAGAGTTCAAGATTTTCTCATCTTTTGGAGATTTCCAGATAGCTGCTCAGGGTTGTGTTGACATATTATATCATTCTACCTCTATAGTCATTAATTGGCCCCAATGGTACCATTCCCCTACTCATGCTAGAGGACCATAATTATGGTGGAATTGAAGAAATTGATCAAGAGCTTCCTTTCTTCTTGCATGATGGAGTGCCTAATTGATCGGATTGATTGTATTATGTTATCCTTCCAACTCCTCTTCCATCTTCTATCCTGCTAGGTTTTGTTTTTGTTTTTTGTTTTTATAATTCTTCTATTTGTTCCAGATCTTAATCTCAGTATTCTATAGCATATCAACTTAGCATTGCTACATTCTGAAAATTTCTTATCCTTGAAATCTTCTTTTCTAATTTCCTTTACAGTTGGATTTTGTTGTTACTGTTTTGTTGTTTTGTTGTTGTTCCAAGTCTGTGACACTAATCCACTCACACAAAATACCCAAAGCAAATGCTTTTCACTATATCTCATCTGGTTTTTCAATAGTGTGCAGAGTTCAGAATCTTCTCTGTCTAGGAATCTTATTCACTCTTTGGAAAAGATTTTACAAGGATCCAACATAAATATAAAATAACAGGAACACCCACACCATGCTTGGCCTCTTTTTCAGCATGTTTTTAATGCTAATCCAAGAAAACAGCCTGTAAAATATGCACACACGTATGTACATTGCAGATCTTCTTGTAAACATCCCTTCTGTGATTAAATTGATTCCTGAGGAATTGGTTAAGACAAGCAGTACCAAAGGTCACTTTCAAAACTTCCTGTGCCCCTGAGAATGTTTTGTGTTAATAATATGCATTAGTTTTATAGCCACTTAAGAAGACCTCGTTTATGTCAAACCAGAAACAGAGAGCCAAGATTAAACTAGGGTAAAACCCTACCACTTCTATAGAATCAAAAGAATGCAGACTTCTGGAAACAAAAGAAAGCCGAGTTTGGAAAGACTCACTGAAAGTCTCAATCTCTTGATATTTTATCCGAAAGCCTCCACACAAACAAAAAGCAACAGGTAACTGTGTCATACAGGGACAGAGGCTGTGTGTTGATCAGCTAGGATGATAGATGAGAAACACAGGAAAGAGCCAGACCTAGGATCACAATTTTTAAAAAGTAAAACAACAGAGGAGTTGGATTCTCCATGCTAATAAACTCACTAAACAGGATTTCTTTGCCATTGTAAATAAAGTAAAAATCTTAGAGAACCTTTTAAACTTCACATTTAGGGATGTGTGTTTCTTCATTTTCTTGAATACAAATAAGCAAATATCAATCAATCAATCACAGGCCCCTTCCGGGGCAAACTTGGCTTGAATCATCAAATGGGGATACCACGTGAGAACAATATTTGCTTTCTCCAGTTAATAGAAAATCAGCAGATGTTTCAGAGAGAGAACATGGCTTCATGGACAGTATTAAACCATCTTACCTACATCGCTTTGAAGACAAATGTTTCCATTTCCTTTACGGAGCCAATATATTTTGCTTTCTCAGAGTAGCACAACACAATTCCATAAACCGTAGATGGCTGGTGAGTCACTTCTTTTCTTCTCTTTTTTTCCTAGAGATCAGAGATTATCAGAGCTTGAAATTTGAATGTTGTGTAACTACCCCAACTCTCCAACATTGCTCATGAAATTTCTGAAGTTTTAAGCAGAGAAGGAAAACACGTTTTAAAAAAATCAGATTCTTTTTAAAGTGGGAACTCAAATTACCAATGTCCTGCCCTTACTGGGTTGCTGTTGTCATATTCTACATGGGAGACTTCTCTCATATGATTGTAATTACCAACATAACCAAGCTATTAAGAGTATGGCATCAGGGCCTGCCCGTAATAGTGCCTAAGGTGATTTGTTTTAAAAGGGAGAGAAAGAACTGCAGATGAATGAACTGTAGGAAACTGAATTGTGCAAGTTATGCACTTCAGCAGCACTGTCCCAAATCCAGCTCATTCGGCCCAGCTCAGGTATCAGTAACTGGAGGAGGGCAGGGAACAACAATCAGTCAAAAGCACTCCTGTCTGATAAGTTCTAAGCTTGTGACAGGTAATGTATTGTACAGTTAGGTCCTCCAGGAGAGGGGCCAAGATATAGAAGAGTCTAGTGGTGGGACTAGCCACTCCTAAATGTGGGTCAAAATGATTTAAGTATAAAGGAAAAAAGATAAAGATAAAAATAGCGTATAACCATTGTGCAGAAAATACATCCAGGATTTCTCATCATTTCTACTCCAGCAGATTTTTACTATTTATTTTACATTATTATGTATTTTATTAGTTTAGCTGGACATAGATGCTCTTGTTAATTGCTAATTTCCTCACTCACACTCAGCTTCGCGTACTGATACGTCTAATCTGTAAGCATTTCTGAGCTCTGTCTTGGATGCTGTGATCTTGAATGATTTGCTTGAATCTACTACCTGAAACCTGCTGACATTCCACCTATTGGCTGGTCTCCTGGTACTTTACCACTTGTCCTGAGAGAGTGTGGATTTTCTATTCTTCTTTGGTTACCTATATTTGGGGTCAGTGCCTCTCTTTCAAATAGGTTTGTCCCATAGCCAGGTTAACTCCTCAGTGCAAGTCCATTAATGGTTTTCTGTACTTCCACTTGGGCATATGAAAGGAAAATCCTAGCATGATTGGGGAACGCAGTTTGGATGCCTGACGCTTAGCCAGCACTCTGCACATATCAGTAAAAGAACGTGTTAATGAATTGACTTGGCAAAGTCAAACTGTTGAGTCATCTAAACATGCAGACATAGCTTGTGCTATGACAGCGCCAATCTCCATGCATCAGCATATAATGGGAAGCAGATTGCTACCAGTTCTCTCAAATTAGTCAGGAATGGACAAAACAGCTTCTACTAATAACAATTTCCTAGCATGCCTCTGTGAAGAAGAATGTGCACAGAAAAAAACAGGTATTTCACCTCTGTAGTACATTATGATAGGTGGTTATGACTCGTGACCTTTCCCATCATTCAAACAGTTATCCTTAAAAAATGTTTAAAAATTATATATATATATATAAAATTATATATATAGTAGATATTGTATATATATAACAATATATAAGCACACACATATATTTATGAGATAGAACTCTTGGGGGGATGATTTCTAAAATAAAATAATAAGTAAGTTCTGGACCATTTCATTAAATCTCATTAACCAGTTGAGTCTTGTTTCAGAGGGTATCCATATGAGATGGTAAGCACTAACTAGGTGTAGAAAATAGTAAGTGTTTATTAAATCACATAAAATTGAATTGTATGATGTTGAAAAGAAGTCACAACCTGACTACATAGTTTGAAAAAACTGGTCTTAAAATTGAGAGATCTAGCTCATAGTCTCAACTTTGCCACTTACTCATCTGTGATCTTGAGATGCCACTTCACTTCCCCTCGTTTCAATGTTTTATTGGCAAAGTTAAGATAAGCCAAAAGTCAAACCTTAGATTTTTTTTTCCAGACTAGAAATTCCATGACCTTGGATAAGTTTTTGTCCTATAGTTTCATTGTAATTTACTATTCTATGAGAATAAGCTAAAACTTTAGATATGTCCTCCTTTGCTCTTTCTTTTTAACATGCAAACCAACTATCAGATGGTTTTTAATTTAATGGGTTAGAATGAAATCAGCCAAAGTATTTCACCTTAAAGGTGACTGTATAATGTGTCATTCTGATGTTCAGTAATATTGCTGGCTTATGATATGCTAATCAGGCCTATCTCTGAAAATGGAGCTACAAATACATACATTGCAATTCAGGCGCAGAATTTTCCCCCATCACAAATACTGTGGTTTCTTGATGAAGTGAGTTAGAAATGTCTCATGTACAAAATGGCTTTGAGTGGAGTATAGAATCTTTACATGGAGGCTGCTTCATTAGTTTGGCCCTTGGGATGGTGATGGTGGTATTCAGAGCCATGGAAAAAATGTGTGCTCTGACTAAAAATGAAGCAGGATCCTGTCACAGAAATACATCCATTCTGGCACCTGGATCCTAGTATTCTTGTTCCTGATCCTTTACTATTTGTTGGTTTGGTCAGTGGACAAAAGGAAGTTGTTCCAAAACAACCAGATGGAAAACCATAAGCTCAGTGAAACCCGAGAATTGTTTGAACAGGCGCCCATGCAGCAAGGTAACAGTGCCAAAACGGGTCAAAACTCCCCAAAGCACAGGAGTGTCAACTATGCGTTAGAGGGACTTTAAAATATTAATTGTCATCCATCCAAATTTCAAAAAAGAGCACCTGCTCTATGTATGGAAGGAATTAGTATCTCTTTACTTCAAGCCAGCCTCAGTCAGCAGCAGAGGTGGACAGAATGAGACACAGAACTGCAGAGCCACATGAAGTGTCTTCTTCTCTTTTTTTGCTAAGTCAGGGTACCCATTCTCTAGGGAGCACAAATCTCTCCTTGAGGGCTCATTCTCATGATTACACAAATTCTATACTAATGACACAGACTCTAAAAATGAGAACTCACCACTAAGCCTAGTAAACCAAGAAACGCAGTAAGACATCCTGCCCTGGTCCTTTTGGCCTTTACTTTAGTTACATAACTATTAGTAAATAATGAACCCTCTCATTATACATTTGAATTGCACTTGTTTCAGGCATTTTCTGAGAAAAAGCTTGTATCATGATAAAGGAATAGAAACTAGGTTTGTTCTGTATGTCCTCGTTTTTCCCCAGAATAGCCACAAATCCATTACTGCCAACTAGTTAAAAGAGAATGAGCACAGAGAGAAAAACTCACAGGGAAACAACCATCTTGAGCTATTTATAGCAGCTTTTGCCTGTGTAGCCTTTGCTATAAAGGTCAGACACTAGGTTAAGCACTTCAAGTATGTTATCTTGTTTAATCCTTATAACCTCATGTGTCAATACAAAATTATCACTCCTATTTTACAAATAAAAATATGAGCCTTGAAAAAGTTGGCCTCAAAGTCACATAAGCTAGTGAGCGTCCCAGGTTCTCCTCATCACTGGCCTTCCTCTTCTACTTGGGCTTTTGCATTATGGCACTTGGGGCAGAAGTGAACTTGTCAGCCTCTTTCATCTAAATGAGAAATTTCCTCTTGAATGAAAACAGATTTCTGCAGGGTATTCTAGAAAGAAGGAAAATGCACATTGGCAGAACCCAGCCATTGATTGAATGTTAACTGTCTTGGATGTTGCAATTCTCTTGAAAAGTAAATAGGAAGTAGCATATACCAAACTCTTTTTCAGGACTCCTCTTCATCAACAGTGGTCTAATATGTTGCGTTAGTCACTTTTTTCCCCCTTGAACTCTCACTACTTCATTAAAAAATATGTGTCTTCCTCTGACTGTTAGAATAGGGCTCACACTGTCACAAAAGTGATTGTCAGGGTCATCCTGAGAAAACACCAGGCTCTCTTGAACCAGACACACATACTGGAGGTCAGATGGGGCACTTCATTCATTTCCTGAAATTACTTAAGCCCTTGAAACTGATACTGATCTGCAAGTTCCTGGATGTTCTAAACACCCAAACCACAATGGGATTGTGGAAAGAGAAGGTTGCAAACTGGTTCTCTGGGATTAACCAAATGGGATTTTCATTCGATATGATAATGAGCAAGATGAAATTCAAGAATTTGACAAAATCTCAGTAAAGACAACGAATTATAGAGTTGAAGAGGATATGATCATCCTCACTTCAAAATCTACAGGAGTTACCCAGCTTTACTCAGTCTTTAATGAGACTTAATGCTTAACCATCTGTTTGTTAAGTGACTTCCCCCAGAGGCTCACTTCCATTTAAACGATATCCACTTCACGTTTTAAATCTCACTAGAAAGTTTCCTTTAACTTTCTATTTTCCAAGCTAGGCCCTTTCATGTTATTAGAATCATGGGTAAAATGACCAAATTTTGTGGGAAAAAAATCAGGATATATGGTCCAGGGGAATATGTTTTTGATTTATGAGTTTATTTCCAAATAAACAAAATTTGATTATCCTTTTAATGGATTGCCTTTATTGAAAAGCATATAAAGGCACATAGGCAGACTGCCATAGAAAATCTGATTTGCCTGGTCACGGGGCACCTTCCTTAATCATTAAACAAAAATAACAGCCACCATTGTGGAAAACCTTAAAGACTTAGCCACGTCAATATCCTAACAGTAAAAAATAAACAGTTTTAAATAAATAAGTAACAAACAACTACAAATAAATAAGTAACTTATTGTCACCTTGAAAGTAAGGCACACACTTAACATTTACAAGTCAAAGTAATTACTTAAGTTCAATCAGAAGTGATAGTGGTTTTTATTTTATTATTTTATTTTATTTTATTTTATTTTATTTTATTTTATTTTATTTATTTTTAGAGATGGGGAGAGAGACAGAGCCAGGGGGATGGGCAGACAGATAGAGAATCTTGAGCATGGAGCCCACATGGGGCTTATCTCAAGACCCTGAGATCATGACCTGAAATCAAGAGTCCAGGCTTAATCAACTGAGTCACCCAGGCACCTCAAGAAGTGATAGTGTTTTTATAATCAGACATTAGTTACAATCTTTTGAAATCTACACATCAAGGTTGTCTTAAAAATACAAAGGACTCTCATATGTTAACCCATTAAAGCACACAAGACCCACTTAGAATTTCTTTTTTTTTTTTTTTTTTGGTCAAATTCTGTCTATACCGTCTATTATCTATTATTCAGGATCATCAGAGCAAAATGTCAGAAAACCAAACATAGAATTTTGTCCCAAGCTACCATTTCATAGGCATAATCTGGTTTCACTCCAGCTGCCTTTCAGTTTTGTTCTCTGCCAATGTATAGTACTTTGACCAATGACACTCCAGGAAGGTGGGTTCCATAAGTCATCAGGACCAAGCAATACAAATCTGGGGAAGAAGTAAGCATGGAGGATCAAGGAAACAGAATCTGCTCTACACTAGAGAGCTGGCCCTTTTCTCCCTTTCCTTTTCAAATGAACTTTTCCATCTTGTTTTTCATTTTCCCCTGCTTGGTGCTCACTTCTAAACTCTCCAAGCTCCTGGCTAAGGTCTAGATAGAATTGTAACACACACACATACACACACACACGTGCACACACACGTAGCAGTAACCACTGAGGTGGGAACGTCCACATTTTATACCTCTAAGAAGCATAACAAGAAGAGGAAGTCCTAAAAAAATAAAATAAAATAAAATAAAAAATAAAAAAAAAGAAGAGGAAGTCCTGGATGTACATGATGGTTTGTTAGGTAAACTGCCCACTTCTGAAGGGCAATGGGTACAGTTTGACAAACGGACTCCCCTTTATACCACCTGATTAACCTAGACCACCAGAGACCAAAACTCAGGGCACCTTTGACCATGAAAGCCCCACACCACCTCCTGTCTCCTGCTTTTGCATTTCAAGCCTCAGCTGCTCAATCCTACCCCTGACTTGCTTACAGGGCCATTCACAACTGTAGTATGAAAATGGATTGGTTTTATTTGTCTAATCAAGAAAGTTTAAAGCCTAGAACAGCTAGATATCCTATACCAGTGACCTATCCAAGGCCCATGCATCTTCAGTAAATCCTCCCTTCCTCTCAGGCTACGCGAGTCCTTCCATACCACATTGTCCAAGGCTTTTTGATCACACTTGTCACTACAAATTATGATTATGTATATGCACAGTGCCCTTCCCCATCATACTGGAAACCTCTCAAGGCCTTGTCCCCATCATTTTGGCTGCCGCTGCCCACCCTCCTCTGTGTCTTTAACTCTCCACGGTAACTTCATAGTAGGCATTTCATATTGACTTCTTAAATAAACATAAAAGTGAATGAATAAATGACCTTCATGTCAAAGAATGCCTTGACCCTGAAGAAAAATATGGCCTGTGTTATTTTGCTCTCTTTACTACTACTCTTTATCACAGAGTAGGTAGGCACCATGAGATACGAATTGCTTCCTCAGTCTGATCTTATTTACTCTTTTTCCTATAGTCTGAAGGAAAGGCAACAACAGGCTTCCTGTTTGCTAAGAGCAAATCTGCTTGCCTTTGGGTGCATTTTTTTTCTAGCTTGCTCTCAGTTCCTCAGTGAGTCTCTTCACCCAGACATGCAGCTTCATACTTTGGTGTGGCTGCGCTGCTCTGAGAGAATCCACATTTTCTAGTCTGTTAAAAATGACCTTTGTCCTTCATCAACCCTGTTCAAAATTAATGTGTTTTGAAGGCAAGTGAACTCAATGTGGGGACTCAGACAGAGAAACAGAATGACAAGTAAATCAATGGTTGTTCACAGTCATTAGATACTTTTGAAGATAATTTTTTTAAATAAATGACTAAATTTCCTTTAGAATATAGGCTAATATATCTTAAATAACATTTCCCACTGCAGCCATGATTTGTGGTAGTGATCAAGATGATTGAACTGGATAGTCTAGATTTTCAAAGTCACTCATTCCCATTTTCACAAGAATTTCTGGGAAAGAAAAACGCAGCAGAGGTCAGAGGGCTTGGAGGTAGGAAGGAGAAGTCCACAGATTCAGTTTCAAAGCTCCCCCATGCATGTGATACCCAGCAACAAGAGACTTGCCCCTGGAGAAGAAATGTGCCTTCCAGAGAGTCAGCTGGAAAAGAGAAACAAAACCCCCAGATGAAATGGCCTTCACACCTTTGAAGCTTACATAATAATTGTTTTTAAGTCTTTTGACACCAATGGGTGGAGGGACACTGTGAAACCATGTCTAAAATTTTCTCCAAGTACAAAAGAAAATTTAATTGCCAAATTATAAATCAAGGCTCCAGTACTGCCAAAAGGCCTTGCGTATAATATAAAAAAGGATTTCTGTTTTGTTTTGTTTTGCTTTAGCTTCTCCACATGCATGGCCCAGCAAATTCAGCAGTGAAAACTTAGAGAACACATCTCAAATCTGAAGAAATCTGCCTCTGGCAAGGTAAAGGCGAAACTTGACTGATACACTGGCTTCCCCGAGTGTTGCATTTAAGAAAAAAGTGTCAAGTATTTGCCTCAAGGTCTTGTTAACTAAGAGTCTTGTTAACTAAGAGGAAGCCATGAATCTAGGGCTTACAACTCCAGAAATCTTCTGCAAATTAAGAAACACTTTTAGAGTTTTAGGAGAAGGGAATGCCTGGTTGGCTCAGTGGTTGTCTGCCTTGGGCTCAGGTTGTGATCCTGGGGTCCCAGGATTGAGTCCCACATCCAGCTCCCTGCAGGGAGCCTACTTCTTCTTCTGCCCATGTCTTTGCCTCTCTCTGTGTGTCTCTCATGGATAAATAAATTTAAAAAAAAAAAAAAGTTTAGGAGAAGTGGACTTCCTGAGCTCTGTTTCTTACCAGCACATTACCAGGTCTTCTGCAATATTAGGACCTAAATATATCCAGACAAAAAAGTGACTGTCTGAGAGACTTTGGAAAAATAATAGATTCCATCACTAAAGGATAGTAATGGTAAATCTACCAAAAACAAATAGTAGCTCCACAGACCTCACTTACTTGGTTTGATGTATTATGCTCTGATTCCTTAAATGCTATTCCACTCATGTCCCTTTAATTCCTTTTGCAAAACTCTTCTACAACTGAAGGGACTGAAAAGGAGCATTGTGCGCACTCCCCTTTCATAGTAAGCACTGTGGGCTGATACATAATTGAAAATTTACCAAAGCTCATATGAAGGGTCTCTTGAGGAGACAAAATTTGAACTTTAATTCAAATAAATTTAGGTTGAAGACTAGGGATGACTTGGAGATTTAGGTAGAATATTCAAGGTCTGTTTCTGTTGACTTAAATTATCTAGAAACCTTTATTTTCCAAATAGTCTTTCCTCTTTTCATCCTTGTCTTTAGGAATTAACCATTTAAAATGATCTACTCTGCATAGGTGCATCTGGGAACTTATTGCTAATAACATGATTAATTAACTCCTTTATCAGATGATAACCTGGAAAATGATTAGAATCAAAGAATGAGCTCCCAAGTCTGGTAATTTAAAAGCAGCAGACATATACGCTATATCATAGTCTTGTATTTCTAGAATGTTTCCCTCATTAAAGCATATAAAATGTTTAATTTAAGAAAGCTGATGGGTCTTGTCTGGCATGTTGATGTGGAAATTGTCCCATCATCCTAACGACAAATAAGAAATTGATCAAGCTAAAAAATCAACAACTCTTCTTAGATCCACCAGGGCAAATTGCTACCACCAAAATTGAAGGCACATACAGGGAAATGCAGAGAGTCACAAGTTACAAGAGCAGAAACTTCTATGGGAACCAGTGCCAGGGTAGAAAAATCTGAACTGTTTTTGATAATTGCTGGAGGCTCATCTGCACAAGTCTGAGAGATAAAAACTCCATATTATGTGCCTATTATGTCTACAAGATTCTAATTTCAATTCCTTTGGATATATACCTAGAAGTGGGATGGCTGGGTCGTATGGTAGTTCTAGTTTTAATTTTTTGAGAGACCACCATACTGTTTCTCACATTGCACATACTAACTAACATTCCCATTAATGAGATACAAGAGTGCCTGCATCCTCCACATCATCATCACATCCTCGCCAACACTTGTTATCTCTTGTCTTTTTGGTAATTGACATCTTAACAGGTATGAAGTAATACCTCATTGTAATGGTTTCCAAGGTGTATCTTACTCTCTTGCCGATCACAAAGCTTAATACATGTTATCACTGTTTGACTGATGATCTGAAACGGTGGGAAGAAGCATCACTAGATTTTGAAAAGCAATTAACTATACTGTCTTCTTTGCCATTCGAAAGACAAGGGAACATGAGTGTTTATTTTATGTCAAAACCATCAAGACAGAAATCCAGCTGAAATTCACTTAGAGAGTTCCCATCTATGGTTATAGAATCCAAAATGCAGGTTTGCAATACCAGACTACATCTTCAGAGCAAAACCCAAACTGTGATTTGAGGCACTTATAACATCAGCTGACATTTACTTCCTGTTTGGACTGAGAAAGGCCCTGGGCTAGAGAACTTACAAATATAATTTCTCTTATCTCCCTGGCCTCTAACTCCCGTTTCACAGATGAGAAGCCTGAGGCTCAGAATATAAAGTAATTTATCTAAATTCACACAAATAAGGAGTACAGGACTTAGAATTCAAACTTATCTGCTTAAAAGTCAAGATACTTATTCCCATCACAAACCTTGACTAATTGTGTTACTCAAAAGAAAACATTTCTTCTCTTTGAGGCTCAGTTTTTTTCATGTGTGAAATGAAAAGATCCCAAATGATCTTTAATTGCAATATAGTTCAACATTAAATAAATGATTATAAAAATTAAATTATCATTAAATAATTCTTATTAACATTCATTTTAGAGACAATATTAAAGGCAATATCCTCAGAGCAGAACCAGCTAGATCAAAGACGACAGCATTAACTTAATGCAATAGAAAAAAATATTTTCTACTGTTACAAATTACTGAAGTTTAAAGTTTTGACTCACCTACTCATGGGCTCAAAACTTCTTGAGCTAGCTGCTTCTTAAGCTTCTCTTGCCACCTCTGACTCAGGCTAAGAAAGCACCTTCCCTGCTTTGGCCAATCTCTGTTATCTCCTTTTATCAGAATCTTGGTTTGATGTCCAGCCCAGTCAGTCCCTTAGGACCCAGATATCTAGGACATTCTGACGCCAATATTATGCTATGTTCATAAACCTTCTTCCCTTCAGCCAAACCACATGGTCACCAAATATTTGAGGAGAAACTCCTATTGGATAGAAGCATTAGAGAAAAACCTGAGGGCATCTTAGCACTTCATCATTGGCTCGCTCTGGAGATTCACACCCCTTTTGCCAACACAGCCTGGGGACAGCTGTGTAACTGGTAGAGAGTCTGTGGTTCATTTTGAGCCACAGGTTGACTTACAGGTTCAAGTGTATGGATTGCCCAGAATCCCAGATTCATGGAGACTAACAGACTGTGCTTTTTAACACCCTCATACCTCTGAAAAATCTCATAATGTCCTCTACCATTTCAGAATCCTAGGAAGTTCCTATCTATATTTTGGTGCTTGGTTTAATCATCCACCATTTCTGGAAGGATTGTCTCTGTATCATGGCTGCTAATTATGGGCCAACTATTTGTTCCTAAGGTTTTTTGTTTTTGTTTTTTTATTTTAACACTTACCATATTGTTACGTACTCACAGTTTTACAGGTTTATCTTTGCTCATAGAGTAGAAGAATCTCCATGACAAGACCCATGGCTTCATCTTTCTCTAAATCTTTCGGAGAACCTATCAGAGGGCTTAGGACATAAAAAGCCCAAATAAGATATTTTTGGAGTAATTAATGCATCAAATACTAGTTAAGCACAGATCCCTCTACTCAGAAAAACCTTGAAAGAGAAAAAGACAATTCACTCCTAATTTCCAAGCAATGTTGTATTATCCATCCAACATATATTTATTGAACACCTACCAAATGCCCCATGCTCTTTTAGGCTCTGTGAATATGCCAAAAAATAGATGCACTCCCCGCTCTGTGAAGTATTACATTTTAGTGGGGAAAGATAAGTGATACAAGGAAAGTCAAGTATAGTAGAAGAGGAATCCTATGAAAAAAGAAGAAAATGCTGGGTTTATGGGGAAATTCTATAAAAAGCAAATATTTTATAAAATGCTTTATAAAGAGCAAAGATGAGGATGAAGGAGAACAAATGAAGTAGCAACAACAAATAGCAAGTGCCATTCGATTTGGCTGATGGATTTATATTTAACAACATAATCATACATAAATTTTCTGGAGTTCAAGGAAGGTGATTTGTCAGATTTGTCCATATCGTGTCTTTCTCATTGTAGCTCCTGGATATAACATAATCCACTTCACTCTTAACCTATCAGTGTAGCAGCCAGGATTGGAGAGAGAACTCTTGTCCCATGAATGAGATTGATGGGCCGATGGATCACCTTGCATTCTAGAAAACCACATGTTCTTATAGTTTGTTTGGTTGTGTAGGGATCTTTGTCTTCTAAAGCTCTAACCTCAAATCAGAAATCATCTCCTTTTCCTGAGAGTGACATTCATGTAGCAATAGCAAACTGTCAGGAAATTTTCTGGCAAGATTATTTCCAAATGGTTGATGTTTTAATTGTTCTGAATAGCCTATTATTTGATTGACAACAGTTGATTATACTTCTTCACACCTGTATAGCAGCACACATATATGTCAGAGGGGCATAGAGTTGTATAATTTGTCCATAAAGTGGTACAGACAGATATTATAACATTCAGGAAGGACAAGGTATTGAGAGAATGAAAAACTCTAGTAGATGTAGTGAAATATTTAAAAGCCAGTACTATCTTACTAATTTCTTCTTATGGAGAGCAGAGCAAAAAATCTCAAGGAAGCTACAGAAAAGACTGCTAACTTGCAAGAAAACTCAAATTTCATCTCTTGGGTGTTCATGGATCTTTTCACAACATAGAATTATCACTGGTCATGTTTCTCCAACTCTATTCTGAAGACAGTTTTTTCCCCCTCAAACTAACCAAGATATTCTGCTATAACACTCAAATTGTTCTTTTCCCAATTTGCAGGGGAAAAAATACAACAACAAAACTAAGTTTGTTAGTGGAAACATCTCAATTTTAGCTTGCTTTCTTTTTTCCTTGAAATACAATCTGCATCCAGTTTTCTGGGTTTTGTTTAAGTCTTTCGAAGTAGATTTTTGCTTACAAATTGTAAGGGCTTATCAATAATAGGCAATTATTTTTCTTCTCTATGTTAGCAGTAACCAATTAAAAGGAATATTTTTTGGGGAAAAGGGTCTCATTCACACAGCCACAATACTATAATATATCTAAAATTTTTCTTAACATTTAATGTACGTGATGAGTATACCACAGATTCTAAGAACATGGGCTTTTGGAGATAGATTCTGGTTCTGACTTTGGGCATACGGTGATCAGGGACACATTACCCACCCTCCATGTTTCTCAATGTCACCACTGTTAAATGGGGATAATGATAAACTTTCTCTTATAGTCTTAGGAGTTAAAAATACTAATACATGGCAAGTCCTTAGAGCAATGCCTTGCACACAATTAATTTATAATAAACATTATTTTTACATGGTAAGGGGAGTGGCACAATTCTATTGAAAAACATAAAAGAAGAGGGGTGCCTGGGTGGCTCAGTCAGTTAAGCATCTGACTCTTGATTTTAGTTCAGGTCATGATCTCAGGGACTTGAGATTGAGCCCGGCTTCCACTCTATGCTCAGTAAGGAGTCTGCTTGTCCCTCCCTCTCCTTCTCTTTCTGCCCCTCCCCCTTGTGTGCTCTCCCTCTCTCTCAAAAATAAATTAAATCTTTTTTTTAACAAGAAAAATATAAAAGAAAAATGGAATAAACAGGAATATACATTATGCTCCAGGATGGGAAGAATGCTTATTATAACAATGTCAATTCTCAAATTATTCTATAAGTAGCATGTACTTCTGATCCGAATTCACCTAACTGCAATTCTTGTTGGAAATTGACAACATGGCTAAAAATACAACTGGGAGGATGAATACACTTTTGAGAATGTCTAAGAAAAAAAACCTGGTTGATGAGAGTAATGCAAGTTAGTCGCATTATCAAGTGTTAAAATGTTACAGAGTCACAATTATTAAGTCAATGGTGAAAAAGCCAGAATAAACCAACAGATAAATTTAAGACACTAGGTTTCCCAGAGGCAGACACTAAAATGAGAAAAAGCAAAATATTTGATAAAGGTCACAGCTCAAACTAATGAAAAAGGAATGTACTATTCAATAAAAAAATTGGAATAATTGGCCAGCTATTTGGAAAACCAATCAATTTAGAGCCTGTCTTCATAACTTACAGCTAAAAACACTGAGGGACATTTTTTAAATTAAACCATAATGAAGTTATAAGACAATGCATTTGATTACCAGACACACAATGAGCATTTAACTAAAGAAAGAATTGTGCTTGAATTATCATTGTCATAGGTAGTATTCATTGAAGATTTACTATTTGTTAAGTATAAATGTATAAAGCGTTTTACTTTCCTTTCTCAGAGCAACAACATAAGGTAAGTAAGGTTACGCACCCAGGAAGTGGCAGTCAGAGTCTGAGTCTGAGCAATCTGATTCTAGAATCTGTGCTCCTAGATTTTTACCACCTAAAATATATCTAACAGAAGTAAAATTGGAAAGGAAAAGATAAAATTAAGAGAAAGAGAAAGAAAAGAAACAAATGGGCCAAGATATAAATGAAAACTTCGTAGTAGAATAAAAGCAAATGGATAATACCTTTCTTTCTTTTTCTTTTAAACATAAAATCCACCCAGCTATCTTTCTTTGCCTTTACAAATGATCATATTTAGAACTAGTGAGATCTCGGGGAGGCATCAATTAAGCATTGCCAAACTGTTTTCCAGAGATGACACACCAATTCACACTTCCCACAAGTGGCAAAAGAATAGAAAGTCTTAAAAGTATTTATAGCCTTTGACCTAGAAATTCCACTTCTAGGAATCTATTCTAAGGGCAACTTTGGAAATGCAGAGAAAGTTTTAATCATAGAGACATCTGTTTAAAGCTTTTTTATTAGAGTAAGGAGATTTGGAGAATAATCTAAATGTAAGAAGAGAGTGGTCGCGTAAATGAAGGTATATCTAGGAGATATTATACTGTTGTGATACTACAGCAGAGGGATCAGCAAACTTTTGCTGTGAGCTGAGTCCAGCCTGCTGCCTGTTTATTTTTTCCTCCCTTTGTCAATAAGGTTTTATTGGAACATAGCCATGTTTTCATTTATATATTGTGTATGGTTTCTTTCATGGTACAAGAACAGAGGTGAACAACTGCTACAGAGACTCTATGGCCTACAATGCCTAAAATATTTATTATGTAGCCACTTACAGACAAAAGACCACCCTTGCCTATAATAGCCAGCCAATTAAGTTACATTTATACAGAATTTTTTTTAACAACAAGGTTAAATGTGAAACTGGCAGTCTTTAATGAAAAAGAAATTATATTTATTCTGATCTATTGGCACAATATTTAATCACCAATAACAATACTAATTATAATAAAATTCTGGCCTTGATATGTCACAATAATCAGTTTTAAAATGGACTGGATCTGTACTATGATTTTAGACTCATTTAAACAGAAATATCTTTTTTTTTTTTTGTGGTAAATTCTTTCCGAGTACTAGTAATTCTTACAAAGTGCATCATATCTTTTTGCCTCTATACAACTCGTGCTGCACAAACATTAATCTGCGATAATTTATGAAACTTCGGTCCCCAAAGGCAAGCAAGGCCACTGCCAATGATGATGTCATCTGTCATCTATCTTCCCCTTAAGGGCCAACTCCTCTCCTCCCCCCCAGCTGACTTCGTGATCCAATGACCATACTTTTTCACAGTACATCAAAATCTGGAATTAGCTGACTGACCTATTGGGTAACCCTCGCCTGGAAAATTAGGTCAGTATACTATTATATCTGTTTTTAGGATCTTAAGAAATTGCAAAGATGAGTGTAGACCTTCCCTAACTTCTCCGTCTTTGAAAGCAAGCAGTGCCTTCCAGTTAATAAATCACCAGGAAGGGGATGACAGCACAGAAATCTGTGTTCACGTCTCTCAGTTGTTTTTGTCTGGTTCAGAAATCATTAGCACCTGATAGTGGTTTCAATGCTCTCCCAACGGGGAAGGGCATTTCCCAGGCCAGGTTTCTGTCAGACAAGAGACAATCTATGGAGACAATACCTCGGAAGGAAAGAGTCTTGCAAACTTTCAAAGACTGTACCTCAGGGCCTTATGGACAGAGTCACTCATGAGAGTTTCATAGTGGAAATCATACAATAATAGAACTTCCAACAAGGATAAGTAATTACTGTGTATATGTGTGTGTGTGTGTTTTAATTTAGAAAAGATAGGATCATCTAAAGAGTAAATTGGTCAAGTTCTAGAGTTTCTATTAAAGAATTGCCTGTTTCAAGAGG
The DNA here is from genome assembly GCF_011100685.1 of Canis lupus familiaris. Taxonomy (NCBI): domain Eukaryota; kingdom Metazoa; phylum Chordata; class Mammalia; order Carnivora; family Canidae; genus Canis; species Canis lupus. The sequence goes on from NC_049230.1 coordinate 10,548,688, forward strand.
TATGTATATTATTTACAATAGTTTCCATTAGCTGAACTAAGGAATGGAAAATCAAACTTGGCTGTTAATTCGAATACTACTTCTGATATAAAATGCACTCATCATCTTTGGGAAAGATGTTATATTATTTACTTAGGCAATTGGTATGTCTCAGACATGGTTCTTTTTCCAAATACATATGGACATATACAAATAAACAATATTGAATGTTTAGTTGTTTTTATGGTGTGCTTGCTCATTTTTTAAATAAGCCCCTAATCTATTCTTTCTATCTTTAAATATTTTGCAGACTCAATATGTTACAGATATTCTGATACATATGGTGGTACAGACAGTTAATAAATCACAATCCCAGTTCTTAAGAAACTCAAAGTCCAAAAAGAGTAGTGAGTAACTGAGAAAGAGAATGAGAGGGGCTACACTGTAAACAAACCTAGAAGAAGAGGTGATGGAAACTTCACGCAGGTGACAAGGTGGTTCTTGAGGATAAAGGAGGAATTCTTTGGGTAAACAAGGTTGCTTTCAGGTAGAAGAAAGCTATGTACAAAAGCATAGAAGCATGAATAGCTTTGGGCAGCTGGATCCCATGGGGAAAGTGAGAAAGAATCCAAGGAAAGTCTAGAGAGATAGAAACTAAGCTCCCTGGGAGCTCTGTATGCCAAGATGAGGAGACTGGAATTATCCTCCAGGTAGCAGAAAAAGGTTTTCTAACATTTTAGAAACATCAGTCAGGCAACAGTGTAGATGGTAGATTTAAAAGTTCAGAGGGAGAAGGAACACAGAGGCTAGTAGAACACTACTGCAATAACAGAGAAGAGAAATGATAAGGCCCATGGGTACACAAAGCAGAGGAACAGTACTGAGAAATGTTGAGAACACCGTAGAGTAGAAATAAAGGGACAGCCACATATGTAAGTTTAAATTTTTGAATACCCACATTTAAAATATAAGACAAACATATGAAATTAATTTTAATAATATCTAACCCAATACACCAAAAATATTATCGTGTGACATATAATCAATATAAAAATTTTCCTGAGACAGTTTATATTCTTTACTTTTTTTTGGTACTATTTTGAAACCCAGTATGTATTTTAAATTTATGGCCCATCTCAATTTTGGTAAACTGTATTTCAAGTGCTTAACTGCCATATGCATTTGTGGCTTCCATTTTGAAGAGTGCAGGTTTAGAAAATAAAATCTGCAAGGCTCATTCACCAATTGGGTAAATAATAGTAAAAGAACAATAGCTACTATTTAATGAGTTATTACAGAGAGGTAGGAAAAATAACTATATATTATTTCACCCACACTCAAACAATCCTGTGAAGTAGGATTCTTCTTCTTCTTCTTCTTCTTCTTCTTCTTCTTCTTCTTCTTCTTCTTCTTCTTCTTCTTCCTTTTTTATATATATAACAAACTTAGAGAGGTTAAGTAACTTGACCAAAATCACATAGTTTTGGTAAGTGACAAAATTTGAACCAAGGTCTATGGGACAATCTAGCCCAGACTCTTAACCACTAAACTATACTGCTTCCTAAAGCAAAGTGCAAGAGGAATTGAGGTTGATTGTAACATGCAAAAGCTAATGGGTAATCATACCACTCACTGTTATGGCAGTTTGTGGAAGGATCATAGGTATAGAAAGGAAGATAGCATGATTTCAGAGTTGTTGACTGAAAAATGCAATTTTTGCCTGTTATGTTTGCTCTCTATCATACTGAACTAAAAAGTGAAAGGCTTTTAAGCACAGATATTTTTGTCTGTTTTGTCCTAAACCAGTATCTGGCAGGCATTCAGTTGGCACTCAATAAATGTTAAATGGAAAAACGAACGTAATGGGCAAATGAATAGATGGTTGGATGGATGGATGGATGGATGGATGGATGGATGGATGGATGGATGGGTGGGGGATGAATGGTTGGATAGATGGATAGATGGATAGATGGATGGTTGGATGGGTAGTTGGATGGATGGTCGGATGGATTATCATCCTTAAGAAGATCCCATCAATAAAGAAATCTAGTGAAAATTTCAGATAGGAGATGAAGATTGAAGAGTGACCATATTTAGGAGACAGCCAAATATGTGACATTGACTGAGAACCCATATGAACAAAATGGAAAATAAGAATGAAACAAGGAGAAGGGTAATTTGAAAAGCATCAATATTTAAGTGAGTTTTGGAGGAAGAGGAGATAGAGAAGGAAACTAAGAAAAAAAAGTCAGACAAGTAGAAGAAATAAAAGAATTATACTGAGAAATTCAAGAGAGATAAGAATTTTGGAACGAGGGAATATAAACCAGCATCAAATGGGGAATCAATGCCAAATATGGAGAGATCGTAGTTCATTGTATTTGACAAGGTGGAGTTCATTGATTGCCTTCCTAAGAGTAGTTTTCTTAGCCTAGAGAGAATAAAAAATAAGTTGCTCCAGCTTGAAAAATAAAGGAAGGCCAGCAATGGAGAGAATGAATGAAGAGGCTTGGCTAGGCCTTGTTTACAACAATGACTTTCTGGGAGCAAAGAAAACCTTCCAAGACAAGTTAAATAAGTTAAATAAATTATGGTAGAATCTTGTCAATAGGCAAGTACAACTCTTAAAAGCCACTCCTCGGGATGTATTTTTCTCAGTTTTTTTTTCTTCTTTCAAGAAGAAAATAATTTATTCAGGAAATTTCTAAGTTGCAGAGTGCTTCAGGCAAACGGGCTGAGAGAGGCGGGAAGGGGTGAAGGTGAAAAGCAGGTCAGCATTTGCTCATGCTCGAATTCCCATATGTATCCATCAGCCTGACTTGTGGCTGTGCTTGCCCCTCCACCCAGCCTCTCCCGAGATGCCCACATGCCTGCGGGTCTGGCTGCTACCCCCATGCAGACCCCCCATGTGATGTGCCCTTGGCTTCAGCCCTTTCAGTTCTCTAGCACTTTCTTGCTCATCTAATCCCCGTGTCCTTTGTAAAATCACAGGTAAACCTGACTCCCCTCCAAAGCCAGTCTGGGGCCATAGAAAGCTTTGTGGCCTCTACCACTCCCATTTCTGCTCCACCCTCCATGTCATGGTGGTGCTGGGCCTTTAGGAACACAGAGCCCAGTTCCCCTCTACTCTCAGATCATAGAATCAAGGATCTCTCCATCTCTTCTATCCCTAGATTTACCTCAAAAGGTGCCAAACGCAACCCCGATCATTTCCAACTCCCCTTTCTACCTTGTGAATCCTAGTCATGGTGACCTGTGTACCCACAGTTGTGGCACAAATCTTCCCAGATCCCTGCAAACCATTAAGCACAAAGCTTTTCTTTCTAGCATCTTTAGTGCCTCTACCATGGGTCATGAAAGTCTGTTTTTAAAATTCGGTCTTCATTTCCTCAGTAAAAAACCCAGGTGAGGAAGACTCACCCTGGTTTATTTTTTTTATTTTTATTTTTTTGTATTTTGCATTTTGTAGTTTATTTTTTTTAATTTATTTTTTATTGGTGTTCAATTTACTAACATACAGAATAACCCCCAGTGCCCAGTGCCGTCACCCATTCACTCCCACCCCCCGCCCTCCTCCCCTTCCACCACCCCTAGTTCGTTTCCCAGAGTTAGCAGTCTTTACGTTCTGTCTCCCTTTCTGATATTTCCCACACATTTCTTCCCCCTTCCCTTATATTTCCTTTCACTATTATTTATATTCCCCAAATGAATGAGAACATATAATGTTTGTCCTTCTCCGACTGGCTTACTTCACTCAGCATAATACCCTCCAGTTCCATCCACGTTGAAGCAAATGGTGGGTATTTGTCATTTCTAATAGCTGAGTAATATTCCATTGTATACATAAACCACATCTTCTTTATCCATTCATCTTTCGTTGGACACTGAGGCTCCTTCCACAGCTTGGCTATCGTGGCCATTGCTGCTATAAACATCGGGGTGCAGGTGTCCCGGCGTTTCATTGCATTTGTATCTTTGGGGTAAATCCCCAACAGTGCAATTGCTGGGTCGTAGGGCAGGTCTATTTTTAACTGTTTGAGGAACCTCCACACAGTTTTCCAGAGTGGCTGCACCAGTTCACATTCCCACCAACAGTGTATGAGGGTTGCCTTTTCTCCGCATCCTCTCCAACATTTGTTGTTTCCTGCCTTGTTAATTTTCCCCATTCTCACTGGTGTGAGGTGGTATCTCATTGTGGTTTTGATTTGTATTTCCCTGATGGCAAGTGATGCAGAGCATTTTCTCATGTGCATGTTGGCCATGTCTATGTCTTCCTCTGTGAGATTTCTGTTCATGTCTTTTGCCCATTTCATGATTGGATTGTTTGTTTCTTTGGTGTTGAGTTTAAGAAGTTCTTTATAGATCTTGGAAACTAGCCCTTTATCTGATATGTCATTTGCAAATATCTTCTCCCATTCTGTAGGTTGTCTTTGAGTTTTGTTGACTGTATCCTTTGCTGTGCAAAAGCTTCTTATCTTGATGAAGTCCCAATAGTTCATTTTTGCTTTTGTTTCTTTTGCCTTCGTGGATGTATCTTGCAAGAAGTTACTATGGCCGAGTTCAAAAAGGGTGTTGCCTGTGTTCTTCTCTAGGATTTTGATGGAATCTTGTCTCACATTTAGATCTTTCATCCATTTTGAGTTTATCTTGGTGTATGGTGAAAGAGAGTGGTCTAGTTTCATTCTTCTGCATGTGGATGTCCAATTTTCCCAGCACCATTTATTGAAGAGACTGTCTTTCTTCCAATGGATAGTCTTTCCTCCTTTATCGAATATTAGTTGCCCATAAAGTTCAGGGTCCACTTCTGGATTCTCTATTCTGTTCCACTGATCTATGTGTCTGTTTTTGTGCCAGTACCACACTGTCTTGATGACCACAGCTTTGTAGTACAACCTGAAATCTGGCATTGTGATGCCCCCAGATATGGTTTTCTTTTTTAAAATTCCCCTGGCTATTCGGGGTCTTTTCTGATTCCACACAAATCTTAAAATAATTTGTTCTAACTCTCTGAAGAAAGTCCATGGTATTTTGATAGGGATTGCATTAAACGTGTATATTGCCCTGGGTAACATTGACATTTTCACAATATTAATTCTGCCAATCCATGAGCATGGAATATTTTTCCATCTCTTTGTGTCTTCCTCAATTTCTTTCAGAAGTGTTCTATAGTTTTGAGGGTATAGATCCTTTACATCTTTGGTGAGGTTTATTCCTAGGTATCTTATGCTTTTGGGTGCAATTGTAAATGGGATTGACTCCTTAATTTCTCTTTCTTCAGTCTCATTGTTAGTGTATAGAAATGCCACTGACTTCTGGGCATTGATTTTGTATCCTGCCACGCTACCGAATTGCTGTATGAGTTCTAGCAATCTTGGGGTGGAGACTTTTGGGTTTTCTATGTAGAGTATCATGTCATCGGCGAAGAGGGAGAGTTTGACTTCTTCTTTGCCAATTTGAATGCCTTTAATGTCTTTTTGTTGTCTGATTGCTGAGGCTAGGACTTCCAGTACTATGTTGAACAGCAGTGGTGAGAGTGGACATCCCTGTCTTGTTCCTGATCTTAGGGGAAAGGCTCCCAGTGCTTCCCCATTGAGAATGATATTTGCTGTGGGCTTTTCATAGATGGCTTTTAAGATGTCGAGGAATGTTCCCTCTATCCCTACACTGAAGAGTTTTGATCAGGAATGGATGCTGTATTTTGTCAAATGCTTTCTCTGCATCCAATGAGAGGATCATATGGTTCTTGGTTTTTCTCTTGCTGATATGATGAATCACATTGATTGTTTTACGGGTGTTGAACCAGCCTTGTGTCCCAGGGATAAATCCTACTTGGTCATGGTGAATAATTTTTTTAATGTACTGTTGGATCCTATTGGCCAGTATCTTGTTGAGAATTTTTGCATCCATGTTCATCAGGGATATTGGTCTGTAATTCTCCTTTTTGGTGGGGTCTTTGTCTGGTTTTGGAATTAAGGTGATGCTGGCCTCATAGAACGAATTTGGAAGTACTCCATCTCTTTCTATCTTTCCAAACAGCTTTAGGAGAATAGGTATGGTTTCTTCTTTAAACGTTTGATAAAATTCCCCTGGGAAGCCATCTGGCCCTGGACTCTTGTGTCTTGGGAGGTTTTTGATGACTGCTTCAATTTCCTCCCTGGTTATTGGCCTGTTCAGGTTTTCTATTTCTTCCTGTTCCAGTTTTGGTAGTTTGTGGCTTTCCAGGAATGCGTCCATTTCTTCCAGATTGCCTAATTTATTGGCGTATAGCTGTTCATAATATGTTTTTAAAATCGTTTGTATTTCCTTGGTGTTGGTAGTGATCTCTCCTTTCTCATTCATGATTTTATTAATTTGAGTCTTCTCTCTCTTCTTTTTACTAAGGCTGGCTAATGGTTTATCTATCTTGTTAATTCTTTCAAAGAACCAACTCCTGGTTTTGTTGATCTGTTCCACAGTTCTTCTGGTCTCGATTTCGTTGAGTTCTGCTCGAATCTTTATTAACTCCCTTCTTCTCTTGGGTGTAGGATCTATTTGCTGTTTTTTCTCTAGCTCCTTTATGTGTAAGGTTAGCTTTTGTATTTGAGTTCTTTCCAGTTTTTGAATGGATGCTTGTATTGCGATGTATTTCCCCCTTAGGACTGCTTTTGCTGCATCCCAAAGATTTTGAACGGTTGTATCTTCATTCTCATTAGTTTCCATGAATCTTTTTAATTCTTCCTTAATTTCCTGGTTGACCCTTTTATCTTTTAGCAGGATGGTCCTTAACCTCCACGTGTTTGAGGTCCTTCCAAACTTCTTGTTGTGATTTAGTTCTAATTTCAAGGCATTATGGTCTGAGAATATGCAGGGGACAATCCCAATCTTTTGGTATCGGTTCAGACCCGATTTGTGACCCAATATGTGGTCTATTCTGGAGAAAGTTCCATGTGCGCTTGAGAAGAATGTGTATTCAGTTGAGTTTGGATGTAAAGTTCTGTAGATATCTGTGAAATCCATCTGGTCCAGTGTATCATTTAAAGCTCTCGTTTCTTTGGAGATGTTGTGCTTAGAAGACCTATCGAGTATAGAAAGAGCTAGATTGAAGTCACCAAGTATAAGTGTATTATTATCTAAGTATTTCTTCACTTTGGTTAATAATTGATATATTTGGCAGCTCCCACATTCGGGGCATATATATTGAGGATTGTTAAGTCCTCTTGTTGAATAGATCCTTGAAGTATGATATAGTGTCCCTCTTCATCTCTCACTACAGTCTTTGGAGTAAATTTTAGTTTATCTGATATAAGGATGGCTACCCCTGCTTTCTTTTGAGGACCATTCGAATGGTAAATGGTTCTCCAACCTTTTATTTTCAGGCTGTAGGTGTCCTTCTGTCTAAAATGAGTCTCTTGTAGACAGCAAATAGATGGGTCCTGCTTTTTTATCCAGTCTGAAACCCTGCGCCTTTTGATGGGGTCATTAAGCCCGTTCACATTCAGAGTTACTATTGAGAGATATGAGTTTAGTGTCATCATGATATCTATTCAGTCCTTGTGGACTGTTCCACTGAACTTCTTCTTAAAGGGGAATTTTAAGAGTCCCCCTTAAAATTTCTTGCAGAGCTGGTTTGGAGGTCACATATTCTGTTAGTTGCTGCCTGTCTTGGAAGCTCTTTATCTCTCCTTCCATTTTGAATGAGAGCCTTGCTGGATAAAGTATTCTTGGTTGCATGTTCTTCTCATTTAGGACCCTGAATATATCCTGCCAGCCCTTTCTGGCCTGCCAGGTCTCTGTGGAGAGGTCTGCTGTTACCCTAATACTCCTCCCCATAAAAGTCAGGGATTTCTTGTCTCTTGCTGCTTTAAGGATCTTCTCTTTATCTTTGGAATTTGCAAGCTTCACTATTAAATGTCGAGGTGTTGAACGGTTTTTATTGATTTTAGGGGGGGGATCTCTCTATTTCCTGGATCTGAATGCCTGTTTCCCTCCCCAGATTAGGAAAGTTTTCAGCTAGAATTTGTTCAAATACATATTCTGGCCCTCTGTCCCTTTCGGCGCCCTCGGGAACCCCAATTAAGCGTAGGTTTTTCTTTCTCAGGCTGTCGTTTATTTCCCTTAATCTATCTTCATGGTCTTTTAATTGTTTGTCTCTTTTTTCCTCAGTTTCCCTCTTTGCCATCAACTTGTCTTCTATGTCACTCACTCGTTCTTCCACCTCGTTAACCCTCGTCGTTAGGACTTCTAGTTTGGATTGCATCTCATTCAATTGATTTTTAATTTTTGCCTGATTAGCTCTAAATTCTGCAGTCATGAAGTCTCTTGAGTCCTTTATACTTTTTTCTAGAGCCACCAGTAGCTGTATAATAGTGCTTCTGAATTGGCTTTCTGACATTGAATTGTAATCCAGATTTTGTAACTCTGTGGGAGAGAGGACTGTTTCTGATTCTTTCTTTTGAGGTGAGGTTTTCCTTCTAGTCATTTTGCTCAGTGCAGAGTGGCCAAAAGCAAGTTGTATTGGGAAAAAGAGAAAAAGAGAGGAGAGAAAGAAGGAAAGAAAAGAGAAAGAGAAAAAAAAGGGGAAGAAAAAAAGAACGAAAAAAAAAAAAGAAGAAAAAGAGAAAAAGAAAGGAGAAAAAAAGGGGGTGGGGGAAGGAAACAAATCAAAAAGCAAAACAAAACAAAAACAAAAAACAAAAACAAAAACAAAAACAAAAACAAAAACAAAAACAAAACAAAACTAAAAAAAGAACCACAGGGGAGTATCTTCTGATTCTGTGTTCTTTAAGTCCCTTGGCTTCTCCTGGAAGTTGTCCGTCTAGCTGGTGTTCTGGGGGAGGGGCCTGTTGTGCTGGTTTTCAGGTGTTAGCAGTTGGGGGAGCTGCTGTGCCCCTGCCTGGTGCAGGGCTCAGTGGGGGTTGTTCACCCCGTGAGGCCGCAGGAGGAACAGCCCCAGTGGCGGGGCAGCTCTGGAAACCTGGATTCAGCTCCGGCAGGAACTCCGTCTGCAGGGCCTGGAGGCTCCGGGCGGGGCCGCTGATCTGCTCAGCTGGGGCAGGAGCGTCCTCGCTGTCCTGGGCCCTCCCGGTCTCTGCCTGTCCCGGGGGAGGCCGGATCCTGGGCTGTGTCCCGGCGCCCTGTGCTCCGGAGCCTGCGCTGGTGGATTCGCGCTCCCGGGCCGCGCAGCCCCCTCCGCGGAGCCGCCCCCGAGCCCCCCCGAGCTGCTCCGGGTCCCGCGGTGCGCGCTGCAGCCCTTAGGGAGCTCGGCGCACTCTCCTGGGCGCGCAGTTGCTGTTACTGTCCCCGGGAGCCCGAGGGCATCCCCGCCCTCCTGGGTCCTGCTCCAACTCCCCGCGAGCCCCTTTCCCCCGGGAAGGTCGGTGCAGCTCCTGCGTCTCCGGGACGGGGCTCTCCAGTCCTGGGGACACTCGCCCCGGCCTCAGCCCGGCTCCCCGCGGCCCCTCCCCCTTGGAGGCCTTTGTTTCTTTACTTCTTTTTCCCCGTCTTCCTACCTTGATAGAAGCGCGAACTCTTCTCACTGTAGCATTCCAGCTGGTCTCTCTTTAATTCTCAGGCCGAATTCATAGATTTTCAGGATGATTGGAAGGTTTTCTAGGTAATTTGGTGGAGACAGGTGATTTGGAGACCCTGCTCTTCCGCTGTCTTGCTCCTCCTCACACCCTGGTTTATGTAGCATCCTTTGGCAGGTAGGGGTGGGAAAAGGCTCTAATAAGCAGGTGCAAGAGTAGGAGAGGGTGTCAAGGAGGATGTGTGTGCATCGGGAGAAACACAGGCTTTGCAAGTTGAAGATAGTTTCCAGGGCCACCTGGGTGGGTCAGGTCATGATCTCAGGGTCCTGGGATCAAGCCCCATGTCGGGCTCCCTGCTCAGTGGGGAGTCTACTTCTCCCTCTTCCTCTGCCTGCCATTCCCCCTGCTTGCACTCTCTCTCTGTCAAATAAATAAATAAAATCTTAAAAAAAAAAGATAATATTCAGCTATACCATTGAACACACTACAGCCACTAAGGATGACATTGTAAATTAATACAATGTCATTGAACGAGCTTCAAGGCGTACAATATTAAAAAGTCAACATTCACGTCATAAAACAGTGTGAACTCAGGATACATTTTATGCCTTTAAAGTACTTTTGTGAGTAGAAATGTGTTAGGAGTACATATAAGTTGATCACTAACATCTTTAGCTATTGATCTTATGGTCATAGCTTCTCTTTCCGTCTTTATTTTCTTTTCTATTTTACATAATGAGGATGTATCATTTTTGTAAAACCAACCAACCAACCAAAAAAACCTTAGTTTTCGTTTTCTCAAAGCTGTGGAGGGTAGGAGCGTGACAGGCAGTAGCCGGAGGGAGATGTGAGGTCAAAGGTGGGTTTTGTTTGGAATGGCAGAAATTTGCTCATGTTTATAACTGAGGGGAAGGAGCCTGTAGAGAAGGAAAGGCTGAAGATATGGGAAGAAGGGGGTCATTGTTGGGGCAAGGTCTTAGAGGAAAAGCAGAGGGAATAGAATCTAACAACAAATGGGGCAATTGGAAGGATCGCTACAACCCAGAACAGGAACAATTATTTTTCTGTTAAGAAAAAAGATGCATGGGGCACCTGGGTGGCTCAGTCAGTGAAACATCTGCCTTCAGCTCAGGTGGTGATCTCAGAGTTGTGGGATTGAGCCAGAATCAGGCTCCTTGCTCAAAGGGGAGTCTGCTTCTCCCTCTGCTTTCCCCTCCTCTCCCAGCTTGTGCTTGTTCTCTCCCTCTCTCTCTCTCTCATATATAAATAAAATCTTTAAAACAAGAGAAAAAGAAAAAAGTTGCATGTGTGTGTCTAAACATTTCTAGCAAAGCAGAAATGGGCACAGAGAGGATGAGGAGGCCACAGGAGTGTTCGCTTTCCAGGGAACAATCAGTGATGCCCCCACACCCTTGCTTATGCAGAACTATCTTCATTTCCCACTCCTCACCTACCATCCAGACCCATCTCCAGCCCACTTGTGTATGGGGCCTCTGAGCTGCCCCAAGCTTCCAGTGAGCAACTACCTTCCCCTCAATGATTAGATCCCAGAACCCACTGGGGAGCTTTTCAAAAAAACACGTTTTCAGGATCCCACACCTGGAATAGTCTACTTCTACAGTTCAGACCAGCACTTCCTCAACTTTGGTGTGTACACAAATGACCCCGGGAGCTTATTAAAAATGCAGATTCTGATTCAGTGGGTTCAGGGTAGGACTGGAATTGTTAACATTTCTAACAAGTTTCCAGGTAATGCAAAGGCTGAGACCACATCAAGAAGCAAGGGCCTAGCATGAGTGATGGAAAGCTGTATTTTGTTTTCCAAATGATTTAAATGCAACCATCTAGAGACAGTTAACTGATAGACATTTAGGAACTGCTACTCATTCCCCTGGATGTTAGAATCTGCTCTCCCATTTTATTACAGTTATTTGTCTTTGTATAGGCTTGGCTGTCGTGTTTTCCACTAAACTGCAAGTCATTAAAAAGAACAATGACATTTATTTTGTTATTACTTTTTAAAATATTTTCTTTATTTATTCATGACAGACACAGAGAGACATAGGCAGAGGGAGAAGCAGGCTCCCTGCAGGGAGCCCGATGCGGGACTCGATTCCAGGACCCTGGGATCACAACCTGAGCCAAAGGCACAGGGCCACCCAGGGGCCCCATGACATTTAATACTTTTGCAGAGGGGATGAGCACTGGGTATTATTCTGTATGTTGGCAAAGTGAACACCAATAAAAAATAAATTTATTATAAAAAAAATACTTTTGCATACCTCCATCTATCCAGGTGTCCCACAGAACTGACACGCACGGCGTGTTGCTGCTTTAAGACTTACTTATCATCAAGAAAGTGATTCCAAAATTGTTGCCATAATAAACACAGAGTGAAAGTAGAATGATTTTAATTTTTCAGATTTCATCTGAATGTTAACATACGCGGTTTCCGTCAGGTATGATGGGTTACCCATCAAAACCCACTGCTGGCCTTCACCGGTGACACTTCCCCCTCCGTGTCTCTGCTGTATTTATTATTCATCTGGCCTTGGGTTTGCTTTAATTACCAGGTGTCTTGTTTTCTTCTGCCCACACCTGATTTCAGGATGCCAAGGTCAAATGCCCCCCTTTCAAGTTCCCTGCGTCACACCGTACCCTGTTTTGAACACCTGAAGTATATAAAATCTAAGGTTAACATGGATTTTATGTTGTCCTTTGGGGCAGGAAAATATAAAACCTGAGCTCCAGGAATGGCCTACTTCCTGTTTTTATTGGTCATAAAGGTTTCATAGTGGGAGCAGGTGGCTCAGAGACGCAGAATGGACTAACTCCTAGCAAGTCTCTTGCCTAGATGTGAGGGCAGCCTCCCTCTCCATACTGAAACCATATTAGAACACCTGCACAGAAAACCCACTGCAGTCCTCAGCCCCATTGTAAGTGTGTAATTCAATGATTTTTAGCAAATATATGCAGTTAAAGGATAGGTCACTAATTTAGATCATTTCTATCACCCCAATAAGATCACTTTGCCCCTTTACCATTAATTCCTGTTTTTGCCCCAGCCCCAAGTAACCAACCACTCATCTTTGTGTGTGTGTCTGTGTCTCTCTCTAAATTTGTATTTTCTGGATATTTCATGAATGTGGTATCACGCTGCATGTGGTCTTTTGTGCCTGGCTCATTTCACTTAGCATAATGCTTTCAAGTTTCATCCACATCGTAGACTGGGTCAGTCCTTTATCATACATATTATTTCCAAACAGTATTCCACTGTATGGAAACATCATATTCTCTTTGGTCTTTCACGAGTTCATGAACATTTGAATTGTTTCCAGCTTTTGCCTGTCATGAATAATGTGCCTATGAATGTGCATGTGCATGATTTTGTGTGGCCATAAGTTCTCATTTCTATTGGGTCGAAACCAAGGAGTGGAATTTCTGGTTTATATGAAAAATTTATATTGAACTTCTTAAGAAATTGTCACACTGTTTTCCAAAGTGTTGAACCATTTTACATTTCTAGCAGGAAAGTATGAGAGTTCCTGATTCTCTACATTTATTATTGCCTTTTTTTTTTTTTTTTACCACCTTCCTGTAGGTGTGAAACAGTTCTTACTGTGGCTTAAACTTGCATTTCCCCAGTGACTAATGATATTGAGAATCTTTTCATGTGCTTACTACCCATTCATTTATTTTCTTGGTGCAATGTTTCAAATGGGTTAGGTCTTAATGCTTCTCTCTCCAAAGTGACCTCACTTATGCATGTCCTGACAATGTAAAACTCTCAAAGACCAAACACTCTGCAAATAGAGAAGGACTTAATAACATTAATAGTAGATAAAGCAGTAAATACTTTTTAAGGAAATGCAAATTTCATTTTACAATATGTAATAAAAATGCTTCACTGCCCTAAAAGTTTTCCATTAATTAACTTAAATTTCAACTGGCACAGTTCACTTTTGTTTCTTTTCCTTTACTTTCTTTGCTCCTGCCCGCCCACCCCCCTTACCCCCCCAATTTGTCAGTATTGCTGTAAACCTAAACCTCATGGAAGGCTATTATAGCATCAGGAACAGATGGTGAAAGTTTCCATAAAACAGAAAGGGAAACAGACTTGTCAGAGTGAGGTAAGTAAACACAGAGCACATGAATGGTGAGAACTGAAATTGAGTGTTAAGTACAAATTAAAAATAGAAAGCATAACTGCGAAACTTGTTTTGGAAAAAATGATCTTTTTAGAATATGGCTATTAAAAAACATGCATAAACTCAGTGTTATTTGTATTTATCTTTGGAACACAGCCATGTGCAATTATTTGGGACAATAAGTAAAACACTCACCAACAGCAAAATAGAGTAAAAGAGATTATCTAGATAATTTAGTAACAGTCTCAAATGTAATGGGGGAATGCCTTCTGTTGTGTCTTGATGAAAATTAAAAAAAAATGTTTATATGAATCAAACAAATAATGAGACGATTATTCTCTTCTCCAATTCCCTTTCATGTATGCTCACAATTGTTAGAAGGAAGTGAGACAATGACCACTTCTTTTTCGTTGTATTTCTTCTATTAATAGAGAGAGAATAGATGGAACCATCACCATTTGGCCTATCCTCTAGATTATTGCGTTGGATTGAGCCACAAGACTCCCACCTTGTTTGTTGCTGTTATTGTGGCTTTGTTCTTTGTTTGTTTTTCTCACTTAATATCCATATTTTAGAGGAAATAAAAGACTTAAGATTTTCTCAAATTCCCATTTCCTCTTCACAAAACAGAATAGGGAGGAAAACATGAATTCTTCTCTTGATGAAGGAAACTATTTTTTTAATCTTTGAGGTCAGACGTTGTTTTTGTGCAGAGCTTCAAAAGTGTCTCCTCCTGTGTGGATGTTCTTAATGACTCACAATGAATATAACATAGAAGAAAAGGCAGGAGGAAGCATACACGTCAAATTTTCTCACAACTGTGTCTGCAATGTAGAATAGTGTCTTGTATGCCATCTATACAGTCAGCAACCCATAAATATTGTTGGCTGATTATATGACTAAACTAGAGATAGCTGGAGATAAATTATTCTTGAAAAACTTAAATAAGTTTGTTCTTGTTCAACCAGATGGACCCTTTAATATTTAAGAATAAATCATAAAAAAAGAATAAATCATTAGGGAAAAAAGAGAACAGTACATCTCAAATTTGGAACATTTAACTAGAAGACATAGAAGATCCCTTCAGTGTCATCAGTCTCTGTGCTATGATTCAAGGTCCTTCATGTTAACAGACAACTGTCCATTGGACAATACTTTTGCAAACATCTTGCACATCTCCCCTCCAATCCCAATCTTATTTCTACACACACAGTCCAGAATACAGTGCTTTATAGCAGCTGATGTATAATGAGGAGAACCCACAGGGTACAAGCAACGGACAATGTGCAATTTTTCTCTGTCTTCCAAGAATCATATCCCCTCTCCCCAAATCCATCCCTGTCTACAAAGCAATAATTGGTATACACAGCATATTACATAAGGTACGAATATAAGTTGTATATATATAATTAAATACAATTATAAAAGTTTATAGATTAATTTGGCCCACTGTCAAATAATAGCTAGCAATGATACAGACTAATCTTTAAGTAATTCAGTGTTAACCATATGCCCAAGATTCTGCTAAATTAGATTCTCTAAAACTCTGACGATCTTAGTCAGCTACTAATATGCATGTGATGTCCATTCATAGATGATCAATATTTAAGTGCATTAAGAGTGGGAAGAAGTAGTGATTAATTCTAATTTTGGAAGAATATAGTTTTTCTCTATGTCAGTTTGGCCTTGTCATATCAAGACTTTTCTTTTGTACCTGGCAAGTCTCCCTCATTATTTAATTGGGCTGATGTTAAAAAGGAGCACATAATTGATATCAGAAAGGAAAATATTTTTTTAAATATAATAAAAATGGTGATAGTGACAATTTAGTTTCTCTTTTAGTCACCAACTTGGATAATCACAGGCTTTGAATAGAATAACGATACATGTCATGTGTGGATAGCTTGATGGTTAGTATTATTATCTATGGGCTTTCTCCAATGTACAATATATTTTCATACACATTATCTCACAGAATGTGATGCATACCTCACTGCATAATTATGAAAGTTATTGTGCCCACCTACAGATTACAAAATCAAGACTTGGCTCAATGAGGCAAGTAAATACCGCTAGTCAGTGAGGGAGCAAAGGTTTAAACCTGGCTTTATTTGATTCTGAACAACACACACTTTTGAGATACATCTTTTGGTTTCATGAGTAGGAGAGTTCTTAAAAAGATGCTTTACATGAACAAATCAATACTAATTAGTCACGTTGAGGAAAACATTTACATAAAACAAACAATTACATCTCTAAGAGGTGCAATTGAAGAAACATTTCTTGCAGATGTTTCTTTTCATTAAAACCCCTTAGCTGTTAAGAGAATATTTTGAGACCAAAATCCAAGAAAGAAAGACAGTGAGATTTAATATTTTCATGTACCAGCCTGAATGTGCCGATTCCTTTACTTATATCAGCATATTGTTTTCCTCTCGTAATATGTAAATGAAAAGGGGACTAGCAGACCTATAGGAAATAAGGTTGAATAATTTAATTTTGAGCCTCAGACATGGTAGAAAGACCTTGAAATTCCATAGTTCGGTTTATTTATTTTTTTCTTACTTGAGGCACATTTCTACATTCCACTAATGGCCACACCACTCTCACCTGTGAGTGAGGACCATGGGAACTGAAAGACCATAGACCAAGCTAACTTTCTTGGATGGATGCTATCTTCAGCATAACTTTGAAGGTCCAATTCTAACCACTTACTTTAAATCTTCCCTGGTGTCAGTCAACAAAGATAGCGAGGCTCCCAAAGCAAGGGCTAGAAATAGCTTGAAGATGGTGACCTTGGCTTTATGACAGGAGTCTTTGCTATAGTTTGAAGTTTAGGGTGAAGTTTATCCCATAATTTTCAAGTAAAAGGATCCACTTCATCCTTGAGCCATGGAGCATCTAGCTGGGAGTGTGGCAGACCTGGATGGGCACAGAATTTTTTGTGCAGCCTATAAACAGCCCTAACCTAGAGTCCCAGTTCTTTGACTTGGTGACTAATTAATTAACCTGAGAAGAATCCCAGAGGGTAATTGTAAAAATCAAGTGGAGATATTCTTTGTGCAGTGGCTGTCATAGTAACAATAAACATATTGATACAGGAAAAGGGCCCTTTTCCTTTCTATGTAAAAACCAGATTTAAAATAAAACTTCAAGTATGGTTCAATCAAAAAGGAAAGGGAAAGGAGCCAAGGAAAGAAGATAGAAGAGACAGTTGATGCAATATGGAAGTTGGCGTCTCAGAGATCTCATGCTTATCTACATAGTATAAACACTTGCAATGCAATCCAGAGGTCTTATCAAACCCGACAGAACCACATGGTCTGGTCTCTCCTACCTTTCTTACTTCATCTTCTACCACTCGTCCTCACTGCCTGAGCCCTCTGCCTTCCTTTTGAAGAGGCTATTCCTCAGGACAGCAAGTTCAAGGACTTCTCTGTCTAGAAAATGCGACTTTCACTTGTTCACATGGCCTCTCTTGGATTAAATCTACATCTGCCCTCTGATAACAGAGTATCTCTTCACAACTTTTCTGATTACCCACTTAAAAATAAACTCTCTGACTACACTAACAGTGTATTATTTTCCTTCTCTTTCAGGTTTTATTTTTATTTTTTATTTTATTTTATTTTATTTTTGTATATTTCTTTTATTGGAGTTCAATTTGCCAACATATAGTATAACACCCAGTGCTCATCCCATCAAGTGCCCTTCTCAGTGCCCGTCAGGTTTTCTTTTTTTTTTATAAAACATTCATAATGGCCTGATATTATATTTTTATATTATAACATTGTTATATTTTACATTTATTTATTATCTGTCTCCACCTCATTTTCTCCCCATTATCATAACATCCCAGCACTGAAAATGAATGCAGTTTTGCTCAATTCTGTATCTCTAGACCTGAGCAGAATGCCTTACCCATAGTAGACGCTTGGTATTTATTTGTTCAGTGAATGAACACATAACCACCTCTTCATTTCAGACTCAAAGCTAGGATAGTATGCATTTCATCAAGAATCAATAACACACCATAATGACATAGAAGTGAATTCCATACATGTAATGCATATTGAACCCCTACCTTGAAAGCAACTTCGTAAGGTCATATAAATATTAAGGGAATATGGCTATGGAATCCTGTCACAAAACTAACATTGTGTTTCCATGTTGAAGGCCTTCCTGTGTGGTCACCAGCTTCTATGTTATCAGCCTGCAGGAGTCTACACCTTTTTCCTTTGAGTCACTTCCTATAAGCTGCATACTTGATTACGGTAATTAAAGAAAATGTCTTCCTATGTGAAGTAAGGTGAGAAAGAACAATCAAAAACAGTAAAATGGTGAGAACATTTCTTCAAGCAAAAGCAATTTCCCCTTTGAAAGAACTCACCTATTATGATCTCTGTGGAGGCATCTATTTCCAGTCTATTACTTCTCCATGATGAACAAATTCATCTCAGAGAACTAAAACACCGGCATAAGTCATAACCACAGTTTTTCATTTTTGACAGTCAAAATGCATAAGATATAATGTCACCAAATAAATTCAAAATAGTAACTTCCAGGGAGCTAGTCAGGTTTTTGGGGAAGAAGGTTGTTCTCCTCCCTATTTATTGCATTATAGTAGCAGGACAAAATACAAATAAATCTCTCAAGTTTCCTCAATCCATTTCTTGGTGGAATTTAGCTTAATAAGCTCTTAAGAACCCCACATCCAGAAATGTATACAATTTCCAAGTGGTTCTATTTTCTCAGAATTATGTTCAATCATTCAACACACATTTTGAGCCTTTTTATGTGCATGGCACTGCATGTTGTGAAATTTTAATTCTAGTGTGACAAGTGATTTTTTGAGCCTACTGCGAACAAAGCACCGTGTCCAGTGCTACTGGAGAAACAAATATGATTGAGTTATGGTCTCCTACTGCAAAAAGTACCCAACATAAGTTGTCTGGACCATCAGAGAATTTGTCATCTAGCTAGGGAGGACAAGTGGTTAATAAAAGTCAGTGAATGCCCCAGATAAAAAGGCTAGAACAATAGGGAAAAGGGAAAGAGATGCACTTAAAGCTATGTTGGTAAGTGGTTTATCTTGGTCATCATTCCAATTATTGATTGGAGGGACAGAAATTCCTCTTATCCTTTGATCCTACTAGGCTCACATCAGTATATATCATAAATCACTCTAGCTTCTATTTCCAGCAGTTTTTCATATCTGACTATATCTTGCTTTGGGCACACAAATCAATGATGCTACTTAACAGTAGACACGTGTGTGGTAAATTCATTTTGTAAAGTTTTGGGAGGCTAGTGGTTCATATGTTCTCTACTTTGTGGCCCATCGATGACAAAAATGCCTATAAACGAGATGCAGTGCAGGACTATGGAGAGAGCAAATCTTTCCACTTACATTGACATTTGGTCTTCTCAAAGGGATTAATTTGAGTACCTCAGAAGATAGTGATATTGAAAAGCATGTCTCTATCCCCATTTCTTTGTGAGAAAAGGGGAAGGGACCATTGGTTACATTTTATGTCTTAGTGAAACACAAGGAGTACAAAATCTGATTTTCTAGTGTCTAATCACCCTTTTAATATGGGGGGAAATCCTAGAATAAGTAGAGCAAGCATGTCACTTATCATCTGACTTAGTCCATTTGAGCTTCTGTCCCAAAAATATCATAGATTGGGTGGTTTAAACAACAAATGCTGATTTCTCACAGTTCTGGAGGCTGGGAAGTCCAAAATCAAGGTGCAAGCACATTTAGTGTCTGGTGGGAACCCACTTCCTGGTTCATAAAGGACTGTCTTCTCATATAGGGGAAGAGAACAAAAGGACTCTCTGAGGTCTTTTGTTTTTAAAAAATAAGGGCACTGATATCATTCATGAGAGCCAGCCTCATGACCTAATCACCTCCCAAAGACCTTTCCCATCACTTCTATCACATTGGTGGTTAAGACTTCACCAATATGAATGGGGGGGGGGGACAAACATTCATTCCATAATATCATCCAAATCTGGATACACTTTAGAATGAGGGGATCACTATTAATCTTTATGTCTGAATAATAGGCTCAAATTATGACTATTCCAGCAACCAGGACTATGGTGACCCAAATGACAGGTAAGAGAGAGAATTCTACTTTAGACAGTGAAGCATCAAATATATCCTGCCTGTCTCTTGGAAGCTAAATTCTGGGAATGTTACTTAGCTCAGCCAATTGGATGCTGTGACCTACATTTGATCCATAAGTGGAAAATAAATGGAAGTACATGTAGAAAGTCAGAAAAATTTCCATGTAATGTGGGGGTTCCAAAGCATAGGCATGAATGTCCAGATGCAGTGCAGTGCAGCAGAGTAGCAGTCAGTGTCCAGGGATGAAGCACTGGTAGCTGTAAAAACAAAGCTCAGCTGTGGTGAATAATGATATCTTAAAGTCCAACTGGGACATCTTAGAGGGGCCTTTCCATCCTTGACTTCTTCCTGAGCCTGATTCTCCAGCTTGAATCCAAAAGCTATTACAGATCCAATGAACTCTCATTTTTCTTCTTAAGTTATCCAGAATTGGTTTGTTCTTTTCTGTTTTAACTAAGAACTCTGACTATATCTAGTACAGTATTATTTTCCAATGATGATTATGATGATATGATGATGATGATGATGATGATTTTATTTGGATGATGATCACTGTTTTAATGTGAGTACCTTAATTACTAACTAGTGATCACATTGACAACATAACAGCATTCCCTTTAAGAAAAAATTCTACATCTTTTGATTGTTAAATACTTTCTAAAAAGAGCCATTAATTTTGTAATCCAAATCTTTTCCCTTTCCAATCTCATGAAAAATCAATAAGGGCATTGATATAAATTCTATGAAAAAAAGAGCCCGAGATATTTTAAGAAGTCACATACTTCCCAGTTGAAAGAAAATATTCCAGGCTTTTGAAGTCCTTGTCAAATTATTTACCTTCATTTTTAGATTTTGCAGCTGAAATACTGAAATACATATTCATTTGGGAGATTACAGATTGTGAATATTAATGGCTCTGTATATCAAGTTATAATGGAGCTTTGTAATTATAGCTAATGGAGTTCATAATTGCTAGAGGCCTAGGGGAGGGGATATATGTAAAGGATGCTAGACATCTAAGGAACATAAATATTTATTGGGATGGAGGTATATAAAGCATTCATGAATTTTTTTCTAATTTAAGAGAACATGAAAGGAGAGCACATGGTCCCTTTCTACAGGCCACAGGTACCTTAATAACAGAGCAAAAGTCACAACCTTATGCCTAGAAGCAATCACCAGAATGCCTCAATTGGACTAGTAAGAATCTGAACTTACTTCTATTAATTTGATTTATGGGTAAATAAATCATCAGAAATCACCCAATATTGCTGCAACAAACATGAAGGAGGCTGAAACCGTTATAAGCAAGGTCTGTTTTTGAGGACAGTGACACTAAAAAGCCCTGGACTTGGCTGTGGATCACCTTAGGATACTCCTGCTTATACAGATGACAACTTAGGATCCATCTCACCTCTTGGCTTCTGTCTTGTGAATAGCTACTGAAGATGGGGGACCAAGAGCTGCCAAGCCACAGTCCCAGATGAATTGCTGAACATTCCTGCCATCGCATATCATATCCAGCTCAGGGGAGAAAGCCTGAGTCATGAGACAAGATTGCTCTGAGACCAAGGGTAGAAGACAAGGAAGTAATAAGCATTTGAAACCACTTGCTCCTTCCCAACCCATTATAGCTACATAAATAGGACTTTTCTTCTTTTCTTTTCTTTTTTCTTTTCTTTTCTTTTCTTTTCTTTTCTTTTCTTTTCTTTCTTTTTTTTCTTTTCTTTTCTTCTTTTTTTCTTTTCTTTTCTTTTCTTTCTTTTCTTCTTTCTTTCTTTCTTTTTTTTCTTTCTTCTTTTTTTTAGACTGGTGTTAAGAATTCTGAGTTTGTCCCATGAGGGGAGTTAAAAAATGGAAGAAGTCATTACCTCACCTACTTATTCCTCTAGTTAATCTAAACTCCATTTGAAACAACATGGATGCCTGGGTGGCTCAGCGTTGAGCACCTGCCTTTGGCTCAGAGTGTGATACTGGGGTCCGGGATTGAGTCCTGCATCAAGCTCCCTGCATGGAGCCTGCTTCTCCCTCTGCCTCTTCTCTTCTCTTCTCTTCTCTTCTCTTCTCTTCTCTTCTCTTCTTTTCTCTTCTCTTCTCTTCTCTTTTCTCTTCTTTTCTCTCTCTCTCTCTCATGAATAAATAAATAAAATATTTTTTTTAAAAAATTGAAACAAGTTGGTAATTACCACGTGATCACATACCTTTCTAGACATAATTAAGAGTCACAAAATTTAAGTAGTTTAACCTTTTCCTGTCTTTCCAATGAGTAAGGGACAATGTGGTATGGTAGGAAGAATACTCGTTTAGACTAGAGAGACCAGTATTCCTGTCCTTGCTCTGCCCCATACTAGCCAGGTGGGTTGGACCCTCTTCTCTTCTCTTTACACTGGTGCCCACATTTATAAAATTGTTTATTTTTCTCCAAATGACTCCTAAAGCTGTGTTTTCCTTTGTTTTACTTATTGAAGTTATCAAAGATTCTTCCTATACGTATATTTTTATTGGCAAACTGCCACTAGACTCTGACCCCCTTGAAGTCAGAAATTATGTGTATTTTCTTCCTCCAAGATATTCAGAAACTCCTGCCAAGTATGTAAGAGGTACTCAAATTTTGTTAAAGAAATGGATGGATTAAAGAACAAAACATATATATGTTGGCAAATTGAACTTCAATAAAAACAAAAACAAAAAGCAAGGAAAAAAAGAATGAAAAATATATTCTAAATAGAAATATATATTTTATCTTTAAAAGATGCTTTACTTCTTCCAGAAGCTCACTCTGATACATGGATTAGACTTCAAATAGTTTATTTGGAATGCAATGCCAGGAATATAGAAAGTGCCAAAGTGAGATGCAAGGGGGAACTAATGGAGTGTTATCAAGACAGTTACCGCTGTGGGTTTTGGAGCTTGATCCAACTGGGAAAGTATAGAAAACAGGAGGAAGCATGTACTTAGACCAAGCTATCTGAAGAGCAAGGAATATTTGTAAACTAATGCCTACCAGTCATTGATCAAGGGATAAATAGCCTGAGGGACCAAAGAAAGCCCCTTTAGCTAAAGAGACAAAAGTGCTGGCAGGTAGAACATAGACCAGCATGCACTGATATAGTACAGGCCAAGTGGTTTATATCAACAGGGTCTCTACCACAGTCTCAAAACTTTATCTCTCTTATGCCTTCCCATAGAGCCCTGTTATAGCAGTTATTTCCCTATAATACAATTGCCCATTGACTTAGCTTTATTCTTCACTGGCCCATCATCTTTTCTAAGGCAAAGAATATGGCTTCTTTAAAACTGTGTCCTCAATCCCTAGCATAGCATAGGTCAACTCTATTTGGAGAACCAATAACAAATCTATAATAAGGGCATACTACCACCACCTGTATAAGGTTGTCCAGAAGCAACTTAGATAATGTAGATGGAAGTGTAGTGAGGGGTTTAAAGTGTTATCCATGTCTGAGAAGATAAGAATTATGTGGAGAACATTGAATATCATCCCCAAGGTAACTGTGCAAGATAAGAGACATTCATCCTTCCACACCAACACATCTTATTTATCTGGCAGTAGGCCAATATGTCTTCAAGATGTCAGCATGCTTGAGAAAGATGGATTACAGCAGTGAAGACTCAAGGGAGAGCTTCTGCCTTATGGTGTCTTCCTGATTGAGAAATATTTAAAAAGCTGGAACCTGTGCAACTGTAACTCTGGAACACATCAGATGGTGAGCTGGGACAGAGATGAACTGGGGAACACTTTCCCTAAACACTGAACACTTCCCCTAAACACCAATTCCTTCCATTTTAAAATGGTAAGAATAAAGTCAAGTAAAACACGATTCCCAGGAATTAGGGGCTCTGATGCTGTTTGGATCCTTCAGAAGCTTATTTATGAAATCAGAGGCCAAAGAACCAGGCCAGTGTTTTTCTCAGCGATATGAAGAGAATTGTTCCCCAGTTTTTGGTGTTTTTCTTTTTCTTTTGTTGACCACCAAGAATTGAATCCTTTCCATTTCCCACACCAGAATTGAGAAACCTCTCAATTTCTCAGGCCACTCCAAACAAGCTAGAAGCTGATTGCAAATGGTCGGGAGCTAAGAACACTCTGACAGACAATAAGATTTATAAGTAATAGTCTGCTTTTCTAAGAGAGAATGGGTTTTGGGAAATTAGAAATGGAATTTTACATAGTTTGTGGAGAATCCATAACGACTGGCCCCCTTAGATCATGAACCAAGATCAGTTGATTCTTAGTACCCTGGAGAAATACTCAGCCACGACTGACACCCTTCTCTTGAAAATACCTGAGCTTTCTGTGGCACAGATCCAGAACCACTTCATTCTTCCCTGACATGAAGCATTAATCAAGGCCATCCATCTTGGTCCAACCAGCTAATTTCACTATCTGGTAATTTCAGAGAGGAGCTAAATCCTCAGTCCTTCCTTTTGTTACTGGGATACCCTTATGTTTTTCTCATGCAAGTTTTCCACATAGCCCTACCCAACCCACAGGGTTTCATTACACCCATGGTTATGAAAAGGTCATGTCCTCAGACAGCTCAGATCCCAGTTTAATCAAACTTCAATTGTTTCTCCTCATTAAGAATAGTAGATTGATACCTGTATGAATCTTTGGCACCTTTCTAGGGAATCTCTCAGATCAACAGGTATCATTCCCAATGGCAGAAACCTGTATAAATTCCAAACATGATGGTTACCTGAGATCAATGTTCCAATCTTCACTGGGTATATCACCATATATGCTATCCTTTTTTTATCTTCACAAAAATATACATAGAAATCATTGCCAACATCAGATAATGAGGAATTCTGGGATGAGAGGACTGGGGGCAGATAGTTCAGCTTTAGAAAGTCATATAATTGTCCAAGATTATACAGCCTGTTAGTGGAGAAGCTAGAATTCAGAAAGAGGTAAGGCCACAGTCTTTCTCCTAGAACATAGCACTCAATGTTTTTTCTTCCATAGAATCTTAAATATAAGGAAGGTTTTAATCTCTCTAAGAGAACTTAGATGCATATAACCTTGCTCAGAATGAGGGGATGAATCAGAGAACTCTTAACCATTCTCTTCCTACCATGATTTCATTACTCAGTAGGGTGGGCAGTCATCTGCTGATTAAAAAACGGGAAGTTCTAGAATAACCTTGTGCTCTGGGTGTCTGCATACAAGTCATTCAATCTCATTTATAAATGTACAGGTTTTAGCAGTACTTGCAATTGTTTTCTTATGGAAAATGCCACATAATGAAGCTCTGCCTTGATAAAGGGGAATCCACTGAAAGTAAGAACCATTTAAAGCAATGTGACATTAACAGAATTAGAAACAGACCTATTGGTATAAAAACTTTATTTTAAAGAATCACAGGATATAAATGAAGCAAACTCTATTTTTGTATCAATGGTGGCGCACAGTATGAGAACAATTCTCATTCTGCTTCCAATCATGTGTCTGTCCTGCAAAAGGAGAGATTGTTTGGTTTGACTTGGTTTAGTTTTAGAATTCATAGAGTTTTGTTTTGTTTTTTTGAGACAGGAGCTATATCCTTATCTCTCCTTCTATGCTATTGTTCTTATTTTCTCTAGCTCCAGGAAGATAATGCATACATTATAGAAAAGACAACTGGGGAGCACCTGGGGTGGGGGCTCAGTCAGTTAAGTACCTGCCTTCAGCTCAGCTCAAGATCCCAGGGTCCTGGGATCAAGCCCAACACCAATGTGCTCCCTGCTCCATGGGGAGCCTGCTTCTCCCTTTGCCTGCTACTCTCCCTGCTTGTACTCTCTCTCCGTCGAATAAATAAAATCCATTTTAAAAAGAAAAGAAAGAAAAAAGAAAGAAAGAAAAGAAAGAAAGAAAGAAAGAAAGAAAGAAAAAAGAAAGAAAGAAAGAAAGAAAGAAAGAAAGAAAGAAAGAAAGAAAGAAAGAAAGAAAGAAAGAAAGAAAGAAAGAAAAAGTAACTAGAACCAACAATACTCCCAAGGTAAATAATGATATCTCCTTTAGATCAGGGCAACTGCACAAGACTAAAGATTGGAATTAGCTAGCACAGTAGGCAAAAGCAGCCCCAAATTCATGTTTATCTTATTTCACAACTCTTATTTGAGGTTCATTTTTGTAGTGAGTAGAAAAAAAACTTGCTCTGTTGAACACATAGCTTCTCCCTGATAGATTTCTTATCACAGCAGTTAAGGATACCACAAGAGAGAAATCGCATGGTCAGAAATCATCATACAATGACTCTTCCATCATACAATGACTGTGACAGGGCATGAGAGGCCTGGGCAGCTGCCCTGGACAGTTGGGCTGCTTTGTAATTCCAACTCCTTTGTAATTCTATGTGTAACATTTGAGTGTCCCTTCCCCCTTCCCCCTAACATTCTAAGATCTTAGACTTTGAGCTACATTATGGAATCAGATTGGCTACAGATGAGGGCATACCCTCCTGAGGTACAGCCAAGGTTGCAGATAATCAGGGAGATTCCCAGTTTTAATTTTTTTTTAAAGATTTGTTTTTATTTATTCTAGAGAGAGCAAGAGAGCATGAATGGGGGTGGAGGGGCAGAGGGAGAGAAAGAGAGGGAGAGAATCCTCAAACAGACTACCCATTGAGCTTGGGAGCCTGGCATGGGGCTTGATCCCAGGACCCCCAAATTATGACCCAGGCCTGAATCGAGAGATGGTGGCTCAACTGAATGAGTCACCCAGACACCCCTAAATTTCTGTCTGATGTGAAGTCAAGTTTCTTTATAAATGTATAAGCTATACTTTATCAGACATAAAATAGAAAAAAGAGACTGTGTCTCACATAATAGAAGGTCATTAAGACAAGAAAGAGTGCCTCAAACATTTTCTGTAGCTATATCTCTGTCTGCTTACAAACTGAAAATATGACTGAAAGACACAACTCTTAAAAGGGCACGTTAAAGGCTAAGTGTTGGCTAAAGGCAATGAAACAACAGACACGGCTAGAGATCCCTGAGTGTTTTTAAATCTGTTCAATTTGGGGTCAAGTAGATGCTGAGGACCCAGCTTTCAGAAAAGTGATTCTTTCTGCCAAGAAATACATTTCTTGTCTGGCTTGCTACTATCTTCCTCAAGAACTTTATGGCAGGCTGATTATATTCTGATTCCAAAATGTTTAAGTTTTTAGTTCAGCATGTAAATTTCTGCTACTCTCTCAGGTGATGAAAGCAATATGCCACTTCTATCAGGTAAATTCACCACCCTGGTGGTTATACTTTTTATAGCATATTACACCAAGGGCTTATCCTTCCAAAAAATTAAGATTAAAAATAAAAGGAAACTTCAACCTGACCCATACTTATCTATTGTTTCAAGACATGCACCAAGTCAGACAGTAATAAAATGGATTGATCCAGATTTTTCCCTGAATCTTCCCATTGAACAATTTTTACAAAGCATCAGAAGTCAGCCAGCTCCAGTTCTTTAACCTACATGGGAGGCAGCAGTATCACGAGATAAACCTCCTTGCTCAAGGCCAAAGAGATAATCTACACGGTGGATGCCCTACCTTTTATTACACAGTTCCCATCAAAAGTCAAACACAACATGAGATAAGACTCAATGGGAAGAATGAATACTCATGCATTTATATTGCTCAGGCATATCATTTTTCTCATTTTGGCTGTTTAGTAGAATTTGTCCACATAAAACCAGCTACAGTTAGCTTCATCCTAGTCCTTCAGTTCCCTAATTCACGGGGAGGAAAGTGAAATAATGGTTTCTCAGCTCCATATTGGAAGTAGATGTCGAGTAAATAAAAACAAATTTTGCGAAATATAATCAAGTTGATATCGAGCCCTCTGGCATGAATACTTACAGGTAGCTCCCTGAACTCCATTTTAAGAATCCCAGAGTGGAGTTTGAGACTGGAGAGAAGTGTTTTATGAGAAAACATTGTTCTAGAAGGTGTCACTAAGAAGACAAATCATCAGAAAGCCGTGCCAGAAAAATCAGATTGAAGAAATGGAGGGGCAAGTACATTTGCAGAACAGGGCATTTATCATTTACAGTAACCAGGGGATCAGCACACAGCAGTTTCAAACCAGCCCATGGCTAATTTTTCTAGGCCAATCATAATTAAAGTGTAAAAGCCTCGATAATAAAACTTGATGGACAAAACTGATGTGAGGAAATTAATCCAAAGCTTTATTGAAGTCAAAATAGATCACATTTATCTTCTATCCTTCAGCAACTGGGTCTGTCAGTCAGTCACAGAAGATTAGCATCATGCAGTTACTGAAATTTAGGACTGGTGGAAATTGGAGATTAGGCTGGGTGCTTTGAACTTATTCAGTGCAAAGAGACAAGGAAAATGCCGTATCTGTCAATGGAGCTGCTGTTGAGCAGGGCTTGGGAATTACTGCGACTAAGTTAGGAAACAAGGCAACTTTATAAAAGAGAATTAATTATGCCGTGATTCATAGTCACTGGCTGTGCTATAAATACTTTTATGGAAGTGTTTTTCTTTTCCTTTTTCCTTCCCCTTTTTCCAAAAAGGCTGCGTGGATGAGCACTGCTTCCAGGACTCACATAATCACACCTAAAACCATAGAAGGTCACAGCCGGAGGAATCCTTAGAGCTTGCTGAAGGTCCTTCACCACATCTTACAGGTGAGGCAACCTGAACCCCTGAGAGATTAAGAAGCTTTCTGGAGGTCCCAAAGGTACGGCCTGGCAGGCTCAGCCCTGGGCCCCTGGTCTCCTCCATCCCGGAACAGAACGCATTCCACCACAACTTGTCATCTTCCAGCGCCAGCAAGGGAAGTGCCCTGGACAGGACACTGTTTCCTACAATTAGACCTCAGCCCCAGGCTGTATGTAGCCAGAGGACCTGAAGAATTTCTCTCCTCAGACCTCACTGGGATTTCTGATCATTACTTTAACGAGAAGGTATTTTTAGTTCTTAGCCTCCCAGGAGCATTCTTCTGCTCATGTCCAGAGCTTCTGGGTTCAAGCTTAGAAGCCAGAATACTTTTTTTTTAATTAAAAAAAAATTCAATTCAATAATCCTTTAGCAAATGCCTTTAATGCATAAGGTATTAAACGAAGTGCTTTGTGGATAGAGACATGGATAAAATGGGTCTCTATTTCCAAGTAACTTACAAGCTATGGCAGAATGAGGAGCCATGGGCTTCACCAAGGAAGGTGGTGATAGGGATATGTTAGAAACAGCAAGAGGGCCACCTGGGTGGCTCTGTCGGTTAAGCATCCTACTGTTGGTTTCCGCCCAAGTCAGGGTTGGGAGATGGAGTCAGGCTCCGAGCTCAGCATGGAGTCTGCTTGTCTCTCTCCCTCTCTTTCCTCTCCTTCTCCTCTTTCTTTCTCTCTCTCACACACACACACAAATAAAATAATAAAATAAAATAAAATAAAATAAAATATAAAATAATAAAATAAAATAAAATAAAATCAATAAAAATAAAAAAAGCACTAACATCAGACCTCACAAGAGACTTGATAGGTTCCAGGTGTTGCTTACTAGTAAGTCCTACTTACTAGCTATGAGACCATGAAAAAGTTACTTAAATGTATTGTGTCTCAATGTTTTCCTCTGTAAAATGGGGTAACTAGTCCCTACCCCCTAGGGTTGTCATGAGGATTAAATGAAATAATGCATGGAGAGCACTTGCCCATGATACGTGGTAAAATGAAATGATGAGGTATTATTGCTATTATCATTGGCATGCAACCAGAATGAAAAGTTTTTCATCCATAAGTCAACGTGGTGCCCTGTCCTGAAGGGTTACCCATTTTTTTGTTGATTTGAGTCCAGGACTAGAAAGGATGCTATCAATTGTCACCATCAAAAGTTGCCCAAGGGGACTGATAACTAAATATAATGTGGTGTCCCAATGGGATCTTGGAACAGAAAAAGGACATTTAAGGAGAAAGTAAAGACATATGAAGAAAGTATACATCTTAGTTAATAAAAAAAAGTATCAGCATTGTTTCATTAATTGTGACAAATATGCAATGCTAATGGAAGATGTTAATAATTGGAATGACTGGGTGTGTGGTATACAGGAACCATCTGTCTTATATTCATAATTTTTCTGTAAATCTAAAATTATTCTAAAATTAGAAGTTTATTTTTTAAAAAAAGATGTAACATTTGAAAGAAAAAAAATTGTTCCTGGACAGACTTATATTATCTTCATTAATTTGCTGGCCTGGTGTACGCTTACCAAAGGAAACATTCTAAAGTACTCTTTAAACCGTTTTCTTTCTTTCTTTTTTTTTTTTTTTTTTAAATGAGTAGCATTTTAACATGAAGAAAAACATATAAAAAATATTTTTAAACATACCTCATTGTAGCAAACTATCTGAGTACTCCCTTTATACTTTTTTCAGAAGATTCTTTTATTTAACTGCTCTTAATTACATCCAGTTGCGTTGGCCCTATCAAGTTGCTTTTAATAGCACTTCTAGTAAACAGAGCTGCAGAGAAAAAATCTTGGTCGGTGCAGGTCACTAGGATGGGGGGTGTAGGTCATAGGTATGTGCCACCGTTTGTGTTCATGGGCCATAGACATTCATGGAGGTCAGTGATCAGGGGTCGTGGGGGTAGAGAGAAAGGGAAAACAGGAAACAGATCTCAACTCTATTAGATCAGTGATTCTCAACTGGGGGCAACAGCCCATCCCCTGGAGATATTCGGCTATGTCTGAAGATATTTTCTGTTGTCGCAACTTGGGGAGAAGTGGGGGACAGTGGATGGGGATTGGCACTGGAATTGTGTGGATAGAAGCTAGAGATACTCCTTTAGTGCACAGACTAGCCTCTCTCCCAACAAAGAATTCGTATCTCACCCCAAATGGGAACAGTGCCAAGCTTTAAAAGCTCCCCGTGAGATAGAAAACGGAAAAGAAGGCATCTGCCTCCATTTCGTAACCCCCAAAAAACTAACAATTATTTGAGTTTATAACCACTTTCTTTTTATAACCACTTTTTATATTCTTTTGAGTTCTATTAGAGGACAGCTACTAATGCTCCACTATTACTAACCCATTGTTAGGGAACAAGCTTGTAGAAGATTCCCCTTGGGCTGGACCTTATATTCTCTTGGCCCATCTTTTGCCAAGACTCTGCTACGGCAACCAGCTGCTAGCTGCCAGCAGTGTAATCTGACAGCCTCTTGCTTCAGCTGCAATGGGATCTCTCTCTTTCTGCCCTGGGGCCTCTCTGACACCCACACAGTGGAATGATTACAGGAACCTTCCGGGCACTCAAACATGTGCATCCTGGAAGCTCTAAGGAATTACTATCTCGTGGGTCAACACTTGAACCCAGGAGGATGGAAGATAGTAAATAAAAGTCTTCTTCCTTCTTTCAGATGGATAATTGGAAAACACATGAAACCCAGTTCTTCAGAGGAACCCTGTGGGGATAGGCAATCAAACTCTCAGCTCAGGGGAGACCAGCTTGACAGCTCCTATTAATTGGCTTTCCCGCCATTCTTGTCATATGCTCTCCAATCCTCCAACCCTCCTGTTTGAGATTTCTTCCCAAAATAATCTACTGACACACAGCCCTGGCCTCCAGCTTTTCTTTCTCGGGGAAGCTACATTAACAACTTGCTCTTTAAGATTTTTGTCAGCTTTTCCTCTTGAGTAGCAGATGTGAATTATTCTGGTTTCCCCAGAGTCTCTCAGCTCTAATTTCAAGTAATCATTATAATAATAAATATTAACAATAACAAAAGTAGTGATTTGATGGTAGTCTTCCTTACAGAAAAGGGAATTTTTTTTTTTTTTTTTTCTGTTCAGAGAGACTTTTAGGAACACCCTATAGAAAGCCAGGATTTGATCCCAGTCTGCCTGAGCACCACACACAATGGGCAAAAGTTTTCCTAGAAGTCGTACAATGTCCAGGTACAATGTTTGAGAACAAAACAATTTATTCTCCAAAACCACCTTATTATGGTTTCCTAACCCACTGAGCTTGTCATTGATGCAATACAATGTTTAATAGAGCAAGCTATTTAAGATCATGTTGAAATTGCAAGTCTGACTCACTCACATATTATTAACTATTGATTCTGAGTAGATGGTCTACAATAGCTGTAGGGCACCAAAGTGGGTCTAAGCAAGAAGAGGACAATATAGGGAATCGTGTGCATGTCTCGTGTGTGTGTGTGTGTGTGTGTATGAGAGACAGAAAAAAAAATGAAGGAAGGAGAGAGGAAAAGAGAGATGGAGATTTTGAACCTCAGACCCTAAAGCCAAAAACCAAATTACACTTAGTTTTTGTAGCTCATTGTTTTATATTTTCAAAACTGCCACACTCCATTTGTGTGAACACTCGAGAGCTCCCTCCAACTGCTGATTCCAGGCCAGCTTCCCAGGGACCATTTCTGTACAGGAAAGGAAATAGCTTTGCCTTTACAAAATCATGAGATGTTGATGATGCCCTCACTTTATCTCCTTTCATATTCTGATGGTGGATGAGGCTGGTTGTCTGCAAATAATGATGCTGTTGGAGTTTTGTTTGCCTTTTTTTTTTTCCTTCTGAAATAACCATAGTTTAAGGCTGCCAAGGCACTAGTCTTTGAATCATAAAAGTTGAGTTTAAATTATCTTGACTGCTTACTGTAGGCATAAATCATTATCATAGTGTACATAGTTGTTGTTGTGATAGTCATGGCAGTACTAATTACGTTTAGTGACGGTATATTATGTGTCAGGCATTCTATTAAATGCATTAAATGTTACATGCATTACCTCATTTAAATTCCTTCAGTAACATTATGTGGTAAATATTATTATTATCACTATTTATTAGGTGAAACCAAGGGTAAATATGTTACTTCATCCAAAGTTGCATAGCCAACATGTGGGAGATGCAGGACCCCAATTTGTCTCCGTGGCCCTAGCCATTTCTTATCCTATTGCCCTACAAAAAAGTGAGCTCCAGTTTTCTTTCCCATGCAATGGAGCTGGTTTTACCTTCCCCATGTAGGTGTGGTTTGGTAGGATTTTTTTTTTTTTTTTTTTGGAGAAGGATGAGAAGAGGAATAATACCAGACACTGGACTGGAAACTCAACCTTGAAATCTGCAAGCTAGTCCAGCATTTTGGAAAATGTTTTTGGAACAGATAAAAATGCCATTGTAAGACATACATGAAGCATAGCAGATTATGCTCAAATTAATACCTTTCCACCACAGCAGAGAAAAATTAACTACCCAGCATGGTTGAAAGTCCCTGTGTGTTCTCTCTCCTATGTTCCCATCTCATCAACTGTGACTGTGCTTCTTGCTTCTTACTTCATTATAGGCTTACTGGTCTTTCTGATTTTTCTGAATATCTCAATCTCAGCCACAGCTTGAGAGCTTTACATTCAGAATTGTTGGACTCTTTCCCAATGAAAGGATTCAGGATATTTTTAGTAAAGTCAGATTGGTTGAAAATATTGAGGTGCACTCTCTGGGGTAACTTGAGCAGAGCCTATGTGTGTGCCCTGGGGGAACCATACATGAGCATGGGGATGCTCCTCACATTGTGGGAGGCAGCCTGGGGTGTGAAGAGAAGAGGAAATGGACCTATGGTTGGCCCTCCCCAGATGGCCACATGCCAATGAATTCCTCCCCACATGGCCGCATGCCAATGAACTCCAAGAATTTGAAATTCAAGAAAGGGCCCCTCTAGGTTGTTGGGAAGGATTATTTGTCATGGTGGGAGGGTAGAAAAAATATTATATTAACAGTTTGTTAGCTCAATTTATAATTTTTAGGTATTTAAATAGGGGGCAAATGGACTGCCATTTGTACTGTTGTCCTGGAACACAAAAAATGTTAGCAGAGAGTCTGCTCCTATTTACTTGTTGTAATGCCTCTTCTCAACCTTCACAAAGTGGCTCCTTTTTATTCTTCAGATAGCTGATAACTGTTGTCTTTGGAAAGACCATTTCTGAGTCCCCTGCCTTACATAGCTCTTCCAGTACAAGCCAGCCACTCTCTATTTATCTCCTCTCTATTAGCCATAGCACTCACATGATTTGCTCTTCTTTATGACACCTCCTTGCCAACATGTATGCTCCGTGGAACCAAAAGTGCTGCCTTCACTTCTTCACTGTTGCATTCCTAGTGCCTAGAAACACAAAATAAGTATCCCTTAATAGTTGTTTGATGACACAATAACAGACTGTATAATGTAATGGATAAATTGACAAATGAAACATATTGATTTCTATGCAGTTTTAATTTAATTAATCAATTAATTAATTTTAGAGAGAGAGTGAGAGAGTGAGTGCGTATGAGCAGGGGAGGTATAGAGGCAGAGGGAGAGAATCTCAAGCAGACTCTCGCTGAGAGTGGAGTCCAACATGGGGTTCAATCTCATGACCCTGAGATCACCACATGAACCAAAGCCAAGAGTTGGGATGCTTAGTGGACTGAGCCACCCAGGCACCCTTATGTGCTTTTATCTTAAATAATAATGATAAATGGTTATGTTGTGTCTATGCTTTTCTACTGTCAGTGCACAATCCTCTCCCATTTCTTTTGGAGCCAGCTAATTATAAACCTAACACAACTAAACAGTTATTGTGAGAAAGAATAAGAGAGAGAGGCAGAAAATCCAGGAACAATTAGTTTGTTGTATGTTAAACAAAATTGGCATCCTGTTTTACCCACTCCTCTTCTAGCCCCTTCTGAATCCATGGCAGAGAAACTGTGGCAAAGAAGTCAAACTTGGCTCCATTAGAAGACATTATGGTCAAGGTGCAGAGTTTCTTACGTTAATAATCTAAAATTCATTTTCTGAGAAAATATGCACATTGTTTAAGGTCTCAAAATAGTTTGGGTATTGTGATCACTCCATCATTATTGAATGTCATTTTTAAATGCCTAAAGTTATTCTTATAATATTTAATATCAATATTCCTATGTATTATATTTAGGTAAATACAGATATTTTGAAAGGAGAGGGATTTGGGATTTGGGATATGTTTGATAATGTTTTTTATCTTCATTGATATAAAAATCTTCCATTTCAAATCTTTGTAAAAGGATACACATGGAGTAAATGACCATATTAATTTATTCTTTAGTCAAAATTAAAATAGTACATAACTGCAAAATCTTCAATTCTTATAAAGCAGAGCTCTGAATACATACTATCTTTTGTGGAAAGGAAATTCACTAAGATTTGGTAAAGATTGCTTCACACTCAGTAAATTAAATCTATTGTCTTAAATACACCAGCTTACACATGCTCCCTCCTTCTCCTCCTACCCATTCCCCTCCCCTTTCTTCTACTTTTGAACTGCTGACCTGAGTTAGTAGCCAAACATAATAATACAGTGTTTGATCCTCTGTAAACCCATAAAATTATAAACCAGCAACCACCAGGATGTTGGCAGAATTTCTGTGGACAGCAACCAGCTTGGTACTTTTTTCTTTTTGAAATGAAGCAGTACATTGTGCTTGTTGATACATTAGTGAGAAAGTTAATGTCTTCCATCATCTCCTGGCCCCTAACTAACTCCTGTAGCCACTTGAGATGGGGAGAGAGAATCATCTATTTAAAATATTAAAGCCTTCTCCCTTTTAACTTTTATTATTTGAAATTGCTTCCTTTCATTCATTTTTAAATTCACTCTGCCTATTTGTATTAAGCACCAAAGGGTTTTTATAGCACTGTGCTAAGTACTACAAAGAATAAACATATAAGTAAAACACATCTTCTATATGCCTTCAAGAATAAAAAAATGTCTAATAAAAGCTGATAGAAATTTTAAATTATAATGGGGATTAGGAACTCTCTTCTCACTACAACAGAAATATTTGATTCATTGTATAGGTGAATCATAACAAAAGAAAGGAAAATCCCCAAGTTCCAGAAATAAAGAGAAAACTTAAGCTAGAGACATAAGCATATAAGTAGATGACCTAGGAAGCTCAAGAACCACCAGAAGAGCTAGACCATAGCAACTAGGGACTGACATTTTCATTTATATACAGGAACAAGAGAGGCTGCATTGAGCTTGGGTTAGATTGAGATTCAAAACTAAAATCCTTACGTCAGGTGGAGACTGGTCTAGTGTTGATTCTTCTATAAAAGGTGTGCTAGGTAAGTCCATTCACTGGCCTGTGTATATGGCAATAAGAATGTACATCTCTTCCTGTGTTCCTCTTAATGGCAGGAGACAATAGTCTTCTGTCGGAATTCAAATACCTCAGGCTAATATTACATATTGACATGGAGTAAAATGTATGTTACCTACATGGTGCTTATCTCCCCAAGATGAGAAATCAATGTAAAAGCAGGTCACTGGCCCTTGAAACTCTGGAAACAAATTGTAGAGCAAACTAAAAGCAGACAGTTTCATTGAGAAAGAAAACCAACCTCTGTTGAAGATGTCCCCACAATCATGAATAGTACACTGCACAATTTATCTGGTGGGGTCAGCAGACAAGATTATTGAAGACCTGAAATGACAGAATAGTGTAAAAAGACAATAACATACATACATGTCAAATAATTAAGGATAGAAAATGAAGAATGGAAATGTGAGAAAAAATAGGCAGAATTAGGAAGGGAGAGGAAGTGCACAACTAAGGTATGTAATCAAAAAAGAAAAATCTCATTGGATAAAATTGAACTGTGGTTGAGAGGAGAAAAATCTCATTGGATAAAATTGAACTGTGGTTGAGAGGAGAATTAGTCATCTGGATTTATCCTAAATGCAGCACAAAAAGAAAGAGAAATCAGAATATAATACATCAGAATAAAAGGCAAGAGAGAAAATAGGGATAGAATAAGAAAGTATAAAAATGTCTAGTAGGAGTTACAAAAGAAGAAAATAGAATAGAAAATAAAAGACATATTTAAAATGAGTAGCTTGAAACATTTCCAAAATTTCTGAGAGATTGAATCCTTCCATTTTAAAAGCATAGTCGGGCATGTGGTTCTCAAAAGATACTCAGGGAGCCCTGAGTCCAGTAGTGGAATGGACTACTATTCCTGCTGATGGCAATTACAAATTGAGCAAAATATAGAAGCAACTTTTTTTTAAAGATTTTATTTATTTATTCATGAGAGACAGAGAGAGAGAGAGAGAGAGGCAGAGACACAGGCAGAGGGAGAAGCAGGCTCCATGCGGAGCCCGACATGGGACTCAATCCTGGGACTCCAGGATCATGCCCTGAGCCGAAGGCGGCACTACACCGCTGAGCCATCCCAGCTGCCCCTATAGAAGCAATTTTAAAGGCACTGCAGGGTAATGGAAAAGAGCAGACAGGCAGAGGGACTGGGTCTTTGAAAGAAGGAAACTTCATGGGGTGAGACCCCCATTGACAGAGCACCTTTCCCCAAGGGCATCCTTCTCATTGTATGAGTCCAAGAAAACTAGGACTCATTACACTGTATGCAAGAATTAATTTGAGGTAAAGTACAGACATAAATATAAAAACTACAACTAACACAGCTCTAGAAAGAGGCATAGGAGATTATCTTCTCTACCTTAGGATCACAACACAAGATGCAAAAACATTCACCATGAAAGAAGAAATCGTTGATTTCTTCCAAAAGTAAAAATGTTCTCTTCAGACAACACCAGAAAAAAAAATGAAAAGGCAAGCCACAGTACAAGGGAAAACATTTATGATTCATTTATCTGAAAGAAAGCACTGTGTAAAAAATGCAGAATAGATAAAGAACTATTTGCATGCACACAGATTTTCTATTCTATTTTATATTAGTGTTGGTGGTCTGTGTCCTTCAAGGAATTTATCCATTTCATCTAAGTTGTCAGATTTATTGGCATTAAGCTGTTCATGATATTCCATGATTATTCCTTATGATTTCCCTTTGCACAATATTTTCAAGTGCACATGAAGCTTTTACCAGATAAACTGTATATTGGACCCACATGAACCAAAAAATTATATGCAGGATCAGAAAAATTAGTTTTAATAACTTTCAAAGGTTTGAAATCATACGTTGCATGTTCTGTGACCACAATTAAACCAAATTGAAAGGCATAATGATAAAATATGTAGAAATTGAGACAAATCAAAATAAAAATGTTTTTAATTAATCAATAATCTTCTAAGTAGCCCATAGATCCAATAAAAAAATAAGAAAGGAAATCAGAAACTATCTTCAACTGATCATTAAAAAAACCATAATACCTCAAAAATAAACAGATGCAGCTAAAGAACTTCTTTATGCATGTCGTTAAGTGCTTCAAATCAACACATTAAAACTAATGTGTAAGCATTAAAATGTTTTAAATCAATCATGTATCTTCCAGCTTAAGAATCTAGAAAAATAAGAAGAAATACAACATTAGGTAAGCAGAAGAAAGGACATAATTAATATAAGAAGAAAGATCAATGAAATAGAAAAAAAAGAAAAAATGAAAGTAGACAAATCCAAATGTTGGTTCTTTGAAAAAGTAATAAAATTAATAAACCTCTACTAACCATACAACTATTAAAAAATTGTGCTCCTAACCAGAATATTTCCATAAAGAAATCTCCAGGTTCAAATCATTTTATTTATCAATTCTCTGAATAGAGAATTATTCTATGTTCATACATGAGAAGATTCAAAATTATTAAAATATCAATTTTCCACTCAGTTGATTCACAGATTTCAAGGCTATCCGAATATTAACCTCCGTGGATTTATCTGAGGAATTGAAAAACTAATTCTAAAATTCATATGGGGGGATCCCTGGGTGGTGCAGCGGTTTAGCGCCTGCCTTTGGCCCAGGGCGCGATGCTGGAGACCCGGGATCGAATCCCACGTCGGGCTCCCGGTGCATGGAGCCTGCTTCTCCCTCTGCCTGTGTCTCTGCCTCTCTCTCTCTCTCTCGCTGTGACTAACATAAATTAAAAAAAAAAAGAAAGAAAAAAAATTCATATGGGCATGAAAAAAACTTAGAATAATAAACAAACAATAAAAGGAGGAAAGAAGAGAAAAAAGTAAGTTCAAATATTTAAATTATCTGATTTTATGTCTTCTATAGAGCTACAATAACTCAGATAATGTGTTATTGGCATAAGGACAAATAGATGAACAGAACAGAGAGTCCAGAAATAGATCCATATATATAGTTGATTGATTTTCTGCAAAAAAAGCCCCAGTAATTCTTTGGAGGAAAAAATGTTCTTTCCCATTGATTATGCTGGAACAACCAGCTATCTATGTAAAAACAGGAAGATAGAGAATCCCAAGCCTTCCATCATATCAGATGCAAAAATAGCTCAAAATAGATCACAAATAGTTATATCCTTCACACACACTATCTTTTGTCACATTCGGAGGCTAACCTACTACTCTTCAGCTCTATCTCATGAAACTTCGTGTAAAACTATTCAATTGCCCACCAAATACACTATGCATTTCTTGCCCTGACATGCTGTTCTCTCTATTTAAAAACCTTTCCTTCCCTTCACTATCTTCCAACTTCCTTAGGCAGACCAAGATGACTTTCTGTATTCTCATAATATTTTTGTAAATATTTTAAACTGTGGTACTCATCACACTAGATCTCAATCACTGCTTCGCTGCCTCTTTTCTGATAGAATTTGGGCTCACCACAGGCAAAATCTCAATCTTACTTACACTGACAATCCTGAGTACAGTGCAGGGGACGTAATCCGTACCCAAGACATGTTGCATAAATTAATTATGGAAGAATGAATTAGGAAACAGAAATCCCTTTATTGTCTTTCTAGAGGCATCTCATCTTCATAGTCAAAAATATTTCTTTGCCATTAACTTTGAAGATCAAACTCACTGAGATGCTTTCATGGATAAAGGGCTTTAGAAGTTTAGTTGTCATGGAAAGGAGAAGGTAATTAACATTTATTTTTACCTTCTATGGACAAGCCATTGTACTGGATGACTGATGTACATTAATCTCATTGAATCCTCATAGCCACCGTTTCAAATATTAGTAGTTTCAAAATTAGAATTAGCTTAGGTTTGGCCTTGAGTAACAGAAGATGAGATAGTGACTTGAATCATCACCACCTCAAGATCCTTCAAACTTGATAGAGTATACCAACATTCATATACTACCATTCTCTACGCCTTGGTCCAAGATAATTGTTCCAGCTCCAGAAGGAAGGAAAAGAGAAGAGAGGAATAGAATCCTCTTTCTGGGGGCCACATTAAATGTGTCCACTAGGACACATGAACTGCAGGGAAATCCTAGAAAGGTAGTGTTTTTCTAGATATGTTTGAGCCTGGAGAAAACAACTGGCATACGTACACAGGTTTTTGTTTCTATAGAAGTAGGGAAAAAAAAAACCCATATTTTTGGTGATTAAATTATAGTATCTGTCCTGATAAAGCCAGCATTCAAACACATCTGTCAGACTTCAGAACACATGCTTCAAAGCTGGTGGTCCGTGGTGATCTTCATTACTCTCGTCAATTCCTAGTCATCTCATTTTGTCAAGCCCTTTCTTTTCTTGTCGAGTAGTGGATATTTATTTTAATCTGTATGTTTTAAATCCATCTCACTTAGCACATGAGAATATTTATGAGGTCAGAGATACGGAAAGCCCAAACTGTTTGATGTCTGAAAAACCTTGAGTTAATTTCATAAAACATTTTACATCTTTAAACCATGAGATCTCTCTTTGCTGAATTTTTAAAAATCACAACATTAAAGAATTCGACAGTTTAAAGGCCCTCAAGTGGTCTCCCTTAGGATGAGAGAAACTGGTAATTGGCTAAGAAATCCACACGAAACCTAAGTAATTGGGATTTTCTTGTGAAGCTTTCATCTTTTTGTGCATTCTTTACAGCAGGTAAAATAGCGAGATGCTCATGGTTCTCATCTGTGCTGCTCTAAATCACTATTTAGAAAAAATAAGATCAAAAAAGCAAAATCTGGTCAAAATTCTCCCAAACCAGGAAATCCATTCATGGGTGAAACCATGAATCCTGCAAAAGTATGTTTTCTCC
This sequence comes from Canis lupus familiaris, assembly GCF_011100685.1. Taxonomy (NCBI): domain Eukaryota; kingdom Metazoa; phylum Chordata; class Mammalia; order Carnivora; family Canidae; genus Canis; species Canis lupus. The sequence goes on from NC_049230.1 coordinate 10,589,426, forward strand.
TAGATTTAGAGGTCCTTGAAATTCTCGCAGGAAAGGTGTTAGACAAGTTTATCAGTATCAACACAAAGAAATAGTGGTTCCACATGTGAAGACACCCATTGACATGGTTTAGATTGAGAACAAAATGGAGCTTGTGGCCAACAGTCTTGTTTAGGATGAGCTGCCTGGGAGGGATGAGAGAATAGATAACCAGCTTCAGGCTGTATCCCTCTGTCCGTTGGCTTATTTACTTCTTTGAAGGATGACCTACATAGAAAGTATCTTAAGATATATCTAGTAGAGTATAAAATAAAACAAAAAGTGCTCATGAAGTCAGTCAACACACAGACTTTAACTTTATCTGTGGCTAAGATTAGGATTTTGACCAATTCTACAGGCTATTCACTAGGAGTGGCAATTTTTAATTGAGCAATTGAGCGTTGTCATCAGAATAATGTACTTCCAATATGGCTATGTTCTAATCCCTAGAATTTGGTAAATATGTTACATTAATGACAAAACAAAACTAAGATAGCAAATGGAATTAAGATTGCTCCTCAGTTCATTATCTAAGATTATCCAGGTGTGCTTATTAGGATCAGGGTGTCCTTAAATATGGAAGAGGAAGGCAGAAGGGTCAGCATCAGAGTGACATGACGTGAGAAAGACTTGACCAGCCATTGTTGGCTTTGAAAATGGAAGGAGGCCACAAGTCTAGGAGTGCAGATGGCCTCTAGGAACTGAAAAGGCAAGAAACAGATGATCCCTTATAGCCTCCAGAAAAGAACGTAGCCCTGCCAACAACTGGATTTTAGCCCAGTGACTAAAATCCATTTCAGACTTCTGACCTCCAGAATTGTGAGATAATAAATTTGTGTTGTTTCAAGCAACTGAGTTTGTGGAATTTGTTACAGCAGCAAGAGGAAATTAATAAATCCTCTTGGTGTTTTTATCAATCCCTGGACACATTCTCATCTAGGATGGAAAGATTCCTTCTTGTTACTGTAGGTCCTTTCTCAAAGTTCTAGAAAACTCCTAACTCCAGTGTATTCCGTATCTGTCCCATATTCAGAGCCCATTCCTAAGGGACAGGATGTTCTCACCCAGTGTCCCTAGGTGGCACCTCTCACTTCTCCATGTTATGTTCAAGTAAACAAATTGTTACCTAAAATTTTACAGCTAAGTGCAAATCCCAATTAGTTTCCAGAATCTGAGCTTGCAGACGACACAAGTTTTTTTCAAATGATGAATCAGAACAATACTGGAAGTGACTGAGGCCACTGACTTGATACTGTTTTGATCCAATCTGTTGATGCTTTCGACGTCAACTTTAATTACTAGTTGAAATTCAGCGGGATCTGGAAGTTTGCAGCAACTGGTAAATAAACCAGCTGAAGGCGAATATTTTTGACTCTACTGATACCAAATCAAAGTTGCTGAGTGGAAGATAAATTCTATACATTTAAGCTGATGAATCCCTGGTGCTTCCAAGAGTGTTAGATACATGGCAGACACAATAAATATTTGCTGAATTAAATAAGGAAGTATGACCCTTTGTCTTCGGAGATCTGGAGATTCAGTGACCATCATGAAGTTGAAGAGATAAAGCAACTGGAGGTACGTAAGGCAGGAGACACAAAAAATAGGGTCAAGAACCAGAGTCCAGGGAACCCTGGGTGGCACAGCGGTTTGGCGCCTGCCTTTGGCCCAGGGCGCAATCCTGGAGACCTAGGATCGAATCCCACGTCGGGCTCCCAGTGCATGGAGCCTGCTTCTCCCTCTGCCTGTGTCTCTGCTTCTCTCTCTCTCTCTCTCTCTGTGACTATCATAAATAAATAAAAATTTAAAAAAATAAAAAAAAAAAAGAACCAGAGTCCAAATACACAGAAAAATCCGCCCCCCACCCCTGCCAAAAGGATACTTTGCTTCAGACTGACACATTTAGGAAGAAGCAAGCTCAGTGCTCTTCTGCAGTTCCTGGTATTAATGTCTCTTTGGGGGACATGTTAGCAGACCCGATGTGACTGGATTTCTACTCCAGTTTGGAAAAGAGATACTGTGGAATTGGTCTGTAGTAGAATTATGTATATATAATTTTATTTGTAAGTTTACATACACTAAAATTCATGCTCTGTGGCACGGTTCTACAGGATCTGATGCACAATAGTTTCAGCCCTCCCCCCAAATTCCCTCATACTGCCCCTTTGGAGTCACTTCCTCCCTACTCACAACCCCAGGCAACCACTGATCTGTTCTTCTTCCTTATAATTTCGTCTTTTGCAGAATGGCGTATCAATCGAATCACACAGTATACATGTAGGCTTTTGGATCTGGCTTCCTTCACATAGGAAACCGGATTTGCAATTCACCCCTGTTGTTGAGCAAATCAACTTAAGTGCCCGAAGGTACCGCAGTTTGCTTATCCAGTCACTAAATGAGAAACCTCTAGATTCCATCCAGGTTTTGGCGATTATGAATATAGCTGCTATCACCATTCATGTCGAGGCTTTTATGGAAACCTAAATTTTCATTTTTCTTGGGTAAATAAGGAGCAAAATGGCTGGGTCATACAGTAAGTGTGTGTTTAACTTTATAAGAAACTGCCAAACTATTTCCCAAGGTGACGTATCATTTTGCTTTCCCACCAACAATATAGGAGGGTTGCCACCATCCCACAGTCTCACCATGCCTCAACATTATCAGTTTTTGTTTGTGTGTTTGCTTCTTTGTTTGTAGGAGCCATCGTAATAAGTGGAGCAATAAGGGCATTTCTTTAGATAATTCCAAATAAAAATAAGTTAGCTGATTCTCAGGTAGCTTGCAACATCACCCAGGCTTGGATTCTGAGAGAAAGCATATCTCAAAAGACATGTCTCAAAGGATTAGATGTAACTCCCTATTTAGGGTTGCAGTTTTGCCTTGAACTATACTCCAGGACACAGGCCTTTAGAAATACTTCCTCATTTTAGTGACAAGTCCAAAGAGCCCTTGAGTGATGATCAAAATCAAGGATTTGATTCTTGAATGGTCACCTATCATCTCTTTGCCCTTTGACATAGCCCTGAACCTAGCCTCCCATTTGCAAATACATCCTTTCTGTTATCAGGGACATTAGGAAGGTCTGTTGATTGTTCTTGGGAAACCTAGTCCATTCTTTGAAGAAACAAACTCAATGTTACCTTTCTATCCATTGTGGCATTCTCTTAATATATGAAGAACAGCAACACTGAAAATGCGAATGGTTGAAGGCTTTAGAAAATGGAACATTTTTAAGTGCCAAGCATGATCACAAGGCATTTAGGGCATTTAAATTTCCATCCAACACAATTCACTTAATACTACATAGTCAATGCCACATGAATTACCCTTCAGTTCTTTCTCTTATAAGGCCTATCTCAATTAGGTCATTTTCCCCCAGCTTTGAACTTTTAAGGCAAAAGAGAAAGATAAAATCTGTGGGTTACTTTTGTAACAAGTTATGTTCTTTCTCAATGAATTTTCCATGACATCTGTTTAGGAAAATCTCAGAATATACCAAAATGAGATAATGATGGGGTTTTATATTTATCAAAGGCTGCCTTACCCCCACGCACAAATAAGCTAACTCCCCATTGCACGGAAGGACACTTTTGCATGCCCAGAGGCACAGTCAGTGAAAGGGGGAAACTAAGAAAGGGAAGTTGGTTCTGGTGAAAGAGACCTCTCTGCATCCTCCCCCCAAAGCTGGATCCATCTGAACTTGGCATTTCTGACATTGCCATCAATATGGATAGCCATTGCTCTTCTTTGGATAGACAAGTTCCCCCCGCACTTTGCTCATGATATTTACTTGCTTTATTTGTTCTGCTCCCAGGTTGGGCTTGAAAATAAATTCTAGTAAACTTCTTGATGAGCAGGTATTTTCAGAGGGAGACTCATGATTCAGAAAGATGAGACTTTTCTCTTGACCCTTTTGTGCTTGTCCCAAGTAGGAGCTGATTCAGGCAGAGCTCATCTCCATCAGTGAGAATGTGCTGAGAACCTTTTAAGTCAAGACTGCACCCTGGGGGAAAAAAAAATACTTGTGATCAGATGTGTGCTTTTTTCCCTTGATGTTTTAAAATGTTACTTGATTTATTATTGTGATAATTAAGAGGGATAAAACCCAATTCTACTTTGTGGAATAGCAGGAAATTTTTTGATCTTCATTTTAGCTGTAAGTTCTCTAGAAATGCAGATTTCTAGTTGTGGCCACTGGTCATATTTTGAGATATTTATGTATGCATTTTTCTCACCTCTGTTAAAGAAGAGATTATATTTAAGATTAATTTCAGGCTATATTTTTGTCCAATGCCCCTTGAGAATAGATTGCATTTTTTCCCTCTCAACTTCTCCACAGTTTCAGTGAAGGTATTCCTTGGTGCTGTCTTGTGTTTATTTCTGTAATCCTCCCAATATTCTCTCATTCGCTCCTTCACCATTAATATTCTCCTTCTAGTAATGCCCAACACTTATCTAAATCTATGCCTCAAACTGACATTTTACTTTTATTTTTTTTATTTTTTGTTTTTTTTTTGACATTTTACTTTTAATTCCATCTTGGATTTCTACTTGCCTATTGGACCTAAAGATCTGTGTCTTGAAACCACTGCTTCATTCTGATTCCCTTCTTCCTGTTTGGGATGCCCCATCATTCCAGAAACTCAGAAAGCCAACCTCTTGTCTTTTGAACCTCTCTCAACATCTAACTCAGGAAATGCCTTTGTGCTATATGGATTCCCCCACCCTCCCCATGCACAATGTATTTTACTCCTTTCCTTTCTGAGCACTTAATATCATCGAGTGCTATTTCACACACTTGGGCATCAAGAGCCTCCCTTAAGTAAGCTCTCGTCAGTCCATCCACATCCCAGACATCCCAATGACTACTAGATTAACTTGTCTAAAATTCTACTTTAACAGACTATTTTCCTATCCGAAATACCAAGTCGCTCAATGTGAATATCCATATGCTACTCATTTCAGGAAAGTCCAATGCCTTAGGACCTTTTCTCATGGCTCAAAGCAGATGGACCTGTGTTTTTTTCTTTTCTTTCTTTTTTTTTTTTTTTTCAACTGAAATATAGTTGAAACACAACATTACATTTGTTTTAGGGGTCCAAGTTATTCAACAACTCTATACCTTATGCTGTGCTCACCACAAACATGGCTACTATCCATCATTGTACAACATTATTAGAGTACCACGGAGTATATTTCCTAAGCTGTACCTTTTATTCCAAACTTGTACTTTATCAAGACCTGTATTTGTATCCTTTCATTTCCTTATATGTACCCTACACATCTACTAAATGTTTGCTTTCAACCCCCCAGAATGGCTTATCTTTGGATACCACACCTTAATCCGTATTCTCTCCATCATGAATTGCTGTTCAATATATTTACCAATTGAAATCTAATCCTTCTCTTTTGAATTCATTCTCAACTTTAGTGAACATCAGGGTAAATTAAAATGATGATTTTAAAAATTATACTTCCTTGTTCAATCCCAGAATTTTGATTGAATAGATCTATAATAGAACCCAGGAATCTATATTTTTAACAAGTTCATCCAACTTATTCTCATACAAATGATCTTGGGATCAAAAAACTCTGAGAAACATTATAAGGCCCTGAAAAAAAAAACAGAATACGTAAAAACTTCCCACTTGTTGAAAATATTTTACTTTTATTGGAATATGTTAAGCATTTATTCTATCTGTGGAGGAGTCGATCTTCCGTCACACAGCAGCTTCAGTTAGCATCCTGATGTCATCACTACTTAGTTATGTCACCTTGGGAAAATCACTTAATGCCTCAGATACCCCTTTCTAATATGCAGAATGAGTCAAATAATAGCATCTACCTAATAACATTGCTTTGACATAAGAGAAGCAGTATGCCCAGGTTGTGGCACAGAGCAAATAATTACATATTACCTAGTATTATATTTCTTATTATGGTTCCTAGATCGCAATGATTTTTATGGCTTTAGATTCTGGTCTGTACTTCCCTTTTTAGCCATTGTTAAGCATCAGGGTTTTTTGTGAATATGGCCTTTCTCTTTAATAGAGTATAAGTCCCTCAAACAAAACAAGCTCAGTAACTAAGTTACTTTATTTTGCTTATATTACACACTTAACTTTGAATAGAGCAAATGTTCAACAAATATTCTACATGGATTAATTCAGAAATTTTGTGAAAATGAGCTATGAGATGGAAGTATATTTTGAGCAAGTTAAAATACAAGTACACATTAGAGAATTTTAAAACTGTATGGGTCACAGCTCCTATGATGGTGACACAGTTTTCCACTGTCAGTGGGTGGCAGAGCTGGGATTGAAACACAAGTCTCTAGACCCTTCCAGAACCTCTACCACAACTGCTAGCAGTGTTTTCCAACCAAGAGTTCAAAAGTCAGATTAAAAAGTTTGTAAAGTCCTCTGAAGACATTCACACAGAGAATAGAATATGCACATTTACTCTTCTGGGTAACTAACTGAGTTCCAGTAGAAGTAGTAGACACATAGATTCCTTATAAACTGCCTTTATGGAAAAGTATATAAAGCCAAGTATACAGAGTATAGCTTAAAACAAAGGGTGTCTATGAAGAGCACCAGAGCCAGGTCCTTACTCCTTTAAAACTCAGACTGCTTCCTCAATAGAGTAGCAGATTTTTTGGTCTTCACATGCTGTGCCCTACTTTTCTAGTAGTACAGGAAGTAGACTAAGAAAAAGAAACTCTGTGGGGCCCATGAGCTGGCAAACAAACAAACAAAATGACTCTATGTCTAGAAATGGGTTTCAAACTCTAAAGTCCTTGGTCCATCCAGGATATCTTGTGTCTGTAATGTCAAAACTAATATGAGAAAAGAATGTAGACAAAGCCCAGAAGTCTGGCAGCTGCTTATTTCCTATTTGAAGCTATGATAATTCCTATCTGCGTGATTAAAACAAATGTTTGAGAACTCTCAGTGATATCTCATTGATCAGACACCACTAAGCAAATATTGACACCAGAAATGATGAAATAGTCCCATGATCTAGCCATAACAAGCCTCCAAAATTATTGATTCAATTCCACAGCATTTCCCAATTTTCATCCACAATGTAATATTGGATATCCAGCCAAAGTTCCTTTTAATTATCTTTAAAAAATCAAACACTTTATACTTCCTTGAGTGTTTATCCCACAATCTCACAATCTCTTGAACTTAGATTTTCCTTGTAGAGTGCCTACTTTTTTTAAATTATAGCTTTATCCAATATTCATACTTATTTTACTTTCTTCTACCATGTTATATTATTCTCATTTAATATTATAATCTTTGTTTCTGCATTGTTGCTTTTTCCACCAAAGACAGACGTGGATCATGACATCATGAAACATAGCAATCAGCACTGAGATTCTATTGCAAAGATACATAGCTTGCAAAAATTTTCCCAGCTATATATACCTGTTTCCTCAAAAAGGGTAAGAGAGAAAGGAGGGAGTCAACACCCTATCTCTTATGTAACAGCCAATATTTATCATGTCAGGCCACTGGGAAGATTTTTCAGCAAATATGGATCATCATCTTGACAGTCCTTACTGGGGGAACTCTAGAAGGCAGAAGAAGCCCCTCAAGAAACACTGAATTATCAAATGGGGGAAAAGGCTGCATTCACTGGCAAAGAGTCATTTTTTTTTCTCATTCTTTCCACAATACTTTTTGATTACCCCTTATGCACAAACCCCTGTGTTCATGAAACTTAAATTCTTTGGGTGATACATCTGCCAGAGTCCCGGAGAGAAAAAATGTCACACTCAATTTATAGTAATTTGAGAAGGAATTATTAGCAAAGTTGTAGGGAAGGTTCAGAGAAAAAACACACACACAGAAAGAGGGTAGTGCCCAGAGCTAGTAATATCCAAATTGTTATTATCTATGCCTAAATGGACGAGAGATGGGACAAATTACTGAATTTTGGTAGGAGCATCCTGCATAAGGACTGCCAGAAGAGGATGATGTTGAGGGGTAGAGGGAGGAGGGGCACATGCAGTTGAGACAGATCCCATAGAGAGGGCACTCAGGGATAAAGAAAATGACCACAGTACTCTTGCTGTGGGCTCCCATTGGCTGAACACAAATGGAGTTCAGAGGACTTGATAGAATTTATACGGGCCAGCTTCCCAGGGCACAGAGCAACATGGAGAAGGGTGGAGAGTGTTTGCAGAAGGCGGCCATAAGATAAGTGGCCCAAGAGGCAACACTCACTGTGCTTCTCCACTCTCATTGAACAAAAACCTCATCTTGTTTTAAGTAGTAGAGTAAGTCCAGATACCCAGTTTGGACTTATGAATAGAATATTCTGCATATTTTGCACTCTGCTGGGATGGGGCATATTCTCCTTTTGTATGATGTGCTAGTTTCCATGGTAGGATCTGCCAAAAAAAGGGAGGGGGTAGGGGAGAACAATGCCTAAAATCTGGATCCTATGAACCAAAGAAATGTTCTGATGTGTATAATTAACCTTTAGAAACCTAAAAATGAAGAGTTTGGTGGACAGAGTCTAGGCAGTCTCATGACCCTGGCATTTAGGTGTTCATGCCTTTGTAAAATCTGCTTCCCTTAAGTACTGGCAAGAACTATGACTTGCTTCTAACCACAGAAAATGCAGAACGTGGCTGGGCTGTCACTCCTGTGATTATGTCAATTATATGACAAAGGTGGTGATGTCATTGCCATGATTACATTATATAAAACTAACTTGCTGTTTTACTGTTGCTAAAGACTTTCTCACTTGCTGGTTTTGGAAGAGGAGTTCTGTGAAAGAGCCACGTGGCAAGAACTGTGGCAATCTCTTGGAGCTAAGAGCAGCCTCTGGCAAATAGCTAGTGAGCAGCAAAGGACCTCAGTCCTCCAACCATGAAGAGATGAATTCTGTCAACAATCTGAGTGGCTTTGATAGTGGACCCATCCCTAGTCAAGCCTCCAGATGAGAACTCAGCTCTGGCTGACACCTTGATTGTAGCTTTTCAGAGAACCCAGCTAAGTAAGCTATGTCCAGACTCCTGAACCACAGAACCTTGTAAGATAATAAACGTGTGTTGTTTTAAGTCACAAGAATTGTGGTCATTTGTAATGCATTGATAGAAAACGAATATAAATATGTATTTTATTTTTCCATATTGTATTATTTATTAGTTCCTTATAATAACTCTCCCAAATTCCCTACAACTTAGGCCTTGTGACTCATTCATTATTTTAATCAATCAATGTAGGCTTTATCATTTATAAGCTGTTCTTGTAAGCATCAAATCAAGTGTTCATTGAGATAGGCTGATGTTATTGGTCTTAGATAAGAGACAAGGAAACAGAGTCTGTAAGGTATGAATTGACTTACCCAAGGTTAACCAACTACTAAATGGCAAATTTTGGTTTTGGTGCCAGGACCTTGACTATAAATCTCAGACCATCCTACTCTACACTTCATCTTCCTTATTTTTGTCTTAGATAATTAAAGCATAATCCAAATGGACCATACTTGCTATCTTTATAAGGGCCAGTTATATTAATTCTGTTCCCCATGATGGCAAAATGTCTTCCCTTTACCTCAAAAATGCATGTGTTACTGGCCCAGGAGTAAAAATGTATGCCAGCAGGGATAAGCGCATGGAAAATTCAAAGGCCTCCTTCTGCTAATCATGGCTCAGTAGCAGCATCCTTATCTAAGATCAGGTTTTATTTATTTATTTATTTTTCTAATACTCTGGTTTCCCTTCAGATCATATAAATCTTTCGCCTTTTACTAAGATCAGGTTTTAAACTGCAGATAGGAGTGTTATTATCATCAGCAGCAAAGACATAAGGCCAACATTTAAAAATATGTATTACAATGCCTACCCAGGCTTATTTTTTTTTAAATAGCTGAAAATAAAAGGGTTTTGGCAAAACACTTTATAAGAAGGTTCCAACTCTAAACCTTAGTAGTAACCAAAACAGATGGCAATATTAACAAATAGATTTAAAAAAAAAAAAAAGCTTTTCTCTGGAGAGAAATATTTGGAAGTGAGGCAAAGGACTTAGAATTTACCTCTTTGTGAATGGCTAATGGTGGAATTCTATCTGTGAGGTCTGTTGCTGGTTTGATCCAAAGGCCAACAAATGGGGCACAAGGCAATCTCTTTTGAAATGGAGCAGAGCATTTTCTACAGTGGGGATCAAAGGCACGAGTACAAGTCATCAAAGTGGGCACCTGTAATAATATAAATGAGTGATTAAAGTGGTCCCACCCTTGTGTTTCACATTAGTCCCTTTGAATAGTGGTCATTAACATTTCCCGCACATTTATCTCTTTACTTAAACCTATTCGTATCACTGAAGCTGTGGGAGATTAAGAATAATTTTATAACAAATAAAGGATTGTTTAATGTTTGCCAAACATTTAATAAGCTTCTAGAAAATATCCTGTGTTAGTTCAGCTCAGAATTTGGCCCAAGATGAGAGGGTTTTGTATGATTGTTGGTTGCTTATTTTTCTGAACCTACATTTTAAATGACAGCAGGTTTGGAAATAAATGTGATTCAACCTTGGAATGCTCTTGCTATGTGTCTGCGTGTCTTTTATCAGGGCCCTTGATTAGAAGGAGAAGAGAAGGGAGTCTTTTTTGTTCCATTTCTCCCTGTTATTATATTCATTATGAATCTTTCCCTTTCTTTCCGCCAATTAGGACCTGTCCCAAGATGGCGGGACCTCCAGAGTACTAGAGCTGCCTCACATGCGTGACTCTTTCCAGAAATCACTTGGCTTGAAATTCAATCCCCCCCTACTTTTTTTTTTTTTTATAAGGAAACAGTTCCACTGAATTCCAAAGCATTTATATTCAGAGTTTGTATGACTTAGGGATTTATTATCAACAGAAAATGAGAAAGGTCCCATTTTCACCCTTAAACAAACAGCCTCACTGGGTACCAAAATATTTGAAATGATTAGCCATTGCTTCTTGTCCAACAGGGAAGCTTCTTACAACAGTGTCAGTTCTGTAGGATAAAGCAGCTGGTATGGACTTGGAGTCTAATCCTAACTACCAGTTACTAGTTCTATGGGTTTCAATATATCGAATAACCTCTGCAGGTCTATTTTCCTAATTTGTAATAGAGGTATACTAATCATGGCTTCTTGAGGCCAAGAAAAGAGTTGGAAAAATAGTATCCAAAGCTTTCCTTACCTCCCCTTACCCCATCCAGAACATAGGGAGTTATTTAACTATTATTTAACTATTATTTAGCTATTATTTCAGAACTAAAAACTTCGTGCTTTCTTCTGATTGCTTTTTTAATTGCTCCATCAACTCTCTTTGGTTTGCTTTTATTATTAAAATAGCTCCATGCTAAACCTGTGGGGGTCTACATAGTCAAAGGAGCTGTAAAGAGCTGGAGAAGTACCAGCTTATTCTGGTCACTTATTTGCTTTGAAATGTAGGTATATTTTTATTGGTTTCCCCACATTTACCTTCAAAATAATTTTGAGGGTTGCTATCAGAGTAGAGCGGCAAGTTGATAGCAACTCTGTGCATTCTTTCTTTTAAGATTTTTATTTTTAAGTAATCTCTACTCCCACCTTGGGACTCAAACTCACAATCCAAGAGTCAAGAGTCACACACTCTTCTGACTGAGCCAGCCAAACGCCCCTAATTTTGCTCATTCTTGAAGAGTGTTTTTATGAAGCATTTGGTACATAAAGCATTCAGTGCATTTTTGTTCATGAAATGAATAAATATCCTAAATGGTCACATTTAATTAATAACCATGGTATCCAGTACATTAAACCATTACATCTTTTATTAAAAATATTTTACAATTAATAATGTAATTTAAATTAAATGCCTAGTTTTATTTTTTATTATTCAAAGGTCAACAAGTTAGCCATATCATGACATTTTTGCTGTCATCATTACAATTTAGGGAGAAGTGACATCTCTATAATATTGTTTATTCTAATGAATGAATCTGTTATACTTTTCTATTCATTTTATCTTTTTTATTATCTTTCAATAAATTTTTATATTTTGCTCTTAGACATTATTTTGTTTATTCTTGGGAACTTTATACTTTTTTAAATCATAAGATAATCTTTGTTAAATAGACTTTTGATTTTGGAATACTTTTAGATTTACAGAAAAGTTGCAATGATAGTACAGAGAGTTCTTATGAGAACCCCTCATAGTTTCAGTGCCCATAAAGTTATCATCTTACATTACTCTGGTATATTTGTCAGAACTAAGAAATCAACGTTGGAACATTATTATTAACTAAACTCCAAACTTTATTCAGATTTCAGCACTTGTTTGTTTTTTCTATTAATGTCCTTATTCTGTTCCAGGATCTCACTCAGGATAACACATTGCATTTAGTTGTCATATCTCCTTACTCTCCTCTGGTCTATGACAGTTTCTCAGCTTTTCCTCATCTTTTTATGACCTTGATAGTTTTGAGGAGTATCGGTCAAGTATTTTGTAGAATGCTCTAGAGTTTAGGTTTACCCAATGTTTCTTTTCATAACTGGACCTGGGCTATGAGGTTTAGAAAGAATACCACAAAGATAAAAAGTACTCTTATCATCATATAATATCATTGGGTCCAAGAATTCCACATGACATCACCATAATGTTAACCCTGATCATCTGGCCAAAGAAGTGTAAAGTTAATATTTTTCTCTCTCACTCTCTGTTCTTTGGAAATGAATCTGTAAGATTCACCTCCTGGAAGGGAGAGTATCTACATGTGATGTTTGGAATTATTTTATGGGGAAAATTTTGTCTTTTTTCCATTTATTTATTTCCATCATTGATTTATATCAGTATGGATCCATGTACATTTATTTTATACTCAACACTACATTGCATATTTTGTGGCTCAACTCATTCCAACTTTGGCCATTAACTATATAATAATTGGGTTTTTTAAAGTTGTTTTAATAGATGTGTAGTCAGGGATCCCTGGGTGGCGCAGCGGTTTGGCGCCTGCCTTTGGCCGGGGGCGTAATCCTGGAGACCCGGGATCGAATCTCACGTCGGGCTCCCTGCATGGAGCCTGCTTCTCCCTCTGCCTGTGTCTCTGCTTCTCTGTCTCTCTCTGTGTGACTATCATGAACAAATAAATAAAATAGTTAAAAAAATAGATGTGTAGTCATATTTCATCGAGATTTAATTTACACTTTGCTAATAACAATGATGACAAACATCCCTTCATGTGTTTATAAGCTGCAATATTTCCTTTTCAATAAAATTTCTGTTCATTTTATTTGCACATTTTCTAAGTGAACTTGTTTTGTTTTGTTTTCAATGTTGGGGTTTGAGAGTTTCTTTTCTATATTCTAAGTTCAAGTCCTATACTGGATATTGAGTTTTTTCTTAATATTTTTTTGAGAGAAAGAGAGAGAGAGAGAGAGAGAGAGAGAGAAGGGGAGGGGCAGAGAGAGAGGGAGAGAGAGTATCCTAAACAAGATCCACACTCAGCAGCACAGAGCCAGACACTGGGCTTGATCTTATAACCCTGAGATCATGACCTGAGCTGAAACCAAGAGTCAGATGCTGCCGACTGAGCCACCCAGGCAGCTCCAGTGTTGGATATTGTTACTTAAAAATATTTTCTCCTAGTCTTTAAATTTTCATCCCCTTAAAATAATCTTTCCCAGAGCAAAAATTTAATTTTGAGGAAATCTAATATAATTTTTTTCTTTTATGGATCATGCTTTTGGTGTCATGCCTCTGAACTCTTTGTTTAGCCCTAGGTTCTATAATTTTTCTATGGTTTATTCTCAAGTTTTTCTAGTTATACATTAAAATCCATTAATTTTTTGTTAATTTTTCTATAAAGTATTAGATTTAGATTAGCATTCATTCATTTGTCTTTCAATGTTTGTTTTAGCACTATTTGTTGAAAAGACTGGCCTTTGATTGAACTGCTTTTGCAACTTTTTCAAAAATCAGTTGGCATATTTGTCTGGTTCTGGGTTCTCTCTTCTGTTCCACTGACCTATATGTCTATGCCTCCCTCAATATCACATTCTCTTCTTGTTGTAAACAGACCAGAAATCTTAACTTTGGGTAGAATGATCCCTCCCAGTTTATTCTTTTTCAAAATTATTTTTAGCTATTCTTGGGCCCATGCTTTGCCATATAAATTTTAGAGTGAGCTTCTCCATATTTGCAGAAAATATTACTGGAGTTTTGATATGAATTGCATTTACCATAGAGATCAGATTGGGGAGAATTGGTATTTTGACTATATTGAGTCCTTTCCTTGGCCTGGTTGTCTCACCATTTACTTAGATGTCCTTTGATTTATATCAGTGTTTTTATCATTTTCAGCATGCATTTGACATTTCCAGTGATTTATAGTTTTCAGGTTATATTTCTAGATTTTTTTGAAAATTCCTCTTTTTGAGTAATTATAAATAGCTATGTATTTTAATTTGGGTTTTCATATATTCGTTGCAAATATATAGAAATACGGTTGCTTTTTGTGAGATTTTATATCCTATGATTTTGCTAAACCCATTATTAGTTTGGGATTGTTTTTGTTTTGCAGGTCCTTTGGCATTTTCTATGAATACAATCTCATACTTTGAAAATAGGAACAATTTTAATTTTTTCTCTCCAATCTATAATGCTCCCCCCCCCCATTTTTTCTTGTCTTATTGCACTGGATAGAACTTCCAGTATAACATTCTGTTAAATAAGAATGGTTGGAGCAAACATTCTTGCCTTGTTCCTGATCTTAGGAAAACTCATTCAGCTTTTCACTGTTAAGTATGATGCTATATCTTTGGTTTTGTACATGCTTTTTAGCAAATTGAGGTTATTCTCCCTCTATTTCTTGTTTCTGGAGAATATATGTATACTCTCTTATAATCTACCAATGAATATGATCATGTAATTTTTCTTCTTTAGCGATTGATAGAGATCAAATATATGAAAAATTTAACACTCATTTGTTATATATGTATATTATATATACTCTCCCAAAACAAGAAATAGAGGGGAATATCCTCATAAAAGGAATAATTATGTCTAAATCTAACATATATATATATATATATATATATATCCTATGATTTACAAACTACTGAAAATGTTAAGTGTATGCGAAAAATAATAAAATACTGGTAAAAGAAAAGAACATCTAAATAAATGGAGAGACAACTATGTCAACAGGAAGACTCAACCCAATAAAAATCCAATTCTCCCCAATTTGATCTATAGGGTTAATGCTCCGATTTAAAAATATTTAACTGCATAGTATAACTGGAATAAACCCCACTTGAGTATGGTGCATAATTCTTTTTATATATTGCTGGATTCAGGTTGCTAAATTATTTAAAGGAATTTTAGGTCTAAGTTCACATGAGATACTGTTTTGTTTTGTTTTGTTTTTTCCTTTTCCACCTGCACTGTCTAGCTGTGATATCAAGGTAATTTGGGCCTCATTAAAGGAATGAGAAAGTACTTCTTCATCTTTTGTTTTCTGGAAGAGATTTTAAAGAATCGCACTAACTCTTCTTTAATTGTTTGAGAGAACTCTAAATATTGGAGTGACCTGTATCTCAGTCATAAAACTTTGATTCATAAAAATACAGGATCAGAAACATTGAGAAAAAGTACAGTTACTTTATTCAATGGTTAGTTTCAGTTTATTAAACTGTTCATTCATGCGGTCTAAAGAGAATTTCAATAAAGAGATAAAATTCAGGGACAACTGCTTCAACAAGTAAATTCTCTTGAATTCAGAAAACCCAAATAATTAATCTGTGTGCCAAATTCCATGTTCACATATTTTCTATTTCAAATGTAGGTTAAATATAACACTTGAGATATTACGAAGAAGAGAACTTGGCCCAGAGAAAGCTGCTACATTAAGTCAACATTCCTTCTTAGATTGAAACTTGGTTCACATTCTGAGTAATGCACCCAGGACAACATAGGTCATTGGGAAATTTCCTAAAATCAGATTTTTTTGCATGATACATTCCCCCAAAGTGAATAATGGTTGGCTTCCAGAGCCAGATTTTTCAAGAATGACTTTTTCTAACACATAATAAAAATGCAACCCCATCTTCTTACTTACCTTGAATACCTTCGTTGCTACATACATGGCTTTATTTTCAATATATTGCTTTCTTGACTACTTCTCTGAGTGAGCTTTCTCATCAAGATCAATATGCCTGTAGCATGAAAGGAAGAAAACAAGGCATTGAGAGAAGATGGAAAACCTGTCCCAGTGAGATACTTGTTGGCTGGCTTTTGGAGACAGCTATACATAAGGTTGTACTACCAGCAAATATATTGAAAAGTAGTGATAAGAGTATACATGAAACAAGCCCAGCAATAATGTTCCCCAACTAAGATCTGAGATCTCCTGGGTGATAGGTAGAAAGCAAAAATGATTTCTGTCAATAATGAACAGGCAGCCCACATATTAAAATCAGTTTTCAAAGTAGACACATGTCTTACATATTGCAAGAATTATAAGGCAGGGAAGAAAACTATTTTTAAGTTAATCCTCAGTTTCTTTAAGGAAACCAAAGAGCTTAGAGAATTATATCTGAAAGACATACTATATATTCATCTACATTAAATATATAGATAGATAAATACTGAAAGAATATAGTTTATATAATAGTATATAGTTTAATCTATATCTAGATGGATAGATAGGTAGACAGATAGATAGATTATCTAAGATAGTATCTTAAGCCTTGGAAGTATTAATATCTTTCTCTTTGGTTTAGTATTAGTTTAGGGTTTTTGTTTTATTTTTTTCCAAGATTTATAGCAATGGTTCTCAGCCAAGGGCCATTTGCTTCTAGGGGCCACTTGGCAATGTCTGGAGACATTTGTTGTTATATTAGTTGGGGAGGGGTCTACTGGCATCTAGTGGGTAAAGGCCAAGGATACTATTAAACATCCCACAGTGCACAGGACATATGCCGCCTCAGTAAAGAATCATCCAAGCCCAGATGTCAATAGAGCGAAGGTTGAGAAAACTTGATTTAGAATAATAAATCATTCAGGCATACCAATGAACTTTAAAGAAGTCTTAGGTCTATAATTAAGTTTATTTGAAAGGACATATCAGATACTGGCAGCTGACAAAAAGGACATTCTTGCCCACCTCACTTCTTTAACAGACCAGTCAGAACATTGCAGTGTTCCCATTTGCTACATCATAAAAGATATGCTTGTTTATTTCATTTCTGGATGAGTGAGAACGAGAAAGTTGCAAGTTGTCTCAATAATTTCCAGGGGATCTCAGTAACTAGGACCTTTTACCCCAAGTCTGAGAAAAATCAGCAAACATTTCAGGAAATTTCCCTTATTTGGCAAAACTGAAAGGCTACAAACAAACTCACTTTCAAACTGATATTTAAGGGCATTTTATGAGTCATTTGGATGTCTCTCCAAGTCTTGCTGTAGTTACTGTGCTGAAAAGTTGTAAATGTAGCTCCAATAAAATAGACATTATTTTTAATTGTTTCCTCTGAGGCATTATCACATATATGTAAACAGGGGGAAAGCAGTGAGGAAAAATCAGTATTTACAACTCCAAACAGCTTTCATACTGTCATCAGCCTATATCCTAAGGTGTTTCTGCATTGAACGAAAATATATTAGCAGAGAAAGAAGAGAAAAAACTAAAAAGTACCAGATGGTCTTCAAACCTTGGAACAGATCATTTATATCCTTTGTAACTTCATTGCTTCCAGGTATCATTATCCATGGGAATATTGGACCAGAAGATCCAGTCTCCAACTCTGAAAGCCACTTGTTAACCTCACCACATCCAGGATATCCGAACATTGAGGCTACATAAAGAACAGTTCCAGGAACGCATCCAATTTATTTGCTTTTCCAAAATTAAAAATTTGGGTAATACTAAAACAAACAAACAAACAAAAAAACAAAACATGCCAATCTCTATAAATTAGCATGAAAAAAATTGAAAATGGGCTACTTGACACTCAGTATCTGGGAATGTTGAAGGTACTCAACATGGGCCAAATATCCCTGTGTATGATACTCTGCAAATAGTCCTCTGGCTGGGCTGCTTTTTAACAATTCTTTTTAACAATTAGTTCCCCTGATTCAACCTAAGCTTTGGTGCTCCAAAGCTTTATGTCATATTTGAATTTAATTAATAATAATGAGAGCACTCTACTTTGATTGACCCTATACCAATAGAAACCATATGAAGGTTCCATTATCAACCACTACAGTCATAGTAGCAGTATGAGAGGAAGGATTCAACTGTAAAGACAACATAAGAAATTTTACTGCTATAATGGATTGGAAATGGGAGTGATTCAGGGTCCTAAAACTCTAAGACCTGCTCTTAACATCTTTTTTGTTTTCATTTAAAAAACAAACAAAAAAACTGCTAGAAGAAAATGAAATAAACAAATAGAGTAGAGAAATCATTGACTATTTTTGGTGTTGCTACTTATTTTTTTATCTATGTTTCATACCACATCTTACAATATGTGAAAAGCATTTTATAATGATGGGGTTCTTTTCATTCAGATTTCGCAACAGGGTACCAACTCAGATCCTTCCAAGGTTTGGGACAAAATCAGGCTCATCATTAAAGGATAACATTTTTTTTTTCATGACTGAAACATGATGGAATATGAAAGTGAAGCTTTGTGTTAGAATTTTTCAAAAACTGAAAGATTATATTCACAGTTATTACTATTAACTTATTTCTGTGGGACCGTTCCTATATAATTTGTATCTTGCTTACTGATTTCAAGCCAACTGAGAAGTATCTAGAATAAATTTTGCAAGAATTGTTCATATCAGAGTTAAAAAATCAAATAATTACTTTTTTGCATGAACTCCAAAGATATGTCAACTTGACCCTTACCCCACATGTGACCTGTAACATCACCCTCAAAAATGTGTCTTCCATCTCAAGGTATGGCCGCAAGGAGCAGCAGGTTGAGCGTATGTGAATTGTTCATCCAAAAACATGTTTTCACTCCTGGAAAAATAATCAAAATCATGCATTATGAGCTATTTGGGTACCTGCCATCATCTCTGTGTAAGGAAAATAACACATCAATCTGATATTGAGACTGATGACACTGGTGAAGCCCTTTCCTGCAGGGGCATGCTAACTAGAGAACAGGTCATGATTTGCATTTAGCAACTTAAAAAGAAAAATAAAACATGTTGGGACACACTTTATTGTATCAAAGACATTGGACAGAATTCACCCACTTTTAGATCTGTAATGAGCTAATCAGTAAACATGCTTGTACCAAGCCAATACTATAAAAAATAATAATAATTCAATGACAAAATATACTATCCTAGGAAAAGTAAGAATAGGCAATTCATATAATCAAGGAAAAAGAGCACAGGCACACCAAAGTGCTAAGGTGTCTTTGCTATGCTAAAATCGTATCAGGAGGACGGATGTCCTTCTTTTTCACTCAGTGATAATTTTTATTGTATTTTCCATAATAGACTTTTATTATGCATCTACTATGTTCTAGGCACTTTTGAATAGTTTCTTTCACTAAACTGTTGGATCTTCCCCGCCAGGTAGGCATCCGCTTCATCACACAAATGAGGAAACTAAGGATCTGCCAGGTAAAAGGTAATAGGCTAAGTCTAGGGTTAGAATTGCATGACTATTGCATTTTCCACTATTTCATAGCTACTTTCAGATAGGTTAAAATTTACCTAGTTAAGTTCTTCGTATTCTTCATGGAGGATAATAGTGTCTCTATAGTTATTGAGCTTGTACGCTCTTCCTTTATCCAATCCATGGTATTTATGTTGACACCATGAAAATTTATAAAATATTTTCCCATTTGTGGATATTTTGAGAATTTCAACACCTAAACTTCATTTAATCGTAGATAGGATTATGGCATGTGATTATGAAATATTAAGAAGAAAAAGAATTTCTTTGGGTTTACTTATTATTCTCCTGTAAGACTTTTTTTTTCTCTCCAGAAATCCAAAAACAGAACTTAGTCTTTCTTCATGAGGTCCCCATTACACATCTGGTACTTGTTCTTTACCAAGGAACATCCATTAAGAGTAATAAGAATGGGACTAAATGTCCTTTCTAAAAAGATTCTGGAGACAATATCACTGCTTCCTCAGGTTTATATTTCTAAAGCAATAACATGCCACTTAAAGCAAAATATAGGGAAAAATTTCCAATTTGTTGGCTTCTTAAAATTAAAGAGATATAAAGACAGTCATTAAAACAGAGTCAGGTTCATCACATATATAGCTACAGCTTAAACTTCTAACAAAAACAATTTCTATCATGTTGGATAAGCTAATGTTAATCTCATAAATGTTCTTGATTTAAGTCTAAATAAAAATAAAAGGCTTCTAGAAAAAAAATCCACCCAGAATTAATAGCTCTCCTAAAACATTTTTAATTTTTTCCGACTAGTCACTTCCAAGAAAAACTATTCAGGATTTCCAAGTAATGAAGAATCAAACTAGGTAAGTTCTTCTCACAGAACTTCAGAAAGACTACCAAAGGGAATAAAAAATGCTCTTAAATTTCAAAGACACAAGTTTTTCTCCACCAACTCTAGCACATTTCATGACCTTGTAACTGAAGTCATGCTAGGAGATGGTCCATTAGAATGAGGGATCACAATTGCTTTGCAGTGTCTCTGCTTTTTTTTTTTTCTTTTAATATGACAAAGTTAGGCTATATGTCAATAAGAAAGACTAGAATTTTAGCATGACTATTTTTCCATATCTAGACTCTGCTACCTTGACAAGAACAAAGGATCAAGCAGTAAGTGATTTTCCTTCTCATTTATATTCTTTAAAGGATTAAAGACATTGTTTTACAAGAAGAAAGAATGCTCCTCTTTGACTCTCTCATAAGCTCAAATGTTGGGAATAAGAAAGCAATCAGAAATGCTCATCTAAATAGATAATGGAATTCCCTATCTCAAAAACTGTCTTTCACCCTCCTTCACCCACACCTGCAATTGATGTCATTGCCATAACTAACAGAGTATCAGGTAAAGATGAAGCCAGAGGCTTTCCTTCACAACCAGAGAATCAGCACAGTTTCCAGTCCAGTTTCTAGTCTAGCTCCAATTGCCTGGGGTAAAGGCAAAGAGGTAGACAACTGTAGGGTTCAGTGGAGTCACCCCAGATACTACTAAGTCCCTTCTTTCTCTGTTATCTAATGACCTGTTTTCCATTCACTTCCATTAAGTCAAATTTATAGGCTGTCCTTTGACCTTCCAGGGAATTAAAACCATCTCGAATGTAGCCAAAGGATTAAATCCCCCTACTTGTACACATTTCTGGAGTCATATACTTCTCTTTGTTGATACTTCTTGCATGGAAATATTCCCCAAATCACCCCTTAGTCCTTTTGGTCCTGCAGACTCACTGCTCTCCTGCATCTCAGTTGGGACAAGTTGGAAATCTGGCAGTTACTAGCAGAAATTCACAGGGCAGGAAGGAATAAAAGGGTGGCCACATTTCCTGAATGGTTGATTCCGATTTCTCTTCAAGGGAGCTTGAACTGAATTTACATTGATTTATTTAGTTAGATATTCTTATGCAAGTCTCTTGAACTGACAAAGTTGTCATAGGAACATCTGTGACTCAATCTTTTTTGAAACATGAGAGGGCCAAATGAATCCACCCCATGGGAGATACTAAGTGGTATTATGCTATTATAAATTAATAAGAAAGGGTCCCAGGAACTGATAAATGCACACATGGTAGCCAAATTCCAAGATTCAATCTAAGATCATAGAATCTGGATTGAAAACATTTTGCATGGGCTTCAGAGGATATTGTTTCTACGTTCTTATTTCTGTCCCAATTATTAAACTTGTCCCCAGTAGATTCTTCAAAGTGTCATCTAAATTTTGTCAGGAACAAAGGCCGCAGTGATAAGAGTCAAGACCAAATGCTCAGTACCTAAATGCCCACGTACTGACAAAATTTTTTTTCCCAAAGTAGTACTCTTTTTCAAAATAATAGGCTTTATTTTTTATAGTAGTCTTAGACTCTCAGCAAAACTGAAGGCATGGCGAGTGCTCCTATCCCCCCATCCTCACAAAAGCATGGTCTGCCCCACTATCTTATCCCCACCAAAGTGGTGCACTTGTTAAAACCAATGAACCTGCACTGACATAGTCATCACCCAAAGTCCATAGTTTACTTTAGGGTCTACTCATGATGTGTGTATTTTATTGGGTTTGATAAATATAAATACCATTGTAGTATCACATAGAATAGTTTCAGTGCCCTAACTAGTTTGGTTAAATTTACATTGATTTATTTAGTTAGATATTCTTACGCAAGTTTCTTGTTCCTATGTGTTAAACCCTCTACTAGACCCTGAGAATCTTCAAAACAATATTAAAAAAAAATCTTATAGCCTTTCCTTTAGTTTTTCTCTCTCTTCTTGTATCTTACTAAATAAAAACAAAAAGAAGAAACCAGGTGGCAATTTCAACATACTAGTTGGAAATATTCTTAGCTAGATCATCCAGAAACTGAGATAATGTGTGTTTGTTGTTTTAGGTTGCTAAGTTTTATAGTAATTTGTTACACAGCAATGCATAACTAACACATATATTAATATCAAGAGTGGGACGTTGCCAAAATACAAACCCAAATTTGGCAATGGCTTTGGAACTAGACAGTGGACTTTGAAAAAAGTGTTAGTGATAGCCGGAGCGCCTTGAAGAAACTGCCAATAGAAGCCTTGTGGTCATTCATAAAGTTTCAGATGATGGCTGGCAAGCAAAGAAGGTGAATGTTATTGAAAACTAGAAGAAGGATCTTTATTATATTATGGCTGAAAGTTTAGTAACACAGTAGCCGAGAGTTATATGTAAAGTAAAAAATGTACCCAATAAGCCAGGTGATTGATGAAGATGTATATTGTATATGCATGTATTTCTTTAAGTAAATAGAGATGATAGAGTAATTGTTGTTGTTCCTTGGTGGAAGGAATCTGTAAGTCTAGGAGGAAGATAAAAGAACAGCTTCTGTGGTATATTTTCTTTTTCTTCAAAATACTTATTTGGCTCACAGTGAGGTGTTCCTCTCTGAGGAACTGTTGCTTCTCCATCTGATTAAACTCTAACATGGATATGTGACTTGCTTTAGCCAATGAACTAGGAGTTCATTGAACTAGAGGCATGAATCACTTCCAGGCAGATGTTTTGAGAGCTAGTATAAGCTTTGCCACTTTTATTTTCCCAATGCTAAAACATCTCAGATAGTTACTCCATCAATCTGGGCCTTGCAATAAAGAGATCCAAAGTCAACCAACGGTGGATGTATATTGTGAGCAAGAAATAAACCTTTGTGGTTATAAGCCACTGTTGTTTGTTATTGCCTTATAAATTGGCTTTGCTTGACTGATACAACATCAGACAAGAGCTAAAGTTGAAAAATAGGAAGACTCTGATCCATGGACCAGGGCACTACAAATAGATGGTATGGCAAACACAGGGGCATGGTGGTATAAGAGGTCATGAGAGGATTGTGAATATCTAAAATGTAATGTGGAAATTGGTTAGGGAAGGGGGGTGAGTAGAAAGGAGATTAGACCGACAGACTCATTTATTCCATCTTAAGAAAATCTGCCCATCTGTCATGCTAGAGAGTCATTGAATTATGAGGGGAGGAGCAATATGCCCAAATTTACCTTAAAATTTTAACAAGGACAGTGTTACAGAAGACAAAGTTATGTTGTGGGACACAGGGAAGGAGGCCATTATTATAAAGAAGATTTGTTGCACATGTAAGCAAAGAAATGGAGAGCAGTGAAGAGATAGAAGTGATATCAAGGAAAAAGCAAGAGAATTTAGTGGTTAGGCTGCAGTATCAGTGACATCATTATAGGAGTGTGAAGTACAATACATACTGGCTTGTGTTAGACTGCTAGTCAGAAGCAGTCACTCCACTCTTCCCCACTCTCCATGGGAGCAGTGTATTTCTCCACCAGTCAGCATGTAACTTACAATAATGGGGGTGCAAACTCTAAACCTAGGCTCCAGAGGCTTCCTTTATTG
Organism: Canis lupus familiaris; assembly: GCF_011100685.1. Lineage (NCBI taxonomy): Eukaryota > Metazoa > Chordata > Mammalia > Carnivora > Canidae > Canis > Canis lupus. The sequence continues at coordinate 10,613,503 of NC_049230.1, forward strand.
CTTCTCATCCTCTTTGAGACTTTCCATCTCCCTTCCTGAGGACATTCCCCATCCATCCTAACTAGTCCCAGGAGATAAGAACACATGAACCAAACCTGATCTGAATCTATGGCTGGAGCCCTAGTTCAGCTGATCCCAGCCAAGACCAGCAGAGTCCTCCCACCCCACTTAGCTGCCATGCGGACACATAAGTGAGACAGAAATGCTTCCAGATACGTGCCACTGAGTTCTTGTCTAAGGAAAGTTGATTGATACACCACCAGACTCAGATCTCAAAAAATCTGAAATATCAGTAAGCTGCTATCCCAACTCTACATTCGTTTAAAAAATAGTTGACCACAAGGTTCCAGCCAAAATTCACCATCTTTTCTTTAAATAATAAAAGATCGATGGAAGAGATTTCTTAAATATTTGGTTTGGCCTGTTTTAATTTAGGGCTTATGTTTAATCATTTATCCTTGTGTAACTGTGAAGCGAGACATGGAGTTGTCATTGTTCAAACTTCCCATCAAATAGGAGAATATGAATTTCTTCATTATTGACTGGGCAAGTTGACTAGTTCTTATTAGAAGCAGCAGCAAAAACCTATGTAAAAAGTAAATATATAAAAGTTAGTTTCACATAGTCTTTAAGAAACTGGCTTAAGTTAATCAATTATGTTTCTGGGTCAAGGTCCTAGTCCAAACTCCACTCAGCTAAGGCTTTTTAAATTTTCAACTTTTTCATCCTCTTTAAAATGCTATTTATTGCTGGCTCTCTTCTTAGTTTGAAATAATGCATGTAGTGTTTTTATTAGGGCAAATAGTAGTAAATAAAAGCATGATAAAGTACAGAGAGTTTATTTGCAAACTTTCAGAAGTAGTTTACTTGAAAACCCAACATATGCGGATTATAGCCCAGATAATGAGGGCACCTAATAAACTGTAATAAAAATCATTGAAATGTTTGCCAAGATATATTCTCTTGTTTGAATTAAACCATATTTCAGGAAACTGTAATTCTCTCTCTTTTATCAAATGACCACAAACTAGATATATTAGCCTTGATTTGTTTCCGAAATATTTTTTTCGGGTTTTATCACTTTGACATCTACCAATTGGGAGGAAAACAAGGTGAACCACTGTAGCGTATATCTGAAGCCTAAGGGAATGAGACTCTCAAAGATTGCTAGAGAATGTCCATTGATTGGAATGAGCAAAATCTTTTTCAAATTGGTTAACACAGGCTGGTGAGATTTGTCCACAAGGAGTGAGGAAGCCTCCATTTGCTGCAAGCTTTTATTCAGGAGTTGTCCTTAGACTCTGTGGGCTGGCATCACCAATATATTGGCCCCCTACTGCTCGCTTTCTTGGAGTCTATTTTTAATCCTGGAAGCAATATAACATCACTTAAGGAAGATTATAAATCAAGTAAAAAAGATCTTATCATCTTAACCTCACTCCTGTTTTCATTTCTGTGTGTCCTTTCCAGGATTTTAATAGAGCCTTTTGAGTAATTACGAAGTGCCCGGAACACTTGGTTTGCATTAGCTCATGTAAGTCCCATGACAAAGCAAGTACTTTCCTCTTTTTAGAGGGAAGAGCTGAAGATTTTGAATAACCTCCTCAAGGTTATCAAAGTACAAGTCACAGAGGCATGACTAGAAAACTAGTTGTTTAATTTCCTAGCCCTACCCTTAAGAAGTAACTTATATAGTTGTAAACGTAGTGTGAATACGATTTTGTGTCCTGCATTTTATACTTCATGTTGAATTCAAATTCTCCTTTCCCATGAGAAAACAGCCTGTTACCATTGTTCCCATAGCAAGGTTTCTCTTAAAATAGATATACTACAACCTCCTTCACCATTTTCCTATCATAGGACATTGGATTACAACCAAATTACCATTTTGGAATTTTATAGTTTTATAATTAACACTATAATGGCTATCTTAATGCAAAAAGCTTTTAATACCTTGGGGTTTATTTCTGCTATACTTTACAATGCTTGGAAAATCTTGAAAAATTTTTTTATATGTGTAAGGCCTAAGTGGGACTTCTTCCATTGTTTCAATTTTGGCTGGGCTATCAAAACTGAAAAGTTGTGTGACGAGTATTCCTACCCTTTAGAGAGCAACGACTTTCTGTAGAGAGAGATGATCACTTATACATGACCTACAAAGGAGGTTGCCAAAAGCAAGTCAGCTTTTCCTAACCTACCACTACCTACCTTCTACTATAGAACGCAAGTTAAGAATGCATTAGGCAGATTGATAATGTTTTAGAACAGTTGTCAGTAAGTCTGGCATTTCTTCTTTCCTCCTCTATGTTTTCTTTCTTTCTTTCTTTCTTTCTTTCTTTCTTTCTTTCTTTCTTTCAGAGAGAGAGCATGCTCAAGCATGAGGCAGGGCAGGCAGGGCAGAGGGACAGGGAGAGAGAATTCACATTGGGCATGGAGCCTAACGTGAGGCTCAGTCTCACAACCCCGAGATCATGACCTGAGCTGAAATCAAGAGTCAGATGCTTACTGACTGAGCCACCCAGGTGCCCCCTCTCTATGCTTTCTTAACCAACCTCAGGCCAAGTGAAGAAATTTGAGGAATTTGAAATGTGAGGAATTTGAAAAACAAAGAGGTTGGCTCCTATCTGAAAATTCTAAATGCAAGAAGTGTCACACATAGCCAGCTAGTTGGGGCCTTACTCAAGTCAGTACATCAAGGTTAGTTTTCATTGGGTTATTTGAAGAACTCACAAGATACCACTAGGCAGGAAAACCACCATTTAGGTATCTGCCTCCACCATACAGCACTGGCCCCAGATCACAATTTCAGCAATTGATAAATAACTTCAAAGCCCCGATTTCTCCTCTCTGATTCCAAATCACAGAAGGGACCAAGAAACTACATAGTGATAGGCACCTGGGTGGCTCAGTCAGTTAAGCATCTGCCTTCAGCTCAGGTCATGATCTCAGGGTCCTGGGATTGAGCTCTGTGTCAGTCTCCCTGCTCAGCAGAGACCTTGCTTCTCCCTCTCCCTCTGCTACTCCCCCTGCTTGTGCTCTCATTCTCCCTCTTAAATAAATAAATAAATAAAATCTTTTTTTAAAAATAAAGAAACTAGAGTACGAAAAAAAATGAATGGAAGAATAAGGTGGAAAATAATGGAATATCCACCTTCTCTATTAGGTTTTCAAGCCTCAAATTATGAGTCCAGGAGAGAAGCTTAAAATAGGATTATATAGAGGCACCTGGGTGTCTCAGTCAGTATCTGACTTTCCATTTTGGCTCAGGTCATGATCTCAAGGTCATAGGATCAAGCCCTATGTTGTGCTCTGCACTCACGGGGAGTCTGCCTGAGATTCTCTCTCCTTCTCCTTCTGCCCCCCCTTCACTTCTACTCCCCCCTCTCTCAAATAAATAAATCATTAAAATATTATATTTAAAAATTCTCTCTCCCTCTGCCCCTCCCCCCACCACATTCATGCTGTCGTGCTCTCTCCCTCCATCTCACACTTTAAGAGCCTGTGTGATGTATACCGAAAAATGTGTGATGAAGACCGACACCTCTTTGCTTACAATTTCAGAGAAGAACTCAAGCAAAATAAAAGCAAAAATCAGGAAAAGGAAGATGACAAGGAGAGAAATGGACTATAAGCAGCATATCAAATGTAGATTTCCACAACGTTGAGATGCTCAGATCTGTCCTTTGTCTTCTACAGAAGGACAATAAAAATAATAAAAATATGATTACCAGATGTGACTTATTTTCCTTTTACTGTACAGCTTGGTAGAGAAAATAAATATAATCAAATAAGAAAATAAATAAATAAGATTATATAGTGAAGGATTTTGTGTTTTGTTTTGTTTCTTAAGCTCAACTTGGACTTTTGAACACCTTAGAATGAATTTATAAGAAGTTCCTGTCCAGGGATAAGGAAGGAAAGTTCAGCACAGAATGTAAACAGCCTATTAAGGAAGAAAAATACAATTATTTCATAATTTCACACCTCTAAACCCAGTTCATTCAATCAACAAGCACATAAAATTTTAAGCTGTGTTCCAAAACATTTTTATGAATTTACATTATCAGCATTGAAGGAAAATCAGTACCATAATGCTCTTGCTAGCTTTAACAATTTTCATTTGATGTTTATTATAATTTAATATGTGCAATGCGACCTCAATTAAGTGATTTTTATTAGCATAGTTAACTATTTTTCATTTGTATTTCTATCATTTGTATTTGTTCACTTACAAATTAGCTGTCACATTGACCAGCATATCTAACATATATAATTAGTTAATTATTTTCTTATAAATTTGCATGCAACATTAAGAGAAGAGCCCAACTCCTTTCTCTGTTTGATTCAACTGTTGTGGTCATCTGTAATTTGTCTCTCAGTGTAAAATAATTTTTTTACATATGAAATTTTAAATATGTATTGAAGCTCCAGTTGTTGACTTTTTCCTTTTAATTTCTCCCCTTTGGAAATTTGGGGGGGGGGAATATTTTTTTTCTTTATTCTTTTGTCATGAGATCTCTAATGTTTAAATATTTGACTATTTCTCCCATCTGGAGCTCATTTGTATAAGGCTCAGAATCTGATAAGCATGAGTTGAGTCTAATAAGTTGGCTGGGAAAAAACTGTTGTTTGTATGGATATATCACTTTCAGCCGTATTCATATTCTAGTTTAAAGCACAATTGTTCTCACTCTCTAGTAAAAACTGAAGAGACTTTCATAATAAATTTTCCTTACAAGAAGAGTCCAGAATTTCCCTTTTATAAATACCAAGCTGCCTGAGTTCAATTCTTTTTTTTCCTGCCTCTGTGTCCCCCAACTTCCCCCTCCCAGAATTTACACACCATCCATTGTCAGGGATGCAAACTGCTCTACACTTTGTTAATATCCAAGAAAGGCCATCACCTCTGAATCATTTTTTCCCCAAACATAAATCCTTGGGCCAACAAAGAAAAGTGGTATTTTTCCATCTCCATAATTCCTGTTATTTTAAGTCTATCCTTTAACCAAAGTGGCTTTGTGTTTCTTTTTCCTTGATAACTCACAGGTTCAAATGTAAAATTTATTATTACAAGGAACAATTATGAGGTTCAAAGCATAGTGTGTGCATTCCATGCTTCTAGCTTCTGGTACTGATATACAGAATGAAATGCTTGTGGTTGTCTACTCGCATGAAGTGGATGGGTTCCAACCACCGGTGGTGAAGGGCTTAATGAATATCTGCCTTCGTCAGACCCAACAGGGACCTAGCATCATGGGAGGTTGCCCAAGTGCCATATTGCAGGCATCTCAAAAACAAACTTTGGACCATTCACTTATTCATTCCAGTTCCTCTTCAACGTCAACAGTGGCAACCACCAAAAGGTTTTGCTAATTTTCTTAGTTTGAACATTACTCTAGATTTTGAGATTTCAGAATCTCTCTTCAAAACAATGAACTAGAAAAACCACAGACTTTTTTTTAACACCTTTGTTTTTTATTTCTTCGGTGAGGCATGTTTACCATTTTGATAACCTACTACTCAGAGTCTTCCTTATTTAATAAGATAGGACATTTATATGGCAAAGCAAGAAACCCAAACAAGATATTCTTAATAATTCCTGGCTGTTTCCTCACTGTCCCTGTTTACTTTTTTATAAGATCAGGACATAACAGTTCCTTTTTCTGTGACCCTATAGCACATTTATAATCTTATTATAGAAAAAAAATAGTATTTTAAGTACACGTGTATGTGCTTGTCTCATCCAGAATACTGGAGAGCTTTTTGAGGACAAGAATTTATTCTTTGATCTCCATTTGCCTGGCACCTAACACAATGTCTGGTATTTGCTGAGTGCTCAATAATTTACTTGTATAAATGATTAACTTCTTATCTAGGATACTTTAAAAACCTCAAGATTTTTAAATTATTTGCACATCAATGTCATGCTCTCAACAGTGCTTTTGCTGCTAAATGTTCAATAACTGTCAATAATAGTTAAAGCCCTAAGCAATGCTACTGAACATAGTTCAGCTGACTTTTGGTGTACTCATGGACTCAAATCTGTGTTCTTGGTGTGATAAAGACTGTATATATGCACCAAAATCCATTACCTTTCCCCATTGGAAACACACAACAAGAATATATTATTTCCTATCATCCTTTGCAGTCAGATGTGGCCATATGACTTAATTCTGGCCAATAGAATGTGGGCAAAAGTTATAGTAACCATTTTCCAGCTCAATTCATAATAAAATCCCACAAATGATCCTTGCTCTCTTTTCCCATGTATTCCTGAAATGACAAGGATCTAAGAATCTATAATAAGGTAGAATTATAATGGAAGGAACTTGAGGCCTTAAGTGACCACATGTCAAGCTGCCTGACCACAATTAGCCACTACACAGGGCCATGATATGAGCTAGAAATAAATCATCATAGTGCTAACATTCTGAGATTACAAGGTTTGTTAGTTACAGTATCTAATATTACCTGAACTAATTTTTAAATCAGTCTTTTGAAGTGGGGTGCTCACATGGCATACACCTGAAATTCATGGCATTGGCTTACTGGTCAGTCAGCAAAAAAGAAACCAATAGGTGAAGGTGGAAAAGTGGAGGTCCAGTTTATAGTATTCCATGGTATTCCATTTGTTTCCATTATCAAAACAAATGGTAGAACTACAGTAACTAGAAAGGCAGACTAGATTTCATGTAACTATTAAGCCTGTAGTTCTTATACAAAAGATTGATAAGAATGAGAATTAACAGTGTCCATTTCCTACTACTGGCTACTCTTAGCAATTTAAAACAAGAAATCATTGAGAACAGATAAAAACTAGCTTCTTTTGAAACAGAAATCAAGGTGGATAAAGTATGCAGATATCAGAAACTTTTAGGCTGAAAAATATGCTTCTATACGCCAGGTAATAGAGACAAATTGAAGAAGGCTCTGAATGACAAAAGTACAGCAAGATTCTTGGGAAACACATAGATACAACCATAGATGAAGATCAGATCAAGGGTATGACCTTCAAACATATTCTTTCCCATGGCTTGGAGGAGGCTGAAACTGACTTGGAACAAGGTGGAAGAGGAAACAAATGAAATCAGACTAAAGGAAATAGCTATGAAGAAACTTCAAATGTGGTTACTATCAGTTGGAATGGTCTGGAAATAAAAGGTTAAAGGACACAATAATTTTGCATAAAATAGTATCACAAAGGATACTGTGATTCTGGACTAAAAAGACTGACTTCTTGATCTTTAAGATTAGTGCTGGGCCCCCTGACTTTCACCGGGCCAAGTACAGTCTCCAATACCTACTTCATTCAGGCCATGAGGGATAGTGGATGACAAAAGAGCTCCCAAAGGCCTGAGGCAGGAGCCATCAAGAACAATAGAGAAGTGAGGTTCTAGAGAGCATGATTCAGGACTAAATGAATTTTCCCTACCCAATGAGTAGGCCCTTCATAATCTGTATCTAGAAGTATGTAAAAATTGCTGTGGACTGGTAATAGTTACACATTTCTCATTGTTTTTGGTTTGTGTGTGTGTGTTTTTCCCAAACAAGAGTTTCAAATATGGTGTGTGTGTGTGTGTGTGTGTGTGTGTGTGTATAATCACTGCTGGATATTGAGTGTGTGAGTAAGATAGTTCATAAGTTCAAGGAACCTCCTTCAGTTCCGATTCAGAGGTCTGAACATCATGGAAGGATTTGGACTTTGAGCTTGATGCAATGAGTACCTTGGATCTTCTTCCTTCAGAAAAGGCAAATGTCTTCCACAGTGTAGTGGGAAGGTGAAATGAATGTTTGGTGACTACAGTTAGATGGGCAGAGTTTGGCTAGCTTGTCATCAAATACATTTCCTTTCTTTCTCAGTCACATAGATAAGAACAATAGAAGTTGAAAAATGTAGCCTCAGTATAGACACATAATGGAGGGTTGCCAAAGGACTATGGGTGGAAATAATGTTCACCATTTCCAGGCCTGACTCATAAAATGGCACACACAAGAGCCTCTCACTCTTTCCCCACTTGTTAACTGAATGGAGAAGACCATGAAACCCTATGAGAGGGCAGACCTAGAAAATGGAAGAAGCCTGGGTCCCTGACTAGTCACTTGGAAACATGTTCCAACAGGGATGATTCCCTGCAAATACATCTACTTCCTAATCCCTGGAACTGTTGAATCTGTTAGAATACATGACAGAGGCAAATTAAGGTTGCAGATGGAATTTGGGTCACTTGTCAGCTGATCTTAAACAGGGAGATGATCCTGGATTACATAGGTGGGCCCAATATAATCACAAGAGTCCTTGTATGTGGAAGAGAGGGGAGAAGAAGCAGTCAGAATGATGCCATGTTAGAACATGACTCCCAGTTACTGGTTTTGAAAATGGATGGAAGAAGGGATACAAACCAAGGGATAGGGGTGGCCTCTAGAATCTGGGAAAAATCAAAGAAATGGATTCTTCCCTAGAGCTTCTAGAAGGGATCACAGCCCTGACAAAATCTTGATGTTAGCCCAGTGAAACCCACTTTAGACTGCTAACCTACAGACTTATAAACTAATCCCTTTGTATGATTTAAGGCACTAAGTTGGTGGTAATTTGCTACAGCACCAATAGTAAACTCATGCACAGTCACTAACATTACATTATTAAGTTTGAATTAAAGGACATTGAAAAAAATTCCTCACACATCTCTTTCCATCACCCTACCCAAACCTATTCTCAGATTGTTCATGCATACTAAGTCCTAGAGCCTAAACAGCTTTTATTTGTGGATACCTCCCAGAAAGATTTGAACTTTAGAGGTGAACAAAGTATTATAGTTAATGGATAAATCTCTACCAGATGAATTTTAGTGGGATCTAGAAAGAGATCTCTAGAAAGAGAATTATTATTCTGGCCCACAGAATGACAACATGGAGCATTTCTAGGTCACTTTCCAACGTTTCTTTTCCTGATTTCAGATGACCGTTAGTTAAAGAGCAAGAAAGCTGCTAAAATGGAGAATTGAGCTCTAAGCTACACCAGAGACTAGTTATCAGACTCAAAAAAATTGTTTCACCAGTCTAGCTTGGGTTTTTTTCTCCAAAATGAAAGGAATCAGCGAGGCAAAACTTCAGATCCCTCTTTGTTCTAAGCTGCTATGTATCAAATGAGCCTTTATTTCTCTAATAGCTCTCATGCAAATTAGCCCATTAGTCAATATAAATTTTTACATGTTTGAATCTTTCCCATTGTAGTGGTTCCTATGACTAATAGGCAACGAACAAGAAAAGTGCAAACAGTGGTTATGTCAGAATAACCACTTGGGAATTATAACACTTTCTCTACTTAATTGTGAAGTGGTTTGGAGAAGTGGGGGAACTTTCTTTTTTGACTCGGGGAGAAACTGTCCAGGGGATCTTTAGTACTTAAAGTTTCATCAGCAGACATCAGATGCAGTTGAAATCCCACATACGTGGAACAACAGTCAGGAAGGATGGAGAAAGGGTCAGAGTTCTAAAAAGGAAGAGGAGCACAAAATCTCCATCACCAGAGAGAGAGGAGAATAGTCTCTCTGCTTAGTTGACGGTCATAAAATTCTGAATAGGAATTCTGTCTCACAGCTGTTAAAGGAGCCTAGGAATACAACAGTGGCCAATGATTGAGAAGCAGCTGTTCATTCTCCACGTTGATTATACAGGAGGAATTGGCTTGGCAGTAAAGCAAACGGGCTTTAATTCAAAGAAAAATTGCCAAAGAAACAAACAAAAAAAAAACCACAAAAAAACAAAGATAAATTCCAAAGTGTGTATGTGTTGGGGGGGGGGGATCAAGTAGATAACAGAATAGGAAACTATAATAAATCACAAAATCTACCTTTCTGAAATTTGAAAAGTGATTAAAATTTTCTCTGCCTGGTATGCTATCTGATGGCAGAAAGATGTCCCAGTCAATCTCTAACAGTCTTGTGGGGAGCACTCTGATGCCAATCTTGTTTCTTTTATGTTTCTCCCCCAGATGTGCACACGTATGTATTGTGCACACAACAGACATGTTCTTCTTCACACTTCCCTTTGCAGTATTTCCCACTCTGCTGTAGGCCCACATGAACAGAAAGTTAGAGGGAAGTCAGCGTGGTCCTGAATGCTCTGGCCCAATGGAGGAGGTCTCCATAAAGGACAAAGACAAAATCTGCAACTTTCGGATCACCTTCACAAAGGCTTCCCTTTCGTCATAATTCCTGGTTAGAACTCACAGACCAAGAAGAGGATTAGCTAGTGCTTTAGCACTCTGCAGTATATCCAAGCCCCAGACAACTAGATGTGAGAGGTTTTCCACCGAGGGCCACGAGCATGGGGATACACGTAGATCTGTCGATCTGGCCGTGTTTTTATGGGAAGTTTGCAGTGACAGCTGATGCTCAGGCTCTGGCCCCCTTCAGCTATTTTGGACCTGCTTGCTTACTTCCTACCAAAGGAAAGTGTTTTAATTCCGTCCAAATTCAAAAACCAAACCCCCAAATTCATGGGTTAAAGGAAACAGCTTTGTAAACAGGCGGGACAGACATGTTAATACATTGATTGGAAACATGCTATTTAAATTCAGACTAGTTAAACAGGATGCCCTTTGTCACTGACCAAATTGTTAAATTGGTGCCTTGGCAGGAGCCTTTTGTACATCTCTGAAGATTCCCTGGATCCAAACCTCTGTGGTATTAAAACAAACAGAGTAAATATTTTCCTTGCAGTTTACATCCCAGATCTAAATATTTCCAAGCACGTCAAACTCACTTTTCTCCACCGCTCCCTGCAGGGTCCGTGTAGACTTCGGCTGCCAAAGAACCCAGTTGAACTCTCCTTGCTTGGGAGGGGCTCCATCCCTGAAGACAGGCGAAGCAGCCAGAAGCAGGGTCTCACAGCTGTGCCGCTCTGCTTGGCAGCGGGAGCCCGCACAGCAGCAGGTGTGCTCTGCTCATCCCCACCAGGGAGGGAGGGACGCTCTGTCCCTGCTGTTTGCTCCCTTCCCTTGAACATCTGCCGCTTCCCTTTTACCTATTCCTGGAGAAGTGCCAAGCACCTGCCCTGGGAACCCTGTGTTTCCTTTCATTAGCTTTTACTGCGAAGTCTCAGCACTTTTGGCTTCACATAAGCCAGTCGCATCTGGGCAGAAGGGGATTCCTCCAGAGAACCCAGCAAAGGGTCCTAGCAGACCCTCTCTCTCCCTCTCCCGGGTCTCGGATTATAGGGTTTTTAGTCCCGAACTCTGTTAAAGCTCTCATAGAAGAAGAAAGCAAAAAAATCACAATTGGGGGTGATGCCATTTCTGTCCGTATTTCTTTAGACTGTGCAGCATCTTGGGGGCTTACTACAAAAGTGTCCTAACGCCACCGCACAAGCAGTGCTCTACTGTTTAAAGACTGGTTCTTTTCTAGTTGCTGACAGCAAATTCTCAAGCTGCCATAACAAATTCAATTTAACTGAACTCCACCAGGAAATAATGAATATAGCTGTGGGCACTGATATCCTTGTCTTTGGACTCAGAAAGGTTGTCCAAAGTAGGGGATATGGATAACTCTCACTTTCATTATTATTATTGTTTTAAACCGGTCAAGTTTTTATTAAATCTGCATAAGTAAAAACCATATCGTGAGGGACCGGGGGGTAGGGCTACTGAAAAGTAGGAGACAGGCCACCGGAGGAGGGGAAGGGGGATGGAGGATGGGGGATGGGCTCCCACCTTTGAAGCACAAACTTCCATCTACTTGGAGATACTTTGTGTGAGTGGGCACTGGGCTGCACCACCCAAAAGTCCTCCTTCATTGAAACTCTGGTTGTTTGTCAGCTGCTGAGGGTTTTGTCAGCTGATGACCATAAGCCATTAGCCCTTCAAGGATTGCCTCGGTTACAAATAGCTTCCTTACCCCAAATCCATTCCTAGGTGGACCATATCCAGTAACTGATTGATGAGGAAATGTATGGGCCTGTCCATATCAAGCCAACTTGAGAGAACTCCAGAGGGTCACCAGAGCTCCAGAGGTCCTATGGGATCCAAAAGACTGTTTTGGGGAGTCCACTCTCCCTCCATCCAGTCTGCCTTCTCTCCTCCCTCTATTGGTATAGATCCCAGGGGTAAAACTTAATAAACATCCTAACCCCTGACTTCCATCGAAATCTGCTTCCCAGGGAGTCCAATTTTGACACATCGGCTCCAACCTGGCCCATGTCGGGGAGTCATTTCTGTGTTTGATGCAAGCATTCAATCAATCAAATATTTGATAAATGGGTACAATGTTGTAAGCAGTAGCCATAAGAAACTCAGAAAATAATAATGTCAACATCTATCTTGGCAAGAGTTGATAGCCAAGTTGGGTAGATAGTACAGATATATAAAAAGATAATCCATAAGATTATATAATAAATGATAATCATCAAAGGAGTATGTGACACCGAGATTTATCACAAGGGAAGATTGGTTTTAAGGACAAGAGAGTGGGTGGTTGTTTGGCGAGCAACGGGGTTAAGGTAACCCTCCATTGCCTTCAGGCTATTCTTCTGTGAAGGTCAATAGCTCAGTGTATGAAGAGTCCTCACCCTACAGATAGATGAGCTTGATTCCAAACAGCCTTTCTGCTTCTTCATACCTCATCATGACAATGTCTAGACAATGTCCAATGGCAACAGGTAAAAAACACACTTCCAGAAACACTGTTGCTGTGGGATTTGCCCTATGCTACCCCACTGTTCGTTATTGCTTAGGTTCCAGGAGTTTCTCAGCCTCCCCCATCCAAGCTCTAGCACTGGCATCCGGAGAAGGTGACCTGCCCTACTTGCTGGGCTAGTCTGTGGGCTCAGTCTTGTAGTTTCAAGTCCCCAAAGCTAGGTTTTGCTCTTGTTCCTATCCATCTCATTTCTGCAGAGATTTCCTCAGTTCACCTTGCTTTCCCTGGCATTCTCATTGCTTCCATGTCTACCTCAAAATTCTCTTCTCCATGTTGCTTTCCTAGGTTCTATCATTGTCCATGATCTCTCAGCTTCTGGCTAACAGTCTTTGTTCTTTGTACAAAATCACAGTCCAAGACACAGTAACTTATTATTAACTATGACCTAAGGCAAGTCATTTAACGTTGCTCATCTTTCGGTAGTTTATTTGTAAAATGAGGATACTAATTTCTACCTCTCATAGATGATAATGATAATGATTAATGAAGTATCTTGGAATCAAGAGTCTCCTGGGAAGAAGTAAAAACAAAACACAAACACAGAATCCTAGCAAAAATCATTGCAACTTATCTAACATTTACTATATGCCAGGTACCACGCAAAGTACTTTATCGTAATACATAACCTTTCAGGAGAAATTCCAAGGAACTGGATGATAAGCGGTGCCAGTTGGTACTCAAAATATGATTTCGCTTTTGCTGCTCTGACTTTCTGCCAGAAATACAGTCTGGAATCACTTCCTGTCCATTTTTACCCAGGATCTTCTTTCCTTTTCCTCCCATCTTCCATTCTTACCCCTGCTGCATCCTAGCTTAAGCCTGAGATGCTTGGAGCCAGGTTAAGGAGAGCTTCATGTGGCAGTGTCATGCCTGTCAGGACAGAGATCTCATCATTCACACTGAGTCAACAAGATCTGCAGTGGTGAGCTGAAGCCAGGCCACTGTCCAAGCTGTGATCAATCACAGGATGATTAATCTGAAGAGGACACACAATATAGGATAGGGTCAGAGATATGGAAGCAAAATGTAGTGCAAAAACAGGAAGGACTGATGAACAAACAATATCTGCAGGGGTGCCTGGGTGGCTCAGTGGTTGAGTATCTGCCTTTAACTCAGGTCATGATCCTGGAGTCCTGGAATTGAGTCCCACATCGGGCTCCCCACAGGGAGCCTGCTTCTCCCTCTATCTATATCTCTGCCCCTCTCCCTATGTCTCATGAATAAATAAATAAATAATTTTTAAAAATCTACATACATACAAAAAGTTAAGTTGGAACTATTTCAAAATAGTGGTGGATAGGGATGCCTGGGTGTCTCAGCATTTGAGCATCTGCCTTTGGCTCAGGGCTTGATCCCTGGGTCAGGGATTGAGTCCCACATCAGGCTCCCTGCGAAGAGCCTGCTTCTCCCTCTGCCTATGTCTCTGCTTCTCTCATGAATGAGTAAATAAACAATCTTAAAAAAATAAAGGTGGATATATGGCTTCCTTAAAATTATTTTTTGAATTGAGCTGTAATTCACATACCATAAAATTCATCATTTCAAAACATACAATTTAGAGGTGTTTAGTATATTGACAAAGTTGTGCCACCATCTGCACAATATAATGCCAGAACATTCTCATCACCACAAAAGGAAACCCCATACCCATTAGCAATCACTCCCTGTTCCCCTCACCCCCCTCCCCACCACACACACTCTTGGCAAACACTAATCTACTTTCCGTCTCAGTGCTTTGCCTATTATGGACAATGGGCTTCAACCTCTGGTTGGCATTGTTCTGCTGAATATATTTAAAGATACTGATGGAATACGTAGCTTCCTGGATACCTCCACTGGTTAATTCTCACATGTTACATTGATGTTGGTTTTGTTCTCCATCAAGATTTTTATGTCCTCCTCTCTTCCTTTCCACCTTCCCTCTGCCAACTGTCTGCACGGTAAAGTCCCAATTTCTTCATTTGAGTTTAAGATCCTTTAGCCTAAATTCCATCCTCCCAATAATTTTGCATTTTCTTACCTCCACATTTTTGTTTACATGTACTCTTCAAAAAGAATCCAGACTTTTCATAGTCTTTAAGACCAGATCCAATGCCACCTCTTCCATTGTATTTCCCCAGATCAATCCAAGAAGTTAAATCTTCTCCTCTTACTCCCTTTAGTTCCCAGTGTACCTCGCACCACTCCATGGCCCTTATAACTATGCATTCACCAGTGTCCTTTTGTCCTCCTTGACCACAAGCTCCTTGATTGATGATGGCACCATGTCTCTTTGTCACCCACAGTGCCTGGCACACTGTCAGCACACAGTAAGTGCTTTCTGAATGCAGATAGATGAATGAAAAGGAGATTGGATGAAGTACTCAAAGTAACTCCAACTCTGATAACCATTACATAGAGTTCGGGAATTAAAGACCAAAATAATACTGTCTACAATATTATAAATGCAGCAGTTTTACTAGGTAGTTCTAAACTTTGGATACAATAATAAATGCTAGGGAATTCTATACATTGTTGGAAATACACTTAAAGATCCTTGTGTTAGTAGAGAACTTATAAAATATATAATTATTGGTTTTTAAAAAAATGAAGACCATTTGCTCAGTCAAGTCAGGTTATTATTCTATTGAGATTTAGATGTTAATTGATATTCGGAATGTGGAATTTGAATTCAATAATTTCTCCTTTCTTGGCAAGCCATTATCTTCAACACTGCCACTCTTATCCTGTTATATGAAGGATTTATGATAATAAATCACCATAGTAATTATTTCTAGACACACAGGGAGATCCACATATAACTTGCATCTCTCCCAACACAGTTTACCAGTGTTCCTGCTGTCCCACCCAGTTTACTTTGAAAGTGGGAATTTCACTCAAACAAGCTTCTTTCTTTTGACATACGTCTTAAGGTATCATTAATGACTCATTGTGCAAACATTTTATGAAAGTTCTATCATGTTTGAGGTACATTGTTATACAGAAATTAATACGCTAAGTCCTCTTAGTGGATCTTATGGTTTGCTAATGGATAAAGATAGCTAAAAATAAGTTCAAAAGATGCATGCAGAAAAGGAGTTCAAGGAATGGTAAGATGTTAAAAGACTGGTTAAAAGTGTTTTTTTGAGAGGCGCCTGGGTGGCTCTGTGGGTTGAGCATCTGAATCTTGATTTTGGGTCAGGTCATGATCTCAGGGTCATTGGATGGAGCCCAGCACAGGGCTCTGCGTTCAGCAGGGAGTCTTCTTGAAGATTCTTGCCCTCTGCCCCTCCCCCCACTCACGTGTGCACACACTCTCTCTCTCTAAAAAATGAATAAATTTTTTTAAAAATGTGATTTTGGGGGGCATACTAGGTTTTATCTAATAAGCCCTATGAATGTCAAACCTGATCATTTCTCCCTTTTTAGTCTATTTACTGGGATGCTCAGAACCAATCTTTGTGGTCCACCTCTAGTCATATTATACTTTGAGTGACTAACTTACTTGGAAATTTATTGTATAAATTTGACATATTTATGGAACCTCTGACTTTTTCTTGCTTTGCCATTTTTATTTTCCCTTCATCTACTCTTTCTTTTGTATTTTATTTTTGCTTTTGTTTTCTTTTATGTATCTCTTTAAGCCACCTAAAAATGTATTTTAGGTGAAGTGGAACATAAGTAATAATGTTAAAGTAATTTGGAGAAAGGCATAGTAAAGAGAACTGTAGACTTTTTTGCACCTGTTCACTCAGAGCAGTTAATCACATTTTTAAGCGTCAGTATATCATTCAGCTAAAAACTGCAAAGGATGTTAATTAGAGAGGAAATATTTACATGCATTTTAATCATAGCATGCTGATTCACACACCCTAATTTGAATTATTTGGTATGATTCTAGTCATGTAAAGGAAAAACAAAATAACTAATTATAAAATCTGAAACCACTAAATATATGCTCTATGCTCACTTATAAATCTACCACTCAAATCTTCATCTGTATGAAGTTAAATTAATCAATGTATAGGTGAAGGCAATCTATACAGAGTTGATCTGCATTAATGTATTTTGAGGCAACGAAAGAACGATGTTTGTGGAGTCCACAACAGTAGTTGAAGTTCCCTGGCTGAATGTTTTGCATGTAATCTTCAGATGGGTCCTCAGGTCAGTCCCAGAGGCTTGTACTGTTCTCCTCATCTCACCAAGAATAAGCAGAGGCATAATGAGGTTCAGTACTAATGTTACAAGCACTACTGTATGTGCTTTGCCTACAATGACCCATTAATCCGCTCATAAAATCCATGTAGCAGGGCCTATTTATTTTTAATCTTCATTTCATAATTGAAGAAATAAGGGGCAGAAATGTTACATACGTTGTCCAAAGTGATACGGCTGGTGATCAAGTTGGGATTCAAAATCCAATAATCTGACTCTAGAGCCCATACCCTTAACCACTAAACTAGTCATTTCCCCAAATATGCTAAGCAAATGGCAGACATTCCTGTCCTATCCAAGGTCTACTTGTTGCCCTGGGATTCAGTTCAAACCACACCTAACTGATATTCCTTTTTTGCCGGCTTTAGACAGAATTGATTATTCCTTCCCCTGGGTCTTCCTAGCATTCTCTCTCATATATTTATAAGACTTTTCATATCTTCTTTTAATAATCTTCTAACATATATATTTGCCTTAAAAATATCATTTTCTTACTTAAATGTAAGGATTACTTAACGATGAAATAACTTTTATGAAATACACCTTGAAAATATAAATGAATCAATGAATGGACAAATGAAAAACCCTATGATATATACCCCTGGTTATTACTGACCTATTAAAATTTCATCAATGCCTGAAATTCCACAATTAGAGATTCATTACTTTGACCTAAATCTCTTTATCATTTGAAATGAAAAGATTTTGCAAAGAGTTGATACATTAATTTGTATGTGCTTTTTATGTTTTAATATAAACATACTTGTTAGATTCTTCCCTGAGAATAGTTTTGATGGAGCAAAGTGCAGATAGAACAACAAGACGATAATTCCTGGATAAAAATCATAGGAGATAATCTCTGAAGGAAGTTAAGGTCAGCTGAAGTAGATCCTAAATAATTAATTTTGTAGAATGGTTATTAGACCTTTCTTTTCTGGCCTGGCCTTTACTAACATTCTCAAACCTCATCTAAAGAAATATCTTCTAGAAATAAAATCCTCCCTTAAACCAGGGAAGTGGAGGATGACAAATTGAGGATATTGAGTAGATTCAAATTGACAGATTCATAAGATTTCAAATTGTAACCTGTGGTGCCCAAACTTAGATGGGCAACTGAATCACATGGCAGGCATTTGAAAATGTATCTTACCTGTGCCTCAACCCTCATAAATTTCATCTGAATCTCTACAGACTAAAAAAATAAAAACAACATGACCTCCTCCCTAAGATTCTAACAGAAACAGCTTGGCAACGGAAAGCAGATCTGCTTTTACAAATCAATGTTTTAGGATACACATCATCATATTTAACATGGAGTGTGTGTGTGTGTGTGGGGGGGTCCTAGCTCTAAAGATTTCTCCCTGCTTTCTAACACTTCAGGCCACAAATACCCTTAGTATTTGGATAGAGTGTATCCTTGACACTGTGGATTGCCCCAGGGCCAGCTTCATGGGTGCTCAACCTAAAGCAGTCACAAAGATCACAGTTAGAAGGATTCTGCTTGCTTTGGTAGAGCCACCTGCCTTAAATTCTTAGTAATTTTTTCTTAAATTTTTGTTAAATTTTTTCTTAAATTAAAGAAAAGAATTTTGAGAGAGTGCATGGATGGAGGTCAAAGCAGGCAGTAGTAGGGGCAGAGTGAGAAGGAGAGAGAGAATCCCAAGCAGGCTCCATGCAGCATCGAGCTAGACACAGGGCTCAATCTCACAATCCTGAGATCACGACCTAAGCTGAAGTCAAGAGTTGGATGCTTAACTGACTAAGCCACCCAGGCTCTCCTTTCTAATTTTTTTCTGTCTCTGCCTCTGTCTCTTCTCTCTCTCTCTCTCTCTCTCTTTTTAATAAGTAAGTATTTAAAAATTTTTTTAACATTTTTTATTTTGTACTACCCCAGTAAATTACATTGCTGGTCTAGGGTGGCATTTATTAGGTGTTAGTAGATGTTGTGGAATGTCGGTGGCAAATAGTGATCAGCAAATTTTTAGATCTAATTAAATAGATGACAATGAAGTAGTTAGTGAAGGGAGTCATTAAATATCTAGAGGATTCTTGAGCAATTCAGTTTACTTGGTGGACTTTACCTTGACTTTTAAAAAAGAAAAGAGAATTGAAGCAGATGCTCCCTAGCATCCCATCAAGTTCTAGTACTGTGGCAGAAACTGCTCTGTGTTCAACAAAACCGATTACCTTTTCTTCCTTAAACCACTGGACTACATTTTCCAACATGCCCTGCAAACAGGTGTGGTCATGTGTATTAATTTACTAAGGTTGTCATAACTGAGTACTGCAAACCAGATGGCTTAAATAACAGAATTTTCTTTTCTCACAATTCTGGAGGCTAGAAGTCCAAGACCAAG
The DNA here is from genome assembly GCF_011100685.1 of Canis lupus familiaris. Lineage (NCBI taxonomy): Eukaryota > Metazoa > Chordata > Mammalia > Carnivora > Canidae > Canis > Canis lupus. Next base: position 10,632,746 of record NC_049230.1, read on the forward strand.
AAGTCAGCAGGGTTGGTTTCTTCTGAGGCCTGTCTTTGGGCTTCTCTCTGTGTGTCATCATGTGGTCTTCACTCTATATGGGTCCATGTGTAAATTTCCTCTCCTTATAAGGATACCAGTCATACTGGATTAGAACCCACCCTGATGACCTCATTTTAACTGAATTGCTTCTTTAAAGAAAAGTTATCTCCATATACACGAGATACAGGGGGTTAAGACTTCAGCATATGAATTTGAAGTGGGGGGTAAAATTCAGCTAATAATACCACATGATGAAGCTCCAATAAATAAAATATGAGTAGGAGTCTTGGATGCCCCTTTCAGGTCAATTCTATAGACACCTTGCACACATAGCCCTTCACTCTTTTCCCTCTTCCAGCTGCCGGGAATAGAGACCACTCCCTGGACAACCTTGAAAGCCATATATTGAAGACCTTATGGTCCACAAGGTAGAAGGAGCTTGGGTCCCTGATTCACAACCTAGAGAAGGGCCACTCCACCAGAGACACCCACATAGAAGTGTGAAAAGAATAATAAGCTGTTACTAGGTCAGGCTCTGCATTTCAGGAGTATATCTGTTATAGCAGCTAGTGCTACCATGACTAATATGATCATTCAATGAGGATTCAGAGATCACATTCATGTTTGCAGCCACTAATTCATAAGCAATGACTCGGTGCTGAAAACCATGGTAGGTAACATGGGACACAAAGAAATAAAAGGCATGGTGCTTACCCTTAACATTGCTGATAAGGCACAAAACATCAAAACACCATTAAAGGCTGAAATGTAGAGAAATACCTCCGAGTCAATGTTTCAAAAAGTGGTTTATCCCTGAAGGCTGGTAGAGGCAGAAAGGACTCGTCTGATGAGCTGGATGTTGGTTGATCTTGGCTTAAAGCCCGGGAGAAATTTCTATCAGTGAAGGGTATCCCAGGAAGGAGGACTATCAGGCAGGAAACCAAATGTGAAAAGAAGCCAGGCTAAAGTGAGAAATGACGAAAATTCTGCCCAACAGAAGCAGAGAATCCTGCCGGGGAGTGCTAGGCAATAAAGTAAAGCTCTAAGCCCACGCCAGACCCAGAAAAGCCTTGGGAGCTAGGTAATGACTTTAAGCTGCTTTACTCCAGCCCAGTGGCCAGCTCCAAACCTGATCGGGAAAATCCTTCAGAAAATCCTCCCTTCTGTCTTTTTTCATTGAACGTCTACCTCTTGCTTATTGTCTCCCCGCCCCCCCCAGCACTTATTTCTAGAGCTTGTGCTCAGATAAGAGGATAGAACCATAAAACACAACCTCTTCTCTGCAATGGCTCATTATTTCACTATCTGTTCTCTTTTGTTATTTTTATTGCACTATCATGTATGAGTCTCATCTAACCCCCATTTTATCTTAGGGTGTTTTTTTAAAATATAAAACTACCCCTAATTTTAAAAGATTGTCCTCTTGTCCTCATATATATAATACCACAGGGACTTAATTTGGGGTTCTGAAATAAAATATCATCATCATCCCCTTTTAACACCTTGCTTCTATCTGTTGCTACCTTAATTTGACTCTCTTGGTCAGCATCTCTGTCTTTCCCTTGGCCATTCATTGCAAGACTCCAGCCAGCATTTCCTGCAGCACTCAGTAATGCCACAGTAATAGTTTTTCCATTGAAAAATACCACAAGTACAATATTTCCAATGGAAACACCGCAAGAACAGTGTTTCCACTGAACGTACCACAAGGAGAGTGCTTTTGTGGTATCTAAATTCTGAGATGAACTCGTAATGTTCATCTTGGATTCATTATAACTAGAGCCCCTACTTTCTGGAAAGCGCTGAAACAGGGATGGAATTTTTATTTGTAGTTAAAAAAAATACAATAAAAATAAAAGTTGGATGATGCCAAGACAATTTTGCACTTGCTTTTGTGAGTAAAATATAAATAGATTTAGCAAGTAAAAGAATGAGGAAAAACTTCATAAAAAATGTACAGAGAAGCTTAACAGCTGGAAAAGCGTGTGTGTGTGTGTGTGTGTGTGTGTGTGTTCGAGTGTGTGTGTGTGTGTGTGCATGTGATAACATTTAAGCAGCTCAGCAGCTGGGAAAGCAACAACCTGTAAAAACACTTAACATTTACAGCCACTCAGTGGCTGGAAAACCAACTTCTCATAAAATCGATTTAACATTTTGGTCACTGTTGAAGACATTTAATGCATGCATGTTTATATATCTGTGTTTATATTGTAGCCCCATGGATTTCAGTGGGTTTTAATAGCCATAAGCTGGAAGAAACCATTTGAAAGCGTTGAGGGCATATATGTTTCTGTACCCTTAACAATAACAGTATTTACCAACACGTATAAATGGGTTGTAGATATATTGGTAAGTGTACCTAGAGTTGGATTAATTACAGTCTTTTTATTAACTTTTGTCTTTGTACCATCTCACTGATCTGTAGTGTCCTACTTTTGAAAGTCATTTTTTTTTTTAAATTTCCAGTTGGAATTATTCTCTTATTTTCCAGGAGTTTAAGACTAAGCTTCTTAAATCCTGATCTGCCTGTAGTTTGGCAAACAAAGTTATCTGTCAGGATAGTCCAATTTTTTCCATTTCCCTTGTTATGTCTTAAATCAATTCGGTTAAGGAGGGTAACATTTTGCTATTCTTTTTCTTTCAGTCTTTTTTCCTGGTTAGTGCCACAAAGTGAACTTGATTACCAACTGGTCAAAGAGAATTTCATTTTTTAAATGAGGAGGGGGTGTATATCTGAAAAAAGTCATTTAAAATTTTTTGCTTAAAAATTTCTGAAGTCAATAATACTGGAGCAAGGTATACAGGAAAGATGCTAAAACTCTAACACATAGCCTCTCATTTTAGAGATACGTGTCCTTGGAGATGAAAAGTCACAACATCTGAAAATCTGACACTTCACATTTCTACATGTAAAATATAGATAATTGTGCCTGCTTTAACTACCTCCCGACATTATTGAGACTCAAATGATGTACTGTGTAGAAATGTGTTTAGGTGATGTCAGAGCACTAGACATAAAATATTATTATGACAATGTTAACATTATAACTCTGATGAAAACTTTAATGTATTAGAAGTAAAAGCTTAATCAAAATTGTAATGAGGTATATGTTCCTACGTTCCCATTAAGTGGACATTTTTGTCCCTTTGGAAGGTGGAAGTTAGAGAACCTGGAAAGTCAAGAGAGAAGTCATATAGTTGAGCATGAAATGGTCCCCTCTGAATCTAGTAGTTATTTTCTTGGGCTCCTTTCTCTAACCAGAGCCTACCTCTGAGCAGGTACATTTAAATGGACTAATTATTCTCAACCTATTTTCTTTTACTTAAGGTTTGAATATTTTTTTCTGTTGGAAGAAAGGCTTTATGATTATTTATATCAGTGTTTTTTCAAAGCCACTCTGGGAGGGGTAAGATCTAGATGACTATTCTAATTTTCACTAGAGCAGAGTAAGTATGATTAAGGTTTTCTCTTCATCTTCTTCCTTCTCTTCCTTTTCCCCTCTTCCCATGCCTCCTTTTCCTCCTCCTTCTTCTTTTTCTACTTCTATTTCCTCTTTATCCAAGAATAAAATCTCCCCTGAAAAATGGACTACAACCATCTTTTTCTTACAAGTCATTTTCATGTCATGGAACACCAATGACATTATTATACTTGGTGTCATGATCTCAGTGAAGGGTTCTCCCCCCAGAATGAGTAGAAAATCCTTAACAGACAAATAGTGATAGAGAGTTGAAATTTCAATTCTCAGCAGTTCCCTGAATTTCTAGGCCACTGTCTTGCCCAGTTTAAAAACAAAAATGGATAATTAGCCAGCATTTAAAATATAAAAGACTATAAATCTGGAATCTTTCATTCTAGCTAGGAAAACCAAAATCTAACCTTTCTCTTACTTTATAATTGAATAAAGTTCAAGTGGTACTAGAAGTAAAATATGAAAGAGAAAAGTTCTCAAATGTTACTCATCTGGAGTTCCTGAAGTCATTCTTCACTTCCCATAGAAACCTTACTGTCTTTCAACAGAGTGGAAGTAAAAGTAAGATTTGGGGAGGGATGTTACTGAATTTGCCTATGACTTCATAAAGATGCTTATTTGGTGCTCAAGCATAGGGTTACACTTAAGACATTGTATTAAGAAAGGAGCAAATAGCAATATGCCTTAGTAGCAAAACTCATAAAAAATGTTTCTGTTTTTGTTTTTTAAGTTTAAGCTAGAGAGGCGTGAGCTAACACCACAAAAGGTCTCAACCAATGCCTGGGTTCTAGGTCACCAGGCAGGATTTCCACGGAGCTCAAACCGCTGTCCTTCCCTCCCTCCCTGGAGAAATCCAAATAGTGCAGGTTAACCACAGACCCCAGTGCTGTGCAGTCATGCTTCCTGTGCGTAAGTGGCAAGGCCTTTGATAATAAGGAGACTTCCAAAGTTTGAAAGTTGTAAACAAGATAAATCAAGAGCTACTATGGCAGAATCAGAAGAAGGAAATGGGACTGGAGAGTCAGTAGTCTAACTGCTCCCCTCTATTCTTCTACTAAAGCAAAGAGGGCATCGTTTAGACACATGGACATTGGGTAATGGGTGATTGCATTTAATTAGGCTTCCTAAAGAGAGGCATACAATGTAGTGTAACCTTGGAAGGACTACATTTAAAAGGTAGAGGAATGGGAAGATGGTTGCTTCTATGGCTTAAAGGAAACTAAATCTCTCATTATGGTCAGTGTGTAAACAATCATTATTTGGTAAAGAACAACAGTTGGTCTGCTAGTCTACACCTCAAGCTTACAAGATTCAAGAAAATCTAATTGCTAAGTGGAATTTTTATTGAACAAAACAGGTAATTTATGCACATCAGGAGTTGCACATAATGTATCAACACTTCTACACTGGCCAAAAAGTTTTACCTCAGAGACACACAGGTAGAGATGAAAAGAAATCGGCAGGGAAAGAGTATGTGAGGATAAGAAACAGCAAGCAGCTCCAGCGAAGATATAGTTGGATCTCAGAGGGAAAAAAAAAAAAAGCTAAAATGAAAGAAGAGGAGGGCAGGGAGAGCAGAGGAGAAACTTCTGGAAAAAGATACTCTCTTGGCAAGATGAATGGAAAATAAAACTACAGAATGAAAGACTGCTTAAAAGAGCAGTCCCTAATCTTCTGCCAACAGAGGCTAATTTGTATTTCTGGAACTAGCAGAAAGGATGTCAGCTGAAACCCATGTTAGAGCCACCTTGCAGCAAATGTTCCACTGCACATGTGTAGTCAGGAGGGTGTGGAATGAATTTAGGTTTCATAGAGTGAAGAATGACTTCAGGAACTCCAAACATCCCATTCCTGAGCTTCAACTTCAGAACATATGCTCTTTCTTTCTAATTGCACATGGGAAATAAAGAGAACGGACACTGGGCTGTCAATTAAAATCTAAATTTGCCTCCAAGTGAAGAGAAATAGCACCCATCCAGCCATAAGTGCTTCTTTAATGAGGTATGAAGGACTAAGCTTGACAGCAAGAAAAATATTCCAGTGGAGAGTTCTAAGAACAGACTATATACTCACTTTAGATTTGCATTCTCATTCTTTAACTTGTTTTTAGTTTTTGTGAAAGGTGATTACTTTATGCTCTTCTTTTTCCACATTGCTTTCCATGTCATGATAACCACTCAATTGTAGATCCCTAGAAAGTAACTCCTGCTTTGGACTTTCCTCCCTCCTTTCCTCTTTTTCTCACACTCTTCCTTATAGCCTTCTTGTACATTCAGTCGAAAATGCAAATTCTATTGAATTTTTGCAAAATGAACATACCCTGTAAGCATAATCTGCATTCAGACTACAAAATAGAATATTTCTAGTATTACAGAAGCTCTGAATGTCCCCCCTTCAAGTTACTGCCAAAGATAAACATTGCTATAACTTATAATCTATAACTATATAGAGTTATACTATATTAGACTATATTTTAACTTTATATAATTAGACTATATTAATTCATACACACTATTCTCCTTTATGTTTGGCTTCCTTTTTCTAATATTGTGATTGCAACAGTCATCTATATTGTTGCAAAGAAATGATGGATTGTTCATACTCATTCACTCTTCATTGTATGGACATACAATTTTATTTATAGGCTCTTTTATTAATAGATATCATTGTACTTTTTTGGTGAATTTGTGTATATACAACTTCTGGGTCTCTACCTAGAGAATTGGAATTGCTGAGATACAAGCTATAACTATCTCACCTTTAATAACCATTTTGATATCATCTTTGTCAAGTTCCTATTCAAATACTTTACCTGTTTTTTTCTATTGCTTTTCTGCCTTTTCACTGTCTTACTGGTTTATTTTGAATGAGTTAGCAGTTCTTAATTTAAAGTAGCTCAATTATCCACTTTTTAGCATTTTTATGGCTAATTAGCTTTTTGTATCTGATTTAAGAAATCTTTGCCTACTTAAAGATCAGGAAAATATTTTCCTGTGCTTTCTTCTGGAAGTTTTATTTAATTTGCCATTTAGATTGATTTTTTGTGTGTGGTGTGAGGTAGGGGGTATAACAATGACTGCATCCACATAATTAATGAGCAGGAGAGAACTGAGACCACCTAGGACATGACTTAACTATTTGTTCCAAGAAATTCCTACAAAAAAATTCCTCCAGGCAAATATTTTACTTATCTAGGAAAGTATCTTTCCTGTCAATATAATAGATTTCTTACCTGAGCAAGCAGTTCATTTATAAAACATCAATTTACTTTTCTAGGCTCATTTTAAGACTTTCTCTGTCCACCGTCCTAAACTATTATGGCATGGATTGTTCTAATCTCAACCTGTTCCCAACCTTGAAAGATCTAATGTTAACCACTTGGGTCCAAGTCCCAAAGTCTCAAATACCTTGCTCTGACATAAATCTAATAAACCTAGTGTCCTTAATCAAAGGTTTTAGAGTGATCTTTTCAGGAGTTGATAGCAGACAGAGGAAAGATGTGTTTAGCATCTTAGAGAAACCTAGCTGACTTAGCTCCACTATTGAGAAGACTATCCTTGTTGTCCATTGATCTCACTTTTGTTATAATTAAATAACCATACATGTGTATTCCCTTTTTATGCTTACTCTTCTGTTCTATTTCTCTACTTTATGTCAATCATCAATACTATGGCATTATAATGAATCTTAATATCTGGGATTCTGCATCTCTCAGCTTGGTTGTTCTTTGAGGCCTTCTTGGCTAATTTTAGCCCTTTGTATTTCCAACAAAGTTCTGGAATCAGCTTGCTGGTTTCCAGAAAGCACCTCCAGGGATTCAATTTGATCTACTGATAACTTTGGGATGAATTGTAATCTATAAACTATTGGATCTTCTAAATACATGGGTATTTATTTAAATCTTCTTTAGTTCTCTCACTAGTGCTTTACAGTTTTCTGTGTAGATATTTTGTACATCTATCATTAGATTTATTCCTCAGCATTCTATATGATTGATTAAATTATACATGTTATTTTCATTCTATTTTCTATTTATTGTATCCACAGATCTTCCTAAATGGCTTATTAATGCAAATTCTTTATCTGCAGATTCTTATGGATTGTCTACTTATGCAATCATGTCATTTAAAAATAAAGATCATTTTTTCTCTTTCCAAACTGTATGTGTGTGTTTTTTTAAAAAAGATTTTATTAATTCATGAGAGACAGACAGAGAGAGAGAGAGACAGGGACATAGGCAGAGGGAGAAGCAGGCTCCCTGCAGGGAGCCTGATGTGGGGCTCCATCCCAGGACCCCAGGAGATCATGTCCTGAGCCAAAGGGAGATGCTCAACCACTGAGCCCCTGTGTATGTGATTGAATAAGTTTTGCAAGCAAAGCATCATTTTCCTTTAGTGCAATATATCTGATCAATGTGTTTTGGCTGTTTTTTTGTGGATTTGATGATTGACAAGAAGAAAGATTTAACTCCTTTGAATTCCCATAATTAATAGTCCTTGGAACATTGGAAGCAGAAGACCTGAATTCAAGTCTATTAAAAAAATGATGTTCAAAGGGTAAAATTATGAATTTCATATGAATCCACAATAAGCATATGTAAATTTTTGTCTTATTTAACTAATTAATTAATAAGGAAACCTATAAGATGTTAAAATCAGTTCAAAAGAAAAGTCACAACACAGATACAAAGGCAATCAGAAATGCTGAAATAAATTTGCTAATATGATGCAAAATGGGTCAATATCCATCAGGAATAAAATGTAATATTTGAGGGGCACCTGGGTGAATCAGTCAGTTTAGCCTCAGACACTTAATTTCAGCTCAGGCCATGATCTCAGGGCTGTGGGATCAAGCCCCATGTGGGGATCAACACTCAGCATGGAGTCTGCTTGTCCCTCTCCCTCCATTCCTCCCCTTCCTCATGTTCTTCTCTATCTCTCTAAAATAAATAAATAAATAAATAAATAAATAAATAAATAAATAAATAAAATCTTAAAAAAAAAAGTGAAACCTGAGTCATCTTTTCACAGTTTGGAAATCAATTGCAAATCCACCAGACAAAACTCATTTGCATCTCAGCAGATAAGAAGCATTGGTGTTCTCCTCTGTCTTCTACAACTTAGAGAATTATAAAATGGCTGTCAATAAGAGGCTCAGATTTCCATACTAAATATCTAACATTTCATTAAAAGGACATCCAATAATCAAATATTCATTTTAATATCTGTTGTGTTTGTTCTTGACAATCTATAGAATGTGTGATTTGGGCACCTGAATTAACATCCCTAACAATCAGCTTTTCCATCCGTAAACTAAGAATACTAATTTTTATCTTAAGAGTATTGGGAGGATTCAATGAGGTAATTGTTATGAATACATTTGAAAATGATAAGGACCTATAAATGTAGTTTTATTTAAATATACCATGATATTATCCTTACAGTAAATACTTATTTTAAGAGGTACCAATTCAAATTCATTCCCAGTCTTCATTATGCTGCCACACATTTCTCATTAGCGCTTTCTCAATTCCACCATAATTCTCCATTTTCAGGGGTTGGGCTTGACTTTTGCTATTCAAACTCTCTCCAAGATTCTAGGATAAATGCTTGCAATTTGAAATTCATATTCTCTTTGTCCACACATGAACACCTTTGAATAATAAACTAAGGACACTGCTTAAGGACTAAGGCATAAGTAATAGGATTAATGCATATTAAGAAGTGAGTGTGACCCAGTATTGTGCTAGGTTTCCTATGCACTGTATTTAATATAATTCAACACTTTTAACAGTCCTTCAAGCTATCACCCTCAAGGAGAAACTAAAGACCAGAAAGTTTAAGTAGTTGCTCTGAAATAGTACATAGTGGATTTGGGTTATAAATTCAGGTGATACAATTTCAAAGTCCATTTCATTTTTCTATATTTTGCATAAGAAAAGTAAAGGTAAGCGAGCTGAAAAACAATGACTCTCTCTAAATTAAACCAAACCAAATTAACTTCTGATTTCCATGTCCTTAGAATGAAGACACATGCTTACTGGCATTCCTATTCCTATACGTAGAGTATAACCTTAACTTGGTAAAACCTTAACTCAGGACTATAAAGATGCAACTTCATTATCTTCTACCTTTTTATGGTTTCTGATGAGAAATCTACTTTCTTATGTTTCTTTGTTTCATTTTTCTCTCTAGCAGAGGGAGGACCTGCAGAGTCTTTCTTTCTTTGCTTTCTTATGGCCAGGAAATCCAGCTGATTCTCAATAAATATATTTCTGATGTAATTGCTAAGCTCAAGAAATATGATTCTAATACTCATTTGCTAACATATTGAGTGCCAATGTATTATGTTGCTTTACATAGATTTTTCTTTTCTAATATATATCAGTCAGTATATTATCAAGTATGTTATTTGAACTCAGGTCAACATTTTACCAGAATATTTCTTTTGTAACTTTTATTATATTTCTGCTACTTTGGCTTATAAATGTTTATATTGATACTATAATGAATACTAAAATGGTTTTATAGAGATCTAAATATACAAGTATATATAGATGTAGGTGTAAATATAGATGAATATATGTAGCTATGTAGGATATCTATCCACTGATATATATATATACACAATATATACATATACAATATATATTTCCATATCCATTTCCATTTCCATATATACATTTTCCATATCCATATATCCATACATGGAAATCAAGACAATAGTTTTACCTTTTTAAAATTTAACTAGTTTTTTCGAGAAAGAGCACAAGCAGGGGAGGGGCAGAGGAAGAGGGAGACAGAGAGAGAAAGAATGTTAAGCAGGCTCCACCCACAGCTTGGAATCTGACATGGGGTTGGATCTCATGACCCTGAGATGATCTGAGCTGAAACCAACTGAGCCACCCAGACACCACAATAATTTTACTTTTATTGCTATTTTGCTGGAGGGGAAAAAAAGTAAATATAAAGTGACTTTCTCAAGTTGACTAAATTGCTTTAAAAATGAAGAATAGAAGGCAGCTGGTTGACTGTCATTGTTTCTAGCATTTAATTTTTCTGGAACTTCATAGTGACTGTGAGAGGGTCACAGAATGTGATTCTAAAGGAAACCTCACACATTGTGCAAATTCCCTCATGGTGAGTGTGCCCGTGGGCACAGGAGCTACCCAATCTGAATTTTATGCATTTGCAAAATGACTGGATATACCTCAAAGGGTGTAAATCTTAGCAAATTATCTCTTTCTCTTTCTGTCTCTGTCTCTATCTCTCTCTCTCTTTCACACACACACACACACACACACACACACACAGTCAAATAATGGATGAGGCAGCAGTCTACCAGAAGGGTGTGCTGGCATATATAAGCTAGGTGTGGGACAATGGTTCTCAATCATGGCTACAAGAATGACTTGGATTTGTTAAAGAACTAGTCTATTTCCAGAAATTTTAATTCAGTTGTTCTGTTCCTGCCACCAATTTTTTAAAGCTCCCAAGTGATTCTAATGTATAGCTAGGACTAATACACACTTGCTATAGGGCTTTTAATAAAATCAGAAGGGAAGAGTCATTTCAAATGAGACACAGGATGATATCCCTCAATGAACTCTCAGTTTCCTCAGGGAACTGCACCAGGTTCCAAAAGAGAAGGCAGCTGTAATGAACTAAATGGACTGAGGAAACAGCCGGGTCATTGAGGATGTTCTAAGAGAATGAAAAGATGAGGTGATATCACCTTGTGTCCTAGAAACAGAGTAGTACACAAATAAGGTGTCCTTTTGCCAAATTTCATTGTGGTGAATCAATGTTGGTGTCCAAAGATTCCAACTGGAGTTGCATGCACGTTAATACTGGGGATTGCTTGTTGATGGTCAAGAGCAAGATGGGCTAACTAATTTTCAGGGGCTAGTGTACAATAAAATGACCCCCCCCCATTAAAAAATTACTAAGCATTCAAGACATCAACAACAGGCTGTTAAATCAAGCACAGGGCTTATCAAAGTGCAGCAACTGGAACTCACCAGGCTAACTCTGAACAGTATGACAGAGGAGTTGCTTTGAAACATCTTGGAAGATGTTCATATTTCCAGTGCATAATCGAAAGTAGTTGCAAGACAAGGGAGATACTGAGGGCATTTGAAATTCCAGTGACCTTGATGTTGTGAACTTTGTTAAAGAAAATGGTTTGCATATTTTTAGCAGATTTAACTTGTTAAAAATGTCTGTCTTGATTTCATAGAGTAAAATCCATGATTTTTGAGGGGCACCTGGCTGGCTCAGTCCATGGATTATATGACTCTCAGTCTCAGAGTTGTGAGTTCCAGCCCCATGTTGGGCATAAAGCTTACTTTTAAAAAACCAAAACCTTTTTAAAAAAGGGGGAAAAAGGAAAAAAAATATTTATGGTGTATAGGTCAGCTTTTACCATTAAACATAGTGTTGACTTTAATTTGGGAAAGATATTTTTTCTGGGTAAAGAATTCTGGATTGATAGGTTTCTTTGTTTTTGCCTCTCAGGACTATAAGATGTCACTTCATTATCTTCTACCTTATATGGTTTCTGATGAGAAATCTACTTTCTTATGTTTCTTTGTAAGGTCTCATTTTTCTCTGAATGTCTTCAAGATTTTCCCTTAGTGCAAATATGACATGGCTAGGAGTATACAGTGTGTGTGTGTGTGTGTGTGTGTGTGTGTAAATTTAATCTGCTTGTTCTCTGACATGCATGGAGCCACATTTTGCTGCCTGTCATATATTCTGGAAAATTCTGAAAGAAGAAGCCATTACTTTTTTACCTATTTCTCTTTTTTTTTTTTTTTTTTGCTTTTTTATAAAAGATTTGTTTATTTATTTGAGATAAAGCATGAGTGGGAAGGGCAGAGGGAGAGGGAGAGAGAATCTCAAGCAGACTCAATGCTGAGCATGGAGCCCGACAAGAGGCTCAATCTCGCAACCTGGAAATCATGACCTGAGCTGAAACCAAGAAGCAGACACTTAACCAACTGTGCCACCTAGGTGACTTTTCTTCATCTTTGTCTTATCCCCATGTCTCTGCCTTCTCCTTCTGGGATTTTAATTATTTGTGTATTTCATCATTTAATATTGTTACATGGTTCTTCCATATTCCATTCTGCTTTATTTATTTATCTAATTTTATCTATCTGTTCTCTTTGTGTTTCAACTTGGGAAGATTTGACAGACCAATCTGCACATTCACTAATTCTTTCCTTGACTTTGTAGAGTCTACTGGCAAACCCCTCTGGTTGAATAGTGCCCCTTCCCCCATATTCATGTCCTTTTTAAGAACCTAAGAATGTGACCTTATTTGGAAATAGTGTTGTCACAGATGTAATTAGTTAAGACACACAGGAAGAATACTATGTGACAACAGAGGAAGAGATTGGAATTATGGTTCCACAAGCCAAAAAATACCAAAGATTGCCAGCAACCACCAGAAACTAGGAGACAGACACAGAACTCCCTGTGAATACCCAAGAAGGAACTAACTCTTCTGACACCTTAACTTTAACATCTAGCCTCCAAAACTGGGAGACACTAAATTTCTGATGTTTTAAGTCAGGTTGTGATATTTTGTTATGATAGTTCTAGGAAAATAATACACTATCTGAGCCCTTCTTTAGCTTTGTTACTATTTTATCCTTCTAGTATTTCCATTTGATTCTTTTTACAGTTTCCACCTCTCTGTGGAAATCATCTACCCAAACCTACGTTTTTCCTCCTTTCATTACTTTTCATAGTTGTATTAAATTGCATTGATTAGTTTCAACATCTGTGTCATATCTGAATCTGGTTCTGTTCACTGTGTTGTGTCTTGGCAGTGTGCTATGTGGACTTCATTTGTTTGGTTTGTTTTTTTAGTTTGTCTTGTAATTTTTTCTTGAAAGCCACCCATTTTCTGTAGGACACCAAAGACTGAGGTAAGTAGATTTTTATGTTTGGAAAGGAGCTGCTGTTTCCTTCTGTTGAGTATTTAGGGTGGGGTTTGAGTCAGTCTAGGGCAAGAGCTGAGCTGGGTTTGGGGTTTGTTGTTGCTACATTGTTGCTTCAGTGCACCACAAGTCAGCTTTTGCTAATAGTACCTTGTGTTTAGGGTAGTTGGCCAGAGGGTTTTTTTTCTCTCCTCCATTTCTTTTCAGCTCTCAGCTCTCTCTTTGCACCATGTCCCAGAAAGGGTCTTTCTCCTTGTTTTTGTCCCTCACCTTGCAATATTTCACTGTACTGTACTTGTTATTCAGTGCTTATTAACTTGCATGGGGTGGGAGTAGAATTCTTATTGTTTTGGACAAGCCTTGGGTTTAGGCATATACCATAGTGCATGTCCGTAGGTCTTGGAGATCTGGCCTTTCTGTGTGCCTGTTTCACCATCAGTTTTTCTTGCCAATGTATATGTCCATGCTTCTCTCAGGCTTAGAGGATTTCCTTTTGTTCCCTTCCCACAGCTGCAATGAAGTTGAGACCTAAGGTCTAGAGCACTCCTGGCCCACCATGCCTCCCACACAGTCAGGCTCTTATTGCAAAGATGAAATGGGGGCCTTTGTGCTCTTCTCACAGTGACTCTTGCTCTCCTTCCTCAAGACCTGCACAGTTAGGGGTATTTTCTCAGGATCCTCTGTCCCTGTCTCTTTGCCTTGTCTTATAAACAATCATATTGGATTAAGGGAACAACTTACTTCAGCATGGTCTCATCTTAACTAATTACATCTGTGACAACATTATTTCCAAATAGGGTCACATTCTGAGGTTCTGGAAAGGACATTAATTTGGGGGAAAGGAGCACTGTTCAACCAATCTTTATTGCAAGCATCCACTGAAATCCATAGAGAAGAGCCTGCCAGTGGGTGTAAACTGTTCCTATATTGGCAGGCTCCAGCATCTCCACGCTCTCTCCAGCCCACACTGGCCTCAATGCATGAAGAATTCTAGCTGAAGTTACCTGTGTTTGCCCCAGGTAAACAAATGTATGGATCTCTTTTCTCTCTGCAAGTGCCTATCTCTCCTTAGATGTGGGGCTAGTTCATTGCTGGGTAACCTCAGTTCTCTTATGAGTTTGAGAAAAATCATGAAATCAGTTTGTCTAGCACTTTTTGTTGTTGTTTTAGGGTAGGGAGCTATGCTTTTCCTACTTTATTCCCAACTAGTAACCAGAAGTCAGAGATGTTTTAGCTACTGTTTTTTTTTTTAAGATTTTATTTATTTATTCATGATAGACATAGAGAGATAGAGAGAGAGAGGCAGAGACATAGGCAGAGGGAGAAGCAGGCTCCATACTGGAGCCCGACGTGGGACTCGATCCTGGGACTCCAGGATGACGCCCTGGGCCGAAGGCAGGCGCTAAACCACTGAGCCACCCAGGGATCCCCTTAGCTACTGTTATTATGACCTTGTTTATGACCAGTTTTGCAAGTCCTGAATTAATATGGGTGTTATAACTTTGCCCTGAGACCATGTAGTATGTAGTATGTAGTATGCCATGTAGTATGTAGATATCACTTATTTTAATAGGACCAAAATTATTAACCAAATTCAACAAAAATGTATCTGGCACTCAATATACTAGGTGCATAAGATACTAAGCATATGAAATAAATCAAAGATCCTTGTCTTTGGTGAGCTTATATTTCAGTCATAGTAGAGTGAAGACATCACTGTACCCTAAAACAGGGTATAATATACTATTTTTAATCTCTTAAAATTCCACTAAAACCACATTGTAAAAATACATGCATTTAGCTAAAAATTTAACACTGCCTATTATTAGACTAGAAACCTTCTATAGCTATAACAAGAGTTTAGAACTCATACTTGAAAACTATTTCTAAAATATGTTTGCAGCTGTTTTCTCCAAGTGTACATGGAATGACTTCTGTTAGTGAGATAATTCGCATTTACTATTCCTTATTTATACTCCTTATCACCTCTTCAGAAAAAAAAGGCAATTATTTGAGTCTAAGTAAAATGCTATGATGTCAATATTGTCCATGCATGGGCAGCCCCAGTGGTGCAGCGGTACAGCGCCGCCTGCAGCCCGGGGTGTGATCCTGGAGACCCAGGATGGAGTCCCACATCGGGCTTCCTGCATGGAGCCTGCTTCTCCTTCTGCCTGTGTCTCTGCCTCTCTCTTCGCTCTCTCTGAATGAATAAATAAATAAATCTTAAATCTTATTGTCCATGCACCTATTAGACACTTATTTATTGTGCCTAACCAAGTGCCAAAGGCTATACTAATCACAGAGCATAGAACAGCAAATCTCCAAGTAGGAAACAATCTTGAAGTTATGGTAATCGCCTGTAAATACAATCCTGCTTTTTTGAATATGGGCTTTTATTAGATTTTTATAACATGTGGCTTAATTGTGCAACCTTTGCTTGATTATTTATGGCCAATGAATCAGAAAACAATATTTCATAAAATTTTATCTGGAAAATATGATAATCTTACCAGTCCATCCAGCCACCTACTCTGTTCTTCAGTAGAGATTCCCATTATATCTGTGCCCAGTAATTGTATAGCTTACTCTTGGCCACCATCAATATTGAGAAGTGCATTTCCTTCCAAACCACCACTACCTAATCTTTGAAGATGTCAATGGAACGTGGGATAATTAGGGTTCCACATTAATAAAGTCCTTAAGTCATTAGGTTTAAAAAAGAAAACCCACACATATGCCCAAATAACTACCACTTCTCTCCTGTTAACACATAAATCTCATTCCATATTTGAACTTTCGGTTGGGTTTTATACTCTTTTACTAAAGTGTCTGATGCATAGTTAGGCTATTTTATGAGAATCTCAGCTATTATCTTTTCTACCCTCCTTCTCCTATATTTCTATTTTAGCAATTGAACCAACATTCTCTGAGCCGGAAATCAGAGAGACATTGTCGAGTCAGCCTTGTCCCTCAACACCCACATTCAGTGACTCACAGTCTTGGTTATTCCACCTCCTAAATATTTGACTAATTTTCATCTCCTCTTCTGTTCTTTTAGCCCAAGTTTGAGTTAGATGACTACCACCTAAATGACCTCTTTGAACTTGATCTTCTCAATCTCATAATTGTCTTCCATGCTCCTTGGAGGCCACATTATGACCTTGATCATAAGCCTACCCTATTACTCATGAATCCATACTCATAAACATGACTTCCCAATGGCTTTCTAGGTATTCCCCTACCTATATTTCACTTATGTTGCTGCTACTTTCTGTCTTAAATTTAAGTTCCAAAGACCAAACAAATTTCAGTTCTTCCCTTCCCTCAACACACACAGACACACAGATACACAGACACATACACACACACTGATCTACAAAGTTTTGCCTTCTTTTATCATGTCATTTTTAATGACAGCATTTTTCCTACTTATTCACTATTATTCACCCTCTTCCCAGATTTGGTCCCATTTCTTAAAGGAAGCCCTTGTGGACTCTTAAGCTAAGTAGCCCCTTCTCAGAGTTACATAGCATGCCTATCTGACACTTATGCCTCTGTCTCTCATTCTAGGTTGAGCATACTTCTCAAGAATAGGGGTTCCTAATTTAACCTTATATTCTCATAGCTTATCATGGTATTTACAGTAGAAACACAGCATTTTTTTGTGAACACATAAATTTTGAATGAAATAACATTCGCACCTGTGTGACTATTTCTGTTACAGCTGTTCTGTTTACCAGAGCCAGTTCCACACAACCTGGTCTCTTAAGAACCCCTGCCACCCCTACAGTGACATATTTACAGCTTGGTAAAGGGGTCTTTGCCTATATCCCATTCTAGGATCTTCCTTCTTCATTCTTCGGTGTCCAGAATCTAGAAGTTTCTCAATCTCTGTGCTTTGTTTATGACAGATTCCAACCTGCCCTCAGTTAATAGGTCACTCCAGAGCCATGCCCCATGATTAGATGCCCCTTTATTCTCAACATCTACCCTGGTACTAAGTTCCCCAATATTTGCTAAGCCTTCACCTCTTTTGCTCTCCCATCACCAACATCATCCATCAAAACTCTGTACCCATTTATCTGCTACCCCAGTAACTTTCCTGCTCACCAGCTCCTCATTGCACATGACTTGGTTCTCTGCTCCTCTGAGACTGCCACTTGGCTGGCACCGCACTACAACACAAAGAGCCAATCCTGGCCATAATGCCTATTCAGGCACTCTTAGCAGCCAGTGTGAATAACCACATCTTCTGATTCTGTCATCAATGAAACTCTCCTTAATGTAAACTTTGTGATAACTTTCAAGAGCCTCTGCCTTTTCTAAGCTTCCACAGAAAATCCTTAGCATTGCCAAATAAATCTGCTTCAGCCATATTACAGTTAGCATTATCTACATAACCTAGGCTAAATCAGTATGGGTAGGCAATTTGAATCACGTTGGTTTCACATCCAGATTTGCTGTGGGATTATGGGCAGCTTCTTTTTTTTTTTTTTTTTTTTTTTCAATTTGCTTACATTCTACCTTTCCAAGTTTCAGTGGTGTAAAACTGTGGTCACTTTTACTGACTAGTTTCTGTGGGTGGTAATTAGGCTTCCTGTGGAAGTAATTTCTCCAGCTTTCAGACATGGAGATGAATTTCCAATATTAATTATTCCTCCTGACATTCTTGTTATGGTATGATTCTCTAAAATTGTTAACAAAAAGCTCATGTGTTAGCCAAATAATGCCTTTTAGAACTGACCTATTTATCCCACAAGATATATCTTTAAAAACACACTGAAAATGTATTTCTTATTTCCAAAATACCTGCAAAGAAATAGCTCTCATGTTTAAATTGCACATGAGGAAGATACTTTCTTTATTGGTATGTGATTATTCCCTCCTGATGCCACACAATCTGGTATAACAGTCTCTTTGTACTAAACATTCAATATTTCATCTTTTTTTTTTTTTGAGAAAGAACTATCTAATGTGAATAATGAAAAGATCATGTGCTCTAGTGGCCTTTGCCTGCTCCATCTGTAGCATGTATTCCTTTGTGGAACTACAGACCTAAGTTCTCTGATTACCTTCAGTGCAACAGACTCTGATTAGTGAGGCCAGCATGCCCTACCCATAAGTACCCATAGTTCTAACAAAAAAATTTAATAGCCAACAATTTTACAACAATGCCTGTGACCTTGCCAGAAGCCATTAGATCTCACTGGTGGAAAAGACCTCTGAGATCACCTAATACAACCGCCCATTTCTCAGATCAGGGTATTCAGGAAGATGAAGTGACTTGTTCAATAAATTGGTAGTCGAACAAGAACTTTCTCCAGGTCTCCTGACCTATTTTTATCCCCTGTAATTTATTTTTATGTCCATTCATTTTTTAAACAAATATTCATTCAAGCTCTTCTTCATGATGGACACAAGACAGATGTAATCCATTCCTTTCTGGCAGGTGCATCCTAGTGAATTCTGCTCAACCCACAATGTTAATTTCTCTGCTCAATTACAATGGAAATGCCTAAGTACACACTGAGGTGGATGAAGTCTTAGGACCACCTACAGCACAGACTAGGATCCACTCCCAGAACTGTTGCCTCTTATCGACACACATTGGCCCCACTCCATGAATATTTATCTCTGTAAAGCATAATACTTCCTCTCTAACTCTTGATTCTAACCTTGAATCAAATCTCCCTTTTAGTGTAGTTTTTGACAAGCATGTAAAATTAGTCAACATTCCTTGAACTCTCACATCTGAGTAAGAACTTATTCAAGAGAAGAACTACCTAAACCCAAGTCAAACAATCACGAAAAAACAGATAAGAATATTTTCTGCAAAGATGAAGATTTAGCTCCATTTATATAGCAGCTCTCAGTGAGAGCAATTTGAATGGAGACATTTTGGGTTGACACAACTGGGAAGGGATACTACTGGCATCTGATAGGGAGAGACCAGGGGCTCTGCCAACTATCTTATAATGCACAGCACAGTCCCCATCCTCACCACAAAAACTCAGCAGCCCAAGGTGTCAGTCATGTCCAGGTTGAGACACTAGAGCTCCAGGGCTCTATATAAAAGTAACCTATACCCATGAAGCACTGTTATCCCTTCAGATCCGCTCAGAATAAATTGGTGGTATAACTGCTTTAAATAGAATAAAATTCAAACTCTTTAGGGGATCCCAAACCACCTTGATAGTCCAAAATTCCATCCTTAATGAGGAAGTATAGTATGCTATTCCACTCACATATATGCTCATATGAAATAAAGAATTCTGGGATGCCTGGGTGACAGTCCATTAAGCATCCGACTCTTGATTTCAGCTCAGGTCATGATCTCAGGGTTGTGAGATAGAGCCCCACGTGGGATTCCACAATGAGTATGCAGCCTGCTGAAGATTCTCTCTCTCCCTCTCCTTCTGCAACCCCCCCAACTTGTGCACTCACTGTCTCTCTAAAATAAACACACACACACACACACACACACAAATAAATAAAAATAAAGAACCCCATCCATTAATGTGGGCTGCAGGGAGTATCATTAATGTTCTTGGTAATCTTGAATAATATATGAAGCTACAATTCATATTAGTTCCATTTTCTGTTACGCTTAATGGTAAATAACTTATAGGTTAAAATGTCTATCAAAATACAACAAAAATGCTTTCCTCACAAACCTGGAAAAGAAACTAGTAATGACAAAATTGTGAACTCCCTCTGAAAAAATACAGTCATCTTCTTTTTAAATAGAATATTATTCACCCAAATTCTGAAAGAAATCAATCCAAGAAGATGTTACAGACTAAAGGCATTTGCTCTATGTATCATCAGCTGTTTTTTTTCTTTGTTCTTTCTTTCTTTCTTTCTTTTTTTTTTTAACCACGCAAACCTTTTATTCCCTTCTTGACAACAACATACACAGCATCAGTGATGTCATGGTCATGGAATTAAATTAATTCTTTTTAACCCAATTGCTAAGATAGTAAGTACTTGACACATACACAGCTCACACGGTTAAAAGCCTGATAAGCACAAACATGAATAACCATTCCTTATTAAATTCCCAGTGGGTTTTGCTTCACGATGTTCAAAACTAAGACCCAAAACTTTGAGAAGTAGTTATTAACTTTGTCCAGATTAGTGGCTTTTTTAAAAGAAAAGCTTGAACAGATTGACTAATGTGTCCCAGGTCATCTTGCCCCATGTCCCGTCCCACTTCCTCGACAGCTTCAACCCCCCAGAACGTCTCCTGCAGGCAGTCTCACCCACTGCCATCAGCCTTTCACAGATTCAGTCCCAGTCTGTTCACTTTCCTCAATTCCTCACATCGCTTTATATATCCCACACCCTCTCAAGTCTGCAGGCTAATAGCAAAACAGAAGAACAGCAAAAGAAGTTCACCAGGGCCAGGTCCCAAATTAAATTTGGTCATATTAACTCACCTAACACGGCTTAATTTTATGTCTACCTTCTTCATCAGAATGGATGACACCATCAGTTTAGGCACAGCTAGCTGGACCAGTCCCACTCAGCCAGTGACCTAGAATTGCCTTTGATCAGAAGCAAACGTGGTTTGTGGAACTGACTGGTTTTGGATGCCAAAAAAACAAATACAATGATTTTTTTGGAGCTAGACAAACACTGGGAACGCTTACTAGCAACCGCAAAGCTAGTGTATTTGATCTTCCATGCTTGACGTCAAGACAAGGTTTTAAAATATCCTAGTATTTGGCTTGTTCTCAATTTAGCATTTGAGATGTTTATAGATATTGTAGTTAATAATGTTGACACATATGAGGAAAGGGGGTCACTTACAAGAAGAAAACACGCAGTTTTAAATGACAAGCTAGTGTGAAAAGCAGTAGCCCTCGACCCTGACACACTATAGGAAGCTCTTGGGCTGTAGAGCAGGGAGCGGTGCTTTTTAAAAATGCAGATGCCTGACTCCCATTCCAGACCAACTGAGTCAGAAATCTCTAGGGGACTGATGGGAGGAGCGCGGGGGAGCAAGTTGTTATTGTTTTTAAACTTCCAGGGGTGATTACAACCAGAGAGCAAGTGCTAAAAACTATGGCACAAGGGCAGGTCTGAGACAGAAGGTTTGTGTACAAGTCTCAGTTCTGATGTCACCAACTGTATAGACTAGAAATCCAGAGGTTCCCCAACCTTCAAGTCCCTCACCAATGATGGAGCATACATGGTACTTACCACATAATGGTGTTGCAAGGATTAAAGCAAGGTGTGAAATGCATCTGTCACCTAATAAGGGGCCATTATTATTATTCCTCTAAGATCTGGACCTTCTATTCATACTCTCTTCAAAGGAAAGGGTTTTAGTTCTGCAATGGGTGAACAGACCATTCTCCAGAGCCCGGACCCATGAGCCTGCTTATTTATCTTTGCTTTCTTTCCTTAACTGGGGGAGCAATCAGGAAATCTGCCTTGCTTTCACCTGAGCTGGAGTCAAGTGACTTGCCAGTGAAGCCCAGAGGAGAGAGGAGAGGCCAGCTCTGATTGCACCCAGGGACTTTCTGGGCCAGAGGCTGGAACGGCTGAGTGTTCCCTCGGCATCACATATGAAGATTTTCCCTGGGATCTTGAACAGAACAGGCTTCCACTAACCACAGGATCAAAAGTGGATAATGACTGCATCAAAACATCTACTTCAAAGTAACTGCTGACGAATATCTAAGAAGGATGCTAAGCACTTTACCCTCATTACTTAATTTATTCCTCGCAGTGGCCATCCATTATAGGCATGATCTCAACCTGACCAACAAAGAAACTGAAATTAAATAGCATGTCAAAGGTCTCCCATCTAGAAAGTGGCATTTACTGCATGCAAAGCCATGTTGAGTTGATTCAAAACTCCATTCTCTTAGCCAATCCATCTTACGAAATTAAAAGAAGACACAACACAGGATGAAAGTGCCCACCCAAGACAACCTCTTACCTCCTAGATTTGCTACCTCATGGGTGAGCTAACATATAGCTCTAGAGGGGTACCAATTCTCAAGTTTACACAAAACAATCTTTTAAGATGCTGATTAATACACAGATTTCCAGGTCTTATTTTCCAATGATTCAAAAACTGTGGGTCTGAGATGGGGGCTCTGAATCTGCATTTTTAGTATCCATTACACGTTTCTCTACTATACAGCTTTTCTATTTTATTTCCTTTGAGAAATATGCCTATGCTTTTATTTTATTGGCTTAAACATATTGTCCTAAAATAGGCGGCCTTGAGCCAAAACCTGCCAGCCACCTGTTTGGCAAATAAAGTTTTATTAGAACACTGCTACCCCTATGTGTTTATGCATCATCTATGTCTGCTTTCATGACAGCCGAGTAGTTGCAACAGATGCTGTATGGCCAACCAAAGAAAATATTTACTATCTGGCCCTCTACAGAAAAGGTTTGCCAACACCTGTCCTCAAATGACTCCACTGCTAGATTTTGGCCAAAATATGGACCCTTGATTAATTTGGAAATACTTTTCTATATCTGACATCATCTGAGTTGCTCAGCTTCTGCGACTCAATAAGTGAATGAAAAATGTATTTTACTTGTTAAAAAAATCCATATCATTCATTATGTCTTGGAATATGCTATAAGTGTGTAAATAAACGGCATTATCTCCTTTTCCTCCTTCTAATGAGCCACAAAGTCAGAAGCAAAAGAATCAGAATTTTCTCTAACAGATGACCAAGAAAAGCAGGTGTTCCCCATCAAATTTGTAAGACAAATAAAGAAAAATCTGAAGAATCCATTAAGAATACTCTTAACTTATTTACTTGAAAAAAAAAAGTTAGTAAAGGCACAGACCTTTTCTGTTGCCATATACTTAAAAAAATATCAAGATTGAGGGAAGAGCCAGTTGACATTGATGGAGGTAACTCCTTCCAATTGCTGACTATTAGGAAAGTTAACCCACCTCTTTCTTCCCAACCCATCATTATGTAAAGGAAATAGTTGCCACATTAGGTCAAGCTCCTTTGGACCAGAGAGGGAAAAAGGGACAAATCACCAAGCCAGAGAAAAGAAAATGAAATGAGTAAGATATAGTCAAGTGAACAGAAGGCTATATCTTGGAAGGCCAGAGGGAAGAAATGGTCAAGAAGATATAGATCATTATGAACTCACAGATTATGGAAGAGGGCCTTATATGGTATAGACATGCAAGGGATTCTCAATGCTTGTTGAATGAGTGCACTTAGAACAACAAAGTTGGTGGGTGGGGGTGGTGTTCCAAAGAGAAAAGCAATGTTAGGAGTTCGAAGAAGGAAAATAAAAACATTATTTTTACACATAATCATCCGGTATCATATGAATGATCTCTAAGTATTTTCCCACTAGGGAAAATAAAAGCCCAAATTCCTCACTTGGAGCTTGGTTTCCTGGAGGAGCTAAAGGCTTGACCAGGTCTAGACTACATTTTATGCTCATTTGTTTGCCAGGTCCTCTGGCATAAGTGGCTGGGTTTCAGGGTCTGCAGTCCCTCTCTCCATGTTGGCTTGATGCACTGCAGATTTCTCCGTCTGGTTCAACAGGAAGTATGTACTGTTTGTGGGATGCTACTTAGCTATTTTTAAGAGCTGAGCTACATACAGGTATTTATGACTCTAGATCCGATTAAGGGGAAACAAAATTTTTGCCAATGCAAGTGCAGTGAGCATTTTCACAGCCAACCATATGGCCTCAGGATGGAAATGGTCAGGGTGAACAAGTGGAACAAGGCTCTTTCCTCAGCCCTGCAAAAGCCATCATTTCCTTTTTCCAGGCCGTAGTGTCAGATTCTAAGAAATGGTCATTTGCTAGCAGGACGACAGTGTTGTGTGCTTACCTGGATTGCAGGAATGGCAGGGATTCTTAACTTCTATTTTGCATACCAAGGGACTCATGGAGATTCTATTTTTTGTTTATGTAAGCTAATGATAAATCTTACACCTTTCGTATTAGTCAGGATTCTCCAGAAAAACAGAATATTCCATATGTACGATTGTATGTAGAATATAATCTCCTATGTGTATATAAGATTGTGCTTTATACATACCAATACTTATTTATACACACGCTGTAAGTCCCCTAAGCCCAACTAATGATATATATATCATTATATATATGCGTGTGTGTATATATATATATATATATATATATATATTCTATGTGTATGTATGTATATATAAAGAGATTAACCAAAAGAAGTTATAAGGAATTGGTTCACACAATTATGGAAGCTGGCCAAGTCCAAAATCTGCAGAGCTGCTATCCCAGTTCACCCAGTATAGACCCAGGAAGAACAAATGTACGGGTTCTAAGTTCAGCAAGCAGGAAGAGCTAGTGTTTGAAGGTCTTCAGGCAGAGAATTCTCTCTCACTTGAGAAAAATCAGCCTTTTGTTCTATTTAAACTTTCAACTGATTGGGTGAGGCTCACCCACATACAAAGGGCAATCTGCTTTATTCATAGTCCACCCATCCAAAAAGAAAAAAAAAAAAAAAAAAAAACTCCTCACAGAAATACCAGGAATAATGTTTGAATAAATATCTGGCCACCTTGTGGCCCTGTCAAATTGACACAAAAAATTAACCATCACAGACTTAATTGCTATTGAGCTGCCAAATAAATATTCTGGGCTCAGTGTAGTGTTATTTAATGCAAGTTGGTTGACCTTGGCTAAAACTCTGATTTGCAGCCAGTCCATATGTATGAAGCCACTCAAACTATTTTTTAAAAATCTGAATTTAGGCTCAGCGGTTTATCACCACTTTGAACCCAGGGCCTGATCCTGGAGACCCAGGATCGAGTCCCACATCGGGCTCCCTGCATGGAGACTGCTTCTCCCTCTGTCTGTGTCTCTGCCTCTCTCTCTCTCTCTCTCTCTCTGTGTCATGAATAAATAAATAAAATCTTTTAAAAAATCTGAATTTAGAAAATACTTGAAAGCAAGTTAGCCTGTTTATCTTCCATTAAGCAGTGCAGCATATATAAATAGAACATATGGATTTTTTTTTCATCTTCTTTGTCTTTTTTCTCCTTAATCTTAGGTAAAACTAAATTCGAATAACTCAATGTTATCCATACATTCTTTGGGTCCTTTTACCTGTATAATCTTATTCATTCTCTTCTCATGGCTTAGATCATCTCTGGATGGATTATTCATTTATTCACTCACTCAGACTCCTGCCTCAAATACTCACTTCTCCATTAAGCTATAGTCAAACTCCCTCATTCAAAAAAATCTCTGACTCCTTTAAAAGGCCACATATTGTATGTCTATCTTTTGGATTCTGTTTGTCTTTTCCTTTCTTCTTTTATGATGTAGGGTCAATGTTCAAACTCATCGGTTAGCTCCTTGAGAACTGAGAGAGCCTATGATGATCTCTTCTAAGGTAGAGCCTAGTACCATGAACCTATGTACCAATATTCAATGAATATTGAATGAAATGAATAAATGTGTGAGCAAAAATATGAATTGAAATAATGTGTTTCTTACTAGGCAGTTATTTTAGTAACATATCACAGAACTCCTTGCCTCTCTCCATCATCTGACTTGCATATGCCTCTTGAATCCTGGCAAGTCTGGGAAGGCATGCAGTCTGTTAATGGCTGTAAATGTATAATCTTACCCTTGCTGCTTCAAGCCTCTATGTCACCATCACAGAGATTGGTTTTAGTATTTCCATATTTCTACATAAGAGATAGCAGATTTCACATTTGGTAAAATAAAGTCATAAAATTCAGCTCAGTCTCTTTGATTAAGTTATTTTGACTTTCAAGATGTTTAGGCACATCTTCTGGAACTAGTTGTGTTCACCCTGAAGCAATGCAAATTATGAAATTATAAGGGCATACTTACTTTTTCTTTTAAGGTTTTTGGATGCATGTTAAGCTTTAATTACCTGACAATATGCAATTTTAAGTTTTCTATTACTGACTTTGAAAGCAATGCAAAGGTGTAAGATATCTTAATTCTTATAGAAAATCAAGCCACCCATTAAATTATGAGGACTTTCCTCATTAAATTTTGTTGAATATGCAGATTCTAACTTCACCAGGCAGCTGAGATTATTCCTATAATGAAATGATGGAAATCATGTTATTCTCTAGCTCACTTAGATTTTGTAAACTACCAAGCTAAATGAGACAATGTCAGAGAATACATCCATCTAGGCAGACACACATATTGGCTGTAACAGCAACTCCTGTGGAATAAATTTTCCAAGAATATCATAAGTTCTAGGTAGAAAATGATATTTTCATATCATGCACTGAAACAGCTCAAGGAAGTAAGAAAAACATCAACTTGACTCAGCAATCCTACACATTCATATTTAAAACACTGAGGATATTAATGCAAATTCATCATTGGACCTAAATGTAAAACATAAAACTATATAACTTCTCGAAGAAAACATGAGACAAAATCTTCGAGATCTTTGGTGATTGCCATATTGTGATTTATAATAAGAAATATATGTATTTAGTCCGTGTCCCCATTTCTGGCACAGAGCTCCTAAAATCCCTGGAATATCCCAAGTGACAAGAGCATTAGGAGCAGCTTTTGTTCTAATATTTGGGCTTTGACACTTCCAAACCCAAACCCATATAATTTCTTGGATGATAAGAGTGTCTTCTATTCTTTGTGTGTGTGTGTGTGTGTGTGTGTGTGTGTGTCTTCTATTCTAATGAGGTGACTCTGGATGGCTCAGGATGGGGACCAACTGACAGAAAGATCAAGCCATGATTAGAAGCTTAGAATTTTCAGCTCTATCTCCCGGTGTCTTGAGAAAGTGGAAGAGCTGAAAATTGAGTTAATGATAGATCCTGCCCACGGGTGACACCTCCATAAAAATCCCAACAGTATGGGACTTGGGCAGCTTCTAGGATTGTGAGCATACCCACATACGGGGAAAGTGATGCACCCCCAACTCCAGGGGGAGAAAATCTCCTGTGCTCAGAACCCTCCCAAACCTCACCCAACCTATCTCTTCATCTAACTATTCACCTGTATCCTTTCTCATGTCACTTAATAAATAGGGAAACATTTAAGTAAATGTTTCACCGAGTTCTGTGAGTCACTCTAGCAAATCAGTTGAATCCAAAGGTGGAGGAGGTCATCCAAACCTTTGATTTGTAGCCAAGTCAGACAGAAGTTGTGAACAATCTGAGGACCTGCTACGTGTGATTGATGTCTGACGTCGAGCTTAGTCTAGCGAAACTGAGCCCTTAACCCATGGACTCTGACACAACCTCCAGGTAGACAGTATCAGAATGGAGTTAAATTACAAGACACCCAGATGGTGCCCCAGAGAATTGTTTGGTGGAGAGAAAACTCCCCCACATCTGGTGTCAGAAGTGAAATGTTCTGGGGGCCCCTGGGTAGTTCAGTGGTTGAACTACCTTTGGCTCAGGTCATGATCCCAGGGTCCTGGGATCCATCCCACAGAGCCCACTTCTCCTTCTGCCTATATCTCTGCCTCTCTCTTTCCATGTGTCTCTCATGAATAAATCAATAAAAATCTTTAAAAAAAAAAAGAAACAAAATGTTCTGTAGGAGTCATAGAAGATACAGGGGGAAATACTGGGTTTTTCTAACATGCAAAGATTTCTTCGATACAACGCCAAAAGCATGATACATAAAGGAAAAAGAATGGGTAACTTGGATTTTATTAAAATATTTTAAAGTCTGCTTTTTTGAAAAACATTATTAAGGAAAAAAAGAAAAACAGAAACAAGAACGAGGCACAGCCTGGTAGAAAATCTATACAAAACATGCAGGGTAGTGATGACAAAATGATGATATTTCCTCACCAGAAACAACGCTAAGCTAAGCAGAAAAGATAAGGAAACAGCAATTTTAAAGTGCCAAAGGAAAAACAAAAGAAGAAAAACAAAACAAAACTGGGTCTTCCTGGAATTCTGTATCCAGCAAAGAAACCTTCCAAAAGGGAGGCAAAATGAAGACATCTCACATAAAGGAAACCCAAGCAAAGTTGTCGGGGGCGGGGGGCGGGGGGTGGTTGACCTGTACTACGAATGACACTATAGTTTCCTCAGGGTCAAGGGAGAGGATGTTTGTGGAAAACCAAGCACTGGGGATAGTAAATGTGTACATAATTATTTAGAAAATTGTTTTATCCTTTCTCAATTTCTTTAAAAGATCATTGTTATAAAGTAAAAAGAGCAGCTATGCAACTGGAATTTATAGCCCAGCAAAGTAAATTAAGAAAGATCATTAGGGAAGTAAGTAAATTACCTGAAATGGTGACAACGGTAGTGCAAGGGACAAGAAAGAGGCTAATGGCAATAGATGGTGAAGTGGTAATAACTCACAAGAGGTCAAGATTAATTAGCTACACATAGGGTAGTCTTGATGCCAAACACAGAAGAGAGGAGAGGGGAGGGGAGGAGAGGGAAGAGGAGGGGTGAAGGAGAGACGGAGGAGTAGGAAGAATGAGGCAGTAGGGAGGGTGGAGGAAGGATGGGGGAAGTATTTTTCTTTTATTTCCAGTTGCCGTCTTCTTTTTTTTCCTGGAAGGCTTCTTCTTTTTTTCCTGCCTTCTCCCTTCTTTTCTTCCTTCTCCTGGCGGCAGGGTAGGGGAGATTAGAAAATTTAAGGTACCATCAAATTTTAAAGCAAAGGAAGTGCAGGCAACAACCCAATAAAGGAGATAAAATGTAAGATCAGAAATACATGACTAATCCAAATATAGGACATGAGCTCACTCATTTCTAACTATTCCTAGAGTTAGAAACATTTCATGTAACTGACATTTATATGCAACTCATCAAAAATACTGGTGATTTGTTAGACACGAAGTTCTTTAAAATCCTGAGTTTTCTGAGGTGCAAAAGATAATGTGTTAGTATCTCTTTATGAAACTCACCTTCTGAAGGAAGCAAGCCGAATTCTGACTTTATATCCTATCTTAGGAAATAGAAGTGACTATGTAGACAAGCAACTCCTTCAAAAGCCCTGTTAGCAATATATGTCAGTGAAACATAGCTCATCAAGGTTTCACCCTCCTCCTATTTAATATCTGGGGGGGGGGGGGCAGTGGAGGGAGAGAAAGGTTTTGATTATTTCTCCTTAAGTCGCTCTTTGGGAGGGCACCAGCATTTATTCCCAGAAAAATGGATAAAATATACCCAGCTCTCAGTATTTTTTTTCTAAATAAATTGAATTGTGGCTTATTTGATTTACAAAAAAAATTAAAGGCAAAAAGGAAAAAAAAAGACAAATACACGGTAGCTACAAAACTACTTTTTAAAGGATTGGAGGGAAATGGCCCCAGAATAACCCTGCACATTTGTTTGATGATGCATTCCTGAAGAAAAAAGTTTTAAAAAATAAATAATTGTATATGTATTTGGTTAGTGCAAAAGCTGATTGTCTTTTCAGACACCCTTCTTGATGTGGTTGGAAATTGGAACAAGTTTGGAAAGCAATTTGACATTTTATAGCTCAGATATTTCCTCTTTTGCTTTCTCCTTTCAGAAATGGAACACTTTGTGATAGGGCAGTCAGAGGCATGAAATTCAACCGGGATGAAGTATAAGCTACAGGTAGCCTGTCCCCTTCCACATGCTAGCCCTTCCTGTCTTGTGCATTTCCCTCCTTTGCCATTCTACCCAATTTCCTTTGAAAGCCATAGTAGGGTACTTCTTTTTTTTTTTTTTTTAAGATTTTATTTATTTATTCATGAGAGACCCAGAGAGAGAGGCAGAGACACAGACAGAAGGAGAAGCAGGCTCCACGCAGGGAGCCCGACGTGGGACTTGACCCCGGGGACCCCAGGATCACGCCCTGGGCCGAGGGCAGATGCTCGACCACTGAGCCACCCAGACGTCCCTAGTGTAGGGTACTTCTGACAAAATGTTTGACATTATTTCTGAATGTACCAGTGAGAAATATGTTTTGTATATTCCCTACTGTACTTTGATTTTTGGTTTAACCTGGAAAATTACATTGGGTTGGGTGGTTTCTCTGTTTTGTTTTGGTACAAAATTACTCTTTCCAAACAGAGCAGGAGGAGATGAAAGAAAAGGATATTCTATTAACGTAGTATTACTACGTGAAATGATCATCGGAAGAAATGTCTACAGGGCTTGTGGGCAAGTGGAAATTGCACCCCACACTGCTGAGGACTGTGCATGCCAGAAAGCTTAACTTACTTACTGTCCCATTCAAGCACAGCAAACAAGAACCCATGGAAAATGTTCAACTTCCACGAGGGGAAAGTGAATTTTAGTGATTGAATGGGCCAGGGACTTGTCCAGTTTTTGTTACTGCAACCAAAATGTACTGCAGATGTGCCTCTTTCTGTTGTGAGCAAGGCCCTTCTTTCTAGTATTTGAGCAGATTTAACTGAGCCGTGAAGCTCTTTCAAGGATTTCTCTTTGTCAAGCCTCACAGTAGCTTCATTCAGTGAGAGTAAGAGTGGAGAGGTAGCACTCCCTAATCACCACCCCGTGAGTCTGCTCCTCCAGGGACCCTCCAAAGCCACCTGCTCCCATCCTCTCACATCTCTCCATAACTTGTTTTTTGTTGTTGTTGTTTTTTTTTACAGAAGAAAATAATGGAATTCGGTTCTCTTTCATCAGAAAATGAAAGAGAACGTATCAGTTATTCAGAATTGCATCATTGAGTGGACTCTTCCTCACACTGCACTTTTAGATTATTTGGATAACACTGGGATGGAGGAGAGGGAAATGGAGAGGTGAAAATCAAGAGGCACATGGGACACCTGGGTGGCTCAGTGGTTGAGCATCTGCCTTTGGCTCAGGTCGTGATCCTGGGGTCCTGGGATCGAGTCCCATATCAGGATCCTCACAGGGAGTCTGCTTCCCCCTCTGCCTATGTCTCAGCCTCTCTCCCTGCATCTCTCAATAATAAATAAATAAATAAATAAATAAATAAATAAATAAATCAAGGGGCACAGAATGTCAGTTATGTAAGATGCATGAGTTCTAGAGCTCTCCTGTACAAGAGTGTGCCTAGAGTTAACAATACTGTATCCTACACGTACAATTTTTGGCAAGTGGGTAGATCTCACGTTAACTGGTCTTACCACAATAAAATAAGATAAAAAGGACTTGGATAACATTAAAATAATAATATAGTCACAGGGGCACCTGGGTGGCTCACTGGTTGAGCATCTGCCTTTGGCTCAGGTCGTGATCCTGGGAGTCCTGGGATGGAGTGCCTGTGTCTCTGCCTCTCTGAGAGACATCTCATGAATAAATAAATAAAAACAAAATCTTTAAAAATAATAATACTATAATCACAATAGCCACTTTTGCTTCCTACTTTATTCCAGAAATTGGACCAGCTCTACATATATATTTGCTCCATTTCTCCAGTGCTCCCCCTAAGCTAAAGAGCATTAAACAGTGCTCAAGAGATTAAGCAACTGACCCAAAAGCATAAAACAAATAGCAAAGCCTGGCCTGGCCCCTGTGTCGGATTCCAAAGCCTAGGCTGACACTGAAATTTAATGCAGAAACTCAAGTCACCTTGATACATCCTTCCTCTTTTTAGAGACTAACAGCCTGTTTATATTAGAACAAAGTATCAAATGTCAGAAGATAGAATTTCCATTTTATCCATGAAAAATCAAAGGAATTTTTAACTTATGGTATTTCCCACCTTAATTGCATCTGATTCTGATTGCTCCACTTTGTTTAAATACACCTATTCTGTACTGCAATGAAATCTTATTAATTCAGACCCAGCTTATTTGGAATTTGTGATAATTGGATGAGACTGGATGGGCTCACATCAACTTTTCTCTTATCTGCAAAAAAAGAAAAGTGAATACTATTAAAATAATTTCCTGGAGTTTAATCTACCTAAGAAAATGTAGCAATTCTCAAGAACCTCAGCAGCTATGATTTGCATATAAATGATTAGTTTTCAAATATCTTATGAAGAGATCACAGTCCAAAAACCTTGGTAGCACTCAAATATTCTTTCCAGTTGCCCTACATAGATGTAAGAACTTATAAAAATAAAAATTAAAGAGCCCACCTCCAATAACACAAGCTGTCCTTTTCTTCAGTTATTTTCCATCCATGAGAGTTTTACATTTTCTCTTGTTTTGTACACTGTTTTTTAAGTTACGTTTTTCTGATGATCTTTGGGATCAATGTGTTTGAAGTCGTTAAAAGAGCTATACCTTTTATGACTGATTGTGGTTGGTTTCATTTGTTTTAACCTGAACTATGGGCTGGCAGACAAAGATTCTGACCTGGGCTGTGCCTTTGATACTGCTGGAATTCAGGCAAATTACTTTGTCTCTGAACCAATTTCCAGTAAAAGGAGATAAAACATCCAACTTACATGTAACGGCGAAAAAGTAAATGACATAAAGCAGTGGGAACATCTGTGTCGTGCCGAGGACACACACAACCGCAGAAGAAATGCATTTCCTTTTCCACATTCCTTCCTTGCACACATCCGCTCGCTCTAGGCCCCCATGTACAGGTAAAGGGGATTTAAAGTGATCTGTGAGTACAAATGAGCATTTCCATCTGATTCTTCGGTCAGTTGTGCCTCCTTCCTCTCCAAATCCATGCCCACACCAATCCATCCTCCAGGAAAGACTTGAAAACTCAAAGTGACTCAGAGTTTTAGACAAAGAGCAAATCAGAAGCTTTAAGAGTGCCATAGAGTGACTTAAAAAGTAACAGTAAAGGAGTTTAACTTGGGTGGCTCAGTTGGTTAAGCATCCCAGTCTAGGTTTCGGCTCAGGTCATGATCTCAGGCTCATGAGATCAAGCTCCACATCAGGCTCCATGCTTAGCACTGAGTCTGCTTGAAATTCTCTCTCCTTCTCCCCCTCTCACTTGTGTTCTCTCTCTCTCTCTCTCTTTCTCATAAATGGATGAATGAATGAATAAATAAAACCTTTAAAAATATATCAGCAAAACCATTAAGGAGTACCTGATACAGTGCCTGATACAACTTTACTGTTGTAAAGTTGAGGTTCCAGCTACCACTGCAGATAAGGAAGAGGAAGATGAAAACTAAAGCACTACAGGAAAGGAGTTATTGGCTGCCCGGGCCCCTGGGGCTGCAACAGAAACTATATCTTTCCCTGTGATGCTGGCCTAAGAGTCCAATTACAATGTGAACAGTCAACCAATCAACAGGCCCAGAGATCCCTCAGCAACCTTTTCAAACAGAAACTTCCAGAATCTGGCAATGTTCTTAATGCCACGTCATCAGACTGTGTCTCCTAGTGACCAGATTCATGAAAAAGCTTGGGAATGAAGGGACAAACTTGGAATTTTGTGTGTGCTTTGCACTCTGGGAGGCATGGATCATAACATGCCTTGGGATGAGATGAGAAGAGCGTCTTTTCATGCTGATGGGCATGTTTAAGAAATAAGCCTCTAGGGATGCCTAGGTGATTTAGTGGTTGAGCATCTGCCTTTGGCTCAGGGAGACCCTGGAGTCCCAGGATGGAGTCCTGCATGGAGCCTGCTTCTCCCTCTGCCCATGTCTCTGCCTTTCTCTCTGTGTCTCTCATGAATAAATAAATAGATAATTTTTTTAAAGATTTTATTTGTTTATTCATGACAGACAGAGAGAGTGAGAGGCAAAGACACAGGCAGAGGGAGAAGCAGCCTCCATGCAGAGAGCCTGATGTGGGACCTGATCCCAGATCTCCAGGATCACACCCTGGGCTGAAGGTGGCACTAAATCGCTGGGCCACCGGGCCTGCCCAATAAACAAAATCTGAGGGAAAGAAGAAAGAGAAAGAAAAAGAAAGAGAGAAAGAAAGAAAGAAAAAAAAAGAAAGAAAGAAAGAAAGAAGAAAGAAAACGAAAGAAGAAGAAAAAAGAAAGAAGAAGAAAGAAAGAAAGAAAGAAAGAAGAAAGAGAAGAAGAATACTCAGACGTCCGCCTTCCTTCCTTCCTTCCTTCCTTCCTTCCTTCCTTCCTCCCTCCACCTCCTCACTCCCGCACGTACCGACACAATAAAGAAAGACATACTACGATACAGCAATACGTCTCTGGAGCTGAAACAGTGCTTCTCCCTCTTCCCCACATGAAACCCCCCAACCGATGCAGTACCACCAGGGAGGGGTAATCCTCACCAACCTCACCGTCTTGCTCATGACCATCATTGTCATCCTTGATCTACCGGTAAAATGGGCACAGTGTAGGTGCTGAAAGATCCCCCCGGATCCTGCAAGCCACGGGCTCATCCTGCTGTGTGGCATCGATCAAGCAAACACCCCCAGTTTAGAGAAGGCCCCTTGTCTGTAGGTCTGTGACTACATTCAATGCTCTCTGACGACATCCTCCCCCCCCCCGCAAACCAAGAGCGCTGAGCGAGATAATAAATGCACAAGATGTAGGACAGTGTCTGACACAAAGTAGATGCCCCCAGAACTATCCTCTCCACTTGTGCTTGCTCTCTCTGGCTGTCTTTTCCCTTCTAGCTGACAGAAGAGTCGGGAAAGAAATAAGAACTGACAGCACACAACAGTACTGCTGCCAACTCTAGAAGTTTGGAGGGCCGTTCTTCCCCTTTAAAACACTCAAGGAAAGAAAGAAAAGAGACTGTATAAACAGCCCTGATTTTCCTGTCTCTTGCTGCACTCCTGAACTTCACCACTAAAATAAAGTCCCAGAGCCAGTATAGTCTGAAACTGCTTTCTGATCTCCGATCCAGTACAAACACAAGAACCAAATTATATTTCCAACCAATCAATCCAGGACCTCGGAAAAGGAAAAGCATTTTCCTCGACTGACAGATGAACTTGAATTAGAAGAGAATGCTTTACATTTACAGGTGGGCCAAGGAATTCACAAACCACAGACAGGGGCAGAAATACCTACCCCAGGATACCCCTGACCTTGTTCTCAAGATAGGAAAGAAATGATAGAGTGCACGGCTTTTAAAGAGGAATCTTAACGTGCCTTACATGAAGGGCTGAGGACCTAAAGACACCTTTAAATAGAAACATCAGAATCTCAAGAAACATAATTCATCATATCCAGTTTTATCTGTAAAAAGCCTTTTCTGGAGGTCTGCCATAAAATCAACATATTCACATCACTCGGGATCTATTAATCTGACAAAATATCAGCAATGCAGAATGACTTGGGGAAGATATTTGGCAGAAAAAGTAGAAGTGTCTCCAGACTAACGTGTAGGGAGGAGGTGGGGGAGGGAAGAAGATTCGCTTGGAATCTTTATTAGCTCAAATATCTGGCACATATAGAATTTTCCAACTTGGCCGTCTGCAAAGGAACAAAAGTAGTAGAACCAATAGTACCAAGAGGATAGGCTGCTTAGCTCTTTTTTCTACTTTGTAAAAACCAAAATGTTACATAATGATGGTAGAAAAGTCAGGAAATATGAATATTCAAAAAGAAACCAAAAATAAAATAACCTGTAATTCCATTAACCTAGAGATAGCTACTAACATTTCGGCATACGTATCCTTCCACAGACTTTTGTGTGCATAAATATCTAGATTTTGTTCTTTATCGCTATAGGTCACTATATTTGCTTTGCAAAGATGGAATCATAATACTTAGACTTTTATTTTTTTAACGCAAGCTGCCCAAGACTATTGTAGAAAACATAGAAAGTTCAAACGAACAATAAGGAAACGTTTCTTTTGTTTTTTTTTGTTTTTGTTTTTTTATAATCTGGTTACCCAGTACTTGGTATCTCTCTCTCCTGATATTTTCAATGTACTTTTATACATTGAGTACAAATTGTTATAAATGTCATTATTCTATAGGAGATATTCTGTTAACTGATTTCCTCATTGGCCCTGAACATTTTTCCTGTCAAAAATATGCATCAGGGGACACCTGAGTGGCTCAGTGGTTGAGCATCTGCCTTTGGCTCAGGGCGTGATCCCAGAGTCCTGGGATCGAGTCCCACATTGGGTTCCCTGCAGGGAGCCTGCTTCTCCCTCTGCCTATGTCTCTGCCTTTTCTGTGTGTCTCTCATGAATAAATAAGGAAAATCTTTTTTAAAAATACATCAATACTGTTGATGATGTCTTAATCCATCCTTGAATATTCTTTGTATTTCTTGAAAAAAATATATTTCTGGGTCAGAAGTTTGCAACATACCCTCCTCAAAACACTGTGGGCTAGGAGTCATTTCCTCAGAACCTAGCCAGTTTTGGATCCTACTGTTCCTTTTCTTTCAGAGAAGAAAAATGCTATGTTTAGCATTTGTGAAATCAAATTCACCCTGAAAAATGTCTGGGGCCATACGTTTAATAAATAATTTTATAGCCTCTACTGTGTGCCACACACTGTTATAAGTACTTAATAACAATTAATTTTATTCTCCTAACAATCCTATAAGATAGGTGCCATTATAATCACTCCCATTTCATAGCTGGGGAAACTGAGGCATGAAGCAATGAATTACCTTAGCCAGGAGCAACGGACTAGAATTCAGACCAGGTAGTTGGGTGCTAGCATTCACTTCCATACTTTGGCACTTGGGTCCCCCTTCCACGTCCATCCCAGCAAGCAAGGACTCTTCACAAATCTCTTAGTGCCAGCAAATCACAATTCAAATACTCCCCAGAAGAGTTTCCTTTACAGGATAGCAATGTCCCATATGGCTACAAGGCTGCAAGGAGGGCTTAGAAAATAGAAAATAAATATGGGCAAAAAAGGGGTTAGGAATACTAGGACCAGCTTGCAAAATGATGAATTCTCCCCTGACAGTTTACTGCCAGTCTCAATAAAACTTAAGGTTCCGTTTGCAAACAAGAAGTGGAGGTGGTAATGATGGCTGTTGAGTCACCAACTAAAGGTGTCAGCCATGCAGGCATCAGGTGCTCATCACGTGCCGGAAAGGGTCTTTGGTGGCCACAGTGGACAGTGATGCCAACCGGGAACAAGAGTCTCTATTCCAAGCAATGGAGTTTCTCAGTTCAAGGGAAGTGTCTCCGAGTTCTGATTCCAGTCTAGGGATTCATGAAAGTGGGACTTGCCTCTCAGTATAAGCCATTTTCGTTCTGCACAGTCAAGCATCCCTGAGTGAAGGAATGGGGTTCTCAGAGCATGGAGAGCCTGGGGATGGGCAGTTCCACGAGGTGAATAACACCAGGACACACACAAGTACCAGTGTCACAAAGGGGGCGCCAAGCCCACTATATGGGCAACACATCCGAAGTGGTCCAGGAGGCTAACCGAAGACACATCCAAGAATCAGAATCCATGTGGACAGCTCAAGGGTGGTCCAAAACCTAAAAGTGGTTGACAGCAGGAGGAAGGATACATGTCTTAAGTTCAGGAAATCTACACTGGCCAGGGTGAGGATTTGAATGTATGAGGCACAGGGCAAGGCTTTGGATCCATTATTGGCTAGAAGGAAGGAGGGAGAAGAGAACCCAGAAGAGGGACAGCACGTCAGGTGCAAACACAAGTCCATGCCCATGATAATGTAGAGCAGGGGATGTGCGCTTACTCCCAGAGACCTCCAGGATAGCCAGGGTGGGCTCCTGTCCAGAGTCGGGCAGGACTCTGAAAAGAAGCTTCTCTTTATCAAATCTTCACGATTCAGATCCGATGGTCATTACACGGGTTTACTTGCTGAGGCTTCTGTGAGTTAAAAAAGCTGGGTGATTTACCCAGATGACTTCCCTTTTTTCAAAGCTGTGAGTTAGGGATGAGCACTGGGTATTATGCTATATGTTGGCAAATTGAACTCCAATAAAAAAAAATTAAAAACAAAACAAAATAAAACAAAGCTGTGAGTTGGAGATGACGCCACCGACCCCTCTTTTCATTGGCACCCTTGCCAGCTCAGCCCACGTATATATAAAACCTAATCGCACTAACTTATTGTGTTATGCAAGTTGCAGTTTGATGTTCAAAGCCCTGAGAGGTTTCTTCATCCTTAGGTAGGATGGAATCCGTGCTAAGCAGATGAACGGAGTGAAGTGGGTCTTTCTGCTGTCCTGGGTAATTAGGCTGCACAGTCACTAAAACGTAAGGAATATGGCAGGCTCTCTGTCCCCGAGTCACGGAGCCAAAGAAGACCTCAGACAGATGCTCACACGTGCACATGTGCACATGCATGCATGCACGCACATGCACAATGCACACATGCATGTGCACACACACATACGCACACACACACTGTGCACACATGGACACACAAGCACGCGTGCACATACACTTTGGCTAATTTAAGCCAGCCGGGAAGCTTTTCTTCTGAGAATCACTAACCCTTTCATACTTTCCTTCTAACCTTTAAAGGATCAGAATATGTTTCTTATTGGAAAATGTAAAAAAAAAAATAAATAAATCCATAGAAATGTCCCCTATGATTGAAAACAGAAGCTGGCCATTAAGACATTCTCATTGGAAAAAAAAAAAAAAAAAAAAAAAAACTAATGGAAAGTCAAATGAAATGGAACACCACCAATGCATTTTATCAACTGCATGTTGAGAAACCACACCCAACACATTTTATCAAAGGAATGACAGACATGCTGGACTGTTAATTACCTACAGGTTTCTCTTCTAAATTTATATCCCTCGTGGGACAAAGGCTGAACAAGGAATATGCTGGCTATAGCAAGAGCGTTGGGGAGGAAGGTGGATTAGCCAGTGACTCAGAGATCCACAGACCTCCATTTCTTCAACTCTAAATGTGAGCCAGAAAACAACATGCCTGCATGGAGTGGTATCTTTCTGGCAAAGTTACATTCCTACAATCAAAACAACCTGCTATCAGCCCTCAACATGGGTTATTTATGTTGCTTTGTTGCCAGTTAAAAAAAAAAAACAAAAAAAAAAACAAAAAAAAACAGGGTAAAAAGAAGTCATGGAAATCCAGGTTAGGCTCATGGCAGCCACACACAGCTGACTTTATCCTGCCTTAGCTACCTGAAGACCTGACCTTGGTTTCAGAGCATGCTACAAAAGCACGCATAAAGTCTTTCATTCATTTACCCTCTCCCCCCCTCCACCCTCTACTGAACGCCCAAAGCTAAGCAGAGCTTAAAAATCAAAATGCAATGGCAATGGCGCTTTCAGGAAATTTATTTTTCGTTGATAATGATATGGGAATATTTCTCATGGCGTGAACAACATTGCAACCTTTGCCAAGAGGAGCTGGCTGTGAATTTGGGAAAGAGAGTGGCTGAAAAGCTGACGAGAGAAGGGTGTTTATGCATGTGGAGGAGTGTGTGCACGGAGGGGGCAGAGACCAAGTGACACAAAAGATATTCTTGTCCACTGGGGGGTCTATTCTTAGTGTTCATTTAAATAATACGGTCTAACAGAAGATGTGTAGCCTGGGGCAGTTCTGTTCTGCACACATCCCTTCACCCATCACGCTTACTCATTGCTGATGCCTGCTCTCACTGTAGCTGGTTTCCGAGAGCACAATGTGAGAACTTCTTTGGGGATGCCTGCTAACGGCCATCAGATGGAAGGGTGAAACACAGACACAGCACCCTTCGTTTGTCCTTCCTTTCGGGGGGAGATGGAGAGGCCCAACCACCTCTAGGAGCGCCTTGATTTAAGATTGCGGAGAAGTGTTCTCTCTTTTCTCCTTTCAAACACACCTCTCAAAGTATCCCCTCAACTTCTCCTCTGTCTGCTCTTCTCCTGGTGAGAAGAAGGGCTCTGCGTGCTCAGCCCTGCCTGAGACGGTTGTTGGTTTATCAGGTCGGTTGGCCTCTTTCTTGGAGCAGATAGAGCTTCCATCAGTCGGTCTGAGCAGGGGGCAGGCCTTGTGGGATAGAAGCAGGAGGGCAGACGCCAACAACAACAACGGAACTTTGTGTCAACACTGTCCTGTGCTGATGTGAATAAAATATAAATATTGCACAACGAGCCATTTTTAAAAAAATTCTTCAAAATATTACGCTCTTGCCTTACGGGTAAGCTAAGTGGAGGGAGAGACCTGTTTCATCCCAGCAAATGTTAATAGCAGCCCAGGAGCTGGAAAACCAACTTCAGAAACACTTAATGTTTAGATCCACTTAGTGGTTGGAAAAAAACAACTTTTTTTTTTTTTTTTTTTTAATGTTTAAGAGCCACTCCAGCAAGTGGAAACAGCAATTCCTTGTAAACAAACCTTTAACATGAAGATGTTTCTCAGTGGCGGAAAACCTAACTTCATAAAGTCAGACTTCTGAGATTTTAATTTTTTTTTTCAGCTTCTTGGAGACTACAGAAGTGACCACATTCTGTCAGTTGATGCATCAAACAAACAAACGCGAACGAGCGATTTTTCCATATCCTATGTCAGCCGAATGTGTGTGTCTGACAAAAAGTCCACGCGAGCTTGGGCACATGTTAACTGTGGAGAAAGTCACGGAGACAATCTGAAGTTATGATGGAAAGCCTGCATGCTTTCAGCTCACCTTCAGGAACACGAATGACAGTTCTCGCTGTGACATAAGCAATTCGAGGCCGTTCCCACATGCATCTCTTCCCAGCTACCAAAGCGGTTCACGTTAACTGTGTCGGTTCTGATGCACCATGTCTGACATTTCATCGGAAATCCTCTGCTCTTTCCATATCATAACAATCCAGCTAGCCAGGGTGGCATCATGGAGAGGCAGGCCAGAGCCCACTTGGAAAAATCACACCCCTGACCTCAGTGTCCGCCTTACTTCTCCGCAGAATAGAAACAATTCAGGGTTGGGACACCTGGGTGGCTCAGTGGTTGAGCGTCTGCCTTTGGCTCAGTTTGTGATCTCAGGGTCCTGGGATCCAGTCCTGCATGGGCTCCCTCTGCCTGTGACTCTGCCTCTCTCTGTGTGTCTCTCATGAATAAATAAGTAAAAATCTTAAAATAAAAAGAAAGAAACAATTCAGGTTTATACATTAGAGGGAACCAGGGAAGAGCTCATCACCAAAAATCTCACTGGAAATCTACAGTTAGAAATTAATATGATTCCGTTTTGCTAAAGAACTACTCTTTCAGAGCAACTATCCTTAGAAATGCCTTTGGTATGTGGTAGCAGGAATTTCCTGTCCTGCCAACAAGGTTTAGTTCCAGGTACTTCCCTGCAAAGTGAACTGGAGCAGGTCACTTCACCCGGCTGGACCTTAGTCTACTCATCTATAAAATGGAATGTTGATCCCCACTTCATGGTGTTCTTGCAAATAAAAATGAGACTTATGAATGTGGAAAGACATACAACTATAGCATAGAGGTTGATGTGTAACATGCCACAGCGAGCTCAATAGAAGGAGGATAATGTTCCCTGTGTATTTAAGTAGTTGTTTCTCAAAAGCAACTAAGCTCAATGTTCAAAGAAAATCAGTATTTTGCTGGAAAAGGGACCCTGTTTAGAAAGGGGTTGGGGAGAAGTAACCCTTGAGTTCTCCAGACAACTGGTTTCCATATGGTGAATCCACCTGTGTGTCGGGCAAGTTGATCTTTAAGGGGTGTGGGAAAACCTGCTAGACCTCTGTTTTATTATTTAACTCAGCTTGTATTTCCATTTTGTGTACGATTTATATCATATCCATGCCCAAAGATCTTTGAAGTCTAAATAATTCTGACCCAATCATATCAGATTAAGTAAAATCCTGAAAGTGGGGAAAGTTTTTTTTTTTTTAATGATTTTATTCATTTATTTGAGAGAGGGAGAGAGACAGAGAGAGCATGGCCAGGGGCAGAGGGAGAGAGACAAGCAGACTCCCCACTGAGCATGAATCCCAACACAGTTCTCCATCCCAGGACCCCAAGATCATGACCTGAGCCGAAGGCAGACACTTAACCAACTGAACCACCCAGGGGCCCCCAGGAAAAGTTTATTTCTGATGAGAAACAGAGAAGAAAGAAGAAAAGGAACTAACAAATGTTACAAATGTGCTGGTGGATTGGGGGCTTTATGAAGTGCTATGGATGCGGGCGAACAGAACAGTTCTTTGGCCTTTGTAGTGAAAAAGAGACAACGAACAAGAGCAATAAGTCAGTCAACATACGTGGTAATGCTAAGTGTTAGGCAGGAGGATAAAGAAGGAAAGAAAAAGTGGGGAGATGGACATGCAACTTGAATGATGATTAAAGAAGGCCTCACCGACAATACGCAGAAAGACCTGAAGGAACGCGGAAGCCTTTCTGTGGATACCTGTGTGAAGATGATCATGGGCAGCAGTGCAAAGGTCCTGAGGCAGGAGCTTCTCTAGTGCATCTGAGGAAGAGGCAGGAGGCTACTGTGGCTGCAGGAGAGTGAGCAGGTCAGAGCACAGAAGTATGGAAGACAAGTGTGGGGGAGACCATGGGCACCTTGAGAATTACTCTAAGAACTTAGGCTTTCACTCTCAGTGGAGAAACCCCAGAGACTATCATGGTCTGACTTCAGTATTAACAGGGTCCCTCCGGTTGCTGGGTTGAGCAAAGACTCTACAGCCCCAGGAGAGGTGGGTGAGGAAGTTATCGCAGTAATCCAGATGGGTTCAGACCGAGGTGTCACGGTAGAGGTGAGAAGCAATCGGCTCCTGGAAATAGAGCAACAGCTTGACCATGGGGTGTAAGAAAAGGGGGATCAAACCACATCATGTTTGCCCTGCCCGAGTGCACGGACGGAGTGGTCATTTCCCGAGATAAGGTCACACCAAGGCAGCGCCTGGCACATGCCATGGACCAATAAATGCGAAATAAATACACCTCGGGTTTAAAGATAAAAAACCTGAAGCTCATCGAAGTTAATTTACTTACTCAAAGCCATATCATGGCTAGTGGTAGAGTCGGGACAAAAAAAACAAAACAAAACAAAACACCAACACGCCTGTCTGGCCCAAAGGCCCACGTTTTCTCTCTACAGCCATCTGTGATGTTCCTAAAGAAGTGAACCAGAGTGGGAGGGCGAGACAAACAGGCTCTCCGGTTTCCATTCTGAGCGTATCATGACTCCTCTTGCCCAACCTGATTGAGGCTCTGTCCAAGGGTCACAAACCAGGGACCTGTTGGCCCAATAAGGCCTGCTGCCATGTTTTCTTTGGCCCTCACAGCTTTGTAAAAACAATTTGTGTTTGAATGCCTTTAGGCTGGGCTTGTCCTTTCCACCCCCCCCCCCCCCACACACACACACACCACTCCCTCTGGCTTACAGCAGTGCCCTTCAGATTTACCTGCCTGGCCCCCCGAAGATATGCAATTTTTCAGCCAGTGATTCAAACCCACACGACCATGGGCATTTAGCTATGGCGTGAGACAAGTGTGCCAGAAGGAAGTCTCTGGAGTCAAACAGATAGCAATTCACAGCCAGCCTTATCATTTCCCCATCTGTGGGAGCGAAGCCAGCTTCACCTCTCTTTCCCCATCCGTAAAGTAGGGAGAGGAGCATCTACTTGGAATACTTTTGTGAAACCTAGATCACAGGAGACATGTCAGGCGTGTGGCCACTGGGTAGGGCAGGAAGTGGCACCCCGTTTCTGTAAAGGGCCAGAGAGTTCCATATGTTAGACTTTGTGTCCTGACGACTCAGCCCTGCAGTGGTAGCACGAAAGCAGCCCTAGAGAAGACATAAATGAGTAAGCGTGGCAAATGAAGTCACAAAGGGACGCCAGGGAGGCTCAGGGGTTGAGCCTTTGGCTCAGGTCGTGATCCCGGGGTCCTGGGATTGAGTTCTGCATCGGGCTCCCTGCATGGAGCCTGCTTCTCCCTCTGCCTCTCTCCCTCTCTCTCTCTGTGTCTCTCATGAATAAATAAATAGTTTGTTTTTTTTAATCAAGTCACAGTAAAATTGTATTTACAAAGGGAGGTGAGAGGCCAAATATGACCACTGGGCTGCAGTTTGGTAACTCGTTGTTCCACTAGGGAGCATATACTTTAATACCCTCCAAATGACCCTCCCTCCCACTCTGCTCCATCACACCTACCAAAATAAAAAGTCTTTGGTTTGGGGGCACGGACTATTTCAAACTCTTTGAATCCAAGCTGTAAGGTGACATCACAGCGGTACCCCCTGCTACCCTGATTGTCCCCTTCAGGAGTGAAAGAAAAGGAAGACCTTCTTCAGTGGCCTCATTTAATGTAAGGCAGGGCCAGCAGGAATGATTTTCCCAGAGTGTGAGGCATCCCCAGAAAGGCCCAACTTCCCCCACTCAGACACCTGGCCAGTGTAGATTGGCCAGTGTTCCCTCCTGGACTTCTGGAATCCCAGGGGGCAGCTGCTTCTCCCCAGCAGGTCCAAGGACCGGAAGAGATAGATGGAGGTCCCCAGAGTGAAGCCCGCCCCTGGGCTCGGTCCCACCCTTGGAGGGAACAGGAAGGCTTCTCCACCCTTGGCACTGGAGCGCCCCTGAGCAGCACTGCAGGCGAATTTCCCATCCTTTGACCTAATCAGGGTTTTGATTTGCAGGCCTTGAGGG
Organism: Canis lupus familiaris; assembly: GCF_011100685.1. Lineage (NCBI taxonomy): Eukaryota > Metazoa > Chordata > Mammalia > Carnivora > Canidae > Canis > Canis lupus. Next base: position 10,677,532 of record NC_049230.1, read on the forward strand.
AGAGGCCACTGGGTTGTTCCCACTGGGTTATTTTTAGGAGCTGGCATGAGAGGGGAAGATGGGAGTTCGCAGTGCGTACCACTGGGCAGCAGTGAGCAGGCCTCTGCGTAAGCCCTGTAGCAAACTTAGCTCATTTCCTCTTACAAATCTCAGAATCAGGCAGCACCAGAAACTCTGGGAAGGGGCAGATATGGAGGAATCAGCAGCCTTCGGTTTTCTCATGAAATGATCTGGGGTGTTCTGGTTCACTCACTTTCATCTCAAAGGATGCGAAATGAAATTGTGAAAGAGCACACACGTGTTGGGGGAGGATAAAATGAAGGCCAAGTTGACAGACAAGAAGACAAACTCACTAAAAATCTCACTGGGCTTCACCATCCCTTCGATTTTCTTTTAACCAGACCCTAGCAGAGTTTGCTTCTAATCATCAAGTCTGGGCTCAATGCAGCAAACCACACCACTCTACAGATCACAGTCATCCTAATGAGGGGTGCTGGTGTTGGGGTGGGGGATTAATACACAGGAATCCTGCTATCACAGTCCTCAGACAGTCTCGGGAGCTACCATGGAATGGCCTTCCTCGGGGCCGGCTCCGTGCTGTGGGAGCTGGGCAGGTGCACAGAACTCCTACCCAGAAGGGCCCCGTGATTCCCTTGGTGCTCTGCTGTCACTGTCTTGAAATTCTCAATTTGAATTTGAACAAAGGGCTCCACATTTATATTTTTCACTGAGCCCAGCTAACTGTGTAGCTGGTCTGTTCTTGTTCTATAACAGTGTTTCCTCGACCCCCCCTTTTTTGGTCATTTTTGCCCTCCCAAAGAGGACATTTGTTTCATAATCAATTCCCCCCACTAGTAAGTTGTAATACGGATGCACTGTGGTTTTGTTTATGTATTTTATGCATGTCTGTGTTCTGTACATTATAAAAAAGAAAGTTTTTTTTTTTTTTTTTTTTTTCCCACAAAAACCAAGCTTTCACCCACTTGGAGATGATATTGTCCCCATTAAAAAATGCACGTTCTAAATCTAGAGAATCACACCTGGGGGGATCCCTGGGTGGCTCAGTTTAGCGCTTGCCTCTGGCCCAGGGTATGATCCTGGAGTCCCAGGATTGAGTCCCATGTCGGGATCCCTGCATGGAGCCTAGTTCTCCCTCTACCTGTGTCTCTGCCTGCCTCTCTCTCTCTCTCTCTCTCTCTCTGTGTCTCTCATGAATAAATAAATAAAATCTTTAAAAAAAATCACACCTGAACTCCAAACATCTACCCAGGAGCATGGACAAAAGTAATAATAATAAGAGTAGGTGGACGCCTGGGTGGCTCAGTGGCTGAGCATCTGCCTTTAGCTCAGGGCGAGATCTCGAAGTCTCAGGATCGAGTCCCGCATCAGGCTCTCTGCATGGAGCCTACTTCTCCTCCCTCTTCCTATGTCTCTGCCTCTCTCTCTATGTCTCTTATGAATAAATAAATAAAATCTTTAAAATAATAATAATAAGGGTAGGTATCCATTATTGAGCCAGGAATGGCTCTAAGTGCTTTACACATATTACCTCAAGTAATCTCCAAAACTATTCTATTCAAATATTCATCTTACAGACGAGGAAAGTGAGGCACAGAGAGTTTCAATAACTTGTCCAAGGTCAGTCAGTCACACAGTCAGCGGCAAGGCTGGGATTTGAATACGGTTCTCCTGTCTCCCCAACCTAGAACCCAGAGATGCAGGTGCACACACTTGCTCTTTCCTGCAGGAGACAGGTACGTTTTTTCAGTGCGCTATTGGTAGACAATAAATCTTATTAATAAAGACAATGTGACAGCTGGTAGATATAGGCCAGCAGGGCTTCAACTCGACCAAACCTTCTGCAGAGGAAGCAAAAGCTCTCCGTGGGCCTCCGCACAGTTTTCATGGTGGCTTCTAATATTGGAAAAGTGATACGTTTTCCTGGAGAAGGTAGTTACGGCTTTATAAACAGATATTCCCATATACTCTTGTGGAACATGAGTTGTCTAGTTCCTCTTTTCTTTCATTCTGAAAAAATACCACGGGGCTTAAACAGAATCCTGAGTTTGGGGTTCCAACCACTTGTGTGAACCCGGTCAAGTCACTTCTCAGGGCCTCAATGTTCTCTGCAAAAGAGGCAAAATCAAGTCATCGCCAATATTCTTTTCATCTGGAATACTATTACCCCTTCTGGAAAACATGGGCAGAAGCAACAAAAATATTTAAAAAACAGTTATGCTGAAAAAATGTTAGCCAATGTTTACTGTGAGATTTGTAGCCACGGATGGCCACAGGGGTGAAGCAGGGAGCACAGCAAATAAAGGAAATAGAGGGAGAGAACGGAATCATGGAAACTCAGGTAGGCATGTCCTGACCGAAGGGCGCTATGAACAGTCCACTCCTACTGGCTGCTGCCAGGTAGGAATGTGGGCCCAGTGCCACCAGGTATTCTGATTTTTTTTCAAAAGAAACTGAAAAGCTAAATTCCTAGGCATACTCTACTAATTTGTAGATGTGAACCCCGATGACAGGCAGACCGACCCCACAGCGGCCTCTATGTTTCCTGTCGCCTGGTGTTCACAGCCTGGTGTGATCCACTCCCCCTGGCTGTAAAGCAGCACTCGTGATGTGCTGGCAGCCAATAGAATATGACAAAGATGGCACTGTTTTTTTCAGATGTAATTAAGGTCCCAAATCAGTTGTTTTTATATTAATCGAAAAATAGATAATGAGGGGTGGGCCTGACCAAATCAGGTGAAAGTCCTTGAAAGATGAACTGTTCCTTCCCTGAGGTGAGGGGCTCTCCTTGTGGGCTTAATGAAGGAAACAGCCATGTTAGAGAAGCTCACGGACAAAGGAACTGTGCCTTGAGGACCTGAGAGCTGCCTACAGCCTCCAGACAGCAAAATGCTATAGCTGCAAAGAAATGGACCCTACCAACAACCTGAATGAATTTGGAAGTGGCTTCTTCCCCATTGAAGCCTCCAGAAGAGAAGAGAGCCCAGTGAACTCCTTGTTTGCAGTCTGATAAGACTCTAGGCAGAGGACTCTGCTAGCCCTGTCTATTCCTGATGCATAGAAATGGTGAGATCCTAAATTTGAGTGGCTTTAAGCTTTGAAGTGATGGCTCTTTGTTAGACAGGAATAGAAAAGGGATACAATGTCTTATTCAAGTTTTCGAAAATACTCTGCAGGCCAAACCAACCTGAAGAGGGCGGTAGGTGGCTTAGGGGAAGCCATTGTGTGACATAGCCATTGTGGAGTGTCCGTAAAATGGTCAAAATGCTACATATTACCCTAGGTATTCAGCATTAAGAGATAAAAGACACAATATCTGGAGAAAGATCAATATCACAATTCTACGTATCGCGATAACTGTGAGACCCTGACCACAAGAGGGATGGACCTCCTGCAGAAGCAGGTACCAGAACCTAATTGCAACTTGCGTAAAGTCAGAAGCTGCCATTTTGCTGTCTGCCCTGGGGGCCTTTTGGAGGAAAAATTGTTCCATCTCCATTCTCTGCTTCTTTGGGGGTGGCTACATTAGAAGCTCTGCTTTAAAATCTTCTTAATGATCACCGGTTTTCTTAACAATAGATGGTGTTACCTTTGAGCCTAAGTGATAAAAGAACTGGGCTTCTTCTTTTAAGCACCTTGATATTTACATCTCCTTTCAGTGGTTTTGTCAATCATCTAAAGTTAGAAATTTCCCAGTTCAAAGAGACAGCTACAAGGGGACAGTAGCTGTGAGGTCTGGGCATGTGACAGGTCCTCTGAGAAAGTATACCATATTTCCTATACTTAGATACGGCCAACATTGACCAAGGCAGTGACACCCCTGGGACCTGGGACCTGGGACCAGACTTGTAGGATGTGAGCTGGAACTAGCCATGCAAACTGCCTAGGAGCCAGTAACCTTCCCTAATTACCTCTTGCCTTATTTAAAAATAAATAAAAAATAAAAACAAAACAAAAAACCTAAATGGGTTTTTTCTCAACATGTCAATCAGAGTCATACTCTTAAACCATAACTGAGATCATAAATGCCCAATGGCTTCCCATCATGCTCAGATTAACATCCCAACTCTTATCATGGCATATGTGAGCTAGCCACCTATCTACTTCCCTTCCTCTCCCAAGGAGTTAGTCATCAAAGCTTATTCATAGTTTAAAATGTCATGTTTCTGTAACAATGTCCCCAAAATAAATATCAGTCCTGATCATCAGCCAGTATGCACAGGTCTGAGTGTTATCAATAATTAAAATATGCAAATGCTTCTATATCAGTTGGTATATTAGCTGCTGTCCTGAATCTCTCTTTCTATTTCTGTGCTCCTTGACCTCATCATGATCCCACAATAAGCTGTGAACTTCTGCAGAGCAGAGGGCCCCTATTTTCTGTTCAAGAACTATGGCCAGTGTCCACTCCACTTGGTAGGTACCTGAGCCATACTAGTTGTTAAATGTTTGGGTTGGGATACGACCCCTGATGACAAGCACACTATTAAAACAAGATGGCGTGCGAGGGGACATCTAGTCACCAACCAAAGGAAAGTAGGATTCGAAAAAGAATCAAAAAGCTTCCTGAAGCCAGGAGCAGCTATCTTTCAATGTGGTGGAACAAAACTTGCCCCGTCATTCAGCTTGGGGAACAATAAATGGGAACTCTGGAAAATAAATACAAAACACACACTTGCTCTTTGCACTACCAATACCACATGAAGAGCAGAATAATTATGTATTCGAATATCATTGCTGGGAAAAACTCAGTGTGACCCAAAGTTCAATACTCAAACACATTGGTTCCAGGCGAGATTGCCTTTCATGGTGGTATACCCTTTCTCCTCTCCTGCCCTGCTTCCAAAGGAAATTAGATACTGCTCCTATTTACCGGAATGGGATCTAATAAGGGGCGTCTTCTTGATTATAGAGAGCTATGAGGATCAGCACTTTCTCTCTTGCTCATAAGAAACCACATAAAATGAAACAACAGAAACCTGTAAGTATGTCCCCAGCTAATCGCCCTGGCCCAGGGGCAATCACATGACTGGAAGCCAGTTTCTAGAGAAAAGTTAGTGACCAGCATGAAATAAAATGATGTCAATGTCAGCTTCCTTCTCCTTCATATTGTCTCTCTCAGGTCTGGATGGTTCCTCATGGTCTCAGGTCAGCCCAGCCAATGCAAATACTTTATCAACTCAGCACGAAGCATCTACTCTTCACTAGGGGCTGTCTAGAGGGGCTTAAAAACAAATTGACATTCTCAGACGCAGAATCTGATGGCCCTACTACCAAACCTAGGCTCCCAGGTTGTGTTCCAATCCCCCAGTCCATATCCTAGCCTCCTTTGTTAATCAAACTGGCCACAGGGAATGCCACTATGCCACAGGGAATGAGCTGGCTCTGTTTGAAAGTTGTCCCCTCTCAACTCAGGAAACTCCTTATTCCTTTCTTATTTCAGGTCATGCTGCTGAGTTTTGCCTTGGGTCCATACTGAGCAATTCAACGCTCCCGTTTGTCCATTGTGATCGAAGGTCCTATTCCAACCCTTGAATCGTATAGCTGGCGCTCTGTTGAGGACCTGGATTTGTCAATCACCTTGAATAGGATACAAGTCTTAGCATAAGGTCACATTTCCCAGAGCAACACCTGCTGCATACCTAGGCTGCCCACTTCTGCTGCTTTGTCATCCAGAGACTTCCTAATGTGACTTGCTGGATCATAATTCAGTTTCTTTGTCCTTTGCAGCCTGGACCTTGGGGTTCCAAGCTGCCATTGCCAGGACCAATCTATCCAGTAATTCCCTTAGCACTGGCTCATTCTGCCCTTTCTTTGTTGGAGGTCCTAATATGGTCCTAACTTCCCTTCCCCAACCTGCTGCTCACCTCCAAAATCCCAACATATACTGCCTCTAACCCATTTTATCTGTACCTTTAGATACTCACTCTGCTTGGGCTGACCAAAAGCACCTTGAGGAGTTTTACCAATTGGGAGGCCTCAAAATTTGTTTGTAATTTTATTATTCACAAGCTTATACCTGAAAACCAGAATGGGAGATATGCCCTCCCTACCAAGAGTAATTGTACAGCCCAAGCAAAACTGTTTACCTTCTGGAGGCTCAGATCTGAGTTTTTATTTGCTTCATCTTGTTACAATAAAATGTGACTTTTGAACATTTTGCTTTCAAATACATTTATTTAACAGGATTTTGCTCCATTATGTAAAATAAAACAAAAAGGATCAGTCAGGGGGGGAAAATGTAACATAAGTCCATCATTTAGTAAGCTTTTCCAATTATATCTATTTGAATCTGACTTTCTGCCCAGATGCGAATGGAAAGTTTTTTCCATTTAAAAAGCAAATATCTTTCATTGAAAATAGCGCAAACCAAAAGCATGCTCTTTTTTTTTCTTTTTGTCTAGCCATATTTGCTGTCTTTATCTCGTAATGACCTTTCCCCAACATATTTTTCTGTTTCTCTTTAGTGCCCAGTTTCTAAAAATAAAGTGGCTAGTGGATCTTTGGATGTAGGGATAATATTTTGATTTCACTGGTACATACAATCAGGAAACATATTTCTGTTTATACTCTTAAAATCAGTTGAGAGTTGTAGATGAAGCCACGTTCTGTCAGCACATTTTTTTTTTCAAAACCTGGAAAATGTAACAAAATCCAAAGCAGCTGCAGGAAGTAGAGTATACCCTCCATTTGCACTCAGCAGGGGAAGAGCTAACAGGAGGTAACAGGATAGTTCCCACATGAAAAAGTTACCAAGAATTTAACCTGTAATGAAACTCTGATAATCTCCAGGAATGAAAGATGCTTGGATGATGGGTTTGGGGTTTCTCATGAGTTCAAAGGATCCGGTTTTCCCTATAAATGCTACGCAGGAATAGAAGACGTCCATGTGGTCATTGTTATGTCTGATAGCCAACAAAAGTTCAGACTTCATCTTTAAGCCATTAAACGGTGACTGTGTGTGCATTTTAAGACCGTGGATTAGCCTGCCCATGCCCTTCTCTGAAGCATATAGAAAGCAGAATCTCATTAACTCGTCACCATCTGCTCCAAGATAGGGACGCTGATGGGTAATTATCAGTTTAAGGTTGGTTTCCTTTAAGATTCAATGTGTGAAGATCCTGTAGACCACAGAGCATCCAACTTCGGTATGCACCCAAAAGACGGCTGGACCTTATTAAATGCAGATTCGGAGTCAGTAGTTCTGGGTGGGGTGGGATTAGAGCTGAGATTTTGCATTTCTATCAAATTTGCAAATGGTCCTGATGTCGCTAGCCCATGGGCCACCACTGAAAGAGCAACAGTGCTATCCTATCCTGTCTGCGGTGCACAGTCTCTCAAAGGGATCCCAATCATCTCCTCTCTTGGTGCTCAGGCCCTGGTGTGATCTCCTCCCTTTCCATATGAGCTAGACCTACTGACTCACTTGTAATAGCTGAACCTGGCAAAAATGGAAGCATGGCTCTTCTGAGATCAGGTAAGAAAACTGATGTAGATTTAGTCTAGGTGTCTCTCCCTTCCATGCTATTTCTATTGGAACCCTCATGTTGGGAGAAGCTCTCGGTCATGTATGTTGATAGCTGCCCTTGGAGAGGCCACATGACAAGGAACTGATGTCTCTGGCCAAGAGCCACGGCAACAAGTTTGGAAGTAGATCACTTCCGGATCAAGCCTTGGGATACTGCAGCCCCTGCCAATGCTGTTTGCATGAGAAACTTTGAGCCAGAGGCACCAAACTAGGCCATGCTCAGATTTCTTTTTTTTTTTTTTCATGCTCAGATTTCTGATGCACAGAAACTGGGAGAGAACAAATATTTGTTGTGTTAAGCAGCTGAATATTTGAATAATTGGTTATGCAGCAAGAAAAAACGAATACAGCTTCATTTGTGAAACCTAAGTTTGTAGAAGTTGTCTTTAAAATTGTAACCTCAAAAAAAATAAAATAAAATAAAATAAAATAAAATTGTAACCTCAGTGAGTATCTCATTAGCCATTTACTAGGTTCAAACATTTTGGATGGCTACTCGCTGTCCTGATGTCACCCTATTTGTGAAGGTACCCATGTGTCACTCACTGGGGCCGGACTCATGTTTCCTGGTCACTTAGCAATTTGGGACTGACATTCGTAGGACCTCTTTGCTTGGCATTCAAACCAGTCTAGGTAAAGAACGGACTCAGGGCAATTAGTTCCAGAACCTTATATAATGTGAAAGCCAGATCTTCGAGAAGAGCTTAAAGGTGGAATCCACTGTGTCTGGCTTCTTGAGATATGGCCCTCTAATCTGGCAGCTTTTTTCCGCTTATCTTCCAGAGCTTTCCAAGGCAGGAGCAAAGCAGTACTACTTTAACAAAGACAATGCATATTTACCAAAAAGGCAGGGCAGAAAGAAGAGTGAAAAGTAAACCAGAAATGCATGTTCAGTGCCCCTTGGGTTTGTTTTTGATTTCTGCTCTCGGACACAGAGGTTCCACCTGTTTGTCTTAACTTGCCCTTGAACTGACCTAGCTCCCATGAGGACACAGAATCAGTGAACCACAATCCTCTTGATCTTGGGTTCAGTCTGGCATTTGCACTTACTTTTTCCTGTATTTGCCTTACTCTGATGCACTTAGAATTTTCTCAAGGGAGAAGAGATCACAGAAGACAAAAGAAGAGGTATTCGGAAACTGGAGGCAGAAGTGTGATGTTCTCATGTCCTGATAGGGCAAAACGTGAATTTCACGATACGTTCACAGACCTCTCTTCCGTGCCCATGTGATAGATGACAATAGTTTCCTGCACTATTACCTCATCCCGAATACGTCACAATCACTGGCCTCCGGTCTCTTGATTTCCTGAAGTACAGCGTCACTCTTTCACACCCCAAAATGTGGCCAGTGCCACAGCGCCAGCAGGATTAAGCCCACCATTCACAGCTTGAGAGTCCTGCTCCAACATGCCTTTCCACCACTGTCATTGGTTACTCACTTCCTTGAACCATTCAATTGTGCAAATGCTCTTCTGGGTCATTGTTCATGCTGTTTGCCCTTCAGAGATTCCAGCTCTCCTTTCTTCCTACATAAAAAATGTGCCCTCGGGGACACAGGGGTGGCTTAGTGGTTGAGAGTCTGCCTTCGCCTCAGGGTGTGATCCCAGGGTCCTGGGATCGAGTCCTGCATCAGGCTCCCTAGAGGGAGCTTGCTTCTCCCTCTGCCTATGTCTCTGCCTCTCTGTGTCTCTCATGAATAAATACATTTTTACAAAATCTTTAAAAAAAAATGTGCCCTTAAACTGTCTAGACTTAGATCAGATGCTGCTCGCTCCCAGTTTATTCCAGTCCACGGCATCTCCCTTTTCTGGAGACAGTGTTGTCAGTTTTGTATGGCACCTGCTTATAATCTTCCTTTGTCCCTTTCTTCTGCTGTTGCAAGCTACTGTCATTTCCCTCTTGCATCACTGTGGACTTCAAAGCCTCATGTATTATTATTATTATTATTCAAATATTCATGGATTCTTTCCACAAAGAAATTGTTAGTTACTTGATTAAAGAGGCTCTGCATTTATATTATTCACTTATTTATTAAGCATTTAAGTTCTTCATTCTACATATTCATCTAATGGATGCTATGTAAATATTTGTGAGTCTAGCTAATAGAACTTACTTTTCCTTTTTTATTTAAATATTTTTATTTATTTATTCATGAGAGACACAGAGAGAGAGGCAGAGTCCTAGGCAGAGGGAGAAACAGGCTCCCTGCAAGGTGCCTGATGCGGGATTCCACTCCAGGACCCTGGGATCACGACCTGAGCCAAAAGTAGATGCTCAACCATTGAGCTCCCCAGGAACCCCTAGAACTTACTTTTCCAAGCACCCTGAGCCTAATGACAAAATTTCTCGAAGCACAAGAAACACAATTACTAAATTAATCCATCAACAAGATCAAGAGGTGACTGAATTATGTATATTTACAAAAACCTAACCATGCTCAACTTGCCTATTTCTATCTGCATGGTTGATTAAGTTATCTCACCAGATTTTTTTTTTTTTTTTTTTTTTTTTTTTTTGTATTTGCTAGGGTGTGGGCACACCTCCTCCTTCTAGATTTCGACCTGCCTCATACACAAAGGAACACACCAAAGTTGACAGAGAACAAAACACCTTGCATTCTGAATACAGAGCTTTAGAGCTTAGACTCACGGTTGTTACAACGAGCAATGGCCATCAGAGTATGTTTTCCCATCCCCTGATTTTACTGAGGGTTTGTACTGTTGTGAGTCCTGCAAACACTGACACAGATACGCAAAATAGGGCATGACCCTCCTTTCCCAGCCCAGAGCTCACACCGTCTCTGTGCTATTCCAGGGTCCTCCAAGCTCCAAGAAACACCGTTTGAATCTTTAGCAAGCGTGTACATCACAGTATATTGGCAGAAGCCGAAAAACTGACATTCAAGAAAGCTCTGGAAGGATGTACTCACTGGGATCCAAGGCAGAGGAAGGCTGTATGTATTAACATTAGTCTCTGAAAATGCAAAGAAAGAGCCTTGAAAGGCAATCAGAACAAAAGACCACCCACCATGGAGGTGAATTATTAGCGGCCACCCTCACCTTAGATCTCCAAGTTCCTGCTCACGTGACTTCTACACATACACTCTCTCTCTCACACACACACACACATACTCACACTGATTTGGGCAATGCGTAGCCTTGATTAGATCTAGATCAAGTTTATCTGGTAAAGGAAAATCTGCAGTCCTAAATTTTGATTTGGCAGTAGCCAGGAAAAAGGATATGTGATCATTTGACAGTGAAGACTGTGTCCAACTCAGTTACATCTGCACAAAACCAATTCAGTGCATGCTACTTAAGACAGCCAGCCCTGGAGAAGAAAAAGTTCCCTATTCCAGGAAAAGTACGGAGGCACCCAGACGGAAGGGCAGTCATAAGACAGGAGGAAGGCCGTGGAAATCCGACGGAATGCGGACTAAATGGAGAAGGCCTTACGTTCCTGGCTTGCTGATTTCGGAGGGAAAAAGTAAATTCCAATAACTGTATATGTGCTTTAAAATCCACATCACAAAGGGATTTCTGAGATGAGTCTGTTGTTCCCACTTGCAGAGCTATTTTAATATTTTTGGTCAATTATGTAACTTAACCTATCCGTATGACAGACGATACTTATCACCAAGTACATCTCATCATCTGAGAGATTCAAAGAACGGTTGAAAACACACACACACACACACACACACACACACACACAAATATCTCTAAAGTGGAACTACATCATCTAAATGATTCCCTAGTGAAATCTGTATAAAAGTTTATCAATGCAAGTGTGACAAGAACATCAGTACTGTCTTTAATGCCATCATTTCAGTCATTCTCAAATGTGTCAGACTTGAGGGTTTGTTCCTGTTGATGACTCAGATTATATCATTCAATATCCTTCTTTTTCTCTTTTTGCTAAGAGGGGGCACAAAAAAAAGAAAACCCTCTCTCTTCCACCCAAAGATCTCAGAAGATGAATCTATGGAATTTGGGGGGCACCAGGGTGGCTCAGTAGGTCAAGCATCTGCCTTCGGCTCAGGTCATGATCTCAGGGGTCCTGAGATGGAGCTCTGCATCCGGCTCCCTGCTCAGCAGAGAGTCTGCTTGTCCCTCTCCCTCTGACCCTCCTTCCCCACCACTTGCGTGCTCTCTTTCTCATTCTCTTTCAAATTAAAAAAATAAAATATTTGAAAAAAAAAAAAAAAAAAACCTGTGGAATTGTCCTTAACCACCTGGAAGACTTGGGCTTGCCCTCAGAGGCCAAATTCTACCACCGCTGCCACCAATGAAGTCAGGCACATGGTGACCCTGTCACGGCGACACGTGGGTGTGTGTGACTATGAGTGAGTGTGTGTGCATGTGAACATACACGTGTGTGCATGTGGATGTGTGCATGTTCGTGAGGGTGAGCCTGTGTTTGCGTTAAAGGAAATCTTCCGAAGAAGGAAATGGAAAATCACTGGCATAGATGGAACCTAAAAATAAAAACATGGAAAGATTTTTTTTTTTTTTTACAAACAGAAACATTTTACTATATGTTACTTTGTTCCAAGAGTTTATGCCCTAAGTTTCTTCAATTGTTTTGAAGAATACTGTTTTTCCCCAGTGCTGTGTGAGTTTGAATTGTGGTAAAAAGGGAAATCTCAATAGTTTCTGTCCCGACTACGGATTCCTGTGGCCTCTGATGATAATGTTTGTGGCTTGGGAATGTAAACTATCTCATGTATATTCATATTGGAAAGTCTACCCATAAACATTCCTACCTGAACGTTTCCACTAACCCCCTCTTAATCCTCCGCAGTAGGTATCATTATGCTAATCTTAGCACAGTGGTAACTAAGGTAAAAAGAGATTTGTCTAACAACACACAACCATCTGGGTTGCAATTATTTGAGAGTAGGGCTCTGGATTCCAATCTTGGCTTCACCACTTACCAGCTACATCATCTAGGGTAAGATAATTAACTTGTCCATGCCTCAGTTTCCTCTTCTCGAAACCAGAGTTGGCAGTATGAGTAGCTACTCTACAACATTATTATGGGTACCAAATGAGTCAATGGGTGTAAAATTATTAGAACAGAACCTGACACAGAGTAAATCCTCAATAGACATTTACTATTACTGTTGTCATTATTATTGTTATAACTATCACTGATTTGGGATTAGCACCAGGACTTTTTATTCCTACTCTTGTATCTTTTCCATTGGCAATGTGATATGCACTGTCTCGATTAACACAACAGCTCGAAAACGGAGGTGTGGGATCCCTGGGTGGCGCAGCGGTTTGGCGCCTGCCTTTGGCCCAGGGCGTGATCCTGGAGACCCGGGATCGAATCCCACGTCGGGCTCCTGGTGCATGGAGCCTGCTTCTCCCTCTGCCTGTGTCTCTGCCTCTCTCTCTCTCTCTGTGTGTGACTATCATAAATTTAAAAAAAAAAATTTAAAAAAAAAAGAAAAAAAGAAAACGGAGGTGTTTGCAGAATAGGAAAAGTTAGGTAACAGGCATTCAAAACACTGCCTTGAGTGTCTTGCCAGGGCTTGCTTGAGTATGGCAAAGTGAACAAGATAGGCATAGACTCTGTCCTCTCTGAGTGACAGCTCCTATAGCTTATTAAGAAATTCATTTTGGGGGTAGCTGGGTGGCTCAGTCGGTTAAGCATCTGACTCTAGGTTTCAGCTCAAGTCATGATCTCAGAGTCCTGAGATCAAGCCCAGCGTCGACCTCAGTGCAGAGTCTGCTTAATATTCCTTGCCCCTCGGCTTGTGTGTGCACGCTCTCTCTCTAAAATAACTAACTAACTAAATAAATAAATAAATAAATACAATCTTTTTAAAAAGAGGTTTATTTCTTGGTTCTATTCAGAGAGATCAATGGTGGTGGGTGCCTTGGAACTTCACAGCATTATTCTTCAATGTCAGTATCAGGTAAAGATATCAGGGTGGCTTAAGGACATTCAGGTATATTCCATGTCCTCTTTGTAAATCTCTGAAGTAATTTAAAAAAAATTCAAGGTGAGAACAAGACCTTTTTTTTAAAAAAAAAGATTTTATTTATTTATTCATGAAAGACACACAGAGAGAAAGGCAGAGACTTAGGCAGAGGGAGAAGCAGGCTCCAGGTAGGGAGCCTGATGTGGGACTCAATCCTGAGACCGTGGATCAGACCCTGAGCCAGGGGCAAGTGCTCAACTGCTGAGCCACCCAGGCATCCCAAGAACAAGACCTTTAAGGCAGCAAAGATTTCTTGGAATTATCAATCTTCCAAAGTGCTTTTCTCCATCTTCAAGGGAACTTATAGAGCTAACCAAAACTTTGCAATGAGAAAAAACGTGGTACCCTGCAAGAGACAGAAGATGTTTTTTCTGGAGGCTTGCTGCCTATTGCTCAAAAGATAGAGGAAGGAGGAAGGGATGAAAATAACCCCAAACTCCCCTTGGATCAAGATGAAATAATCTAGCAATATGAACCAGAGGGAAGCATCTAAGGGAAATGGTAATATACAACTCTTCAATGTTTTGGAAGAAGTGCGCCTTCTTTGCTTGCTAACAATCTATTGTTGAGTGCCACGGTGCTGTTTCATATCAAGATTTCAAAAACCATTACAAGCTGCATAGGTATTGGAGGCTCAACCAGATGTGATGAAGTTTCCATTGTTTTACTTAGTGCATGGAAAATATTACTAATGGTTGGTGTCAGGGGAGGCTTAACTGACCCCAATCGGCCAAACTCATCTGGGCACATTTCTTTAAGTCAGACCCTTTAAATACTCTCCCTGGTTATTTCACAATCCCCCTCCCCCATTTTATGAGATATTTGACTATATATAGCTCATTTTAGTCAAAGGAGAAATTCCATGACTGCATGAACAGGTGGGCTGGGGCCTTGGAGGAGGGGTGGGATATCTCTGCTTAAGATGGAATTTTATTTACAGTCAAATCTTGATTATCTTTGATGCAAGACAAAACTGAGAACAATGAAGGAACTGAAGTCTCTTAAATCTCATTCAGTCTCTTTCCCTGCCATGTTTCTCCAAGAATTACTCAAAGGTGACTCAACACAATTTACACATCTCCTTGAGCAAAATCTCATCTCCTTCTAATTCTTCCCATTCCCTTCCCCAATGCACCAGCTGAGACACAACAAAATGACCTGATAGAAGAAAGGATCTTAGAAGCACTCCTACCTGTTTACCTAGAGTTCAGGGACACGTGGGTGGCTCAGTGGTTGAGCACCTGCCTTTGGTTCTGATCGGGATCCCAGGATCTTGGGATTGAGTCTCTCATTGGGTTCCCTGCTTCTCCCTCTGCCTGTGTCTCTGCCTCTCTCTCTGTGTCTCATGAATAAATAAATAAAATCTTAAAAAAAAAAAACCACCTAGAGCTCACATTCAATTTCTGTGTTTAATATATGATTTGTGCTTTAGATTTTTCTGAAACATAGGAGCAATCTCAAATAAAAGAAACATTTGCCTTCTGTTTCCATAATACACCACGGTGACCCAAACAGTGCAGTTCTTGCTACTGTCACAGACAGGTGCTTTTCTTTTAATTTAGAAAGCTTCAGAACAGATCGTGTTTTTCTTCAACCTGTGTGTGCACAAGTCTCATTCATTAGAGGCGTCCTTTATTCTCTTTAGTAAACTTGACATGTTCTCCAGAAATGAACTCATCAAGATCCAGAGTTCACTCTTAATTCAGAGGAATATGGAAAACAAAATTAAATGCTTTTCTAAACCTCCTGTGACTTTATCTGTGAACCTCGTGACTTTAGCTGAACCTCTTTTGTCAGCAACACTGGGGTGGAGGTCCCCTGAGAATAACCTTCCCTGTAAGAAGGTTTCTGGCACTTAAAATTTAGCATTGAAATCGTAAGTTTAAAAAAGGTCAAGACAATAAAATGTGACTATGATTTCAGAAATGAATAATGTTTTAGTGAGCTCCATATATTCATTTTTTTCTTAAATATGTTGCTCATTAGCCAGGATTTTAATAAAGTGGCACTGAATTTTGAAAATGTCTTACAGCTATTATGTAAAGGTATGATGGCCATTAATTTTTTTAAAAAAACCTCCAAACTCAGACATAGCTGGTTGAAACTATAGGAAAGGGTATCATTAATGAAAAACAAAGTCTTCATAGGTTGTGTGCTCTGTGACAGTTGAAAGCTCAAAAGAGCCTTTTCACTTGTACCAGAAAAGCACCCATGTTTGCTGTGTAGTTGATATATTTTCATTGGCATCTTAGTTGTTTCTGTTACTAGTGTGGGTCCCTGCAAATGATCTCTTGCTGCCAAACTGGGAAGTCAATTGAAGGTTTGCCTCAATATTATGAAAACTGATAGAACTGATGGAGGGGAAGAAAACAGACTGCTTGCCCAAAGAGAACCAGCATCAAGGCAGAGAACATGTAATGTCATCACAAGTGGTTGGTCTGAATTCCACTGTGTCCTCCAGTCTTGTTTTTAAATGATCCTGAAAAACTGAGGTCTCAGAGCAGGCTTAAACACTTAGCGCCTGGAATGAATTTAAAACTTAAGGGAACAAATGGATGTTGAGTGAAGGAAAGCCTTTGTCTCAAAGTACCATGAGCAATTCCCAGGGCATGCTGCTGTCAGAACTCACTGCAGAAATATAATGGAATTTCTAATTTGCTTTAATTAGAAAAAAGTAAACACCGCCCTCAACATGTCATCATGTTTATATAGGAGCCCAACCAGCTGATTTTCTGCTGGCATGGCCCTGGAACCACTCAATTAAATCTCAGGGCACAATTTCTTTTTATGAATGAAATACCATTAGTATGAAGCCAGAGAATTCTTTTTTTTCTCATCTGCTTCTTTGGCTGTGACTCTACAGGGACAAGTGACCAAACACAGCACCTTCCAATTTTAAATTTACCAATGCTAATTTCCAAGACTAGATTATTTAGAGTCCCTCTTTCTGAGGCATCAGCATCATTATTTTTAAAAAGTTGCACGTTACGGGACTAAGGGAACAAAAATACTGTATTTCTAACATACAATGCTAGCAAAAAAATAATTAATTTTTAAAAAGATAAAGGAGAAGTCTACTTCTTAACAGGCATTGGGTAATTTTAAAAGGCAAAACCCTAGTTAAAGTTTATCCTAAGAAATTAGAATATTGATAGAATTTTGCCAGAGCTGGAAAATTATCTTCATGTAAGAGATTATACAACAGATGCTCAACTGTTATAAATTGTTGGAGATACGGACATTTTAAAACAGCGCTGAGTCAGTTACCCTACAGTTTTTAGGATCCATGAAACATGAATCACAGTTAAACAAATTAAGAAATTTTTGTTTGAAAAACTGAGAAGCAAATAATCCTACACAATTTTTTTTCATGAAAAAGAGATGGCAAAGATTCTTAGTACTCTAGAGCAGTGACATTGCAGTTAAATATAGTAAAAAGTTAATTTTTCTGCTATTCCTATAAAAGGAAGCAATAGTAATTCTCAGTTGCAAAGTCTCTCAAACAGCTGCAAACTTTAAGCTAAAATAACAGGAGACAAATCTAATTCTGGAATGTCGGGGAAGTTTTCTCCAACTGATCAGCTCCATGTCAGTTTCAACTGCAAGGTAAGGGGGGCTGTATATGTATATCTCGGTGGGGTGGAACAAGCCCTTGCAATTCCCAAGTTCAGCCATTCAGGCTTGTTAAACACATTAACAAGATCCACACTTAAGTTTTAGGAACACTCTCAGCCAACACCACGGGCATCAAAGCCACGTCTCGAACAGAAAGCCTAGGGACAGTTGTCCCTTTTGAGTGTCCTTTGCCCACTTCATTTTAGGATTTCTACCTAACTCTTCTCATTTTTTTTAGACACAAGGAATGATATTTTCTCTACATGTAAAGTTGTTGTGACTCAAAGGTCCATAAATGGGCATGTCCTCTCATAATATTTGCAGTTTCTTTCGAGTCTCTGATGATACATCAGTGCAGAGATCAGGGCTAATGGAAGCCGGGTCAACCAACATTCAGAGAGAAATGAAAAAGAAAACAAAACTGAGTATCTCCCATAGGAGAACATGCATAACATTCTTGAAGGATTTCACATAATCCTCAAGTATATGTGTGTTATTGAGTCACGGCCATCTTTCATCTTAAAATGCAAGATGGACTTTAATTAAAAGATTCAGAGCCAACTTTACTAGAATAAGTGAGAAAAATGAGATAGTGATGCAGCTTCTGTGGGGGCTTGACTATCATGACAGGTGAACTCCCACCCAACACACACACACACACACACACACACACAGAGGCATCTCTTTTTCAGCCCATGCTATTTAAATTTTATTTTGCCTCCAAAATTAACTCTGCCATCACTTCTCTTAAAAAAACAGAAATCCTTACTGGTTTTGTTGCAGAGTTGAATTATTCAAGGCAAAATCCACCTTCCATTTTGACTCATCAAGCACACCAACCCTTAATTTATTGAGACTATCAGATCCCAAAAAGGCAGGTTGTACACTTTTTCGAAGGGCTCATCACACCAGGCATCTTCCAAAATCTTGTGTGGGAGGGGAAGTTCCTCAGGCATTTCTCCAGATGAACCAGCATGAAAATACAGAATTATACTCTATTTTTAACCTTTGAGCCAATCAGAATAAACTGTTGGCAAAGTGAGAATATAGTGAGTACTAGACATTTCTAGGACTGTTAGTGTGCTAGAGAGACTTGGACTATGGCCAGTGCTCCGTCATCCACACTGTTACTGCAGTCCAGCCAACCTCCTCAGATGATAGCTCCATATGTGAGCAACTGGCCTGCATAAATCTTGATACCGACTACTTGTGGGTGCCCAATGGCTAACTTTAACTTAACACGGATGTATCTAAAACAATCACCTTCCTTAAAACTTCTCCAACATTCCTCATCTCAGTGTCTCCCACAGCCATTCAAAATTCTAAGCCAGATGCTTAGTAGACTCCACCTTCCTTCTCCCTTCCACATTCAGTCCTCAACTTTACATGTTCGTTTTTCAAAATAACTCTTAGATTTATCTAATTCTCTTTCTGTTAACCATTTCATTATAGTCCATATTGTCTTCTCTCCTAATTTATCTTCACATACCTGTCTTGTTCCATTGCAGGCCCCTAGATATGGGGTAACCATACATCCGAGTTTGTCCAGGACAGCCCAAATGTATAACTCATCGTCCCAACAAAATTAGCAATTGCACCCCCTTTTGATTCTCCAGAGTTTCCTGTTTTGAATAACAAATTATATGATTACCACACATATAAGCAAAATTTCCTTCCAAAACTGCAAATCTAATTATGTCATTTCCTGCCTAAAATCCAATAATTCCAGTCCTTCGAATAAAGTCTCAATAACTTAACCTGGTTTTTAAAATCTTGCATAATCTTGGTTCTGACCACTTGTTAGCCTTATCTTGGGTAAGTCTTCCAGATGCCTTACTTCCTAGGATTGTGTATTACCCCTGTGATCAATCTCATAGCAATTTATTGTAATTTCTTGGTTAATTTTTTTGTTTCTCCCATAAAGTTTAAACTCTGAATGTAGGAATGAGGTCCCACCGTTCATCAATACATCCCAGTACGCAGTGCATATTAATTACCCAAATTTTGTAGTCATAGTAGGAAAGAATACCTCTTTGCGAACATACACTCACTGTTAAATGAGAGACGACAGTGTCCACAATCCAACCCCGTTTTGTCAAAGTGAGGTTACAGAAGATGGTGTATAGGCAGATATGAACTACAGGAAATAACAAATAAATGTGAATAAGCTCTACCATGAAGAGAAAATGGAAGTCATCATTATTTAATTTCCCTTTTAATTATCATACATCATCATCATTACGTAACCAACATATAGAAATTAAGTGGTCATCTTTCACTTATCTCCATGTAACATCCGCTCAGCAGAAAAATATCACAAATATCCCACCATTCAGTCTTCCAACATTAAAAGGTATAACCTCATTCTATATATCCACAAGAAAATACAACATAATATAACCATGAGAAAACATACTAAAAAAAAATCGACTGCTTAAATTTTTATGTATCCTAATTCATTTTAACGGCAAATATACATTTTTCATTTTCTTCATTAAAAATTAAACAGCATTGGAATGCCTGGGTGGTTCAGTGGTTGAGTGTCTGCCATTAGCTCAGGTTGTGATTCTGGGGTCCTGGGATCAAGTTTCGCATCAGGCTCACTGCAGGGAGCCTGCTTCTCCCTCCGCCTATGTCTCCGTCTCTCTCTGTGTTTCTCGTGAACAAATAAATAAGATAATAAAAAATTAAGCAGCATTTAAAATAGCACAGTAGCATTAAAAATGCTATTCCAAATTATATGTGCCACATGCAATGCCCCTCCTGCTCATGTTTTATTATTATGGACAATTTTTACATATGTATACTTTGAAAACACAGATCAAAAAGGCAATTGTCTCTGTTCTGGCCCTAATATTAACTATTCTTTTTTCAGAACTCCTAACTCCACCATTGCTAGCTGAAGGGAAGTTCCCTAGTCTGTCAATGAACTGATATCAAAACCTTTTCCAGTAGTTAATCATTCATCATGACCTTAATCTAAAGGAGTGTTACATATCAACCTATAGACTTCTAGTTTCAAAAATAAATATCGCTGATAAGGTAATAAAACAAAACAAAAAAATTACCTACACATTTTCTTCCCCAAACATCTGCTAGCACTTTCATGGTACCACATGGATCAGTCTTGAAAGAACAGAATACATGGAAAGCCCATTTCTCTAATACCACTCTATTGTAAGGAAGCATTGCTCCTAGGTGATTCTCTCATGTCCAAGCAAGCACTGGGAAAGCCAAAAGGAAAAAAAAAAAAAAAAAAAGACAATGAACAATGAGTAGGATTAGTTCTCAAATCAAACACATCATTTTTCTCTTCCCTTTTAAGATTTCTCCCATGGGAATTGAGGCATTAACAAAATAATTGAGTAATTGTGAAACCAGTTATATTTTTAGACATAATTCCCATACCATTAAATTCATGCTTTAAACTATACAACTCCACAGTTTTAGTAGATTCACAAAATTGTGCAGTCATCACCAATATCTAATTCTAGAGCATTTTTGTCACTCCCAAAGGAAACACTATATACTTGATGAGTAACTTCTCATCCTCCCATCCCAAGCAATTTGAAACATTAATCTATATTCTGTCTCAATGGGTTGTCTTATTCTGCACATTTTGTATTAGTGAAATCTTATAATATGTAGTCTTTTGTGTCTGGCTTCTTTCACTTATATAGTATTTTCAAGGTCCAACTATGTTGCACCAAGTATCAGTTCTTTATGCCTTTTGTGACTGAATAATATTCCATTGTATGGGCACACCCCCATCTTATTTATTTGTTCATCCATTGATGGCTATTTTAGCTGTTTCCACTTTTTAGCTATTATGAATAATACCACTATAAATAACCATGTTTTTGTGTAGACATATGTCTTCAGTTCTCTTGGTTATATACCTAGGAGTGACATTGCTGTTTCATATGGTAACTCAACTCTGTGCTTAACTTTTTGAAGAAACGCCAAAATGTTTTCCACATCAGCCGTATCATTTTACATTCCAAATAGCAATATACAAGTTTCTCATTTCTCCACATCCTTACCAACGGTTTTTATTCTCTTAAAAAAATTATTATTATCATCATCTTAGTGGGCTGAAAGTGGTATCTCATTCTGATTTTGTTCTGTATTTCCCTGATAACTAACAATGTTGAGCATTTTTAAATGTACTTCTTAGCAATTCATGTATCTTCTTTGTAGAAATGTCTACTTAAATCCTTTGTCCATGTGCTCATTTTATTAATCCTTTGTTCATTTGCTCATTTGTTGAGTTGTTAGAATTCTGGATACCAATCCCTTCTCAGATATATGATTTGCAAATATTTCCTCTTTTCTGTGGGTTGCCTTTTCACTTTTTTGATGCTGTTGTTTGAAATACAACAATCTTAAGTCCAATTTATCTATTTTTTTCTTTTGCTGCTCACACTTTTGGTGTCATATTTAAGGAATGATTGCTTAATACAATGTCAAAGTAATTTATGCCTTTTTTTTGTTTTTTAGTTCTTATGATTAGGCTTTTGATTCACTTTTAGTTAATTTTTGTATACAGCATGAGTAGAAGTCCAACCTCATTCTTTCTCATGGGTATATCCAGCTGTTCTAACACTATTTTTAAAAGACTATTCTTCTACCATTGACTTGTCTTGACACTCTTTATCAACTGACCATAAATGTAACAGATTTTTTTCTGAAATCTATGTTGATCTACATGTCTATCCATATACTAGTATTATACTATCTTGATTGTAGTTTGTAGTAAATTTTGGAATTGGGAAATTTGAGTCCTGAAACTTCTACTTCTTTTTCAAGATTCTTTGGCTATCCTGGGACCTTTCTATTTCACCTGGGAATTACAGAACACTACTGAAAGAAATTATATCATATCTAAATACATAAAAAAGATATCCTGTGTTCCAAGATTAAAAGACTTAATGTTTTTAAGAGAGCAATGCTCCCCAAGTTGATCCACAGAGGAAACACATTCCCTATGAAAATCTCAGCTGCAAAATTTTGTGGAAATTTACAACTGAATCCTAAAGTTCATATGAAGTATGTGTAGTAAAATTACGATAGCTTGATAACACGTTTATTAAAGCCATTAGATATAAACTAATAACTAACTAACTAACTAAATAAATAAATAAACCTCTTCTGGGGTATACATGTCAGTCAGTGTTTATCGAAAGGTGCTGCCTAAATAAAAATGGTTGCAATCCAATTCAGTAAACATTGCCATTTCCTAGCCAACATTCTAGGTATTGAGGTACATTTTGGGTAGGTTTAGATTTCCAGTGGTGAGAGGGAACACTAAGTGCAAACATGACATAAATAAGTAGTTTTCAGGTAGTTCCAATTCCTGTGAAAAATGTAAAACAGAAAAATAGAGTAAAAAGTTACTGAAGGAGGAAGGGAGAACTACTTTAGACTAGAGAGTCAGAGCCAGCCTCTGTGAGGAGATGACAGAGGAGCCAAACTCATGATGGTCTTGGGCAAGATTATTCCAGGCTAAAGGAGAAACAACTGCAAAGGCTCAAAATTGAACCTCTTTTATTTTATCCCACTCAATATGGAAATTCTTCCCAGAAATAGCAGAGAGCAGATGACCAGATTATACCTTTCTTTAATTGTTTTAACTTAAATTTTTTGCTGCTGGAATAGAAGCTCTACAAGAACAGGATATTTCTCTAACACATGAGCATAGCTTTATTTCTGGAGAATTATCCTAATTGTTCTTGTGGAAAGTACTGGAGAAAAAATATTTACTTGAGATTCACTTTGGGATTAAATTCAAATTTCTAATTAAGCTGGTAACTCACTGGAAATAAAGTCTTTCTTTCTCTCTCTCTCTCTGATTTATATTTTTAAAAAAGAGCAATTCACCTTGGGGTAATAAAATGAAAACAGCTATTTATCAATAGGATCAAATTCAATGATTATCAAAGATTCATTTTGATGATTTTTATTTTGTTTTATTTTAAGGTTAATTTAGCTGAGGTAATTCCTATTTGCTCAAAAATACTTATCTATTTTCACTAATGATATACACCCTTGCAATGAAATATTTCTTGCCTATTTTTTCTCCCAAAATTATTCTAATTAAGGTTTGGCCAATTTTATGAAAAATATGGAACTATTCCCTGAGCTGGAATTCCTCTGAAAGAGACAACATGCTTGTAACTAATTCCAATCATTCAGAATTCTGACCCAAATCAGACCTTTGGGGGTTCAAGCTCATTTACATTTCATAAAACACAACTTCCTATTTCTAGAGAATGAAAGGCTTTGAAAGTCACAAGGAAATGGCTCAAAAAGCATCCAGGACATCAAACAGCTTTCACAAATCCTACTTGATGAGTTAAGTGTAAAGGAATCAGAAACATATGGATTACATTTCCCTTAAAATACACATAGGTTTAACAGTGAAGAAGAAAAAAAGTGTCTGGCCCAGTGTGGTTTGGGTTTTTTCGAACCTAAAATATTTGGAAAATAGTTCAAGATGGTTAATGAACCCCAAAGTGTGCTGGATTTCACAAACAGTGCCTCCTAGGGAGAGAGAAAGAAGAAAGAAAGAAAAGAAAGAAAGAAAGAAAAAGAAAGAAAGAAAGAAAGAAAGAAAGAAAGAAAGAAAGAAAGAAAGAAAGAAAGAAAGAAAGAAAAGAAGGAAGGAAGAAAGAAACTAAAGAAAGAGCAGGCTTAGAGCTGTCTGAGAAACACAAAACCCTTTGGATCCCACTGTAGAAAGTTCATGTTTCTTGATCCTAATACCTGATTTACTCGTCATCACTGGAAAGACTCCTCCCCCTCTTCCTTCCCAAGGCCACCACCATCATGCTCCCCCACAAATAAAAAATAAAAGAAAGAATCAACATTTCTAAAACTCTATCCTTTAAGGGATTGTTATAATTTGAACTCATTTAGGAAATGAGGAGGTTGAATAAATTGCATTCCCAGGCTTAAATTACTGTGTCATTCTTGTTGATACAATGAACCCTTTCACCTAGCATTGTGTCCTAGGAAATTACAGTTCCTGCATGGAATGACCTACTAGGGAACAAGCTAGAGCCCAGGCTCTGAGCAGAGGTTCAAGAGCCGAACATTAGTCAGAGGAGATCCGGAGTCTGTGAGTCAGGCCTCCAGACTGCTGCAGGGAACCATCTTGACCATCTACCTGCTGATCTCCTCAGGCCCTCCTAGGGGGCAGCTACCACATCTTGCAATTTTATTGTCTGCACTGTGGCATGCTCACTGCCTCATGATATTCCCTAAACTCTAGGTCAGTGCTTCTCTGACCCTCAGGCAACACCAACACTCTTTTGGGATGTTCATTTTGGAGGAATGTTCCACTTTCTTCAACTTGTAAAATCCTTTTAAGGTTCCCTTTTATTTTCCACTTCCACTACTACAACCGTCATCCAGGGATCCTCCTTCCCACTTACCATATATGTTGGGAAAGGCATTCAGTCTCTCCACCTCAACTCAGCCATGTGAGAATAGGCTCTGGACCTGGAACACTTCTTTACCAAGAGATAAAGACCCCTTGTAGCCTGTGCTGGACTTACTACGTATGAGAATCTCTTTTCCTCTTCCAGATTCAGTGCATACTCCTTTCTATGCTTAAGGATATACACTATATGGCATCTGGCCAACTTCGCTACTATGTTTATCCCCTGTGAGCCCAGGTTCCTTTGCAGCAGGACAACACAGGTGCCTGCAGGCCAACTGCCCTGCATCCTGGAGGGACTGGCTAACTGTGCAGATTCCCCTGTAGTTCTCCAAATCCATTTGTTAGCCTCAGGTAACTGGTTACCTAAAGCAACCTCTGTGCTCTGAAGTTTCTGCCCCTTGGCTCTGCTCTGCCCTAAGTATTGCTCTCATCAATCAGCCTCCAGGCTCCCCTCCCCATTCCTCAGGGCCTTTGATGCAGGGCTTGTCAGTCTTCCTCTCCAGGCAGTTCCTACCATATTCTGGGAGACCTCCATAGGCACATAGATGACACCTGTGGTACCCTGTCCTCTTCATGCCTCAGCACTTGTGTTGCACTGCACACTTTGTTAGCTGCTCAACCCCTTGGTCCAATGTAACCCTCATCGTTTGAAATGTGAGCATCTTTTCCCACCAAAGCTTCAATCTTCAGTTCTCTTACTCAAACCCTCCCTCATACCTTATCCATACTTCTCCACAAAAGCTCCAACCCCAACCCAGTGAATGCTTTTCCATCACTAGACCCCTCCCTCTTCACTGCCTGCCTTGTGCAGTTTCAGGAAAATCACACTGTCTGGTAGGTCCAGGCCTCAGCACACAGCCCCTACCCTCAAGGCATGACTAATGCTGTTTGGCTCTCTTCTGAATTTCTTTACTTAGCCTTCATTCTCCAAAGGAGCTATTTAAAACCTTCTTAAGCTCCTCAACATTTTAACTCAACACTCTGCAAATGACCCTACCCACCTCCAACTTCTTACAGCCAGCAAGTGGGAGCAATCAGCTGCCTTCTAGCAGGCCTGCAAACCAGCCTGAATGGAATTCTTCCTCCCATTTCAAAGAAGAGGCATCCCTCCACCCCTTGCTCATGCTCACCAGCTTTGTACTCTTAATTAACTGTTTCATTTCTGTTCTAGCATTCAACCTCTCCATTTATGTTGTCTCCTTTTCAACAGCATTTAAACAAAGTCAAGATGTTCCCATCCAAGACAAAATAAACACTCCCTCAAAACCACGTCTCCCACCATCCATGTCTGATCTCCCTCCTCTCTACCGATGTATGTTCTTAAAAGAATATCTGTATGTTGGCTAATTGCATTTAAATTAAAAAACAAACAAACAAACAAACAAAAAGAGTATTGGGCTTCCAGTATCCATGCTCACTTTTTACATAACCACTTCTTCCTCTTGGAACCCTCTCCTTGCAATTTCCTGGTTTGTCCACCCAGGGTTTGTGCGGGTGCCTTCACAAACTCCACCCATCTTCTTTATGGTGGGACCTTAACACACTGCTATATTAGGGACGCATCTGTAACTTACCAACAATCTCAGGGCCACCTTGATGGTTCCAAAGTACCCCTCTTTTTTAATACACTGCTCATTGCAATTAACATTCTTGAAGTTGCAGGTACTATATTAAGTAGTCAGGATATAAAGACAAGGAAACCATCACATCGTGCTCAAAAACACAGTCTAATGGAAAGGGCAAAAATGGACACTTTTAGTTAGAGTACATTGAGTATGGCAAAAGGGAGACTTTCTATTCAACTAAATTAAAGGGTAATGATGCAAATTAAGTAATCCTGTTGATACATCTTAATCACTCAATTTACAAAATAAGTTTTTACATAATTTCTCAAGAAAATTCAAATAAAAAACTATTCTTATCTCTAAAGTTTATTCCTACTTATAGTCTACCACAATAGCAAAAAGGCTACCTTATTTTACATATATTTTATATATATATATATATATATATATATATCCCCAAATATACTTCTCAATTAAATGACATACTTTTCAAAGCTTATACATTTTATCAAATATTTTACCCTTCTACTTTACAATCAGAACCAGATACTGAGACAAATTTTGAAGCTGGTTAACTGTCAAATTAGTTAATTAATCAATTTTCTAGATTTATAAACTTAGAGTAATCATATTTCAATCATATCTAAGTCACCCCATCAACAAACAGCAGTATACGCCAAGAGCAGCACTGAGTGTTTTTACAAATTATATTCTTTTGAAAAAAAATTATTGTGTTTTCTGAAGAAGCCAAGTGAATGAAATACAGAAAAGAAAACATCTAAAAACTTAAGTTATTATATTTAATGTTTATCATGTGATTCTTCTCCAGTGTTATCATACAACTATGGTAGCTCTAAGCAAGCCACCACAGATGAACTTTCAGTTTTTGTCATATTTATGTCTTTGAAATAAGAATTCATAAATGGATTCATAATTTTACTTATTCTTAGCCAAGTGAAAGGCAAAAAAATTGTTTTAGTGGCATACATATTGTCCACTTTAAGAACAGAGCCCCTGGACCAGAAGGCAGCCAGGAAGGAAATTGTCCTCACAGGTGGCTTTCTCCAAGATGTACTTCAGGGTACAGAAAGGGTTAGTAACTTGTGCCTTTTATCTAAACCAAGTTTTAAGCTTTGTGAATTCCCTTTTATACATGGTAAGCAATAATAATATAGTAGAAAGAGAATAATCTTTTTATTTCACTGAAGTATAGATCCAAATAATAATAATTATAAACATTAGAAAACACTTATGATTAAGTGCTCCCTCAATGTATAGAGATAGGTAATAGAGACAGACATAATTACATGTTAATATATAAATGGATACAAACACATATCTCCATTTTAAACATGAAGATATGAGGGCATTTAAAGTCTAACTTGTCCAGAGTCACAGGGCTTGTGCATTATGGTGCTGAAATTCAAATCTCAGCCTCCAAGTCACTCTGACATGATGCCTTTCTTCTTCTAGGAGTGTCTGTTTCCTTGAATATTTAAGCAAATATAATCTCTTATGTTAAAAAAAAATCTCTTATGTTATATGCTTCTGGAGATTTTATCACATAGAGAGGTAAGTCAAACCAGCAGAAATCCACCTGCGGACATCAACTAACTCTGTTTCTGTTATTGATTTTGGTTTGGTTGTGTTATTAATTAATTAACTATTTATTTATTTATTTATTGTGGTGGGGATAATTGTGTGTGCATATGTTATTGACATTGAATTTTCTGTGTTGCAAAAAGGTTTTGCACATGGCCCATCACTGGTCTGGGCCTTTGCTATGGTCCTGGGAAAGTCCCTAGTAATGGGGTCACATGTCCACATATTTTCATAAAATTTTTAAAGCTGATATGTTTTAACTATGAATGGCTAAGATCACCAACTCTGTCTTTGCATTCTGACTTTTCATACTAGTTGTTATTAGAGTGGGTGTAGGCATATTGGTAATCCAAGTGAAGAGAGGTTAAAACCAAAATACGATTAATGTGGACTACTGGGCTATATGTAGGTGATTCACAGGCTTGTTTACATAAGGTTAAATTATTGTTAGGTATCTTGGTGTAGAAATGGATTCCAGAAAAATTCCTATAGCACACTCTGCTGATGGCACAATATCATCACACCAGTATTTAGGACAGATATTTAAAGGGAATAGAGCCACAAGACAGTCTGTGGAAACTCTATCCAAATTGTGTAGCTCATACATAAAGAAACTTGATAGAGTTTTTTTCTCAATATTACACATCTGAAAATGTATATACATTACCAGTAATCAGTTACAAAGCTGGAGGAGACTTCCTAAAATAATTAATCATAATAAAATAAATAACAATAAAAGTTTGTCTTCCAAAGAAGATATTATATATAGTGGCAGGCCCTTGCTCCTGTTGTAAAAACTAGAAAAAAAAAGAGGCTAAATTTTAAAATTATACTTTTAGAGACATCATGAAATGGTGGAAATAATGAGGGCTAGATGAATTAAAACTCCAAAGAGAGAGGAGTCCTTCCTAAGAGAGCTGTCAACCATGGTTTCTTCCATGAGGGTACTAGCCACTTCTGGGAAATTCTGAGGATCAGACTTGGAGAGGTAGAGAGACTCCACAGCAGAAAATTGAGTCTAATGGTGCTTTAGGAAGTCATACAGGCTGGCTGATAGATGGAAAGCTGAAGGAGCCAAATGCCTGATTTCATAGGCTATTTGAAGAGTGCAGAGGCAGTGTCAGTAATGGGGTATTTACCGGTTCATTATGTCTGTGAGACCAAATCCTTTGATGAGCACAAAATATTTGCCAGATTTTGAAGTGGAAGTGGAAGTTTAAGTGATTATTTAGTGGCTGAAGTGGAAGTTTAAAGAGTTTAATATTAAGGGGAATGATACAGCTAAAGGTAGTGTACAATTTTCCTCAATTTCTTGGCACTTAGGATAAAAGGTTCTACATCAAACCATGGTTCATCTCCTCCTCAAGACAGTTGAGAGATGTTGAAGATACATAGGGGGAGAAAGACTAAGCAGCTGAGCTCAAAACGCAGAAGGATTGAATGATATTGGTAAAAGACTATGAAGATAGACATCTATCAATATTTCAGGAGAAAATTAGTGATGCACCAGAGATGGGCTGAATCTAACTAAAAGTGCAACCCAGCCCTGATTAGTTTGAATTACTGATTTGATTGAGTTGCTCTTTCATATTATCTGCCTAATGAAAGAAAGGGCCACATTTTTTGGGGGGAAATAACCTTATATTCAATATCTATAATTCATTTTTTAAAAGACTGGCTTAAAATGAAAATTTAAAAGACAAAGAAGCAGATAATATATCCAATAATCAAGAGAAAAATTAAGCCATAGAAGTAGACCCTCAGATTATATAGATATTGGAATTCATAGATAAAAATGTTAAGATGACAAAGGTGCCTTCATGGCTCAGTCAGTTGAATGTCAGACTCTTGGTTTCAGCATAGTTCATCATCTCATGGGTTGTAAAATCAAGCCCCACATCAGGTGCTGTGCTCAGAGCAGGGTCTGCTTGGGATTCTCTCCCTCACCACCTCTCCTCCCCAAGCTCTTGATTACTCTCTTTTATCTCTCTCTCTCTCACTCTCTATAAAATAAATACATAAATCTTTTTTAAAAAACCAACATTAAGATGATAATTATGTTCAAAAAAGGGGAGGAAAAGATGGGCAAAATAAATAAATGCATGCAAAGATGGAGAATTTAATAAATAACTTGAATCTGAAAAGGCACCAAATATACCTTCTAGAAATGAAAAATATAATATCTGGAATAACTCACTAGAGAAGTCTAGACAAAACAAAACAAATAGGAAGCTCAAAGACAGACCAATAGAAAAATATCTAAACTAAGGAAGGAAAGAAAAAGGAGAAAAACAACCAAAAAGAGAAGAGAATACATATCAAAAATATTCCAACTGTAGCATTGTATTTGAATGTCCAGGATGGGCAGAGATGGAATGGAGAAAAATTTGAAGAAATAATGCTGAAAAAAAAAATTGAAACTGATTAAAAGGATTAAAGAAGGATTCAAAAGATCATCAAATCCTAACCAGGATAAGTGTTCTCTATATATCTATGTATCTACCAGTCTACCTCTATCTGTATCTTTATCTCTAGCTCTGTCTATTTAGTGCACACACACACACACACACACACACACAATACTAGGTAAACTTTTGTTAAAAGTCAAAGACAAAAAGTTTTTTTTAAAAAATCAAAGTAAGAAACATTACTTAAAAAAGATAAAAAATTATTTTCAACAAAATATAAAAGCCAGAGGACAATGGTAAGACATTCATAAGTTGTTGAAAGAAAAACAATGTGAGCCTAGAATTTTATACGCAATAAAAATATAAAATTTAGACATTTTCAGAAAAAATACCTGAGATAATTCACTAAAAGCAGCCCAGTGTATGAGACATACTAAAAGAAATTCTTCAAGTCAAAGGAAAATAATCCAAGATGAAAGCACAGAAGACCAAGAAAGAATGAAGAGCACGAGGAAGCACAAGATAGCACTACTGGCAGAAGAGAATAGGATAATAGAGCTCTTGCATTGTTTGGGAAGTGATAAAAGCATTAAATTAAGAAAAGTGTCATTATGGTAAGGAAGCATATTTTAATCTTTAGGGTAATTACTAAAAATTAACTAATTTAACTTAATTGACATATAGAACACTACATCCAACTATTTCAGAGTTATGTTCTTTTTCATGTCCACACTAGAATATTTAACAAAACAGATCAAAATCTGAGCAATGAAGCAACTCTCAACAAACGTCAAAGAATCGATAATCAAATGAAACATTTCAAAGTAGTGAAATTAACATAGTCACTAATAAGAGAGAAATGTTTCAAAAATCCTCAACTATTTGAAAAAAAAAAGCAGTTAAATTCTAAATAACTCATGAATCAAAAAACTAACAAAGGAAATTAGAAAATATTTAACCAACTGAAAGTGAAAATAAGAAAACTTATGAAGTACAACAAAAGCAATTTTAAGAGGGAAACTTGCAGTTTTAAAAAGTATACTAGAAAAAAAAAAGAAATACCAAAATCAATGATGTAAGATCCTATGAAGCTAGAAAAAGCATAGCTTCACAAAATACAAAGAAAGTGGAAGGAAGGAAATAACAGAAATAAAAGCAGAAGCTGATTAAATAGAAAACAATCATGCAATAGAGAAAATTTACAAAGCCCAAAAGCTTTCCCTATGAAAATATTAATGAAATTAGTGAAACAGTTATAATACTTACTAAGGTGATAAAATAGAAAACGCAAGCTGCCAATATTAGGAATGAAAAAAGGGACATTACTACAGATCTTACAGATATTTTAAAAAACAATAATAAGAGGATAATTGTGAACAACTTCATGCCATAAAATTACCAACAAAGTAAAATTTTATAAATTCTTAAAATCACAACCTATCAAACCTGTAAAAGGAAGAGATAGAAAATCTGAATTAAATAGACAATTATAAAACTTCCCCACAAGAAGGATCCACGTTCTGAGCATTTGACTAGTGAATTTATCCAGATATTTATAGATATAATAAAACCAATCTTAACACAAGTTCTTTCAGAGACTAGGAAGAAAAGGAAATACTTCCAAATTCTGTTTTGGGGTAGTAGAGGCAGCAAAACTGATTCCATAACCTGAAAAGAAAATTACACAAAAAATGAATGAATGAACAAACAAATGAAAGAAAGAAAGAAAGAAAGAAAATTACAAAATTACAGGCTAATCTTTCATGAATTTAAATGTAAAAATCCTTATGAAAATATTAGCAAATTTAACCCAGTAATGTAGAAAATTAGTAATATGCCAATTGCAAATAAGGTTTATTCCAGATAAGTAAGAGTGTGCTAATATTCAAAACTCAGTGTAATTCCCCATATCAGGCAAAGTAAATCATGTCATCATGCTAATAGATACAGAAAAAAAAAAACTGACAAAATTTAACACAAATGTTCAGGATTTTTTTTAAAAGATTTTATTTATTAATTTATTTTAGAGAGAGAGTAGGGAGTAGGGGAGAGGGAGAGGGAAAGACTCTCAAGCAGACTCCCCATTGAGCTTGGAGCCCAACATGGGGCTCAATCCCATGACCCTGAAATCATGACCTGAGCTGAGACCAAGAGTTGGACACTCAACTGACTGAGCCACTGAGGTACCCCAAATGGTCAGGATTTTTAAAACTCTTAGAAAACTAGAAACAGCAGAAAGCTTGCTTAAACTGATAAAGTACCAATGGAAAAAAAAAAAAAGGAAGCCTCATATTTAATGGCAGGTATAGAGAATCTTCCCCAATAGCAAAAATGAAACAATAACTAGTGTATTTATAGTCAGCATTGAAACAGTGGTCTTGGCCATTTCATGAAATCTATAAAAAAGTAAAGAATGATTTGAAGGACCTATTATAAAGCCTTAATCAATACAGTGTAATACTGGCACAAAAATAGACCAAATGACTAAATAGTACAGGACAGTACTTACACAGACACACACAGATATACACCCTGATTTACAATGAAGGCAACAAACACTACAGTATAGAGGGAGAAAGGTGGCCATACCACCAAATGATGCTGGGTCAATTGGATAGTCATATGGACAAAATGAGTCACAGCACAAGTAGGAGAGCTTGGGCTGCTGTGACCTGCCTTGTTATTACTACACCAGCCAAATCTATTGCAAAGCCTTAGCCATCCAGTGTCTCCAGTATAAATGATCCAAGGTTATTAAAACAGTCTTTTTTTTTTTTTTTGTATTAGAGTAAACATATGGTGGTCTCTTCCCTACTCTTAATCTGGAATTCTAAATTTGACCACATAAAAGCAAGTCAGCCACAGAATTACTCAGAATTATCATCGAAGAAATTGCCTGGGTACCTAGAGTACTCTATTATGAATCTGGCATGGAAGAATTAAAGGGAGGGAATGGCATCACACAGATACACACAAAATGAGTAATAATTGTCTAGCCAACATAGACTTCACAGGGAAAGCAAACGGGGAGGGTGGTGGTAGGATTTGTTGAAATTCCATGAGCTTGGATTCAATCTGAACCATATGTAGCTCCAGATTAGGTCATATTCTCATGATAAAATTACTAATTTTGTCTTCAATTTTGTCTGCTACTCAGTATTTCCATGATCTCTTATTAGCTGATCTCACACATTATTTATTTGGTCTGTATTACTCAAAAGATAAGGGACTTCAGCTAACGCTCTGTAGTTCCACCAAGAGGCTTGGTACTCCGTTACTAAGGTGTCAGGGGAAAGGTGAGTGTAGGCTGCAAGGAAGCACAGACTCTGGACCAAAGCTACCTGGATGGAAAGTTCTCTAATTCCCTGGCAGTGTGATGTTGAGCAAGTTACTTTCCCTGTGCCTTACTTTTCTTGTCTGTAAAATGACCTGAACAGTAGTACCTACTTTATTAGGTTGTTGTAAGTATTAATAGAATTAAAGTGTAAGGTACTTAACATACAGTTCCTGATATATATTAGTGCCATAAATGTATTAGTCACTATTTTCCATCTATAAGAACTATATAGAAGATTCTTGCCTTCTAAATTACATTGGCTTTTTGTTCATTGCATATTAACCTGGGCTTTCCATACATTGTGATGATTTGAAACAAATCACTTCCCATTGCAAGAAAACAAACATAGCTTGCTGATTTCCCATCGGAAACTTTATGGAAAGAAGTGGTTGAGCAAAGCACTCAAAGTGGTTGAGCAGGTCAATAAAATTATCGGCTATTTCCATATCCAAAAGCAGAAAAGGTTCACCAGTGGTAATGAGCTGGGGTTTAAAGTTAGTGGCCTTTGTGTAAAGCTCTGCCTCTGTCATTTTCCAGCTATACAATATTGAAATGAGTGATTTAATTCCTCTTCTCATCTTTAAAATGAGGATGTGATGGCATCTACTTCATAAGATGGTCAGGTGGATGAAATGAGATAATGCATCCAAATTCTTTACTGAGGCTTTTTAAAATTCACATATGTTACATTTAATTAACATACTGTGTTATATTAGTTTCATATGTACAATACACTGATTCAACAATTTTATACATTTCTCAGTGCTCATCAACATAAGTGCGCTCTTAATCTCCTTTATCTATCTCACCCAACCCCCCTGCCCCAGCTCCCCTCTGACAACCACCAGTTTGTTCTCTGTATATAAGACTCTAGGTTTGGGGGGTTGGGTGTTTTTGTTTTCCTTTCTCTTTGTTTCTTAAATCCCACATTTGAATGAAATCATATGGTATTTGTCTTTCTCTGACTTATTTCATTTAGTGTTAAACCTTCTAGGTCCATCCATGTTGTTGCAAAAGGCAAGATCTCATTCTTTTTTATGGCTGTATAATATTCTATCGTACATATATACCACATCTTAATCCATTCATCTATCAATAGACACTTGGGTAGCTTCCAATAAACATAGGGGTGCATATGTCTTTTCAAATTAGAGTTTCCGTTTTCTTTATGTAAATACCCAGCAGTGGAATTACTGGATCGGATGGCAATTCTATTTTTAATATTTTGAGGAACCTCCATACCACAGTGGTTGTGCCAATTTGCATTCCCACCAGAGTGCACCAGGATTCCTTTTTCTCCATAGGCTTACCAATGCTTATTTACTGAGTATTTTAAGTACTTACTAAGTAATGGGCACTCTACCCATTGTTATATTACTATTTTTATATAGGTCCCAATATAGAAATATTTTGAATCACCTGATGAAAAAGCATTTTAAAGATTAGCTTATTTTATTTTGAGAGAGAGAGTGCGTGCACATGAGTGGGAGTGGGAGGAGCAAAGGAAGAGGAAGAGAGAGAATCTCAAGCAGACTCCTTGCTGAGCACAGAGCTCAATGCAGGGCTCAATCTCACAACCCAAAAAGCACGACCTGAGCCCAAACCAAGAGTCAGATGCTTAACTGACTGTGCCGCCCTGCTGCCCCCAAAATGCATTTTAACCAAAGTACATTCTTACTGCTTAATCTTCATGGTGGAGACTTCTTTGTTTCTCTTAGCATGGTGTTGAGCTTACCTCAGACACTTAAGTGCTTATCCAGTTAAAACACTCATTGGAAAATCTCTGAGGTCCATTGTTGACAACACCAGCAATGTGTGAACTTTGGGCACACTCTCATATTT
Organism: Canis lupus familiaris; assembly: GCF_011100685.1. Taxonomy (NCBI): domain Eukaryota; kingdom Metazoa; phylum Chordata; class Mammalia; order Carnivora; family Canidae; genus Canis; species Canis lupus. Next base: position 10,712,884 of record NC_049230.1, read on the forward strand.
AAATTATCAGATATGACCCCTAAGATGTCTGTGTATAAATCAAACCCCCTAAAATTCAGTGTGTTATTCATTTGCCCTGTGATTTATGGACCATTCTTAGGATCAAAGCCGATGTCTTATATAAATCATGGAAGTCAATGTCATTATTGTGACTTTAGACTTTCCCAAAATGGCATCTCATGATCACAATCACTTTTCCATGACTCTTCTGACACTAACAGTCCAATGATATTACTGCTTATCTATGAAAACAATAATGAAAATTTTAAAAATATATAAACCAACATCTCACAGACCTCAGTTCCATTGGCTGATTATGCTGCAGATGACCAAGAATGAGAGAGAAGGAAAAAAAAAAAAATAGGTTTCACAATTCCAAATGGAGTTAATTAGTAATAAGGGTTGCAGTGGAATAGGATGGAAAGGTCAGCTGGACTTACCAAGGGCAACCTAGGAAGGGTGTCCAAACATCACTGAACTTCTCTCCAACTGGTCTCTAGATGGTTGTTAGCACCCGATTCCCTGGTAAGGGCAGATCAGTGGGTCATCAGTAAGACCAGAAGTTCTACAGACAGTTATAAATTATGAAAGGGGAGATTTACTTGAAAGAGTAAGCCAGAATGGCCTCCAGGAATTTGTGAAACATCATACTGGAGTGAGTAGTGAAATCCAGTTGTTGTTAGCAACACACAAAAGGCCTGAAGCAAAGTCATCAGGGGAAAAAAATTATAAGGTAGTGGGTATTTTGGCTCAGACCCAGTAACATAAGACATTCATTACACCGAGACACTGTAATTCTTTGAACACCCCTTAAATCTCTCGGCTGTTTAATATAAGATGAGAGTAAATGTGCAGGTCAATAAAATTATCGGCTATTTCCATATCCAAAAGCAGAAAAGGTTCACCAGTGGAAAAACGTAGAGGTTAACCGTGAACTTTTTAAATAAACAATTTGGCCTCATGTCATTCTCTGCACAAGCCTTCCATTACCAGCAAATACTGACCCCCTCAAAGAGCCACTGAAGCTTTGAGTTTCCAGCAGAGTCTGCTGGCAGTCAGGACACACCATGCTGGATTTCTCACAGGTTCAAGTGTCAACCATCACTTGCGGAAAGAGTATTTGAAGGATGAGTGTTGTATAACCACAGATTGAGGCTCGAAAGCCAATTCCAGTAAAGCCTGATAATAGTTTTTGACATTTAGAGACATTTTGTCCTTCAAAACTCTTGGATAGCAGAACTGCTTGCCTGAATTTGCTGTTTCTATGGAGACTAGAGGAGATTTTAAAGTGTTAATCTCGGTTGACCTCTCTTGTTCTTTTTTATTTTGACTCTTTCCTAAAATTTCTGCGCAGAGTTAAATGATTATTTGTTCTCTAGTCTCAACTAAATTTTCAGCTTGCCATCTTGCTGTAATCTTGCAAGTAGGCTACTTATGGTCCAGAAGGTGTCCAAGACAATTCATCGTGGGTAGAGAAAGAAAATAACAGAACTTCTATTGATACTTCTTTTTAATCTAAGAATTAGAAGGGAACTAAATTTGCATCAAACTCAGAATACAGAGTGGTCATTGGTATTCTCAGTGACACCTTGTATCAAAACATGCTGTGCTCAGCTAGGACATGGGAGGTTTCCCAGAGAAAGGCGAGGCATCATTCTACAGCACTAGAGGGAAGGGAACAGTGGTACTCTCTCACCTTCTGGTTCCTTTTTATCTCATTGAGACATACCACAGTCTATCTGCCTCCAGTTCACTGGAATTATGGATTCTACTCTCCAGCTTTAACTAAATGCGCTTTTGCAAAATGGACAAGTGGCTTATATGATCCATACAATGAAGCCATGTTTTTGTTTTTTTTTTTAAGATTTATTTATTCGTGAGAGACAGAGAGAGAGAGAGAGGCAGAGACACAGGCAGAGGGAGAAGCAGGCTCCCCACAAGGAGCCCTATGCCGAACTCTATCCCAGACCCCAAGATCACCCACTGAGCCGAAGGTAGATGCTCAACCACTGAGCCACCTAGGCATCCCTGAAGCCATGGTTTGAAATGGTACTACTAATGCAAACACAAGAAAAGCACCAAAAAAAAAAAAAAAAAGAAAGAAAGAAAGAAAGAAAAAAAAAGAAAAAAAAGCAGAGTTGAAATAGGATAGCATGGGATAAGAATGTAGTTCTCAAGTCAGACTCCCTGGGCTCAAATTCCTGACACTATGATGTACTAAATCAGTGACGTTGGAAAGTTATTTGATCCCACTGTGTACCATCTCTCCCTGTCACATAGAATGTAATGTGAAACTCTCATCCCTACAGCAGTGGTTTGTTGGGCAAATTAAATGAATAAAGCCTGCAGTGTGGAGTTAATGTTTTTGAAAATAGCTTTTATAATTCGCATCCTTCTAATAAGGTCGAAAGTAGTGATGACTAACCAGATTTGATTATCTGAAATTATCAAGACTAGTTGTAATGTGGGTTCCCATCTACTATCATTAGCAATAAATCTGTTATTCAGGTTATTTGAGCCAGGTAGACATTGTTAATATATACATATGTATATGAGAGAGAGATTAAGCATTTGGAACAAGAAGGCAAACCTGCAATTTTCTCAGCACTTTTGAAGCCATGCAGTGCACAATACAAACCCTACAAAAATCTCACTAAACTTGATTTATGTTCAGAGGACCCTTTTGGGCCTTTTTACCTAATAACAACGCAATAGTCATATTCTATGGGCATACAAATGCCGTTCTTAGCAGGGTAGAAACAGTTAAATGACACACAGCAAACTGGTTTTCATCAGAAAATTCTTCTGATGTGAACAGAAATTTGCTCAAGGTTTGAAGAGATAGCTGTTAGACACTGTTAAATCTGCTATAAATTGAATCTAAAAAATACTTCTAATAGATCTTAGCTAAATATGTACTTGATAGATTATATTTCAATAGTGAAATATACTATTTGAACCAATAATGGCAAGAGAAAGTATATCTTCAATAATAAGTACCCATTTACTTTTTTTTAAGTTTATAAGAATGCTACATAAGGAAACACTGAAGAAGAAGATGCTTTGAATGGAATAAAAGAATCTCAGAGTAAATTTACAAAGACAGAATGACACCTAAAATAGATTCACAGCAATGAAATTGAAGTCAAAATGTACAAAGTGCTACCAGATGTCATCAATGTGCTTGTTTTTACAGAAATAATACTTCTAAAATATAATACTTCTAAAACCTGTATCACACAGGCTTTCTAATTGTTTTTAGCCATATTTAAAATAATCACCAAATTTAAATTTAAGGTATGGAATTTTTTCTTTTATTGTTTACATTTTTTCTTTTATTATGTATATTTATTATGTATAATTATCTGTACTCTCCTGAGATGGCAAGTGACTAGCAGTGTTATGCATCCTGTACTAGGGGCACATATTCAAACATTGGTGCTTAACCAAAATTATTAGAGACCATGATTTAGAGGGTAATAGGAATTCTACATTTTAATAGACTTTAAAGTGATATAATCTTTGCCAAGGAAAAGGGTCTCTAACTTTTCTCCAAAATTTGTTTCAGTATTTAACATTTGCTGGAGGAAAGAATTTCTCATATCAAGCTTCCATCTCTCAAGCTACATTGTGAATCCATTTTCTTCGGTGTAATTTTTTTAAGTTATACACTGTCTTTATCAGTGTAAACCTTCCACCATTGAGATGAATTTTTTGGATTTCAATGAAAAAAGATCTTAGGCCAAAATACTGAGTTTTAATTAAAAAGGCAGAAAGGAAACGTGAAAGTCTATGTATTGATAGTGGTTTATAAGTTATGAAATCAGAATCCTTCAAAGAAGCTACTCAAGCTCCATGATAAATTGGTAGAGCCATGTAGATTTGGAAATGTAGCTGCCTGAATATTCATCCAACATTCTGGCTGCCAATATGTGAGCTTCCATATGTTGGCACAGCATTACAAGGACCGAGACTTTTGGTAGTTCTGGCTGCTGCATTCCACATAGTCAGAAGAACTTTGAAGGCAGGTGGCTTTTGCTTTCTCTGGGGAAAACAAGAGTAGGTGGGGCAAAGAGAAAAAACAGTACTTGAACAGCTGAATTTTGAAAAGTGAACCAGAAAGACTATGTTTAATTGGCCAACAGCTCATGAAAATATGCTCAACATCGTGAATCGTTAAGAAAATACAAATCAAAACTACAATGAGATATCACTTCATATCCAGTAAGATGGTATTAATATAAAGCAAAAACAAAAAATCACAAGTGTCAGTGAGGATAAGAAACTGGAGCCCTCGTACACTCGTACACTGCTGGTGGGAATGTAAAATGGCACAGCCACTATGGACAATAGTACGATTCCTCAAAAATTTAAAAATAAAATTGCCATATGATCTAGCCAATTCCACCTTTGCATACATACCCAAAAGAAGGGAAAGAAGGGTCTTGAAGATATATCTGTGCACTCATGTTCATAGAAGCATTATTCACAATAGCCAAAATGTGGACGCAACACAAGTGTCCATCAGTGGATGGATGGTGGATGATGGATAAACTAAATGTGATATATTTATCAATGGAATATTATTCATCCTTAAAAGGGAAGGAAATTTTGACATGCTACATCATAGATGAAACTTGGAGCTGTTATACTAAATGAAATTAGCTAGTCACAAAAGAATAATTATTGTAGGAGTCTATGCCTATGAAGTACTTACAGTGATCAAATCCATAGAGACAGAAAGTAGAATGGTGGTTTCTAAGGGAAAAGTTATTTTTAATAAGTATAGAATTTCACTTTTGCAAGATGGAAAAAGTTCTGGAGGTAGTGGTGGTAATGATTGCACACCAATGAATATAGGTAATGCCACTGAAGTGTATATACTTAGACATAGTTAAAATGGTAAATTTCATGTTATGTATATCTTACAATTAAAAATTGATTTTTTTTTAAGGGAACCAGGCTTTCTGAATGAAACTTTACCAAAAACCTGGGTCACACTTTAGAGAGCACTCTCAAAGTCATTTCACATGGTTCGATTGGCTCATTCATTCACAGGGGAGCATTTATTGAGGACCAGAACAGAGCTAGATACAAAAAAGGAATACAAATTTGATTAAGACAGAGTCTGCAATAACAAGAGAATGTGAGAAGGAAATGAAGAAAGTTATTAATATGTACAGAGTCAGACTCACTGCTGGCCACTGTATATACATTATTTCATTTGGTTCTCATAGCAATTTTACTCACAGATAGATATTATTACACCCTTTGGGCCATGAGACTGAAGCTTAGGAAGTTCAAATGATTTGCCCAGTTCTCAAAACTAGTAAGAAGCAGAGCCAGGATTCAAAACTTGATCCAACTCCTGAATCTTTGCTCCTCTGCTACCCCACACCACTGTTCAGTCCATCCTTAATCCCAACCCTTTTGGGCAAGTCACTCTGTATTCATGTCCTCAGTTCATTAAGTCTCTTTGAGCAATGTCTTCCTCTTATGTTGGGTTTGCCTTGGAAAATAAGTCGCAAAGATTTGGCTTCAACTTTAGAGCCTCTGGACTTCCAACTCACTTCTAAGATCAAGGCTAAAGGTGTGGGCTCTTTAGTTAAGAGTCATCTATGATATGCCATATTGGCTTTCATCTCAATTCTTCTTTGGACATACCCAAGATTATGTGTTCATTCATTCATTCCCAAGGATGATAATCCTTCCTAATTTTCCTATCTCAGTCTGAAGTCTGGTGTTTTATTAAAATCTATTAGGTATAGGCTGTGCTTTAACCAGTAAAATACATTGCTTCCTTAGGTACACTGCACCTTGCTTAACTGGATAATTAGAAGGTTATTAAGACTTTTCAAGTTATATGTAATTATCCAGATCTTTTCATAATCATTCAGAAAGTACACTTGCTGACATGTTTAATAAAAGATCTCTCCATATATATACTTAATTATTGCGCTCAATTATCTTAAGCAGCTCATTGAAATGCACCGGTGAATTTTGCATTTATAATTCTTGAGACAGGTTTGTCTCATTTCAGTTCACCAAGCTGTATGTCATCCTTTTCAATTCAAACATTTGGCTGCCTAATTCATGCCTTTTCCTTATATCAAGGGCACCAGCCAAATTATTTCTTAAACTCCTGGCTGATAGGAAATCCCAACTCAGGCCCTCAGGCTCAAGCAAGACTACTTCAGGTAGCCAGAGTGCTATGTTCCAGAAACTTCCTCTGAGTTTACATCATAGATCTACTTCGGAGACCAGGAGGGAAAAAAGGAGTGGGGTGGAGCATTTAGGATGTTAACCTCATTAACAAGTCCTACAGGCAAGAAAATTTGTAATACTTGAACTTGAGAAGTAATAGCAAAAATATTCTGGTAGAATGGCTAAGGAGAAAGAAGAAAGTATGTGTTCTTTATCCTTGGTTTCCCTAGCTTTGTGGGAAATTGTTGCCCCAAGTGAATTACAGTAAATACCTGAGATAAATTCAGTGTTAAATATTATTATTAAGTATTGTGAAGGTCTTTCTAAGATGACACCTGGATCCACCATGAATGAGAAAGGTCCTGTGGAAGGGGATCCTGGAGCCACTCAGCTATTTTCAGAACTGGTGCAGAGATAGCTAGCCAGAAACGTAGCCAGAAACGTAGACAATCAGCTTTGTGAACTAGGCTTTGGAATTTGTTTCCCTTGATGTTGCAAAGGAAGCAACTCAAACCCAGCATTATATAAGATCACCACTGCTGGCCTCTCTGAGCAGAACACTGATGATAGAGATGACCAGCACAAGGAGCTGCGTTAATTCTGGCTCTCTGATGCAGCTGTTTATGCAATTAGGGCCAAACAGTCTAGAGTCTCCAAGCTATGGATTCCTCAGCATGGTTATAAGAGCTGTGTGGACCTAGTGCAAATTCCTAATATTTTTGACCTTCAGCTTTCTCCTCTTTAAAATGAGGCTGTCCATATAGGGTTCCTAGTTCATATGACTAACGTGAGTTAAATGAGATAAAATACATGAAACTCAGGGCACCTGGGTGGCTTAGTCAGTTAATATTTTTGACCTTCAGCTTTCTCCTCTTTAAAATGAGGCTGTCCATATAGGGTTCCTAGTTCATATGACTAACGTGAGTTAAATGAGATAAAATACATGAAACTCAGGGCACCTGGGTGGCTTAGTCAGTTAAGCATCTACCATCTGCTCTGGTCATGAATTCAGGGGCCTGGGATCAAGCCCCAAGTCTGGCTCTCTGCTCCATGGGGAGTCTACTTCTCCCTCTGCCTCTGCTTCTCCCTGTCCCATGTCTCCGCTCATATTCTCTGTCTCTCTCTCAAATAAATAAAATCTTTTTAAAAATAGCTAAAGCTCATAGAAAGTGCTTACTTAGTGGACTTACTAATACTTGACTTACCCATATATCACACTACTGGTATAAGGCTCAAGTGAGTTTTGGCATTCATAAGTGAAGAAACAATAAATATTTTCTATCCTATAGTGGGAGATAAGAGAAAAATATACAGTTCCAGCTCCTAGCACAGAGCACGTAAAACCCTTGTAATAGATTACATGTGTTAACATGCCCCCAGTTCCTAGCACAGAGCACCTATAACCCTTGTAATGTCTTGGGTGATCAGAGTGTTTTTTGTTCCAATGAGGTGACTCTGGGGTGGATTCCCAGATGGCTTCTAGCTGAGAGCCAATCATCAGAAAGACCAAACCCTGATTAGAAGCTTGGAATATTCAGCACCATCTCACACCCGTTGTCTTAAGAAGGAAGAAGGGCTGAAAATGGAGTTAGTGCTTGATCCTGCCTATGTGATGAAGCATCCATAAAAATCCTAAAAGTACAGAGTTTGGATAGTTCCAGATTAGTGAACACATCCATGTGCTGGGAGGGTGACACACCCCAACTCCACAGAGACAGAAGCTCCTGAACTCAAGACCCTCCCAGACCCCCACTCTATGTATCTCTCCATTGGGCTGTTCACCTGTATCCTTCATCAACTCCTTTAATAAACTGATTATTGTGCTTTCCTGCATTCTGTGAGCCACTCTAGTTAATCAAACCCCAAGGGATTCATGGGAACATCTGATTTGCAGGTGGTTGGTCAGAAGCACAGGTGACAACCTGGACTCACGATTGGCATCTGAAGTGGTAAGGGCAGGGGCGCAGTCTTGTTGGACTGAGTCCTTACCCTGTGGGATCTGACATTATCTCCAGCTAGATGCTGTCAGAATTGAGTTAAATTGTAGGCCACCCAGATAATGTCACAGAGAATTGCTTGGTGTGATGAGGAATACCTTCCAGAAATGTCAGAAATGAAGTGTTTTATGTGAGTAGCAAAAAAAAAAAAAAAAAAAAAAAAGAAGAAGAAGAAGAAGACACAGAGGAGATAAATTGAACTGAGGTTTTCCCCTGCAACAGGAGGGAAAGACTAAGCTTTCCCATTTTACATAAGATAGCTATGAAAATAAGCATGTTAACACATGTAAAGCATTTAGAAGAGTGTCAAATACATGGAAGGTGTCAAGTACATGGAAGGAAAATATAGGGTGGGGACAAGGTGTAGACAAGGTAATATATGGTTTTAAGGTACCTTGAAAATTCAGAGAAATATATAAAGACCATCCAACTAAAATGTTAGTTTTGAGATTTTTACCAGGTGCTTTGTATCCTCATTACTTTTGAAAGTCTTTCTTAACAACTCAATCAGTTTTAAAAGTAGTGTTATTAGTGAGGATTTATAGATATGGAGGTTTTTAACTGCACTCAGAGGGAGCTCCCCCAGGAACTGTACAAGAGGAGAGGTGTGTTGTCAGTTAACCACATTTACTGTAACGGTGTATCATAAACCAGAACACAAATGTAGTGGTATCCAACAATAAGTGTGGTCTAGCTCGTGCATCCATGATCAACTGGAGGTTGGCTAATCTCAGCTGGGCTCTTGATCATGATCTTGAGTAGGGTAACTCTTGTTTCTGGGGGTCAGAGAGTCTAAGCTGGGTTTGTTTGGGGCAGTGTGGCTGGGGTGGCACTGCTCCATTTTGTGCCTCATATTTTTCCTGGGCTAGCCTGGTCATGTTCACTCATAAGTGAAAAGCCCAGTTCTCTAAGAGCTTTTTTAACCTATGGTGGTCATTTTGTGTCCACTAGTATTTCATTGGTCAAAGCACTCACATGGCCAAACTCAAAGTCATGTTGGAAAATACATTCTACTTCCTTAAGTGGGAGTGACTTCAAAGTCACATGGCAAAGGGCAAGAATTCAAAGAAAGGAAGAATTGAGGTCATTAATGCAATGTATCGCAGTAGGAGAACAAGGCGATTGGCCAGACTTTTGGAAACATCCATCTCTGCTGTATCCATTTCTATATGTCACTGATTTACACATATTGATAAGATATAAACTTAGTAAAAGGCACCCCAGCTAAAGACAATTTGGGAATAGTTCAGAGCAATTTATATAATTGAATTAACATGTGCCATCTGGACACTGTGGAATTGGTCTTGGAGAAGTAGAAGCTCTGATAATGGGGCCCTGGTCATGTCAGTGGGATGACAGGCTGTCAGGGAGCTAGAAGAAAGTGTAAAAGTGTAAAAGCCCAGGGCACTGGTCATCAGGTAGCCTAGGGCATCAAAGGAAGATGAAGACGTACCAAAAAATGAGGAGTGGGCTAATAAAGAAAAAGTTCCCCTTTGCCCAATTTGACCCAAAGACAGCCCTAAATGCAATCTTCTGCCAAACCTATCTAATTATCTAATATCATTAAAACGGAGGGACCAATGACATTCTCAAAGAAAATATTTCCTTCTGTGGCAGCCCCGGTGGCTTAGCAGTTTAGCGCCGCCTTCCACCCAGGGAGTGATCCTGGAGACCCCGGATCGAGACCCACGTCAGGCTCCCTGCAGGGAGCCTGCTTCTCCCTCTGCCTCTCTCGATCTCTCTCTCTCTCTAATAAATAAATAAATAATCTTTAAAAAAAAAGAAAAGAAAATATTTCCTTCTGACAAAAATGGAGAGTTAACTCTTCAACAGCTGGATTTTATTAGCTAGTTTCTAAAATAGATGCTCACCTTTAAAGTAGGCTTTCTCAATTGTATTTACTTGCTCTTTGAGGCACCTAGACAAATAAATGCTAAGGAACTCAAAATAAAAGATAAGATGAGGAATGGGCAGATGACTTTTTGCTCATTCAGATTTCAGAAGAATCTTTTGAACTGGTTTCTAAATATTTGATTCAGAAAAAACCTAAACCCTATTTGTCAACTGCATTCTTTTTCTCATTAAAATTAAAATTTTTTAAAAAGGCCTCCCATGAGTATAATGGTGGAAATTCAATCCGCATGTTTTCTGATTCATTTGCACTTAGCTCATCAAAATATTTTGAAAGAGCTGAGCTCTTTCGTGCCCAAAGATGCATTGTGGTCTTTTTCCTCTGAAACAGAAAAATCGCAGTTTATCATCAGCTCATATAAATGCAAAGGGAGATTGAAGAAGACTCCTAAATTTATTATCTCATAAGGCTGGAGTGAGTTCTAAGTTTGGAAAGTCTGTCCTCCTAAACTGGCTTCTTCTCTCTTGTAATTTATCACAATATTCCAATTCTACCTGTATGGTGCTGATCTTATTTTCACCACTCACATCAATATCAATGCTCTTGCTGATAAGGACAAACCAAATATAAAAGGATCAAAGTCTCAGAAATGATCCAGGAGAGTAGAGAGTAGGCTTTGGGCAAAAAGTTCCAAGAAACTCTGGAGGAACATGAATGTTTTGGAGTGTAGTTTGATTCTGTAGCCAGATTTCAAAGGTAAAGAGTAAGGTCTTCTATTCATCAAAACTCAAAACAAATAACTGGGCTTCTCATTACATTTCAAGGTCCAAATGTAATGCCAAAACCAAATCACATTTATCAAAAAATAAGAGAAGCTTTTCCTTTGTTTTATGTAACTGACCTGCAGTCCCAATCAGTGAGGTGAATGGTTTCTACTGACAGTACATCCGGGGCAGATTTTAGGGAAACACAAAGTCAAAATAGAAATTACTCTACAGATAGAAATACTAAAGAAAATAATAGAACAATGGCACAACCAGGCAGCAAACTCAGGTTATGAGACACTAAATACCTGATTTTCCTGTGCACTATATGTTACTGAAAAGTAAATAAAAATAGTCATTATAAATTCATTTATATTACTGGCTTATGATATTCACTAAAAACTAGAAAAGCATAATGGGTGGAGATGATCAAGAGTGATAAACTTCTCAAATTTCCTCCTTTTATGTTGCCATCTTAGTGGTAGACAGTGTTCTTAGTTCTGTATTCTCAGAATCCACATTAATCTTTAATCTTCAATTGCTACCTTTTGCTATGTGTATGCCTCAACCTCATACTTTATACAAGCCCCTGTGCCATATCTTCAGGTAACGTTCAATAACATGAAACCAAAAGGGTTTTTTTGGCTTGGACAAAAGCAGTCTTTTTCAAAGCTGGCAAGCAACTTTCTTTGCTATTTTTCCCACAAACTAATTTTGTTCACTCCAATGATGAAGAAAAGTGAGGCCAAAGTTTCATATGAAGAAAAAAATAAGGACAGAAGTTTTCCCACAAAGGCCAGAGTAGAGCTAATTTAATCTCCTTATCCCAGGAATCTCTTTCCAATTTGGTGAGGAGGATTGGGGAAGGAGGTCCATGACCCTTCCTAAAACATTATCCAGATAGAAACCAGGACTCCAGGGGCACCTGGGTGGCTCAGTTGATTGTCTGCCTTTGGTTCAAGTCATGCTCCCAGGTCCTGGGATCGAGCCCTGCTGAGCAGGGAGTCTGCTTCTCCCTCTCCCTTTGCTGTTCCTCCTGCTTGTGCTCTTTGGGGCTCTCTCTCTCTCCCCCCTCTCTCTCAAATAAATAGAAAGAAAGAAAGAAAGAAAGAAAGAAAGAAAGAAAGAAAGAAAGAAAGAAAGAAAGAAAAGAAAGGAAAAAGAAAGAAAAAAGAAAAGAAAGAAAAGAAAAGAAAAGAAAAGAAAAGAAAAGAAAAAAAGAAAAGAAAGAAAAGAAAAGAAAAGAAAAGAAATAAGAAGCCAGGACTCCAGAGGCATGAATTCTTCAGAATTCAAGTCCTGTTTATTTTGTTCAATATGATATCTAGAACAGTGCCTAGCTCCGAGTAAATACTCAATAAATGTGTGTTGCATAAATGAAATAATCCTAAGAGAAATTTCAAAGAAACCAACAAGCCAGTGCCCACATGAGCTTAGAGATTAAACACCTTCAATGGGGTTAGTCACTACTCTGCAGGTTACCATCACCAGACATTTCAACTACTGCAAAATTCAAACCACACTGATCTTTTCCATTCTCTCAATCTTCCATTCCAAGGCATTTCCAATGCATTTCTTCACTGAGAAAACTTGCCACCAACATCTGCTCCCCACTTTACCCCATTAATACCTATCTTCCTAGATCTCAGCTTCCTCATAAAAATTATTCTTAAAGTTCAAGGCTAAGTCAAATCCTCCTACTTTTACTCTTCAAGAGTTTTCATTATCATTTATCAGTTATACTCTTATAGGTATTGGTGTGATTTGTAGATCAATGTTTATCCTCACATACCCACTCCAAAGACTAGATTATATATCCTATGGCAATAGGACCTGTTTCCATTTCTACTCAACAAGGTATTCTAGTGGCTAGAAGACATCTGGCACAAAATAGTTATTCAATAAACAACTGTTGAATGAATTAAGGGGCAAATACTCTCTGGATTGAAGAAGTGTCTGCAGTGTCACAGAGGGCAATCTCCTATATGCTGTACTTTTGCCCCTGTTTCTACTACTCAATTTGAGACACAGCCATCTACTATGTGTCCTCATATTAAATCTGTTATATTTATTGTCTTCCTAGCTAGGTATTAAACTTCTGAAAGGTAGTATTGTGAACATTAAATCCTCATTATTACATTTTAAAATAAATAATCCTTTATTTTTGTCATTAATGCCCTGCTCTTCAGTGGCACTGATGGTATACAGAAAGAAAAAAAAGACTCATGAAAGAAGTGATTCATTTAACCCAACTAGAAAAATGTTTGAAAAATGAGTCACTTGCGCCACTGTTGAAGAAGTCCTACTAGGCTAACTTACAAATTTCGGACATATAGACATTGCAAGTGAAGTAGATTTTAGTAATCATGCACCTACCCCCTTCATTTTCAAACTAGACATAGCAAGTCAAGAGACACAAAGCAATCATTGCATATAGCACATTCCATAAGGTAAGGTGCATATCATGAAAACAGGATATGAGTTTATACTCTACCAAAAGTTTGTCTCCAAAACAAAGATGAAAAATTTTCCCATTAGACATAATTCTCTCAAAAGAGGAAGAAAATAAAACCAGGCAATCAACCATGTTCAGCAGGTAAATTGAATTGAACCTTCTAAAACCATGTTGGTTTTCCTGAAAACTTTGCATTTTATGTAGAATCATGTTTAAATTTTATTTATTTATTTATTTGAGAGAGAGAGAGAGTAGGGGGAGGGGCAGAGGGAGAGAATATCTTGAGCAAGGAGCCCCATCTCACAACTCAGGAGATCACAACTGGTGCCAAAACCAAGAGTTGGATGCCCAACTGACTGAGCCTCCAGGTGCCCCTGTAGAAATATGTTTAATTTGGTAGTAATCAACATACCCAAACACATATACCTATTAGTTCAAAGTGTTGCTTTGCCATATCCCTAATAATTAATTAAATTGGCAAAGGGTGACCCTATTGAAGAAATTTTGTAATTCTGCATCACTGTGAATCAGCATCTGCCACTGTCCTGAGCCACCCGAGAAGGAAGATTAAGTCATCTGGAGGAGAAAACATACATCACTGAAGAGGCTCTGGTGAGATATTGTCATTTGGCCTCACTTTCTGAAAGCATGGATCCAGTAGCCCATGTGATCTCCATCAGATGTGAAGTTCATGTATGAAGGACAAGAGAGCTTTATGCATCTGCCCTGTGACAGCCTCACTGTGCAAAAGGTGATGTCTATGACCAGCAACGTCAGCCTCCCCTGGGCATCTGTCAGAAATAGGGCCTAGAAATCCGTTTTTAAGATATTCTTTATGTAATTCTTATACATACTCAAGTTTCAGGAACATTGTATGATAAAGCAAGTTTCTATAGTGTCGATTAGCTCATACACATGGAGTTTTTTTCTTTGCTTTATATGCATTTTTTCCAGGCCACGGAAGAAAAAGTAGTGAAATCACAATCATAAACATGAGCAGAAAGGGGGGGAAAATCCCTCCACTGGCTAATCGAAGAAATGGAAGCACTTTCAACTCTCTTTTTAAAAAATTTAAGACGAGCACTGTGCCCAGGGCTTCCGTCCAAAAAGAGCACACGCATGAGCTTTGCATGCTTCTTACTCTCAGCACTTGTTCTTATTCCTACCGTGGAGACACCCCCTGATCAGAGTTCTTCTGCCATCTGCATGTCTCCTTGCCTGTAAGTCAGCGTTTCCACTTTCCTTATTTTTTCCGCATTTTTAATGCCTGCTGCCCCAGTTCTAGGCAAATGGAGGGAGCTGCCTGCCTGCCACAGCTCTGGTTAACTCCTTAAGTACTAGTAGTTATTTGTATTAGTGCAGTGGTTATAAAACTGTATAGATTTTGTGTGCTCTGCCCCAGCCCAATTTTCCCCCAAATGCTTTGCTGGTTTTAGTGTACAATTTTGCAAAAAATGCGCACTAAAAGTGGTAAAAAGTTTTTACCACTTTTCGGGAATACATTTATCATGTCATGGCAGAAATTCCTGTAATTTCGTGATGTGTGTGGAATCTGTCTGTTACAATAAACTACTTTGATTTTAAAAAATGATCTTATTTTTCTAAATAGTCACCTAGAAAGTTCCTAGTTGCCATAAGTGACTGATTAATTCAACAGTATCTTATAGTCCAACTATATACAGGTATAGACACAGTTTACCTGATGACAGTTTTAGAGCTTTGTTCCAAAGTTTAGAACATCAGCATGAGAGGTTGAAAAGTTACCTTGATATTTTAAATTTAGAGCCATTTAGAAATACCTAGCTATTTTCTTCCACCTAGATATTTGCAAGTGTGCCAAATGTCACAGAAAATACATTTAGTATGGAAACTGATGTAATGAGGTTATTGATGCCTACTAATAAGTAGGCACCATAAAGGAGGGTGCCTGGGTGGCTCATTGGTTGAGCATCTGCCTTTGGCACAGGTCGTGATCCCAGAGTCCTGGGATAGAATCCTCCATCAAAAAAAGAAAAAAAGTAGGCACTGTAAGCAATGAAGAATTTACAATCTGAGCACTTCAGTTTTAAAAAAAAAAACAAAAAAACAAAGATTAAAAATAAAAAAGAGTTAAAATAAAAATGGAAATGAAAACCTATATTTAATGTTATGTTTGAGTCATTCAAAATCAAAGAAAACAGCTAGTCCTTTGGGTCTTACACATCAGAAATTAAAAGCAAAATTTCCTCAAAAAAATTGTTGTTTCTGGCAAGATTTTACCATCTATCTTCTCAATGTAAATAAATGAACTACTTTTTTTTTCCCCCTCTGGATCTGTGTTTACAAAATTTTCAAGTATACATTTTTCAATTATCCCTACAGACTTTTTAAATAGGAAATATTGAATTCCATGTTGTTTAGTCAACTGGAAAAATGCAACATCCAATGATGTAAGCCCCTTCCACGTTTCCACTCTCTGGGCCAACACAACCACTTACAATTAAGTTGCAACATTCAAAGAAAATGCATATCACATTTATATTTTTTCCCGTTTTAATAAAGCTTTGTGAATAGCCACTTGGCTATTCCCCCACATTGTTCAGCAAAGAATTAAAATAAATCTTATTAGTATCATCTGTCCTTCCAGGAGGACATAACAGCCCAGTAGTGAATACGTTTGTGAGCTGGCATTCTTTTTTATATTTAATTAACTGTCCATGCTGGTTAAATGTATAAAGTATGCATCACAATGTTTTACTTTAAAAGTGAAAGGACCATAAATCTTAATAAATCTAACTGAATCCAGAAGAAAGAATTTCACAGATTCATGGTATTAAGAAATCTCAGCATTGGAAACAACACTGTGGGCTCTCTAGTTAGACATTCTCTGAGGATTCTCTTTAAAAGGGCTTCTGACACAGTCACCTAGCCTCCTCTCGAACACATACATTGGGATTAATTTTCAATGAGGAAATCTATTTGGGGGAAACTTTAATTCTTAGAAAGTTCTTCCTTTCATTAAACCAAAATATGACTTCACATAACTTCCAGTCATTAATCCTAGAGTTAATAGTCTATAACATTGCAGACTAAATCTAATTCTTCTTCCATAGATTGGTGTTTTAAATTTGAGATAATTAACATTAGATCCCTCAGCCTTCAAATTTTTCAACTAACCATCTCAATTTGATCATGGGTTTTTCTTTTTTCATTAAAAATAGTGTTCCGCCATCACCATTTGCTACTCCTTCTCTGAATGTACTCCAATCTAGAAATCAATGTACTTCTAAAAATGTGTCCCCTAGAAATAAACACAAAACTAAAGATAAGATTGTTCTGTTAAGGAGTACAAAGATTCTATTTCCTCTCTTCTTATAGACAGGAAACTTCCACCCATGCTGTTTAGTTTGATATTAGCTATTTTTTTTAATATATCAAACCTACCTTAATACTGTTACTTGTAGTTACCTAAAACCTCTAGGATTACTACTAAATTATTATAATGACTAAGCTACTTCCTGATGCCGTGTAATAGCAGTTCAAAATGCTAGTAGGGATATTTAAACCGCCTCTTCACTCTCTCCAAAAAAAAGTTGTAAGTGATTCATTAACAATCTTATTTTGTGGTGATTCTCTTCTCCTTTACTCTCTTGGAAGTGGGACACTGTGCAAGGTCATGTTTTTTCTATTATATAAATACTTAATGCATATTATTTCACCTTGCCTACAAAGATATCATGGGGGGGCGTTTATTTGCATAAATAAAGTACATTAAGTAAAAGCATTTGCTCAATCTATTACTTGTATATTATTCCTTGAAAGAAAGGGAAATGGAAAGAAAAATGTGAGGGAAGAAAGGAGGCCAGAAAGATAGGGAGGAAGGAAAGAACAGAAAATGTAACAAGTTTGAAAAGAATTGATCTTAGTGAACCTGTGATAACACCTAAAGGTCCTAGCTCTCTAAGTTTTTATTAATCAAATGGTAATAAATTATTAAAGTTTAAAAAGGAAAAGCAAAAGCTAGATATTTTTTTTTTTACAGAATATCAAGTTTTTAGGTACATACCTTTGGTCAAAACTTGGCATTCATGTTTCTTTTCTTTTCTTTTCTTTTCTTTTCTTTTCTTTTCTTTTCTTTTCTTTTCTTTTTTCTTTTCTTTTCTAAGATTTTGCAAAATAGGGGCAGCCGGGTGGCTCAATGGCTGAGTGTCTACCTTTGGCTCATGTCATGATACCGGAGTCCTGGGATCAAGTCTTGCATCAGGCTCCCTCAGGGAGCCTGCTTCTCTTTCTGCCTATGTCTCTGTATGTCTGTGTCTCTTATGAATCCTAAAATCTTTAAAAAAAAAGATTTTGCAAAATATTTTTATTGTTTTCACAATTTTTTTTTGGTTGTTTATCTTCAATTTTTGCATTCAAGTATAGCCTTTCTTACCAGAAGACATAAATCACAAACATTATCTCCTAGGATCACCTGAAAGAGAGCCAAGCCCCCACCCCAACATTCCTTTGACCACCATTTCTAGACATGGACTAAAGAAATGACTAAAATCATATTCATCTGAAATAGATCAGAATGAAGAACATTTGCACATTACGTACAGCTCATTAGTTTGTACTCTGAATAGCGATTTTTAAAAGAGAACAAGGCATAGTATCATATCCTTTCATTAAACCTCTTTCATTTGTCATTCCTTGTCATGGGACAATCTGAACTAATGCTCAACCCAGGCAATGATATTAAAGAATGTTTGTAACTTTATTACTCATGTCAAATTTCAAAGATTTAATATAACACATTATAATTTAAGAATATTAAGGGGATATAGAACAGAACATTTAAGTCTTATACAATATTCAGTTCTCCATTTGATTCTTAAACAGCCTAACTTTGCTACCAAAAGGAGGTAAGGATTCTACTACTTAAATGAGAAATTTAACTTTGAGTCTTTTCTGGGAAAAATCTAGTTGAGGGTTTTGTAATGTTGATGGTTTGAGGGTTTTGTTGGTTAATGGTCAAAAAGGCTTTCAAAATCTTAGTTATATAGTGAATGCATTAACTTATATGAATTGAACACAGCAGGGCAGAGAGTGTAAAGTATGATAGTATAATGATGGTTAAAAATTTGTACTATAAAGTCAAACCATCTCACTTTAAATCATAGCTCCACTACTTACTCTGTAACACCAAACAGGTTATTTAAAATCTCAGTGTCTCAGTATTCATACTTATAAAATGGGATAATAATGCGACCCACTTCATGATGTTTTGAGGATGAAAATGAATAAAAACACATAAAATACTTCAACAGTATATCATATGTTCAATAAATGTAAAATGTAATATCATATGTTCAATAAATGTAAGCTATATTATATATTTTATGTTTATATAATTTTTTTGATGACCATATTTTATTTTATTTTTTTTATTTTTTTTATTTTTTTATTTTTTATTTTTATTTTTATTTATTTATTTATTTTTTAATTTATTTTTTATTGTTGTTCAATTTATTAACATACAGAATAACCCCCAGTGCCCGTCACCCATTCACTCCCACCCCCCCCTCCTCCCCTTCCACCACCCCTAGTTCGTTTCCCTGAGTTAGCAGTCTTTACGTTCTGTCTCCCTTTCTGATATTTCCCACACATTTCTTCCCCCTTCCCTTATATTCCCTTTCACTATTATTTATATTCCCCAAATGAATGAGAACATATAATGTTTGTCCTTCTCCGACTGGCTTACTTCACTCAGCATAATACCCTCCAGTTCCATCCACGTTGAAGCAAATGGTGGGTATCTGTCATTTCTAATAACTGAGTAATATTCCATTGTATACATAAACCACATCTTCTTTATCCATTCATCTTTCGATGGACACCGAGGCTCCTTCCACAGTTTGGCTATCGTGGCCATTGCTGCTATAAACATCGGGGTGCAGGTGTCCCGGCGTTTCATTGCATTTGTATCTTTGGGGTAAATCCCCAACAGTGCAATTGCTGGGTCGTAGGGCAGGTCTATTTTTAACTCTTTGAGGAACCTCCACACAGTTTTCCAGAGTGGCTGCACCAGTTCACATTCCCACCAACAGTGTATGAGGGTTCCCTTTTCTCCGCATCCTCTCCAACATTTGTTGTTTCCTGCCTTGTTAATTTTTCCCATTCTCACTGGTGTGAGGTGGTATCTCATTGTGGTTTTGATTTGTATTTCCCTGATGGCAAGTGATGCAGAGCATTTTCTCATATGCATGTTGGCCATGTCTATGTCTTCTTCTGTGAGATTTCTGTTCATGTCTTTTGCCCATTTCATGATTGGATTGTTTGTTTCTTTGGTGTTGAGTTTAAGAAGTTCTTTATAGATCTTGGAAACTAGCCCTTTATCTGATATGTCATTTGCAAATATCTTCTCCCATTCTGTAGGTTGTCTTTGAGTTTTGTTGACTGTATCCTTTGCTGTGCAAAAGCTTCTTATCTTGATGAAGTCCCAATAGTTCATTTTTGCTTTTGTTTCTTTTGCCTTCGTGGATGTATCTTGCAAGAAGTTACTATGGCCGAGTTCAAAAAGGGTGTTGCCTGTGTTCTTTAGGATTTTGATGGAATCTTGTCTCACATTTAGATCTTTCATCCATTTTGAGTTTATCTTTGTGTATGGTGAAAGAGACTGGTCTAGTTTCATTCTTCTGCATGTGGATGTCCAATTTTCCCAGCACCATTTATTGAAGAGACTGTCTTTCTTCCAATGGATAGTCTTTCCTCCTTTATCGAATATTAGTTGCCCATAAAGTTCAGGGTCCACTTCTGGATTCTCTATTCTGTTCCACTGATCTATGTGTCTGTTTTTGTGCCAGTACCACACTGTCTTGATGACCACAGCTTTGTAGTACAACCTGAAATCTGGCATTGTGATGCCCCCAGATATGGTTTTCTTTTTTAAAATTCCCCTGGCTATTCGGGGTCTTTTCTGATTCCACACAAATCTTAAAATAATTTGTTCTAACTCTCTGAAGAAAGTCCATGGTATTTTGATAGGGATTGCATTAAACGTGTATATTGCCCTGGGTAACATTGACATTTTCACAATATTAATTCTGCCAATCCATGAGCATGGAATATTTTTCCATCTCTTTGTGTCTTCCTCAATTTCTTTCAGAAGTGTTCTATAGTTTTGAGGGTATAGATCCTTTACATCTTTGGTGAGGTTTATTCCTAGGTATCTTATGCTTTTGGGTGCAATTGTAAATGGGATTGACTCCTTAATTTCTCTTTCTTCAGTCTCATTGTTAGTGTATAGAAATGCCACTGACTTCTGGGCATTGATTTTGTATCCTGCCACGCTACCGAATTGCTGTATGAGTTCTAGCAATCTTGGGGTGGAGACTTTTGGGTTTTCTATGTAGAGTATCATGTCATCGGCGAAGAGGGAGAGTTTGACTTCTTCTTTGCCAATTTGAATGCCTTTAATGTCTTTTTGTTGTCTGATTGCTGAGGCTAGGACTTCCAGTACTATGTTGAACAGCAGTGGTGAGAGTGGACATCCCTGTCTTGTTCCTGATCTTAGGGGAAAGGCTCCCAGTGCTTCCCCATTGAGAATGATATTTGCTGTGGGCTTTTCATAGATGGCTTTTAAGATGTCGAGGAATGTTCCCTCTATCCCTACACTCTGAAGAGTTTTGATCAGGAATGGATGCTGTATTTTGTCAAATGCTTTCTCTGCATCTAATGAGAGGATCATATGGTTCTTTGTTTTTCTCTTGCTGATATGATGAATCACATTGATTGTTTTACGGGTGTTGAACTAGCCTTGTGTCCCAGGGATAAATCCTACTTGGTCATGGTGAATAATTTTTTTAATGTACTGTTGGATCCTATTGGCCAGTATCTTGTTGAGAATTTTTGCATCCGTGTTCATCAGGGATATTGGTCTGTAATTCTCCTTTTTGGTGGGGTCTTTGTCTGGTTTTGGAATTAAGGTGATGCTGGCCTCATAGAACGAATTTGGAAGTACTCCATCTCTTTCTATCTTTCCAAACAGCTTTAGGAGAATAGGTATGGTTTCTTCTTTAAACGTTTGATAAAATTCCCCTGGGAAGCCATCTGGCCCTGGACTCTTGTGTCTTGGGAGGTTTTTGATGACTGCTTCAATTTCCTCCCTGGTGATTGGCCTGTTCAGGTTTTCTATTTCTTCCTGTTCCAGTTTTGGTAGTTTGTGGCTTTCCAGGAATGCGTCCATTTCTTCCAGATTGCCTAATTTATTGGCGTATAGCTGTTCATAATATGTTTTTAAAATCGTTTGTATTTCCTTGGTGTTGGTAGTGATCTCTCCTTTCTCATTCATGATTTTATTAATTTGAGTCTTCTCTCTCTTCTTTTTAATAAGGCTGGCTAATGGTTTATCTATCTTGTTAATTCTTTCAAAGAACCAACTCCTGGTTTTGTTGATCTGTTCCACAGTTCTTCTGGTCTCGATTTCGTTGAGTTCTGCTCGAATCTTTATTAACTCCCTTCTTCTCTTGGGTGTAGGATCTATTTGCTGTTTTTTCTCTAGCTCCTTTATGTGTAAGGTTAGCTTTTGTATTTGAGTTCTTTCCAGTTTTTGAATGGATGCTTGTATTGCGATGTATTTCCCCCTTAGGACTGCTTTTGCTGCATCCCAAAGATTTTGAACGGTTGTATCTTCATTCTCATTAGTTTCCATGAATCTTTTTAATTCTTCCTTAATTTCCTGGTTGACCCTTTTATCTTTTAGCAGGATGGTCCTTAACCTCCACGTGTTTGAGGTCCTTCCAAACTTCTTGTTGTGATTTAGTTCTAATTTCAAGGCATTATGGTCCGAGAATATGCAGGGGACAATCCCAATCTTTTGGTATCGGTTCAGACCCGATTTGTGACCCAGTATGTGGTCTATTCTGGAGAAAGTTCCATGTGCGCTTGAGAAGAATGTGTATTCAGTTGAGTTTGGATGTAAAGTTCTGTAGATATCTGTGAAATCCATCTGGTCCAGTGTATCATTTAAAGCTCTCGTTTCTTTGGAGATGTTGTGCTTAGAAGACCTATCGAGGGTAGAAAGAGCTAGATTGAAGTCACCAAGTAGAAGTGTATTATTATCTGAGTATTTCTTCACTTTGGTTAATAATTGATTGATATATTTGGCAGCTCCCACATTCGGAGCATATATATTGAGGATTGTTAAGTCCTCTTGTTGAATAGATCCTTGAAGTATGATATAGTGTCCCTCTTCATCTCTCACTACAGTCTTTGGAGTAAATTTTAGTTTATCTGATATAAGGATGGCTACCCCTGCTTTCTTTTGAGGACCATTCGAATGGTAAATGGTTCTCCAACCTTTTATTTTCAGGCTGTAGGTGTCCTTCTGTCTAAAATGAGTCTCTTGTAGACAGCAAATAGATGGGTCCTGCTTTTTTATCCAGTCTGAAACCCTGCGCCTTTTGATGGGGTCATTAAGCCCGTTCATATTCAGAGTTACTATTGAGAGATATGAGTTTAGTGTCATCATGATATCTATTCAGTCCTTGTTTTTGTGGACTGTTCCACTGAACTTCTTCTTAAAGGGGAATTTTAAGAGTCCCCCTTAAAATTTCTTGCAGAGCTGGTTTGGAGGTCACATATTCTTTTAGTTGCTGCCTGTCTTGGAAGCTCTTTATCTCTCCTTCCATTTTGAATGAGAGCCTTGCTGGATAAAGTATTCTTGGTTGCATGTTCTTCTCATTTAGGACCCTGAATATATCCTGCCAGCCCTTTCTGGCCTGCCAGGTCTTTGTGGAGAGGTCTGCTGTTACCCTAATACTCCTTCCCATAAAAGTCAGGGATTTCTTGTCTCTTGCTGCTTTAAGGATCTTCTCTTTATCTTTGGAATTTGCAAGCTTCACTATTAAATGTCGAGGTGTTGAACGGTTTTTATTGATTTTAGGGGGGGATCTCTCTATTTCCTGGATCTGAATGCCTGTTTCCCTACCCAGGTTAGGAGAGTTTTCAGCTAGAATTTGTTCAAATACATATTCTGGCCCTCTGTCCCTTTCGGCGCCCTCGGGAACCCCAATTAAACGTAGGTTTTTCTTTCTCAGGCTGTCGTTTATTTCCCTTAATCTATCCTCATGGTCTTTTAATTGTTTGTCTCTTTTTTCCTCAGTTTCCCTCTTTGCTATCAACTTGTCTTCTAGGTCACTCACTCGTTCTTCCACCTCGTTAACCCTCGTCGTTAGGACTTCTAGTTGAGAGCCAATCATCAGAAAGACCAAACCCTGATTAGAAGCTTGGAATATTCAGCACCATCTCACACCCGTTGTCTTAAGAAGGAAGAAGGGCTGAAAATGGAGTTAGTGCTTGATCCTGCCTATGTGATGAAGCATCCATAAAAATCCTAAAAGTACAGAGTTTGGATAGTTCCAGATTAGTGAACACATCCATGTGCTGGGAGGGTGACACACCCCAACTCCACAGAGACAGAAGCTCCTGAACTCAAGACCCTCCCAGACCCCCACTCTATGTATCTCTCCATTGGGCTGTTCACCTGTATCCTTCATCAACTCCTTTAATAAACTGATTATTGTGCTTTCCTGCATTCTGTGAGCCACTCTAGTTAATCAAACCCCAAGGGATTCATGGGAACATCTGATTTGCAGGTGGTTGGTCAGAAGCACAGGTGACAACCTGGACTCACGATTGGCATCTGAAGTGGTAAGGGCAGGGGCGCAGTCTTGTTGGACTGAGTCCTTACCCTGTGGGATCTGACATTATCTCCAGCTAGATGCTGTCAGAATTGAGTTAAATTGTAGGCCACCCAGATAATGTCACAGAGAATTGCTTGGTGTGATGAGGAATACCTTCCAGAAATGTCAGAAATGAAGTGTTTTATGTGAGTAGCAAAAAAAAAAAAAAAAAAAAAAAGAAGAAGAAGAAGAAGACACAGAGGAGATAAATTGAACTGAGGTTTTCCCCTGCAACAGGAGGGAAAGACTAAGCTTTCCCATTTTACATAAGATAGCTATGAAAATAAGCATGTTAACACATGTAAAGCATTTAGAAGAGTGTCAAATACATGGAAGGTGTCAAGTACATGGAAGGAAAATATAGGGTGGGGACAAGGTGTAGACAAGGTAATATATGGTTTTAAGGTACCTTGAAAATTCAGAGAAATATATAAAGACCATCCAACTAAAATGTTAGTTTTGAGATTTTTACCAGGTGCTTTGTATCCTCATTACTTTTGAAAGTCTTTCTTAACAACTCAATCAGTTTTAAAAGTAGTGTTATTAGTGAGGATTTATAGATATGGAGGTTTTTAACTGCACTCAGAGGGAGCTCCCCCAGGAACTGTACAAGAGGAGAGGTGTGTTGTCAGTTAACCACATTTACTGTAACGGTGTATCATAAACCAGAACACAAATGTAGTGGTATCCAACAATAAGTGTGGTCTAGCTCGTGCATCCATGATCAACTGGAGGTTGGCTAATCTCAGCTGGGCTCTTGATCATGATCTTGAGTAGGGTAACTCTTGTTTCTGGGGGTCAGAGAGTCTAAGCTGGGTTTGTTTGGGGCAGTGTGGCTGGGGTGGCACTGCTCCATTTTGTGCCTCATATTTTTCCTGGGCTAGCCTGGTCATGTTCACTCATAAGTGAAAAGCCCAGTTCTCTAAGAGCTTTTTTAACCTATGGTGGTCATTTTGTGTCCACTAGTATTTCATTGGTCAAAGCACTCACATGGCCAAACTCAAAGTCATGTTGGAAAATACATTCTACTTCCTTAAGTGGGAGTGACTTCAAAGTCACATGGCAAAGGGCAAGAATTCAAAGAAAGGAAGAATTGAGGTCATTAATGCAATGTATCGCAGTAGGAGAACAAGGCGATTGGCCAGACTTTTGGAAACATCCATCTCTGCTGTATCCATTTCTATATGTCACTGATTTACACATATTGATAAGATATAAACTTAGTAAAAGGCACCCCAGCTAAAGACAATTTGGGAATAGTTCAGAGCAATTTATATAATTGAATTAACATGTGCCATCTGGACACTGTGGAATTGGTCTTGGAGAAGTAGAAGCTCTGATAATGGGGCCCTGGTCATGTCAGTGGGATGACAGGCTGTCAGGGAGCTAGAAGAAAGTGTAAAAGTGTAAAAGCCCAGGGCACTGGTCATCAGGTAGCCTAGGGCATCAAAGGAAGATGAAGACGTACCAAAAAATGAGGAGTGGGCTAATAAAGAAAAAGTTCCCCTTTGCCCAATTTGACCCAAAGACAGCCCTAAATGCAATCTTCTGCCAAACCTATCTAATTATCTAATATCATTAAAACGGAGGGACCAATGACATTCTCAAAGAAAATATTTCCTTCTGTGGCAGCCCCGGTGGCTTAGCAGTTTAGCGCCGCCTTCCACCCAGGGAGTGATCCTGGAGACCCCGGATCGAGACCCACGTCAGGCTCCCTGCAGGGAGCCTGCTTCTCCCTCTGCCTCTCTCGATCTCTCTCTCTCTCTAATAAATAAATAAATAATCTTTAAAAAAAAAGAAAAGAAAATATTTCCTTCTGACAAAAATGGAGAGTTAACTCTTCAACAGCTGGATTTTATTAGCTAGTTTCTAAAATAGATGCTCACCTTTAAAGTAGGCTTTCTCAATTGTATTTACTTGCTCTTTGAGGCACCTAGACAAATAAATGCTAAGGAACTCAAAATAAAAGATAAGATGAGGAATGGGCAGATGACTTTTTGCTCATTCAGATTTCAGAAGAATCTTTTGAACTGGTTTCTAAATATTTGATTCAGAAAAAACCTAAACCCTATTTGTCAACTGCATTCTTTTTCTCATTAAAATTAAAATTTTTTAAAAAGGCCTCCCATGAGTATAATGGTGGAAATTCAATCCGCATGTTTTCTGATTCATTTGCACTTAGCTCATCAAAATATTTTGAAAGAGCTGAGCTCTTTCGTGCCCAAAGATGCATTGTGGTCTTTTTCCTCTGAAACAGAAAAATCGCAGTTTATCATCAGCTCATATAAATGCAAAGGGAGATTGAAGAAGACTCCTAAATTTATTATCTCATAAGGCTGGAGTGAGTTCTAAGTTTGGAAAGTCTGTCCTCCTAAACTGGCTTCTTCTCTCTTGTAATTTATCACAATATTCCAATTCTACCTGTATGGTGCTGATCTTATTTTCACCACTCACATCAATATCAATGCTCTTGCTGATAAGGACAAACCAAATATAAAAGGATCAAAGTCTCAGAAATGATCCAGGAGAGTAGAGAGTAGGCTTTGGGCAAAAAGTTCCAAGAAACTCTGGAGGAACATGAATGTTTTGGAGTGTAGTTTGATTCTGTAGCCAGATTTCAAAGGTAAAGAGTAAGGTCTTCTATTCATCAAAACTCAAAACAAATAACTGGGCTTCTCATTACATTTCAAGGTCCAAATGTAATGCCAAAACCAAATCACATTTATCAAAAAATAAGAGAAGCTTTTCCTTTGTTTTATGTAACTGACCTGCAGTCCCAATCAGTGAGGTGAATGGTTTCTACTGACAGTACATCCGGGGCAGATTTTAGGGAAACACAAAGTCAAAATAGAAATTACTCTACAGATAGAAATACTAAAGAAAATAATAGAACAATGGCACAACCAGGCAGCAAACTCAGGTTATGAGACACTAAATACCTGATTTTCCTGTGCACTATATGTTACTGAAAAGTAAATAAAAATAGTCATTATAAATTCATTTATATTACTGGCTTATGATATTCACTAAAAACTAGAAAAGCATAATGGGTGGAGATGATCAAGAGTGATAAACTTCTCAAATTTCCTCCTTTTATGTTGCCATCTTAGTGGTAGACAGTGTTCTTAGTTCTGTATTCTCAGAATCCACATTAATCTTTAATCTTCAATTGCTACCTTTTGCTATGTGTATGCCTCAACCTCATACTTTATACAAGCCCCTGTGCCATATCTTCAGGTAACGTTCAATAACATGAAACCAAAAGGGTTTTTTTGGCTTGGACAAAAGCAGTCTTTTTCAAAGCTGGCAAGCAACTTTCTTTGCTATTTTTCCCACAAACTAATTTTGTTCACTCCAATGATGAAGAAAAGTGAGGCCAAAGTTTCATATGAAGAAAAAAATAAGGACAGAAGTTTTCCCACAAAGGCCAGAGTAGAGCTAATTTAATCTCCTTATCCCAGGAATCTCTTTCCAATTTGGTGAGGAGGATTGGGGAAGGAGGTCCATGACCCTTCCTAAAACATTATCCAGATAGAAACCAGGACTCCAGGGGGCACCTGGGTGGCTCAGTTGATTGTCTGCCTTTGGTTCAAGTCATGCTCCCAGGTCCTGGGATCGAGCCCTGCTGAGCAGGGAGTCTGCTTCTCCCTCTCCCTTTGCTGTTCCTCCTGCTTGTGCTCTTTGGGGCTCTCTCTCTCTCCCCCCTCTCTCTCAAATAAATAGAAAGAAAGAAAGAAAGAAAGAAAGAAAGAAAGAAAGAAAGAAAGAAAGAAAAGAAAGGAAAAGAAAGAAAAAAGAAAAGAAAGAAAAGAAAAGAAAAGAAAAGAAAAGAAAAGAAAAGAAAAGAAAAGAAAAGAAAAGAAAAGAAAAGAAAAAAAGAAAAGAAAGAAAAGAAAAGAAATAAGAAGCCAGGACTCCAGAGGCATGAATTCTTCAGAATTCAAGTCCTGTTTATTTTGTTCAATATGATATCTAGAACAGTGCCTAGCTCCGAGTAAATACTCAATAAATGTGTGTTGCATAAATGAAATAATCCTAAGAGAAATTTCAAAGAAACCAACAAGCCAGTGCCCACATGAGCTTAGAGATTAAACACCTTCAATGGGGTTAGTCACTACTCTGCAGGTTACCATCACCAGACATTTCAACTACTGCAAAATTCAAACCACACTGATCTTTTCCATTCTCTCAATCTTCCATTCCAAGGCATTTCCAATGCATTTCTTCACTGAGAAAACTTGCCACCAACATCTGCTCCCCACTTTACCCCATTAATACCTATCTTCCTAGATCTCAGCTTCCTCATAAAAATTATTCTTAAAGTTCAAGGCTAAGTCAAATCCTCCTACTTTTACTCTTCAAGAGTTTTCATTATCATTTATCAGTTATACTCTTATAGGTATTGGTGTGATTTGTAGATCAATGTTTATCCTCACATACCCACTCCAAAGACTAGATTATATATCCTATGGCAATAGGACCTGTTTCCATTTCTACTCAACAAGGTATTCTAGTGGCTAGAAGACATCTGGCACAAAATAGTTATTCAATAAACAACTGTTGAATGAATTAAGGGGCAAATACTCTCTGGATTGAAGAAGTGTCTGCAGTGTCACAGAGGGCAATCTCCTATATGCTGTACTTTTGCCCCTGTTTCTACTACTCAATTTGAGACACAGCCATCTACTATGTGTCCTCATATTAAATCTGTTATATTTATTGTCTTCCTAGCTAGGTATTAAACTTCTGAAAGGTAGTATTGTGAACATTAAATCCTCATTATTACATTTTAAAATAAATAATCCTTTATTTTTGTCATTAATGCCCTGCTCTTCAGTGGCACTGATGGTATACAGAAAGAAAAAAAAGACTCATGAAAGAAGTGATTCATTTAACCCAACTAGAAAAATGTTTGAAAAATGAGTCACTTGCGCCACTGTTGAAGAAGTCCTACTAGGCTAACTTACAAATTTCGGACATATAGACATTGCAAGTGAAGTAGATTTTAGTAATCATGCACCTACCCCCTTCATTTTCAAACTAGACATAGCAAGTCAAGAGACACAAAGCAATCATTGCATATAGCACATTCCATAAGGTAAGGTGCATATCATGAAAACAGGATATGAGTTTATACTCTACCAAAAGTTTGTCTCCAAAACAAAGATGAAAAATTTTCCCATTAGACATAATTCTCTCAAAAGAGGAAGAAAATAAAACCAGGCAATCAACCATGTTCAGCAGGTAAATTGAATTGAACCTTCTAAAACCATGTTGGTTTTCCTGAAAACTTTGCATTTTATGTAGAATCATGTTTAAATTTATTTATTTATTTATTTGAGAGAGAGAGAGAGTAGGGGGAGGGGCAGAGGGAGAGAATATCTTGAGCAAGGAGCCCCATCTCACAACTCAGGAGATCACAACTGGTGCCAAAACCAAGAGTTGGATGCCCAACTGACTGAGCCTCCAGGTGCCCCTGTAGAAATAGTTTAATTTGGTAGTAATCAACATACCCAAACACATATACCTATTAGTTCAAAGTGTGCTTTGCCATATCCCTAATAATTAATTAAATTGGCAAAGGGTGACCCTATTGAAGAAATTTTGTAATTCTGCATCACTGTGAATCAGCATCTGCCACTGTCCTGAGCCACCCGAGAAGGAAGATTAAGTCATCTGGAGGAGAAAACATACATCACTGAAGAGGCTCTGGTGAGATATTGTCATTTGGCCTCACTTTCTGAAAGCATGGATCCAGTAGCCCATGTGATCTCCATCAGATGTGAAGTTCATGTATGAAGGACAAGAGAGCTTTATGCATCTGCCCTGTGACAGCCTCACTGTGCAAAAGGTGATGTCTATGACCAGCAACGTCAGCCTCCCCTGGGCATCTGTCAGAAATAGGGCCTAGAAATCCGTTTTTAAGATATTCTTTATGTAATTCTTATACATACTCAAGTTTCAGGAACATTGTATGATAAAGCAAGTTTCTATAGTGTCGATTAGCTCATACACATGGAGTTTTTTTCTTTGCTTTATATGCATTTTTTTCCAGGCCACGGAAGAAAAAGTAGTGAAATCACAATCATAAACATGAGCAGAAAGGGGGGGAAAATCCTCCACTGGCTAATCGAAGAAATGGAAGCACTTTCAACTCTCTTTTTAAAAAATTTAAGACGAGCACTGTGCCCAGGGCTTCCGTCCAAAAAGAGCACACGCATGAGCTTTGCATGCTTCTTACTCTCAGCACTTGTTCTTATTCCTACCGTGGAGACACCCCCTGATCAGAGTTCTTCTGCCATCTGCATGTCTCCTTGCCTGTAAGTCAGCGTTTCCACTTTCCTTATTTTTTCCGCATTTTTAATGCCTGCTGCCCCAGTTCTAGGCAAATGGAGGGAGCTGCCTGCCTGCCACAGCTCTGGTTAACTCCTTAAGTACTAGTAGTTATTTGTATTAGTGCAGTGGTTATAAAACTGTATAGATTTTGTGTGCTCTGCCCCAGCCCAATTTTCCCCCAAAAGCTTTGCTGGTTTTAGTGTACAATTTTGCAAAAAATGCGCACTAAAAGTGGTAAAAAGTTTTTACCACTTTTCGGGAATACATTTATCATGTCATGGCAGAAATTCCTGTAATTTCGTGATGTGTGTGGAATCTGTCTGTTACAATAAACTACTTTGATTTTAAAAAATGATCTTATTTTTCTAAATAGTCACCTAGAAAGTTCCTAGTTGCCATAAGTGACTGATTAATTCAACAGTATCTTATAGTCCAACTATATACAGGTATAGACACAGTTTACCTGATGACAGTTTTAGAGCTTTGTTCCAAAGTTTAGAACATCAGCATGAGAGGTTGAAAAGTTACCTTGATATTTTAAATTTAGAGCCATTTAGAAATACCTAGCTATTTTCTTCCACCTAGATATTTGCAAGTGTGCCAAATGTCACAGAAAATACATTTAGTATGGAAACTGATGTAATGA